>NC_050577.1:214738157-216013157 GCF_011100635.1 Trichosurus vulpecula | reverse complement strand
ATGTATATATATGTATAAAATCTTCCTCACTGGTTTGGGGATCCCCAATGAGAAAATCCCCTCCGTTATACAGGTCTCCACCTTCCTTGCAATTTTTAGTCTTATAAAGCTTCCTGAGGCCCTGAAGGGTTAAGTGATTTGCTCAGGATCACACAGCCTAGATGTATGAGAGGCAAGAACCCAAATGCTCCTTACTATGAGACTAGTTCTCTATCTACAACATCATGCTTCCTCTCTTCTGTTATTGTTATTTGTGTTCATCTCTTGTTTCCTTAATAAGAGTATAAGCTTCTGAGGAACAGGGCCTCTGTCTCATTGACTTGGGTACCTCCATGATCCCTATCACATACTGCAAAGGTCCAGGATACCACTGATGTAAATACTCCCTCTGCTTACACTAATCCCAATCCCTCTTCAACCCAGCATGGGGGTCTTCAAGAATTGTTGGGTGTGCAGAGCTCATCCTACCATGGTCCACCTGGTCATGAACCTCTCTACATCAACAGATTTAGAATCAACACGTTCTAGTCCATCCTCAGATCAGTGCCCAACACCTCTCCAAAATTGCAAGACCTGTCCTTCGAAAACTCTCCTGACTCAGGCTTCAGAGCCCTCTAGAACCCAGAATCACCATTATGGCATAATGGGCCACCACAATAGAATGCTCCTAAAGATCACCTGTAACAAGTTTTCCTTAAATATTTATTGAATGTATTTGTTGACTAAGCTGACTTCCTTGGGTCCAACCACAGTCCCTCTTGCTGCAACTATAGCATCTAGGGAAGGTTTGTCATTAAGTCTTCCCATACTCCAAGGGAATAATTGTGCTATTTAGCCTTAATATTCTTAACCCTGTGATATAGAAGTGGTCCTCTAGGTCCTCAAGTGTGGCCCTTTGACTGAACCCAAACTTCAAGGGCTACACTTGAGGACCTATAGAGCCACATGTGGACTCAAGGCCATGGGTTCCCCACCCCTGGAGGGCATTCACAGGCTCTGAAGAAGTCTGGCCTCTCAAGAAAACCCCCCAAATAACCACGATGTTCTCTAAAATCTTTCTTGCTTCTGTCAGTCTTTGTATTCTCAGCACTTACTTAATTCAGTGCCTGGAATAGAACACATGATTAATAAAGGCTTGTTGACTGTCTGATTATAGGATAGTGCACCATGCACTCTGGAATAAGTGAGCCCTAATGAAATTAAAGCATTTTTGACTATGGGTAATAATAACAGGCATTTCCATAATGTCTTTAGGTTTGCAAAATGTTTTAAATAAGAAAATGGCTTTCAAGCTCAAAGGGATCTTTGAAGTAACAGAATCCAATGTGGTCATTTTATAGACGAGGGAAGTGAGGTGAGAGGAGGTTGTGACTTGCTCAAGGTCATACAGCAAATAAATGCCTGAGGCAGGATTGGAACCCAGTCCGGTCTTCCTGATGCCAAGTCCAGGGCTCTTTCCTACCATGCCATGCTAAGGCCAACTAGATAGTAAGCATTTGGAGCATGATTTGAATCCAGATGAAGAGGGAGCATGCAAAGAGAATTAGCCACAATTACCAAGAGTCAGTGGTCCAGGGGCCAGGACACTGCCATTATAAAAAGGAAGATATGGGTTCAAGTCCTGCCCCTGATACTTGTAGCTGTGCAAGTTCCTTTAAACTTTCTGAGCCTCCATATCCTCTAAGGTCTGCTCTAGCCCTATATCTATGATCCTGTAACTCCCAAATATGAGACAAGTGTTGAAGTTTAGAGCTGGGAGAGCTGGTTCAGGTGTGAAAGAATTCCCTTACACCCTCTTTGTAACCATTGGGAGCATTATTACGTAAACAGCATGGGTCTTCTAGCAAGAAACCTAAAGGAGACCCTGATATTTGGGGAAGTTATGCTTATATAGAAGTTTCAGGTTGGTGATATAGTTTTAGAGGTTTTTATGGGGGTTAAAGATTAAAGACAGGACAGGATGAGGGAGACAAAGGGAATTCTTTATGGTTTAAGGACAGGGCAAGAGGGTACAGTTTAAAAATTAAAGGACCCAGGGAACATAGTATAAGGAAGACAAAAGCAATTGTTTTGGCACAGGTTCAAGATAAGGGGGAAAAGACTTTAGGGAGCCTTATGGTTACAGAATAAACTAGGGGCTTCACAAAGGACTGGAAAAACAACTCAACCCTTAGGGCACCGTTTGTATCTACATCACAAGGACTTCCAAAAGTCTTAGTTGCTTTTTGTTGTCGTTGTTCAGTGTTTCAGTCCTGTCTGACTCTTTGTGACCCTGTTTGGGGTTTCCTGGCAAAGATATTAGAGGGATTTGCCATTTCCTTCTCTAGCTCCTTTGACAGATGAGGAAAGTGAGGCAAACAGGGCAAAGGGACTTGCCCAGGGTAACCCAGCTATTAAGTGTCTAAGGCTTGATTTGAGCTCAGGAAGAGGAGTCTTCCTGACTCCAGGCCTGGCACTCTATCTAATGCACCACCTAGCTACCCCTTTCTAAGGCTACTATAGCTTAAAATGTAAGCCAATAGATTTGAGCCATAATAAACTTAATGTAATAAATAATGTAAAACACACTAAGACTTTTAGAGCATCCTATATAGTGAAAGCCCCGATGTTCAGGGGACCAATCACTGTTAGTCGACAATCCTGGCAGAGCAGCAGCTGGTCAGATAGCAAATGGGCAGTGGGACATTCTGAATTTGAATCAAAGGGCCAGGAGAGGAGCACAAATATGTCATAAAGCAACCGTAGGAGCTCCTCTAGAGACACAGCACTTCATCCTCATAGTAACAGCACACAGCACACTAAGGCCCCTGTCTGGGGGAGCTGTTTCTCTCCTCTTTAAATCTGTAACAGACTGGCACAGCCTCCCTGTCAGGACTGAGCGCTAGCTGTATTTGCCTCTAACTCAGAAGCTCTCAAGTCCTCCCCCTCCCCATCCCCACTCACAAAGGTGGGGGTTCAAAGGTCACAGAAGTGGGGCCAAAATGCCACCACCCCCTCCCTGCAGAAATCCCTAGAGCCTCACACAGTCAGCGCCCAGGCATTCCTGAAGACTTTCTGGAGATTTGGTGATTCTGCCCCCACAGAACTCTCTCCCTTGAGGAAAAGAAGAGATTGGAAAGCTTTAGCAAGTCAGCCCCGCTTCTATTACAGTTTCCTTATTCATTGCTTCACAAATGAGTTGCAAGAATTTGCCCTGGAGACAAGAGGATGCAAATACAAACTACCCAGAATGATAATAACATAAACTGTTATGAAACAATGCAAACCAGTTGGGCCCCCCATAGAGAAATAATCCCCAAGCTCCTTTCTGGAATTGTCTTTATGGAAATTTCTTTAAAATTTGCCATTATTAAAACCGAGTAGCAATTATTTCACTCTTTGGTTCACCAGTTATGAAAAAAATGATTGTTTTCTTCCCTGTTTCCTCTTGTGGGCTTTCTTCTTTTCCTCATCTTTCTTTCCCCAAGTAACAATAGAAGACCAGTTGGGTGTGGAGCATCTGTTGATGGAACCAGGTGGGGAGGCGGGAGGACCTATGAACATTAGCACAGATGTGGCCTTTGGAGGTAGGAGTAGTTAAGTGAGTAGTAGAAGCAGATGTGCCCACAGCTAACAAGTCGCCTGTAGCCAGCCAAAGCTATTAAGGTATGTTGACATAACATTTGCAAGCTTCACATGGGGCCATCATTGTAAATTAGATATAATATTGATCAGTCAGTTCACAATCAGGGCCAGAAGAAAATTGGACACAGAGTTCTTAGTGAAAATTGGCTCTTAGGCTTCTGTCATCTAATTAACATAGAACAGAAAATCTAGGGCCTGTCTGGCTGACCTCAAGGGGCAGGACTGCCTTCCTGAGTTCCCCAGGGCCATCTAGGAAGCTCCAGCAACATGTATTGAGGTTCCTTTCTCTCTCCCAGAAAAAAAAAATACTCCTGTCTGGGCTTTGGCTGAGGGAGAGAGGTGGGTTTGTGAAAGGAGTCAGGGAAGAAATGGCCATTTAAGTCAAGGGTGCCTCATTCCACTCCCTGATCGTTATGTCTAAGAGCATAGGGTCTTTGTTGTTTTTCTTTTTCATTCAGCTTCCTGCTTTGTACCTAGCTTGGTTTTTGAAACAAAGGGATTGTTTGCTTTCAGTGACAAGAATTCACGTGGAAGACAGCATTAACAATTGCTCCAGCAGGCTGTCCAGATGCCAGGGTAGAATGACCCTTCAGGTACCTTCACCAGGCTGAAAGAAAGATCCGCTCTCAAGGGTCAGCAAGGAAATTCCATCCCAGTTCCAATTCTCTGTCTCTTTCTGTCTCTGTCTCTTTCTTCTTCGGAAATCTCTCCCTCCTTCTCTCTCTCTCTCTCTCTCTCTCTCTCTCTCTCTCTCACTGGGTGCAAGAAGAAATGTTATTAAGAAAAATTAATTGATCGTGGATTCATAAGGATAGAAAGAAGTTCCCAGATCATTTTGCCCTACCCCCAGCCAAATCATGAATCTTCTCAGCAACATTTCCAAGCAAGGATTTATCTAGCTTCTGCAGGAATATTTAGGTGGCGTAGTGGTAAAACCACGAAGCCAGGGAAGCTGGATTTCAATCTTGGCTTTAAGCAATGAGTCAACAAGCATTTATTAAGTACCTACTATGTGCCAAGCTCTCTAATAGGTCCTGGGGAGACAGAGACAAAAATGAAACAATCCTTTGCCCTCAAGAAGCTTGAATTTGCAGCATGAATAGAGTACTAGGGTTGGAGTCTGGTAGACCTGTATTCTACCTCAGTTGTGTGACCCTGGGCCACTCATTTAACCTTTCTCTGCCTCAATTCTCTCAACTATAAAATGGGGATAATAACAGCACCTACTTTACTAGGTTATTGTGAGGATCAAATAAGATAATAAAGGTAAATTTAGGTAATAAAGGTAAATGCTATTACTATTCATAAGGGAGAAAAGTATCTATCTGTCCATCTATCTATCTATCTATATATATATGTATATATATATATGTATATATATATACATATATATAAAAGATGTTCAAGCTGTGAAAGCTTAAAAACTGCACTAAGACTTTTGGAATACCCCGTATGCATATACATGATAATCTTAAGAGTATAAATACAAATTCATACAAGGTAGTTGAGGCAGCTAGGTGGTGTAGTGGATAGAGCACTGGACCTGGAGTCAGAAAGACAAGAATTCAAATTTCAGCTAAGATACTTGTTAGCTGTGTGGCCCTGGGCAAGATCACTGGACTTCCCCAAATTGTGAGAACTTGCAGCTTTGGGAATCATTGGACTTCCTAGGCAGGGCCAAAGTCCTGAGGAAGAACCCTGTGATAATCCCTAGGGAAGTCTGTACAGACCACAGGACTTCCAGAGGAAGACCAAGTGGTAGCCACCCCTTAATCTGTGGGGATCACAGGGCCTCCTAGGGGTCAGACCCTAAGGAGGACCCAAGTGATGGCCCTCTCTAATTCCCCAGACTGCCTTCTCAAAAAGCATTCACATGCGTACAAGCCTCTGACCTCTCACCTGACGGACCTTGAGGCCTGGTTTCTGCTAAAGCTGGGGTGAGGGAGGGCGGGGAAGCACACCTTTAGTTCTGTGGAAACAAAACTCCTCCTCCCATTTCTTACACCATGAAAACCCCAGATGGGTCACAAAGAGTTGGACACAACTGAACAATAAAATAAGGTAGATGGAGTGGAAGATCACTGACAATTAAGGGGATCAGGAATGGATTCATGGAGAAGGTGGTGCTAGAGTTGCATCTCTCAGGAAGATATGAGGATGAAGTACATTCTAAGCATTTGTGACATCGAGTGCCAAGGCATGTAGACAGGCAGCGGAGGGTCATGAGCAAGGAATGCAAATTTGTCTAGATGGCAGAATATAGAATGAGGAATAATATACATTGTAGATGGAAATGTAGTTTAGAGTCAGGTTGTAAAGGGTTTTAAAAGATTTTTTAAAAAGAATATTTATTTCTATAGATAATAGGGATCCACTGCAGTTCATTGAGTAGGAGCATGATAGGCTCAGATCTGCATTTAAGCCAAAGCAACGTGGATAGCTGGACTGGAGCAGGTAGAGACTTGAGGCAGAGGCCAGGTAAGAAATCTCTGCAATAGCATAAGCAAGAGATGATGAGGGCTTGAACTGTAGTGACAATGTGAATAGAGAGAAGAGGTCAAATTCAAGAAACATTGGAGATATAGGTAGAGTAGCCAGAAAACATTAAGTATGAGAAATATTCAAGAGCTGGGGTTGACAAATTACACCCTGACAGCCAGATCCTGGTGCAAGCTAAGAATGTTTGGGGGGCGCGGTTTACATTTTGTTTTTGGAGGCAATCAGGGTTAAGCAACTTGCCCAGGGTAACAGAACTGGCCTCAAATCTGAGGCCAGATTTGAATTCAGGTCCTCCTGACTCCAGGGCCAGTGTTCTATCCTCTGTGCCACCTAGCTGCCCCTACATTTTTTCAGTAAAATAAAACCTTACTTTAAAATATAAAAACTATTCTTAGCTCCCAAGCAGTACAAAAACAAGTGAGGCCAGAGATGGCCCATAGGCATAGTTTGCTGATCCCTGTTATAGAGACAAAAATAGCAAGATTTTATAGCTGATGGAATCTCTGGGATAAGGGAGAGTGAAGAGGTGGGGATGATGCCAAGACGATGCAAGTGAGAGACTGGAAGGCTTGTTGTGGTGCCTTTGATAGACATGCGGAAGGTTAAAAGAGACTGGGTTTGGGAGGAAAGAGAATGAGCTCTGGTTTGGACATGAAGAGTTTGGGACATCAATGGGACATCCATCTGGAAATGTCCAGTAGGCAGCTGATGATGTGTGACTACAGCTCAGGGAATAAGGAAAGACTAGGTAGAGAAAGAGACAGACAGAGAGAGAGAGAGAGAGAGAGAGAGAGAGAGAGAAAGAGAGAGAGAGAATGGGGGGAGGGAGGGAGAAAGAGACAGAAGAAGAAGAGAGAGAGAGAGAGAGATGGATGAATAGATAGTAGATAGATATGTCTCACAGATAGAAATTATCATTAATCTCATAAGAAGTAACTGATGACGTCACCAAGAAGGAAGAGAAGCAAGCCCAGAACAGAGGCCAGGGGAACACCCTCACTTAGAGGGCATGAGATGGATGAAGCTCCAATGAAGGAGGCTGAGAGGGGGAGAAGGAGCACCAGGACAACCCAGAAAGGAGAAAGAATGTCTCCAGGAAGAGATGATGAGTAACCATGATAAAGGTTGCATAGGTTAAAAAAGAGGAGGATAGGCCATCTAATTTGGCAATCAAGAGATCTCCAATAATTGTGAAGTGAGCAGTTTCAGCTCAGTAAGGAGTCAAAGAGGAAGAAGATAATACTGGAGACCGGAGATAATGGCCCACAATGTGCTCCCTGGTCACCATATCATGCTGCATTCCCACTGGTTGTGTAGCTCTGGGTAAATCATTTTACCTCTGGCTGTGTGCTCTTTTCCCACCACTGCTACTTAATACGTGTGTGACCTTGGGGAACTGATAGAATCTTCCTGGGTCTCAGTTTCCTCATATGTAAAATGAGCAGGTCAAACTAGATTGCCTCCAAAATCACTTCCTGTTCCAAATCTGTGATCCACTAATCTACCTGTGTGACCCTGAGAAGTTGCTTACTCTGGCCTCAGTTTCCCCCTCTGTAAAATGAGAAGGGTCAGACTAGCTGGCCCCTGAAGTCCCTTCCTGCTCTCACTCTAGGCTCCTATAATGCTACTCCAAACTTTCTCTTAATTCTCTTTCAGTAGAGGAGACAAGAAAAGTTCCTCTCCTTGTCCTCCCTTCCAAAGTACCTGACCAGCATCTCTAGCCACTGCTGCCTTTGTTCATTTCTCTCTAGACAGGGAGGTAGAGAGAGAATTTTGAGGTGAGAAAAGCATTAGACATCTGAAGCCACTAACAATTATCACTAAAAATAGATCCAGAACCCTCTCCTCCAGAAAACTTTCTCACTCCTAACTCCTGCAGGCTGATGGGGCTGACTGTCTTCTAAACTAATTGCACAGCTCCTAGTCTCTGACCAGGGGGACCAAGCCACAGTGCTCCATAGGAAGGGATGAAGCGGGGAAGCTGGGGAAAAAAGAACAAGTCCTAGGGTGAATCTGACTGTCCTATTTATTATTTAGAAAACATCTTCCCTCTGAGTCCCCCGAGTGCCTTTCAGGAAGGGATCAGCGCTGCTGTGTGACTGCAGGGCTTACTGTGTCTGTGTTCTGAGCTCCCCTTCAGGAGCAGCCTTCGCCTTCACCTTCCCTTCTGAAAAGCTGACATTTTGCTGTGAGTGCAGTTTCCTTCTTCAAATAGCAGTTATTTTCCTCAGCCTTCCTGCAGCTTCTGTTCCCTTGCCTCATTCTGACCGTTTCTCATTTTCTTCTCTCATCCATCATAGGGACACAGATATAGAGCTGAAGGAGATCTTCAAGGTCATCTAGTTCAAGACCCCTCATTTTCCAGATGAGGAAATTGAGGCCCAGAGAGGTCATTGGATCATGGGTCTCAGGCTGAAAGAGGCCTTCAAAGCCATCTAGTCTGAGCTTTTCATTTTACAGACGGGGAGGTATCATTCCAAAGAAGTCCAAGGCTGGGAGGGATCTTGGAGGCTTTCTAGTCCAACCCCCTAATTTTCCATATGGGAAACTGAGGTCTAGAAAGGTAAAAGACTTGCCCAAGGTCACACAGTTAGCAAATGGCAGAGCAAGGACCCTTCATTCAATTCTCCTAAAGCAAATATTGTTCATGGGTTAAAACCACATCTTTCAGTTTTCCTGTAAGTCCCCTGTAAATATTCATGACAGTCTCAGTTAATGTTCATAAAACAACGAATTCTAGATGTTCGTCAGTGACCAGAAAATTGAAAAGGTTGGACCAATTTTGACCCATTCATCTATATCTAATGCTTTGGTTATTTACCTGTCCTCATTAGGACTCAATCACCTTTTTTAATTGCCTTGGGAACACATGAATAAACACAAGCACAGGATAGCTGTTTTCCAAGATCAGGAAGCACCATTTAAAGTACTAACAGCCCACAGCAGAAATAAAAATCATCAGATTAATAAGTAAATTGTGAGCAGAAGCATGAGAACAGGTACCATCTAATACTTCACTGATGATAGATACTCGCTACAAGGTAATCACTCAATTTTTATTCTTCTAATATCAGACTGTTGGTTTCACTCAATTTATGAACTTGGAAGGCAACACTCTACCAACTAAAAGGGTTAGATTTCTATGATTCTTAGCATGTATGTCATCATAGGAACACTGCTGTGCTTGGAGTTAAGAGATCTGGGTTCAAACGCCATCTCAGACACTCACTGACTCAGTGACGGTGAGAGAGTTAGCAAATATCTCAAAGCTTCAGTTTCTTCATCTCTAAAATTAGAATGATAAAACTTACATTCCCTACCTCATATGAGCAGTTGTGAAGGAAAGGCTTTGCAAAAATTAAAGTAATGTATATGAGCATTAATATTACTGTTGATGCCTTGAAAATTTCAAAGGCTTCCATTTCCCATGAAGCAAGCACAAACAATAGAAAAACCATTGGCTTTCAATTCAGATTGGGGTTCAAAATCTGCCTCTGATACTTAGTGTGACTCTAAGTAACTCTCTTCCCCTCTCTAAGACTCAGTTTCCTCACCTGTAAAATGAGGGAGCTGGACCAGATAGCCTCTGAGGAACCTTCCAGTTTTAAATCTACAAGCCTACGACTGGTAACTGCTTTGGGACCGAGCTCGAGTCACTTCAGCTATGAAGTTATGAGATGGCCTTTGAGGCCCCTCCCAACTCCAAATCTATGAGCCTTTCATCTCATCTCTGTCACTTACTCCCTTGGGCAAACCATGTCATGACTCTCTAGAAAATGAGGGAGTTGGATTATGTGGTCTCTAAGTTCTCTTCCAATTCTAACTCTATGGTACTATGATTCTACACTTATCCCTGGCCCCAAATAAGGACAATATTTCATTGTACATCACTTACAACGCACTAGAGAGACCACAGAATCCCAGCATCTACCTAGGCCAACTCATACCTCAACAAAGAATCTCATTCATAGCATCTCCAAAAGTAGGTCTTCTAGTCTCTTCTTGAAGCCCTCCAGTGAGTAGAACATTCTTCTTCATTTCCCTCACTCAGAAAATCAGAGAAGTATACTTCAAATAGTAAGAAAGAGGTCCAGCACTACACTGGGCACTGAGGATACTGTTGTGCATCCTTCATTTTTGAAGAGGACCAAAGGCTTCATGAGATAATGTCTTGACTTGCTCATGGATTTAAGTGACACAGGGTTGAGCAAAGTCCTCAGCCTCACTCTCTCTCCTGGAGTCCTTGAAGTCCAGTGGAGAAACAGCAGTCAGGACAATTGGGGATGACCCAGGATGCACTGGATGACCTTGGCATCTTCAATGTCTGACCAAGCTCTAAGTGCTCCCCCAGCACCTGCTTCAGCCTCCTTCATGGCCACTGGAACAAATTGTTCTCACCTGCCCATTCTGCTGGGGGAAGTCTTCATATACTTGGGATAGACATCCCCCTAATTCCCTGACAGGTTTGAGGTCCATCAGTTATCCTCAAACTGGTTTAGCCCATCTGCTGAGATAGTTTTACTGGGTTGGAGCCACAGGTAAGAGTTGGGTGAAAGGTGGACAACAGTGGTGAATGAGAAGCCAGACATTCTGAGGATACTATGTTGCAGAACAAAGCAGTCCCTGCCTTCAAGAAGCTTATCTTCTAAACTAAGGGTTATGATATGTGGACTCAAACCTATTGTCTTTTTCAAGTTGTAAACAAAGAAAACAGAACTTGCAGATGCATCACAGGATTTGGAAAGAGACTGAGGTCATCTTGAGTCTCCATGGACTTGATGAATTTGGTATATCAATGGGACATCCAGTTGGAAATGTCTAATAGGCAGCTGGTGATGTGGGACTCACCTCATCAAATCCTCTCCCTTCACATTTAAGGAAATTGATGTGAGGGAAGCAAAATGAAGTCACCTGAGGTCACCCGGGCAAGTAAGTGGCAGAGCTAGAATGTGAATTCTAAATGCAGTGATATGGATTCCCTTGCACAACTCTGCCTCTTTCATGATGCAAATAGGCTGTCTTTTTCAATACTTAAATTACTCTTTTCTAATTTTGTCTCAGGACAACTAAAGGGCACAGTGAATAGAACCCTGGGCTTGGAATTAGGAAGACTCATCCTCCTGAGTTCAAATCTGTCCTCAGACACTTACTACTTGTGTGATCCTGGAAAAGTCATTCAACCCAGTTTGCCTCAGTTTCCTCATCTGCAAAAAAGGAGTTAGAGAAGGAAATGGCAAACCTCACCAGTGTGTTTGCCAAGAAAACCCCAAATTGGATTACAGAGTCAGACATGACTGAGAAGACAACTAAACAAAAACAAATTTTGTCTTACTCTCACATTGTATACATTTTTATCCATCTTATTGAAAGTAACTCAGTTACCCATTGTTCCCAGACCTGCTTGTCAATCAGTGTTGGAGGGAGATGTTTCCCATTCTGCAGCTTTGTATTATCAATGGTAAGTAGTCCCTCTACCTGTCTGAACCTGGAAATTGTCATGTACCAGCTACCTTGGGGAAGAACAGAGATGAAATGGCCCATTGCCTTTCAGTGACAGGGATCTATCTTATTTGTCTTTATCTCATTGCAAAAGTTATCAATAAAAGCTAGCTCTATCTTGAAGCTGTTGCTGATCTCCAGGGATCAGCCTGTCAGTGTGTCGCTACCTTGACATATTTAATAAACTCCTTTTAATTCTCTTTGTCCTGAGTTTTGCCCCCTTAATCAGAGAGAAAACTGGAACAAAGAATTTTCCTTTTAACAATCTACATTGTAAATACATTTTGCATCCATCTCTGTTGTAAATACTTACATTTGTATGCATCTATGTTGTAAAGACCTTACCACATATACATTTGTATATGTTATTTTCTCCTGCAGAATGGCAGCTTCTTGAGAGCAAAAACTGTTTCCTTTTTTAATGTGTATCTCCAGCACCTGGGACAGCACCTGGTACATAATCAATGTTTTTTGAAAGATTATTATACCTAGGAATTTTTCCTTCCTCAGGAAAGATGGGGAGAAAATAGGCATTACCCTTTCTGTCTTGCTAAGGGCTATAGCAGCTCTGACCCACCTGATAGGTTACCCTTACAGATAGTAATTTACTTCAGGCTCTGATTTTTCTTTTTTTAAGGTAAACTAAATTTATTAATAATATCAACAAATGTGAATATTTGAATGGAACAAGAATAAAAACATTGTGTTTAATGCATACATGCATACACATATAGCTAGAGCTAGACTTATTCTATTATAAATCCTCTGTGTGTGTGTGTGTGAGAGAGAGAGAGAAAGAGAGAGAGAGAGAGAGAGAGAGAGAGAGAGAGAGAGAGAGAGAGAGAATTAGTTCAGTCTTTTTATGTTTCTATGTATTTTCCTGGGTATGAATGCTCCAATTCTTCTTCCCCCTACTGGCAAGCAGGCCCAGACCCCATCTAAAAGCATGTGTAGGGTCTGGTGAGAATTAGTGCCCAATGGGACCTAATTTTCCTCCTAAAAAATCTTCCTCCAAACTTCCAGTGAATGGCCTATCCCTTTTCCCCTCCTGGCAAGACCCTCCAGCCTCATGCACTCCCACAGAAGACCTAGACTGACCTCTGCACTTTGACCCTCAGAACCACTTCCCCATTCCTCATGGGGATGGGCAGACCCTTTGGAGTAAACAATCAGATACTAGAGGACAAATGGACCTGACCATTGTTCTCTACAGCTGAAATCTTAAAACTTCTGGGTCTTTCTCTGTAGCTGATTTTTATCTCTAGCAGAGGCAAAGTAGGCTCTTAATGAATTTCTTCCATAATTTCATTTCTGAAGTTTTATAAAAAGGTTTAAATTGACACAGAAGATATTTCTCATACTCACTACATTTCTCTCTAGGGTGAATCAGTTGGTGTTGCATAAAGTATGAGGAGAAACTGAATTCTTTTTAACTATAAGGTTATTATCCAGTATGACTCCTCTGGAGGTTCATGACATAAGAAGACCTCACTATATTCATCACATTTATAAGAATGAATTGTGTGAGGTACTTTCAGGGCTGAGCTCTGAATGAAGCCTTTCAGTAGACTGACAAAGTAAATATCCAGTTTGAATCCTTCAACATATAATAAAGCTCAAATTATGAGCTATGCTTTCTGACATTCATTATACTTATTCATCCTGAAGAATATGACCCAACTGATGTTGGATAAGTCTTGCCTTTCTAGAGAATGCTTTCTCACAGAAATGACATTTATGCAGTTTCTCTTCACCATGAATCTTCTGATATCAAGTCAAGTTGGATTTTTATAAATTGACAGAACTTGACAAAAAGGAGGGGGTTGGGGAGAGCCATCAAGCCTGAGTAAACCATTCTTGGGCTCCGTGAAGAATCAAGAAATGTAAAGGTAGAGACAGAGGACTTTGCAAAAGGTCTTAGGAGAAATAAGAGGAGTGGTGGATCTGGTGGGGACTGGGTACAGACTGGTCAGGGCTGATTGAAGAAGAGAAGATTTAAGGCCAATTGTGTATCTGGAGAACTGTTGGAGAAATGAAAACATTTTGTTTGGTACTAGAGAGCAGAAATTAGGGGTGGGGGCAGATTTCAGGTCTTTATAAGGAGAAGCTTCCTGCCATTCATAATAATCCAAAAGCATCCCTGTCACTTTTATTTGAGGAAAGGAGGACCAGACCTGTGAATTCATGAATGTAGAGAACTCCTGGTATGACATCTTCCTCTACCAATATAAACTGGCACATTCTGCAACTTACAATTCTATAAAGTTGCCTGGATCACTGAGAGTTTCAGTGACTGGACCAGAGTCACAAAAGTCAAGATGTATCAGAGGTGAGATTTGAACTCAGGTACTCCTGGCTCATTACTACACCAATCTGTCTTTCACTAAAACCATATCAAGGACAGGGATAGGGATAGGGCCTGGACTTGTGAATTCAGTGGTATAGGAAAATCCCAGGAGAGATAAATCCCTCTACCAATACAGATAGGCACCTTCTCTGCAACTCTGAGTCCTACACAGTAGTCTAGGTCACTAGTAGATCCAGTGACTTACCCAGGGGCACCCAGTCAGTTTGTGGCTGAAGAGGGACTTAACCTAGATCTTCCTCACTTTGAGGCCAGCTTGTTATCTACAATACAGGTGGATAGAGCTCCTGGTCTGGAGTGAGAAAGACCTAAGTGCAAATCTTGCTTCAGACACTAGCCAAGTGACCCTGGGCAAGTCACTTAACCCTGTTTTCCTCAGTTTCCTCATCTGTCAAATGAGCTGGAAAAGGAAATGGCAAACTTCCAGTATCTTTGCCAAGAAAACCCCAAATGGGGTCACAGAGTCAAACACAACTGAACAGCGACAAAGATATGTTCCTTCCACCTTGAAGAATCAGGGAAGACCTCATAGAGAAGGTGGCATTTGGACTGGAACTTGAAGGATGGGGAGTCTATTAGGTAAGGGCAGAGAAGAATACAAGGAGGACACAGAGGTGGGGAAGCACCTCTAGCTGTGTTTCCATGACTAAGTTACTTCATCCATCTGCCTGAGTGATCCCAGGCAACCTCCTTAAGACTGTAAGTAATAGATGAGTTGGCCGTCTTTATTGGTGGAGGGCTTCCCCAGCAGAGTGGGAGTTCTTGCCATTCTGGTGAAATCACAAGTCTAGAGGGGGCAGGGGGCGGGGGGAGAGTTTTACAGGAGAACAATAGAATAATTGAAACAACACTGAAAACGGCCAAACTCAGAGTAATTGGGAAAAAAATCAGTTTTGGCCCCAAGAAAAGCAATATGACAGAAACAAAATGGCACATTGCAACAAAGAACAGAGTCTGAGGACCTAGGTTCAAATCCAGACTCTGCCTTTAACTTACTCCCTGTACAACTCTGGGTATGTGTCTTTACCTCTAGACCTCCATTTCTCTGGAAGATGAAGGAATTGGACCAGATGGTATCTATGCTCCCTTCCAGCTTGAAATTATGATTCTATGGAACCCTAATACTTTAGTAGAGAAGTAGGGGTGCCTATGGATGTGGAATGTTGCATATCCTATCAGCCTTTTTGTCAATCGGCTTTACTTAGTCAAGTTTGGTTACAAGGGAAGGTTCAGTGGGGTTTGGTCCAGTAGTATGCTGGTAAATGTTTAACAATCAGCTCTCTAGAAAAAAGTGTATTCATGATATACTTTTAAGTTATAAAACTATATACTATTATATATAATCTATATTATTAACATTTTCTTAAGACTATAAAAAAGACTATACAAAATAATGCATCGGGTCATATATATATACATATATATGTGTGTATATATATGTGTATATATATATATATATATACATATATATATAGTTTGCCAATTTCTGAATTGTCAGTGCTCACACTGAAAACTTAACAATCCTCTCTCAAGAACTTGTATACAAGCTGTCTCCAGCATAGCCCTGGGTATACCAGGGAATGGATCTGCTATAAAAATAAACAAAGGCATCCAAAAAACTTCTCTAGGGTAGTAAATCTATATAATTTTAAAAACTGATGCAGTAGAATCACAGATTTTTTAGCCATCAAAACAGAGTAATCATGATGGCCAAGAGCTAGTGTTTATATGAAGGGTTTGGGGTTTGCAAAGAACTTTATATATAGTATCTCATTTGATTCTGATCAGCCCTCACATTTCCCCTCCTGCCATGACAGGCAACATGTGGATAGAGTGCTGGAGCTGGAGGCAGGAAGACCCAGTTCAAATTTGGTCTCTGATATTACCCATCAAAATCTAAGCTTCTTAAGATCAGGTGGTGAATCTTGCCTTTGTAAACTTGGCGCTTAGCACAGTGCCTGGAATTCAGTGAGTGCTTAATCAAGCTTGCTGAACGGCTGGCTGCCTGATCCTGTGCAAGTTAGAACTTCTCTAAACCTGTTTTCCAATTTGGAAAATGAGATGGTCAAACTTACTGGCCCCTAAGGTCCTTTCCAGCTCTGTGTCTCTCATCCTGTGGCATCCACTAAGCAGCATGAACTTAGTGCCTGGCACTTCCCTAGTCCATCCAAACTAAGAGCTGGGTTCCATACTCTGGGCAGCAATGACACGTCCCCTATGTCAAAGGTTAGGGATTGCTTAGAGGTTTCAGCCTCTTCTTTAGTTAATCATAACCATTTTAATGAGGGGGGAATGGGGGAGGGGAGGAGTTTAGTCGGTCAGTTTGACTTTGAGGTTTTTTGGAGACAAACTAGACAGTGGGAAAAGGGGAGTCTGAAACTTGGGGTAGGTCAAGCCTAGACATAGAAAGCAGTGTGAGAATCATCTACAAAGAGATGAGAGATGAAATTACGTTTGCAGATAAAATTGCCGGAGAGAAAAGGTCACAAGAAGACCAAAAGGTCAAGGACCAAAGGTATTTATGAAGAATTTTAAATTGCCAATGTGTTCCCATTCATTCTTTCAGTAGCTCTTGGCCAAAACTATAAATATATACTGCATAAATTTTCCTATCAGTTCAAGTTTTGCGACCATGATAATAACTGACACCTGACAATTATTCAGATTGTGATTAGTTGTTCCCATTTGGTTAATAAAGATCCAACTGTTTTAAACCCTGTGGTATAGAGGGGATACTTCCCCTGTCTTCTGCTTTAGCACTTCTTCAGCTCAATGGTGCATGAACCATTTGGTTGATTAGCCAAGCCAACTAAACTGATGTTTCATATGCCACCGCCTCTTATGACCATCCTCTCATTAATTGTACCCGACCCTTCACATGGCAGGAAGCTGAGCAAGCCCCTTTTCACCACTAGAAACAGCAGCCCTAGGAAATCCAGTAGCTGGCTGACTTTCACCTGAATCGGCGACTGAGCTGCAAATGGAAACCAGGTTTCCTGGGTTCTGGTTAAGTGCCTGAGCTGCCAGGCTCATATGGGCCCCAGTAGTGGGGTCGTTTCCTTTTTTCCTTCCTGAATGGTTCTGATGAGGCACTCTGCAGCAGCCAGGGAGACTAATGAATACTGAAATGAGCCTGGAGTCGACATGCTGGGCAGTGGAAAATAGATGGACTTCAGAAAGTGGCTGCTTGCCTAGAGACTCTGGCAAACAGCAAACCCTAATTGTAAGGCTGAGATCCTGAGAATCCTGAAGCCCTAAGAGTGCAAGGGACTTGGGGACAGGAGTCTGTTGCTTAATGAAACCACTCCAAGTTTTCAAACTCTTCCTTTGTTACTAAGACCTGATCCTAGGATGAGGTCTTTGCAAAAATGATATTTACGAATATCTCCAATCCCCCCAGGCCGTGTTGCCATTAACTAGTTATAGACACCTTTCAACAGCTCAGAGTAAAATGGCCCTTTCCCAAGTTTTTCTAAACTCATTTACCAAAGAATTCCACGGTGATACTCATCATGTTCCTTTTTTTCCTCGTAAAAGGCTTTCTCTAAGTGTACCATTTATTTTTTCATTTTGGGTGCTTTTAGACTGAGCTGCCTCCTGCTGAACAACTTGAGTGAGGCAATGTTATATCACTTTTAATGGCCTGAGACCAAGCTTTAATCACTAGAGTTATTTACAAAATACTACCTCTTTTTCATTCGGCTTAATAGTGTTTTGTCCGTGGTTTCCATCATAACAACTCTTCACTTGACTTATCGGAAGACTATATTAAATGTCAAGAGACCTCGCCAGACTCATAAAATGCTACCTTCCCAAGCATGTTTTAATTTTGGATGAGGAAATAATAAATACGATAAATATTGAATGCTTTGACACTAATTGATGAAAAGACACCTGCTTTTCTAGTGGTATCAGATTCCTGTTGGCATAAAAAATAGACTAGCAGCAATTTATTGCCCCATCTGATGACCTTTACATAATTTTATAACTCTTCATGGCTTTGTCACTAGGATGTAATCAGCCTTCTCTCTGAAGGAAATGAATCCTAGGCCATGACTTTCGGAATAGTTGCTAAAAATACAATATGTTAATTTTCAGACTCAGGTCATAGGATCGAAGACTTGAAGCTGAAGGGCACTTAGAGATCAAGGATCAATCAATGAGCATTTAAGTGCCTACTGTGTGCCAGGCAATGAGCCAAACAATTAAGTAACAGAAGGAGAGAGCTGGAAGAGACCTCAGAGGCCATCTAGTCCAATACCTTTATTTTACAGATAAGGAAACTGAGACCCAGAAAGGTTCAGCATTTGAAAGCCTAAAAGGGTCTCAGAGGTCATCTAATATAAACCTCTCATTTTTCACTTCATTAAAGTAACCTCTGTTAACAGAACTTTTCCCAGGTCGCGTTGGTAGTAAGAGGCAGAGGCAGATTTCAACTAAATCTTGTTTTGTTTTGTGTTTTCTTTTCTGTTTCTAAATCTAAATCCAAATCTATTTTTTCCCCACTGACCATGATATCTTCTACAAGGGAGATGGGTCTTGTCAAAGTTCCAAGGTGTTTCTTTAAAAACATCAAAATTTCTTTGGTAAATAATACCAACATTTTTTTAATATTTTTAGAATGTAAATAAAAAGAAGAAAATTAAACAATCATAGAACAAGAGAGACAGAAAAGGCCTCCTTATATCAGATGAATTCTTCAAATAGGTTAGATATGTCAGATATTCTAATACTGACAATAATTGACTTTTATATATCACTTATAAGAGTTCAGTTAGTGAAATACTTTAAAGTGTGACACATACATTAGAGGGAGACAGTAAGATGTAGGAGAAAGAACAAGATGAGAGATCTGGGTTCTAATCCTCCCTCTGCCATTTACTAACTGTGTGAACTTGGGTAAATAAGTCTTACTTCTCTGGTTATGTTTCCTCATACATAAAATGAGGAAGTCGAATTAGATTTTCCCTCCCATCTCTAAATCAATCAACTCCTATGAATCACGAATCTCGATCTAGAATCATCTCCACCTTCACTAGAGAGAGACTACTCAAGATCACCCAGGTGGCAGATGTGCGCACAAGACAAGCACTACAAGTCTGATTGTCCTCTTTTATGGATGAGGTGAAGCAATACAGAATAAGTGTCGGAGTCAGGATTTGGACACATGTTTTCCTAACTGTATTCAGCCTTTTAATTACCATACCATGTGGCCTCTCACTCTTCCTAGAAGATTCCATTCTCTCAAAGGTGATAAGAAGTGAAAAGTGCTTTTGAAACCTTAAAGCCCTGTAGACTGACACCTGTGATTTCAGAGAGATAGAGACCTGCCAGGGGAGGAAACTCACTCTAGTAATGCAGGCCTTCACCTTTTCTGAAACTTATAGTCTTAGAGAATTGCCTAGAACATAGATCACACAGTTTGTGTGTGTCAGAGACAGTATGTAGACTTGGGTCTTTCTTCATTGACCAGCTCTCTGTCCGTCTCCATGCTATCTCGCTTACTACATAAAAGTTTGAGGCTTGGGTTGGCAGTGGTGATGGTTGTTGTTTGTTGATTGGTTTGGACTTTTTTGAGACTGGGTCTCATCCTGGGCAGAAGTGTGGCAACTACTCATCGGCCCAATCCCATTGGAGATTGGCACAGAAGCTTTAACTTGCTCCATTTCTGACCTGGGCCAGGTTGCCCCTCCTCAGAGGATCTGGTAACCCCCTGCTCTCAGGTACTCACCATACTTGTGTCAGATTTAGACCAGACACCAAATCATCTTTAGCCTTGCTGAAGCTCAGAATTCCTAAGCTCAAGCAATCCACCAGCCCCCAGGAGCAAGAATTACAAGTGTGTAACACCATGCCTAGCTGACTATATCATCATTATTAATTATCACCTGTCTCATCAACAATTCCTTTGTCTCATAATCCTTAGACAGGAATATCTTTCTACAAGTTAAATCTCTACCTTACATTTCCCTCTACTTATAAACAAAAAAATATGTAAGTAAATAAAGAGTCCTCCAGAGGGATACTAGAAGGAACTGGTAGGTAACGCTCAGCTTTCTCTTCTCTAGGATAGATGCTGCTAATGGATTTCATGTTATCTAATCCACACAACTCCCCAGTCTTTGAGCCATCACTTTCTGCTAAGTTGATCCAAAATTGCCTACATGTTACAAGCTAGAAAATTCCTAATCATATAATCCTAATTATACATCATATGTGGTATTTTACTCAGTTGTGGGTCCTCTCTCAGGTCTTGCTTTTCCTCTGATTCAGACATCATTTCCCTCCCTCATGTTAAATGAGCAGGAGTTGGTTTCTTTTCAGCTGAGTCCTTTAAGATCACAGCTGTGGAGGTATTATAAGGCTCTAAGGTAGCTGGTTTGGGGTGGGGGGAGGAGGAGGGAAGGAATTCATGATTCCCTCTCGAGGGGCCATCTTCCATGTTCTCTCAATGATATGTTGATGGGAACTGTGCTGAAGTCCTTGACACTTATTAAAATGGTACAGCTGAGGTACAGACAACTCAAAGCTTTCTGTAAATCACCATTTTAGGAAAGCCTTGCAAAGTGATGTCTGTACAAGGACGTGCTACCAATTACAAAGAGGAACTCAAGACAGAAAAATACATCAAGTCGGTTTCTCTAGCCAAAATTAGCATCTCCATGAAAGATCGGATGGCCACAGTCAGTCTACTGCTATCATTTTACCAGTTGGATATTAGACTGCAATGTAATAGAAGGCTTTTAAATCAAACAAAAACACATTTCTTTGATTTACACAGCCCACAGATAAACAAATTATAATTTCATAGAATCTCAGGCTTGAAAGGGACCTCAGAAACCATCTAGTCCAACATATATCTGAGCAAGAATTCCCTGTACATCCTACCCAACAAAGTGGTCATCCAGTCTTTGCTTAGAGACTTCCATTGAGGGGGGATGCATTTCCTCCGAAGGAAGAGCATTCCACACTTGTTTAATAATCCCCAAAGTGTTCTGGGAAATGTTTTAACAACTAGCTCACTGGGCACAGGGGTGGGGAATGTTTGACACACTTCTATGTTTATGTTTTACCTGCATTATTAGCCAACATTTTCTTAACCCTTTTTTATGTCTAAACCACTAACAAAACAATAAATCAATCCTGGATTTGTAGGGTCCCTTCAAACTGTTATGAATTAGTCCCAGCACACCCTTGGAAACTTTATTGGTAGGAGGTTTGGTTTTTTTCCTCGTTTTTCTTTTGTTTTGTTTTGTTTTTTATTACATCAAGTTTAAATGTGCTTCCTCATAACTTCTATTTATTGCTCAAACCTTTCCCCTCTGGGACTAGGGAGAATAAGCCTCATCCTATATTTAAAGATAGCTCTCATCATCCATCTCCCTCTGTCTAAGTGTGGATATATGTCCCTCTGCCCTAGGCCCCCTTTTCTTCTTTCTCAGTATTCTCTCCCTTGGGAATCTCATTCGTTCCCAAAAGTTCAGTTATCACCTCGACACAAATTAAGACTCCTTAGTTTATATAACCAGCCCTGAACTCCAGTCCCATACCTCCAACTGCCAGCCAGATATTTCTACCTGGATGTCCCCCTGGCATCTCAGACTCAACATATCCAAAATACAACTCCACATTCTGCACCCCGACCAAGTCTTTTTCTTTTACAAACTCTGCTAAGAGTATCACCATTTCCCCAAAAGCCTGGGTTTGCAACCTTGGGGTCATGAATGAATGAATGAATCAATCCATTGATAAAAAGCACTTACTTAGGAGCGGGCACTGTGCTATGTGCTAGGGATACCCAAAATGAAACAGCTCCTGTTCTCAAGGAGCTTATATTCTAATGGTGCAAGATAATCCATACAGGGTGTCCATAGCCAGGGAGGGCTGTTTTCTTCTGGGAATATAATGGCTGGTGTGTCATCCTTGGTTCTTCCTCTCTTTCACCCTTTCTCCTATATCAAACCAGTTGCCTTCTCCTGTCAATTCAGCTCCCCAAACACTTCTCAAACATATCCCCTTTTCTTAACACACAAGGCTGTCACCTTAGCTTTGCCCCTTATGACCTCTCACTTGGACCATGGTGATGGCCTAACTACTCACCGTGCCTCTAGTCTGTCCATTTTGAATCTATTCTTCACACTGCTACTAAAATCATCTTCCTAAGGCACAAACCTGACCCTGTCACTTCACTGCTCAAAAATCTTCAATGGTTCCCTATGCCCTCTAGGATAAAATATAAAGCTTCTTACTTTGGCATTCAAGGCCTTTCACAATCTGCATCCTACATACTTCTCCTGCCTTATTACCCATTATTCCCCTAACTCTACATTCCAGCCAAACTGGCCTTCTAGCTCTTCCCCAAAATCACCAGCCTATTCTGTACCTCTGTGTTTTTGCAGGATTGTCCCCCATACCTAGAAAATACTCCCTCACCATCTCTAGCCTACAGGACTCTTCCTTCAGGGATTAGCTCCTCCATGAGGCCTCTGTGACCACTGGTTCTCTCTTGGTTCTCTCCTTGTTTGATAGACCACTCCTTGGTGTCCTTTGCTAGATCATCATCCATCTTCTACCTCCTTAAAGTGGGTGTCCCTGAAGATTCTCTCTTGGGCCTCTTTCTTCCTGTCATTCTACTCTATATACTTTGGTGTTCTCTTCTGTTCCCTTGGGTTCAGTTATCACCTTTATACAGATGACTGCCTAATCTATAGAATATATATTTACATATATATTCAAACTTCCCAAACTGGTCTCTCCCTACTCAAAATCACCTTTTATTATAATTTTCTTTTTCTGTATTATATTCCCCAAATAGAAAATAAGTTCCTTGAGGGAAGGGGCTCTTTTATTTTTGTGTTTGATTAAGACAGGCAGTTTTGTTCCCATCTCCAATTCATGTGATTAGATAAGATTCCGAATGTAATCGCAAGGTATTAAGCAGTTTTCCTACAACTCCACAATGGTGAATAAATCCTTAATTTAGAAGGCTTATAGGAACTTGGCCATTGAATGAAGGCAATAGAAATCATGTTGTGATTAGCTGAGAGACTTACTCACATTCATGGGCCAATGTATAAAAGAGACAAGTCATTCAACATTAGAAGGATGAAGGATTAGGATGTCTTCATGGGGGCAGACTCCTTCACATATGCCAGAAAAGAGTAAATTGTAGAAAGGGACTTTCCTCTCTCCCTCTCATCAGCCATGTCATAGGAGCTATCTGAACAATAAGAGATAATGCAGAGAAACACATAAGGATAGACAAGGAGTGGACAAATAGTCACCTTAGAGAAGGACTAGCCTCAAGGACCCCTCAAACAGAGGAATATGACCACTCAAAACAGAGAAGCGTGACAGCTATGGATAGAAGAAAGAAGAAGGCCCTGGGAGTCCAGCTAAGTGACCCCCACAGCAGAGTGCTGCTAAAGGGAGATGTGTAAGGACTCTACTAGGAGAGAAAGACTTCCAGGTCTATAAAAGACTAGATCCACTAGTCTATAAAAGAACTAGTGGATTGCCTTTGACATAGATATATCCTATATATGTGCGTCAATGCTATTGTACTTCGTCGAGTCCTCTTTTATCTTGGACACTATGTTTATTTATGGGAAAGTATACCCTGAGATCTTGTGGGGAATGTTTTGTACCAAGTATTCTTACTACAGTATATCATCTTATTAAATGCCTTTGCTTAAAAAAAAAAAAAGCTAGTTCAGTCTACTGGCTGATTGTTAATACAAATCACACTGGTACGGACTCATTAGCTATTGTGTTGGGAACAATCAGCCAAATGGCTACCTCTGGGTAGTTAGCAACCACCCCCCAGGGTATGAATGCAAGTTAGAGAGACAATCTAGAGGGACTGTTATATTTGGATCTTTGCACAGTGCCCGGCACATTGGGAACAATTCGTAGATACACATTGATTGATTCTATTTGCGTTGTTTGCAGGACATCCTCCATGACAGTGCACTTAATTAGTATTTGTTGAATTAAGTTGAACTAGCAGTGATATGATGAAAGAAGATAAGTTAAACCCAACAGAGTGGGAGGGGAAAAGCTATGAGGGGCCCCAGGCCAGGTTAACCAGAGCAAACCACGGGAGAAAGAGAAATATGGAAATGATATAGGAATCATCGGTTCCATACACAGGCAGAGGGGAAAGGTCAAAGAGATGCTTGTGGGCAATGGTAGGAGTTATAATTAGCAAGCTGTCCCAGAAACCTATTAATCATTAGCAAAGGCTAATGATTGCTAAAAATTGCCAATTAGTAGCTTAAAGTACAGCTGCATAAGTTATGTGTTTGTAGCCCATTCTGATGTAGAATGTTACCACGTTTGGTATGGTTATGTAAGCTTTACAGGGAGGGCCCAAGGTCCACTTGGGACCTGTTCACTTTCTCTGCCAGAGCCAACAAAAAAGGGGTGAATTAGGAGGCTACATCATCCTTTTCTTTGCCCTTTGCATTCCAGGGGTATTTCTGTGCTATCCTGGAAATAGCAGCAGCCTCTCAGGAGGGAAATAAGTTTCTATCACTCACTGAAGGGAGAGGAATAAGCACCCTAACCTTATGGAAGGTACAGGAACTCCTAGGACTGGGGGCAACCAAAAGTCCCCTGGTGGGTGATCTCTCCCAGAGAATCCTCATCAGGGAAG
Organism: Trichosurus vulpecula; assembly: GCF_011100635.1. Classification (NCBI taxonomy): domain Eukaryota; kingdom Metazoa; phylum Chordata; class Mammalia; order Diprotodontia; family Phalangeridae; genus Trichosurus; species Trichosurus vulpecula. The sequence continues at coordinate 215,988,513 of NC_050577.1, read as the reverse complement.
GTTAATGGCTAATACCCAGGATATTCCTACCAAAGAGCTTAGCCTTTGAAGGAAGGCTGTAGGCCTGATAGATTTCTAAGGAATCTCTACCCTTTGTTTAGGGAGGAAAAGATAGAGAATTAAGCTCTAAGGTACAAAAAAACTCAAGTGAAATAAGAATGTAATGCCTCTTCCAGAACCATGCTGCCCAACTTAAACTTACTTTCTGGGTCCCCCAGGTTGAAACTACTCTTGAGCCCCTACTGGTGCACTTACCTTTAATAGTCAGTCAATTGATACAACTGGTTCAAGAGAAAAATGTTTACTGACATCATGAATACTGTAGCTACAAAACATTCACTCCATGACCCTGAGGTACATTCTTCCATAAGTACACACACCATAATAGGGAAGAGGTGGCACATATGCCAAGTCCATGAAGTAGAAAAGGACAGACTTAAAGAAAACATGTAGGCAAAGCAACTCATGCCTCTAATGCTGCAGGTACCTGATGTGTTTCTCTGCTCATGGTGCTCTCATACTTGTCCCCCACTCCCACCCCAAGTACAGTGCCTTTGTTGAACAAATTATTCATTTCATCTTTCTGGACTAGCTCTTCTCCAAAGCTCAACTCCCAAATACCAGAGCTAACTCTCAAGTCTGCAGCTATACTCTCTAAGCCTGTTCTCTGATGGGTAGACAAACTTTTGATGGGGTCAGTTACTCCAGTTACTGCAATATACCATTGTTGATGGTAAGGGAAAGTAGAGAAAGAAAGAGAAATCCTCCCACCCCAACAGTAGGCAAGGAATAGCTATTTCCTCTCAAGAACCAGCTTTCTTATTGACTGTGATACTTCATAGTCCTCAGAGCTATCTCTTATTACTCCCTAAAAAGTATTTTAACTTTTTCCACTTAATAAATAGTGTATTTTTCCAATTACATGTGAAGATAGTTTTCAACATTCATTTTTATAAGATTTTGAATTTCAAAATTTTCTCCCTCCCTCCCCTCTCCAACACAGCAAGCAATCCAATATAGGTTATACATGGACAATCCTGGCAAGCCTTTTTAAAGGCTACCAGTACATAGCTGATACCTTGGCCAGCTAATGGGTAGCTATTTTGTAATTTCATTAAACTGGAGATTTTCTTCAATTGTCCCAAAGCAAGGGTTCCTAAGCTAAGATTTGTGACCTTGTTTGTTCTATTACTTTAATAACCCTAATATCAAGGCTTCCTTTGTAATTCTATATACTTTATTTTATGCATTAAAAAATTATTCTGAGAAGAGATCCATAGGCCTCATCAAATTAGGGTGAAGAACCATGGTTTTAACAGAATAACAAAATATTTATATTTCTTTATATTTTCTTTAAGGCTTTAATCCATCATTGTTTCTTCTACCTTCCCTTTATTGTCTATAATTTCAAGTAGCCTAGGAGAAAATCAGTTGATCAGGGCTACCTTGATCAACTTCCCCCATGTTACAATGAAAAAATATATATAAATGAAGGGGATCATATCTCAAACTATACTGTCCCTCTTTCTCTCTCTGTCCACCTTCACTTCTGTGTATATCAGTGTGTCTTTCTCTGTCTCTGCCTGTCTCTGTCTCTCCCTGTCTCTCCCCTCCCTCCCCCTCCCCTCTCTCCCCCTCTCCCCCTCTGTCCCTCTCTCTCTCCCGCCCGTCCTCCTCCCTGCCTCTCCTCTTTCTCTGTCTCTGTTTCTCTTTGTCTCTCCTCTTTCTTTATCTCTGTCTGTGTGTGTCTCTCTCTCTTTCTCTTTTCCAGATGTTCCATATCCTGATGTAGAGGTATGAGCCTAGGATTTTGTAACTCTATTCTAACCTCTCCGCCAAACTGCTGGCATGCCTATATCTTTATGAATATTTCTTTATTAAGAAATATATTCTCAATTTATAGTAGTCATTTTTGATAGATTTGAATATTAGTGCTGATCTTAAAACTTCCCCATAAGTCCATGTGCTTGCAAATCCTCCTTAAATACCTCTCTCCCACTCTCTTAAGCAAAGCTTTCTTCTTTTATTGAGTAGGGTTCTTTATCCCACAGGTCACTTGTAAAGGACACCAAAGGTTGCTGACTAGGAGGAAGAAGCAGCTGTACTCTCAAATCCCTTCCCAGAGCAGCATTCCAAATTGCTTTTGCCAGAAGCGACTGGTCCCTTCTCTCAACTCTCAAAGGCATTCTTTATATCTCTTCTTGCACCCTTACATTCTCCCTTCTATTACGATCATTTGCATACATGTCAGAAAAGGGATCATGTAAAGGAGATGGACTAGTCCAGTGAACCCAAGCTCGAATTCCAGATTTGTCTGACTTTACACCACTCATCTGTACTATTAGTCTCTCAATGTTTGGTTTATATTACATAGACTTCGATTCAATAAACATTTTGCTAAATGCCTGCTGTATGTCAGGCACCTCATTGGACACACTGGATAGAAAGATAAAAGGGAAACAGTACCTGCCCTCAAAAAGCTTACATTCTCCTAATTCAAAACATGTTCACAGAGAAGCAGATTCAAAAGCTGTAGACTTTTGATCAGACTACGCGCATTAGCATATATACATTGGACTATGCATATTTAATTTGACTATACATATGTATGTGTGTACGTATGTGCGTATGTGTATATATATATACATATATATATGTATATATATATATATATATTTATTTGACTATATGTGTGCATATGTTTGTATGTGTGTATTTAACTTAGAAAGTTGCCAGCAAATGAATGCAAGTTGTGTGTTTGAGAACTGGGTACTAGGTTAAAACAATAACTCATATTTCTCTAGTACTTTAGAATCTACAAAGTACTTTTAGAAAAAGTTGAATATACCAACTATGTGCCAGTCCCCAGTGCCCAGCACAGAATAGGCATTTAATGAATTCTTGTTGAATGAATTAATATATAATCTTCCTCAGAGAAGCATTTTTTAATGTGCAGGAAGGAAGATCAGAAGCAAACAGAACAGCTTTGAAAATAATAAAAATTTAATATACACTTTTAAAAAACAATCTGAATGTACTGGTAGGTTCATGTTTTCACATATAATTCTCTTTTTCTGTTCAGTTTATATATAAAATGTTCTTTTTTTGGTCTTCATTAAATTTAGAATAAAAATAAATAAAATAAAATACTCCCTCCATTAATATGGATCCAAACTCACCTATAACATAGAGATATCTTATAAAGTGGCTATAGCAAAAAAATAATAACCATAATGATGATAATAATAAAGTCATGCTACAGACAACCTGCTGATAAGCAATTATGATCCTTGAATAACAGGCCTACAGCCCACCAGTAGCCCCATATTCAAAGTCTTTCTGGTTTAGTAGGGCTCCAGCCTTAACAGATATAAGGTTGTTTTTTTACGGGAGACATGTTCAAATGAAAAAATAAATTATCATTAAAAATTAGTTGTCCCCATCTTTCTTTCTTTTCTGAAAGTAATTTTTATTTGAAGTTCATTCTGTTCCCCTTCTCCCTGCAAAATGTCCCAGATAAATGTTGTCGTTCAGTTGTTTCAGTCATGTCTAACTCTTTGTGACTCCATTTGGGGTTTTCTTGGCAAAGATACTGGAGTGGTTTGCCATTTCCTTTACTAGCTCATTTTACAGATGAGCAAACTGAGACAAACAGGGTGAAGTGACTTGCCCAGGGTCACACACCTAGTTAAGTGTCTGAGGCCAGATTTGAACTCAGGAAGATGAGTCTTCCTGACTCCAGGCCAAGCACATCCACTATGGTGCTATCTAGCTGTCCAAATAAATAGTATATACCATTAGGAATATCTCTGCAAAGAAATCTAACTCTCCATAAAAACCTGAGCAGGTCAATGACTCCAATAACTGTCCTATATATTCCAAAATATTAATAGCTGCTCTTTTGTTGTTTTGGAGAGTTAGGAACAAAGATGGTACCCAACATTCAGGGAATGACAGAATAAATTGTGAACACAGAGCCAGAGTGTTCCACTGGTGTCCATCACAACAACAGGAGGAAGTGAGGAAGGCCCATCACATTCAGGGGCACTTTGATCGTGGGATGTGAGTGAACAAGAGTTGGATGTGCTGAGCTGACATGGTTGGGTTGCAATATGTTCATTGGAGCAAATATCCCAAACAATGAAATTGTAGGTCCATTTGAGCATATGAATATGTGAATACAATAAAATGTTAACATGCCATAAGAAATGATGACTATGAGGAATTCAAGGAAACATGGGAAAATATGCATTAACTGCAACTTGAAGTAAGCGTAAACAAGACAATAGCGTACTCATGTAAGGTCATGCGGTAGAAACTAAGAAAAAGAACAAAACAAGTTAAGTCAAAGGTTTTGTAATTATAATTTCCAATCCTGACCCTAGAGAAAAGATGAAGAAATATAGCTCCCTCCTTTTGCTGGTGTATGGTGGGAGGGGAAAAGAAATATAGAATGGTTGATAGGCTGTCAAACTGGACACTGTGTTGGATGGGTTTTCTTGTTTTTCTTTTTTCAAAAAGGAAGGTTCTTAGGGAGGTCTAAATACAGAAATCAATGAGCATTAACAATCATCAGGTACCTGCCATGTTCCAGGCACTGTGCTAGGTTCTGGGGACCCCACAAAAAAACAGTCCCAGCCCTTAAAAAGTTCACATTCTCATGGATAAGGCAACATGCATGTGACTATTTTGTAAAAAAGACAAAAGATATTAAAGGATTCTATCGATCTTTTAAAAGCAATTTAGCCATACAAAACTGGTACAGAGAACTTCTGGCTTGGTGACCATCTGGAGAAATGGGTACAGATGATGAGGAAAGGACTGTGACAGGTGTCCAGCAGTAAATACCATTTCTATGGACATTTACAAAGTTGAGATGGGTATGAGGGTATGCAATGAACCTTGTCGTTGTTCAGTCATTTAGTAGTGTCTGACTCTGTGACACCATGGATCATACCATCCATGAGGTTTTCTTGGCAGAGACATTGGAGTGGTTTGCCATTTCCTTCTCTAGTGGATTGAAGCAAACAGAGGAAGTGACTTGCCCAAGGTCATACAGCTAGTAAGTGACTGAGGTTGTATTTGATCTCAGGTCTTCCTGACTCCAGGCCCAGGACTCTATCCACTGAGTCGTATAGCTGCCCACACTGCACTGAGTCTCCTCACCTCCCAAATCCATAATAGAGTGTTGAATAAAACCATACTAAATGCTTACATAATAAAATATCCACATTGCTTTGCATCCCAAAGAACCATGACTGCAGTTTGAGGATGTGGCGAGAGCTAACATCAGTGTCCATCATCTCTAAAATAGGATTAAATTTCAGTTTATTCCACAAGGAAGATTGCAATATAAATGAATGTGAATGAAAATTAAAAGTTCTCAGAATACTCCCATCATAAAGATCTATGTAAATGATAAACACATCCACAGAGTCACAGTGTTTCAGAGTGAGAAGGAACCTCAGAAATTGCCTGGTCCAAGTTGAACCTAGATAAGCATCTTGTCTATATCTCCAATGGTCATCCAGCCTTTGCTTAAAGATCCCCAGTAAGGGGAAACCCACTACCCCTGGAAGCACCCTACTCCCCCTTTGGGATAGAGCCCATCATTTGGATTTTTTCCTTTCCAAAGTCTAAATTTTCCTCTTTTCAACCTCTACCTACTGCTTCTGGTTCTTTCCTCTGAAACCAAGCAAGAACATGGGAAGTCTACCAGTGGAAATTTCTTGGTACGTTGTTTGTTCGATTCTTTCTCCCTTACCTCATCCCTCATCCTCAAGGAGATCATTCTTCATCTCCTGACACTCCTCAGCAATCCTCCGCTGCCAACTGTATTTTCAGTCAGTCAAGAATATTAATGGTGCACCCTCTGTCTGCAGAGTCATGGCACAAGGTTGCAGAGACATTGTCTGTTAGGAGTTCAACTACTTCCTTCTTTCCTGGTCCTTTTCCTCATTCAGCTCAAACATCTCTCTTCCAGGGAATTTCATAAAGAAGCTGCAGTATCTATTCCTTTCTTCCCTTCCTACCTTGCTGGTTATCTATGTCTTCGATTTTTCTCTCCAGATTCATCTTCATCCCCTTCTCCCAATTTTACCTCTAACTCTGCATTTTGGAGCTTCCTACAATTGGACAAGGATCAAATATTTGGAGCTACATGGTACCTGAGAGGTCAAAATTCAGTTCCTGTGCCACCTTCTGCATGAAACCTTTTCTTAGTCCCACCCCCACCCCAGACTGCTAGCACACCCCTAAATTACTTTGAATCAGTCTGGCACATAACCTGCATTTAATTATATGTCAGATCGAAAAGCATTTATTAAACACTATGTGCCAGGTACTGGAGATACAAACAAAGGCAAAACAGTCCCTGTTGTCAAGGAGCTTCCAGTCTAATCAGGGACAACATGTAAACAACTACATACAAACTAGATAAATACAGGATAAACAAGAGAATCTCAGTAGGAAGATACTAAGGCTAAGGAGGACTAGAAAGGCTTCTTCCAGAAAGTGGGATGGTAGACTAGATTTGAAGGAAGCCAGGAAAGCCAAGAGACAGAGATAGAGAGGGAGAGCATTCCAGGCATGGCAAAAGTGCTAAGCATGAGGAGATAGAATATCTTTTTAAGAGGAAAGGCAAAGAGGCCAGTTTACACTTGTCCCTTCTCCCCCACCAATAGAACGTAGACACATTGAAAAAAGGAGTTAATTGCTGTCTATGTATAACTAGCACTTACGGACGCATGAATAAAGAAGGTCCTTGTTTGTTAAGTGTTTATTCTGTGGCAAGGGCTACACTAACTGCTGGAGATGCAAATACAAGAAGCAAATACAGTCCCTCCTCTCAAAGAGTTTACATTCTAATTAAGGAGATAACACACCAAGAGGATGAGTGGATGGGGAGAAGTTTGGTGCGCAAAGTTCCAGAGACAGTAAAAGGGGTGTGTAGTAGATTGACAGACCCAGAACTACAGCAGAGCTGATGTGATCATGGTTGGTTCATGGTTTGAAAATGGGAGGAGGGGGAATGAAGGAAAGGAAGAAGGAGGTAAGGCAGCTAGTGAAACTAGGGAGGAAATGGCCAGAGTCAGGAGTTAAGGGAAGAAAGTCTGGGTCCTTTCCTGAAATAGCCCATAGTAGGCTCTTAATAAATGTTCATTGATTGGTTGATTGATCCAATATAACCTCCTTATTTTGCAGATAAGAAAACAGAGTCCCAGAGAATTTAACTGACTTAAGACTCAGGGATTTTGAACTGGAAGAGACCCATAGAGACCATCAAGTCCAATACCCTCAGTTTACACATAAAGAAGATGAAGACCAGAGAGTTTGAGTGATTTTCTCAAAGACCTACAGGCAGGAAGCAGATGGCAGCATCAGGATTTGAACTCAGGTTCTTTGACCCCTAATCCTGGACAAGTGAAATTTGAAAAAATCACTAAGAAACTAGAAGCCCTCCTTAAAGGGTTTTCATCAGCTCTTGGGATGGTGCTTCCTTCCTGTTGCCATCACTGTTATCCTTGTCTTTGTCATCATGATCATGGCTGTGGTCATTGCTCCTAATGTCTGAAATTCTTCCGAGCAGGGATGCTTCTCCTTCCCTTTGCCCCTCAACTTTCTACTCCTCAGAAGTGGTGAGCACAAAGAGCAGTCTGCTCGACAAATAGTGATAGAAACCAATGTCTTTTCTCCAAACGAAAACTGAGACCTCCCACTTTTCAAGCTTTCAGAGAATAAATAAAAATAGTCAGGGAGTCCATGAATCCCATTATCATGCAACCAGAACAGTTAATTGTCAAGAATTAATAATGAGAAATAAGTATAGATAATGGTTCAGCTGACATTGTCATATTTTAGTACAATATGTTCTGAAATATTTGCTCTTTGGGGCTAGGAATATGCTATTTTTGTCACTAATAGGTTTATTGAGCCCTAGTGGAAATTAGAAGTTCTCGTAAAGAAAGTTGTAAGTTCTAAGATTTCTTGGGGAAGGCTAAGGGTCAATGTGCTTGTAGTTTCTGGGCTTCATTAAAATTCCACTTTGGTGCTGTATAATGTGAGTAATATTAATTTTCTAAACATTGATGTACAGCAGCTGCTAACTAATTTCCATAATGGGGCATCTATTCTAAGGGCATTAAACATGGAGAGAGAGGAAAAAAGAAAAGGGGATCTGAATGGGAAAAGTAGAGAAGATGGCTGGCTGGCCGCCAAAATAAAAGATGCTTGGGGATATAACATTCCTGGAATCACTGAAGGTACATTTTTGATCTAATATTCACATTCTGGGCCACGTGTCGACAGTTTGACAGTAGGAAGGGGAAATATTGACACCATGGCACACATGGGAATTTAATTTTAGAGGTCTTTATGTAAAGGGCTACACTGCCAAAGAATAATGCAGGTAGAATTTAGAGTTGTTCAAGGGAAATAATCAAAAGGAAGAGAGACAGGGGTGGCTTCCCAAAGGGCATGAAAGGACAGGTCTTAATAGCATACTTCTCTCTAAAGTCAAGAATAACCAGATGCCTTGCCCCTGGGAAAGTATACCTTGGCTCATGATTCCTAGCTTCTGATGCTCAGCTTTTTCTCATGTCAATTGCCAGGATTTCTCTGAGTAAATTATTGATATTTCTCTTCAATCCATCAGTCAATCCTCTCTGTGAGGATCTATTATGTGCCCAGTGAGGGTAAGGCAGAAGAGAGAAGGAACATGGAAAAATCTTGCCTTCTTGGAGCATACAATCAATCAATAAATATTTATTAAGCAATTAGTTTGTACCAGGAACTATACAAAACGCTGGGGATCCAAAGGCAAGACCAATCCCTGGCCTCAAGGAGCTTACCTTCTAATAGAAGAGACAACATTGACATAAATAGGTACATACACAATACATGCAGAGTACGTACAAGGTGTTCCAATTTGGGGCTGACCCAGGATGGTCCCCTGGTAATTTCTCTCTTATACAGAAACAAGATGAGACAAGTATAGGTCTCAACAGGTAACAAGTGGAGCTGTGGTAAGTGAAGGTGAAGGTGAAGGTTATCCCAAAATGGAGGTTGCCCCATTGATTCAGCTAAGCATAGCTCCACATTGTGTGTCCATGGTCAGAAGCATCAAAGAGGGAGCTGGAATGCGTTGTTGCCTTTTCTACTCCAGACTTCTAGGGATCCAAGTCAGTAGCTTGAGTCAGTCCTGAGTCTCAAAAAGAGTTTCAGTCCCTCTTAAGGAATGGAATTAGCCTAATTTACATGAGATAGGGACTTAGGAACTACACGGCTGGGCCCTAAGAAATATTGCTTTTCTCCCACAACGCAGCTGGGGGAACCAAGAAAGGCCTGCTACGAAAGATGACACAGTTGAATTTTGAAGGAAGTCATGTATGCTACAAAGTGGAGGTAGAAAGGGGGAGTGTTCCAGGCCTAGGGGACAGCCACTGCAAAAGTGTGAGAACAAGAGGTAGCCTGTTGTATGAGGAAAAGCAGGCAAGACAGCAGGACTGGACTGTAGGACAGCAGGAATGTGTCAGGAAGCAAAGATTAACCCAGCGAGATGATGGAGTGTTTTATAGGTGGGGCTGGAATTGGATGGGACTTTAAAGCCATCCAGTTCCACTCCCTGACTTTATAGATGAAGAAACTGAGTCCCAGAGAGATGAAGGGACTTGTCCAAGGTCATACAGGCAGTAAATGAAAGGTGAGATTTGAACTCAGGTCTTTTGACTCCAAAGCCAATACTCTTTTTCTTGATGTGGCATGGCTACCAGTATAACATATGGGTCGTCCATCAATTATCCATTATTTTTACTCCACCACTAACCCATTCTTTTGTTCAGTTGTACATTTCTTCAATAGTATTTTAACACCACTTTTTCTGTGCAGTTCTTCACCGGTAATAGAGTGCACTGTATTCATGTCCACCAGTTTCCCCATCGCTGTTTGGGTGACCTGAGAGTTTTATTCTTCAGAGAATGCAATAGTCTTTGCTTCACATAGCAGCCACATGGCTTTAACAGAAGAATAATGGTCTTAATAATATAGCCCTTTGTTTCAGAAAGAATGTTCAGATTATTAGAACTTTGCTATTTCCAAAGACAACCCAGCTTTCTCCTGCTAGTCAGTTCTGAGCCCAAACCATTGTCCATTTGCAGTGTCTGTCCATATGACTGATAGGCCAATTCTATGGGCTATCCAACCAATTATATATCATAATCTGGGTAGCAGGCATCCCTCATCCACTTCATTTTCTTGTGTGAGTAGTTAGACAAAACTACTTTTGCAATCGACAAATTGTTGTGATTGTGGATCTCACTTAGAAGACTCTGTGATATTCCTGAGCTTGATACAATCAACATAATGTCAGCAAGAGCATCCTGAGGATTATCTGTAAGGTATCTATCACCAGCTATTGACCACCCGCTCCTTCTAGATAAAGGTCTTCCTTCTTCCCTAGGTCGTTTTGACACTGCTGGCCTGTGGTTCTCTTCCTATCCATTGGATTTATCCTTGGTATCCTTTAGAGAGTTGTTATCCATGTCCTGCCTCATGGGCATGCCTCAGGTAGTGGTAGGGTATTAGTGGTAGTCGTAGTGGTGGTGGTGGTGGTGGTGGTGGTGGTGGTGAAATGGTAGTGGTGACATGGTAGTGGTGGTGGTTGGAGTGGTGGTGGTAGTGGTAGTGGTAGTAGTAGTAGTAGTAGTAATTCTTTTTATTTTTCTCTCTGTCTCTGTTTCTGTCTCTGTCTGTCTATATATACATATATACATGTATGATCTCATCAACTTCCATACACAAAGGATGTACCCAGTCCTCATCTGTCTCATGAGCTCAGCCCCTCCCCCCAACTCCAGTTGGCTGCTGGACATCCCCACCTAGATGATCCATAGGTATTTCAAACTCAAAACATATATCATGAGCATCAAAATATGAAATGACCAAGTGGAAACAAAATTGGTGAGCATGAAAGAATGCTATAGTAGATGATCACTTAAGTAAAAGAAAAGACGTCATCGAAAACATGGGTGACCAGCAAATGAGTTGGATCAGTCATGAAGCAAGAAAGAGTTAACAGATGGACAGTTCAAGCAGTGCACTGATATTTCTTGAATAACTCAAGGAAAGAGCTCCAGTGTTTTGAGTAGATTCTCTACATGTGATCAATGCAAGAATAACAGACACAGAACTAGAAGGGACCTCAGATGTCACTGAATTCAACCACCTCTTCATTTACAGATGAAAAAGATGAGAATCCAGGGGGTTAAACAACGTGTCCATGGTTGTACAAGATTTGAGGAAGATTTCAAACCCAGCTCCTCTGACTCCAAACCCTACATTCTTTCTGCTGCACCAAACTTCCTATATGGTGAAAAATCATGAGTGGGTTGTGATCTATGTCAGGGAAGGGCTACTCACAGTGATGAGTTCACAGATGTACCATAATGTTGGAATAAATATTACTATTATTAATAGTAGTAATATTAAATAGCACCACACATCAAAAAGCTTTAATTTTCTGGATGTAAATTATCCCTCTATGGACACAGGTTCTAACCCCTCTTAAACCTAGTAGATGAATTATCACTTCCCTAATCCTGGACACTAGGATTCTCTTAATGTAGCCTAAGATTGCACTGCCTTTTGGGTTGTCACAGCAAAACCTTTGACTCATATTGAGCTTGCAGTCCACTAGGACCCACAGATCTTTTTCATATTGACTCCTATCTTACTACGCTTCCTGCTTATTAACCCAGCTTGGCCCTCTCAGCTTCTGGAAGAGGTTTAACCACTGTCTTATCAGCCTGTTATGAAGGTATTTATAAGGTAGCTCACCTCTTTGGGCAATAATAACGACCATAAATGGGCCCAAGGCACCGTGTGTTCTGGGTCACCAAGTGGCCATTCCAGATGCATGGGTCCCTGGCCCCTAATGGGAGGGGTTAGACATCTTTTCTTGTACTCTTTGGCTTATTATACCCCTCCACCCCACACCCTGGTACCCTAAGGAAAAAATACTTAAAGCTGTGTATTAGGAAGATTAATCTGGCAGCAGAGTCTTCGAACCAATGGAAGATGAAGAAACTAGAGGCAGAGAGACCAGCAGCTATTTCCATAGTCTAAGCAAGAGATAAGGAGAGCCAAAGCTACAATGAAACACAGCATCAAAGAGTTGGAGCTAGACGGGATCTTAGAGGCCATGTAGTCCCCTCTTATTTTAACGAAAAGGAAACTGAAATCCAGACAGGTTAAGTGACTTGCCTAGGATCACACAGCTAAATTTGAACTCAGATCTTCCTGACTCTGTGTCCAACACTCTATCTACTAGGTCATCCAGCTGCCTTTGGTGATACCCTAATGAGACTGAGAGATACTATGGTATAATCAGATGACCTGGATTGAATACCTGCTTCTGTTGCTACATATATGACCCTTGGCAAATCACATATCAAAATCTCTGAGCCTCAGTTCTTCCAACTGTAAAATGAAAGGAGAGGATGAGATGGATTCTACAATCCCTTTCAGCTCCAGACTGATAATCCTATGTTAGAAATAAATGTCTGCTATAAAACAAAATATTAAAAGCAACGTTCTTTGCAGTAGCACAGAACTAGAAACAATGTGAGTGTCCTTGATTGGAGAATTGACCCCAAACAGGACACCATATGAAGGTAATGCATTTTACTGCTCAATAATGTATGAAAAAAATGACAAATCCAGACAAAATGTGTTATATTTGTAACAACTGCTGCAGAGCAAAATGAGAACAAAGACAACCATACACACAATGATTACAGCAGAAACTTAAAAATCACTAAAATAAGTCTAACTCTAAACAATTTTTGGAGGCAATCAGGGTTAAGTGACTTGCCTAGGGTCACACAGTTTATAAGTGCCTGAGGCCAGATTTGAACTCCTCCAAGGCCTGTCTCTACCCACTGCACCACCAGCCACCCCCAAGCTATAAGTCATTTAAAAAGTGGTGAAAGTCACAAAGAATAGCGCATGAAACACACTCCCTCCCTATGGCAAAGAGGTCAGGGACCACTAAGACAGAGTACCATCTACACTTTTCAGATGTACTCATACTATCAGATATTTTTGTTTAATTTTTTCTTTGTCATCATCATCATTATTACTAATATTTGTACAGAACTTTAAGGTTTGAAAGGTGTCTCATTTAATTCTCTCATCAACTCTGGGAGGTAGATGTTGCTGATGCTGTTCCCATTTTACAAATGAGTTGAAACAGGCAAAAGTTAAGTGACTTGCCCAGGGTCGCACAGTTAGTAAGATCTGAGGCAAGATCTGAACTCAAGATTTCCTGACTCCAGGCCCAAGATGTTATGCACTGCATTACTCACATGTGGGTTCAGTCTGGAGAGGAGGTGAAATGACTACAAGGGGCATCATCTTTACATCATGACTAATGTAACAACATGTTTAATATGACTGCATAAGTAGAGCCTATATCATATTGCACCATCTTGAGGAGAGGGGAGGAGAGTGAGGGTAAGAAAATTTAAAACTCAATCTTATGGAAATGAATGTTGAAAACTAAAAATTAAACATTTTTTTAAAAAAAAGTAAACTGGAGTAATGGAAGTTGAAGAGCAATGAGGTGGACATAGGAGGATGAGGTACAGCTAATGGGATACAAAGAGTGAGAAAGGAGTCAAAGATGATTTCAAGGTAAGAGGCATGGGTGGCAAGGAGATAACTGAATTTATAAATAGAAGAGACTTTAAGGGTCACTTAATGAAACCTTCATTTTACAAAAAGAGAAACTGAGGCTCACCCATGAAGCAAGTAGCAGAGTCAAGATTTGAACCCAAGTCCTCTAAATTCCAAATCCCAAGTTCTTTTCCTCTCACCAAAGCCATTAACGGAGGTAGAGCTCTTCCAGCAGAGTAACTCTTCCATATTTTGGCTTTGTGTCCCCAGGATGGTGTCTGGTACTTAATAAAAATGTGTTGATGGATTGATGGGGAAGTTCAGCCAAGAGAAGGGTTAGGCAGGCCAGATGAGTTTAACCTTCAAGTGTTTTATTTCAGTTCCTGATGAGACATCCAGATGGAACTTCCCAGCACACTGGTAGAATTATAGGGCTGGTACTCAGGTAGGAAGCTAGTGTGCACACAGCAATTTGGGAATCCTCCTCAAAGTGGGAATAGTTGACACCGTTTTCTCAACCTTCATCTCTTTCTGTCTTTAGTCCTATCACTCTCATTTCTTTCTCTGTTGCCTTAGAATCTTTCCTTCCTTCTCATATTGACTCAAGTTCACAGCCTGTCCCCAGAGAGATTGGCTTTCTCAAGATGTCATGCTCATCCGGAGATGTAAAGTTCCAAATGCAAAAGTGCCGTGAGGCGGAGAGAATATCTCATATGAAAAAGCTGGGAAAGTTCAAGTGATGGCTCCTGTGTTGGTGATAACTGAGCTGCTTAAGGTGGGATATATGGGATAGACAGAGAGATAAATCAATAGATAGATGATAGATTATAGCTAATAGAGGCAGAGGGATAGATAGATACATAGATACAAAGATACAGACAGAGAGCATTTTTTAGTCACTTACTACATGCCAGGCACTATGCTAAATGTTAAGGATACAAATATAAGCAAAAAGAAAGACAGCCTCCATCTTCAAGGAGATTACATTGTAACATGGGGAAACAACACAGAAAAAGAAATCAGAAGGTTAGGGGAGGGTAGTTGCCGGTGAGGTGATAGAGAGGAACTCCAGAGAGGACACGGAGTCAAAAGTGAAGTGAATATGTCTGCGGCCCCTCTTGATATTATGAGTCAGGCTATGGACTGATGAAGTGAGAGATAGAGTTTTGGGGTGGAGGCATTCCAAGAGGGGAAGGCTGCTCACGAGGAGGTGAAAAGTTCAAGGAGAGAACTGAGTCAAGAATATAATTTTTTTCAAATGACTCTAGATTTTTTATTAACCTCAACACCTTCCAGCCTCCTTCCCAGTAACCCTGCTACTTCACTGCTCTGACCTTCAGTGTCATCATATGAAAAATGGGAATATATGTAGTATTCACTCAATGAGGGTGGTGTGAGGATAAATGAGAAAATCAATCAGCAAGCATTTATTAAGCACTTTCTATGTGCCAGTCATGGTGCTGGTCACTGGAAATTCACATCTAAAACAATGAAAGAATTCTACCCTCAAGGAATTTATCTGCATAATTTTTTACAAACCTTAAAGTGGTATATAAATGATACCTATTATCATATTTAAATACAAATCAAGATAACTCTCTGCTACAAACTCCCACTAAGGCCAATTAAGTCACTGAAGGCTATGTAAACAGCATAAGTTTTAAGGGATAAAAGGAGAATAATTTATTCCTTGCATTAAAAGTGTCATTCTTAATCATTATTAAATAAAGGAGATTTTGTTATTTGCTTGTGTTTACTTTATCATGTTTTTCATTATGTCTTTACCCTATGAGGCAGTATGGTACATCGGATAGAAAGCCGGCTATTGGACAGAAAGCTCAGAGGCTTCTTATTTGCCATCAAATTTGTAGATACCTGCCCTACTGCTTTCAGTCATTCGCAGTATCCTCATTCATTTAAAAAAAAACTTGTACTAAACCCTACCATCCCCTCTAGCTATCCTTTTCTAGCTCTTTATCCTTTCTTAGCCAAAGACTTGGGGGGGGGGGGGACATCTAAACTTAGCATCTTCACTTTCTCTCCTCTCATTCAGTCCTCAACCCTTTTTATTCTGTTTCCCAACCTCATCACTCAATTTAAACCACTCTTTCCAAAGTTAACAATAATTTCTTCATTGCCAAACCTGATAACCTTTCAATAAACGTTTATTGAATTTAATTGAAGGTCACAGGATCATAAGCCTTGGGCTGGAGATGAACTAGTCCAACCCTCTTACTTTACTGATGAGGAAACTAAAACTCAAGGAGCTCAAATTATTATTATTTTTTAATTTCCTCATTTATTTTTTTTGTTTTGTTTTTATAATTAAGATTTTTTTATTTTTAGTTTACAACGCTCAGTTCCACATAATTTTGAGTTCCAGATTTTCTTACCCTCCCCACCCCCCATTCCTCCCCAAGATGGCATGGAATCCAATCTATGTTCTATATATAACTTCGCATTGAACTTATTTACACAATAGTCAAGCTGTAAAGAAGAACTAGGAACAACAGAATGAATCATGAGAAAGAAGAAACAAAACCAAAAACAAAAACAAAAACAAACAAAAGAGAAAAAAAAAGGGAAAACCAAAAAAGGAGAGCAAACAGTGTGCCTCAATCTGCATTCATACTTCATAGTTCTTTCTTTGGATGTAGACAGCTCTCTCCATCATGAGTCCTTTGGAGTTGAAGGAGCTCAAATTATTATTAAACAGTAAATATCAGAATCAGAATTCAAACTCAGGTCTTCTAACAAGAGAGCCAACCACTGTACATATTTGATTAAACTAATGTCAATGAGACTGTCCAATAACATTTGGCAGTTCAAAAATTATTAAATCTGGAGGGGTGGAGCCAAGATGGCAGCTGGAAAGCAGGGACTAGTGTGAGGTCTCTGCCGAGTCCCTCCAAAAACCTATAAAAAATGGCTCTGAACCAATTCTAGAATGGCAGAACCCACAAAACAGCAGAGGGAAGCAGGGCTCCAGCCCAGGACAGCCTGGATGGTCTCTGAGTGAGGTCTATCCCACACAGAATTTGGAGCTGGGAGCAGAGCAGAGCAGAACCCAGCGTGAGCAGCGAGGACCAACCAGACCAGGAGCCAGGCAGAATGTGCCCTAGGGCCCTGAATCAGTGAGCTGCGGCAGTTACCAGACTTCTCAACCCACAAACACCAAAGACAGCAGAGAAGGTTAGTGGGAAAAGCTGTGGGAGTGGAAAGAGTTCACGGTTCGGCTACCAGCCCCGGGGGCAGCGGAGGTGGGGTAGCTACAGCTGCTGTTGCTTCTGGCCCCAGGCCCACCTGGTGGGAGGAATTAAGTGGCGGATCAGAGCAGGAGTGCACAGCATGCTGAAGGTCTAAGCCCAGTCCGGGTTGGGGGTTCTTGGGGAAGGAGCAGTGCTGGTGTGGCAGAGCTGGCACCTCCCCCCCAAACATGGAACATAGAACTCTTTAGTCTACAAGCAATCATACCCTGCTGAAAAACTCAAGGGTCAAGTTAGTTGGTTGGGAATATGGCCAGGCAGCGAAAACACACCCAGATTCAGTCTCAGACTTTGGATTCTTTCTTTGGTGACAAAGAAGACCAAAACATACAGCCTAAAGAAGTCAACAAAGTGCAAGAGCCTCCAAGAAAAACATGAACTGGTCCCAGGCCATGGAAGAGCTCAAAAAGGAGTTGGAAAAGCAAGTTAGAGAAGTAGAGGAAAAATTGGGAAGAGAAATGAGAAGGATGCAAGAAAACCATGAAAAACAAGTCAATGACTTGCTAAAGGAGACCCAAAGAAATACTGAAAAAAATATTGAAGAAAACAACACCTTAAAAATAGACTAACTCAAATGGCAAAAGAGCTCCAAAAAGCCAATGAGGAGAAGAATGCCTTGAAAGGCAGAATTAGCCAAATGGAAAAAGAGGTCCAAAAGACCACTGAAGAAAATACTACCTTAAAAATTAGATTGGAGCAAGTGGAACCTAGTGACTTTATGAGAAATCAAGATATTATAAAACAGAACCAAAGGAATGAAAAAATGGAAGACAATGTGAAGTATCTCATTGGAAAAACCACTGACCTGGAAAATAGATCCAGGAGAGATAATTTAAAAATTATTGGACTACCTGAAAGCCATGATCAAAAAAAGAGCCTAGATATCATCTTTCAAGAAATTATCAAGGAGAACTGCCCTGATATTCTAGAGCCACAGGGCAAAATAGAAATTGAAAGAATCCATCAATCACCTCCTCAAATAGATCCCAAAAAGAAATCTCCTAGGAATATTGTCGCCAAGTTCCAGAGCTCCCAGATCAAGGAGAAAATACTGCAAGCAGCCAGAAAGAAACATTTTGAGTACTATGGAAACATAATCAGAATAATCCAAGATCTGGCAGCTTCTACATTAAGAGATGGAAGGGCTTGGAATACGATATTCCGGAGGTCAATGGAGCTAGGATTAAAACCTAGAATCACCTACCCAGCAAAACTGAGTATCATGCTCCAAGGCAAAATATGGATTTTCAATAAAATAGAGGACTTTCAAGCTTTCTCAGTGAAAAGACCAGAGCTGAATAGAAAATTTGACTTTCAAACACAAGAATCAAGAGAAGCATGAAAAGGTAATCAAGAAAAAGAACAAGAAAAAGAAATTGCAAGGGACTTACTAAAGTTGAACTGTTATGTTTACATTCCTGCATGGAAAGATGATGTGTATGATTCATGAGACCTCAGTATTAGGGTAGCTGAAGGGAATATGCATATATATATATATATATATATATATGTTTATGTATATATATATATATATATGTTTATGTATATATATATGTTTATGTATATATAAGTGAATGTGTATGTATG
The DNA here is from genome assembly GCF_011100635.1 of Trichosurus vulpecula. NCBI lineage: Eukaryota > Metazoa > Chordata > Mammalia > Diprotodontia > Phalangeridae > Trichosurus > Trichosurus vulpecula. The sequence continues at coordinate 215,969,989 of NC_050577.1, read as the reverse complement.
TATATATCTATGTGTATATATATATATATGGAGAGAGAGAGAGAGAGAGAGAGGACGCAGGGTGAGTTGAAGATGAAGGGAAGATATCTAAAAGAAATAAAACCAAATTAAGGGATGAGAGAGGAACATACTGAGAGAGGGAGATAGGGAGAGATAGAATGGGGTGATTATCTCGCATAAAGGTGGCAAGAGGAAGGAAGAAAATTCAATAAAGGGGGATGGGTTGGGAAGGAGCAAAATGTAGTTAGTCTTTCACAACATGAGTATTGTGGAAGGGTTATACATAATGATACACATGTGGCCTATGTTGAATTGCTTGACTTCTTAGGGAGGGTGGGTGGGAAGGGAAGAAGGGAGAGAATTTGGAACTCAAAGTTTTAAAAACAGATGTTCAAAAACAACAAAAAAAAGTTTTTGCATGCAACTAGAAAATAAGATACGCAGGCAATGGGGCATAGAAATTTATCTTGCCCTACAAGAAAGGAAGGGAAAAGGGGAGGGGAGGGGAGTGGGGTGACAGAGGGGAGGGCTGACTGGGGAACAGGGCAACCAGATTATACGCCATGTTGGAGTAGGGGGGAGGGTAGAAATGGGGAGAAAATTTGTAATTTAAATTCTTGTGAAAATCAATGCTGAAAACTAAATATGTTAAATAAATAAATTTAAATTTAAAAAAATTATTAACTCTGGAGCCAGAGGATCTGGGTGTGAATTCCCCACCTCTGTCACTTGCTACCTTTGTGACCCTGTACAAGTCCCTCCACCCCAGGCCTTAGTTTTCTCATCTGTAAAATGAATCTGTTGCATTATATTATTTCCAGCTCTGAGTCCGTGATGCTACTGAGCAAGGTTTTTAGGCAGATAAAACTTATATATCATGCCAATAAGATTTATTAAGTATATACCATGTAGCAGGCACTATGCTAAGCTCTGGGGATATAAAGAGAGGCAAAAGACAGATCTAGCTCTAAAGAAGCTTGCATTCTAATGGAGGCAGAACAACTATGTACAAACAAGATAGATACAAAATAAATTGGAGATAATCTCAGAGGAGAGCCACTGGGTGGGGGGAGGGGGAACCCACTCAAGGGACAATCGTTGAGGGGAATTGGGAAAGACTTCTTGCAAAAGTAAGATTTAAGCTGAGACTCAAAGGAATCCAGAGAAACCAGAAAGTGGAGATGAGGAGAGTGTTCTGGGCATGAGGGACAACCAGGGAAAATGCCTGGAATCTGGAGATGGAGTGTCTGTGTGTGAGGAACAGCATGTAAGCTGTTGTTTGGTCTTTTCAGTCATATCAAACTCCATGACCCCATTTGGGGTTTGCCTGGAAAAGATGCTGGAGTGATTTCCTTCTCCATGGTTAGGGGACTTGCCCAGGGTCACAAAGCTAGTAAACATCTGAGGTCACATTTGAACTCAGGTCCCCCTGATTCCTGGCCCAGCACTCTAACCACTGCTCTAGTATTTAGGTTAGGGTCAATCAAATACACCATTTACTTAGGTAGGCAGTGTAGGAAGTGTCAGCTAATGGCTTATGGTCAATCTCTCCTGCATACTTATTGAAGTACCAGAAATCTCACCATTAGACATACATTCCTTTGGGTCCTGAGATTTTTTGGTCTTTAAAAGTTAATAGTTTGCATACACAGTAAGAGATCAATAAGTATCTACTGGAAAATGTTAACCATCAGAGTCACTTATTAAAATGTAAAATGCCACAATGCAGATGAAAGAATCACTAAAAGGATGTTGGAATCTGAATAACTGGAAAAAAATCAATGAGGATCCTGGAGGATAGAGAAAGAAACATCCCTTCTTCCTAAGGACCAAGAGGTGGGGGTTTCTAGGCAGAATATTCCACCACTGTGAAGGAGGGAGAGTCACAGGATTGGAGCCTTTTGCTTAATTGCTTTTCTTTGTTAAAAGATAGGCTCCAATACTGGGAAGATGGGAAGGTCCAAAATCAGTACGATATAAAGATAAATGACTCCAATAAAAGGTATTTTTATAATAACTGAATAAATTAATATGTAAAATAGCCCCCTGGGACTGCTAACACTATAACTAGCTTTAAGGATCATAGATCATAGGATCAGTTTTAAAGCTAAAAGGAACCTTAGAATCTATTAAATCTAATCCCTTCCTTTTACAAATGAGGAAACTGAGGCAAAGAACTTAAGTGATTGGACCAAAACTGTACAGCTAGTAAGTGTCGATGGCATTTGATCCTAGGTCTCTCTGAATCCAATGCCTCTCAACAGTGGTTATTTGCCAGCTGAACTGAACAACAGTAATCCCGTTTAAAGGAGAATATGGGTGCCTGGGATACCAGGATAGGGAACTTGGAGCACTGAAAAGGAGACAGGAGGTGATCAAAAACAACCTTCACCTGCTTAACAATTTTGCCTAGGATTTGCTCCATTTGCATAGAAGGTGAGCCCCAGTGCATGAACTTTTTTTCTCAATATGCAAATGAGCATCTATTAGTACTGTGTTATTGGATCATTACATGCCCATTCGTAGATGCATACACGCAAAACTCTGAAATTTACAATACTGAGCTCAGCAGGAAAGGCCATCAGACCTCTGGGAGCCCATCTAATGCCATCTTAAAGAGCATGGTTTGATATTTCTCTCACCCATCGTTAGCTTCATTTCCTAACCTGGTTTTTTTTTTCAAGTTTCAAAATCCCTCAGTCCAAACCACATACACACACACTCTGTCTACCCGAAGCTTGGGAATTCAAGTGGTTATTGAGTTATCTGAATGCAAATAAGATCCTTAAATGTTCTCATAAGAGGTAAAATGCCCCATTTATTCACACACTTGTCACTCAAAAGTGGCTGAGCAGACGCTCGCCAAACTTGGCAACAATTTACTCTGAGACTGAAGACAAAGATGAGAAATCACTCCTCTGGAGATTATTTTGGCAATATGTATAGGCCACGGAAAATGAGAGCATTAGGACTGGAGTGCTGTAATAATATATGGGGGTAATTATGTTAACTGGGGAAATTCCATCCCACTTCAGCACTTTCAGCCACTGGCACCCAAATGAATAATGAGCAAAGGCAAATGTGCCGAAAGGGTGCACAAGAGATGAGGAGAAACAACATTGGCCAAATTTAGAATTTGCTTCAGAGCTACAGAAGGAGGAGTTGGAAAGGAAGTCTACTAATTTCAGAAGCAGAAGTGGGGTTGGAGTTCCCCTAATAGTCAACCCAGACCCAAAGAAAAAGGGCCCTACTATTGCCCCAACAAATGGACGTCCAGGGGTTGCTTGGCGCCTCCAGGGAAAGCCTTCCCTACCTCCAAAGGCAGCCTGATAAACTTTGGGAAGGTTCTTATTGTTTAGAAGTCTTTTCTTTCATCAAATAAAACTTGCCTCTTTGTACCATCCACCCCCTGGTCCTGGATCTCCTCTCTTTTCTCTCTTCTCTTCTCTTCTCTTCTCTTCTCTTCTCTTCTCTTCTCTTCTCTTCTCTTCTCTTCTCTTCTCTTCTCTTCTCTTCTTTCTCTCTCTCTCTCTCTCCCTCCTTTCCTCCCTCCCTCCCTCTCTCTCTCTCCCTCTCCTCTCCTTTCTGTCTCTTTCTGTGTCTCTGTCTCTGTCTCCCTCCTTTCCACACAACAGACAGCTCCTCAGACACTTGAAGCCCATTCATAAGATCTCACCTTAATAGATTTTCTCTTCTCCAGGCTACATATATCCAATTCCTTCAGTGAATTCTCATATGGCATAAACCTGAGACCCTTTATCATCCTGGTTTCATTACCCTGGATACTCTCCAACTTATCAATATCATTTCTAAAAACGAGGACCCAAGAACTAACTACAGGTTCTCCAGATATGTGGGTGTGTGTGTGTGTGTGTGTTCTGACCAGGGCAGAACCCAATCAGTCTATCACCTCTCAAGTGCTGAATCCTAACATTCTGAATGCAGCCTAATTAATTCTTGGTTCCCTTTCTTCAATGCCATAGAATCCTAGGGTGACAGTATCATAGATCTTGGCAAGAGGGAACTCAGAGTCTGTCTTGTCCAAGATCCAGGATGAGGACTGAAGATGTATATGTCATGTACTACCACATCCTGTTGATTTGTTGATTCTGTGTGTCTCTGTCTCTCTGTATCTGTCTATTTCTCTATCTCTGTCTTCCTCTGTGTTTCTCTGTGTCTCTATCTGTCTCTCTGTATCTCTACCTCTGCCTCTGTGTCTCTACCTCTGACTCTCTCCTTCCTTCCTTCCTTCCTTCCTTCCTTCCTTCCTTCCTTCCTTCCTTCCTTCCTTCCTTCCTTCCCTCCCCAACTCTCTCTCTTTCTATCTCTCTTAGTGTCTCTGTCTCTGTGTCTCTGACTCTATGTCTCTGTTTCTCTTTGTCCCTCTCTCTCTGTGTCTGTCTATCTGTCTCTGTCTCTGTCTCTCTCCTGCCTGGACTAGCGCAAGAGTCTCCCAATTGAATCTTCTAACTTCCACTGTCCTTCCAATCCATCCTTAACTGTGGCTACTTTCCTTCCCAAACAATTGATTGACAGGATCAAAACATCATCTCGTTTAGAATTTCAGAGGATAAAACATACAAAAACATTCTACTTTTAAAAAATTTCAACTTTCTAATTTTCATTATTAACCAAACACATTCAAGCAGACAGGATTACTAGTTGTCTGATAGAGTATACAGTGGATTATTTTTCCAAGGGCAAAGAGTTGGAGCAGACCAGTCCTAAGTTCATTTCTATGTCTAGAATTCTCTGCTCCTGGATTCTGCCAAGACACCAAACTTGTTGGCAGTCTGACAAGCTAAGTGGAGTACCACAAGTAGAAGATATTGAAAAGCATTCTTGTGCCTCTTTGTTGACTCCTTGCTCTGATCTGAAAAGTCAAATTTCTTAAGAGGAAGAGAAATTTCTACACACAATACTCCCAGTTTCTCTTTGCATCCTGAAAAGTTGATTTCCTGACTAGCTCTAAATTCAGACTTTATGAGGCAAAAAGTATTCTGTGTTTTCTGCTAAAACAGCTGTTTTGATGCCCTGGGTTTAGTTACAAACTTTATTGAAGCTGTAATTTCTGTTAATTATATCTGGGCTTCCTGAAGGGTCTTGTTTCCCCTGCTGGAAGGTTTAAGGTTTCTTGGGGGGAAAAACCATACCTTCTTTTTTGAATGTTCTTCCTTTCATCTACTTTATGATGGCTTTTTATTCATTTAAATGATTTCTCTCTTTTTCTAAAATCACATTAACACACTTTTTCTTAATTCTATAATCTTTTCAGCTCTTGCCTCCTTTGTGAGTGATGCTCTGCTAGCCTTTTTCTTTCCCAGTCCCTTTCATGTGCTGTCCCCTTTGTTTTTCGCCCTTGGGAACCATTATTGTCCTTACTTCTTTTATTTTTAGGCTTATGCTCTACCAGATGACCCAACACTAAAGAGAAAAAGAAGATAAAGAGCTCTTGGCCACACCACAACAAAAAGGAAGAAAACTATTTGAAAAGAAAAGGTGGCTTTGAAACCTGATTTTTCCCCTCCATTTCCAAAAGACCACATCTTTGAAGAAGAAATGTCATTTACTGAGCAACTGGTATGACCAAGAGGACTTGTAGAAAGTGGGAATATCTGGAATATAAGATATTTGAATTAGGATCTTAACTTGGATTTCCAGTACACTCAGTCCTGTTGACTTTGGGGACACAAATGGCATCACCTCCTTCCCAAAGAGGCAAAACTGGGCTTTACTCTGGGATCCATCTTGAAACTGAGCCATTGTTAAACTTCAGGATTTTGGTTAGATTTGATTAAATGTCACTTTCCGTCAAGATTTCCAGAGCAAGCCTACTAGAAATGGCAACCACAATGCTACTTACAGCTGAAATATACAGCTCTAAATGACACTTGAAAGTTTATAAAGGCTTGTCAAATTGGAGAAGGAAGATGATAGTAAGGAGTCCTTGATTTGGAAGCCAAGGTCCAGGATTTGACTCCTGACTCTCCTAGCTGGGTGTCTCTCAACAAGTCTCTTATCCTTTCTAGATCTCAATTTCCTTGAATGTAAACTGAGGTGGTTTAACTAGATGACCTCAAAGGTTCCTCTCCCTTAGAAGCAACAGTATATTAATCATAAAAAATCACATATTCTAGATATGCATACACACATACACATAAATATATGCCTGATGGATTTCAGAAAAACATGGAAAGACATGCATGAACTGATGCTGAGTGAAGCAATCAGAACCAGGAAACATTGTACACAGTATAACAGCAACACCAACTTTGTTAGACTTAGCCTTTCTCAGCAATGCAATGATCTAAGACAATTCCAAAAGACTCATGATGGAAAATGCCATCCACATCCAGAGAAAGAACTATGGAGTCTGAATGCAGATCGAAGCAGACTATTTTCTCTATTTTGGTTGTTGTTTTTTGCTTTTTCTTTCTCGTGGTTTTCCCCTTTTGTTCTGATTCTTCTTTCACCACATGACTAATGTGGAAATATGTTTAATATGATCATATATGCATAGCTTATGTCAGATTGCATGCCATTTTGGAGAGGGGGTAGTGGAAGCAGGTAGGGAAATTTTAGAACTCAAAATCTTATAAAGTAAATGTTGAAAACTAAAAATTGTATAGATATATAGATATAGATGCTTGAATTTAATTCTAGTTATATTCACCTGATAGTCTTTTTGCTTCTATTGTTGGCCTTCTCCTATCCATCTATCATTACATCTACTTTTCTACTTCCCTGGGAAGTAATACCTCAAAACTGAAATTCCAAATGAATGAGTTGCTCATTCCTAAGAGTGAACAATTTATACTTTAAACCATTTTCACTCTTTAGGAAGCTCTGTGGCACAGTGAATAGAGTGCATATACTGGAGTCAGAAAGACCCAAGTTCAAATGTGGCCTCTAACACTAGCTGCGTGACCCTGGGCCAGTCACTAAACCTCTAAATGTTTCAATTTCCACAGCTGTAAAATGAGGCTAATGACAGCACATACCTCCTAGAGTTGCTATAAGTATCAAATAAGATATATTATAAAGCATTTTGCAAATTTTAAAACATTATGTAAATGCTAGCTATTGATTTTAAATACTAGCGTTCCCCTTCATGATCACCCAACTAAGCCCGTGACTCTATAACAAAGAATCCCAGAATCCGAAGGTTAGAAGTATTTCAGATGCCATTGAGTCAAACCCTTATCTGAGCAAGACTCACCTCTACAATGCACCCAACAAGTCATTCTTCAGGCTTTATCTGATGGAAGACCTCCACTACCTGCCAAAACATACAGATAAAAAGTAAGGGTCAGAGGGAGAACAATCAGGAAATATTCCAGATGTCTGACCTGCATCTGGGTTTCTTAATCTGGTGTCTGTAAACCTGATTTTTAAAAAATACGTATTTTTGACTGCTATGGAAATGTTTTACATAATTACACATGTATAACCTATATCTGACTGCTTGCCATCTCAGGGAGGGGAGAGGGGGAGAGGGAGGAAGAGGGGAAGGGAGGGATAGATTTTGGAACTGAAAACTTGAAACAAAAACGTTTAAAAAATGGAAATATACATATACACAAATATATTTCAGTAGAATTGATTTCCTTTGTAATCCTCTGTATTTTACGTTTTGAATTTTAATTTATCCTGAAAAGAGTTCCATGAGCTCCTCCCAAGAACAGCCAAATAGGTCCAGGATGCAAGAAAGGTTAAGAACCCAGTCTGCATGGTGCCATCTTTCAGCAAACTAAGAAACAAGTGGATGGGGGGGGGCTGAATTTTCCTTTGCCACAAATACATAGAATAAAAAGGAGGATGTTTTTCCTTATGCATTCCAGTTTCTCCTATTCCTTTTATTTTACTTGTCCTCTAACTTCCAACCTCATTTTCCTTACCCTTGGATACTTTTCTATTTTGTTTAGTTTAATTTGTCTAAATGTCATGTCCTTAAGTCACTGAATTTCCCTTGCATTCCTACTGGATTAATTTGATTGCTTTTAAATAATTTGCACCTGCTCTTAATTCTCCCATCTGCTTGGCTTCCTCTATTGCTTCATGTGGCCCAGTTTTGTCTGGGGGATATTGTCTATACTGTGCTTTCCTTTCCATATTGGGCCTACGGTGCAGCCAAATAGGGAAAGTCTCTCTCCTTCCCTCCCCATCTCTCATCCCTCTGAATAGGGGTGGGTATGGCAGCTTAGTAGAGAAGGGGTTGGATATAGAGTCCCTTATGAGTGTGGTATTCTGCCTCCTGGCTTTCCTGGCTTCCTTAAAGACTCAAATCCCACCTTTGGCAAGAGGCCCTTCCCCATCTCCCTCACTGCTAGCACCTTCTGAGATTACCTCCAATTTAGCCTCTATAGGTCTTGTGCGTACATACTTGTTGGCATGTTGTCTCACCCATTAGAATATAAGCTGCTTGAGGGCAGGGCTCTATTTTTGCCTTCCTTTGTATTCCCAAGGCTTAGCACAGTGCCTAGCACATAACAAGGGCATAATAAATGCTTATTGGATGACTGTTAGGTGTCAGAAAAACTTCCTGATTTTGGTTGTCATTCAGTTGTTTCAGTTGTGACTTTCAGTCATGACTCAGTCACGACCCCTTGTGACCCCCTTTGGGGTTTTCTTGGCAAAGATGCTGGAGTGATTTGCCATTTCCTTCTCCAGCTCATTTACAGATGAGGAAACTGAGGCAATGGGGTGAAGTGACTTGCCCAGAGTCATGTAGCTAAAAAGTGTCTGAAACTGGATTTGAACTCAGGAAGGAAAATCTGCCTGACTCCAGATTCTATCCATTAGCACTATCTAAAAGTAGAAGACAAGCTTGTGGGTGCCCCTTCAATGGAGAGCTTCAAGAAGAAACTGGATGAGCACTTAGTGAGGTTGTAGAGGGCATTCATTTGGGGGTACAGATTGTACAAAATGGCCAGAGTCCCTTCTGACTTTGAAACTCTCTTCGAATGAAATTCTGCAACTTTCCTTCTATGAGACTGTTAACTCTTCTATAAAATGAGAGGGGATGGGGCTGGACAAGGTGGTCTCTAGGTTCTCTTCTAGATCTTCTAGCTCTAACCGTGATAGGAGCATGTTTAGGGTGCAAGGTTTGGAGTTGGGAAGGGAGGGAGGGAGGGAGGAAGGATAGGAGGGAGAGAGACAGAGATGGAGAGAGGGAGGGAGAGAGGGGGAGAGGGGGAGGGAGGGAGAGAGAGAGAGAGAGAGAGAGAGAGAGGAGGGGGGAGAGAGGGAGGGAGGAAGGAAGGAAGGAAGGGAAGGGAAGGAAGGAAGGAAGGAAAGAAGGAAGAAAGAAAGAAAGAAAGAAAGAAAGAAAGAAAGAAAGAAAGAAAGAAAGAAAGAAAGAAAGAAAGAAAGAAAGAAAGAAAGAAAGAAAGACATAGACCTGAAAGGAAAGATTAGCATTTATTAAATGCTTAATGTATGCCAGGCACTGTGCTAATCCCAGGAATACAAGTCTCTGCCTTAATATTCTTCATATTCTAATGAAGTAAAATTACACACAGAAGGAAGCTAAAGGACTAGGCTAGAAAAAGACAAACTCCAAAGAGTTAGGGAGAGGGTGGGGAAGAGAATGAAGGCAGGCTGGAAGTGTTCCTTCCACAAAATGGAGACTCCAAGAGGAATTCACCAAGGGGAGAAAGGAAGAAAATACATGGAGGAATATTCCAGGGTGAACAGAGCACAGGAGCAGCCTGACCCTCCAGGGTGAGGATGCCCTGGGTGTTGAGGAAAGTTCTAGGATGAGCCACAAGTAGGGAAGAGTTGATTTTGAAGTCCTGAAAGTCAGAGACAGAGCTGAGAGAATAATGGAATTTGAACCTGGGTTCAAATCCTTTTTCAAACATCTAGTACTTGCGTGACTCTAGGAAAGTCACTTGATCTTTCTGATCCTCATTAGTAAAATGAAGTGGTGCTAGGTGTCCTCAGAGATCAATCCAGTTCTAAATATATAATTCTATCGTGCTTACTATGTGACCTTAAGCAAATCACTTAACACCTTTCTGTGCCTCAATTTCCTCACCTTAAAATAAGAGAGTTAGACTTAATGACCTTCTAGCCCTAAATCTGTGAGCCAATGTATGCAAGACCCTATTTCTACATAGGTAGAGACTAAAGAGAACGGGAAGTCATATCGCCTAAGCACATGGAGGAGCACATCCAGAGGGACACCATCTACTCTGCAGCCTTTGTGTAGGCCTTGGGAGCCATGCTTGTTATTGGATAGTTACCCAGTAACTTGCCCATGGGCACACAGTCAGTATGGGTCAGAAGTAGAACTTGAACCCAGCCCTTCCTAATTCCAAGGCCAGCCTTCTATCTACAAGCCTTCTATCTACAATGGCACACAGTCTCTCACATCCCCAATACTTTGTTTTTTCTGGACAGGCCTGGGATTCCATCTGTGCAGGGAATTCCCAGTATGGGACTGTCCAATAAGGCAAAAATTCACCTGGAGGTTAGAGTCTTAGAGAGCTGGGGCACTAAGAAGGTAAATGACTTAACCAGGGCCACCCAGCCAGTATGTGTCAGAGGTAAGTCTTGAGTCTGTGATCTGACTCAAAGGTCAGCCCTGTACCCACTTCACCCTTCCAGTCCCCCCAACTCTCCATCCCTCACACCACACATCATTCCAGAAGTGGAGCTGTCCCTTTAATTTGGCCTCAGGTAGCAAGCCAACAGCAATTCCATTATTGTTTGGATAATTGGCAAAGGCTTCTCTTTTCCTCCCCATCTGAATGCTTCCGACAGAGAGAGTCCTTATAATCCCCAGCGATGTTTACATCAATCTGATATTAAAACCATTCTAAAGACAGGTTTTTCATAGTAAATATTCCCAGCTGCTGACTGGGGTCGTGTTGATTTGATTAGTTGGCTCTGTGTTGAATTGCATTAGAACTGGTTTCTTCCAATAATGCCTCCCACCCACTAGAGAGGAAAAAACCTCATAAATTACCATCTCTCTGATCCACTTTGCTCAAAAGTGATGAGCTGATGGGGTTAACACATTTTTTGAGAAATATAATGGGGGGGATGATGAGTTCTCAAGTTTTGATGTTTATTAAAGAGTTTATTGGAATCTTATAGAACAGTAACAAATGATCTAATAATACAAATTAGATTAAGCATTTCCAGTAAACAAAACCATAATAAAATTCTTGGAGGAGTTGAAGTCGACCATTTTTATTTTCCTGAATTCCTTCAAAAATCAAATTAATATTTCTAAATCTTGTCAGGAGTATTGAAATTAGGGGTATATTTGAAGGAGACTCTGTACCAGTTTGAAATGCATATCGTTTTATTGCTGCTTTCATCTGATGAAATATTTGGTCTCGTTTGCAAACTTTCTAAATGAGGACAATCTTTTATCTGCGTCTATGAAGAAAAGGAGTCTAAACTTGAGATAAGCTTTAAATGCACAGTGGTGCCAACCAACTGTATCTCTGAAGTAGCTATGGAGAATTAAAGAACATTTAAATGAACTTGGGCTACAGTAGGAGGGATTTAGGTTAGTTTTAAAAGAAAACATTCCAAGGGAGATAGTGTGAAATACTGGGGGGCGTATTCAACCTGGAAAGCTTTAAAAATGGGATAGGTGCTAATCACTCTAAAAATGTTTAGAGAGAAATAGCTAATGCCGCTGGAGCTGTGGGTAGACAGACTCATTAATGTCCTGTTGCTGGAGCTATGAATTGACAGAAGCAACCCTAAGAACAATTTGGAGCTGTGCTAGGAAAGTTACTAAACTAGCAAAAACACTGGAAAGAAAGTGGTTGTCCATTAATTGAGGAATGATTGAATAAAGGCTTGTTTAATAAATGAATGAATGAAAGTAATCATGATAGAGATGAATCTTGGTGCAGTGGAAAGATCACTGATTCTAGATTTAGTGGACCTGGATTCAAATTCTGCTTCTGATGCCTTTCTATTTGTGTGAGCCTGGGCAAGTCACTTAAATTCTCTTTAATATGAGGTCCCTTCCAGCTACAAAGCTATGATCCTGAATATTATTGTGCCATTAGAAACGATGAATATAAGAAAGGTGATATCCATTAATTGGGAATGACTGAATAAAGGCTTGTTTAATAAATGAATAAATGAAAGTAAACACAACAAAGAGGAATCCTAGTTCAGTGGAAAGATCACTGATTCTGGATTTCCTGGATCTGGATTCAAACTCTGCTTCTGATGCCTTTCTATCTATGTGAGCTTGGGCAAGTCACTTAAATTCTCTTTAATATGAGGTCCCTTCCAGCTACAAAGCTATGATCCTGAATATTATTGTGCCATTAGAAACGATGAACATAAGAAAGGTGATCCAATAATTGGGAATGACTGAATAAAGGCTTGTTTAATAAATGAATGAATGAAAGTAAACACAACAAAGAGGAATCTTAGTTCAGTGGAAAGATCACTGATTCTGGATTTCCTGGATTTGGATTCAAATTCTGCTTCTGATGCGCCTTTCTATATATGTGAGCTTGGGCAAGTCACTTAAATTGTCTTTAAAATGAGTTCCCTTCCAGCTACAAAGCTATGGTCCCATGAATACGTGCCCTTCGAAACGAAGGATATAAGAAATTTGGAGACAAACGGGAATGTTTGAGCCAATCTAGAGCAAAGAAAGCAGAACCAAGAGAAACAATATACACAATGACTACAGTAATACAACTGAAAAGAAAAAAGGTAAAAGCAGACGGATGGTTGGTTTCCCTTTCAGTTTTCTGATTAGATAGCACATAGCTAGATTTCTTCTCTAGGTACTTGAAAAAAGTTCATTTTTGACTATTAGGCATGGAATTGGAGTCAAAAGAGACTGGGTTTGAATCCTACCTGTGATACTGACTGGCTATATGACTATGGACATTTCACTTAAACTCTCTGAGTCTCAGTTTCCTCATTTGTCAAATGGGATAATAACACTGGTAATATTTGCCTCAGAGAGGTTAAATGGAATAATATATTAAACTACATTGTAAATCTTTAAAAGTTATATAAAGGTAAACTATTATGATTTTTATCAGAAATAGAGAGTCTTACTTCGTTCAGAGAACATGATCCCCCACAGAATATAGAATCATTGATTTATTTTATTATAGCAGGGCTCTCTGGTCACGTCTGTAGGGATATACACTCCACAAGGGAAGGCATACTATAATGGATGGTATTCATGAATTGCCATGGCTGAGAAAATTCCTCACTTGGTAGCCCCTCCAAACATAATCAAGGTTGGTCCTCATATGGATGACAAACGATCACTGTACCCAACCTCAAGCCTTTCCAGATCAGTAGGACCTGCCAGAGCTTGTTTGGAGAAACCTGTCTTACCTCCCCACCTGGATAAAGGTTCAGAAGTGGGCTCTTCTAGAGTCCTTCATTTACAAAATAGCCCAAACATAGATGAAGTGCAAGAAAAATCATTAAGATATTGTTCTAAATGTCAAATGATGGGAACAACCTCGATATTTATGGACTCTTACCTTTAAAAATGGAAGGGACCTTAGAGGCTATGAATCAATCCCCCTCATTTTATAGACAGGGAGACTGAGGCTAACCGAGGTTAAACTACTAGCCCAATTCCACAAAGCTAGTAAATGTCTAAGGCAGAACTTGAACCCAGGTGTTCGTGACCCCAAGTTCAGTGCCCTCTCACACTGTATGTATGAAATAATCAGAGCCCTGGGGCACAGTTTTTCTTGAAATGCATACATTTTAAAAAAACAAAGGGAGAGCCTTTTGTCATTTTTTGTATTCCCAGAACTTAACATAGCACACAGCCCATGCTTAATAAATGTTTAGGAGTATGGGGAAAAAAAGAAAAATAAAGGGAGAAATATTGTTTGGGATATATATATACATATATATATACATATATATATGTATGTATGTATGTATGTATGTATATGTCCTGGGTTTTTGTGTACTTGAAGCATTCCTAAGTTACTTTTAAACAGTTTTCTAAACTCCAAATACAGGTTGGTTTTTCAGCCTCTCCATTGTCTAGACACTCTCTTCCCTGCATAATCTGAATTTTAAATGGTCAGTTCTCTCATTCTCCAAATATAAATACACATATTGTGACTAACGAGGCAGTTAGAGTACTTCTACACAAACAATTTTTCAATTATCCAGGACCGAGGTACCTAATGAGTGCCTCGGACTTGGTGTCAGCAAGCAGCCCTTTTGGTTTTATGTAGCTAGGTTAGCAATTATTCTGTAACACTTAATTTCCTGTTACTAATGCTTTCCCAGAAGCACTTAAAACATGATGGCCTTATGAATGTAATTATAAGGGGGACAGTGTTCAGTGTTTGTATTCTTTTGGAAATTTGATAAAGATAATATTCCTCCAAAGGTTATTGTCCAGACGAGAAGCCATTTTCTCCGCAGCCCTCAATTTCAGCCAGCTGTCATTAGGAGCGTCTCGTTAGCCAGTGAAGGGCTTTGTAGCTAGGTCAGGGCCATTGAAGTCTAGGACCAGGTTGCTAAGGTAACAAATATGTCCAAAGATTCTTCTTCAGCATCAACCTTTCATCATGTTAAATTTATATAGGCAAAGCAGTGTGAGATGAATACTAATGGACTGGATAACTGGAACAACTGAGCAGAGATATTTTTGAGAGATTGATTCATGTGTGTTCAAGCTCATTTATAAGGCAAGGTTACAAATGGGGGTTTAAAGATGTCCCTAGAAAGTATCGTAATTAACAGGGGCCTCTATTTGCATTTGAAATCTGGGGGAGCTTAGGGCAGAGATTTCAAGTAAGAAAGGATCTCAGGGGTCTAGTCCAACTCCCTCATCTTACAGATGAGAAAGCTGGGGCCCAAAGAGCTGAGGCAACTTACCCAAGGTCACAGAGGTAGTAAGTGAAAGAGGCAGGTTTCAAACCCAGATCCTGTGGCTCCAAACTCAGTGTTTTTTCCACTCATCAGATGTTTAAAGATGATATATGGACCTGAAAAGGTTCAAGTTCTTTGGGAGCTCATCACGATGATTGTGAGATTCAATTCAATCAAAGTCAGTCAATAAACATTTATTAAACTCCTACCGTGTGCCAAACACTCTGCTAAGTGCTGGAGACTTTTTAAAAAAGGCCAAAAGAAAAGTTCCCACTGTTAAGGAGCTGACATTCTAATGTAATGGAAGAATTTCTTTTTGGAATTTAATTTAAATTTTTTTAATTAACAAGCATTTGCCTCATTCTGCCCATTGAAAATAAAAAGAAAATCCTTGTAACAAACATGCATATTCATAGTCAAACAAAACAAATTCCTCATTGGTTGGGTCCAAAAAATGTCTGGCTCATTCTGCATCTTGAGTTAATAAGAAATTTTCCTCTCTGAAATTAAAAAACTATTACAAAAAGGAATGAATTTGGTCTACCAAAAAATAAGAAAAGAGTCCATGGCTTCTTAAAAGCAGTCCCAGCCCAATCTCTTGCTTCCTTTGAGATTCTGCTCAATGTCCACTTTAGACATCAAGCCTTTCTTTATCCTCCCAACTTCTTGTGCCCTCCACTAGCGCCCCCAAAATGTACCTTGTGTTGATTTCATAGTTAACATACACTTCTTTGTGAATTTTTAGTTCCCCCAAAGAAGCTCCTTGAGGGCAGGAACTGTTTCACTGCAGCACCTGGCATACAGTAAGCACTTAATAATTGCTTGCTGGTTGGTTGATTGATTGACTGTGGAGATATTTGTGCCTCAGATTGAAAAGCTAGAGCTCTAGGTGCTTCATTTCTCTGACTCCTTCCTATGTCAGAAGTAGCAATGCTAGCTTATTATTTTGTCACATACGTCCCCACCTCCAGAAAGTTGAGACTGGGTTGATGTCAGGATCAGCTAAGATGCCAGAATTCCTACAATGCATTCTTACAAAAGACTTAATTTAGCCAAGTGTCTTGAATTGTGAGAATATGGCTTGCTGGGAAATTTGTCCCTAATGAAGGAAAATTGTTTCAAAGCTCAGGCAGTCCTTCACTCTAGCCAGGTGTTCGTAAACCACAAAAATTTTGGTTGACAAAATCTTCCCCCTGGATAAAAGTTACTACTGAAGATCTTTATTGCTTAGAATCTATAAATTTAAAAGCTAACTCCTCCTTCTCTAACACCTGGGACCTTGCTGCACTCACTTTGACAAAGAAGGAATTCCTTGCCCCCAGTGAAATCACAGCTCTGGTTTAAAGAGGGGTGGGATGGATACGATTCTGAGCAGACCACGGAGGTTCCTCATAGACCATGTAATCCGTCATAGAACATGTAATCCATCTCTACCCACTAAGGCCACACAATTTAAGACAAACAATCCTGAGGCCAATAGACATAGACAGGACCAACCTCAGAGAAAGTGGAGCAGGGCTCAGGAGAAATGAGAAGTAGGCGCCTCTCTTCAGTCTCTTCCTTGGCCAGGGTTTTCTGCAACTGTAGTGAAAAATGCTGGATCTCTTTGCTCCAGGCAAGAGTCTTTTTTCTCTGAAGCTCAAGTTTCCAATGATAGAATCAAAGAGATTCCCGGAACCTCAGCAGCCATCTGGTCCGACCCCTCCTCTAAGCATCCCAGCAAGCTCGAGGACCTCTGAAGATGGGGAAACTCAAACCTCCCAAGGCAGCCCCGTCCAATTGAGTTGGCCCTGTTTCCTAGGAAGTTTTTCCTGGCATCAAGCTGAGATTTAGCACTTTTCAGCTCTCACCTGTTTCTAGTTCTGCCCTCCGGGACAGGGCAGAAGAAGCTGAAATCCTTCTGCACGTAACAGCCCTGCAGACAATGAGCACGACCTCCCTTCCTCCTCTTCTTTTCCTCCTCCTTCTTCCCCTCCTCTGCTCATTGCTTCCTCTCCCTCACTTCCCCCAAGTCTTCTCTTCTCCGGGCTTAATTATGATCACAAAATAACTTCTTTCTAGAGCTGGGACCACTCTGCAGAGGTTTTCCTTGGCCCTCAGTGTTTCTTCTGTTTCCAAAGCTAAACAGACTCATGTAATGTATTGGTTAGCAATTCAAGTGTCTACAACATGACTGCATGGTGTAGACAGTTAAGAGTTGCTGGAACCAGGAAAACAGGTTCAAATCCCACCTCTGAAACACACACTGAACCCTGGGCAAATTACTTAAATTCTCAGTGCTTGAGGTACCTCTTTAAGATTAAAAATATCAGGGAAGGTGCCAGTTTAAATTGGTAGAGAGAATTCCCTGTACCCATGAAATCATGAGTCTAACCTTTGTCCTTATATACAAGCAACTGTGCTAGGCACAGTTTTCCTTGGTGATACAAAGTGATACAAAGGTGATACAAAGACAAAAATCAAGTAGTCGTTGCTCCCCTCAAGGAGCTTACATTCTACAGAGGGATGGGGAGTAGTGAGGAAAAACCTGTTTTTGCTGAGTCATTTCAGTTGTGTCCAATTCTCCAAGACCCCATTTGGGATTTTCTTGGAAGAGATACTGGAGTAGTGTGCCACTTCCTTCTCCAGCTCATTTTCCAGATGAGGAAACTGAGGCCAACAGAGGCAAACTTGTCCAGGGTCACAGAGCTATTGTCTGATTTGAACTTGGGTCCTCCTGACTTGAGGGCCAGTGCTCTACCCACTTCACCACCTAGCTGACCAAAAAGTCTCCTGTAGGAGGTAGATTTAAAGCAGTCTAATCTGTGCTTTCAAGGAGGCTAATGACTCGAAAAGGGGAGTGAAGTATATTCCAAACATTAGGGGACAGCCCTAAAAGGCATCTCTTTGATCAATCAGCATGCCTAGAAGTGGGGAGTCTTGGTTATAAGTTATATATTTACTAATAAGTACAGTCCCCACCTTTTCCCTTAGTCTGTTATGGGTAATGGTTTATATGCTTAGGGGCAGCTAGGTGGCACAGTAGGAAAAGTGTGGGACCTAGAGTCAGGAAGACTCCTCTTCCTGAGTGCAAATCTTACCTCAGACACCTACTAGCTATGTGGCCCTGGGAAAGTCACTTAACCCTGTTTGCCTCAGTTTCCTCATCTGAAAAATGATCTGGAGAAGGAAATGGCAAATCACACCAGTATCTTTGCCAAGAAAATCCTCAATGGAGTCACAGAGGGTCAGACATGACCGAAACAACTGACCAGCAAAAGTATATGCTTAACATAGTTCAATGCAGGGATTGTCTTTTATCTCTTTTTGTATCCCCAGGACTTAACACAGTACCTGGCACATAGTGGGTACCAAATGTTTATTTATTGAGAGTTCATGCATTTTAAAGTCATGTATACACACATATGTCCTACAAAAAGAGCTGGACTCAGACTCAAGCAAACCAGGATTAAAGCTCTGCCCCAATACATGCTAACTATGTGACCTTCAGCAAATCACTTAACCTGTCAGTGGCCCCAGGTACCTCTCTAAGATTAAAAATTGCAGAAACAACAGTGGCTTATTGTGTTAATAAAGGGAGTTTCCTCACCAGGAGTTCCATGCACTGATTAGATTACAGGTCCAGTCCAAAATTTAAGGGGGAAAAAGCCTTCACTCATTACTTGTGTGTCAGGGGCCCTCAAGAGATAATACATCAGTCTTCATTTGTGACAGTGGATGCACCCATAGTTCATAAATGGTGATAAATGAATTGTCAGACTGTCCCTCTGGTATAATACCATTATTCCCTATTCCTGCCACATTAATATATGTTCAGATCTTTGAAATGAGTGATCCAACATTTGCCTCTTCTTGGTTACCACAGAAGAATGTTAATTTCAAGTCTCAACACAGTGTCATTTGTGTTCAGTATGTAAATCAGCATGCAACATAGCCTAACAACAATAAAGCAGGGCAGAAATTAACTCATGCTACTCCTCTGAAGCTTAGAGATTGAAAATGTTAATTGACCTTGTTTCTTGGCAGATGAAATGAGAGAAGCACTGAGAGGTTCGGTGACCTGCCCTGGAAGTGGACCAACCATGGGATGGAGAATGGGAAAGCATCAGGAGAATTTTGCAGTCTGCCTAATGGGCTTTTGAATGGATGGGCTGGTTTTGAACCCAGCTGCAAGAGGGGGTAATCACTCAGGGGTTTTCATTTAGATTAAATGCTCGTTTGTTCATGATTGTCCTCGTTCATTGCTTTAGTGCCAATGCTCAATTTCTCAAGGGCTAATGAGGCAGATGCCCACTCGAGTCCTCCTCCAAAGTCTCATCAGGGCAGAGTAGTGAGCTTAGGTTCTCAAAGTACATGCCAGCAGAATGCCAGCCCTGGCAAGTCCTACCAGGCTGAATGGCTTTGGATGGGAGCCCAGTGATAGCATCTATCTCATCTAAGGACCAGCCTCATGAAGGTGAGAGAGGCTTATTGCTAGATTGGCCACAGATGATCATAGAGTCATAAATTCAGAACTGGAAGGAATCTTAGAAACCACTTAGTCCAAGTGCCTCATTTTATAGATGAAGAAACTGAGATTCAAGGTGACACAGATAGGAAGTGACACAACCAATATTTGAATCTTCTCATTCCAAATCCAACCACAAAATCATTCAAAGACTATGAAATCCATAATTTTGGCAATAGCTACATGGTACATGAATCCAGTGGAATATTACTGCAAGAAACAATGAACATGGAGAAGCATTGAAAGACACGTGAACCAATATAAAGTGAGGAGAGATAGTCTCGGTCTTCCGCAAAAAGCAGGGGCACCTTTAGACTAGGAAGGCTATTTTCATGAAGGTGGAAAGCCAGAAGAGTCAATATCACAACTAGGATAGAAATAAACAGAGACGTCCTGGGTTCCTCATGGCATAACCTGGGCAAGAAGTCATCAGAGGAATGGGCATGGTTGGGGTAAAGAGGCATCTGTAGGGAGATTAGACTACTCTAAGAGGTGGGAAAGTGTCATACTAAAGAATGAAGAGTGAAGCCAGGTGACAACTACAAAAATAACTCTGTGTATTATCTAGACCCCTGATTACTGCACCAGTCTATTTACCTCCAGTCCCATGTGCCCATTTGCCAGCTCAGTGCTTCTAGCTTATTGTGAAAAGGGAAACCAGGATAAGTCAATTAGTGTTTGCCATTGGTGGCAGTTTCTATAGCAGAAGAGATCAACAGTGACAGCTACAAATAATTGAGAAAAAGTACCTCCTAACTTTTTGTAGAGGTGAGAGACTATGGATATAAAATACTGCATACCCCACTAGTCTCAGCTGGTGTGTTGATTGGATTTGCTAAACTGATTTTCTTCACTGTCTTGTTACTGGGGATCACTCACCACTTAGAGGGAGGAAAGGGATATATTTGGAAATGGAGAGGATAAGCATGATCGGACCTTGGCAGCTGTGGGGCGGGGGGGTGGGGGTGGTGTGTAGGCTGGACTCAGGAAAGAATTGAGGCAGGGAGACCAATTAGGCTACTGTCCCAGCCTAGGTGAGAGGTAATTGTAGCCTTAACTGGAGTGGTGCTTACGTGAGAAGTACATGAGAAAAGTTTCAGAGATAGAAATGATGAGGCTTGACAACAGCTTAAATATGTAGGATGATGGGGATCAAAGTGTCAATAAATATTCTAAGTTTCCAATTTGAGCACTTCAAAAAATAACGGTACCCTTGACAGTAACAGGGAAGTTTAGTAGAGGGGTTGTTTGTGGGGAAAGGAGAGTAAATTGGACAATTTAAGTTGGAAACACCTACAGGAAATGCTTTTTGAAATATCTAATAGGCAGCTGGTGATGTGAGACAGAAGCTCAGGAGAGACACTGATGTTGGACATAGAGATCTGAGAGTGGTCTGCAGAGAGATCATGACCTCGTGGTACCTGATAAGATCATTAAATTCAAGAATATACAGAGAAAAGAGAAAGAAGTCCAGGACAGAGCATCATTGGGTGTGACATGAATGAAGATCCAGCAAAGGAACCTGAAAAGATGTTTTCATTCAGGTAGATGAAAACCAAGATAGAAGATAGAAGAAAACCTAGAGAGGGGAGAGATACAGAAACCGAGAGTATTTTAGAGTGCCAAAGGCTACAGAAAGGCCAAGAAGGATGAGAATTAGAAAGAGGTCATTAGATTTGGCAATTAAGAGATTGCTTGTAACTCCGGAGAGAGCAGTTTCAGTTGAGTGATGAGATTGAAAGCTGGATTACTGAGGATTTAGAAGAGAAGTGAGGAAACTGAGGCCCAAAATATAGATCACTTTTTAAATTGGTTCAACTGAGAAGAGTAGAGATAAAGGACAGTAGAAATGGGGTGGTAGAAACCACTGAGGGTTTTTCAAAGAGAGAGATGATTTGGGTATTTTCCTAGGCAGCAAAAAAGAAACTAGTATAGTAAATGTTAGAGAAAGACAAGGGATGATAATAGGGATAATCTTTTGGAGGGGTTAAGAGGAGATAGAATCAAAGGTACTTGTATACATGTATATATATTGGTCTTGACAAGGAGAAGGGATAGAGTTTCACCAGAAACTGAAGTATCAGAGGACATAGAAATGGAATGATGTCAAGGGAATATGAGATAAAGAGAAAAGAGAGTATGACAATAGCTCAGCTTTGATTTTTTTCAAGTGAATTTTAAGACAAGATCTTTACCTGAAAAGGTAAAGGAGGGTATACTGTGGGAGACTTGAAAAGAGAAGAGAAGGTCTGGAAAAGCCATTGTGGTGAGTGATATAGAGAATCAATTCGGGAAAAAGAGGATTGCCTTGCTCCAGTGAAGGCCCAGATGAAGTTACAGAATATAAATTTGTCATGGACCCGGTTTCATGACCACTTCCAGTTCCATTCAGCAGCACGTGAGGAGAAAAAGCTGTAGAAGGTAAGAGTACTCCAGGGTTGGGGTTGGGATATCATGAGTAGCAAAGGACAAAAGAGTCAGGAATTCACAAGCACAGAACAGTGAAGATTTCTACTGGCTCATTAAGGGTCATGATTGAGAAGGGAGACAAGTAGAGCCAGTATTATGGCAATGGCCTGGGATCACACTGAAGAAGAGAGGGAATGGAGGCCCTGCCTCACTGGAGGACAAAGAGTAGGTTAGGAAGAAAGGAAAGGAAGGAGGAAAGAAACACTTACTAAGTTCCTACTACATCCTAAATTCTTTTACAAATTTTCTGTCATTTGATCCTCATGACAATCCAGGCAGGTAGCTGCTATTACTATCTCCATGTCACAGTTATAAACAGTAGGCCAAGCAGAGTAAGGGCCATATGGCTAGGAAGTATCTGAGAACAAATCTGAACTTGGGTCGTCTTGATTCCTAGCCCTGGACTCTATCCACTACACCACCTAGCTGCCTGCAAGGGTGAGGCATGGGCAGAAAATAGATAAATAATTATATAGATGAAGCAAATTCAGAGATCTTGAACATGAAAGAGGAATACAGGTGATGACAAGAACAAGAATATGACCATTCCTGTGTGTAACTGAGGTGGAAGGGAAGAGTGGATCATGAGGGCAGAGTAGACTAAAGGACTAAGCAGTTAGGGCATTTGAAGGAACACCAACATATATGTGGAAGTCTCCTGAGATGAGGGCAAGAGTTGAGGAAGACTATGAGCCATTTATTGATCTCACTGCGAAATGGGAGAGAATGTCCTGAGTGTCAGTTGATAATGGCCAGCAGAATCTAGATTAGGTAATAAATTTAGATAAAATGAAGTAGAAAGAGAGGTTCCAGAATGATCAGACTTTGGGAGTAGCAATGGTGGTCAAAGAGTATTCTGACTCCTCCATCAGGACTGACAATTATGGGGAGCTTAAAGAGATGGTACACATAAAGCAAATTCAGAGGAAGAGATATAAAATGAAAGGAAATCTATTAATTATAGACTAGAGATTCCAGAGGGAAGAGTGAAAGGGATGGGTAGGCCCAGTGTGGAAGATTGGTGGGGTAGGATTGAGGTGGATGGAGATGAGAGAATGAACAGCACAGATTTGTGTGTATGTAATGGCAAGCAAAGTGGGACTTTTTGTTGTTTTTTCTTTTGGAGTGCTTCTCAGCACTAAGGTAATCAAGTGCCTTTGATTGAGTCTCACCTTTGATTGAATCAAGAGTCTTTGATGACCTACTTAAGTCACAAGAAAGCCTAAGTCACATGAGTTTGAGTCACATGGTTGTGATACCCTCTGACTCTGAAGAAGTGTATATATATACTCTGAGGTTAGCATTTTGCTTTGGGGGCTCAGTCATTGGAAGAGTGATTTGTCCAGACAAGACCCTAGGTAGCTGTTAAGGAGCACCCCACCCCAGCTTTGAAAACCCAGATGCTGGTGCTTGTCTCTCTGGTAACTATGTATGTATTTCTATGGACAGATAGTTAGAAGCCCTATCTGCTTCTTTGTGTTATTTGCTCTGTTTATATAATTTCTGCTTGTAATTTCTGTTTGTGTTTTCTCTGAAGTTCAGGGTGCTGACTTTTTCCTGTGAACTAAGTGAATGATACATGTATGTTTAATTAAAGTGAGATTGTAAACCCCTTAAAGTTGCTTTCCTTAGAAAAGCAGACCAAAGAACCTGTGCTAACAGCCCTCCTGTGTGCTGGTGTTTTTGGCCTTACACCTCCACAACAGCTACAAGCAGCATTGTTGCTACAATGCATTCTTTGAGACTTGGGGGCTCAGTATCACTGGGAGGGCTAGATGTAATAGCAAGCACTATGGCATATCCAGGATGATCACTAACATTTTGATCTGCTATCCTAAAGGAAAGCAACTTTTAAGGGGTCAACAGTCTTATTTTAATTGTATTCACTAGTTCAGGGGAAAGGTCAGCACCCTGAACATGGAGAAAATGCAAGCAGAGAAATTAGCACAGAGATTCAACAGACAGTTCAGTTCAACTGACTGAACAAAGCAATACAACTACCTACATATACCACCAGATGGCGTAAGCACCACTACATCCAAGTAGTTGGGGGGCTCTTAACAAACAGTTACTCAGAGTCCTGTCCAGAGAATCAAAAGGTCCTTCTCATTAGCAAACCCCCAAAGCAAAATACCAACCTCAGAATATATACACACTTCTCAGAGCCAGAAGGCATCACAACCCTCATGACTCAGTGCCTAATTAGCTTAGTACCAAAAAGTGTGAAAGCCCTCCTACAAGGAAGCCTCCCAGTAAGCAAGGTCCTCCTTAGGCAAGTTCCTCCCCAATGGGTTCTATGTGACTCAGAATGTATATCACAGCTGTGATTGAAAAAATGTGGTCACATAGGCCTATTAATGGATGGGGAAGATCTTCCTATTCCATTAACATTATAGGAGACAAGGAGGTGGAAGTATGCTAACCATCTAGGAAGGAATCCAGGCAGAGCAATAGTGAGGTCCTCTGATGAAGGCAGATGCATTAGAAGGTTCAAGAGAGGGATATGCTGGTAACTGTTCAACAACTGACTCTCCCATCTTCCCAACTTCCAATGTCTTCCCAACACACTTAAATTTAATCTGTATTTTAATATTTTCTTTATCACTTTCTTAAGTCTAGACAATTAACAAAATGAAAAATCAAGTCCTAACATGTAGCATTTGACAAATTTAACAATTGCCTGTCAAGAACCAGCACAAGTTAACTCCAGGGCCCCCCTAATTCAAGATTACTCCCTCCTCTGGTCCTAGACCTCAAGGAAAGTATTGCTGTGTCCCGGGTGTATCTGTGAGGCAAGAGGGCTTACTGTGTTCCATGGTATCAAGAAAAGCAATGTCATGGCAAAGAGCTTAGGGTTCTGATTCTATCCGACTTTATAATTCCAGCTCTGACTCTTTTCAGCTGTATGACTATGGGCAAGTCATTTCACCTTTGTGGGACTCCCATTCTTTCATTCATAAACAAGTGGGTTGCAAATAATACTCACTAAAAACCCTTCCAGCTCTACAGATTTTACCATTTTTATGTGTGATTTTCATATAGTGAATCCTCAGGAGCAGACATGTAGGTACAGGTAAAAGTCACCACAAAGAAAACAAGGGGAGTCGGGCAGACCTGCTGCTGCCATGTTTGCAGTAGAAATCAGTCTTTTTGATCTCCTACGTGTTGGGGAATAACAAAAGTGGAACTAGAAAGCAGCCAGGCTGGCTTCAAACTTCAAATGTAGAAGCTGAACAGGGAACAGGTGACAGTCCTGGAAGCAGTGGTCCTCTGGGGCCAGCTGTCTCTACAACTCTCAGAAAAAAAGAAAACTGGAGGAAAACACTCGACTGACAAAGTCAGTGATTTATTGTCTCTCATTCCCATAAAATGACTCTTGTTATTCTTGGGAGCTTAGGATTCGAAACAAGCTGTAATGGGCCATTGGGCTAAAAATGAAGTGCAGATTTATTTCCTTAATCACAGCCAGCCAAGGCCTTCCTTGGGAAATAACAAAGTGGGCTTTTAAAGGGCTCTAATACCTTTAGAATACTTAAGATTTATCTCTGGAATAGTATGTGTGTTGCTCAGGGAAATCTGGAACTATGTGAGTTCTGAATGTCCCCACTGGCACCTCAGGGAGGGTTGGGCAGACAGACACAAATTCTGTCTCTTGTTTAGGCTCAGCTCTCTGGGATTCTGAGCACTGAGAGATCGCAAGCAAACAGCCATTATGAAGACTTCAAACCATAGGATTAGAGTCTTGCTGCCCTAACAGCAGCAAAAGCCCAGGAATCAAACCAACATTTAAGTTGGAATTTGGCACACAGACTTTGACATTTATTATAGCTGGGTAACCTGTGCTTCAGTCTCCTTAACTGTAAAATGAGGGGTATGGACTCAATGAACTCTAACATCCTTTCCATATCTAAATCAATGATCATACAGTACAATCTTCTTACTGCTCACTACTTCCTACTAACAAGCCAAGGTCTCCCACCACATCCTGGGCCATCTCCAGTCGTCCTGACTGATATCTGGCCACTGGACCCAGATGGCTCTGGAGGAAAAAGTGAGGCTGGTAACATTGCACAGCCCTCCCTCACTCAAATCCAATTCAATGCAAGTCATGTCAACATCTGTCTGATGTCATGGTCCTCTTTGAGAACAAAGGACAAACCACACAACCACAACCACATAATCCTCCCAACAATTCTAAGCATCTAAGCCAGAAATTAGTTCTAAATAAGACAGGAATAAGGATAGGGACTGGACCTATGATGTCACTGGTCTAGGAAATGCCCAGGTGAAGAAACTCCTTCAACCAATGCATGTCAGCAGCTTCTCTGAAATGTCTAAGTTATATATTTCAGACCTAGGCAATGTGGGAATTTGTCTTGCTTGACTGTATGTTTTTGTTACGATGGTTTTGGGTTTTTTCTTTTTTTCTCAATAGGTAGGAAGACATAAAAATAAATGCTTGCTAATTGAAAAATAAAAATTTAAATATTAATCTAAATGACTATGTTTTTTAATGATGGTCTCTATTCATAGAACTACTATATTTGTTGGGGTCTAGATCTTTGATATCATTGATGAAGGGAACTTTCAGTGAGGAAATTCCTTCTACCAATACAGATCCTCAACTCTTCTGTAACTTATAGTCTTCAATAGCAGGCTAGGGGGACTGAGAGGTTTAGTTTGTGGTTGTTGTTTTAAAGCAGCCCTGGTCACACAGCCAGTATGTGCCAGAAACAGTCTCTTAATTTAGGTTTTCTTGACCCTAAGGCTGGCTTTCTACCCATCATGACAAACTATCTCTTATATTGGCTACTCTGTTTAGATCTAAGTCATACAAGATTACAACTGGAATGGATCAAAGAGAGTGTCTTATTTTATAGAGTAAGAAACTGAGATCTAGAGAGATTAAGTGACCTAGCCAAAATCAGCCAGCTATTTATTGGATGAGTCAGGACTAGAAGTCAAGTCTAGAGATCAGATCTGACTAGTGGAAGGTCTGCAGACTCACAATACCTTGTGCTTTCCCCTATACCCTGTCCACCTTCAAGGAATGATAGAAGATGGGAGCAGTGAGACAGAGTGGGAAGAACCTTTTGGTGTGAAATGACCTACCTTCGAATCCCAACTCTACTACTTATAACTTGTGAGACCCCAAACTTTTTTTGAACCTCAGTTTCCCCATATGTGAAATGACCACATGACTTCTCAGCTCCCTTTCAGCTCACAGTCTAGGATGATTTTGTAACTTATTTCAAGTGCATCTCTCACAAAGATGACAAACACTGTTCTAGAACTTTAAGTGACAGAATGTTAAGAAACCTGCTACACTGTTAATTAATTAATTTCAAAGCATTTAAGTGCTTGCCATATGAAAAGCGCATGTTAAGGACTAGAAATCCAAATAGAAAAGTAAGACTGTCTCTTGAAAGAACTCACATTCTAATGAGAGAGAAAACACATAATAGATGTTTCTTTTACAAGTCAGATGGAAAGTTTTCATAGTCCTTAGGG
This sequence comes from Trichosurus vulpecula, assembly GCF_011100635.1. Taxonomy (NCBI): domain Eukaryota; kingdom Metazoa; phylum Chordata; class Mammalia; order Diprotodontia; family Phalangeridae; genus Trichosurus; species Trichosurus vulpecula. The sequence continues at coordinate 215,942,646 of NC_050577.1, read as the reverse complement.
TTCTACAGCAAAGAAGATATTAATGCATCGTTTTTAATGTCATTACCACTTATAAAGTCTTATTAGTTTCTAGTGTTAGACCCTTTGATGAGGCCAGGGAGAATTTTCTTTTCTTGGTCTTCAGTAGCTATGGCTGAAGCATCCACAGAAGCAATTGTCAGACAACATGTCCATAGAAATGCTTCCCAGGATGAAGATAGTGAGGGCAGGGCTGGAAGCAAGATCGGTGGTCTGTGGGTTGCTGCCACTCTCAAGGGTTTTGGGTTTATTTGATCATAAGTGGCCATTGGTCAGCAGTTGGTATCAGTGGTGGTGGTATCTAGGAAAGTAGAATCTATCTCTGCAGTGATTTCTCCCCATCCATAATGATGGCAGGGCCTGGGCTGAAAGCAGAATTGGTGTTTGGTAGGGTACTGCTATTTCTAAGTTTGTTTGTTCAGAATCCTGGGATGTCTGCATTGGGAGCTGAGAGAAAATGATGGTGATGGTTTGACTTCCTGGTATATATTGTCCCTACTGTAACTAGGCTGGCTTACCTTCCCTGTCAGTGGCAGATGGCCCATGAAAAGAAGTTTGCTTGCATGTAATGGATTAAGGGTCCCAAACAGTGAGAACAAATCCTCTAGTCCCTCTTTTGAAGCCCATACCCAGATTGTCATCACTTGCTCTAGGCTGTCCACTTCCCTCACTTGCCAAATGAATCTTTTTTTTTCTTTTAATGATTTATAGCTGGTCTAAGGCAAAACTCGATTACTGCAAGAATAATTAATATGCTGAACTTAAAGAATTTGTGCTAATTACTAAAGGTTAAAACTGCATCGTGCTGAGAAATTAATCAGAAGCCCCAAGGGAATGGAACAACACAGACAAATTTCACCATAGAAGCTCGAAGATGCTAGTCGAGATAGTTGGAGGTGGAGTATGGATGGGGAGGATCTGCCTTTTGCTTTCAATGCATTAGAAAATTGAAGTCCATTCACTCTACATCTAGAGCAGGGGTTTTAACCTGAGGTTTATGAACTTTAAAATATATATATCTTTGTAATTGCATTTCAATATATTTGGTTTCCTTTGTCATCCTATGTCTTTTATGTTCTGCATTTAAAAACATTATTCTGAGAAAAGATCCATATGCTTCATCAGACTGCCAAAATGTCCATGACACACACACAAAAAGTTAAGAACCCTTGCTCTTGGCAGATATGTCCAATAAGCATCTAGGAAATAAAAAATAAATATGGCAGCAATAATAAACAATACCACCTCAGTGCCTTTGCCTAGCACCTAATACCTTCCAAAGCACTTTCACATCCATTATCGATCTCATTTTTATCCTCAAAACAACCCTAAGCGGTAGTTATGCTTCTACTCTAATATGCTGAACACGGTCTGATTCATCTGCTGTGTTTAATTTTGCTTTTATTGGAAGCACTGGAAGGATAGTTAAGGATTTGCAAATGAAAGCATATTCCTGCATCTGGATTTTCCCATCATCTGCATCTCTAAGCCTCCCTCGGCCACAGCAGCGTGGAAAGTTAAAGCCAAACCTGAAAGTCGTTCTTTGATGATTTTTCCAGATGCAAAAGGACTCCGGAACCCTCGAGGAACTGGTTAGGATTCTGTTCTATGCAGTACATCAAAAGCCAAAATGCCCCAAAACTACACTCAATCAAGTATGGGGCACTGAAGGGTAGACACCATGTACTATTCTATTCCTTCCTTCTTTTCTTCCTCCCTTCCTTCTGCAAACATTTATTAAACACCTACAGGATTCAGAGCTGCATGTAAAGCAACAGTCAAGATCAAAAGTTTGGATATGGAGGAAAGGCAAAGGAAGAGCATTTATTAAGCACCTACAAGTAGCAGGCACTGTGCTGAGCACTTTACAAATACTATCTCATCTCCTCCTCACAATAACCTGTGGTAGATGCTGTTACTATTTCCATTTTGCGGTTGAGGAAACTGAGGCAAATAGAAGCTAAGTGATTTGCCCAGGGTCACAAAGCTAGTGAAGGTCTGAGGCCAGATTTGAACTTAGGTCCTTCTGATTCCAGGTCTAGCACAGCCTTACAGTACCACCTAACTGGCATACGGCGTGGTCTCTAGAAGATATGCTCCTTCCCATTGCAGACGTAGCGGTTTCTGGATATGAAACACTGAGTATATCATCAGATCTTTATGTGTGTTGATTGGTTTTGCAAAGTATTTTTTCTATTCTTCCTTTTAAAAAAAATATAAGGGATAACTCTCTGAAAGTGGGAAGACAGGGTAACAGAAGATATGCCTCCCAAATATTTTTAAAATATATAGTTCTTGCCTTTACAGAGCTTACAGTCTAATAGGGTGATGGTACTCAAACAAAGATGACTACAATGCACAGTATTATGTGGTAAATGCAAGGCAGCCCTGGACCTCAAGTCAAGAAAAGCCAAGTTCAAATCCCTTTTTTGACACTTAGTAGCTGTGTGACGCTGGACAAGTCACTTAACCTCTGCCTGTATCAGTTTCATCAACTGTAAAGTGGGGATGATAATAGCGCCTACTTCCCAGGGGTGTTGAGATTAAATAAGATAATATTTGTAAATTGTTTAGCACACTGTCTGGCACACAGTAGGTGCTCGATTTGTTCTCTTCCTATGATGACAGTACATTGCTAAATGTTGTGAAAGGAGGTGATATAAACAGTCAAGGCTCTCACTATGTTCACATTTTTAATTTGAGTATTTGGTGGCATTTTTTACAAAAGTGACTAACAGATCAATAATGATTAAGGAAATTAGAGAAAATGTGAAAAGACAAAGCACTGGGCTGGTAGCCAGGAAGACCTGGGTTCCAATCCCACCTCAGATAGTTACTAGCTGAATGACCCTAGGTAAATTGTTTAATCTTCCTCAAGAGAAAGGAAGGAAGGAAGGAAGGAAGGAAGGAAGGAAGGAAGGAAGGAAGGAAGGAAGGAAGGAAGGAAGAAAGGAAAGAAAGAAGGAAGGAAGGAAGGAAGGAAGGAGGGAGAGAGGGAAGGAAGGAGGGAGGGAAGGAAGGAAGGAAGGAAGGAGGGAAGGAAGGAAGGAAGGAGGGAAGGAAGGAGGGAAGGAAGGAAGGAAGGGAGAAACGAAGTAAGGAAGGAAGGAAGGAAGGAAGGAAGGAAGGAAGGAAGGAAGGAAGGAAGGAAGGAAGGAAGGGAGAAAAGAAGGAAGAAAGGAAGGAAGGAAGGAAGGAAGGAAGGGAGGAAGGAAGGAGAAGAGATGGACTCAATGGATTCTAGAGTCCCTTCTTGCACTAAAACTATTCTCTTCTAATTCTAATGCCTCAAGAAAGGTAGTTTGGTGTAGTGGATAGGGAGCCTACCTTGGCCTTGGGAAGACCTACATTCAAGTCTTGACTCTGGAAGAGAATGGTCTGCCTACTCTCTAGGACCCTGAACCAGTCATTTAACCCCAGGAGCCCACATTCAATTTTCGAAGACTATAAGTTTAAAAAAAAGGTCCCAATTTTAGTAGAAAGAGTTTTCACATCAGTTGTTTCCACCAATGAAATCACAGGTCTACATCCCACCCACCACCCCCCACCAAAAAAAATAAGAATCAGCTCGCACAAGGGAAGGCTGAAGCCAAACTTACAGGAGTAGAAACAAAAATGGTTATAGCCAAGGAGTTCACTGGAACCTCGGTCATGACGGTCCTTAAGACAAAGCAAGAAAAGGGGGATCAGCTATGATCTTTTAGCAACCACCCTCAGGTGTGGCCCAGCCAGATTGTGCCAAGCTCTCATCGCTCTTTCTAGTTGATAGGTTGGACCCCTGGATCCTTACTCACCTGCCCAAAAAAGCATCTTGTCAGTGGAAGATAAGAGTATGGACTTTATATTGAATAGGACCTTTCTTTCTCAGGCATGTGTGATTTCTTTCCCACCTCTGGTGTCACAGGCAGAGGGATGGCAGTGATTAGCCAGTGATGCCTTGGCAACACAAGGGCAGTTTGTGGCATGGAAGTTTCCAGAAAAGGTTAAGGTTGGGGTAGGGGTCAGAGTCCAGAGTAGGGCCCCCCCCAACAGATAAGAGTTATACATCTCAAAAAGGCCAGGGGGAAAAAAAAAGGAGAGAGGGCTTTTGAACCCTCAAAATAGATCTACTAGGCTTTGCAGATTTATTTGCATAAAGTTTGTTAGATATAATAACCAAGTTTCCCAAATGGATGAGCTATGTCTCTGAAAGGATTATACTAAATCTGGAGGCAAAAGGGACCCCAAAGGCCATCTTTGAAATCAATCCAATCAGCGAGCATTTATTAAGAGCCTGCTTGAGAAACTTGAAGCCCAAATAGGTTAATAACAATAATAATGCTAGCATTTATATGGCACGTAGTAGGTACCATGCATTGTGCTAAGTGTGTTGCAAATATAATCTCATTGGATCCTCATAACAACTCTGGGCAGCAGGTGCTGTATGATCCCCATCTTACAGTGGAAGAAACTGAGACCAGCAGCAAACCTCACCCAGGTTCACACAGCTGGTAAGCATCTTGTTTCCTTAAGTATTTGTTCCTTCCTTCCTTTCTATGGGGTTTTCCTTAAGCCATTAAAGGGAGCTATTCTACACTCTGCCTCGACCTACACACCCCCAGCCTTCCATACATATTACAGCCTTCAAAGCCTGCCTTGGAATAAGAAGGCTTGGTCTGCCTGTACCTTTTTTGCAGTCAACAGAAAGTCTTTTTTTTTCTTGTTTGACCCATTTCTTCTGCCCTTTGCCGTGCTCCTGTTTTTCAGGCTCCCCTCCAGCTTCATTTCCCCATTGCTTGGCAGCACTATGTGGGGTTTAAGTAGTGTTTAATGGTCTTTATATGGAAATGGGATCTGCATTGCATTGAGCCCCTCAGAGGGACAGGGCCATAGAAACTAAGTCAGTAAGAAACTCAGGGGGCATTAGAGAGAACTCCAAAATTATGAGACCGAAGGCAGTCATTACCTTGTGAACTGCAGAGCTGAGTGAAATGAGATTCGACACAGAAATGGGAGAGAAGACGGCCTGCCCACCCCCATCCCCATTAAAGAGAGTGTGTGTGTTCACATGTATATATGTGTGAACTTCCAGAACTATCAGGGTTAATAAAACCCTGTTCACCTAAAGCAAGTCAGCTTGGCAGGCTGATGCCTGGGGTGGGAACCATGTAAACAATCTTTAGCTGTCTCTTTGTTCTCTGGAAAACTATTTGGGAGTTACTTAGTTTTTGACTCTGCTCAAAGACATTGCCATGGTTCTTGTTTTTCCAACTCTGAGACCATTCACTCTTTTACTCAATAGATATTTATTGATATACTGGAGTAGTCCACTGAGCCTGGAAACATGAGACCTGAGTTTGAATTCCACCTTAGCCATTCCCTAGAATTATTATCATGTACAAAGCAATACTGTTTCAAACCATTGGTTTCATCTGTAAAGGCCTGGAGACCAAAGACCTGAATTTGAATTCCCCCTTAGTCTTTCCCTACCATTATGATCAAGGTCTCTTAAACAGTGCCTGGAACATGGGTCTTCCTGTCTATAAGCCCAGTGCCCTAAAATGGAAATGACAGTCCGATGGTGCCAACTACAGCACACTTACCCAGTTATTTTCAAAATGACTAAGGTTCTGAAATGTAGGATTCTAACGTGATTTGCCCAGCATCACAAAGAGAGTAAATGCCAACGCCAGGACTGGAACACTCCCCCCAACTTGAAATTCAGTGTTCTTTCCACCCTACTACATAACCAGCATCACAATGGGAAATAAAAAATATTTAACTTAATAGTTCCCTGAGTGTTTCTGGGTTAAATCACATGATTATTAGTGGAATTGGAGGTTAAGTACATCCTAGAATAGCCTCCTTCCTTCCTTCCTTCTTCTGAAATGCTACCTCCAACAGGGTAGGTAGGACACAGATTGTAAAATATATCCGCACAAAAGATGCTATGTCTTTGTTCTGAAATTCTTGGCATAGCTCCTAGGGCATTTGCCTTTCTCCCACTGAGGGACTTCATAAATATAACCATCAATGGTGATTAAGGCTCTAAAGATAGGGAATGAAGAATTGCAGCCTACTCTCTGTCCACCAAGGACAGGTTTTTTTAGACAGGTGGATAGAGTACAGGGCCTGGAGTCAGAAAGACTGATCTTCCCAAGTTCAAATCCGACCTCAGACACTTCTTAGCTGTGTGACCCTGGGCAGGCCACTTAATTCTGTTTGCCTCAGTTTCTTCATCTGGAAAATGAGCTAGAGAAGGATATGGCAAACCGCTCCAGGATCCTTGCCAAGAAAACCCCAAATGGGGTCACAGAGAGTTGAACAGGGAGAGACTGAAACAACTCAAGAACAAGTCAAAAAGTACTGCTGAAATTATAAAGAACCAGCAAGTCCAAAGAAGAGGGGATAGAGAACAATCCCAACCCACATCTTCACAAAGGTAGGAGGTCCACAGGTGTTGCACATTTCACATGTTTTTGGACATTTTCAATACATTGATCATTTTTGCTGGGTGTTTTTTCCCTTTCTTTTTGGGGCTTTAAAAATGTAGGGAGGGGGAAGAGGAGGGATACTGGGGAAAACTATGGTGACATAAAAAATAAAAGACATAAATAAAAACTTATTTTTTAATAAGTACCGCTGAATGAGATCCAAGTCCAAGTAAGATTCAAATCATGGCCACTGGCCTATAATTTACAGACTTTATTCTTCCCTTTTGGTGAAAATGAAGATAACTCCCACTCTCCGTGGTTCTGAAAAGGTCACCAGCAATCACATTTGCAAGGCAACACTCTTCTTTGGGATGTCATCTGTCTGCCCCCAGAGAACGTTACGGGCCATGTAATCCAAGCCTCTCATTTTATAGATGAAGAAAACAGAGAGAGGCAGGGATCTGTCCAGTATCACACAATCAGTAAGTAACAGAGCTGCAATTTGAACCCACATCACCTGATTCCAAATTCAGTGACCTCTCCAGCGCAACACATTACCTAATCACCTAATCACTTTGAAGCAGTGGAGAGTAACTTGGTGGTCGACCACTGTCTCCCCCATATCTTCCATTCCATTCCCTTTTAACCAATTTGCTCTATCCTGCCCTGTTTATAGATCAATTTATTAGTAAGAGGAAACAGGGGAGGGGGGGAGGGAGAGAGAGAGAGAGAGAGAGAGAGAGAGAGAGAGAGAGAGAGAGAGAGAGAGAGGAGAGAGGGGGAGAGAGAGAGAGAAGGAGGGAATGAGAGAGAGACAGAGACAGAGATTGAGTAGTTCTGTCTTCTCTCCACCACCTATTATTATCTTCTTAACCCCACACCTGTCTCTTCTTTGATCTTCCTCCTGTCTCCAACATAGTTTAAAAAGTCCTTTGTATTTCAGTAAGACTGAGTAAAGCCTTTGAAGGTCTTCAAGACCTGGAAAGATTCTCTTCTCTCTGAAGCTGGTCAAATGTTAAAGGTACAGTGGGGATTGACATATAGAGACTGCAGCAAAGGGTAACAGACAATCTTAAAAGTCCTTCTAGTAGGAAGAATCTAAAGTTTTATGACAGTTTTAATGTCATGAATCACTTCTGCAGTCTTGTAAAATCTATGGACCCCTTCTTGGGCTAATGTTTTTAAATGCACAAATCAAATACATAGGATTATAAAGGAAACCAATTATACTGAAATATAGTCATAGCAAGGTAGCACAGTGAATAGATTGCTTGGCCTGGAATCAGGAAGACGTGAGTTCAAATGTGGCCTTGGATACTTAAAGCTGCATGACCCTGGGCAAGTCACTTAACCCTGTTTACCTCAGTTTCCTCATCTGTAAAATGAGCTAGAGAAGGAAATAGCAAAACACTCCATTATCTTTGCCAAGAAAACCCCAAATGAGGTCACAAAGAATAGGATATGACAGAAAATGACTGAACAACATAATTTTCAAAAAGTTGTTTAAAAACACAAGTTTATGGTTCCCAGGTAAAGAATAAATGAATGTGGCATTTATGAAGTGCTTATAATGCCCAAAGCACTGAGCTAAGCACTGGAGATACAGAAAGAGAAAAATAAGACAGCCCCGGCTGTCAAGGAGCTCACATCTGAGGGAGGAAACAACACAGATGGAAGCAAGTCAGATGAAAAAGTCCCATGATGCTTAGAGTTCAGAAGCAAAGCAGATGGTGATGCCTCTTCTCTAATCTCATTTCCACTTATGAAATCATATCCATTTAGGAAGTTGAACCATTTGACAGTGTCAAGGACTTCGGTGGCGAGCATTTTCTTTGGGGGTCTTCAGGAGCTGTGACTTTGGCACCTGCAGGAGCTGTGGCCAGGTTACATATTTCCAAGATGATGGCTGAGGGCACTGGGTTGGGAGCATTGTTATCCTCAAGGTTGTTGAGTTCAGGGTCCTGTGTGGTCCCTATCACAGTCTGAAGGGAAATGGTGGTCAGGGTGATGGTGGAGTTTTGACTTGCCTTTCACACGCTGCCTCTTGTCTGTCCCTCATGGTGTCTTGCTGGTTAGACAGGGCTAGATTGCCTGCCCTGAGTGTGGCAGTTGGTTGGGAATTAGTGGGAAAAACCCTGAAGCATTACATAAATGTCAGCTATTACTATCATTACTGGGGCAGCGAGGTGACACAGTACATAGAGGGCTAGGCCTGGAGTCAGAAATTCATCTTCCTGAGTTCAAATCTGGCCTCAAACACTTACTACTTGCATGATGCTATTTACCTCAGTTTCTTCATCTGTAAAATGAGATAGAAGAGGAAAGGGCAAACTACTCCAGTATCTCCGTCAAGAAAACCCCAAATGGAGTCACAAAGACTCAGACACAACTGAACAACAGTGCTATTATTATTCAGTGTTTTTATTATTCTCACCTCAGAGATTTAAAGAACACAGACTTCCTTAGTCTTTGCTTCAGGAAAATTCCCCCCTAGCATAGTGAAGCAGTGATCTTCTCATTAACAAGCAGACAGCGACCTTCCTTAAAAGACCTGCTCTGACCTTAGTATTTGTTACAGGGTATTGGCAGAAGCTAGAGTGCTGGAAAATTGTTGTGGGATGTCTGGCATCTTAATTAAAGAGTCTAAAGAGACTGATAGAATTTGGATGCTATTAAGAAGAAAGAAAAGAGGCAGCCTGGAAAGGTGGATAGAGACTCAGCTTCAGAGTTATAAAGACCTGGGTTCAAATCTTGCCTTTCATTCCTATCTTTATAATCAAGGTGCCAGAAAGTGAAGGCTCTTATAGTTAGCTGCTATTGAGGCCTGCTGGGGCTTAGGGACCAAGAAAGGCAAATAGATTAGCTCAGGTCAAACCCAAGGGAAGAGGAAACAATCTAGACCAGTCAAGGTTGGTGGCATGATGGCAGCCTGGGAAGAAGAGGTGAAATCGACTGAAAGCTACAAAATATGTGTGTTTCTCCTTTAGAAGAGAGAGTTCCTCTCTGAGAGTATTCCCTATACCAGTGAAAGCACAGATCTGGTCCCCAAAAGAAAACAGAAATGTTTGAGACACCAAGACCTAGCTCAAGTAACGTGGCTAGACTAGTACATAGCAAACCCTGACCTTCTTGTCCTACTTTTTAATGTTCTCTAGGCCTTCCTTAAAGACAAAGCAAATCAGGGAATTATTCCCTCACCAACCCCTGGGGGCTTCCTTGGCAATCTCACCTCCTGGATTATCTTGTATAGTTTCAACATATGTCCTTCTCCAGACAAAATTCCAACAATTATTAAGCTCCTACTATATGCAGAGCTCTATGATGGACACTTGGGAAGCTAGGTGCTGCCATAGTGCACAGAGTACTGGGCATGGAGTCAGAAAGACTACTCTTCATGAGTTCAAATCTGGCCTCAGACATTTTTACTAGCTGTGTGACCTTAGGCAAGTTGCTTAACTGTTTGCCTCAGTTTCCTCATCTGTAAAATGAGCTGGAGAAGGAAATGACAAACTACTCCAGGATCTTTTCCAAGGGTCAGACGCAACTAAAACAACTGAACAACAAAAATGATGGATACTAGGAGAAATACAAAAATCAATTAAATCAATACATATTACAATGAATGAGACAATCCTTACTTTCAAGAGGCTTACGTTCCAGGGCCAGGCAAGATAAGTCATTCGGGGTGTGGGAGAGGCATTGGCAGCTGGAGGGACCAAGGAGGTGGCACCTGAATTGAGATTTGAGGGAAACCAGGAATTCTAAAAGGGAGAGGTTAGGAGAGAGTGTTAATGTTGGCATCACAGTGAGCAATGGTCAAAGGCTGCTATAATTCCACTTCTTTACAGCTACAACAGACAAAGTCATTATGTAACAAACTGGCACGTCTGCTTCCCCAGGGCAAGAATTTGGTAAGCATTCCTTATTTTTCTGGTGCTCATCTTCTGTCTGCTCCTACCCCTCTTCCCATCCTTGTAAATATTTTCCTCTGTTCTGCATAAGCACGTCAGCTGGCTGTGCACAGGGCTGGGATAGAGCCACTGTGTATCTTAATCAAGGATCAGAATTTATTTCGGAAAAGAGAGATGGGCACCCTGTGGGGATTGTCTGTGGAATGAGTTATGCCAAATTCTGGCCATGACTTTGCATGATTTTTTCAGGCCTAATTTGCTTTAGTTCTTTTAAAATTCTGGGTAGAGTCCTATTCCAACATCTCAGCTCAGACATATATTTATACATGTCAAGCCCCTACTCCAACTTCTAGAAGCCATATGTTGGACAGGTGGCAATAGAGGCAGGGTCCAAGTTCAAGAAAATTCAAAAACCATGGAGACATCCATGATTCTTTCTTCTCTCTCTTCTCTTATGTCTAGCCAGTCACCAAGCCACTTGGGATTTTTTCCTTCAAAAAAGATCTCATCTCCCTCCCTCTGTCACCATTCTCTGTACTATCATTGTAGTTCAAGTCCTTGTTACTTTGCACTTGTAATGCTTCCCCAGTAAGCAGCTATATGGCACAGTAGTAGAAAGAGCATTAGACATGGAGTCAGGAAGATCTGAGTTCAAATCCAATGTCTGATTTAGTGACTGAGGAAGTATTACAAGTGCAAGGTAATAAAGATGACCTATAATGATAGTCAGTAAACCTCTCAGCCTCAGTTTCCTCATATTAAGAGCACTCACCTTCCAGGCTTGTCATGAGGATCAAACAAGATAATATATGCAAGGAGCTTTGTAAATCTGAAAGCACCACGTAAAGGCTAACTATTGTTTTTGTTATTATGACTATTATTAACAGGCCCCTCATATGATTTCTGCCCCAACTGCATCATTTCCCTTTCCCACATTCCAATCCATTTTCCACACCTCTGCAAAAGTAACCTTCCTTAAACATTTTTATCCCATCACTTGCATTGTTCAAGACCCCATAAGAGGGGGATGGAGGGAATTCATATTTTTTGGAATAACAAAACTTCAGAGGAGGGAGGAAACTTCCAGATCACCCAGACTCATCAGGCTTCTCTCATTTTAGAGATGGAGAAACTGAGACCTAGAGAGGTAAAGCACCTTGCCCAAAGCAACCCAGCTAGCTTGGCAACAGTGAAACCCAAGTCTCCTGGCTTCTGCCTCAGTGCTCTTTCCACTATTTATCAAACCTAAACCTGGTCAGGCTGTCAAGGAAGTCTTTAATCTGTTCCCCATCCCAGGATCCAAATGATTTTTCACTAATCCCCAACTTGCACTGTTCTCTAGTCAAGCTATGAAGCTAGCTTCCTGATTTCCCCATAAATGTATTCTTCTCATTTCAACCCACATGCCTTTGTTCATGATTTTCTTTTCACCTTGGGTGGCTTCTCCTCTCCTAGTCACCTGTTGGAAGGTCAACTCTACTTTAAGTTCCTGTTCATATCTGCATATATTCTACATAAAGATTTCTCTTCCTACTCAAGCCCTCACTATGGCCTCTCTTCTCTGTATTTTCCTGTTTATTAATTATTTTTTTCAATTAAAAAGTATTTTTTCTCCCTCCTACCTTTGGCTCAGGAAAAAATTACTAGGCCTAAAGACCAAGTGATCAAAGAAAGAATAAAGACACAAATATACAAAGATATTTATAGCAGCAATTTTTCTGGTGACAAAAAAAACTGGAAACTAAGGAGGTAGACATCAAATAGAGAACAGCTGAACAAATTTGGGCTTTTGAATGTAACAGAAGACTATTGTACTGTATAAGAAATGATGAAGGGGAGAGAAGAGAAACTGGAGAAAACTTATATGAACAGATAGAAAGGGGAGTGAACAAAACTAAGAGAATACTCTAAGAACATTTTTTAAATGAGTATCTGTGAAAGACCTAAGAAGTCTGATCAATGCAAAGACCAATTGTTATCTGAGAATACTCAGATTAAGCATGCTTAACCACCTCCTGAGAGATTTTTCCTGTACTTTTCAGCACCAAGATGCAAACAGCAGGCCAACAAAGTCCAGAAGGGGCAGTCAAGACAGAGGAGAAGGACAAAATAGCTTACCATAGGAAGTCTCACCCTGGGAAGAACCATTTAGTGTAGAGAGGGCATGCAAGTACCATTAATCTAAAAGGCAAAACTGAGGTCATTTCCTAGAGTCTCCAATCAAACGAGGAGAAAGAAACCGAGATAAAATAGGTAAATTAGGGATCAGTGTCCAGAATACACACAAAACAGGAAAAACTCAGTCTAGTTCAATTAATTCATGTCATTAAGAATTTCTTAAGCACCTACTATGTGTGGGGCATTTTGTTTTGTTCTGGGATTTAAAGATGAACCAAAAAACAGGCTCTGCCTCCTGAGAACAGAGATGTAGTCCAAGTTTACAAGCAAGAGTTAGAATGTGAAGCTCAAACAAGCCAAGAACATGGGCAGTGTAGGAAGATGGGCATCCATTTCTCAAGGTCTGATGTAGAGAGGCAGAGAGGCCACACAATGAAACTCAATTTATTAAATAAGCAGCTACCATATAGTAGATACTAAGGATACACAGAAGAAAAAGATAAAAAATGGTCCCTGATCTCAAGGAGCTTGCATTCTATTGACACACACAACAATCTAACCTGAGTATTTTGACCCTAAAATAGAAGTACTCTACCCTAGTCTTAGGCAACCTCATGAAGTAAACAAGCAGCCACTCTCTTACAGATATTAGGAGGACTGGATGGGTGCAACATAGACTGAGGGTTGGGTTTTTCAGGAAATTCTAACAGTTCAAGTACTTGTTTTCTATACTACATAATGTTACACTTACATTTTATATCATCTTGTATTGTTTACCATAGTTTTATATGTGTTAGTCTTGTCTCCTAAACTTTTAGGCTCAAGTTTATTGGGGAAAAATGCACAGTTGAGTCTCTGCAGCAGAGATGAACATCAGGAATGGATGGGAGAAGGAGGAGGAAGCCCACTCGAGTTCCAAATGGAAACTAGAGGTGAGCAATGAAGGCTCCACCCTTACCCTGAAGGGCAGGAGTAGAAACTTGGGTTGGCTTTGTGGTGACTTAAACACTGGTACACCCTGGTCAGGAAAACCTAACCCCTGTGATAGAATTCAGTGTATAAGAGAGTAGGAGAGTTACAGAAAGTAAGGTTCAGATCAAGAAAATTGTAGCAGATTATCTGTGGTGCTCCATGATTTTTCCCTCCTGTCCTCTTTAGTATTGTATATATGGCCCTCCGGTGGTATTTACATTGTCCTGGGCAACTTGTGTGGTCCGTGGTCAGAATTTATTCTACCTGGCATGAATTAATGAATGAATGAACCAACAAAATAAGGAATGAATGAAAAAGCATTTAAGTGCTTACTATGTGCTAAACACTGGGAATACAAATTTTAAAGGCAAAATGACCCCTGCTCTAAGCAGTTCACATTCCAATACAAAGAGACAACATATATTGGAGAATTCAGCTGTAACACGAATAATAGCTAGCATTTAGACAGTGCTTTAAGGATTGCAAAGCACTTTATATATACTGTCTCATTCACTCTTCACAACGACCTTGTGAGATGGGTGCAAGGGTTGAGAGAGATTAAATGACTTACCTAATGTGATATACCTAGTGAGTGTCTGAGGCAGGATTTGAACTCAGGTCTTCCTGACTCTAACTCAAGCTCTCTACCTATTACCCCACCTAGCTGCCAGCATATGGTAGTGGTCACAGTGGTCCTTAGTATGCAGTGCCAAGATAGATGGTACTAAATGTCTTCCGTGCCATTCCCAATGGAAACACAAAAACAGAGGATAACAAAGAGGGCATATGAGTAGGGATGGTATGTCCTGCTGATCTGATCCTTCACAACTGAGCTCAGTACCCTATAACTGAGGCAGATTGCCCAGAAGCAAGCATCTTCATGATTCCAACTAGGTTGTGAGCTCCTTAAGGAAAGTAGCTAAATGTTTGTCTGTAATGCCTCTTATCTTCCCCCACCATGAGCCTAGACTAGTGCTGATGACAAAGAAGGTGCTTAATAAATCCTCATGGATTGACTAGGAAACTTAGAACTCATGTCTCAGATCCAAATTCCGAGCGCTAAACCCCAGATGATACAACAAAATTCTAACCCTGGTCCAAGTCCCTTATAGAACTTTAATAAGGGTCAATGGTTTCCCAGGGATCCATCTGGATATTTTCATGAACCATTACAAGCTGTGACTCCGTTGTAAGTTTCCAAATGGATTGTTACCTGTGTTGACCAATCGTGGAATCACTATATGATAGACTTAAAACTGGAAGGAACTTTAAAGATCATCTAATCCAACCTCTTCATTTCACAGATGATAAAACTGAGGTCCAGAGAGGTTGTGACCATGGTCACATGGGTGTTAAAAGCTGGGATTAGTACTCAAGTCCAGTGGCAGCACACTGAACACTCTTTCCATTGCAACAGATGGTCTCTCAAAAGCAAATAGGGAAAAAGAAACAGTATAATCAAATAACAAATATATACAAAGAAAACACTGTTCCTGTTAAAGAATCCGATCTCTATGTGATTGCCCAAACTCAATTTGCAGTCAGAGAAGGTGATATTCATTTAAAGGTAGCTTATTCCTGAAAGTGAATCATAAATCGGCAGACTGGTAAGACTTTGAGGGAATAAGAACAGAGGTAATTATAAGTCTGACTGTTCAACTAATGATATGAAATCTTTGGCTTTCAAAGCATTTGTTTAAATTTCTTTTAAAGTTTGCCCAAACTGTAAAACATTTGTTTGTGGGAAATGAAACTTTGGAAGCCTCTAAAGCTGATTTATATATTTTTTAGTTATTTCCTGCCAGCTTTCTCCCCTCTTAGCGCCCCTGTTAATGCTAAGAAAAGCCTTTGAAAGCACAAGTGATAAGCAGAGAAAATCTTAATGAGTGTAATATATTTGACAAATCTGTTTTCTCAATGGAGATTTCTTCTCTTCTTCCAAGACTCTCCCGTTTTCTTGGCTTTGGAGCTTTTTGTGTTTTCTCCTTATTTTGCTGCACTCATAACACTTTTTCTCTATTGAAACAAAAGATATCCTCAGTCCTCCTCTTCTTTCTTCACTCCAATTTTATCTTCCCCCTTTCTTGAAGCACTAACATGTTGTAAGTTTCTTGCTAATACCCTTGCACTATTTTTCCCTTTGCAGAAGTGGGGAGAGGGACAGGGACAAGGAGGGAGGAAAAGGGGGAAGGGGAGGAGAAAGAAGAGAGGGGCAGGGAAAGGAGGAGAGAGATGGGCAAGGGGAGAGAAACAGATAGTGACAGAGGGAGAGAGGGAAGAAGGAAGGGAATGGCAGAGGGAGAAGGAGGAAGAGAAAGAGGGATGATAGGGAGAGAGGGAAGGAGGAATCTTTGCTTGATTCCCTCAGCTGTGCTCTCTGCTCTCCTCAACAGATATTCTATTTGAATTTATCTCTATAAATATGATCTCACGTAGAATGTAACCTCCTTGCAGTTAAGTGCTGGTTTTTGCTTTGCTTTGTTTTGTGACAGGGCTTTGCATCTAGTAGAAGTTTAGTAAATGCTTTTCAAATGGAATGGAATCTAATGTTTATAAATTGTCTCAAAACTATGGGATTCCTAACATGCTCTGCACCTGCTTCCACCACTCCCTCAATACCACGACAAAGGCAGAAAGGAACCTCACCACAATCAGGGCCATTGTGCAGGTTTCTTCGTTGTGACCAAAGAACTCATCATCTGGAGGCCAGCCTAGGGGCAATGAGCCTTTCTTACTAAGCTAGGCTACTTCTTAGACCACAGACATTGTTTGTCACCTAACCCACATTCCAAGCATTTGCAGGGTTGTCAGACCTCATGATCCATCCTTTGAGAGCCTTAGAGGCAGCTAGTAGTACACTGGATAGAGCTCTGTGCCTAGAGTCAGGAAGACCTGAGTTCAAATCCAGTCTCAGACCCTTGCCAGATGTGTGACCATGAGCAAGTTATTCAACCTCTGTTTGTCTCAGATTCCTCATCAGCAAAATGGGGATAAAAAATAGTACTTATCTCACAGGGTTGTTTTGAGGATCAAATGAGATCATATCTGGGGGAAAGTGCCTGGCATATAGTAAGCTCTTTAAATCCTTATTCTTATTTCCCTTTGCTCTGGGATGATTCAGCTGCAGTTTAAATAGTAGACTATGCCTCCACAAAATAATACAATATATCCACAAGTCAAGCCTCATTATTTGTGAATAAGCACTACTACTCACCAAAAATAACAAGAAATTAAAATTTTCATATGCAGAGAGATTGCTCCTTATGGTGTTGGCTGCTGTGAATGAATGGAGCTGAAAACATTACTCTGTGACCTATGGTTCCTTCAGCATTGAAGATGTAGGCAGCAGGACACAGTAGTTTTTTGTTGTTCAGTCATTTTTCAGTTGTGACCGACTGCTCATGACCCCATTTGGGGTTTTCTTGGAAAAGATGCTGGAGTGGTTTGCCATTTCCTTCTCTAGCTCATTTTTCAGATGAGGAAACTGAGGCAAGCGGGGTTAAGTGACTTGTCCAGGATCACACAGCTACTATGTGTCTGAGGCTGGATTTGAACTCACAAAGATGAATCTTTTCGGACTCCAGGTCTGGCAGTCTGTGCACTACAACGCCATCTAACTGCTTATGGCAAGGTAGAAAGAATTTTGGGGGGAATCCGAGTACCAGAGAGATACAACAGAAAGATCATGAATTCCAGAATCACACGACCTAGGTTCAAATCCTATTGCCTACAGTCTCTTTCCCCTCTCCACTCAGCTGCCAAAATGATTTTTTCTAAAGTGCAGGTCTGACCATATCACACACCATTCCTACTTCTTAACCAATAAACTCCAGTGGTTCCCTATAACCTCCAGGATGAAATATAAACTACTCTGTTTGGAATTTAATGCTCTTTCCAAGCTGTCTTCCTTCTCCCTTTCCAGTCTTCTTTTACCTTCCTCTTCTCTATATACACTGTGGGATCTAGCTACATTGGCCATCCTACCATTCCTCATACACTACCTCTCCTGATTCCCTCAACACCTGGGATGCTCTTCCTCTTCACCCACGTCTCCTACCCTCTCTGGTTTCCTTCAAAATTCAGCTCAAACCCCACCTTCTGGTGGAGGCCTTTTCCGGTTCCCACCCACCCACTGCCTATAGCTGCTAGTGTCTTCCCCTCAGAAATGACCTTCCATCTATTCTGCATATTTTATACATAGATGTTATGTACATGTTGTGTCCCCCATTAGAGTGTAAGCACTTTGAGAGCAGGTGCTGGGTTTTGTGTGTGTTTAATTTTAATTTAATTTAATGTTTTTATTTTCTTTGTATTCCCTGCTTTTCTCATGCTGTTGGCATTTAGTAAATGGTTGATGACTGATTATCATGGTGACATGGACACGTTACAACCTCCCTGGGCCTCTGTATCTTCATCTATAAAATGAATGAGGTTGTACTGGATATCCTCTGAGGTCCCTTTCAGCTTGAGATCTATGAGCCTATGTTCTCATGACTTCAATTTGGTTCAAGTCCTAGCTCAGCCACTTACAACCTACGTGTTCTCAATCAAGTCAAGGCATTTCTCGGAGCCTCATTTTCTCCATATGAAGAATGAAGGCATTATATTTGAAGACATCCAGCAATCCTTCCACCTCTAACCCTATGTTCCTTTGGTTAAGGACTAACAGATTCATAGTATTAGAGCTTGAAGAGATCTGATCCAAAGGCCCCTCATCTAACAGATAAGGAAACTGAGTCTCTGAGTGAGTTTCCCAGAGTCACATTACTAGCTGATGGAAGGGCTTTGGCTGGCATGCATGGTTACAACTTGCCAAGTTGCCCTCTCCCGTTCTGCCTCCCTCTCTACAGTACACTTTTGTCCCAATGGTGTGGCCCCATCTTTTATGGTCCCGGCTGCTTCTGACCAGCCAGCTGGATCTGCTGGCTAGGTTACCAGTCTCTTCTTCATGCCTAATTGATGGTTGCCTGTAGCTATTTAAGTGCATTATGGAGATGATAGATAATGTGACATTTAAAATGCCTTTCCTAGGACCTGAAGGCACCTCATGAAATCTAACTATAACTCTCCTGTGAAAAGAGGGGGTAAGTATTTTAAAATAATGTTAACTTATTCATCTCAGTCATTCTGTCTGATAACAAAGGTTCAGGCTGCCCAGGAGGAGGGATGTATATGTGTGTGTGTGTGTGTGTGTGTGTGTGTGTGTACACACATGTTGGGCTGACCTAGGCAACAGCTCTCCTTTCATCCAGAAATCAGTGTAGTATTGTGGGAGAAATGTAGGACTTGCCCTTTGAACCAGGAGAGCCCTGGGGCTGAACCCTACTCCTGGCACTTACCAGCTATGTGACCATGGACAATTCTCCTCTCTTGAGCAACAGTTTCTTTATCTGTAAAATGGAGATAACTCTGCTCCTAGTGCTACCTCCCAGAGTTGGTGAGGAAAACACTTTGCACACCATGAAGCTCTAGACAGATGAAAGATGAGCTGATGCAGTGCTGGACTTGGGAGTCCAAAAGACCTGGATTCAAATCCTGCCTCTGACAGTCACTGTGTGACTCAGTCACTTCATTTTCCTGAGCCCCAGCTTTCTCATCTATAAAACACAGGGATATGACCTGTATATTTACAAGAATTTTTGAATCCTGCCTCAGAGAAGTAACAGCTCTGTGCTGCTTGGTAAATCTCTTAATCTCTCAGCCTCAGTTTCTCAATAGGTCAAATGGAGATTACATGGCATCTATTTCACAGGGTTGTTATGAAGACCAAAGGAGAGAGTATGTGTAAAATCTTCAGCAAATCTAAAGGGGATGAAAGAAAATGCAATTATTTGGTGCTTACTATTTGCTAAACACTATAATAATCATTAGAGATACAAATACAAAATTATTTTTAAAAAATCTATTTGCATGCCTTGAAACTATTTTTAAAAGCACTGAGGTAAGTGGAGAGAGCTCTGACAGTTACTACTGGCATGACTTTGGATAAGCTGCTTACACCCCCGTTGGGTCTATTTCCTGGGATTCAGTTTGCTTAACTGTAAAGCGAGAGGGTTGGACTAAATGACCTCTGAGGTCCGAGATGATTAGGGGGAAAGGACGAGAACCTATATGTTCTAAGATGTTTACAGCAGCTCTCTTTGTGGTGGCAAAGAACTAGAAATTCCATGGATGCCTGTCAATTGGGAAATGGTTGAACAAGTTATGGTATATGATTGTGAGAGGTAAAGGGTCTGAGGGGTCACCCAGCCCAGACGATTCCTTCTGCCGGTGAGAAAATGGAGCCTTAGAGAGGTGAAGGTCACACAGGCAGCAAGTAGCTAGGATTCAGATCAAATGCTGGATGATGTCCCTTTCCCCCCATTCCCATTCACCCAGGACTTTCAGGCCACCACTGTTGGGTAGCTGGGTGGTGCAGTGAATAGAGCACTGGCCCTGGAGTCAGGAGGACCTGAGTTCAAATGGGGCCTCAGATACTTGACACTTACTAGCAGTGTGACCCTGGGCAAGTCACTTAATCCCAATTGCCTCCCAAAAATTCTCTTCTTAAAGAGGCCTATTCACTGAATGGGAGTTACTTTTCTCAGGGTGAGAACCTGAAAAGACCTTAGCCTGAAAGGGCCAAGGTCTCCCAAAGCACCCTGGGTCATCTCCAGTCATCTTGTTGAATATCAGGTCACTGGACCCAGATGGCTCTGGAGGAGAAAGTGAGGCTGGTGACCTTGCACAGCCCTCCCTCACTCAAATCAAAGTCAACTGCAAGTCATGTCATCATTTCCCTGATGTCATGGTCCTCTTCAAGAATGAAGGACAAACACAGACACAGACAGACAGACAGACAGACAGACAGACACACACACACACACACACACACACACACACACACACACACACACACACTGAGCTATAAGAAATGATGAGCTCAGTGATCTTAGAAAAACATGCACAGACTTGCATGAATAATGAAAAGTGAAATGAGCAGAACTAAGGGAACATTGTATACAGTAACAGCAATAATGTTTTAATATCAACTTTGAGCAATTAAGTTATTTTGACTATTATAAATATCCAAATTAACCACAACAGACCTATGAAGACACTATCTGTATCCAGAGAAAGAACTGATAAATAGAAGTATGTATAGAATGGTTGTACACACACACACACACACACACACACACACACACACACACACAATTTGTGCCTAATGGTAGCCATCTCTAGGGTGGGGGTGGGGGAGAGAAGAAAAAAGAAAAAAAGTTACACGACAACTGTCATCATACATTTAAAAGGTTGCTGTTGTTGTTTGTCCTTCACTCTCAAAAAGGACCATGACATCAGGGAGGTGATGCCATGATATGCAAGTGAATTGGGTTTAAGTGAGGAAGAGCTGTGCAAAATCACCAGCCTCACTTTCACCTCTAGAGCCATGTGGGTCCAGTGACCAGATATGGATCAAGACAACTGGAGGTGGCCCAGGATATAGTGAGGGACCTTGGCCTTTTCAAGCTAAGGTCCTTAACAGGTCTCAGTTTGACTGAGGCAAAACCCATTCAGTGATTAAGGCTTAATAAGAAATGAGGCAAAGAATGGTCTCTTTAAAAAAATACATCTGGGAGGGGAAGCGCCTCACGGTTTCTTGAATGTAAATATTTAAAAGGAATAGCAAGTTGTACATAATTGATTTGCAGTTTCATGTACAATTGTCTTTTTTCTGTTCTACTATGTTATGAAAATGCTTGTTTTATTTCTTAAATTCAGGATAAAATAAACATTTTTTTAAAAAAAGAAATGCTTATTGACTTGACCTCTGACACTTACCAGCTGTGAGACTTTGGACAAAATTCATCTCTCTGAGTTTCCCCTTCTTTGTAAGGCACATGAGAACGATAACATATAGAGTTGTTGTGAAGTTCACATGAGAGAATGTACAGGAAAGCTTTGCCCACCTTTAATATGACAAGTAAATGTTGGCTATGATTATTCCAGCTCGGGGGTGATTTCTGCTTTCTCTCAGACTTTAAATTGCCCCTTGGCTTTCTCCCATCTTGTGTACAGTTGAGTGGTCAAAGGAGGGAGCATTCATCTCCCAGTTCCCCATAGGCCAGACCAGCTGCACCTGCCTGGTCCTGTCTCCAAAACCTCATGCTATCAAGCACCTGAGTTTCTAGGACCTGGAAGGGGCTTTAACTCTCAACAAGTGCAAAGTCTGGGAGGCTTTGCCTATGATGAATGAGTTCCCTGGTCTTACCCAGATAGCAGCAGTCCGTTTTTCCTGGTGTCCTATCTCAGCTTGATGCTGAATGCATAAATACCTGGCTGTATCGTTCGCCTTTCAGCTGACATTTATCACTGCAGAAACTGTATAAACACCTCTCCAGCCAAATGCCGGTAGACTTTAGAATGTCTCTGACTTCTTCTTTTTCTCTCACCCCCAGACAGCCTCTGGCATCCAGCCACAGGCTCAAATTCACCATCTCCTCCTTTCTTTATTTTCCTATAGACAGGAACATGGCAAGGGAAAAGCTAGCTAGTCCTGGGGGCTTTGAGGGTACAGAGAATTTCCCCTAGACATCTTAGCTGATTGAAAGTCAATTTTTTCCCTTCAGCTTCAGCTTAAGAAAGTGACATCTTTTCAAGTTGCTAGCTAAGGCCAGGTCACGCTCACCTTCTGACACTTGCTCGGCCCCCTCCTTGGAATGGAGAAACTCATTTGCATGACATGAAACAGCTCTGACTGGTGAGGGATCTTGATTCTGGAGGTGGTCCTGTCTGGCTCTCCATGACTCCATGTGGGATTTTCATACAAAGATACTCAAGTAGTCTGCCATTTCCTTCTCCAGCTCATTTTACAGATGAGGAAACTGAGGCAAACAGGGTTCAGTGACTTGCCTAGGGTCACACAGTTAGTAAGCGTCAGAGGTCGAATTTGAACTCGGGCTTTCCTGACTCCAGGCCTGGCACTCTATTCACTGTGCTGCCTAGCTTCCCTGACTGTTATCTTGGCATGAAAGTATCTGCTAGCTACATTTATAAAATGGCAGATGGGTGGTGCAGTGAAGAGAGCACTGCACCTGGAGTCAAGAAGACCTGAGTTCAGATCTGGCCTCAGATACTTATTAGCTGTGTGACCCTGACCAAGTCACTTAACCATTGTCTGCCTTAGTTTCCTCATCTGTAAAATGGCATTAATAATAATAATAGCACCTTCCTCCTGGGCTGTTGTTGAGACCAAATGAAATATTTGTAAAGTGCTTTGCAAACCTTAAAGTGCTATGTAGATGCTCACTATTACTGTTATTAAAAGGCTGACCTTGAGAAAAACAGTAAGTAGGTTGGAGTTTGAACTGTTCTTCCAACAACCATAAAAAGGTACCAGCTCCCTACTATCTGCCCCAGGATGCCATATAGCACCATAAGAAAAGAACTTAACTTAGAGTCATGGGATCTGAGTTCAAATCCCATCTCTGACACTTACTAGCTGGGTAACTTTGAGTAAGTAACTTACCACCCAAGAGTTTCAGATGCTTCACCCATAAAATGAGAAGGATACTTTAGAATACCTTGAAGAACCCTTCCAGCTCTAAATGTATGACTGATGAACAAAAATACATTTTTCCAGGAAGCACTAAGGATCAGACAAACAAATTTAGCCAAGAGTAGTAGGAACTAAAGGTTTAGCAACAGACTGGAATGTAATAAAAACTCATTGGTCCCTATTCTACCAAGTGAAGATGGCCTCCCAATGGACCAATATATCAACTGATCAGTAAACTGTTTATTAAGTGCCTACTATGTGGCAGCAAGGTAGCACAGTGGATAGAGTGCTGGGTGTGGAGTCAGAAAGACCTGAGTTCAAATTTGACCTCAGACATTAGCTGTGTGACCCTGGCCAAGTCACTTGATCCTGTTTGCCTCAGTTTCCTCACCTGTAAAAAGAGCTGGAGAAGGAAATGGCAAACCTCTCCAGTATCTTTGCCATGAAAACCCCAAATGGAGTCACTAAGAGTCAGACATGACTGAAATGAATGAACCCATGTGTCCAACACTGTCCTAGGTGCTAGGGATATGAGTACAAAGAATGAAACAATCTCTCCTCACAGAGAAGTTGACATTCTAATGAAAGAGATGACGAGGACACATGTAAATATACACAGCATAAATATCAAGTAAAAAAATCCAAATACATGCAAAGTAATTAAACACAAGGTAGTTTGGGATGGAGGACACTAGCAGTTGTGGGACCAGTAAGGGTTTCATACAAAAGATGGTCTTGAGTGGCTTTTAAAGGAAGAAAGGAACTCTCTAAAGGATAACAATAGCTCACATTTACAGTCTCTTAAAGTTTATAAAATTCTTTTCTCATAGAAAGCTTAGGAGGTGACACAAAAATTATTCCCTCCAACTCACATGTAGCACTGGACCCTATAGATCACCCACAATTTAGGGGTCCCTCACTACTTCCCAGGTTCAGTGTGTGATTTGGGATCATATATATGCAAACCTCAATCTGAGTTCCCACCAATAGCATCTCTATGATGGACCACACAAAAGAAACATAAACCCGATGACAAAAGGTATTTAATTATGACAGAATAACCAAGTGAATAACAGAGAAGTGAATCAGACAGCTAGGTGGCACAGTGGTTAGAGCACTAGGTTTGGAACCAGGAAGACTCATCTTCATGAGTTCAAATCTTGCTTCAGACATAATAGCTACGTGACCCTGGGCAAGTGACTTAATCCTGTTTGCCTCAGTGTTCTCATCTGCCAAAGGAGCTAGAGAAGGAAATAGCAAACCGCTCTGGTGTCTTTGCCAAGAAAACCCCAAATGGAGTCACAAGAGTTGGACATGACTCAGTAACAACAAAAGAATCAGATGGCAGGCATTCTTCACTCCCATACCAAAATGAAAGCTATCTCCCACATCTCTGGAGGAGTAACAATCAAATTCATTTTTAATCCCTCCTTCTGCTTCTTGCGTTTCTTTAATCTAGGGTCAGGGAGGCAAGCTAACGGAAGCTGACACCTTAGGAACACTATCGAATGCTAAAATCTCTGACACTCCGGTTAATCTCCACAGCCAGGCCACACCAGCTGCTATCATTCCATTTTATCCAACCCACCTAACCCTACTTCCCCCTACTCCTGTCAGCTGTTCCCCATAGCTATCGCATGGCTCTGCTCTGATTCTCTCTCGACATGTGGCTGTTGTCTTCTGTCTTCAAGTTCACGCCACTGTTTTTCAACAGCTGCTCAGTGAAGCCACTCTGCTCTTTTCCTAAGCTCACGATGCCCACTGAAATCCTTATTCAGGCTCAAGGGCCCCCATTATCTCTAGCCCAAACGACTCCAAGAGCCTCTTAATTGGCAGCCCTGACACAAGTCTGTCTCCTCTGAAATCCTTCCCCCACCCAGCTGCCACAGTGATTTTCCTAAAAAGTCGATCTGACCAGCTCACCTTCCACCCCTCCTCCCAATTCAATAAACTTATTTTGGCTCATTATTACCTGAAGAACCAAATATAAACTCCTTTGGCACTTAGAGCCCTTCCCAACATGGCTCTACCTCTCTCTGCTACCTTCTTACAAATTACTATAGTCACCTCTATGCATTCTATAGTCTAGTCCCACCAGCCTACCTGCCATTCCTCACATACAATGTTCGGTCTCCCACCTCTCTGCCCTTGCATTGGCTGTCCCCCCTGCCCGGTATCTTCTCTCTTCCATATCCACCTCTTAGAATCATTGACTTCCTTCAAAATCCACCTCCAGGCCAAGGAGGCCTTTCCTGGTCCCCCAAACTAAGGTTACTTTGCATCCATTCTATGTAATCATGTCTCTATGTGTGTATAAGCAGGTGCACGCGCGCGCGCACACACACACACACACGCACACACACACACATACACGCACATGCAGATGCACACCTCTACACACACGCACGCACATGCAGATGCAGACACACACACACATACACACACACACACACACACACACACTCTCCTAAAGGTACCATACCATGAAACAGAGAATAAAGTTCGCCTGTATTTATCAGTTTACACTAATTTACAGTAATACACATACATATCAATACGTGAATTGTCTCCTCATTGGAATGTAACTCCTTGAGTTTTTGAGGAGAGTTTTAGCCTGTTTTTTACTTATTTGTACTTAGCCTAGTACCTGGCACATAGTAGGTGCTTAATAAATGTTTATTGATTGATTATGCTTGTTGATTAACTAACTCATTGACTTATTGGGAGTTGTTTATCCTATTTATCCTATATGTGCCTATGTGCATTCATAGCTCTTCACATGTTGTCTCTCCCATTAGATTGGGGACTCTTTGAGGGCAGAAACTGTCTTTTGCCTTGAGAGAGAGAAACCAGCAAAAAAGAAAAAAAACTCAAGTGAGTTCCTTCGGAGAGAAACCCAAACAAGGGCCTGGTGACCTTGGAAATGCATTGTTTCCACTCATTCTTTTTCTTATTGGTATGATTTAACCTTGACCATGCATCGCTGGTCATCTCGCTGATAGCTATAGTTTTTTTTTTAATTTAGTTGGCTGTTCAAAGTTGTAGGGGCAGATTTTAAAAATTCAAGCAGTGGGTCAGTCTGGGGTTTGGTTTTCTTTCTTTCGTTCTTTTTTTTAAGGATCAAAAGGTTTCCAGGGCTCCCTCGACAGCTTTGCAAACTAGCATATCCTATTAAATATGCAGTCTCAAAATTACCATACAGCTGGGTCCCTCATAGCTCCCCTATTCTTGTGGAGTTCCCTTTGAAATCAACTGAGTGTGTTTAAAGGTGCCGTGCCATGTAGCAGAGGACAAAGCTCACCTATATTTATCAGTTTACACTAATTTCTACACATACCACAATTTGCTATACTGTAGGTTGTCTGCTCAAAGAGAATTCAAAAACAGGCAGCCTTTTTGAAAAACACATTCAGAAGCTATTATAGGCCAGAAACAAAGGGATAAGGAATGCAGCTATCATGAGATGCACCCTTATTTTCAAAAGGACTTGACAATTAAAACTTCAGTCATGAGATGACCACTAGCCCAAAGGACCTGGGAAAAATGTAAAGTTTTATACTTAGGTTCAAAAAGTCAACTTCCAAAGTACAACCAAGGAAATGAATGATTAGACTTTGCTGTGTCTGAAAAAGATCTGTAGGTTTCAGTGGACTGCAAATTCAATAGCAGTGGAATGTAGCAGCCAAAAAAAAAATCTAATGCAAACTTGAGCTTCAATAAGAGGAGCAAAGATTGCAGGAATCAAGGAGTGATGGTCCCATTGAGCCATGCCTTGGTCAAAATACATCTGGAATATTGTGTTCCATTTGGCTGCCACACTTTAGGAAGAGTATCAATAATCCAGAGATGATCCAGCAGAGGGCATGGGCCTGGACATCACACTATATGAGAACTGTTTGAAGGAGCAGGGGATTATGGATTTAGATCTGTAAAGGGTCTTAGAGGTCATTGAGTCCAACCCCATCATTTTACAAATGAGGAAACTGAGGCCCGGAAAGATTAAGGAACTTACTCAAAATGTTCATCCTGGAGAACAGAAGGCTCAGATAGAAGTGATGCTGGTCTTCAAATAGCATCATAAGAATATAAAATAAAAATGGGAAGAGTTCTCAAAAGTCATATTGTCCAATCTCTTCATTTTACAGATGAGGAAACCAAAGCCCCAAGACTTTTCTAAGACTTAAGATAATTGTCGAAAGTCACACAAGTAGTAAAGCCTTGTTCTTTGGCCACAAATGCATCTTTCTTCCCACCGCACTACACAGCATTTGAAAGAGAGATTTCTTTTGTTCTGCTTGATTCTCATAGGAAATACTAAAAGAGCAACTAGAGGAAAAGAGACAAATTGAGGCTTCATGACAAGGAAAGCTTTCTAATAATTCGAGTTACACAAAAGTGAAATTAGTTGCCTCAGGACATGATGAGTTCCCCCTCCAGAATGGAGTTTCCTCCAGAATGGAGGTCTTGAAGCAAAAGGCTGGATGACTATCGGTTGGGTACATTGTACAAGAGATTTTGATCATGTATGGGTTAAATTAGATGGCTGCTGAAATCCCCTTAAACTATGAAATTCTGTGATTCCATCAAGTTTCAGTAACAAATTAGGATTTTCATTTTTTTATGTTCCTACAATATTTTTCTCCCTTATTGTTCATGAATCTCTCCTAAAACCCTCTTCTGACATCTCTTTGGAGTGTGCAAGTGACTCATTTTTTGAACACTAGAAGGAATGGACTTAAGAATATCTCAAAGAACAGAGAAAATTTATGGTCAATTGCTGCATCTTATCCATCTAGTGCTAGGCTATTCTAGCCTAGAAAAAGCTTTCTGGCTGACCTCCAAATTAGAAAGGCTTTGAGTAGGGGCCTGGCGATAGAACAAAGACCAAGCTAGTTTGTTCCAGAATTTTGGCCACAGGTAATGAGTCTGTCGGCACCTTAACAAAGACCATGTGCCAAGGCATGGGGTGGCAAAGATCACTGCCCATTGTGAAAGGACCCATGGATGGAAATACCAAGACAAAATAAGGCAGTCCTTATCTCAAGGAAGCACTTATAAAACTTACTCATCCTTAAAGTATCAAAATACTAATCATTAAAAACATGAATGTCATCATTAAAAATTCAATATTGGTTTTATATACTTTGATTTATCAATGACAGAAGTGGAAGCGCAAGATTAGGAGTCCAGACACCTAGGTTTGAATCCTAACTGGTGTGACCTGACACACATTTACCATCTGTGTGAACTTGGACAAGTCTTTTGACCTCCCTGAACCTCAGTTTCTTCATTTGCAAAATTAAGGAATGAGACCAAAGGACCATTAAGATCCCTGCCAATTCAAAATCAATGGTATTATTGAAGACCAATGGTTTTGGAGTCAGAGGACCTGACCTTGGGCAACTCATGCAGGCTCTCTGGGTCTCAGGTTCCTCATCCATAAAATGAAGGAATTGCAAGTTGTAGAACACACGGCCGTGGCCATCGAATGAATTTGTTTTGCTTGACTATGTATATTTGTTACAAGGCACTGTTTTTTTCTTTTTTCCAATGGATGTAGAGGAGGTAGATGAGAGAGAAAATAAATGCTTATTATTAAAGAAGAAAGTAAAATAAGATGAATTTTTAAAAAAATAAAATAAAATGAAGGAGTTGGACTAGATCAGGGGTTTGAAATCATTTTTGTGTCACAGACTCTTTTGGTGGTCTAGTAAAACCTGTGAACCCATTCTCAGAAAAATGTTTTAAAATGCATAAAATACATAGGATTCAAATGTACCAATGATACTGAAATACAGTTATCCAAATATTTTTTAAAAATAAATTCATGGAATTAAAGTTAAGAACCACTAGTTAGATGGACTTTGAGGTCCCTTCCAGCCCTAAATTAATGATCTGATCATTCTATCTCTATGAGCATCTAGTCTAGCTAGGTACATTGCTGCTGGCAACCAAATTTTGCTCATTAAATCTTGTAATCAATAATCCAACAGCTCAACCTGTAGTTGGCTATTTTTTTAAAAAAAAGAGAATTTTCCATTTAAAATGCCCCCAAGTCTGCTTATTCCCCATTATCTACCAGTCAATTAACCATTTTGTAGGTTATCTGCTGAATCCTAGTATATTCTACATCTTGAAGGGAGGGAGGGAGGGACAAGTGAAAGAAAGAGATTATGATCCCAACCTTGCAAATTGAGACAAACACTGGCCACATGACTCATAATTACAGTGGGGGAATAAGAATCACAAATTAAGACTTTGGATCTTCCATTGCCCACAACATATGAGAATAGATATATAAAAACTTGTTCCCACCTATACTCACATATTGTAAGCTTATTCCCTTACAAGACAAGATGAAGGAAGAATGGCAACCCAACAAAATGAGATTCATGAGAAAAACTGCTGGATACACTTTTTGGGATTGAAAAAGAAATCAAGAAATGGTGAAAGAATTTTAAATGGAGCCAATAGCTGAATGCATCCAAAATTACTAAAGAAAATGGAAAGACCGTGTGGAAGTAAGGGACATTTAAAGAATGCTAGGATGAGTAATAGGCTAGAAACCCCAAGGAAAAAGATCAATGGGGAGCTCATTCTGAAAAAAGATATGAAATAAAAATAATCCCCTTGGTCTAATGCTTGGGAAAGGAACAAAGTTGTCATAAATGTGCAAATATTACTAACAGCTCTTTTGCAGTGGCAAAGAACTGGAAACTGAGGGCCATCAGTTGGGGAATGGCTGAACAAAGTAGGGTATATGAATATACAATATTATTGTGCCATGAGAAATGAGTAAAGGAACAGTTACAGAGAAATCTAAGAAGATTTACATGAACCAATCAAAATGGGAGTAGATCCAGGAGAATGACTTATACAAGAACAATAAAATTGCAAAAACAATTTTGGAAGACTGAAGTACTCTGATCAGTGCAACAATCTGCCATGTTTCAAGAGGATGGATGATGAAACATGATACCCATTTCCCGAGAGAGAGGTAATTGACTACAAATGCAAAATGAGACACACAATTTTGGACATAGCTAGTATGAGGATTTGTTTTATTTGACTATGTATATTTATTACAAGGGTTTTGTTTTTCTTTTTTTCCTAGTAGGGGAGGAGTGAGAAGTGGGAGGGAAAGGAAACAGATGCTTATTAATTGGAAAAAATAAAATTTAATTTAAAAAAAGGAATAATGTTTTCAAAAGCCTGTGATTAGCTGGTGGGTTTAGTTTACAACTCGACAGTTCCTTGGTGGTTATATTTTAGCGGGTTGGGGAGAGTCTCCCAAAGACTGAATTCTGAGGATATATTTTTCCAAGAGCATAGTGAGAAGGACCTTGGAACTTCCTGGCATGTGAGAAAACACATCTACCAATCCAGGGAAGTTTTTTTTTCCCCCAAGGAAATTAGGGTTAAGTGACTTGCCCAGGGTCACACAGCTAGTAAGTATCAAGTGAACTCAGATCTGCCTGACTCCAGGGTCAGTGCTCTATTCACTGCACCACCTAATAGAGTCTTTTTTGGAAATGTTGGGAATTTATATTGCAATACTTCAAAAGATAAGTGGTTTTATCCCTATCAGTACTCTCCCCACCGATCCACATAGGTAGTTTCTACATACCTTAGGAGTTAGTCTTTATTGGTTGTTGGGACCAAATAAATTAATCATCAGGTGGCCAACCTTCCATTAATGAAAGTCTCCAAACTTAGTAAGGTTGATTCCTGAACAATAGACAATGACTACCATTAAGTCCATACAATAAGTCCTTTCAGGTTGTTAAGGCCTACCAAAGAGCTCACTCTGCTGGCATAACCCACATTCTAGAACCAAGGATCATCTCCATACCATGATGAGACATCAGAGTAAGACTGTAGGTCTTCATTCTGAGAATTCATATATGCCAGCAATTCAGCAATATATCAATGGGTACTTACAACCAAAGAGAAATCAAGAAAGAAATTAATTATTCAGACTCCTAGGAGAAATTAGTTCCATTTTTTTTTTTGCTTGAATTAAAGAGATTTGGGGCTTGAATTAGCTGAATTCCTACTCTGAGATTCTAAAGGAACCAAGTAGGCCCTTTGTCATGAGTGAATAAAGGACCATCACCTAAGGCTGTCAGAATGGCAGAGATCGGCTGAATCAGGGTAATGTAGATATCCAATTCATTTAATTTGAAGCAAACAATCCACTTTGGGCTCTCTGACTGTCTGGTTTGACTAGCTATACCTCCCATGTGAAATTACCCATTTTACTTTTCTCAGGGAAGAATCATACTAAATTTTCAACTGTCAAACTTTATGGTCTCTTCATTTAATATCCATAGGGAATAGTTAAGAATTCTTAACCTGTCTAGTTTTCTAAAATATTTCAATAACTATATTTAATAAAAATGTTTTAATAACTATATTTAATAAAATTTTAATTCCATGTATTTTATTTTATGCATTGAATAACAGACTGAGAAGGGGGTCTATAGATGTTGCCAGTCTGCCATAAGGGTCCAAGACACAAAAAAAGGTTAAGGATCCCTGGGATGTTTATGCTATGACCCCTTTGCAAACTAGCCAATTTGTTCAAGTGTCAAGAAAAACTTGATTTAAGGGCTTAAAGAATAATCAAATCCTTTTAAATTTTATTGTAAAATGGTGAACTCAAGAATTTTTTTTTGCTTTTCTTTGTATCCTTAGCAGAACGTCTGGCAAATAGTAAGCACTTAATAATGCTTGTTGATTGATTGACTAATAAAAATCATGGCAACCCACTGGCAAATGAGGCCAAGGCTTTTGCATTTCAGCTGCTATCACACTTTTTTTAAGCTCCGAGAAAGTGAGTGTTTTAGGCCCCATGAAAATTATTTCTTTCCTGTTAATTTCACTTTCTAAACTCAGCCTGGTAACTCAAGAAAGGTTTTTTGTTTGTTTTCTTGCTTTTTAATTACCTCGTTCTTTAAACCCTGAATGTCTGTACTTGGGTAGGTCCCATCTGTTGGTTTGTAAATGAGCCAATTTCTACACAGGGGCCTCAACGTGCATACCTCAGGGATTTTAACTGCTTAAATGCTGTGTTGTCAATCCTGCTGAGTGTGTGTGTGTGTGTGTGTGTGTGTGTGTGTGTGTGTGTGTGTTAACATTTCCTGCTCTTCCCTAATGTCTTTGCCTAAATTTGCCTGAGACCTGGTTTCCAAGTAGCCCAGGTGGGACTTGGACAAGGATTTGTTGCCATTATGGGCTAGCTCACCCTTATTTGGATAAGGGAAGGACACCATGAGTAGGTATCCTTTATACAAATCCAACCCCCTGCTATGGGGCTGGTATGGAGGAAGTAGCTATGAATGGAAGGGAGTTCTACCTTACTCTTTTCATTTATTTTTATTTTTATCTTTATTTATGTGTAAAGTCTATTTTACTGCATTTTAATTATTGGTCTATTTTTGGCCCATATAACAGGTAACTTTCAACTACATAGACCATTCAATTAATCCAAAGATCCTATTCCATGGGAAGCACCATGGTCTAGTGGGAAAGAGAGCCAGCCTTGAAATCAAGCCATTTAGGTCCCAGCTCTGACCCATCCTGGTTGTGTGGCCCTGGTCAAGTCACTTATTCTCAGTGACTGAGGCAGCTAAAAGAAAAAGTCACAGAGAAGGTGACAACTATCATTGGTAAAGGGAGTTTCCTCACCAGGGACTTTCTTATGTCAATGAAATCACAAATTTGGTTTCTATCGCTTTCCCACTCCATCATGTTGTGAATAAAAAAAATAGTCCCAAGAATCACAGAATATAAAGGTAGAAAGAATCTGAGAAATATCTTCTCTTTCAATTCCAACTAATCAATGAGGATCCTGAAGCAAAGAGAGTTCAGGTGATTTATTAGAGCAGTGAGAAGTTAAGTGACTTCACAGGCTCACATATGTTGTTTGTCCTTGTTCTGGAAGAGGACCATGACATCAGCAAGATGATGCAAAGGAATTGGATTTATGTGAGGGAGGGCTGTGCAAAGTCACCAGCCTCACTTTCTCCTCTGGAGCCACCTGGGTCCAGTGGCTAGATATAGATCAGGATGACTGAAGATGGGCCCCTCACATATGCTACAATAGTAATAGTGATAATGCATTCTAGCTAGCTTTTATATAGGGCTTTAGAGTTACAAAGAGCTTTTTTTATTTTATCATTTTTATTTATTTAATATATTAGTTTTCAACACTGATTTCCACAAGATTTTGAGTTACAAATTTTCTCCCCATTTCTACCCTCCCCCCACTCCAAGATGGCATATATTCTGATTGTCCCATTCCCCAGTCTGCCCTCCCTTCTGTTACCCCACTCCTCCCCGCCCCCATCCCTTTTCCCCTTACTTTCTTGTAGGGCAGGATAGATTTAAATATTTTCTCATTTCATCCTCACAGCAATTCTGTGAGGTAGGCACTATTATTATACAGATGATGAAACTAAGGCTGAGATATCAAGTGACTTACCCAGGGTCATACAGCTAGTGTCTGAGGATGGCTTTGTATTTTGCTCTTCCTGACCCCAAATCCAGAACTTTCCCCATTTTGACACCTCACTGGCAGAGCTAACATCCAGACCCAAGACTCTTGACTTCAAGTCAAGTGCTCTTTCAATCAAACAATCAATAGCATTTATTAAGCATCTATTATGTGTCAGTCACTGGTACTATATGCTGGAGAGACAAAAACAAAGGTGAAACAGTCCATGGCCTCATGGAGCTTACAGTCTAAACACTGTACCACTATAACAGTCATTATTTCTCTTTTTCTCAAACTGTTTGTTGGATTGTTGTGGTTTTTTACTAAGGAAGCACTACCAGGTAGCAGCAGCTTGCTCTTTCCCCTGCTCTTTAAAGGGCTGAAGGAAAGGGCCTTTCTCTGGCCTTCTAGGTAAAGTTGATGTGGCCTCGATCTGGTCTTTCAGTGATTACACTTCCAACACCTGAACTTTTAGGTCAACAAAACTGACCAATTTTCTATCACACTAAGGTTTCCTAAAAGAAACCCAGTGGCTTAAGATTAACATGTGCCCTCTGGCCATTTAACCAGACCAGAAAGATGTGTGCTTCATTTCTATATAAAGTTATGTGACCCTGGACAAGTTATCTAACCACTTTAGCGCCTTGGAAGTTCTCCAAGCTATAAGTAGCAGAAAATCTTCCAGTCTTAATTGGTGAAGGGAATTCCCTCATTAGACCTTTCTTACACTGATGAAATCAAAGGCTCAGAAAAAAAATGTGCGTGTATATGTATACATATGTGTGTACATATATATTTATATTTAAACTCTTCTATTTAAGCTAGTTCTAAGTGTAATGAATAAAACATTGGACTTAGAGCCAGGAAGACCTGGGTCTTAATAACTATTCTTAACCTCTCTGAGACAGAGTTCATTATCTGTCTGTAACCTAGGTTTCAAGCCTGGGAATTTGCCTAAGACGCTCCTCGTTGGTGGAGAAGATGCCTGCATGAGAGGCAAGGTTGTCAAGAGCTTGGGAGAGGAGGGTTGCATGCAAATGCCCATGCAGAATGAGGCCGTTGAACTACAGAGTGTCTAAGGTCCCTTCTAACCCTAAATCTATGAGGCTATGATCTTACAGAGCCTCTTTGCAGAATAAGAACCATACATTAAATGGATGGAGAATTTTGTCAGTGTAGGAATCTTCCAGTGTGGGAACTCTCTACACCAATGAAGCATATACCTGGTCTATGACTTATTAGGAAAGTTCTAGATAAGGCTGTTGTGTTAGAAAACTCAGTAAGAAATATATTGTGTAGGAAACATAAACTCTCCCCTTAAAGACAAATAATGTAGAATGATCAGAACCTATCAAAGTTCTGAGATGAAAGCTTAAATTTAAAAGAGAGAGAGAGAAGAAGCCCATCTGTCATTGTACATAGGTAGAAATCTGCCTAGTTATCAACATTAAAAAAGGAAAAGAAAAGAAAGAAAAGGGCACAGGTAGTAATTACAGGTTTATGGAATCCCTGCCAATTACTATTTTTAACCTTTTAACTTGCCACAACAAAAAGGGGCAAGCTTATACCATTACGTGACATTGATGTTTTGTTGATTTTCATGTTTCCTAAACAGAATCATTTCTACCGTTCTACCAAAAGCCACTAGAAAGGAGAGAGAAGATCTAATAGGGGAAAGATTATCATTGCCACATCCTGGAAGATGGTAGGGCTATTGACTTTCTCTCTTGGAGCAAAGAAGCCTCCTTAGGAGAGCCATGAGGAGCAATAAACAACAAGAGAAACAGAAAAACAAATTGAGGAAACCAGAGACCACCACTGACTGGTACATAGCTTTTCACAGTGTGGCCTGTTAGAGTTTCCATCAAATAGTTTGGTTTTTGTAAATCATTGGAGCAATTCACTTTCATTCTAGTATTTTTTACCTTCCATTTAAAGGCTGGGGTTTATAGAGTCCACAAAAGCTTGTTAAGGTGGCTTTGGGTTGCTTTAAAAGCAAAGAAAAAAATCTTTCAGTTCCTTAGAAATTCACATTTTGCAAAATCCCCAACCAGCTCATTGATAGAAAAAGTGGCTGAAAAGAAGACGACGCCGTTGGTGGAACAAAGGTTTTAATATTTTCATGAAGAGCTATTCGTCTACTGCTTGGGCATTTGCCTTTCATTTTGTTTTATTGAATTAGGTCGAGAACCACTCAGGCATGGAGCTTTTTGTCATCTTTAACCAGGCTTGCATTGATTCCCTGTATCCATATGCCTTGCCCTGCTTTATTAATCTATACATCTATGCTGGAGACAATAGAAGGCTCACTAATTTATTACATGAAAGGAGAAGCCACTTCCACCGCCAATTTCCATACAGGTATGTGCAAGCTTAGATACATTTGTTCAGTAGTAAAGGTGGTTTCTTTTGTCTGGTGAAGCACCTTAGGGAAAAAAAGGAAGAATATTGAGGTTTTTCATGGTGAGGCATGGGGCAGCCAGGACAAAGGGAGTCAGCATTTTTTTGTTTTCTTTTCTTTTATAGTAAAATACCTTGTTCCAACTGAAAACTGTAATAACTAAGATTGACCCTAAAGACAAAATATAAAACAGACTTTTCCCCCAGTTCTTAGAGAGGAAGGGGGCTTTAATTAATGGGTGATCAACACAGCAAATGTCAGACTTTTTCAATACATTAGTAAGTTTCGTTGAACTTTTTTCCCTCCATTTTTATTCTTTATTATGAAGATAGGTTGGGGAAGGGAGAAGAACATACTGAGAAATGTAAATAATATAAAAATGAAAAATATCAATAAAGTTTGTTCTTAAAAAAACAAAATAAAATACCTAATTCTCGATGGGTAAGATTTGATGCTAATACCAACAATTCCCTTTAAATGTTCTTCTTTTTTGAAAAAAATGCCAATTGGATTTTCTAATTTGCAACTCACCTAGTCATAAAGAGCACTATGGAGGTACGGAGGTAAAATACCCCTTGGGCATAGGGACTTTGCCCTTCAGACCTCAGGTCGCCATTTTGTTTTGTAACTGAAGCACACTAATAGAATGATATTGTGTAGTACTACATCTATGTGCACCAGTTTCTCATGCCCAACCTAGACTTTGGTCTAGTTCCATGTAGGCCTTATTCTTATCAAAACTTTGTTATCTCCTAAAGGGCCTAGAACAAATGTTTGGCACACATTAGATGCATGAAACACATTTCTTGTTGTAATAATCACTAGTATTTATATAGCATTTTAAGGATTGCAAAACACTTTACAAATACTATCTCATTCAATCCTCTCAACAACCCTGGGAGGTAGGTGTCACTATCTTCATTTTACAGGTGAGCCTGTAACTGAGGCTGAGGCAGGTAA
Source organism: Trichosurus vulpecula (assembly GCF_011100635.1). Classification (NCBI taxonomy): domain Eukaryota; kingdom Metazoa; phylum Chordata; class Mammalia; order Diprotodontia; family Phalangeridae; genus Trichosurus; species Trichosurus vulpecula. Next base: position 215,905,817 of record NC_050577.1, on the reverse strand, counting down.
AGTGACTTGCCCTGGGTCATGCAGTGTCCAAGTTCATCCTGACTCCAGGCTCAGCATGGGATCTACCTAGCCAGTCCAACCCTTCATTGTACAGATAAGCTCCAAGGAGACTAAATGACTTGCTAAAGATAGAAAGCATCAGACGTGAGAATCAAATCCCAGTCCTCTGACCTCAAGACCATTGCTGGTTCCTCTATTCTACATTGCTTCCCCATAATAGACCAGAAGCATGCTGTAATTTAAATCTCTGTAGAGTCCTGTGAGGAAGAAGAGAGTTGGCTTGCCATTAATACCACCTACCCTTCCCCCCACCGAGGTTGATATAGTCACAGAAATCAAAGAGCAGATAACAGAGATAATGAGTTGTTAAAGTGTTAACAATGTGTTAACGGCAGTGATCTCTTTATGAAGTGTGAACACTCATCACTGCCAAAATCAGAGGAAGTAATCTCCTTTAATTGAATGTGCCTTTTCAAGGCCTTAAAAAGCTAAAACCTGGACAAACTCAGCAATTTGGGGGGAAATCAAAACCATAAATTTCTTGTGGAAGAGAAAGCTGAAATGAGGGACAAAGAGGCAATCTATCTTTTAGCACCTTCTTTGGCCATAGAGCCTTGAAGGGAAACTATGGGAGCACACTCTACAGACAGGTACAGATAGAGGTAGGCATCTCTTGAAGGAAGAAGATACTGCCAGGAGAGGGACCTCTGGCAGCAAAGAAGGAAGCCAGCTGTAGTTGGCCACCCTCTGGGGTCAAATGCAAGTCGGGAGAGTGGTCCAGGGAGAACCCTACAAAGGTAATAAGAGCTTCACCATGTCTTCTCTGACAGACCAGTTGTTGTGAACGATAATGCTAAAGAAGGGATCATGTAGATAATTCAGGCTCTGAAACTTCTCTTTTCCCCTCTTAGGTTTCCCAGTTCAGAGAAGCACCTAAGAGGCTCACAACTACAAAGGGATTGTGTCTTTTTCATCTCTGTATCTCCAGCTCCTAGCACATATTTGACTCTGTTGTCATGTTTGACATTTGTTGAGTTGAATTAATACTTGGCATAATGCTGCCTGAACCCTAATATATTATATCCAAGCCTCATCTAAGCTGTGAAAATCCCACAATAAAGGCCTTTGACCAGATGCTCATTTATATCATTGAGCCTATGAAATTAACTGGCCCCCTGTAATATTGTTTAACCTAAAGTCAAATTTTCTAGAAACTAATTTAGACATTAATTAGAGGGGAAAGGAGAAGTCCCCTGTGGATGTTGTCAAGCCACCTTTGACTTGACATGTGTGCCATTGAGAAGAACAAAGGTAATTTAATTTTTTTCAAAATTCAGTTATTTTCCCAAATGCTTGAACTGTAGAGAACCAAATGGTTTAATTAACTTCTATCTGGTTCTGTCTTCTCTAACAACCAGAAGTGTGCTATGGTAGATGCCAGAGGCTGTGAATTCAAACCCTATCTCTGACACTCACTACCTGTGAGACCCTGGATATGTCATATAACCTCCCTGGATCTGTTTCCTCCTTTTTAAAATGAAAAGGTTGAATTAGATGGCCCCTGAGATCCTTCCTGTTTAAAATCTATGATTCTAATAATTTCTACAGCATGTAATTGGGTAAAGCAGTACTCGATTATTGAATGAGATGGGGTTTGGCTTCACATAAGGAAAATTTTCTTCATGACTAGAGCTGTCCAAAAGTAAAGGCTTTAGTTGCCCATGAGTAGACACCTTCGGGCAGAGGCTGGAGGCCCAGTTTGTGAGGAGGTTGTAGATAGGATCCCTCTTTAGCTTTGTGTTGGACTAGGTAATTCCTAAGACCCCTCCCATCTCTGAGATTATGTAGCTCTTGGCTCCAGAAGGCAATGAGGAAATGAGCCTTCTTCCTTTCTTTGGAAAGATGAGGGTCTATGGGCATAGAATACTATGTATTTCATCCTATATTGTGGCTCTGGCTAATTTTGCTTAATTCTTGTTCTCTGTAACATGGGAAGGCTGACTTAGTGGGTAGAGAAAGGGGGGAATATCTGGAAGCCACTCCAATAGAAAAATTTTAAAAAACTTTTAATTGTAATTTAATTTCCAATTAGCTAATAATCTACAAAGAATTAAAGCTGGAAGCAAAACTTCAAGGATCTATGATGTTGTTGGTGGAGATTTCCAGACTAAGACGGCAACCCCTCTGCAACTTCACAAATGGCTCCTTTTTTAATATGGGCTGTTTAGATTCATCTATATATTAAGTAGTTATTTGATGCAAGATTTGGATCCTTTCCTTATCCACACATGGAAAAAATACTTCATCAAATTATTCTACATGGAATCTTCCTTTGTACCCCCTTCCCAGATATGGAGGCCATCTCTTCCATTAAGAAGGGGCACTCACTCTGGCTCACCCTCTAGCCTGGGCATCCCCACTATCACTAAGAGGTTTCTATTCAAAAACCACATTTTAACAAATTTGAAAAACTTAAAAACTCTGAATCAAGGTAGTGACCAACCATAATGCTAGAAGACCATAATGCCACCCACCTTGTACCTGAGCGGTGATAGACTCATCATTCATTTCTGGATAGTGACAATGTAAAAGTTTGTTTTATTTGGCTATGCATATTTGTTGCAAGGGTTTGGGTTTTCTTTTTTAAATAGGGAGGAGGTGGAAGAAAGGGTTTAAGGGACAGGGCCCCTCTCCCCCCAAAAAAGAAAGAGCATCATCAAAACAGTTTTTTATGCACAGCAAAGAAAAGAAGGAAGACTAGAAAGAAGTAAGACAACTTGGAAAGTTACATGTTGAATTTGTCATAGCTTGAAAAGAAAAGCAAGTGGTACATAATTAGAGACTACATGGTTTCATACAGTCTTCTTTTTCTATTCTACTATGAATATGGAAATGATCATTTTACTTGGTGTTTATTAAATTCCAAATGAAAATCCATTCCCAATGAGAAGAAAAGAAGAAGGGAGAAGAAGAACAAGAAGAGCTACATAAGAACAAGAAGAATGAAAACAAGAATACAGAGGATAAAAACAGGAAGAAACTAGTATTCATTGCCAGCTTTATACACTGTGCTATGCTAGGGGAGAGGACAAATACGGGTCTAACCAGGATATAGAGTACACATGGACTCTCAAATTTCTCACATTGAGTCTTATATTTCTATTAATACAACCTAAGATTTATCTAATTAGCCTTTTGTCTGTCATCACACTATGAACTCAGATTCAGCTTGCTGTCCACTGATAGCTCCCACATCTTTTTCCACATGAACTGTTGGGACAACACTCCCTTTCCCATTCTATACTTTTCCTGTGACTTTGTTTTAACACTAGTGCAATGGTTCTTAACCCAGGGTTCATGAATTTGGATGACAAAAAATGTGTCTTTATTCCAATTTAATAGGTTTGGTTTTTATTCTTATTATTTTATGCATTTAAAATTACTCCAAAAAGGGGTCCCTAAGCTTCACCAGACTGCCAAAGGGGTCCATGGTTAAGGTTAAGAATCCCTGGACTAGTGTAAGATATTATATCTAACCCTCTTCATATTAGCTGTATATAATTTGTCCTCTATTTTTAGCCTATAGAGTCTCTGGGGGACCCCACATCTTTTTATCCAACCAATGTATTTAAAAAAATCCTCAAGCTTGATGCAGTCTCTACATTTAAAAATCACACCATGTATACGGTTATCCAAGTCACTACCCAAAATGTTGATTGGAACAGGGCTGTGGATAAATCTTTGGGGCTCTCCACTAACAACATCTTTCCATACTGACTTTGATGCATCAATCACTGACCTTGGAGTAGAACTGTTCAATCAGGTTGGATTCACCTAAATATAGAGCTACATTTCATCATCTCCGCAGGGATAGTTTAGGTTTTTATTTCAAACAGCTGGCTGAAATCCAAGTTCACTGTGTCCACAGCATTCTCCTTGTCTACTAGTCTTATAAGCCTGTCAAAAAAGGAAATTAGGTTAGTTTTCAAAGTTGTTAGTGTTCACTCCTTTCCTTTCTAGATGTTCACAAAAATCCCCTTAAAAACAGCCTACAATTTGGCTAGCAATCTTACTGCCATTTTAGCTTTTAAAAGCAGTTTTGTTCATTGACAGTCTCAGCCCATTCTGAACTTTCTCTTCTCCAGCACTATTCCAATATGGCCTCTTTATATTTAATGTTCAGTGCCTGTAATTGATTCCAATTTCTGTATATTCCTTCTGAAAATCTCAGTTGAACAAGCTGTTCCTGCACATCTGTATGAATAGATGAATGGACAGATGGATGGTTAGATGAATGAAAAAAATGGATGAATGAAAGTTCATGTATCATTAGGTGCTCACTATGAAGTCCAATGATAAGTGCTGGGGATGTAAAGAAGAAAAGGATGAGAATTCTTCCATCTTACTTCATTCACCTTAGCCTCTCTGAGCAGCTCCCCCTTTTCTTCCACATCCAAATCGTTTATGTTTGAGATATCAAGGTTTTCATAGTAAATCCTCCAGTTTCTGATGAAGTAAAGTCATTGCTGCCAATAAATCAGGAAGCAGTTACTAAGCACCCCCTAAGCACCAGGGACTACTCTAGATACAGGATATACAAAGGTAAAAAATGAAACCATCTCTGCCCTCAAAGAATTTACATTTTATCTCATGGTATACATACATGGGAAGATGCCAGCCTGAGTTTCCAAAAAAGGCAATCATTTGTTTTTTTTCCTATTGGCTTGTCAAGGTTATATATAAGCTAGAGAACAATCAAGATTACCTCTATTAAACATCTCATCAGTTGTTTTACATAAACCCCAAAAGACACTTCAACAATCAGTTGTCTTTGCTTACATTATGCCCTGGAATTGGAATTCCCTTCACCCCATCTATTCCATCCCTAACTATGTTTCAAAGCTAGCTATATTGTGAGGCTCCAATGAGATAACAGATGGAAAGCACTTTCCAAACCTTTAAGTGTTATATATAAATTCCAGATACTACTACTATTACTACTACTACTACTACCACCACCACCACCACTATGACTACCACCACCACCACCACTACTACTACTACTACTGCTGCTGCTGCTGCTACTACTACTACTACTACTACTACCACGATTAGACCTCCAATCTGCCAATGATGACTTCATTCACTGAACCTTCTGCTGCACTCCTTCTAAACTCAAACAATATTTATAGGAAAATCTCCACCAACAATATCATAGATCCTTGAAGTTTTGCTTCCAGCTATTAATTCTTCATGGACTATTAGCTAATTAGAAATTAAAGAAATTACTATTAAAAGCTATTTTTCTATTTTTCTATCAGAGCCATTTCCAGATACTCCCCCCCTTTCTCTACCCACCAAGTCAACCTTCCCATGTTACAAAGGCTGGTTGAGGAGAGATGGAAGTGTGCACACACTTTTCAGTCTAATATGCATTGTTAACACTTTCAAAGTCGAGACAATCAACAAAGCAGCATTTTTGATTGCCAGTTATTGAGGTGTAAATGTTCATGTGGGCAGCTGGATGACTTAGTGGACAGAGCACCAGGTTTGGAATCAGAAGACTCATCTTCCTGGGTTCAAATCTGGCCTCAGAGACTTATTAGCTGTGTGATCCTGGGAAAGTAGCTTAACCCTGTTTGCCTCAGTTTCCTCATATGTAAAATGAGCTGGAGAAGGAAATGGCAAGCTCTTCTGGTATCTTTGCCAAGAAAACCCCAAAATGGAGTCACAGAGAGTCAGACACCACTTAAGTGACTCAACAACAAAATATTCACATTGAAAATTCAACAACTCTGGTGGGCCAGTTAGAGTTGGCTCCAACACAGCCCTGTTGAGACCCATCTCAAATACCATCTCCTCTATGAAGACTTTCCTGATTCTCTGACTGGAAATTATCTCTTGAAGCAGAAAGAGCCCTGGATTTGGAGCTGGATGACCCGAGATTGGTTTCTTGTTCTGTCACTTGTGCCATTTGTGTGACCTTGAACAAGTCACTAAACTTTTCAAGTCCTCAGTTTCCTCTCTGAAAAATGATGTGGTTCGACTACATAGCCTGTGAGGACACTTCTAGCTCTAGAGCTAGGGGCTTTTGTAACCTAGAATAGATTAAACTCTTATTCAAAGCACTTCACTGTGAATCAAGAGGGCTGGAAAAAGATGGAGTCTCTGATCACTTTCAGCTGGATGGAAATTATTATTTCTCCTTAGGTCTTCACTCTGTCACCCATCGATTTCAGCCCTCCTCTTCTCCTCTGATTCTTCTCCTGGCCTCTTTCCCCTAGAATCCTAGTATTCTTCTCAAGCTCTGTCCTCCCCTTCTCATTGCTCTTTCTCCTCCTCTTCCCCTTTCTCTACCATGAACATCCCAGATAAAGATCATGGATTCCAATGAAGAATTCTATTCCGCAGCTTGATTTCTTCCAAAATAATACATGCAAATAGCAGCTTAGCAGCTTCTGACCTGGATGTCTTCTCCTTGCATTCACATATTATCTGCAAACTCTTCACCTTCCCACTTTGGAGGATGGCCTTGGCTTGTATCACATGCAAATGGAAGGCCATTTCCCAACCATGCACAGCATCAGAAATACCCCATTATGGCCTTTTAATTATAGATAACCCTTCTTAAATTTTTACACATAATTAAACTTTCCAACTCTTTTCAATTGTGTCCTGGTACTTTAATTGGCCCCTCATCTTAAAGGGGCTGCACTAAACATTTGATTTTTGATGGATCCTGTGAGTCTTTGTAGCTGACAACTTCGTGGCTTGTTTAGATTCAGATTTCTCTTGTCTCCTTAATTGCTTTCTTTTTAATGCAACTTTGATTAAGAACAGCCTTTATTTTGCCATTAATTTCTCCTTAAAGTCATCTCTCGTCCCAGCCCATTGCAGAATTCATGTTCATAAGCCTTAATTCATTTTAGAGGGGGAAAATATTTTTGTATCCTCCCACGTTTCTTTAATATGATAATCAATAGCTCTGCCATTCCCCCACATTTATCTAATGTAAAAATCAATAGCAATACCTTTGCTGATATTTACGTAATGTAATAATCAATAGCAATACCATTTGTTTATTTGCTGTCATTAACCGAGGAGGAAGGCCAAAGCAACGTATTTTTCCAAACTACTCAATCCTTCACTATGTCACCAGCTCCTTTCTCCATTCTTCCCTAACCTGAACCCAGATGTGAATACTTCCTCTCATACACATCCCCTTCCCCTTGATCCTGACACTGACCATCAAGAAAGCATCCCAGTAGGCAACACTCCTTTGGTAAAAGACAAACAAAAACCTATAGCAGTAGCTTCCCACTGGCCACTAAATACAATTCAGACTCCTTTGCCTGCCCTTCAAGACCTTCCAACCTGTGGTCCTTCCCTATCTTTCCAGCTTTGGCTTCACGACTCAAGTCAAGAGTAACCCCCTATAAGGGGCTTTTCCTGATCCCCCTAGTTATTAGTGTTCTACCTACCACCAGAAATGATTTTATATTCACTTCATACATATTTTACACTTACCTATTTAGATGTTGTATCCTCTAGTGTAGTGTAAACTCCCTGAGGTTCAGGAATGTTGGAATTTCATTTCTGAATTGCCAACATCAAGCACAGAGCCTGGCATATCATAAAAGCTTAATAACGGTTTGTGGGATGGAATGGAATTCCTCTCCATGAACCTAGCTCCAGGCAAACTGTAGCAATCTCTGTTCTCCAAGGACTTACTGAGCTCTGGCTCTAGAACTTTAGCCATGCATCCTTCACCAAGAATGTCCTTTGACTATTGAATTCCCATTCCATCCAGCCATAAAAAGCCAGAGCCCATCTGGGCATCTTATCTTCTGCCAATGAAGGGGTTAGGCTCAATGGCCAGCTCTAGCTCTATGATCCTATGATTTTGGGGATCCTGCTGCTGAGGTACATATCACTGCCCCACCCAGTCCCCCAGTTTTTTCCCCTCTTTCTCTGAGAAGAGAACTCAAACCAATGCTACCGTTACTTCTGAAAAGAGCATAATGGTCAACTGGTCTACAGCTCCACTCACCATCCCTGAGACTCTTCAGGCTACAACTCCCTTTGTTGTATGCCACTTCCCTGTATGTGTTAATTCTTTTTGTTATCAACTGCCAAACATTTATTTAGCACCTACAAAATGCCAGACACCATGCTAGGCACTGGTAAAGTACAAAGAATGCAGCAATCCTTACTTGTGAGGAGCTTTTATTCTGATGGAGGAGACAACAAGGAGCTATCTAAATATATACAACACAGATGTCGAGTGAACAAATCCAAACATTGACAAATTAGTTAAATACAAGACAGTTTGGAAGGCAGGGTACCAGCAATTTCCAGGATCAGAAAAGATTTCATACAGAAGGTGCTTGAGCATCTTAAAGGAAGAGAAGGATTCTATGAGGCAGAGGTAAGAAAGGAGTCCATTCTAGGCATGTGGGACAGCCAAAGGCATGGTGATGGGAGATGGAACGTCATGTTAGAATGTAAGTGATTTGGGTTCAGGAACTATCTCAACTCTATTTGTATCTTCAGCACCTCGCACAGCACCTGGCACACAGTAGGCACAAGCAGGAACATCAAATTAAAGTCCTTCCTAACTCACCAGCAGCTTCCCAGAGTTCTTGGCTTCTGCCTCATCAGGAAGGGAACCTACAGTATTTCAGAAAGAGTAATTGAAGAAAGACTATTTTTTTAAAATCATTTCATTCATTAGTTGAATTCCTTCTCACTCTTTAAAGTTCCAGTCAGATACTACCTATCTTTAAAGGCTTAACTTATCTGCTCAGTCAGAAATGACCTTTTCCTCCTCAAACTTCACATAGCACTTTGTTTTTTGCCTCCCTAATGCACAAATCATGAAAAAGCCTGTATATTTTAGCTGCCTGTGTTAAATTCTTATCCCCCTACCAACCCATTAGCTAATCTGCAAGCCAGCTAGGACTGTTTCGGTTTTATCTTTAAACCCCCAGTCAATCCACAAATCTTTATAAAGTACTTACTATGTGTTAGGAACTGTGCTGAGCACTGGAGATACAAAGAAAAGGAAAAAAAATCCCTGGCCTCAAGGAGCTTACATTGTAATGTGGGACACAACATGTACACAGATAAACATATACAAATTGCAAAGGCGAAGGCGGTTGTCAGCTGGGGGACCAGAGAAAGGCCCCTGGAAGAAGGTGGGCCTCAAGCTGACTCTTAAAGGCAGCTGGGGATTCTAAGAGGTAGAGGAGAAAAGGGAGAGAATTCTAGACATGAAGAATAGAGATGGGAAACAGAATACTATGTGTAAAGAAAGCAAATAAACCAGTTTGGCTGGAACATGAAGTGCACAGAGAAGAGTAATGGGTAAGAAAACTGGAAAAATAGGAGGAGGTGAAGTTACAAAGAGCCTGGTACAGTAGAGGCACTTGAAAACCATAGATTGATGGACTGATCTATTGAGTCATTGGGTGGCTTTTCTATAGAGGATCTACTGGAGAACATAGACAAGAACCAAAAGGATGAGGAGGGGTGGATGGGGAGCAATCTGCACCAATAGAGGGAATATCCACACCAATGTGATTACAAATCCACTGAAATCTATAAAGAGGAGTAAATGGATTTCAAGATTTTGCCTGACTAACCATATGTTGTGAGACCTTAATAAAATCATTCTGTATGGAATTGAATATCACTTCATTTTCTTAAAAGAGGAGAGTACAAATAACATAGGAAGCAGTAGCATCTTTTAGATGTAGATGGAATTGGTTTGTTTCCCCTAATCGATCTCACCTAAGTTTTTTTTAAACCAGACTCAAGTGGACTTGAAATTAATAATATTGATCAAAGAGATCAAGAAGGGTGGCTGCAATGCAGAGGGAGAGAAAGTAGATTTTTGTTGATTGAAAAAAATAAAATTTAATTTAAAAAAATAAAACATTATTTTTATAAATATGTATTATATATAAAATAATATACATTATATATATAATATATTACATATAAAATATTTTAAATATAAAAATATATAATGCATGCAAAATGCTTTGCAAACCTTCAGGCACTGTAAATATCAGCTCTGATTATTAGTTTACAAATGAGGAGATTGAGGTTCAAAGCAGTAAAGTGTGATAGTGTCCAGGATCTCACAGTTAGTGTCAAGGCAGGATTTGAACCCGGGTCTTCTGCATTCCAAGTCCAGTGCTCCCTCCCTGCTTTTGCACTGGCTGTCCCCCATGCCAGGAATGCACTCCCTTCTTGGCTCTACTTCATCAAAGCCTTGTCTTTGGGGGATCCAGAAAAGGTTCATGCAGAAAGTGATGCTTGAAGGCATGATTACCAGCTTACAGATGAGGAGTTTAAACCTCAAATCAGTGAAATAATTTATCATTTTTCATCTGAAATGAGATCACAGCTAGTGTGAGAAACAGGATTTGAATCCTTCTCTCCCTTTAAGACTTGGCTCAAATATCATCTTCCGCAGTTACCATCTCCCCACAAATGCCAGTGTTCTCCCTCCCAAGCTACCTTGCATTTAACAACCTTCTATATACTTACTGTCTTTGTGTTCATTCTGTATATACCTAAAGAAAACAAATACACATAGATATGAAATACTTTTTCTTCTGTATCTTTCCTTGTTGTTTGCCCCATTAAGATATAAGTTCCTTGAGAGTAGGAATTATTTTATTCACTGCATTTGTATCCCCTGGACTTAGCACAGTATCTGGTACATAGTAGATGCTTAATAAATGTTTGTGGATTTATTGGTCCATCCATTCTGCCATGTTGCTCTTCATGGGGTAGGGGTGGGGCAGGGAGAACTGTTCTATCAATTTCTTCTTTGTTCAAGTGCCGTAGAAGCAAATGGACAGTAAGACCAAATGATTGGAGGAGAGGCCAGGAATCCCCAAGCCTAGATCATAGATGTAGAGCTGAAAAGGATCTCAGAGGCCATCCATCTCATCCCATTCCTTCATTTTACGGGTGAGAAGCTGAGGTCTAGAAGTTTAGGTGAACAGGTAAGACATACTCTCACCCCCTCATGGAGCTTATAGACTAGAAAGGGAATATGTGGAAACTATTGTACCCAATAATATATGAGAAGTACAGTGAAGTGTAGTAGAAAGAATATTGGCTGTCAAGTTAGAGGGCCTCGGCTTAAATCCGACTTCTGACAGGGATAACATGTATGACCTACCTGCCTCAGTTTTCCTCATCTGTAAAATGAGGAAGATTGGGTTTTGCAAGCCCCAGGTCACATAATTAGTAAGTGCCAAGGCTTGGATTCAAGCCAGGTCCTCTGAATCAAAATCTAGCCCTCTCTCCACCGAACTACCTGGATGTCTGTTCTTGAGTAAAAGCTAAATCAAGGGCTTATTTTTCTTAGGGTTTTTGCCAGTTTCCTAAGCATCCTCTGTCTGAAAGAACTCTCTTTTTTCTCCTCTCTTTCTCCAATGCAAGCCGCTAAAAACTTAATTGTGCTTTTTCATTCATCATGTTGGCGAGAATAAATTGCAACTCACATAGACGGTTATTAAGATCCAAACAGAAAATGTTTAGATTAAGGATCGGGTCCACATTTGCGAGTCACTGCAATTGGTCCATTAAACACAAGCATTGGTGTGCCTCCTGTATTTTTATTTGCTTCATTACTTAAAGCTAAATAGCTGTTATTAGCTATATTACGAGGGCTTAATGATTCTGCCTTTTCATGGTTGATGTTCAAGTTTACCATCGCTTGAACTCAAAGTTTTCTCCCTTTTTTGTCAACAAAGTGATAGATGTGCTCACATTGAGGAGCAATGCAGAGTCTCAGAGAGAGAGAGCTGACCTTGAAGCCGGGCAGATTTGCTTTCAAGTTCTCCTTTCAAGTGCCCTTCTCCGGGCACTAGGCAACTCTCTGAGTTGATAAGGTGCAGAAGCTGCCAACCCCATTAGGTTGAGAGTGTTCCCTCAACCAGGACTTCCCTGTATCAGTGAAATCACAGGTTCAGTCCCTATCTCCAAATGATAAATGATGGTTCTGCTGTGTTCTCTGCTTCTATATATCCCAGAGAAAATTGTAAAAAGTCTCCTGCTGAAGATAGCAATGTTAGTATTTGCTATAAAGCAAGATCCTTCTCAATTCCATTGATTTCAAGGGATAGCCCCCAATGGAGAAGAGTCTCTGTCTCTGTCTCTGTCTCTGTCTCTCTCTCCAAATAATATCTGCCTTTGTAGAATCATAGCTTCACAGATTAAGAGCTGGAATGGCCCTTAAAAGACCATAGTCCAACTCCTTCATTTTAAACATGAAGAAACTGAACCCTCAAGAGGTTAATTGACTTGTCCAAGGTCTCACAGGTGGTTAAAGCAATAGAATTTGAATCTGAATCCAGGTCCCCAGTGACTTTTTTCCAACTGTACCATGTTTCCTCTTGAGTTGAGCTAATGAACTTGAACTTTCTTTGGGGCTTTGCTTTTAGATGACACAAAATAATTCTTTCCTTCCAGGTTTGTCTTGATTATCTCTGAATCCATGAAATGTCTTATTATCTTTGTTTTCTTTATTTATTCATTTTCCAGCTTTATTTCCTGAATTTGGGCTTTGTGTCAGGGCCAGCTTCTGTATACTTCTGGTACGAATGCCAGATTTGCCTTTGTTACTGATCAGTATTTCTGGGGTCTGCGTAATGAGTATTAGATTCTTCAAGGACCTGAGGAGCTGCAGACCAGCTCTTGTGCTGTGGCAGCTTACACAGTTCAGGCAGCTACCTGAACTGGGCGGGGAGTCAGGAAGAAAGAGAAAGGGGGAAAGAGGAAGAATTCTGAACAGGGTGCCCTGAAAATTGCCCTCCTGGTCAGTCCCAAAGACTTCTGAGTTCCTCTTTGTGGTTAGAACAACACAGCTGCTGGTTCCTGGCTCCTTGGCTAGCTTGATTTGGCCTTCTGTCTCCCCTTGCCCCAACACACAGTTGCTAGCTCTGAGAATCCCTGTCTCAGCCCTGGTCCATCCTTGAAGATTCCTCCCCTCCCTGATCTCCTGTTTGGGTCTTTTCTGCCTGAATCTCTCCCCTGTAGTGTCTCCAAGCTTCCAGCTATCTCCTTGTGTAGATATGGGCCAGCAAAATGCACTCACTGTCACTGTTCCTTGGATTTTTCCATCACTCTTTGATCCAGTGCCTTTTTTTGTCCTTGTTGGAGTAGCTGTGGGAGAACTAGACTGTTCCATTCCACTCATTCTTCCAGACTGAAAAGTCCTTTTGTTATTTTGTGATCTAAGGCCCCCTAGCCAAGACCTGGTGGACAGGACTAGCACTGACACAGCCCTAACTAGAATCTTTAATGCCCAGGACTCACTTCATAATATGTGTCTCCTGCTGCGAACAGAGAAAACTATCTAGTGGCTTCCTACTTTAGCTATTTTAAATATTTGAAATTATTTTAAATATTTTACATGTTCAACTATTTTAAATATTTTAAGTGTTTAACTACTTTAAATATTTCAAATATTTGACTCTTTTAAATATTTTAAATTATTTTAAATAGTTTTAAGTTAACTTAAATTATTTTTAATATTTCTAAATGTTTATCTTAAATAATTAGTTAAAATTTAAAATTGTTAAAGTTAAGATATTTTAAATAAAATTTTAAATTACTATCCCTATCCTTGATAATTAGGTATTCAGTTTAGTTGTGTCCATGTTGTCAAAGGAGTGTGAATCAATTAATTCACAAGCATTCATTAAGTACCTCCAGATGTGCCGGGCACTGTGCTGGGTGCTTGGGATATAAACACTCATTCGTTAATGAAGCAATCCCTTGTCACAAAATACGAATGCTCTTTCAGCTGGAGCATCTCGGGGGAAAATTCCAGTCACCTCACCCTTCATTATGGATCCAAGCACTAGAATGATAATCTAGGTGGGAAGCTTATTTTTATATATGTGTGTGTGTACGTATGTAGGTATGTGCATATATGTAAAATAAATAAACATATCTGTATATGTGTGTACGTGTATGTGCATGTAAATGTACATATACATATACATGAGACAAATCAGGGAACCAATCAAAGTCAACTTACTGAAGGTGCTGTATCCTCAGAAATGAGCAATTAGCTTCTAAGCAAGGGTCAATGCCAAGTCCAAAATAGAAACTTTGGGTGGACTGCTTGAGCTGGAGTCAAAGGACCTACATTTCAATTGTCAGTTCTACTTCTCACAATGTATATTCTATGGGGAAATGCCACATCATCTATAAAATGAAAGTGTCAAATTAAGTGACCTCTAAAGTTTTTTTTAGTTCTGAATATATGATCCTACCATCCTAAATATGGTAAGGTTCACATCAGCAGACAAATCATACATAAAAGTTACACTCTCCAAGGGAGAAGTCAAAAGGCAAAGTTCTAGGGTTGAAGTAGGGTTACATAGTCTAGGGAGGGCTAGCAAATAGGGGAAAAGAGGGAACAAGATGGAGTCTATGTGATTGGGTAGCACCCAGTACTTTGTCAGACTCATCCTGGAAAGACATGGGAAAAAGCACTACACTGGGAGTCAGATGACCCAGGTTCAAATTCACTCTGCCACCCATTCCCTGTGAGACCTTGGCAAGTTACTTAACCTGCAGTTGAAATCCCCTGAGCTCCTTGAGAACACAGACTGTCTTAGTCAGTCAATATGCATTTATTAAGTGCTTACTGTGTACTAGGCACTTTGCTAAGCCCTGGGGGTTCAAGAAAAGGCAAAAACACACACCCTGTCCATTGAAGAGATCATATTCTAATGAGGAGACACATGTAAATAATTAGGTATATACAAGATATATACAGAATGAGTAGAAGGCAATATAGGAGAAGAGGACATTAGCTGCTGAGAGGATTGGAAAAAGTCTCTTGCAAAAGGCAGGATTTGAACTGTATACTTTTCCATTTGTATCCCCAGCATTTAGCAGAGTACTTTGCACCTATTAAATGCTTAATAAATATTTACTTTCTCATTCACTCATTCTCTGGGACTCAGTTTACTTATCTGTAATTTAAAAAGGAAGTTGCCACAAGAAATTATAAGTACATAGAATTCAGAGAAACATGGATAGAGTTATATGAATAAAAGCAAAATGAAGTAAACAAGGAAAACAATATCCACGCTTACGGAAATGCAAATGTAGAGAATGATGAAATTAAACTGGTTGTTGTAGTATCATTATGAATAATTTGACCCTAGAGAAGAGATGAGCAAATGTACCTCCCTCTGTTCTTTGCAGAAGTGGGGGACTCAGGGAATACTGCTTTTGCTAGTGGTGTGCCTCTGTTGATTATCTCTGATTTTGCCTGTCTATATCTTCTTTGTACATAGTTGTTAGCATGTTGTCTCCCTCATTAGACTGGAAACTCCATGAGGGCAGAGACTGTTTTTTGCCTTTCTGTGTATCCCCAGTATTTAGGACAGTGGCTGGCACATGGAAGATGTGGAATCAATGTTTATTGACTCACTGACTGAGACAAGGTCAACAGATTAGGTGGTTTGGCTGAATTATTTTTCTTTTTTTTAGTCTTTGTTACAAGGAAGACTTGATGGAGCAAGAGAGGGGAAGAGAGGCATATTCAGAAATCATCGTGAGGTAAGAACAAAAGGCATCCATTTTTAAGGAAGAAAAAAATGAGGAAACTAAACAAGATGTTATTCTGAAGTCTGTCCAGCTCTAAAACTGTGACCCAGTGACCTCACATGGGAGGCACTCATTGATGCTGGGTAGTCCACTTCTGACGGATTTGTCCCTTCTTCACCACCTCTGTCTCTGGCTCCTCTGACACTAATTCTAAAAAAAAAAAGTTGGACAGTATTGTGGTGGAAGGAAAATGCTGAAAGTGTAATTCTCACCTGAAAAAGAAATGCTATTTTTCAACCTCACAGTCACCAAACTGTCTCTCCCTCTCCAAACTAATCCTCAAGACATGAGGTGATTTTAATGCTACTGGAGAGCAATCCGAACATCCAAGGGAAGGAGGAAATGTTGGAGGACAAATCATTCCTGGAAAAGAAATTGATCAGATGGATATGCTACTGTTTTGAGGGAAGATATCAGAAAAAGAAGGTGCCATTTCAATTTTATCCTCCCTCCCAGCTCCCATTCACTTACACTAGGAGCCTGCCCTCTGAACTCACAAAATCACAGTGTCTCTGAGTTGAAAGGGACGTGAATAATGATGACAAATGACAATGATGATGATGATGATGACGATGATGACAATGATGACCATGACGACAATGATGACGATGATGATGATGACAATGATGACAACGATGATGACGATGACAGTGATGACGATGATGATGATGACAACAATGACGATGATGACGATGATGACGACAATGATGATGATGACGATGACAATGATGACGATGACGATGATGATGACGACAATGATGACAACGATGATGACGATGACAGTGATGACGATGATGACGACAATGATGACAATGATGACGATGATGATGATGACCACAATGACAATGGTGGTAGTGGTAGTGGTGACTATAACTAGCATTTATATAGCTCAAATACCAGGCACTGTGTTAAGCATTTTACTAGTATTACCTCCTTTGAGCCTCACAACAAACCTGTGAGGTAGGTTGTATTATTATTATCATTTTTAGGGAAAAAACTGAGGCATCTGATAGGTGAAGTGACTCACGCAGGATCACACAGCTAGTAAATGGCTGAGTCTGGATTTGAATTCAGGTATTCTTGACTTTGGACACAGAATTCTAATGACTGCACTGCTTAGCTACCCCTGAGAAATCTGGAGATTTCAGTCCAATCTGGACCTGAACAAAAACCCTTAGCAAAATCCCTGCCAAGGAATCAACCAGCCTCTGCTTGAAGCTCTCTCATAAAGGGAATCCCACTTTCTTCCAAAGGCTGCCCAGGTTATGTATTGCTATGATTGTTACAGGGTATTTCACTAGGACAGAGTGCCACACTTGGAGTTGGGAAGACCTGAGTTCAAATCTAGATTCAGACACTTTCTAGCTGTGTGACCTCTGTCTGTTTGTTTCCTCATCTGTAAAACAGGGATAACAGAAGCACCTACCACCACCACCACCATGAGGAACAAATGAGATAATGGTAAAGTGCTCAGCATGCAGTAGGCACTATATAAATATTAGCTACTATTATTATTTCCTTACACAAAATCTCAAACAGCCTCTGCAAGGTAGAATCAGAGGATCATAGAGCTAGAACTGGAAGGAGCCTTAGAGGTCATGCGGTCCAACCCGTTCATTTTGCAGATGAGGAAACTGAGGCCCAGGCAGAAAGTGACTTGGTCAAAGTCATACAGGCAGTCTCAGAGGTAGAATCCAAACCTAGTTTCTCCCACTTCAGAGTCAGTACATTTTCTCATGGATGATGCTGTTTCCTTCTGCTCAGTGCTCTTTTTTCTTCTTTCTGGGACCCAGAAGAATCAATCTAATTTATTGGTTGTTGTTGTTGTTGTTGAATCATTCCGGTCATGTCTGACTCTTCGTGATCCCATTTGGGGTTTTCATGGCAAAGATCCTAAAGTGGTTTGCCATTTGCTTCTCCAGCTCATTTTACAGAAGAGGAAACTGAGGCAAACAAGTTTTAAGTGACTCACCCAAGGTGGCCACATAGCTAGTAAGTGTCTGAGACCAGATTTGAACTCAGGAGGATGAGTCTTCCTGGCTTACCACTGCACCACCCAGCTTCCTTATGTTTTGAGAAGTATTCTGTAAATGTTATCCTTTATGTGTTATTTTAACTTTGATTCCTATTCCTGGGATGCCACAGCACATAAGCAATTACTCATCCTACCTAGTCTTACTTTAAAGCCCAAATCAAATGTCTTAGGCAGGGTTTCTAACCAATTAGCAAGCATTTATGTGTGCCAGGAACCACGTTAAGGTGCTGGAGATACAGAGACAAAAAGGTAACATACCGTCGCTCCCTGTCCCCAAGGAGCTCATATTTCACTGAGGGAGATAATACATGAATGCATACATATATATATATATATACACATATATATGCACACATCTGTACATGCATATGTATATACATGTGTATGCACATGTACATATTAGTACATATAGAATAAATCCAAGATGATTTGAAGCAGAACAGGCTCTTGCATATGGGGGAATCAGGAAGGAAGAGTTTCAAGCAGAAGGTAGTGCCTGCCTTGAGTTTTTAAAGAAACAAAGGATTCTACAGGTGTACACATCCAATAGGAGTTTAATAAATGTGGGTAAATTACTGAATTCAATTCTCAGATGGTCCACAAAGCCTTCCCCACCCTACCCCCAATCCCTGCCTGTACTGACCTTCCTCCCCACCTGGACCTGCTGTAGGACTTCCCTCTCACCTCTCATGCTGTTTTCAAGGATCATTTTGTATTGCGGATATTTACATGTAGATCATGAGCCACAGGTAACCTGGCACAGTGGACAGAGAGCATCCTGGGCAGGCAGGTCTGGGAGCAAGTGCTGCCTCAGACACAAACCAGATGTATGATTCGGGGCAACTCATCTGGCCTCTTATTACTGCCCCAGCCAAGTCTCTAAAACTAAGTTTCACTGTGTTGATACCTGAAGTATCTTCACCTGGGAGTTCCCTGGATCAACAAAACCACAGGTCTGATCTCACCTCCCAATAAATTCTCTATTGTTCTACTAACTGTAAGCCCCCTTGAGGACAGGGCCATCACCTGTCTAATCTTTCTCTCTCCCTCAATGCCTAACAATATACCCGTCAGGCAGCAAAAGTTTAATCATTGTTTCCTGAATTCTACACACAAAGAATGGGCTTGAATGATAATGGCTGAGCAAGGGAGGGTCAAACTTCATACCCACATGAACCTGGTAACAATCAGGCAGCAGCTTGGCCACCCTTTGGTTTTTCTTAGAAGAACAAACATGAGTAAACAGGAGTAACTCAAAACAGCCAGTGATAAGAATAATGAAGTGTGAATTTGGGTTGGTTTGAGGAGGGGGGAAACACTTGGAATTACCAAAAAAAAGATGGCTTTTAGAGATGTATGGTATTCCACTCACAACAAGTTATTTTATGCCATAATCGATCTCTCCTTTTTCATAAAAATATGTGGTTTATTATAAAAGTAATTAAGTGAGGTTATTAAAGCAAGGGCACAGAGAACAGACACAGAAATGCAGAGACAGGAAGTCAGAGAGAGAGAAGAAGAGAGGAAGAAAGGGTGGAGAGAGGAAGAGGGGGAAGAGATGAGAATAGGAGAGAGAGAGAGAGAGAGAGAGAGAGAGAGAGAGAGAGAGAGAGAGAGAGATGGAGAGACAGAGAGAGACATAGCGAGACAGAGACAGAGAGACCCACAGACCCAGAGAGAGAGAGAGAAAGAGAAAGAGAGAGAGAGCGCTATGCTTGGTGTATTGGAAACAACACTGGATTTGGTACCTGTAAGACAGATAACACTAGTATACAGAAGGACTGCTAGCACAGGTTCACTCTTGATCTGGTCAGACAGAAGAAACAGGAAAATAGCTTGGGGGGTTAATAATCTTACTTTAATCTAGTCTTCTCCATGGGAGTTGCTGATAATAGGAGCACCAACTCCTACAGCATTCCCTAATCACCCTTCTCCCAGGGGCTGGCAAGAGGATGGGGCAACTACCCCTATGTCTCAATGGGGTCAATCGAGACAGGCACAGTTTGTTTGCTCCCCTAAGTCTACTCAAGCCTCAATGGGGGCCGGTTGAGGCAAAAACATAGACTCCCCCCAAGCCTTGATGGGGACCAATTAAGGCACACACAGCATTCCAGCTTGTGCATTCAGTCCTAAGGGTTACCCACTCACTGACCAGTGCCCACTTGCTTTATAGGGCAAGAGACAAAGAAGGCATTTTGCCAGCGATAGCCTCACAAGTTTATATTATGTCACCGTTATATCTCACTGTGCAGTCACAGTGGATATTTGCAATTTAAACACAAATGTTTATAGTATTTATCATTATATAATGCTGTGCAAGCATGGTAGAGATGTTTACAAGTCATAAGCCTGGGAAAAAGAGATTGTTATGGCCATGGATCCTGGAAACTAAATTCTAAGAAAGAATAACAAAAATCTACCTTACACACACTAAAATCCACTTTACTTACAGCATCATAAAGACTGGGTTCAAATCCTAGCCTTATCACTTACTCTCTGTGTGACCTTGGGTAAGTCAGTTAATACTCTGGGCCTCAGTTTTCTCAAGAGTAAAATGAAGGGGTTTGAACAGATAACCTCTAGGGTCCCTTCCAGGTCTATAGCTATGATTCTATGATGCTGTGGACCCTTAATAAGTACCTACTATGAGCAGCAAGAGTGATATACCATTTGGTTGTGTTCTAATCCTGCCTTGACATGACCATAGGACAAATCTCTAATATTCTGAGTTATAGAGGATTTGTTCATCTCATTGGCAATGGGCAGGCAAGCAATCTGCTTTTATTAAGCACTAAGGGCCAGGCATCCTGCTAAGTGCTCAGATATAAATTTTTTTAAAAAAAGAAAGTCTCTGAGTCCTCAAGGAGCTTATATTTTAATGGAAGAAGATAACATACAAAAGGAAGTTTAAAAGGTGGGAGGAGAATAAAGGGAACTGGAAAATCTGCCTTTGAATCCTGCCTCAGACACTTGAATGTGTGGCTTTAGACATCACTTAATGAGCCAAAGTGTCCTCCCACGCAAAACTGATGCCATGCTATTTCCATGACTGCCACCCTGACCAAGAAGTTTTGCAAGAAAAATGCTTTGCTCTCCTTAAATGGATGTAGAAATGGAAGTTGGGATTGGTGATTATCTTTCAGGCAGAATCTTCTAAGCATCTTTTCTTCAGGACCTGTTACAAGCAGGATATGAAAGGAGGAAACCAGATGTAGTTCTCATTGGGCTAATCGATGAGGAAAGAAGGATGGAAGGAAAAGAGACTGAGTAGGTGCCACCTATATCTGAGAGAGCCACCGTGTGACTATCTACAAATAAACGAACACACACAAAAGTTCATTCAGAGGCATCAGATTTGGACCCAACCACCTAATAGTTGAATGACCTGAGGCTTCATAAGCCTCAGTTTCATCATCCTTAAAATGGATACAATGACGCCTGCAGTACTTACTACACAGCTTGAGGAGCCAATGAGAAAATAAACCTAAAGTGCTTTAGAAACTTTGAAAGTATTATACTAATATTCCATTTATTAGTATTCAGAAGTAGCAGGGCATAGTGCATGGTCAATTAGCATTAGCGTCAAGAGAATTTGGATTCAGCTCCTACTTCTAACATATTCTAGCATTGGGACTCTGGTCCAATCGCGTTACCTTTCTGTGCCCCCAGGCAATTCTCTAAGAGGGTCCATTAGAAAGGAGTTGATGCTCTAGGTTGGTAAAGGAAATTTCTTCGCCAGAAGTACTTTTCATTATTTTTAATAGGATTTCTAATTTCATCAGCATTAAGGAGCTACCGGTGAGAAATTTCTTCTCCCAATGCATATCAACACCTTCTATGCAAATTATAGTATCAGAAAGATGCCTGAGAAGGTAAGTCGCTTGCCACATGGTGAGAGAGGCAAGACTTGAACCCAGATATTTTCAACTCCAAAGCCAGCTCCCAGTTCATACTATCACAGTACCTCTTAATATCAGTAATAATCTATCAATAAGAATTAATTGTGCATTACCTTACACTAATGAAGTCCCAGGTCTGGAGTACCCAAAAAATAATTAATAATAACTAGAAGAGGTGTGGTGGTATAATGAACAAAGAGCTTCCTGCAACCAGGAAGTTCAAGTGTTGCCTCTGAGATAAACTAACTGTATGACCCTGGGTAAGTCAGTTCATTGCTCAGGGCCCCAAGCAACCCTGTGAGAATGGAAATTGCAGACCATGTTCCTCTGCATTGGCAGAAGCTTCTTTGTAAAGAGTTGCCTGTGCCAGTGATTCTCCAGCTTTTTGGTCTTGGGATCCACTTTACACTCTTAAAAAATACCAAGGGCCCCCCATAGAACTTTTGTTTATATGGGTTATGCCTATCAATGTTTATCTTGTTAGAAGTTAAAACATCTTAGTATCATTTTGACCTTAGAGATGCCTGAAAGGGTCTCGGAGACCCCTGGACTCCTTGAAAGAACCCCTTTGAGAACCCTTCCCCTACACCAAGGAAATTATAGGTCCTGACCAATGATAACAATAATCTAGATTATACCAAGGCTGCTCTGCCATGCATGAAATATTAAAGGACCTAGAGGGAAGCCGGCCTCTAGTCCATTGGAGAAATTAATGCCGAGGGGGAGAATGTGGATAAGAACGTCCCAAGATAGGCTACAATCTGCAACGATAGAAAAACATCAACTCGGGTGGCTGAAACCAGGGATCTGTGGAAGTCTTGAAAGAACAATAGTAAAAATCATATCAGTAAGTGAGGGCATACATAGGACTTCATGAGAAGGCATCATGATGTGTTCAGGGCCCACAAAAAGTTTGAAAATCCCCATCGAAAGCATCTGTCAGTCTAATTCTCCATTTTCATGACTGTCTCTCTATCTCAACTACTGGGGGGAAAAACCCAGGTAGAAAACAATGGTGCTTGTTGTTTCCAGCTCTCTTTATACCCAATGCAGTTGATCTGGTTAACATTCTAGACTACAATCATTGGCAGCTGAAAAATAAAAATGGCTTTGCAGTAATATGGTTCCCAGGCAAACATTTTGAGAACAGTTGATAGTGTGAAAAGGAGCCTCAAAATCAACACCTTCCCAGGCTAGGTCAATCCCACTACCCCTTTTTCATGGATGAGGGAAAGTTATCATTGGCTTGATGGTTCCTGCTGCCATATGTGTGTGTTCATGTCAGGCCATGCTTGGCAGTGTTTTGGTACCATATGGTATCCCACTCTATAGTCTTGGCAGAGGTTTTGTTTCTCTCGCCCTAGAGGCAGCAGTATTGTGTGAACATACTCTGTGGAAGGTTTAGGACCCTAACCTTTCTCATCTTCTCAGGAATTATAAAAACAGCCAAAAGAAGACTGTGTTGGGGCAGGGCCCTTCCCCCTAATGACTTGGGGGAGCAGAAGAGGGCTGTTAAATGCTTTCTGACTCAAGCTAAAAATTCAAGGCCTGCAGGAATATTTTTTTAATCCTTAAATCAAGTAATTATAAGATGTACCATCTCTCCCTCTACCTTCTTTGGTTCCCTTCCCTCTCTACCCACAAAAAAATACAATTTCTTGGCTTGGAGTCTATTTGACTAAGGTTCTAAGTCAGTTTTGATTATTGCAACTCAACTCAGCCTGGCTATAGTAGCCAACCCTGGTCTCCCTGGCTTTAGCATGCATCTGATCTCAGTATCCTAGCATTTATAGACCATGTTCTCTGCTTCTGCTTCAGTACTAGAGGCCCTGCTTGTGTCTTTTAATCTGCATACACAATACAGACAGTGCCATTGAGCCTTTCCTAAACAAGATTCTCTCTCTGTTTCATTACTCCCTAGAAGTAAACACAGCCTTCATTAACTCTTTCAGGTAACTGGTGGATCATCTGATCAATTCCAGCTTAATACTCTCCATCTACCCTGCTTATATCTAGTTATTTACATGTTATCTCTCTCATTAGAACATGAGGTCCTTGATGGCAGAGACTGCTATTGCTTTTTTTTTTTTCTTTATTTTCTTTTTTTTTTTTTTTTTTGGAGGGGAGAAGACAGGGCAATTGGGGTTAAGTGACTTGCCCGAGGTCACACAGCTAGTAAGTGTGTCAAGTGTCTGAGGCCAGATTTGAACTGAGGTCCTCCTGACTCCAGGGCTGGTGCTCTACTCACTGCACCACCTAGCTGCCCCTTGCTATTGCTTTTTTTAATATTCCCAGCACTTAGCACAATGCCTAGCACATAGTAAGCACTTAAAAATGATTGCTGACTATTTCAGTATGAGCCCTTCAAAGAAAGAATTCACTGACTCATCACTCACATGCCTATTTGACCATCAGGGAGTACCGCTGGCCTCTTGCCTGATTAATGTTCAGTAATAAGAACCAAGCACTGCCACTCACACTGTCATCCCCTGGCTCACTGTATGTGATAGAAACACCAGAGGGTAATCTAATGCAGAGGTGTCAAATGCACACCACTGGCCTGAACCACATTAAAATGTAATTAGTAAATATTTAATAAAATTATAATAAAGCATAGATAATGTTAATATGTGGTTTTCTAAGTTACTATGAACCCACGGTGATTCTTATCTATGGTTTATTGACTTCCATTTCTAACGGAGTTTGCTACCTTCAGTCTCGGATAATGCTTTCTATGGCCATCAGAGAGTTGGCTACCTTGCTACCCTAGCTCTCCCCCTATTTGAGTGATAGTTCTTTTCTGGTTAGGTTAAGCATTTCTCATTAATTCATCCAAACAAACCTTTGGCTCATGGCATCTTCACCCACTGTAGAAACTCCACCGCTCTTTCTATTCTTGTCAAATTTCAATGGAGTTTATTCACGATAGCATGGTATAGTGATATATAGTTTTTTCAAGAAACCCAAGACTCCTTCCTAACCAAGGATTGACCCACACCCCTTTGGTTTGTCAAGAAAGCCAAAAACCTAGGAACTCAGAGAAACATGGTTCCTGAATGCCACTCCCTCCTCTCTCTACTTGCCCCTGAGTCTTCTGGTGCCCTTTGGCTTCGTTATTCAAGTCTTCAAGATGGAAGGTGAGGCAGATTAATGGCAAAGTAGTTCTGTGTCTCTTTCCCTATGAAAAGCCCTGAAAATCATCCCTCATCCTAGAACACTTCGCCCAAGTTGAAACTAATTCTGTCCTCTCTTTGATCCTTACCATCATCACTTTTGTTCTGAAGCTCAGTGGGCAGGGCTGATCTCAAGCATATTTATTACATCTGAATCAGGTGTACAGTTTCTTAAAGGCCAACTTATGCCCAAATAGTGGATCAAGAACCAAGGGTTATGTCTAAAAAATAATGTTGTATAGTAATTTGTTGCTAGTGGTTTCTCTTTTAATTATTTTTTCAATTAGTGATTATTTATTTTCTCACTCTCCTGCCCATTCCCATTGAGAAAGAAAAAGCATGGGGTGATGGGGGAGAAGAAAGAGTAAATCTTAAGACAGCCTGCCATACATTGGCTAATGGGATATAAAGCTGGAAATGATCTTAGAGACTATCTAGTCTAACTCTATCATTTTATGGATGAAGAAACCAAGGTCCAGAGAGAAGTAAATTGCCCAATGCAGTTAGCAAACAGCAGACCTGGGTTTCTAAACCATTTCTTCTGACCATCTAATACTCTCATATTTGTACCCTACCACTTGTTGGTTTTAGAGTTGTTTGCATATTGTCTCTCTCATTAGTCTGGGAGCTCTTGAAAACATGTTGGGTTGAGGGTGGAGGGGTGTTTGGTTTGGTTTTGTTTGCCTTTTTTTATAATCCACACAGTTTCTGGCATAAAGTTGGTGCTTAATAAATGCTTGTTGACTGACTGACAATTCTATGCGTAACTCCTTAGACCTCGTTTATGTGACCACAGGCAAGTGTCTTTTCTGTCCTCTCTAAAATGAGGGGATTAGACCAGATGGCCTGTAGAGTCCTGTCCATATTTAACATTCTATGAGTCTGTGAGTATAACGAAGAAGAAGAAAAGGCTTTTTGAGCCAGTACAACTTTTCCATTTTTCAGCCTTTCCAACCTCCACAACTTCTCCTCTTGCTCCCTCAGTTAGTTAGCTCTGCTCAGTGGAATGTATCATTTTATAGTTTCCAGATCTGCAACTTCTTGGCTTAGGATATAGCCTCTATGGGGTTTTCTAGCTTGTCAGACATGATCTTGCCTTGCCACACAGTCTCAAGACAGTGGCATCACTGGAATCTGTAGTTCCAAATGTAAGTGGCATAGGTCTCCAGTGCAAAGAGATCACCAAGGTGATAAAGTGTGAAGCAGCCCCATTTTGAAAGGTGACAGACAAGCTGAGGAAACCGGAATGGGCAGCTCCAACAAACGACCCAGACCTCTCCAAACGGAGAGAGGAACCCCGCAGTCTCCGACTGGCACAAGGGCTATTCCCGAAGGCTCCATCTCCATGAATCACTTGACATTCTTGCTGAAGAGACATTTGGGAAGGTAAGCCAAATGGCCCTTCATCTGGGTGTTGCTGATTCAAACAGACAGCTCAGCCACTGAGGCTTTGGTGGACAAACTCTGTGGAATAAATGAGTTCCCTTGTGGTCTGATTCCCTGCTTCTGAGAAGCTGGGACAAGAAGGGCGATGAGTTGCTAAGAGATAGTCTCATTGTGAGAGAAGAGTTTACACGATGGGCCCCCTCAGGCAAATAGTACTAAATCTGTCAAGATTGGAGACTGCCTAATTTTTACAGGTATTTCTTCATTCCTTCTTACTGGGAGCAGGATTTCTGTCCTGCACTGGGAGAGTTTTGACAGTATTCTCTCAGTTCTGAGCTAAGGCAAAAAAGACTGGGTACAGGAGGTCTGTGGTCATGCAAAGCCCTGGGCAAAATTATAAACTAGGCAAAGTGTTGGAACTGGACCATAGGTGCCAGGGAATATAGAGACAGGGCAAGAAAATGAGGCCAAACCCTGAGCAAAGAGATACGGATAGCCATGGGAGGGAAGCATGACAAAATAATAGTGGCATTCCTATATAGCCCTTTAAGGTTAGTAATGTGTTGTACTCCCATTTTACAGATAAGGAAACTGAGAAGTGAAGAGATTTGTCCAGTGTCACACAGTCAGTGCCTAAAGCAGTATTTGAACCCTACCCACTATGACATCTAGAGAGCTAAACCAATGTGGGCAGGAGCCAGGCCTTTTTTACATTCAAACTTCCTATCGTGTCTAGCATAAGCCTCTGTTCAGAGTAAGTAGTTAACAAATATTAGTTGAAATGAACTGTTCCCACTTCCCTGCATTATGGGCCACATGAGCTTGATGCCATGTTGTTAATGAGGGAGGGGGTGGTTTACAAACCCCTGTGTCTCTTTTTTTGTCATCAAGAACAGGAACACTGACAAATATGTTAGCCAAATAATGAAACTTAAGAGGAGGTTGGTCATAAGTAATTGGAAATCAGTACCAGATCCTGTGTGACCTTGGGGCAGTTGCTTTATAGAGGTTAAGCAACTCGACCCCAGGTCACGTAGTCAGTAAGTGCCTGGGGTATGATTTGAACCCGGATCTTCATGGCTCCAAGCCCTAGTAGACACAATAGACAGAGCATTGGATTTGACATCTGGAAGATTTGAGTTTAAAACCCTCATCTGTCACTTATCAACTGTGTGACCATGAACACATAAATTAATCCCTCTGAGCATCCATTCCCTCATCTCTAAACTAAGAATAAAAATGCTTCCACCTTGAAGAGTTGGTACAGTGAAAGCACTTTGTAAACCTCATAGCACTAGATTTATGTGAGCTTTTAATTCAAAGAAATGGAGGTTTTTTAAGCCTCCCTAAATCAAACTTCACCAGGGTCCTGCAGTTCTCCCCAAATTTTAGGCTGTCTCTGCCTGGGTTTCTAGCATAACTCTATGGAAATGACTGAATCAATGAATGCAAAAGCATTTGTTAAGTGATGACTAGGTCTTGAGACATAGACAAATAGAAAAGCTAGATAGTCCCTGATCTAAAGGAGCCCTCATCTAAATAGCTAGATTTGAGACCTGAGAGGAGTCATTTAAAATGACCATGTCTCAGATTCTCTAGAAGTAAAGTGTGGGTTTTCCTTTTATCTCTTGTCTCCTTCCGGGGAATGATTTGGTAGAAAAGTCACTGGTCTGGGAGTCAAGAGACCTGAGTTCAAGCATCATCTCTGTGGCTAACTGACTGTTGTGACTTTAAACAGATCACGTAAACTTTCTCAGCCTTTATTTCCTCATGGAGAAAATGAAAGGAATAACAAAAAGATCGAATGAGATCTTACTTTTGAAAGAGGCTTATGACAACAAAATGCCTTAAAAATTTAATCTGTCACTAGTATAACACGATATAAGGAATTAGTCACAGAATCCAGGAGTCACAAAGGGCTTTACAAACCTAAAACAGAATCCTTTCTAAAAGGCAAGACATCACCCAGTCTCTCCTTAAAGACCTCCAAGGAGAGGGAGCCCACTTCCCTCAGAGGCAGCCCATTCATTCCACTTTTGGATAGACTGAATTGTTAGGAGGGTTTTCCCTTACATCCAGATGTGTGCTGGGAAATGTTTAACAATTGGCTCTGGGGGAGGGGTGGTGTTTGAAAAATCTACCCACGACAAACTTGTAAGCATAATCTGTATTATAACCATTTTCTCCATCACTTTCTTAAGTCTAGATGATTAACAAAACAATACAAGCCCTGATTTATAGGTTTGCAGGAGGTGTAAATGCTCACACTGAAGATTTAACCATCAGCTCTCCTGAGCTGGTTTGAGCTGGTTCCAACACACCCATCAAACCTAAACCTATCTCTCTGTAACCATGGTTCCTAGTTCTGCCCCTCTGAGTGAGCCCACCTTGGTACCATGGAAAAGAGCCATGGGTTTGGAGCCAGAGTTCTTTGGTTCATACCGTGACTCTGCTACTTATATCTATATGATGTTAAATAATTAAAATAATAGCTGACATTTATTCGAGGTTCACAAACCATGTTATATACATTCTCTCATTGGATCCTGATGACAACCCTGATAAGTAGATGTGACTATTATCCCCTAGTTTCCCTATCTTTAAAATGAATGAATATAATATTCCAGAAGTACTCTAAATAGGGTAGAGAAAATTTGGGGCCACCCACTCTCCAATCTTGTACAATGTTCCTCTGTATAATGTACACATTTCTAACACCCTGGGGAAAAAATGTCATAAAAACTCAAACTCTCATGATGGTTTCTTCTATAGAAGTACCTCCCAAATTATACTGTTTCAAATAAAAAGGCAGAATTTTCATTTAATTGGGGCATTTTCTCTTGGACTGTTCCTCATAGTCCTTCCATAGTTGTTATCTGAAATTCCTATAAATTGGAGAATAGGATTTTGAAGGCTACTCATGGAAAAGCTGAAAAATATGGTTGGCACCGCAACATTTATAGGTATGCATCTATACATGTTTATCTGTACATGCATAGATACATACATAAACATTTCCTAAATATAGTAATACATATCCCATATACAGAAGATATATTTGTGTAGATGTATACACACACACATACACACACACACACACCCCTTAAATGCTTCAGTAAATAATCTCAACTAATTCCTTTTCCACTGAGTCCAGAAAATCAGATGTCCACTTGTTATTTTCTTATGGAGAGAATTCTTGGTACAAATTGGGCTAGATGGCATCAGAAGATTCTTTCAACTGTAAGAATA
The DNA here is from genome assembly GCF_011100635.1 of Trichosurus vulpecula. Classification (NCBI taxonomy): domain Eukaryota; kingdom Metazoa; phylum Chordata; class Mammalia; order Diprotodontia; family Phalangeridae; genus Trichosurus; species Trichosurus vulpecula. The sequence continues at coordinate 215,876,421 of NC_050577.1, read as the reverse complement.
TATGATTCTATAAATCACAAATAGGTCACATCTACTGAGTCCAAATTAGTTGATTAGACATTCATGCCAAAGGACTGAACTGAATTCCATTTTGACAAATGTCTTTAAGATAAATATCTCTGCTCACTACGATGAGACTTGATGAGCAGTGACGTGTTTGAAGGCATTAATACTCAATCACATTCAACAAGCATTTATTAAGGACTAGGTACTATGCCAGGCACTGAGAATACTGCAAAGACAAAAATAACGTAGTCCCCGCCCTCAGTCTAAAATGAGTGAGTCTGGGAAAAGGCCTGGGCAGGGAGGGGAAGAAAATTTTGCTTTGTTTTTAACTGATATGGACACTATAATTTCAAAGCAAAGAAGTCCAAGTCTGAAAAACTCTTGGAAAATACTGATTCTGTAAAATAAAATTGTCAATCATAACATTGAGGCCTGTAAAACTTGTTTATGGACTAACATAAAAACCATGATAGAAAATATAAAAACTGACTAGAAAACAGTGTTGAATTGCTAAGCCATTTCATCCCAATTCCAGTCAACAATAATTTACTTGAATGAATGTCTTTGGAAGAGTTACATTGGGGATATTGTTATTAAAAAGGTTCTGAAAACCCGGGTTCAAGACTTACTCACATGGTAAATTTCTACAAGTTATTCTAAAACTCTGATCCTCAGTTTCTACATCTGTAAAAATGGATATAGTACTACTTGCACAACATGCCTCAAAGTCAGCAAAGTTCTATGGATTCCTCATTGCAGTATGAAGGTGACCCTGGATTCTTGAAGACAATGCCAACGTAGAACAAGCTCTAGCAAGTTCTAGCATGCTGGCAAGATTTGGCATATGATCCCAGCAAGAGACCGTGTCTACATTCTGGGGACCAACCCAGTCAAGGATGGAAAGGCTCATCACCAATACACTTGTCATATCCAACAATCCAAATGAACGAGCAAGAGGTGGTGTGGCGTAATGGTTGGAGTGCTCACCTTTGAGCCAATAAGACCTCCGTTCAGGTCCTGCCTCTGACATATATTGGCTGTGTAGAGCTGTGTAGAGTCAACAAGCATTTATTAAGTCCCTTCTATGTTCCAGACACTGTGCTAAGAAAGGCAAAAACTGTCCCTGCCTTCCAGGAGCTCACAGTCTAATAGAGGATAGAACATACAAATAATTAGGTAGGTAAAAATTATATACAGAGTAGATGGGGGTCATTTAAAGGGGAAGGTACTGGCAGATGGAGGGAGGGTTTCTACAGAAGGTGGAAATTGTGCTGATTCTTGAAAGGAGGGCAGAGAACATGTATACATTAAGTGTCCACTATGTGCCAAGCACTGCGTTAAGTGCTTTACAAATATTATCTTGTATAGTGAAATTTAAAGACTTTGCAGATTAGACAGCAAAGGCATGAGGAGCAGCCAGCCCAAAGTCATGGAGGCAGGAGATCGACTTACTTAAACTCTTAGTGTCCCAGTAACTCTCTAAGACTATACAAGTTATAAGCAAGTTTCAGATATGAATAGTTCCCAACACTGAGAGAAAAAGAAGCTTAATCCTTTTAAACTGATCAAAGATTTATTTGTACCTACTTTAGAACAGTTGTTTTTTTTTAAATAAAACCAGATGTCTGGAATAACCAAAACAAAAATCATTCATTAAGCACCTACTATGTGCCAAGTACTATGCTAACACAAAAACAAAACAAAAATTAGTCCTTGTCCTCAAGGAGCTTATATGCCATTGGAATATCACTCATCACTCAGTATGAATTCTTTGTCCAAGACAAACAAAGGTTCCCCTTCACAGGGTAGCTGGGAGGAATGTCCTTTGTAAGCTTTTTGGAAACAGATACTATAATGCCTCTTTTCATTCTAAGGTCTCCCTTGAAAGAAGAGGGCCTATGAGGACCATAATAATGAGACTTTGATATGCACCAATGATTGGCACCAATGGCACCACCCTTGGTCTTCCCCTGAGGTATGACACCCTAGGTGGCTACACCCTAGGCATCCCTTCACCCAATCCCATTCTTGGCGTTGGCAGCCTTGTCCTGGAGCATGTTCCCTCCTTTTGGTGGCTGCACCCCAGTGGAACTTTCTCACCCTGTCCCAAGTCAAAATTTCCTAGTTATTGCTCTCATGCCTGTTTTGAAAATGACTAAATTAAATTGAAATTTTGGACTTAATTATTCTTGAAAATGGGAAGTGATACCATGGAAAAGGCAGGGGGAATATGATGGGGAAAGATTCCATCATGGTTTTAATGCTTACATTCCATGCATATGCAGAGAAGACCATTCTTTTTAATACTAGAAGACAACAGTCATCTGCCCCCAACTGAACAGTGACCCGCTCATACCCAAGCAGGTAACTAACAGATCCATTCCAATACTCAGCCCGTTCCCCATTTTTAAATCTCAAGGCTGCAATACAAACTCAGGTTTTAAAATACTCAGAGACTTGATTATCCTTTGGTTTCTTCCATTAGCAGAGAAATACAATCTCTTTTCATGTTGAGTTGCTGATAACAAAAACTGGCTAGGGCAAGAATGCCCTGCTGAATTCACAGTAGGATTTGCAGAACTGAATTGTATAGAAATAAATGCAACTACTTAATGTCTCGCTGAATTATAGATTTTAGAAGGCTGTTTAATAAGGAGAAAAACACTTAAGACAGTTTCTATTGGATTTCATACACAGAAAAGCTAGCATGGAGCAGAAACCAATAATATATTTTGTAGGCAAGTTAAATTATAATTTTGCAATATGTATGAGCCTGGGTTTCTACATATAAAGCAGCCCACATTGCTGTCTCTATCACAATAATTTAGAAAATGTATATAATTAATATGACAAACAGTAGTCAGCTACAGGTCTTTGGGTACAACTTGAGACTAAAAACGTCTGGCCCCTTAATTCCATAGACTCATAGATTCAGAGCTAAAAGGGACCTTTGAGGCCATAAAGTTCAAGCTTTTCACTTTGCTGATGAGGAAATTAAGGCCCAGAGACATTGTGGTTTGACCAAGGTCACTTTAGCGTCTAAGTCTACTGACTAACCTGTATGTGAAATGACCCCAGAGCCTAAAATGAGAGATCTGCATATATTTGGAGAGAACAGAGGAGCCTCATAAATTCTCTCTGAAGAATCTGGAAATATTCCTATCTGGCTCATTTTTTTCTCCCCCAAAAAAGGTTTCAGATCCCCTCCAAGAATGGAGGAAGATACCCCGGTCTCCATTTTCTTACCTTATGCTCCCTTATCAATCTTTGGTATCATGGCTTTTGACTTCAATCCTTCAACTGAAACTGTTCTCTCTGAGATTATCAATGATCCATTAACTGCTTAATTGGATGGTTTGGGAACATACAGTGAATCATGGAGTAGGAGATAAATACAAGTTGTGGGTATAATATGGACAAAAGAAGAAGAAAATAGAGTCAATAGGGCTAGACTAGGTGGTGCAGTGGATAGAGTACCAGACCTGGAGGATTCATTTTCTGGCCTAGATGCTTACTAGTTGGTGACCGTGGGCAAGTCACTTAACCCCTATTTGCCTCAGTTTCTTCATCTGCAAAATGAGCTGGAAAAGAAAAGGGCAAACCACTCCAGCATCTTTGCCAAGAAAACCCCAAATGGGGTCACACAGAGTTAGATGTGCCTGAAACAAATGAACAACAGCGACAAAGCTTGCAGAATCTTGAGCATAACCTAGCTGACATATGAAATGAGCACAATTGTTCAGCAATTTGAACATTCTTGGCATTGCCCTTCTTTAGGACTGGAACACAAACTGATCTTTCCCCATCCGGTAACCACTGTTGAGCTTTCCAAATTTGCTGGCATGATGAGCGCAACACTTTAACACAATCGTCTTTTAGGATTTTAAATAGCCTAGCTGGAGTTCCATCACGTCCACTAGCCTTGTTGTTAGCAAGGCTTCCCAAGGCCCACTTGGCTTCATTCTCCAGGATGTCTGGCTCTAAATCAATAACCACAACATAGTGACTATTGATGATTTTAAGGTCTTTCTTGTATAGTTCTTCTGTATTTTCTCACCATTTCTTGATCTCTTCTGCTTCTACTAAACCTCTACCATTTTTTCTTTTATCATACCCATTTTTGCATGAAACATTCCCTTGATATCTCTTATTTTCTTGGAGATATTTCCTGTCTTTTTTATTCTATTGTTTTCTTCTATTTCTTTGCTTTCCTCTTTTAAGAAAAACATTTTATCTCTATGCTATTCTCTGGATTTCTGCATTCAGTTGGGTATATCTTTCCCTTTCTCTTTCCTTCTTTACTCAGCTATTTGTACAATTTCATCAGACAGCCATTTTGCTTTCTTGCTCTTCTTTTTCTTTGAAATGTTTTTTTGTTGCTGCCTCTCGTACAATATTGCAAACCTCTGTCCATAGTTCTTCAGGCACTCTATCTACCTAATCTAATCCCATAAATCTATTCAGCACTTCCACTTCATATTCCTAAGCAATGTTATTTAGGTCATACCTATATAGCCTGATGGTTTTCCCTACTTTCCTCAATGAGGTCTGAGCCACAGTCAGCTCCAGATCTTGTTTTATCTGACTGTATAGAGTTTCTCCACCTTTGGCTGCAAAGTCTATAATCGGATTTTGATATTGACCATCTGGTGATGTCCATGTATGGAGTCACCTTTGGGCTGCTGAAAAAGTGTTTGCTATGATCAATGAGCTATCTTGACCAAACTCTATTTGTCTCTTTCCTGCCTCATTTTTTGCTCCAAAGCCAAACTTGACTGTTATTCCAATTGTCTTTTTTATTTCCTACTTTAGAATTCAAATCTCCTATGTGAATGTGACATCTTTGGCAGGGGAGGGGGGTCATGTTATTTCTGTAGGTCCTCATAGAACTGATCAACATTGGCCTCTTAGGTATCAGTGGTTGGAAGACAAGCTTGTATTACAGTGATGCTGAATGGTTTGTCTTGAATTCAAACAAATAGCATTCATTCAGTTTTGAGATGACACCCCAGTACGGTTTTTCTCACCATTTTATTGACTATGAGGACTACTCCATTTCTTCTAAGGGATTCTTTTCTACAGCAGTATGTGTAATGATCACCTGAATTAAATTGCCCCATTCCTATCTATTTAAGTTCACTGACACCCAAGATGTCAATGTTTAAACTTTCCATTTCCTGTTTGACCACATCCAGTTTACCTTGGTTCGTAGATCTTATATTCCAGGTGCCTGTGCAGTTTTGATCTTTCTAGAATCAGACTTTCCTTTCATCACCAGACACATCAGCAGCTAAACTTCCCAGCTGCTTCATTGGTATTGGAGCTACTTGTAGTTGTCCTCTGCTCTTCCCCAGTAGCATGACCCAAGGGGCTCATCTTCCAGCGTCATATCTTTTTTCATTTTAATATAGTCCATGGGGTTTTCTTGGCAAAGATACCGGAGTGGTTTGCCATTTCTTTCTCCAGTGGATCAACTTTTGTCAGAACTTTCCACTCTGACCTGTCTTGGGTAACCCTACATAGCATACTCATAGTTTCATCGAGCTATGCAAGCCCCTCCCACCATGACAGAGCAGTGATCCAGGAGGGACTTGTTGATGTTGCTTCTACAACTTTCTCATCTGTTCCTTGTCTCCATTCACATGGCCACACCCCTAGCTCAGGCCCTCATCACCAATAATCTCCTATTTGGTCTCCCTGACCTGCTTTCCAGTTGATCTACCCAGCTGCCAAAATGATTATCCTGAAGCATATGGTCTGGTCATGTCACTCCCATGTTCAAAAGGCTCCAGTACTTCCCTGCTGCCTCTGGGATAAAATACAAGCTACTTTCTTTGGCTTTTGAAGCTCTTCACAGTCTGGCTCTAACCTACCTTTCTGAGCTTATTTAAAATTATCCTCCTTCATACTCCCTATTTCCCACCTAAACTGGCCTGCTTGCTGGTCCTTGAACAACACATTCTATTTCCCTTCTCTATGCCTTTACACAGGCTGTCACCCACCCCGTGCCTTTGCAGCAGCCACTCTGGGGGTACTTTCCTAACATTCACTTCCATTGGTGGTCAATATGCCCAGGGGGAGATTGACTATTTCTCCTCTCAGAATGCTAGGTGTAACTCTAAGGTGCTGGGATTTCTAGTACTGTTGCTCAGTAGCCCCAACCAGTATGTCCCACAATGATTATCAGCCAGAGCTAATTAGCTTTTAGAAAGAGTATTTATTAAGCCAGTATAACAAGGATAGTTGTTACAGAAACATTCCCCCAAATCAGAGACACATTTTCTCCTTGCACGGAAAGAATCTTTGGAACGATGAGCTCCAACTTAGAAACAATACATAGCCAAAGCACAAATTCATAGCTCTTGATTATGGGAAGTCTTTTTCTTTATGGGACCCTTTATGAAGTTCCTCTCAGGTGTAGCTCAATGTTGGGCCTCTGAAGATTAATGCCTTTGTAGAATCCTAAAGCTTTCCTTTCTTCAGTGTGTCTAGTCTGTTATCAGGAAGTCTCTCAACACCCAATGCAGATGCTTCCATCAGTAACTGTTACCCTAAGGAAACTGATCCTGGATCAGTACACTCTTGCTGACATCAATGAGGACTCTAGATCATCCCACCTTTTGATTTTCACAAGTCCATCACTTGGTTAATTGGGGGACAGGGGTGGAAACTTTCTCCTCCCCCCAAAGGACAGTTCCCTCTCAGGAATCTTTCACTGCTGGATTTGACTACCACTAGACTGTCCTACTACTTGGAATAGTCAAAATCCCAGCCAGGCTTACTATTTTATCCATAATCCCATGGGGTATGACTAAATCTCTTCAAACAATCACAAGGTATTTCCCATATGGCATCTTCTAGTTTCCTCTAATGACCTAAGACCCTATGATCCTTTCAACTAATTATGGGCTTATGTGCACCTAGGTTACTTTTGACTTATTGTTTCCATCAAGATATCTGGGCCATCTGGGGTTTATTGAGTTGGGTGTACACTCTTTCCCTTGGACCTGGAGTGTACTTTCTCCTCACCCCTGCTTTACATAGTACTTAAATACCTAGTTTCCTTTAACCTTTTGCTCAAGTGCCACCTCCTAAAAGAATCCTATCCTCCAATTGCTAATGCCCTCCCCACTGAAATTACCTTGTATATGTTTTGTATGTAGCTATTTATGTGCATAGTGTTTCCCTTCAATGTAATGGAAGCTCCCTGAGGGTAGGGACTCTTTCATTTTTGTCTTTTTCTGCCTAGCAACTAGAAGAGGACCTGGCACAATATCTTATATTACATATAATGTGTTGTGTGTCATATGTGGTATTTTAGTCACTTAATAAATGCTTGTTAAATGTTGAATAAATACACAGGATGGGTTCTATTTAATACATCAAAAATGCAGAAGAGGCTTGTACTAGAGACTCTTGGCCATTAAGAAATCTCCCTTCCCTTTTCTAGAGGACTGAAACTACCTGCCCTCTGGTGGATCCCATGTTCACTTTGGACATATATAATCCACACGACTTACAGTACTAATTACTCAACCACCCAATATCTATTAAGTACCCTCCATGGGGTCAACACTATGCCATGTACAAAGGATACAAGTAATCACAAAGAATGAAACAATCCCCCTTCACAATGAGCTTACGTTTTAATGGGGAAGATAAGAAATACATATTAAAATATATACAGCATAAATATAAAGTTAATCAGTATATATATATATATATATATATACACAGATGGATGGAAACAGATACAGAGAAGGTAGAAACAGAAAGAGAGAGAAGAGAGAGTGTTAAATATAAGATACTATGGGAGGGAGGGCATTAACAGCTAGGGAGACCAGGAAGAGCTTCATACAAAAGATTCTAGGAAGGGCATAGGTCCAGATTGCTTCTTAGTGTGCATTCTTCCTTGCTTCATCACTCTTCTGTGCCAGTCTCTCTTGCAAGGGCAAGATTCATAGCTATTCTCTCCCCATCAGGGCTTTATCATTGTTCCAATGATTCAATGCATAAGTTATGCAGATGCAGACGCCTCTCTCTAGGTCCTACATTAAAACTGAAATCCCCATCTCTGTTGATATGTTCCCTTATATCCAGAAGCAAATTCCTTCATGTATACGCACCTCGGGTTTCACCCGAGAATAAGAGGGTCTTACTGAAATGCAGAAGGGTTTGATCTGCCTAACTGCTGTACAAGAAAAGATCAAAACCATCTGAAAACATTTTCTATTTCTTTTCCTCTCAAATGTGTTGCTTGGGTTCATCCAGGTGGTTGTCTGAGAGAAAAATCTGTTTCCTAAGTGGTAAACATATTGACTTAAAAGAAACTAATTTATTAGTTCTTTTTAAAATAGTTCTCAGTAGGATAATGAGTTGTCAACCTGAAATTATTTCTAGGTCTGCTGTTTGGTGGCATAAATATGTGTTACTCTCCTTTCCCACCTCTTATTCTCCCCTTCTCCTTAATGTCCTACTAACTTCCCCATTTTGTTTCTATAAAGTCAGCATTTTAGGGTCATAATTCTGGAGCTAGAAGGCTCCTACTATAGAAGCAACTTAATCTAGCTCCCTCATTTCACAGAGGAGATAAAGGCACAGAAATTTGCCCAAGGCCATACAGGCAGTAAATGTTAAAGGTAGGATTCAAACCCAGATCTTCTGAATGCAGAGCTAACACGCTTTACACTACACCACAGTGTCTGCAAGGGTCTAGGCTAAGTTGTTGTTCAAGGTCAATTCCAGACGTGGGTCTGTGAAAAGGTAATGCTTAGAACAATCTATCTAGATAGAGCTCCCAAGGAAATACAACTTTTTAGGACATGACTATAGCACAATGATGGATGGGCCTTAAAGGTCAGAGTAAAAAGCACGAACAAGTTAATTAAACCACATTAATTTTGTAAGGGGTGCTTGGGGCACACCATACCCAGGGGCCCAATTTTAAAAGGCCCCAAATTATGGAAAAATCATTTAATCTTTGTAGTACACTCAGCATAGCTCCATAAAAACTAACATTGAATAAAGTTTTTATTAAAACATAAAGCATGTGCTAAAAAACCATTGCATTTCCTTGCATGATTTCTGCCCGTCTCCCCCTTCTTTGGTATTTTCATTCTAAAATGGACAGGCAATAGAATAGGCAAATATTTGGTCATTGCTACCCCAGTAACTATGGCAGCCCTCATTAATTTTTATGAAATTTTCAACCCCATTTACTTGAGAACATTACTTTGCAATCACAGACAATGTAAATTGGAATCTAGATTGCCTTAGTAGTCTTCCTTTGTCCCAGTCAGGTACTTTCCCCAGAATCCTTGGGTTAGAAAGGATACCAATATCCTCCCTCACCCAGAATCCTTTCTGACACCCCGGAGGGTGCACATCTTGCCTTTTCTTGAGCTCTTCCCATAATGGATGACTGAGTACAATGGAAGAAACATGCAACTGGGAGTCTGAAGGCTTGACTTTCAGTTCCATGCCTGTCATTTATCAGTTGCAGAACTCGGGGCAAGTCGGTTTCCCACTCTGAACCTCAGTTCCACAAGATGAAAGTCAGAGTACCTGCTCTGGCTATGCCACAGAACTGTTCTGTAGATCAGGTGAGATAATCTAAGCGAGAGTACCTTGTACACCATAAAGCCCCACGCAAATAGAAGATGCCTCTTATGGTTGTTAAACTGATTTGCTTTGTGAAATAACTCTTAAATTTAGCAACTCTAGCTTTTAAAGGCTGCTTGGCTGGAGTGGATCAAGAGCTGCCCTTGGGATCAGGAAGACTTGAATTCAGATCCTGCCCCTGCCAAGTACTACCTATTTGACCCCACACTGGTCACCTAAACTCTCTGCAAACCTATAAGTTTGCAAAGAAAGTGCTGAGATTCCCATTGGTAGGAGGACTTTCCTCACCAAGAGCTCCCTACACTAATGAAATCACATGTCCAGTTAAATATATATAATATATTATATATAATAATTTATTATTAATTTAACATCTAATATTAATTTATTAATCTTGAGTAAGATTAATAAATGTTAAATTATATATTATACATAAATAATAAATGTAAATACAAATAAATTATTAATGATTTTAAACCCTAAAATGTAGCTAGTATTTACATAGCTCTTTAAAGTTTACAAAGCAGTTTATAAATATCACTTTGTTTTATCCCCACAACAACCCTGGGAGGGAGGTGCTATTATTATCCTCATTTTACAGATAAGGAAACTGAGCCAGAGAGAGGTTAAGTGATTTGTCCAAAATTACACAGCTAGGAAGCATCCGAGGCTGGATTTGAACTTCCTGAGTCCAGCCCCAGTGCACTATCTACTGATCTGCCTAGGTTTTCTTCCTAATGATGAGTAGAAATCTGCTGTCTTGTCATTTCTACCCATTTGTTCTTGCTCTGTACTCTGTCCTTCTAGATATTCAGAACTAATTTCTTGTCTCTTCCACATGAAAGTCCATTAAGGTTTTGAAAACAACCATCGAAAGAACCTGATTCTTTCCCTTTTCTAAGCATCTTCTATCTTCTCTGCACCCCGAACTCCTGCAACAGGTACTCACATGACACAGACAGACATTTTTCTCAAAGGAAACAGCCATCTCTAAGGAGTGGTAGGTGAAATATAAAATACTGTGCAAAATAACTACTTATTTAATTTATTATTTAATCAAATAATTACTTACACAAGTACCAGATGGGGAAATGGTTCAACAGCTGTTCATGTGAGAAAGCAGTATGACAGAGCAAAGAGTGCTGGACCTGGAGTCTGGTGGTTCAGATCTTGGGTCTGCTACTATGACCTTGTGCAAGTCACCTAATTGCTTTGGACACCAGTTTCTCATCTGCAAAAAGAAGGGGGTTGGACTGGTATCAAATCAAGTCAACAAGCATTTATTAGGCACCTACCATGTGCCAGACACCATGTCAAGTACTGGGGATACTGTTGTTGTTCAGTCATGTCTGAATCTACGTGACCCCATGGACTTTGTCCATAGGGTTTTCTTGGCAAAGATGCTGGAGGGATTTGCCATTTCCTTCTCCAGTGTGTCACCATTTGACAGATGAGGAACTAAGGCAAACAGGGTTAAGTGATTTGCCCAGGGTCACACAGCTAGTAAATGTCTCAGGCCAACTCTGAATTCAGATCTTCCACCTAACTTCTTGGGATACAAAGAGAAGCAAAAATCAGTCCCTGCTCTCAAGGAGCTCATGGTATAACAGGGCAGATAGTATACAAACAACTCTGTACAAATGACTTATAAAAGCTAAATTGGAGGTGATTTCAGAGGGAAAGCATCAAAATGAAGAAAGACTGAAAAAGGCTTCTTGCAGAAGGTAGGACTTTAACTTAAATTTGAAAGGAGCCAGGGAAAGTGGGAGGCATAAATAATAAAGGGGAGAGTTCCAGGCTTGGAGACAGCCAGTGAAAATATCTGGAGTGCCAGAGACAGCTGAAGACCAGAAATAAAATAAAAATCAAAAAAGAGTAAGGTCACCTAGCCAATGAGTATGTAAGGTAGGATTTGAGCTCAAGTTTTCCTAACTTCAAGCCCTAGCCACAGAAAGAGAGGGGGGAGGAAAGAGAGAGAGGGGAGAGAGGGGGAGAAAGAGAGAGGGACAGAGAGATACATATACAAAATGGAGAAAAGTTAACAGCTTTTAGCTATATTTGTAGTCTTAAAAAATTGTCTGGCTCAAAAGGCCATTGTATGAAACTCTCTTCATTAATGGAGATTGACTTGTCAATGCTTCACACATCTATGAGGGCCAGGTAAAGTTGGTGAGAACTGGAGAAAAGAGAGATCTGGTTTCTTCTGAATTCCAGATTTAAGAATGAAGACAGTTACAAACTTCCTTCAAATGGAAGGGAGAAAAATTGGAAAGAAGTCAGCATGTAGAGGAGCTGGTCATCTCTAGCATGTCCCCAGCTTGCCACACTATAGACTTAAGGAATTTCTCCTTAGGTGAGATCTGAGCATCTCTTGGTTGAGCTATCTTATCCCCAAAGGGAGAGCTCATTTACTCTGTGTATTGTCTGCTATATAGTCTATGTATACTTTCTCCGATTTCTTCTTTGCTAATGACTTGGATAAATGGGTTTCTTTACTATCTGCTTTGTGTGTTCATTGTGAAACTGGCATTTGGTGGGAAAGAAGTCGAGTCATGGATATATAGCTTGGAGCCTTCCTTTTCCATTAAGGAATCAGGAGGGTAGTGTGAGCCTAAAAATTACTTCCCTTAGACTAGCAATATTTAAGGGAAAAGAATTATAATTCTAGTCTGGTACCCCTTCTTTCTGAGGAGAGCAGAGTGGCCAGCCTCTGGCCCCAAATTCCTGCTTCTCTTCTTGGCAGGAACCAAGAAGTTGAGGATGGGTCGATGCTAGAGGCTAGATAGATTCTCGCCTCCCTGTGAGACACACCTAGACATACACACATATGTCACACTTGTAATCTACATAAGAAAGAGAACAAGACATACCTGCTACACATGACATGACAACCAGAATATTATCAGAAGTAAGACTTGGACCCAGGCCTTCCTGGGAACTCTGAGGCTGGCCCTCTAGCTACCACACCACGCTGTCTCCTAAATACTAGTACAAATTAAAATTATTCTTTTGTTTAATTTGGGAAGAATAAAGAGTAGAGGACCATTATAAACACTTTAAGAGTGTTGTGGCTCTGTTTTGTAAAGAAATATCCCTTCTGCTATTGGGCAGAGCTTTATATCATTGTACCAGGGATCTCTTAGATAATGGAGGCATATTCACTGGATTGAAATGAGTCAGAGAGCAACATTAGATTACAACTTTTATATCCTGGAGAAGTACATCATAGACATTCCTTGTCTTCTTTTTATCTAACTCCCCCTTTACCTTCAGGCAAAAGCGCAAATGAAAAATACCCGCTACCTTCAATCAAATACCAAAGATAAAATAACCCACTGCTTCCATTGCTGTTTGAAAGTGTCATGCAATAAATGTTAATCTATTTCCATGGCCCAGGGAGTGGGAGGTGGAGAGGGGAGCCAAGGATTAGAAAAGGTTTTTCTTCAGTGGCATTTTTATGATTTCTGAGTCTTCATAGAAGGTACTTAATAACAAACTAAGTTTATCCCATTGCCACAATTGAGGGTTCTCGTACAAATTGACATCCAATAAGCCAGAGAGTTAGGTTTCTTGGGTGGCGTTAATGTGACACCCGCAGACCTTTGTAATAACACTTAATTCTGACACTTTCAAGGACCCTGTTAGTTGAGTATTTGTTGAATCCATTGATTTTTAAAATTTCTTATTTTGATTAATAGCTTTTAGTTTCACAGCTTGCTGCCCCTCCCACACAAAAAGCCATCTCCTATCTCAGTGCCATTCCTATCTCAGGCTAGCAGGAGGAAAGTTGGAATTTCCACCATCTATATCCACAGGGTCCAAAAGTCTGTAGTCTCTGCCCACAATGGAAACCACTGTCCTGGAACATCTCTGTCTTCTCCCACGGTGGCTGGTATCCCTAGGTCTCCCCTTAATGTACCCAATATCGGATTATAGAAAATCTCTTAACTGCTTCTTTCTAATTGATAAAGAAAGTGTACATTCGCAGAGCCTTGAGCACAATGCCTTTTTCTATCTGGAAAGAAAATCTTTTCCTCCAACAGCCAAGTATTTTTTTAACACAGAACAATCAGCTAGCTAAGAAACCCATAGGCATTAGTCCTATCATTTAACCTTCCCTTCTATTCACCGGGGGCAAGGTGTCTGTCCCAAGCTCCTCTCTAACTTCGAGTTAGAAAGTCCTTATAACTTCTATTTAATTTCTGATTGCCAAAACTGCACCCTTTCAGGGTCATTTCAACAAATTTCCAAGGACTATCTATATTTAGGGGTCTCCTGGTTTCCTCAACTGTTTCCTCAACTCTTTTTAATCTCATGCAGATGAATAGGAGGGTGGGAAAGCAAAGGATCAAAATCCCCTAAGTGGAGCTGAGGCATCTCCCTCTACTTTAATCCTTCTTTCCAACTTCCTATCTTCATTATGAACATGTGAACAGCAACCAACCTCCCTCCACTAAGAAGAGTTTGGGAGAAACTCAAAAGCAAGCAAAAATAATGATTTAATAGAAATGTTCTCTCTGGTTGAACTCTCCAACAAAGTGGGAGTATGTGTATGATAAAATGTTTTATTTTTGTCAGCCTTGATAACAGCCATATTTTTCCCTGAGTGTAGCCATCACTTGAAGCTGTCACTGATATGCCACCAGGCACAGCCTCTTATCTCCATGCCCAATCTGACATCTCTTTGGTGACTGCCCAACTTCCTCAGTTGAATCTCAACATTAAAAAAATTAATGAGCTAAGATCTTAGACTAGAGCTGATGAAAAGTCCTAAAACTACATCTTTTATGCATTTTTTTAGGTCATGGTCAATGCAGAAATGTGTTTTGCATGATTATGTAGAGATAGAGAGAGATAGAGATATATACACACACAAATATACATATGTGTATATATGTATGTATATAACATATACATGTATACACATATATATTTGTAACAGGATTTTATTTTTCTTTCATTTTCATTTGGGCTGGGAGAAGGTAGATTTTTGCTGCTGAAACAAAATTTAATTTTTTAAAATTTTATAAATAAAGTAACAATTGCTAATTTTTTTTAATAAGTTGGGAAAGAACTGAATTGAGAAGGCTAAATACAGAGCCCAAAGCTAGAGAGTACATTAGGGACACATTCAGTGTCCAAACCCCAAAGTCCCTGACACTTATGGCAGTTGTCTAGACCACTAGACCAACCTATATCTCGTTATGTCAAGGGAAAGTTGAATTAGTCTGTACCTGCAGTGATCAGGTGTCTGAGGAGTCCCCAAACTCAATCTGGAAGACAGATGGGCCATCTCATAGAGGGAGATAACTAGATTCATCATGAGTTACCATCCTTACCAGTTTCTTTTTTCTTCCTTAGAGTCTCCAAAATAGAATGGTCAGAGTTTATCCCGGGGCAATTCTAACAAATATAAGCTTACAAAGGAAGGCACTAGCAACCAGAGTGACCAGGAAAGGCCTGCTTAAGAAGGTGGCATTTAAGATGAGTTGATGGAAGCCAGGGACTCTAAGGAGCAGAGATGAGGAAGGAGAGCATTCCAAGCATGGAGCACATCCATTAAAAAGGCATAGAGATGGAAGATGGACCATTTTGTGTGATGAACAGCAATTAAGCCAATATGGCTGAATATTACTTATCATTGTATCTTACCATCTTTGCATACAGACAGTGCTCAATAAAAGTATGTTGAATGAATGAATGAATTGGTTCATACCATTTCTGATTTCTGCAGGAACTTTTTTCCTCCTGCTTCTATCATCTGTATTCATCTCCTAGAAATTATCCATTCTCACTTATGGCTGAACCCAGTTTCTTTAGCTGTGGCAACCAGTGTTGACCTGGGATCATGTAGCTTAGCTGTGCAACTTACTGCATGTCAGCACACCCTCATCATGCTCTCTACCTTTGCTTAGGCTGCTGTTTCCTCTGTCTTGGATACCTTCCCCCTGAATCTTCAGCCATTAAAGTTATATTCTTCCTTTAAAACCCAACTGTTTCCCTGATCTTGTGTGTTAGTCATGAATTTCCCCCTTGACCTCACATAGTGTTCTACTCTTTAGTATTCTCTAATCATAGTATATCATGTATGATAAACTCACCCAGTGAAACTGTATGGCTATGTGTCATGGAATGCCACAGTCTCCAAAGAACTAAAGTTGAAAGTCACCCAGAGGGGAATAGAGAGTAGCAGGGTGAGCATGAGCAGGTTGCAACACATTATTCAGAATGATGTAGAAGAGCAGTAAGCTATCGTGGGGTAGTAGAAAAAAACACTGACTTGGAGTCAAAGGCCCTGGCTTCATATCTAACCTCTGTTACTATCTATGAATCCTTGAGTAAGTTACCTAATGTCCTTGGACCTTGGTTTCCTCATTTGTAAAGTCAGATGGTTGGACTATTTGGCCTCTGAGGTCCTTTCCAGCAATAACTTTAACCTCAAATAGCTGATAGGCATATCAAATAACAACATATCATAAAGCCCTGGGTAACCTATAAAACCTTATATGGCGTAATAGATAGATAGAGGATCGGCCCTGGAGTCAGGAAGACACAGGTTTGCATCCTATCTTGATCCTGTCACATTTACTGTGTGACTTTGAGCAAGGCAACTAATCTCTTAGCCTCCATTTTCTAATCTGTAAAATGGGAATAATGATAATGCCTCCCTCACAAAGTTGTTGTGAGGATAAATAAGATAATATATGTAAAGTATTACAGAAATGTTAGCTATTTTTAGATGAACTAAATATCTAGTTTTTCCTCTTTGGGACCACATCTACACAGGCAAACTGGGAAGTTTTGGAGCATAAACACCCATTCCGGCTCTCTGCCTGGTCTAAACCTGCCAGATTTATTGAGACATCCAGGACACCAGGATTCTCCCTCGTTGCTACCCCACGCCAAGAACCTTTGTTTAACTGCCTTCATGTTGAAGGGGTGAAATACTATGGGATCATGATAATTAACATTTACATAGAGCTTGAAGGTTTGCACTCTCTCGGGATTTGGGGTTCTGTTGCCTCCATTTTTAGATGAGGACCTGGGGTCTCAAAACTAGCCAGGCCTTCCCAATTCCAGCTCCACCATGACATATCACTTCTAGAAAGCCAGTCACTATTGCGGTTAAATTCCAACCTCACACATGGCATTTTCAACTACACTGTCATTGAATTGGAGGCATGATAATGATAACAATGGTGACGATGATAACTAATGACAAGAGTGATCATTTATATAGCACTTAATGGGTTAGAAAGTACTTTACAAATATTAGCTCACTTTATCCTCACAACACGTGGGAGGTAGGTGTTACTATTAACCCCATTTTACAGATAAGAAAATTTAGGCACAGAGGTTGTGACTTGCCCAGGATCATGTAGCTCATAAGTGTCTAAGGTGGGATTTGAACTCAAGTCTTTCTAACCACAGGTCCTGTTCTGTATCTACTGCACCAATATACACTAACCCCTAAAATTGGGAAGTTTTTTTTTTATCCCAGAATGATGGATAATCACCAAATTTGTTGGTTTTCTCTGTGACTAGTTGCTACTCAAGTATAATTGGGAGGGTGTAGATGAGGACTAGCCTGGACCTGTGATATTAATATAAGGAGCCTTCAGGTGAGAAAACTCCTTCTCCCAATGTAGACTGGCATTTACTCAGCAATTTAGAGTCTTGGAGAGCTGACCGAGGTCACTGAGAGTTTAAGTAACTTACCCAGGGTGGCACAGCCAAGATATGTCAGAGCCAAGACCAGAGCTCAGGCTGGCCTGACCCAAAGGCTGGCTCTCTATTTACCACAACATGGCACCTCAAGCATCATGGTAGGAGTATATCCTAGTATAACACTAGAATATAAGCTTCTTGAGGGCAGGGAGTTTTTTATATTTTTTGTATCCGCAGCACCTGGCATATAGCAGATGATTAATAAATTCTTGTTATATAAACTGATTTAAGTCCCCTGGTCACAGTTAAAAGACACATTCTTCCTTTCTGTTAACCATCAATAAAATCAAAATGTCTCAGAGTACGTACTTTGTAGGGAATTCGATTTGGGTGCTTATAGGGAAGCATCCACTGGGTCAAAACAGTATATCAATAATTTTTTACAATAGAAATATCATGCTATTTCTTGTCAGATTTCACTCTCTGTCCAATTTGGCATTAGTTGGGAAATAGACAAAGCTAACAGCACCACAGAGATCATGCAGGTTATTTACAGCTGTTTAATTAAGCTAGGAGCTGCCGTAATGGAATGCCCAGTTGGGCAATAGAGATAATCACTTAAAAATCAAGGTGTTCCTAAAATCCAGAGGAATACTGTTTTGACTTGCCTGGGAAGCACAAGCCTTCATTCCCTTCCAGCTTCATCTTTACTAGGCTAGTACTAGAGGGGTGAGGGAAGCTTAGAGATAGATGGAAACTTGAAGAAGATTTAGGAGCCATCTAAGTACAGTGCAAAGAGTCACAGATTTGGAATCGGAGGATGAAGTCACAAATCTTGTCTCTGCCATCTATATCACTTTAAGCAGGTCATTTCACATTTGTATGCCTTTATTTCCTCTACTGTTAAATAAGAGATTTGGACTAGATGACCTATGGGTTCCTTGAAGCTCTAAAATCTATGAATCTTTGATCCTAGTTCATCACACTCTTATCAAAAATGAGGCCCAGAGGGACAAGGTAAACAACTTGTCCAAGGTCATAGAGATAACTGACATGAAATTAATGGCAGAAATTCCTGGATGCTAGTCCCATTCTCTTGATACTATACCATGATCCTCTCCCCTTTTCCCCAACCTTGTCTTCTATGAAATGGGGCACACAGTGGTGAAGGCATGTTGCTCCTTACCGTGTGTACTGTGTAAAAGAAGCTAGCCATGTGGGGAAAGCACCAAGTGTTGCCATAGAACAACATAGAAACTCTCTGTCTCTGTCTGTCTCTGTCTCTCCCCATGTCTCCCGTTCCCTCCCCCTTGCCAGTCACTGTATCAGAGGAAAGACATAAAGATAGGCTCACATCAACACGGTATGCATTTCATTCATGCATTTATTGAACTCACTTAACCAGGCATTTTAGGCAAATGAGAAATTGGCAGTTTGTCACTTGGAGTAGAAAGCACTGATGATCAAAGGTCTAGGCTGAATCATATCTACTTGGACAGAAATCATCTAATAGTTTCACAACTCTGGAGCTGGAAGAAACTCCAAGGGTCTCCTAATCCAACCTTTTTATTTTACAGATGAGGAAATTGATGCCCATGGAGGTTAAGGGGTTTGTCAGAGATCACACAGGAAGAGCTGGGATTTGAACTCAGATCCCATGACTCCAAGTTCAGTGCCCTGTCCACTACACCAGGCTATGTTCCATTCCTCTCTTTTCTTCTTTTGCTCTCCTTCTCCTCCTCTCTTTCCCCTATCCACCCTTTTCTCTTCCCCTTTCCTTCACTGTCCCTCATCTTACTCCATTCCCTCCCCCCTCTCTTGCCTCCTCCTCCTGTCTACTTCCTTCTCCTCTCCCCTCCTTCCCTTCCCTTCTTATTCACTGCCTATTCTTTCTTCTCCCCTGTTCCTTCTCCTCCCCTCACCTTCCTCTCTTTTCTTCCTCTTTCTTCTACCAAATCTTTTCCTCCCCCTCCCATTCTTCCTCCTTTTCTCTTTCTTTCCCTTCTCTTCTTCCTCTCCCTCCTTTTCTATTTTCCTTTTCTCTCCCCCTTCTTTTTCTCCTCCCCCTTTCCTCACAAGATAATAATAAGCCCTCTTGCAGAATGATATCTTGACTGTACTATCACTAGCTCTATTCTCAAAGCCTGGCATTTAGGGCTCCGTGTGTGAGTGTGTTTTAATGAAAAATCAATATCAGAAACACAGGACAAAGGAAGGAAGGAAGACTTTGTTCAGATTGCCTTCCAAGAGGCATAGATCCCTTTTACTTCACTGGACACTGGTCAGATTACTATTTGCCATCTGACTTTCCTTTGTAGGGATATTGTGATCACTCAAATATTCTTAGCCTAGCTGTATTATCTTTAGAGTGGGGAAAATTATTATTTCTTCCTAAAACTCTTAGCTAGATCAGACTATATATTTCTGCTGTTTTATGGTCCTAATTAAAGTACATGTTAAAATGAGTCACTTTCCATTACTTGGCTTCGAAAAGCCTTCATTTCAGTGACTCCAAGAGTGAACAAAAATGAGGGCAATCTACTTAGTCAAAGGAAGGGATCTTAGGAATGTGGTATCATTCTAAGATTAGCTCACCTTATAGACTGAACAGCTGATATACATTTGCTCAAATTTTCTATGACAATGACATTATCTTAAATTATAGATTTAGAGCTTCAAAAGATGAATTCTATCCCATTTTACAGATGAGGAAACTGAGTCTCCAAAGAACTTGCCCAAAGTCCTATAGCTAGTGTCTCATAGGTGAAATTTGAACTCATGTCTCCTGACTCCAAGCTGAGTACTTTATTCACTGAACCACCTTTTATAATTTTATCCTCTTCCCAAAGAATGAAATTTTACTCACCCTGCTGGAATCTAAATACTACCTGTCTTTCTTATCAGATACAAACTGAACATGAAGATGAGACCTCCTCAATGTATTATGTCGACTAATTAGATGTGAGTTTCTTCTCCTCTCCCCCATGATCAAACTTCTAGTAAAAGTAATATGAATAGATTTACACAGAGCTTTAAGGTTTAAGCTCTTAGAGACTGGGTTGCTGTTGGGTCATTTTTCAGTCATATCTAACTCTTCATTACCCCATTTGGGGTTTTTTTTGACAAAGATATTGGAATAGTTTGTCATTTCCTTCTCCAGCCCATTTTACAGATGAGGAAACTGAGGCAAACAGAGTTAAGTGACCTGCCTAGGGTCACACAGTCAGTAAGTGTGTGAGTCCATATTTGAATTCAGGAAAATGAATTTTCCTGACCCTAGGCCCAGCACTCTATCTACTGCATCATCTAGCTGCCCCTGGAGGTTGGGTAAGAAGAAATTAGATTCTGTAAAGAAAATTCATTCCTGAAATGTTGGGACAGGAACTGAATCTGTGATTTCTCACTATAGGGAACTCCCAGATGAGGGAACTCCCCTTGCCCATGAAGATCTGCACCTTCAATCTCAGAGAATAACCTAGTATACTGAGAAGCGAAATAGCTTTCCCAGGGTTATAGGATCAGTATGCCAGATGAAGCAGGATCCAAACAAGTCTTCCTGTATCTGAAGACAGCTCTCTAACTACTACACCACACAGCCTTTCACCTGATATGAACTAGATTTTATTCACTCATCCATTCAACAAATACTGATTAAATAGCTACCATATGCAGACCATTGTATTGAGAGAGAGTCAAAGTTTAGATAAGACATGAACTGCCCTCATGGAGAGACTTTTTAAGAGGGCAGATCAGCTTGTATACCAGGAAAAACCAGTGGTCTTAGTTAAACTTTTTACACCCTTTTAGATGCCAAAGTCTATCTTTAGAAATTCAAGCACCATGAGATTCACAGTTTAGATGAGTTAATGGATCATGGACCTTTATTATCTATTACATGTTATGTCATGCCAAGGATATATTGAACACACTCTTTAGAGAGATATGGCCAGGACTCAAAGCAATCATATCAGAAATGTAGGTGAACTTGCCTATGAAAGGCCTTCTCATCATAGACACAGCCCCTATTGGAATACTGATCCCTTACCACTTGAGAAGAGTTGTCAGTGCTGCCACACTAAAACACACAGATGGGTATGATCCACCCTGGTTGCTTCTCTGCCCCTTTGGACACCAGGGAAAAGACAGATTAACATTAGGAAAATTCCTCTACGGGTAACCTAGACAATGAAGAGGCAAGGTAACATGGTGTGTAGAGTGTTGGACCTGGAATCAGGAAGATCAGGGTTCAAATCCTACTTCTGACATTTACTAGCTTGTGACTAGGATCAATTCACTTAACCTAAGTCTCAGTTTACTCATAAGTAAACTGGGAACAATAATGTCATTGGTACCTACTTCAAAGGAGGTTTGGTGAAGCTCATATTAAATCATAATATCTAGAGTTGAAACTAAAAGACATCTCAATGGTCATTTAATCCAATGCCAGCAAAATGAAGTCAAGAGGTTTTAAGTGTCTGAGATCACATAAATAATAAGGAGAAGATCCCAGGTCCTCTGCATCCAAATCCCACACTGTATATAATGTATGTAAAACACTTTGTAAACTTTAAAATAATATAGATAGATAAATAGATTTTATATATATATATATATATATGTCAGCAAAAATAAAAACATAAATAATGCACTGTACACTTTTCCCAACCAGAAGGTTCACCTGAATACTTCTCCCAGCTTGAGCAATTCAAACAGCCAAGAAAATCAGACAGCCGGGTTATAGTCCTTCATTAGGGCTGATCTCTAAGGCTGCTGCCCCTGGCCATGGTGCTGACCACTCTCATAAGACAAGCTAACGGTGTGTAAAGACAATCTCTCTTAAACGTTTTGAGATTAATAGTCTTGAGAACATCGACCTCCCCCCCCCAAAAAAAAATATCCTATGATATGACTGTCAGAGACAAAACCAGTTGTGTTGAATGTACCACTAACCTGACCTACTTTGGGAGTGCTTATAATTAGTTGTGGGAGTGTGTGGATATGAGTGTCTGTCAGTTATTCAAATTCATCATATCTCACAAAAGAACTATACACAAAGGCTTCAGGATTCTAATGCCTGGCAGGAAACAAAGAGTCACACATACGTGGCTAAAGCTTTGCCCACTGTGTAGTTGAAGTCAATATATTTTGCCACCAACATGGAGAGAACAATGGTACATATATATGGCAAAGGGAGATCATTTATGTAGGCAGTGCAATTGGGATTGTGCTCTCATCAGCTGAAGTCTCTATTGGAAGTACTAGCCTGAGGCTAGTACCATCAGGATACCTCTGCTGCTGGTGATCTGATCAACCCTGAGATCATAAGATTACAGGCTGGAAGGAACATTAGAGTTATCTAGTCCAATCCATTCTTTTTACAGATGAGGGAATTGAGGTACAGAGAAGTGTGCCTAATGTTGCAAAGGCAGTAAAAATAAATAAATAGATACATACATACATACATAGATGAATTAATAAATAAATCAATGAATGAATGAATGAATAAGTAGGTAAATAGATGAATGAATGAATAAATAAAACACACCTGGACCTCAGATACTCTGTTTCAACATTAAGAAATAATGCAGTATAGTAGAGAGAACAGTAAACTTGGAGTCAGAAGAGACTTTGGTTTGAAAAGCATTCTGACATTTACTGTGTGATCACGGGCAAGTGACTTTACCTATTCCAGTCCTTTCCTCCATCTATAAAGTAGGAATGATAATAATACCAATAGTGGCTACATTGCAGGGTTGTTGTGAGTATCAAATGAAGCAACATATGTGAAGCATTTTGTAAACCTTAAAGAGCTTATATAAATGTCAGCTATTATTACAAATCAAATACTCTTTCCACTTCACCATGCCATACCAGGAGTGATCACACAGGTAACAAAGACAAGGCAGCTGCCAGGTGTTTTCTGTGGTTGAGTTAATTAGAGATTTATCATAGTCTTTTAGAGCAAAAAAAAGGAACCTGAAAGTTCATCTAATCCATTTGTTTTATTAAACAACTGAGTCACAGATTCAACTCAACAAATATGTCACGTCTTGCTACTATGTGCCAGACACTGTCCTAGACACTGGGGATTGAAAGACAAAATAATGAGATATCCTCTACCCTGTAAGAGCTTCTATTCCATCAGGAGGTCTCTAGTTCATCTCTGATGCCCCTTTCAATGTTTTGTTGGCAACTGGTAGAAGAATGGATAAAGTGTTAGACTGGGAGTAAGGAAAACCTGAGTTCAACTACTACTTTAGACACCTCCTAGCTGTGTGACCCTAGGTAAGTCACCTAAGCCTTCTCAGTCTGTTTCCTCAGCTGTGAAATGGGGAAAATAATAGTACTTGCCTCAAAGAGAGTATGAATCAAAGGAGAAGACATATACGAAGTACCTCACAACTCCTTAGGTACTACATAAATGCTTCTTGTTTTGTTGTTGTTGTTGGACTTACTCAGAGTCATACGGCTCAGGTATATTTCCAGCTAGAAAGGATCTCAGAAGTCCTCTAGTCCATCCCCTCATTGTACAGTTGAGGAAACTGAAAGCCAGAGAAAGGAAGTGTTTTGTCCAAGGTCACACAGTAAAGGAGTAATAGAGGCATGACAAAAACCTGGATCCTCTGACTCCAAATTCAGTGGTTTTTTTCCTCTGCACTCCACTAATTGGTAGAAAGAACTAGAATTACGACCCAGTTCTCCTGATTTATAACATAGTCTTCTTTCCACTACATCAAACTACATTCTATGGGGCAGGCTCATAGTTTTTGAGACTGAATGTATGACCAAAGGCATTCAGGCTAAGATCCTTTTTTTCACAGATGAGGAAACTGAGGCATCAAAAAGTTAAGTGACTTGTCCAAGGTCCTACAACCAATTGGATTCACAGATAGGCAAAATTTCAATCTAAGTCTTCTTGACTCCAAATCCAATACTCTATCCACTATGGTATGTGTTAATATCCCTAAAGAAAAGAGTAGGGGCTTTTTCTTTACAATTCTCTCCAACTCCTACTTTTATTTTCTACCCCAGGTCCAAAACATCACCTCCCAGGGATATAATTTAAGAACTAGACATCAAATTTATTCACATCAGCATGGAAGAATTCTTAGCCACTGTGTTTTCCAGGCCAAGCTGATCACATATCATCTTCATTTTGCTATAGCGATCACAGGAGCTCTTGCTGACATTTGGGTTTTAAATTATGCTTTTCCCTATCTCCATGCCAAAAGCCACTGAAAATTTCAATGAGAAAACATAAGTTCTATAAAAAAAACTTTTTTGCCTGTGGATGTTTTCAATTAATAATGTTTTATTTAATGTGACTGGAATAAACACCCTTTTCTTTATTGTGTTATCTCCCCTCTCATAGTTGTTAGATGGTGTTTTTTATTGTTGTTATTGTTATTAATTCAGCCACAAAAAGAGCTCAAGGGGCAAGGAAACAGGTGTGAACCAACCCCCAGCTGAAAGACCAGCTGGTGAGAATCTCACATCTGCAATTTTGAAATGAGTAGTGTATTTGAATATGTGCATTTCAAAGTCAACTTCAAATCACGGCTCTAGAGGCTTGCAAATAAAAAGAGAAAAGAAGAAAAAGAAAAAGGGATGTGAGAGGGGGGAAGATGGGAAGAGAGAGAGAAAGGCAGAGAGAGACAGAGACAGAGAGATAGAGACAGACAGACAGAGACAGAGAGAGAGAGAGAGAGAGAGAGAGAGAGAGTCTGAATCACTTGGTCTGGGGTGCTAATCAGGGTCCACAAAAATTCAACTTCAAGATCCAGGTTGTTTAAAGCCAATTTTGTATGGCGTCAATGTGGTTCATTTTTTTAAGTTGGCTTTAAAGTCAAAAGACCAATTCTGCCTCATTAGCTATGTGACTTTAGATCAGTCACTTGCTTTTCTGGGTGTTTATCCCCTTCTATAAAAAGAGGGGGCTGGACTAAATGACCCCCTAAGGTGCCTTCCATAAATCTATGATCCTAAGACCTTGGTTCGCCAGAATAGATCAACGTATTCAATCATATGATTCAAAGGTAAAAGGTCATCAAGTCCAACCCTCCCTCCCTACCTTTACAGATAGGGAAATTGGACCCAGGAAGATATGTACTTGCCCAAGGTCAAAAAGGTAATGATATTAGTAGTAGTAGTAGTAGTGGTGGTGGTAGTAGTAAATAGTAGTAGCAGCAACAGCAGTAGTAGTAGTAGTACTAGTAGTAGTAGTAGTAGTAGTAGTAACTCCCAAAAGCTTTGTCAATGTTATCTTCTTGGATCCCCACAATAATCCTTCAAGGTAAGTGCTGCTGTTATCTTCATTTTGCAAATGAGGAAGTCAGGGCTCTCAGAGATTTAGCAACTTGCCCAGAGTCACATAGCAAGCAAATGTGTAGAGGAGGTGTGTTGGTAAGCAAAATGGGCTCTTAACACTCAGTTCAACCAAGTGCCCTTGAAGAGTTTGGCTTTTGTTTCCTTTGATTAATTCAGTGTATTTCATCGAGTCTTACTAGGTGCTAAGCCCCAGGCTCAAATCCCGACTAGGTGCTAAGCCTATGTGGGTATGAAGCTCCCAGGGTCCTAAGGGGAGGTGCTAACTCAAGAGCCAATCATAGCAGCCTAAGTTCTGGTCATTCAGATGACATTTGATGACATCTGAGATGGTATCAGAAGAGAAGACAGAGCCATTTGCGCAGGGCTCTCACTCCTGGTGGTGCATGCTGATGCCGAGACTCCAGGCAGCTGTAGCTAAGAGCCCTCCAGCTCATGACCCGGATGTTGGGACTTTGTTAAACTCTGGTAACTATGTATTGGGATTTGAATCAGACAAGGTCTGTCTGTCGATGTTTGTACTTTGTTTGTATTTTGCTCTGAAGTTCAGAGTGCTGGCTTTTTCCCCTTAACTAAGTGAGTGATATTCTATGCTGGATTAAAGTAAGCTTGTTAACCCCTTAACGTTGCTTTCCTCAGTAAAGCAGATCAAAAGAACCTGAGCTTTTGCAGCGTGCTGGCAGCATTCTTGTTGTTGGGCTTGTGTTGGTCTTTCACCCCCACAACAGCTGCTAGCTGGATTGTTGAAACAGGAGGGAGGAAGTCAGCTCTTTCTGACTCAAAACTCAGTCCTCTATCCACAACCACAGGCTACCCCTCGGGTAGTAAGCAGTAGTAAATGTTGTATATCTTCTCTTGAATATCTTCTCAGTCATGCAAGTAGTTGAACCCTGGTCCTCTGACTCCAAATCCAGTGTGCTTTCCACTACACTAGGCTCTTTGATTCTCTCTGTGATCTAGCTTCTCTATGCCTTATCCAGCTGCGACAAGTGGAAAGAACCAGAAGGCTTTCCTTTGAATTTTGCTTTTGTCATTTAAATTCAACCCAATCCAGCGAGCATTGATTCAGTGACTAATAAGAGACACAACCACTGTATTAGGATGGAGTATGCAAAGAAAGAAAAAAATAGCCATTGCTTTCAAGGAGCTTACAATCTATGTGGAAAAAGGTGCACGTATAAGTGTGATATATATTCACCAACACACATGCTGTCACCCAGCAAGGAGGTATGGGGCACAGGATTTGAAACCAAGTCTTCCTGGCTCTAAGGCCAGCGCTGTATGCACTCCACCATGGCTGCCTTTCTATGAAAAATATATTTAAAATAAATACAAGGTAACTGAGGGGAAGTGGAGATACTAGCCGATGGGCGGACATGTGAAAAGGTCTCATGTGGATCATGTTGCTTGAGATGAGCTTTGAAGGAAGCTAGAGAATCTAAGACTTATGGCAAGGAGGCAGTGCATTCCAGGCAGGAGGGATGGACAGCCTGTAGAAAGCTGAGGACAGGGGAGATGAATAATGTATAAAATATAGCAAGAAGGCCAATTTGGCTGAACCAGAGAGGGCATGAAGAAGAATCATGTGTAAGGCTGTAAAGGTAGTTTGGCACCTGGATTACCAAAACAGTCCTTCCCTCAAGGAGCTAACATTCTACTGAATTTCATCTTTCAGAAACTCAGTTTCCTCATGTGTAAAATGAAAACAATATTTCTCTCCCCCACCTCCCTCAATGTGTTCTGAGGAAAGTACTTTGTGAACCTTCAAACGGCACAGAAAAAGAAACTGTTCTGATCATACATGTCTTTCCTTACTCTGAATCTCATAGAGCATTTTGAAGATGCCTAAAGCAAAGGTACACAACAGTCTTCAGGAGCCGGAGCACATTTCTCTATGAATTATTGACATCCCGACAAGATTTCTGGGTTTTCTTTAACCTTCTCATTTGTCAGAATCATGGTCCTTAGATGTGATATCCCCCCCCCCCAATTTGAAAGCTCATCTCATCCCAGAGCATGTCCAGTTCCATTAGTCCCCTGCCCATCATGGCTTAGTTTCTAACACATTTCCAGTGACTCTTTTGGACACTTCTCTCGTGTAAGCCTTCGTGAAACAAGCTTTGTTTCATGTTCTAGGGACCTTTTGACTCCTGCAATGAGATGTTGACATCATCAGTGTCAGATAAATGACAATCACTGTTGGGGAGGAAAAAAACAGTTTTGGAAGTAGAGTTTGGCAGGAAATATCTGTCTTCTATAGACTGCTGAAAATCATCAAAGGTATGAAAGATCCAGATCTGATCCTTACTAGCTAAGTCATCTTGAGCAAGTCACTTTCTTTCCCTTGATCTCAGTGTTCTCATCTGCAAAATGAGGGAGTTGAACTCATAGTATTTGAGCTCTAAATGTGTGCCCCTGTGATTTCTTCCACCTCCTGTCCCTTTCTCTGCTCCCTGAAAGCCAGCACACCAACTGCTCGTCAATAGCCAGAAAACCCAAGTTGGAATCTAATCTCCACCACTTATCACCTGTGTGACCTTTGGCAACTCACTTCTTGCCTCTGGATTTATAGTCAGAGGACCAGGGTTTGAATCCTACCTCTGCCATGTATTATCTATATGACTTTGGGCAACTTGATTTACCATTCTGGGACTCAGCTTCCTCATCTGCAAAATGGGGGAAGGGGATGGACTCAATGCCCTCTTAGGTGCCTTCCAGCTCTAAAGCTATCATCCTAGAATCCTTAAGCATCAGTAAATTAGCAGAGCTGTACCCTCTTCAATGTTTGCTTAAATCTTGAATGTGCTATTCATATGAAACTTATATGACAATATATTTTTAAAAGGTCTATTCAGAACCTAATTATTAGCCTTATAAACCAAGTGGGATTTAATCCATTGTCATTCTACTCTTTATTGTCTTCTAGGTGTACATTCCATTTACTGGCAAACCAAATTTAACATCAAAATTCCCTCTCAAGATACCAGCATCACATTCTTTGATTGCAAAGCTGAGACCATGAATAATAAAAGCAGAAACAGGGCTAGCGCCATCAAAAATTCAAGATGATTATGTTTTAATGACCTCCCTGATTCCAGCACAGTGGAGAGTACAAGGCACTGGGCAACATGTTTCTATAGGCAGGGATTTTAGTGAATTACCAAGTGCAAGAATCAGGAAGGGAAGAAAATGGTACTTTTCCCCTGTCAACAAAAGGGTAATTCTGGGAATGGAAATAGCACATTTAAGAGAGATCAGACTTCTTCATTCATCCTTCATTTTTAACTAAACTTTTTGTCCAAAGAGGCTAGTGAGTGTTTAAAAAGAAGAAAAGTGACCTCTAGTGTTGGAAGAACAAGGTCAAGGATGGGAGGACAAATGTTCCACTCTCACTCTATCTCTGGAATTCATGTCATTTCAAACTAGCCTCCAACTGATGATTTTTTTAAAGCAAGAAAGAACATCAATACTTACCCAGCTCAATGTTCTCATTTCACAAATAAGGAAATAGAACAATCGTGCAGGAAAGTGCAAGAGACTTGTCCAAGGTCACATAGTAACAAATCAAGAATCTAAGTCTCCAAATTCCTAGTCTAGGCCCCTTTCCACTCCAGCACGATGCCCCTCTCTTAACCATTTTCTTTCACACAGCCCATATTCACCCTGAAAGCATACTAGAAATTCAGAGAAATTTAAGAAAACTTATATCAACTGAAGCAGAGTGAAGCAGTCAGAACCAGGGGAAAAAACTGTCTACAATGACCAAAAAAGGAAGGAAAGCATTGAAAAATCATCAGAATTCTCATCAATGTATTACCCTCTCTAGACTTCCTCTAAACCAAGGGTTCTTAACTGAGTGTCTGTGAATTTTTTGTAAAATATGTATATGTATATATTTTTATAATTATATTTCAATAGAAATCACTTCCTTTGGTTTACTATTTTGTTTTATGCATTTAAAAACATTATTCTGAGGAGGTCATAGGCTTCACCAGACTGCCAAAGGGATGCAATGAATATTGGAGAGGTTGACATTGTCAAACTTGCACGTTAGGAAAAACATTTTTTTATCTGAGTGGAAGGTAGATTGGCATGAGGAGAGACTTGAGGCAGGGACAACCATTAGAAGAGTATTACAATAATCCAGATGAAGGGTGATGAGGCCCTGAACTAGGTAAGGTTGTAGATATCTCAGTAGAGAGAGTAGGTGCATATGAGAGATCTTGTGAAGATGTAAACCACAAGATTTGACAACAGATTGGATATGTGAGGTGAGCACAAGTGAAGAATCGAGGCTGACACCAAGATTGCAAGCTTAGGTGAGTGGGAAGATAGTGGTAACCTTAACAGTGATAGGAAAGTTGTGAAGAGGGAAAAATTTGATGGAAAAGATAATGAGTTCTGTTTTGGACATGTTGAATTTGAAATGTCTATGGCATATCAGGTTAAGATATTCTTTAGCCAGTCAAAAAGAAAGACTGGACTTGTGAGACTGCTATGCCAACTGGATCCAGTTGTGGGCTTGACTAACAAAAGAGCTGAAGTAGACTCTAAGTATGTGTAAGTACTCTCACTGAAGAGCAATAATACTTTCTTTGAAGAAGCTACAGAATTCAGAAAGCCCAAGTTGTTGGCAACAGTTCTGCAGAAAAGAAGCCCAACAATATGCAACAGCAGCAACTCTAAGGAGAAACAGCAAGCAGCAGCTCTGAGGTCTGGCTGGAGTTGCTGTGAGATCCAACAAATGGGTGGGAGACTTAGCAAACTAGGTGATTAATGGTCATTTACAACCTGAGGAGGATTTTAAAAAAAAAAACTACCCAAAAGTGGGACACAAAGGGAGTAGGAAAGAAGATAAAGATCATTTGGAAGCATGGACCACTGACCTGGGAGGGGACAATATAAATACATTTGGCATGTTAGGGGACAAGAGGCCTAGAAGAAGGAAGATGGCAAAGACTCATGTCATCATTTTGCCAAAAATCAGCCCAGGGAAGTGCCAGTAACAATTCAGGTTTTTATACCACTTCAAGGTTTACAAAGTGATTTCCCCAGTGGAAGAAAAACCCTGACTTGGTATAGAAAAATTTGTGCACCCAAAATCTCCAGATACTCATGGAGTTCAACAAATCCCTAGCCTGCCTTTCTCAACTTTCTCCCTGTCCTAGTTGGTATTCATACCACAGAGCCTTGATTTAAAGAGCCTACATGCTCACTTCTCCTAGGTACGTAAGTCTTAGTAAAGTGATATTTATTTTCCTTGCAAACCTAGGCTGGATGCTCAGCAATTCCTTCCCCTCTCTCTGGGTTTTATGTGCTCTGCAGTTGCTCTCTCTCAGTACTTTATAAATTGCTAATGTTTGCAGAATTTGGATCTCTGGTTTCTTCTCCACCCCTTTCTTCATCTCTCCCCATGTAGATTTAACTTGTTCTTAAGCTCATATTTTAACACTGGGCATGCTCTTTTATTTTTTTTAATTGTTTCTGTCATCAGCTCATTTAACAGGATAGTTCATCCATCTGGTTTTTTCTTCTTTCTCTACTTCAGCAACTCTTTTGAAGACAGAGCCTGGGACTAATTACTAGGTTCTAGTCATTTGTTATTTCCATCTGAAATTTATTTCTCAAGATCATAGGATCATAGAAATAGAGATACAAGGGATCTCATAGGGCATCTAGTCAATCAAGCAATAAATCCTTATTATTGATACTATTAATATTATAGCTAGCTTTAAAGTTTTCAAAGCTCTTTACAGATATTATTTAATTTGTTCCTCAGAACAACTCTGGGAGGCAGGTGCTATTATTATCACACCTTTTTACAGATGAGGAAACTGAGGTAGGAGGAGATTAAAGTGACTTACCCAAGGTTAAGTATTTGAGTAGTAATAAGTAGTTGAGGCTAGATTTGAATTTAGGTCTTCCTGACTCCAAGCCCAGAGCTCTAGAAAACAGAACCAATAACAATGGGAATATATGTATATATGTATGTATATATGCATATATATATGTATTTCATATAAGATTTAAAAAATTTAGCATTTAGTGCCATGCAAAAGTGAAATGGGATGCCTTGAGAGATTGTAGGTCCTCCCTCACTAAAGGTCTTGGAGAAGAGACTGGATGATGTCAAAGGATCAGAGCTCCAGAGCTGGAAGGGACCTCAGAAACCATTTCATTCAACCTTTCATTTTACTGGGGAAACCAAGAAGTGATTTGTTCAAAGTCACGTAAGCAGGAAGTAGTGGAAGCACAATTTGAATCCAGGTCCTATAACATAGAGGGACTTCTTTGACTGTACAATGCTCAAAGCATGCTTCAGGGAGGGGCTGGACTAGAAGGCCTTGGAGTCCCCTCCCTACTCTAAGATTCTGTGAGAGGCAGTGTCTGGAACATAGTAGAAACTTAATAAATATTAATTTGGTGGATGAAGTCCAACAAAAGAGAATTAAACACAACTGAGATAAATTGTGTAAGATAAAGTATATCAGAGGTATCAAACAGGCTGCCTGCCAACCCCATTGCTAAACCAGATAAAAATATAATATAAAACTAACATATTTCACATACAGGGTGTCTCTAAAGCCTGAACATATAGGCAAAAATGTATATTTTGAAATGTTTGGAATATTAACAGACCTTAGCCCCCTTGACTTCTTTTTCTGGGGCATGTTAAAGGAGAAGGTGTACTCAATGAAAATCACAGATGCAACACACTTGATTGAAGGTGTAAAGAGTGAATGTGCTAAAATTGACAGCAATGTGGAGCTGGTGCATCGAGTTCTCGTGAATCTTGCAAAGCACATCAACCTTTGCATCACGAATGATGGAAATCATATTGAAGATGTTATTTGTTAATATTCTAATTAAATAAAACATTGAAAATTTCATTCATTTCATTTCTTGAAAATATGCATTTCTGCTTATGTGTCCAGACTTTAGGAACATCCTGTATATCTTATGTATAGTATAATATAAATATATTTTATAAATATAAAAAAATTATGAAATAAAATATTAAAACCCAACTAAATAAAAATTCAGTTGAACATAGATAATGTTACTATATTGTTTTCTAAATCAATATGTGACCCCCAAAGATCCTTATTATGGCTAATGACTGCCATTTCTATTTGAGTTTAATGCCACTCAACTAGATGATTCACAGAAGGAAATGAGAAAACAGCTATGGAGAAGCAAAGGAATGTAAGAAGAAATCGTGACAACTAAATGACCCTTGCAGTCAGGAGAGAGAACAGTCTTACCACCCGCTAGATCATAGGGAAAATTGACACCAAGTTTCACATTTAAAATTCTGGAGGCCTGGTATCAATATTCAGCCAGCCCAAACTAAGAGTTCTTTTGTCTGATACAAACTCAGTTGGGAGAAGGGGGAACTAAGGGGTTAGGGCAGGGCAGAAGCTCAGAGGACGGGGTAACCACTGGAGATATTATACCAGAGAAGGAGATAGTGTCCTCCAGTAAGGCTAGCCCCTACTGGGTTCTGCTGGGATTAGGGACATGGAAAGGAGAGGCCAGCGACCTGGGAGAGGAACACCAGTGAGGAGACCCTCTTAGAAGCATAAACTCTAACTGTTAGATGGATGGGTCTTCAGCAGTCATCCAACAAGTGGTCATCAACCTCTGCCTAAAGACCTCCAATAAGAGGGAATCTACCACCTCCCAAGGGAGCTCATTCTTTTTATGGCCAATTATAAGTGTTAGGAAGTTTTTCCTGATAATATAACTATATTTGCCTTTTTACAACTTCTACCCATTTCTCCTGATTCTGTCCTCAGAACCAAACAGAATAAGTTGAATCACTCTTCCACAAGAAAGCCCTTTAAATACTTATATGCCCCCCTTGAAACAATCATCAATCAATTAATAAGAATTTATTAAGCCATCATTAATATCCCTGGTAATTTTAACCATCCCCAATCCAACAAGAACTCAAGACTTTTCACTATGCTGGTTGCCATCCTCTAGACATACGCCATTCTATGGTTTCTGGGGTTGGAAGCCCAGAAACAACATATGCTTGTGGTATATTCAAGGCAAGGTGCATGGGTGGTGCTTGCTCTGTTAGAAAAGTATATCTCCCAAGACCCCAGAGGAAAACCCAGATGTCAGCAGAGCCCTAGTTAATCAATTAATAAGCATTTATTAAATGTTTACTATCTGCCAAGCACTGTCCAAGATGCTTCGGTGCTGAATGAAATAAGCCCAACTCCCTAGCAACTTACATTCTAATGAGAAAGACCCACTAATTATACTTCTGCCTTCATGCCATGATTCTCCCTCCAGGACTCAGTTTCTTTTTCTTTTTCTTAATATGTTTATTGGTATTTGCTAGTTCTTTACATCATCATAATTATTCCAAGTAGGCCCCCTTCTTATCCCCCACTCAGAGAGCCATCCCATATGAGAAATAGTATCTTTAGAGAGGGGGAAAATCAGTACAACTGAGGCATACACTGAAAAAGTCCAAAAGCAAGAGCAATGGGTAACACCTGTGTACCTCCCACGTCCACAAGGGCTATTTGGAGGCATCTTCTTTCATCTCTTCATTCCAGTCCTATTTGATCTTTAAAATTGTGTTATACTTATTTTGGATTTTTTTAGCTTGTGGTTGTTCTTTTCACTTTCATAGTTATAGTTACTGTGTATATTGTTTGCTTTGTTCTGTATCAGTTCATGTAGATCTTTCCATTCTTCTCTATATTCATCACACATTATTTCTTACAGCACAATAATATTCCATTATATTCACATGCCACAATTGGTTTAGCTAATGCCCAAACGAGGTCATCTACTTTGTTTCCAATTCTTAGCTATCACAAAAAAGTGCTACTATAAATATTTTGAATTATTTCGGGACTTTCTTCTCATCAGTGACTTCCTCAGGGTGTAAGTCCTCTTTTTCGTTATAATAAATGCTTTGGTACGTTCAACCATAGACTTTTTGGGTGTTTGACACATTACCACAAATTTTTTAAAAAATTAAAACGTGCTATTCCTGCTGCAGAGAAGCAGTATAGCATAATGAATGGAGAGCTAGTCTTGGCATCAGGAAGACATAGGTTTATATCTTGTCTCTGATACATCTTGGTTGTGTGACCCTGGGCAAGTCACTTAAATTCTCAATGCCCCCAGGTATCTCAGTCAATAAATTGTAGAACGAGCGCAGATCTGCCTTGGTAAAAGGAACATCTTCACTGTGGGCTCTTTATACCAATGAAATCACTATCAAAACTTGCTTCCTCCTACTTACAAAATTCCACAGTGTCATTGTGCAGACAGAAGCTGTCTACCCCCAGAGCCTGCTTGCCATTACAAAGGGTGTCCTTCATCCCAAGTCCCACTTCAGAAATCAATTACAAAAGTTCCAATCAAGCTCAGACAGTCATTTCAGTCTAGCAAGCAGATATAAAAAGAAGAAGGGAGCACAGAAAAGGTTGAATGACTTCAGAAACTTCCATCTGCTCAAAACTGAAACTAACAAATATTCATTTTCATTCTTGGCAGATGACTCTGGTAATTAAGGTAAGCAACTAATGACACCTTTCAGAGAGAGGGATTATATCGTTGATGAGTGCACTGAAAAGGGATAACATTGAACAACCAGCAATTCTAGATCTGCCAAAGACAGATTTTCCTAGAAAAAAAGAAGAAAATAGAAATCGAATCATGAGAAGTCAAAACCCCTCAGTCTCTACACAGACTTTAATCTGGCTGTCATGTTCTCCCAAAGCACCCAATTCTAGCAATCCCCCAGGGTCCCTCAACAAGAATTGAAGACCTCTCAAAAGTTGATGGAGGCTTCAACAAACACATTGCAATGAGAACATTTCTACCCAAATGCCGCAGCCACTGAATCTGCCAAGAGTCTCCGAGAGAGCAGCATTTTCTGTTTATTGGCTGCAGAGCCTGAGACATAGAGAGCAAGCAGCTTCCTGTCCCTCATGCCCAGGAGGTCTGGTAACTAATGTGAATTATGCCACCCAGGCAGATGAGTTCGGCAGTCAGGGGGAAGTAATCCATTTTAGCAGTCTAGACTTCCCGAGCCCTCCCCATGGCAATGACACATCACAGGTTTCGTTAGTTTCTCACTCATTTACAATGAGTCACCACTTGATTTTCAAGATTTCCCTTTTTCGGTGATAATATTGAACCTCCACTAATATCTGTCTCAGCAAGGAACCAGGCCTACCTCCTGCATGACTAAAATTGGGAGTTGTTGGCACTCACGCTGAGAGCGGAAACAATTTCTCAGGCTTAATTTTAGACTAGTGATGGAATAGTCTATCAACAAAAGAAACTTTGAGACAGCTCTCGGCACCAGCACAAACATTAATGAGTACCTATTAATTTTATATTGATGCTGTATCGATTTATGGATGGACATGTCTCCCTCATCAGAATGCCAACTAATTGCTAGTAGGAATTGTTTCATTCTTTGCATTTCCAGAGCCCGGCACATAGTAGGTGCTTAATACATACTTGTTAATAGATAGGTTGATTTTCCCTCTTTTTAAAGTTTTATCAGCACCTTGTGTTTATTTTATTCTATATCATAGTTATTTCCCTATATTTTCCCCAAACCCACCGAGTGGACATCAGAGACAGCAATGTGGGATAACAGATAGTGAGCTGACCGTAAAGCCAGGAAAATCTGGGGTTGAGTTCTTTCTCAGACTTGCCTCATGATCTTGGGCAAGTGTTAACATTTCAGTGTCCTAGCAACTCTCTAAAACTGTAAATCGTCAAAAAAAAAGTGCCACCTTCATTGATGGAGGGACTTTCCACAGCTGGTACATCCCTGTACTAAGGAAATCATAGGTCTATTCCCTACCTCTACTAGCGCCTTGATGTTGTTTTCTTCCTATATTCTTCCTAATCGCATTGGACTCTTCCTTATAGGAAACAAACAGTTAAACAAAAACTCACCAACAAAGCTGTATCTACCAGCATACATGATACTCCACTCCTGTAGCTCCCCGCCTCTCTATCAAGAGATACATCTGGACTGGTCATTGAAACAAGACAGAGTCCAGGGAGGAAAGGCATTAATGGGGGATGTGGAAAAGGGGAGGAAGTGGAGTAAAGGGAGGAGAATCAAGAAAGGCTCCACGTAGAAGGGTGAACTTAAGCTAGGGATCCTAAAAGGCAAAGGTGGGGAACTGAAATATAATCCAGAGATGCACAGGATCACCGGAGCTAGGAAAAGAGGACCCCCGTTCTAAGACAGGAACCTATTCTGTGGACATCCCAGTCGAGCACATTCCAGGGCATTACCCCCACCATATCACACCATTTGAGTAAATTTGGGGGGCAGCCCATGACTACACCTAAGGCTCCTTAGACTTCTGATTGGTTAATCAATCAAAAAATATCTATTAAATGCTTTCTAAGTGCCAAGCACTGTGCTGGGAGTCCAAGATACAAACATAAAATAGTTCAAGGAATTTATATTCTCTCAGGAGAAACATTAGTTTCCCTAAATGTCAAGTAACTCCACTTCCCCCAAACACACAATTTTGTAGGCATTCACCCATCCATGTAAAAGGTTAATCAATTTGTTGTTAATAACAATAATGATAGCAAGAGACAATCAAGGTCCCAAAGAGCAGCAAAGTGAATAGAGTGTCGGGTCTGGAGCTAGAAAGACCTGAGTTCAAATCTGGCCTCAGATACTTACTAGCTATGTGACTCTGGGTAAGTCACTTCAGTTTCTTTAAAATGAAACCACCTCAGTTTCTTCATCTGTAAAACGGGGATAATAATAGCACCTATTTCCCAGGGTTGCTGTAAGGACCAAATAAGATAATATTTGTAAAACATTTATCACAGTGCCTTGGCATGTAGGAGACACTATATAAATGTTAGCTATTATTATTAGCTAATATTACCTCTCCGTAAATGTCACATTTACTGAAGCCAGTCCATTTCCTAGACATCTTATCACCATAGTGCCCACACTCCTACTGTCATCCTCATGGCCCCCATACCACAAACTTGAACTCAGCCATTGGGTACCCCAGTTCTAATTGGGGAGCTTTTGCCTTTCCTTGTCCAAAACCAGGCCTCCAAGCCATCTTCTCACCCCGGAATATCACAAGTGTCTGGGCCACCCCTTTTCAATTCCCTTTTTATGCGTTATCTTCCCCTATTAGAATCTAAGCACCTTGAAAGGAGGGACTGTCTTGTTGACCTCTATTTGTAACCCAGGTTTAGCACAGTGGCTGCAGACAGTAAGTGCTTAATAAATGCTTATAGCCCACAAGCTGAAATTGATCTGGTTACTTTGGGGGTTTTGGGGGTTTTTTTGTTGTTTTTGCAGGGGAAAGGCAGGGCAATTGGGGTTAAGTGACTTGCCCAAGGTCACACAGCTAGTGTGTCAGGTGTCTGAGGCCATATTTGAACTCAGGTCCTCCTGACTCCAGGGCCGGTGCTCTACTCACTGCACCACCTAACTGCCCCTATCTGATTACTTTGACCAGTCCCTATGGGCCCTTTTTAAATGGAAGTGTAATTGGGAAACTCACTGCTGTTAGTTACATTACCTTATGACTAACAGCTATATATTTCTTCCTTATGTCCCTTGGTGAAATGCCTGGAAATGAGACTTGCCTTGGGTTGGTTTAAACTGGCAGCTCTTCATTTCACCTTGTTTCCTTGGTTTCCATTTTGGTGACTACTTTATGGTTTATCAATTCCCACAAAGAGGCTGTTGCTTTTTCTTTAATTGTTGCTAGGGAAATACATTCCTAAGCATAAGTATTCTGTAAGATCAGGGTTTTAGTGGGCTTTTTTCTTCATCTAAAAGCATGAAATCCTATTATATGAATCAATTGCTACATAAAAATATTCAGATTTAGCCAGCCAAGGCAAAGAATATGGGATCACAGCTCCTCAGGTCTAGAGATGGAAAGAACCTCCAAGGTCATCTAGTTCAACCCCTTCATTT
Organism: Trichosurus vulpecula; assembly: GCF_011100635.1. Taxonomy (NCBI): domain Eukaryota; kingdom Metazoa; phylum Chordata; class Mammalia; order Diprotodontia; family Phalangeridae; genus Trichosurus; species Trichosurus vulpecula. Next base: position 215,837,831 of record NC_050577.1, on the reverse strand, counting down.
TACTGATGAAAAATGGAGGCACGGATCTAAAGCTGGAAAGCACCTCAGAAATGATTCGGTCTGACCCCTTCACTTTATAGATAAAGAAACTGAGTCCTAAGGAAGTGAAGATGGATAGATAGATAGATAGATAGATAGATAGATAGATAGATAGACAGACAGATAGACAGATAGATAGATAGATAGTGGGTGGATGGATAGATAGATAGATAGATAGATAGATAGTGGGTGGATGGATAGATAGATAGATAGATAGATAGATAGTGGATGGATGGACAGATAGATATATAGATATATGGATAGATAGATGATAGATAGGTAGATAGACAGGTAGGTAGGTAGATAGATGGATAGATAGATAGATAAATAGTGGATGGATGGATGGTGGATGGATGAATAGATAGATTGATGGATAGATATACAAACATATATATTTAAACATATACATAGAATCATAAAAGAGATTTCTTAGATGATCTAGTTAAATGCTTTTATCTTGCAGGTGAGGAAGACCCGAGTTTAAATCTCACCTCTGATACTTATTAACTGTGTGACCCTGGGTAAGTCACGTAACTACTCTCAGCCTCAATTACCTCATCTGTAAAACAGGAAGAATAATAAACTTTGTAAGATAATAGTTGTAAAATACTTTGCAAACCTTAAAGCATTGTGTGAATGCAGGTGAAGAAACTAAAGCCCAGGGAGGTTAAGTGAAGATCTCTGTGTGGAAAAACCGAGAAGACCATGGAATTCTTTTGTTGTTTCTGTTCAGTCATTTTTTAGTCATGTTCATGACTCCATTTGGAGTTTTCTTGGCAAAGATATCAAAGTGGTTTGCCATCTCCTTCTCCAGCTCATTTTACAGATGAGGAAACTGAGGCAAAAGGGGTTAAGTGACTTGCCCAGGGTCACACAGCTAGTAAGAGTATGAGGCCAGATTTGAATGCCCAGCACTCTATCCATTGTGCCACCTAGCTGACCAATGGAATTCTCCCATTCTGTGAAAAAAATATTACGAATGGTAAAGATTTTGTTTCAGGAATAATTGTTACTTCCTTTAGGACCCTAGAAATGCCCTAATAAAACCAGTTTCCTTTGTTCAATCAATCAGTGAGGATTTATTGAGTGCCTACTATGTGCTAGATGCTAGGAATACAAAGAAAAAAGCCAAACCTTCCCTGCCCTAGATGTATTCATATTCTATTGGGAGAAAGAAACATACATATATAGGCACATACAAAATAGGTACAAGGTCATGGTAGGGGGAGTCATTAGGACTGAGGGGATCAGGGACAAGACTTCCTGCAAAAGGTGACACTTTTATGATTTATTAAGTGCCCCTCCTCTCTATTCTATATTCTTTAAAATGCAAGGGAACACTTTACTTTGAATAAAAAATAGGTTTTCTCCATAATATAAGTAAAAATAATTTTGGGGGGCAGCTAGGTGGCGCAGTGAGTAGAGCACTGGCCACGGAGTCAGGAAGACCTGAGTTCAAATCCAGCCTCAGACACTTGACACATTTACTAGCTGTGTGACCTTGGGCAAGTCACTTAACCCCAATTGCCCTGCCTTCCCCCCTGCAAAAAAAAAAAAAACCAAGACATGAAAAATGATTTTTTGGAGAAGAAAAAAAACTAAACCTTGGTCCTACTGGCAAATACCAAACAACCTCACATCCTGCTGTGCCCAGTGTGAGCAGCTTGGCACATTATGTGTGCCGGTCGGCAACTCTGACCACAGCAATAATGGTTCAGCACTCCAGGGCTGGACAGCGGAAGCAGATGAGCTTTGGGAGCCGTCCATCCTCAGGTCTGTCTCTTCAAGCCCTTTCCTAATGGTCCCATTCAGAGGAAGGCTTCTCTGGGCAGCCACTTCGCTTGACAATACATCCTCTTAATGATATCTGGATCCCCAAAGACAGCCCATGCCTCAGGAGGGGCAGTTCTCCTGAAAGTCTTCCTCGTAATTCAACTTATTCTGAATAAGACTTCTGTGTCTGAAATCTCCAGTGAATGAATAGCAAGGAAGATACAAAATTGAGTTAGCAGATAGGCGGTATAGTGGATAGAGTTCTATACTTGGAGTCAGAAGACCTGAGTTCAAATCCTGCTTCAAATACTGGCTGTATGATCCTGGCTAAGTCATTTAAACACTCTCAGTCTCAACTTTCTCATCTGCAAAATAGGTATAAAATGGTTGTTGTGAGAATCAAATGAAATAATATCTGGACAGTGAGTACTGTATTATAGACTGATTGGCTGACTGTAAAGACAGGGGAACAGACTTATGCCCTCAATGGCTGGGTTTCTGAGAATTTGGGTGATTTCCAAAGAGCTAACATTTGAAAAGAATTGTTCATATCTTTGTTTTAAGCACTGACTAGAACCAAATCAAACATCAGTTCCAGGGTAGGTTGCAGAAGGCTTTTATGTTCCAGCTTTGTTTTGGTTCAATTGTCTTAGAAAATATATTGGCTTGTTCCCAGTTAAAATTGTTTCCCTAGTATTTCTGTTGTTTTGTTTCTGCTGTTAAGTAATTGGTTCTGCTTGAAGTTAAAAAAATTTTAATGAACAGTACACTTTCTCAGAATAATATTTTATTGGCTATATTCAAAACCAAAAGAAATGCTTCTGTTAGAAGTTAATAAAAATAAAGATGTAATTTTTCCCATCCAGGTTCATAGACACCCCCCATGAAATCTGTCCATGGACTCTCACAGGGTCCATAGACAGCAGGTTAAAAAACCCTGGTTTGGTAGAACTAGCACTGGGTTTTGTGTCAGGAGATCTGGGTTCAAATCAATCAACTGACCAGCATTTATTAAGTACCTACTATGTGTCTGGCTCTGTGTTAGGCTGACAGATACAGAGGGGAAAAAGTGAAACATTCCTTGACCTCAAGAAGCTTACATTCTATCAGGGGAGAGAATGTGTATGTTGTTCTTGTTCAGTCATTTCAGTCCAACTCCTCGTGACCCCATTTAGGGTTTTCTTGGCAAAGATGCCAGAATGGTTTGCCATTTCCTTCTCCAGCTCATTCTACAGATGATGAAACTGAGAAAACAGGTTAAGTGACTTGTCCAGGGTCACACAGCTAGTAAGTGTCTGAGGCTGAATTTGAACTCAGGAAGATGAGGAACTAACAGTTGAGAGAAAGGTGCAAGCTGAGCACTGAAGGAAACTAGGAGATCTAAGAGATGGAAATGAAGAGGGAATAAATCACAGGCATGAGAGTCAGCTTATACCAAGGCACAGAGATAGGAGATGCAGAATCATGTACGAGGACGAGTGAGGCTGTCAGCTCAAGCATCTTCTACCTGCGTGACTTTGGAGAAGTCATCTTGCATTCTCTGAGCCTTGTTCATTCACCATGAAGAGCTTGACAAAGGCCATCTCGAAGGGCCCTTCCATCTCTACATCCTGTCACAATGATCAGTGACTATCATGTTGGGGTTTATAAAACTAACAGAGTTCATTGAGGTCACTCTTTCTGATTCATTCAAACCCCTGTTACCAAGGCACCTATTCAGAATTAGCACAGGAAAAGAAAGAAAAGAGTTTTTTTTCGGTTTAAAACAGAGAAAAAAATAAGTATCATATCATTGATGACTGTAATGTCATATGAAAAGTTCATTGTCACTTTTAAGACATCGAAGCGAGGTCAACATGATGCCAAACAGCTGAATTAAAAAAACAAATCTATCAGTCAAATATCCACATATTTTGTCTATCCAATGCTAAACATTTGGGTCTAAAAAGATGACTAAACATCAATATTTTCATACAAATGGATAGCATTATAAAACCTTAACCAGCTGAGTCTAATTTTTGTCAAACCAACTTTCCAGTAGCTGAAACTATTGGTGAGAACTTCTCCTTTCCATCATTTGAAATCCCAGTGACAAGACCAACTGGCCTAATGGACCAAGCATTTTCTTCCTGTTTTTCAGAAAGCATTTTCCACCCAGGAATAGAGTCTTAACAATCTGCTCCTCCTCTTCACTCTTCCTCTGTACAGCCATTTGATCATCTCCAACCCTGATCTTCTCATCCTTCTGCCAGTGTCATGCTTTGCCAACATGTTGACAGGACTTCTCCAGTGGTCCATCCTTCTGACACAGAAACTAAACAGATCAAAACTTGAGCTCATTATTTTCCTCTGACTCAATCACCCCTTCCCAATTCGCCCACATTTGTCAGTGATGGCAGCAGCTTCCTAGTCAATCCTCCAGCCTCATTGTCTTGTGAGTCCTTTGCCATTTCATTCTCCTCCCCCCCTATTGGACACAGGCAATCTAGTGGTGAAGAGAGTGGTATGTGTGACACTCCCACAACCAATATTTTTCCCTTATATATACACAGACAATTTCAAAATCACTGTTTTTCCTAGCACATACCATCATTATTGATAGGGATAGGGACTGGACCTGTGAACTGGGGAGGAAAGTCCCTCTACCATCATAAGACAGCTCCTTCTCAACAGTTTTGAGTTTTAGAGAGTTAGCTACAACACCAAGAAGTTAGTGCCCAGGATTGCCCAGCCTGTAGGTGTCAGAGGCAGGACTCTTCATGGCCTCTCTCCACAGTGCCATGCTGCCTCTCTACTTTTCATGAAAAGAACAGACCAGCTACCCAGCTTGTAGCTCATGGGACATCTCTGGCCAACATTATGCATATCTCAGTGTAATTGGAAGCACTAGAGTCTGAACACCCAAATTCAAATCCTACCTTCTCCACTTACCAGTTATGAAAAAAATTAGGTGAGCCATTTACTTTCTCCAAGCCCTGGTTTCTCCAGAGAATTAAAGTTGCAGTCCACCCAAAGGCCAACACGGGGGCATGCTGTGGGCAGAAATGAGCTGCAACATTTTAGCAACAAAAAAATTGTGGAAGAAAAGTTCCATACATATAATATATGAGCTTAATAAATATATATGTATATATGAGTATATCATTCTCAGATTATTTATCTAGCCCTAACCCCTAGTCTTGATTCTCTAACTACCTACTAGTCATTTTGAACTAAAGTCCCAGAGACAACAGACTGCATATGGGAGATGGAGGGTGAGGAGTTAATATACATATATTTATTAATCATACATATGCTTACCATAAATAAAATAAATTCAAAATATTACTTAATTTTTTAAAGTATCATAAAGAGAGATGAATGGATTTGGGCCAACCATATAACAAGAGCAAAGAATAAACAAGGGAGTTCTAATCCCCCACTGCTATCCACCCCATGTCAAAGAATCTAGAACAAGGTGCCCAGCACATCAGGTGGAAAATTTCTGGGAAGATAAAGGCACAAAGGCATGAGTTTCAGAGGTGCAAAAGTATAGATGGGCTTAAACCTACTAGGTATATCCACCTAGATGAGATCACAGATCTATTGAAGAGTCAAAGTTTAAGGAATGCAAAACACTCTTCATAACTACCCTGTGAAGTAATCTGAGCATAATCATCTCCATTTCACAGATGAGAAAACTGAGGCTCAATTGGAGAACAATTTACCTGGGGTGACATAGAGCCAGGTAGAGCCAGGATTTGAATCACAGTTTCTAGTATGCTGTCCAACACACCATGCTGTCTCTAACAATGTAGGCACAGATTCTTTACATAAAGCACTTTAAAAAGACATAACTATGACTCCTTCCTATTGATCATAGGGAGATAGGTTTAGAGTCCTTTGGCACCTTAGAGGTGATTTAGTTTTTCATTTCACAGCTCATTATGTTGAAGCTCAGAGAGGTTAAGTAATTTCTTCATGGTCACACAGTAAGCATCAGGGATGGGATTAAAGCTCTGGTCTTCTGATTCCAAATTGTCACTGTTACCTCATTACTCAGGGGTATGAAGTGTTTTTAAGGAATTAGGCCTGATGGAGATCTCATATAGAACTGGATAAAAGCCAGTGTTAGTGAAAAGACATCACTCATTTTGAAAAAAAGGTGACATGCAAAGGGTTTAGGACAAAGGGCACCAAGAATAAGAATGATAACTGAGAACAGTAGCCAAAGAAAGATAAAAGAGGCCAAAGGTTTCATTAAGAAAAATGAATGAAGAATAAACCAGCTAGCTCCAAAGGAGGGGGCTGAGGACACTTTACTGCCTAATTACATCCATAAAAGATATGATGAGAGCCTTACCACGTATATCACGGTCAAACAAACGATCACATTAGCAACTAGCAGAGCAGATCCACAGCTCTCTAACGGCGCAAATCCTAACTGGTCAAATCTAGAGGGTTCAAAGCAAAGCCCTCTTCAGTACAGGACACAGACCAGACTGATACTTTGGGCTATATTGGAATGCCTTTCAACTCTATGAGTTTATGATCGATGAGATCACAACATCTTGGAGTGAGAGCTGGAGAGTCTTCCAAGACCATCTAGTCCTATCTATCCCCCTCTCAATTTACAGATGACGAAAATGAGGACTAGAGTTTGAAGAGACTTGCCCAAGACTTAAGTCCTTTTTCTCTAAATCCAGGGCAGAACACTAGAAAAAAATTTATCTTTTCTCAAGGTATTGGTCTATTTCTAGAAACTGTGATTTCAAGGTTCAAAAACAGTATCCAAAGTCTTCTTTCTGTTTTTTAAGTTCAGATACAAGACAAAGCACATTGTTACAGTACATGTAATGTGTACTCCATACATCGTACAGGATTTGTATTTGAGGTACAATATGCTTCTTTGCTAGATGTGGTTGCTAGATAATAGAGTGCTGGACTTGGAGTCAGGAGGACCTGAGTTCAAATCCAATCTCAGACACTTACTAGCTGTGTGACCCTAGGCAAGTCACTTTTCTCTATTTGCCTCAGTTTCTTCATCTGTAAAATGAGCCTGAGAAGGAAAGGGCAAACCATTCCAGTATCTTTTCCAAGAAAATCCCAAATGGGGTCACAAAGAGTCAGACATAACTGAAATGACTGAACAACAACAAACATTTTATGTATATATATAATATATATTTATATTTATAAATTTATATTCCATATATCCTAGATGTGTATTCTACAGTATGTACTTTTGTTATAAGTACTATTGTAACTTTACAGTGCTATGTATCTAGCTTCTACATGTATCCCAGCCTAAAAACATATAATTCTAGTGTAGATGATGCATACTAAATATCTCCATGAATACTATACAGTGGAGTTCAGATAATGGCCAGTAACTATGCTGCATGCTCATTTATATATGCTTAGAATATATGTTCAGAGCTATCTCGTTTATTCTCATGTAATTTATAGAGGTTACAAATTTCTAGTCGGGGTAAGGCTATAGGGGACATGCCTATGGACATATCACCCTGAGTTTCTAGGTAATGAGTGTTCTTTTCAAGTTCTCTCATAATTAAAAAGCCTTCAAAGAACTTAGGGGTATTTCTGATGTCTAATTTCATATAGATATCTTTCTAATTTAGGAATACTCAGTTTTTTGCTTCTGAGAGACCCGCTTCCTGATTCCTATGCCAACCAGGCATTTTTCTTTAGAAAGGTGAAGGACAGGAAGTAAACTCATCTACATGGCTAAGCAACGTGGCAAGAATAGAAGCTTGAGTCTGGTCAGGAACAAACCACCACCTGATGGGATGTCAGGTCTATTTCCATAGAGACAAGCTGATATAAGGGAACAATTCCCCCTTGCCTTAATGGGAGGAAAAAGCCATGAACTTGCCATAAGCAAGGCAGGGGAGGGTCCAGACAAAATCCTCATATAAAGACCTTGGAACATGCCTACATTCAGTGGCAGAATATTCTATTTGCAGCCAGACCTTGAGTAAGAACATAACAACAGCCATTTCAAAGGATTGTAAGTCACTAAAACTGTCATTCTCTGCAAGTAACAAGGAATTTTCCATCCACAGTTTTGGAACGAAGTGTCAGGTCAGACCTTTACAGGGAAAGCCTAAAGGAGGAGTTTTAAGACACATTTATTGAGATTTTCTTTAAGATAAAGTGTAAGGACCTGGGTTCACATCTTATCTCTGCCATATCACCTACATGACCTTGGGAAATTCTCTTAACCTCTCTTGGCTTCAGTTTCCTTGTCTGTAAAATGTAAATTGAGACTAAATGATCCTTAGTTCTAAATCTGTAAGCCTATGGCATGTTTATGGGACTTTGGGCAGGTCAGTTCACCTTTCTAGTTTTGAGAGCACTAAGGTCAGGAAGATCTGAGTTCAAATTCTGCCTCAGACACTTACTAGCTGTGTGACTCTGGGCAAATCACTAAACTTCTGTCTATTACAACTGGAAAATGGGATAATAATAGCACCTAATTCCTAAGGTTGCAGAGAGGATGGAATGAGATAATATTTACAACATACTTAACATAGTACCTAGCATACAGTAAGTGCTTAATAAATGTTTGTTTCCTTCCTTTCTCTCTGTGCCTCAGTCTCCTCATTTGTAAAAGGAAGAGATTGAATAAATGACCCCTAGTTCCCTTTCAGCTGTAAATCTGTAATCTTCTGACATAGCTGTGTGACTCTGGGTAAATCACTTAACTTTTCTGAGATTCAGGTACCCCATCTCTAAAATGAAAGGGGAAAAGTAGACAAACGACAAATTCACGACTCAATGCACAAGAGAGAGTTTGCCGCTGGGGCCAGGATGCTTCTTTTCAGACAATGCCAACCGCTCCAGCGTCGTCTGCTTGGGTTACCGTGTGATCCGCAAGAGACAGTCCAATTACAACCCGTCTCCAGCCCCGCAGTGGAAGCAGAGATGAAAATAGTCCATCACCTCACATTCCTGTGGCATCGAGCCTTCTCCCGGGGATCATTTCTCGGTGATGAACTTTTGGAGATGCTGCGGCTCTGCTCGCTAATGATGTTAAGGGGAAGATGATGTCCCGCCTAGGACTCGCCGGCAGCAGCTGGGGGCACGGGCCACCAGATCGCACCTCCCACATCACTGGGATAAAGCCCTGGAGCCATCGCCTGTCCCGTGTGCTTTAAAATGACTCCCATATTTAAAAATCCTTCGATTTCCCCAAGCCTTTACGTTAATAAGATCTGGAGCAAACAAGAGCTTTGCTTCGTTTGTTTGGGGAAAATCACTGTGGCTCAACCCTATCAAACACAGCTAAATTGGGCAACAAAATACTATTTACTGTTCCCTGCGACTCTGGTGTGTGCCTTCTATATAATTATCCTGTGTGTTGTGTTGAATGTTGGGTTGTTTGGGTTATTTTTTTAATCCTTGTTTATTGATTAGGCATTGAACCGTTTAACTCTGTTCCCCTTCCTTACGAAGAAAATTAGGTCAGGAGTAGAAATAGCTTTTCATCTGGCTTTCTTGGATGATGCAGGCTTCCCCAAGGCCTGGAAGAGATGGGCCTGGCAGCTGGCCTCATAGGCCTGGTGGGTTTGAAGCAGGCTCAAGCAACATTCCCTTCCAATTTTCTCATGGTAATGGCACCCTCCTGCCTCGCAGCGGGCCCCTTTTATCATGAAATGTCATTGAAATGAAAAGAAAAGGTGGGACTCAGGTGCAGGTGTTTCTTGGCATGGCCCCCCAGGGATGGGCAGGGGGGAGCTGAATGATGTGTGTAAGGCTGGTGCTTGGAATACAGAGCTGAGTTCCTCTGGTACAGGTTTGCTTCTTTTTGTAGGAATTCTGCAGGGCTTACTCTGTATGTATGTATGTATGTGCTCTGCGTTAGACCCTAGGGTTTATACAGCGTCTCAAAGGATATGTATAGCTGGGCGGGGCGGGGGGTGTCGCAGTAGATGCCACAAGAAGCTCAGTGAGACCCAAAGGGCTATAATCAGTAAATCAAGTACTTACAAAGTACTTGGTATGTTGGGGAAGAGCATCAGGCTGGCTCTCAAGCCAGAGGACCTACATTCAAACACTCCGTCAGAGCTTAGCAGCTGTGTGACCTTGAACAAGTCTCTTTACCTCTTCAGGCCTCAGTTTTCTCATTTGCAAAATGAGGGGGATAAGACCAGAGGACCTCTAAAGTACCCACAAGATTTAGTTCTATTATCCTAAGAGCCGACCATGTCCCAGACCCTGGGAATACAAAGACAATACAAAAGATGAAAAGAGAACAGTCCCTGACCTGAAGATACAAACGCTGAAGGTGGAAATAATGTGTGCATGTAAAAGGAGAGGGGAGATTTTGTCCCCTGTCCCCCCCAATCCAGCTCTGTTGATGTTAGTCACAGGATTTGACCCCTTCCGCTCTTCCCCAGCTCAAGTGGTTTAGTCAGAGGTGACAGTCACAGGTAATGAGTTATTTAAGTGTTGACAATTATTATGCCTTTTCAAAGGATGAAATGGGGAGATTCAGTCCCCCCCAACCTTTATATATACATGTAAGTAAATACAAAGAAATTTCAGGGAGCAGCAAAGACACTATGTTCAGCTCTGTGACTCAAATCTTATCTTACTTAGAAAGAAGAGGCAGGTGAAGCAAAAGAAAGAGTGCTATACTTGGAGTCTAGAACATAGGCATGAGGGACATGGAACAAGGGGCATGTGGCCTTTGGGGCCCACTGTACAACTTATCTGGCCCTTAGCATATTATATCTTATATTGTTATTTCTCTCTTAATTTATATGTGTGTCCTAAGGCTCCATTTGGGCTGTAAGACTAGTGAGGGCCAGAAGCTGAGCTAAATGGTCTCTATATTTCTAACTACCAGTACATAGAGGGTATTCAATAAATGTTTGTTGGTGGTGGTTATGAAGTCCATCAACTAGTCCATCAACAAACATTTATTAAGCACCTACAATATGCCAAGCACCATGATAAGCCCCAGGGATACAATCAAGGAAGCAAACAAGCATCTATTAAACATTTACTATTTCAGTAACTGTGCTAGATACTAGGAAAAGGAAAGAAAAAAATGAAAGAGTCCCTGCCTCCAAGGAGCTTACATTCTGGAAAAGGGGAGGGGAGAAAAGCATATATAGAATATATATAACTACATGCACAATAAATGTGAAATCAGTGCAACATAGTTGAGGGAGGGAGAGAATTAGTGGCTGGGGGATCATGAAAAGCTCTGTTTAGAAGCTGTTTTTTGAAGGAAAGTAAGGATCCTACCAGGCATCAGTGAAAAAGGAATACATTCAGGCATGGTGAACAGCCAGGGCAAAGGTATAGAGGTAGGAGGTGTTGTGTGTGATGAACAGAAAGAAGGTCAGTTGGGCTAGGGCACAGAGCAGGAGGAGAGTAGCTGAAAGATAATCATTTGATTGCACATGTATAATCTATATCAAATTGATTGCCCTCTCAAGGAGGGGGGGAGGGAGGGAGGAAGAGAATTTGGAACTCAAAATTTTCAAAAATGAATATTAAAAATTTTGTTTACATGTAATTGAGAAAAACAAAAATTAAATGTAAGAAAGGTAATGATTAATTAATGATGAAGGCTGGTGATGAATGAATTAAGAATATGGCATCTCTGAAAGGTTCCTGGAGTTTAGATGTCCAGAAAAGCTGATGAGGTATTCTGGCCTCATAAAATAGTATGATTCTAAACTGACCAGGTCACACAGCTAAGTCAGTGGACAAGGCAGGATTTGAGTTAAGGTCTCCTGACTCCAGGTAAAGTCCACCATCCATGTCACCATCTAGCTGTCTCTAAGACTACTTTATAAGAGAAGGCAGTAGCCAACAATCTGGCACTGGCAGAGGCCACAAAAAGCCTCCTGTAGATGTTACATTTTGTGTTGAGTTTTAAAGGAAGCCTGTGAACTACTGATGACTGGTATAGTTGAGGGAGAGCATTTCAGGCACTGGGAACAGCCAGCTCAAAGGCAAAGAGACAAGGAGATGTATATGACAAAGGCTCAGGAGGCTTCTCAAAGCTACTTATGTGTCTGCCTATTAGCAGTTACATCAGCAGTAGGCCCCCGAAGGCTAAACTAGAGAACAGAGGTCAAAACCTAAAGAAATGTTCCTGCAAATAAACTTAGGTTGCCTTGAATGCCTGGTTGGCATGTGTCCCACACTATCTGGTGACACAAACAAGATGGTAATTAATTACAATTGTATAATTGCCCTTTGTGGTAAGTGGAAGACTACAAACTAAGCATCGGATAATCACAGGGGAAGAAGCCCTTACTCTGGTTCTACAGACTCTCAGAGGTAGAACCTTTCAAGGCTGTCTGGCTGATCTACACCCACTCAGGTTTCCCCTCTACCACACTAGTGGCCACCCAACCACCACTTAAGGAGCTCAGATAATAGGGTGGTAGATGGTGACAAGGTTATGGTTAAGATGGCAGCTGCCAAACCCCCATTTTGTTACCACCAGTCAATAACTCTCCTTTCTCAGACAGACTTTTTTTTGCTTAGAATCAGCCTAGAGGCATTCTGGATAAGGAACATTTTCAGAATTCTCCTTCACTTAGTCCCTCCTTCCCCTCCACCATTTTTGCACTGGTTAGCCAAGCACGGAGGAATGCTTGTAGACACTTTCTAGGACTTTTCTACTTCCTGAAGCCCAAGAGTCTAGGGTCACCTGCAGGGAAGGAGATTTAGATTGTCATAGGCCTCCACTCCAACATGCAGGATGTACAATATCCCAGAGGATAAGAAGCAGGGAGGGACAGAGGGATGACTAGGCCAAGAAGGACTGCTGACCAGGACCTCTTCCACCACCTTTGAGGATGGCATCTAAGAAGGAGAAAAGTGTCCTGGCTCTAGAGTCAGAGGACCTGGAATCAAATTCTACCTCAGCTTACTATGTGACTTTGGCCGAGTCACTTTCTCTCATTGGCATCCTTTCCTCATAGGTAAAAGGAGGGAGCTGGATTTGATAGCTCCTAAGGTGCCTTCCAGCTCTAGATCTAAGAGTTTATTTCTGGAGAAAGCCCTTTTGTGCCTAAATTTCTCTGGATAGCCTTGTGAGAAATCCATCACCCAGCTAGCTGGAAGTGGATGGTCTGCAGGGCTTTTCTTGAAAACCATAATTTCCTAATGCCATACAGTTGGCTGAGGACCAAGACAAAGAGTAAACGTGTAGAAAGCATCCTGTAAACACTAAAGCACTATAAATGTGAGCTGGTCTGATTATCATTACTGTTATTACCAATGGTGGTGTCACCAGTAATAATCTCATTTCCCTTCCTCGCCCTCTTCCATTTATTTTCATAGAATTATATATTTAGAGTTGAAGGGGACCTTGGAGGCCTTCAAGTCCAATCCTCCCATTTTACAGATGAGGAAACCAAGACACAGGGAAGTTAAGTGATTTGTCCAAAGGAAATGTCCCAGGTGGGATTTGAACTCGTGACTTCCTGACTCCAAGTCCAGAATTCTAGCCACTACATCTTGCTTCTTCCTGCCAAATAGGTAGCACCATAGATCTATAGTGGAAAAGGCTGTCAGAGACCATTTAGCCCAACAATCTTATTCTACAAACGAGAAGATCATTCTGGCAGTGAAATAGCCAGGATTCGAACCCAGGTCCTCTGCCTTCCAATCCAAGACTTTTTAAAAAATTAATACTATATTTTACAGTTGGACAATTACTTTGTCTTTTTATCCCCAGCACCTAATATACTGTCTAGAAACCACCAAGTATGTAATTAATGTTTATTGAGTTGAAATAACCATGATTTGTGAATGAGAGAATTTTCTTTCTTATATGAAAGGGGGGCAGACTGGAGCAGAGGGGTGGGCAGTGTGAAGCCTTGGACTTCAGAGTTTCTCCTATGTATCCCATCTACCCACAGAAGTGTTTACAATAAATATTTTCCTCCAAAACCTCTGGAGATAAACCAGGATTCAAAATGTATCTTTGGGAAGGCAGTGGCCAGAGTTTGCATGAGAGGCAGAAGGACCCCCCAATTTCAAAGTCTTGTTTCATTGTACATTGTGTGATCCAGCCAAACTATCCTTCTCTGTCCTCCCCTCCTCCATCTCCCACCTCAGTGTCTTTGCTTTGGCCATCTCCATGTCTGGAGTGACTGCTTGCTCAGCTCTGACTCTCCTCTTCCTTTAAGGCAAAGCTGAAAGACCAGGAAGGAAGCCTTTTCCTGATCTCCCCAGATTCTACTGTTTAGCCCGCCCCTCAAAAAAATTACCTTGTATTTATTGTGCATATACTTTCTATGATGGGCAGCCAGGTGGCACAATGGATAGAGTATAGGGCCAAGAGTCAGGAAGACTCATCTTCCTAAGTTTAAATCTGGCCTCAGACATTTACTAGCTGTGTGATCCTGGGCAAGTCACTCAACCCTGTGTGCCTCAGAAGGAGATGGCAAACTACTCCAGTATCTCTGCCAAGAAAACACCAAATAGGGTCACAAAGAGTCAGACACAACTGAAAAATAACTAAACAACAAAAAATATTTTCTATCAGTGGTAGCATAACACGATAGAGAGCTGGCCTTGGAATGAGGAAGCTCTGGATTCAAATCCTGCCTCTGACACCTCTTGGTTGCGTGATCTTTTCAATGTTCTAAGCAACTCTCTAAGACTCTAAGTTACAGAGAAGGTGCTAACCTTCATTGGCAGAAGTTCCCTCTACCAATGAAGGCAGGGTCCAACCTGTCTAATTTTATATTTACTTATATGTGTATATCATCACCTTGAGGGCAGGGACCGTCTCGCTTCTGTCTTTGTATCCTCAGCACCCACCTGGCACGGTACCTGATACACAGAAAGTGCTTAAGAAATAAGTGTTGGCTGAATGATTGAAAGGGGCAGCAATAGACAATGGAAAGAACATGGGTTCGAATCCTACCTCTCCCACCTACTAAGTGTACGAAATCACAACCTCCCTGAGCCTCATTTTCCTCAACTGGAATATAAGAATATTGGATTAGATCACCTCTGAAGTCTCCTCCAGCTCTAAATTATGATCCCATGACCCTAAGTCGCTTTTCTTTGTCCCTTCCGGCTTGAAATCTAGGAATTTACAAGCTTATGATTGCATCTGAACTGGGCCAGATGAGAAACCAGAGAATTCAGGACTAACTCCATGCCATCTTCCCTGGCGAGCTGACATAGCCCAAGTTTACAAATTGATTGCGTTTTACCCTATGCTCTGTCTTCCTCAGCAACAGGGCCAGTGTTACAGTGTATCATTATAATAAAAGTATTCTTTGTTGAATCATTCTGGCCCCAATTGAAGCTGACTATTAAAGCCATATTTTTTTCTCCATGATTTGGTTTAAAGTCCCACCCAAACCCCCTAGAATTCTTTCTATTGTAGTCACCCTCACACATAATGGGTAGAGATGAGGTTGTCTCAGAGGACTGCAGTAGGGAGGCAATCTGAACCTACTTCCTGCCATCCTTCGCTCCCACACCCTCCAACCGAGTCACTCTATCAGCACAGTCTCAAAATCATGCCTAAGTGGGCAACAGCAGGGTCTCTTCCGGGCTCAGGGCCTGCAATTGGAAAGGCATGAAGAGCGCCTGATTTTTTTTAATGTCCTGTTGATCTAAACAAGGAAGTTTACATCACTGGAAATTTACAAGGGGTAGTCAATTTAGATCTCTTTCCCTTTTTATGGAATGCATTACCAGTGTGGTATTTGAGTTCCTGTTTTATGAGAGGAGTTGTTGCTTCACTACCAGAAGATGGGTTTCATTAATCCTTAATTTCTGCCTCTGAGAGAACCACTCAGTACTTAGACTAAGGCGATACTGCCCTCTCCTGGATGTCACTGAGTTTCCTTTCCTTTCCTTTCATGCTAAGGGAAAAGGCAGCAAAGCATGCTGCTGCTAAGAGCTAAATAAATGAGCCACATAATTATTGCTCACCTGGATTTCGGATTCTAGAGGGAAATCAGAATTCCTGATTCAAGATTCCAAAGTGGGGGGGAGGAGGGAGTGAGTTGAGTGACTGCTTTCCATTGACTGGCTTTTTAGTCTGGACATCCTGGATTCAGATCCGGCCTCTAACCAACTCTATACCCTTGAGTAAATCTCTTCACTTCCCTGGGGCTGAGATTTCTCCTCTCTACCACGAGAGAGTTGTGCTAGTTGGTCTCTGAGCTCTCTGCCAGCTATAGATCTATGATCCTAAGACCTGGAGTCTTACAGATGCAGGGCTGGAAGGAATACCACAGTATCCCATATTGGCATTCCACCTGATACCACAGCCAAAGGCATATACTCAGTTGCTAGGCAGATATCCACAAAGGTGTTGGTTATAGGTGAGGCCTCCATCCCAGAAGTGGGCACAGTAATAGGCATTAGACCATAAACTCCTAGTATGCAAGTCTTGAAAGTACCCTGTTCTGGACACTCAGTAGGCACTTAGCTCATGCTTGCCTACTGAACAGGGGCTATCCTGAAACTCAAGGAAAGTCAAATCTCTATCCCAAAATTCAGGGTAGAAGAGAAGAAATTTCTAGAGGTCAGAAATCATGAAAGATCATGGCAGCAGTATATTTATAACATCATAGACCTATGGCTAGAAGGGACCTCAAAGACCAATTAGTCCAATCTTTCTCATTTTTTAGAGGAGAAACTCAGACAGAGCCAGGTTAAGTGACATGCCCAAGGCCACACGGATAGTAGGAAGTGGTAAAGCTGGGATTTGAACTCAGTTCCTCTGATTCCTGAACCAATACTCTTTCTACCAAATCAATCTGCCTCCCCTGGGTAGTAGAAAAAGAATCCTGGTGCTGGAGTCCTGAGGACAGGATGTGAGTGCTGGCTTTAACAGAATCACAAAATCTCAGAGTTGAAAAGGATCTCAGTGTCCATTAGGCCTAGCCTGCGCCCGGCTTCTCTTAGTAGCTGGATGGCCAAAAACAAGTCACTTGGACTCTCTGAGCCACCGTTTCCTGTTCTGAAAAATGGGTGACAATACATACACTACCTACATCTGTGGGTTATTGTGTGGAAAGTGTTTGTGAACTTTAGAGTACTTTAGAAGTGTGTACTGTTATACAAACCTTGACTGTGGAGAGTATGCTCATTCGGTCCCAGTTGTCACAGAAACAGAGGTGGGAGGGAGAAGCCAAGATTCTGGAACACTGACTGACTCTTAGTGCTAGAAGGGGAATGAAATAATAGAATGCCAGAGCTAGCAGGAACATGGAACAATGAGTGTCAGATAATTAATAAAAATAATAATAGCTAACATTTATATAGTGTTATTATGCAGTTATTTATATAGTTATATAACATGTATATAGCTATGTAACATGTATAAAGTTATATAGTACTTGTCTATTATTTATGATTATAGAACAATATATCATATAGTATTTATATTTATATAAATTTTATGTAAATTATATTTGTTCTATATAAACATGTACATATTATTTATGTTCATATAATAAATAGTATATTATGTATTATATGTTATTTATATAAAATTGTCTCTATTATATATGTTATTATAAATAAACATGTATATTATTTGTGTTTGTATAAGAAGTATTATGTGTATTATTTATATAAAATTTTATATATGTATATTTAAACATTTATATACCATTTCCATTTTGTTGTTGAGTTGTTTTGGTCATGTCTGACTCTTCACAGCCCCATTTGAGGTTTTCTTGACAAAGATACTGGAGTGGTTTGCCATTTCCTTCTCCAGCTCATTTTACAGATGAGGTACTGAGGCAAACAGGGTTAAGTGGCTACCCCAGGGTACCATAGCCAGTAAGTGTCTGAGGCCGGATTTGAACTCAGATCTTCCTGACTCCAGGCCCGGTGCTCTATCCACTGCACAACCTACCTGCCCTATTTATATTTTTATAATAAATAATATGTTTTATGTTATTTGTATTTCTAGAAATGTTATATAATATAAATATTATACAAATGTGCCAGGCACTGTGTTAAGTGATTTACAAATATGATATCATTTGATCCTCACAACAACCCTGGGCAGTAGATGCTATTATTATCACCATTTTACAGATGAGGAAACTGAGGCTGACAGGTTAAGGGACTTGTATAGGGTCACAAGCTAGTAGATATCTGGAACTGGATTTGAATTCAGATCTTCCTGAGATCTGGAAGTGATCTTAGAACATGGATTATTAGCTCTGGAAAGGACCTGAGGAAACAGGATACAAAGTGTTAGGGTTGGAAAGGACCACAGATTGCCAAGCATGATAGCACTAGAAAAGACCTCAAAACATGGAAGGCAGAATGCTGGTGCTGGGTTCTATGTTCTAAGACCCTTTCTAAGAGTAAGGGACCTTAGTTAAGACCTTAGAACATAGAACCCAGAATGTTAGCGTGGAAAGGGAACACAGAACATAGAATGTTAAGTCTATAAGGGACTTGAGAATATATAACACAGAATGAAAGATCCAGGGGAACCTTAAAACATAGAATGTTAGCTCTGGAAGGGATATGGGAGCACAGAATATAAACTACCAGTGGGGAGGGAGCTAAGAGAGACTTCAGAACATCAAATGTCAGAGCTAGAAGGGACCTTTGAGACCACCTATTCATACTTGCTCATTTTATGAATGAAAAAACTGCCATGGAGTCCCTCAGCTAGCTGGTGGCACTGCCCAGACTAGAACCCAGGTCTCCTGATGTGCAGTCCAGTGGTCTTCACATAACACCATGTAATTATTACTCATAACTTGATGGGTAGTATGCATCCCCACCCACCCATATAGAAGTTATGTTATTTGTTATGAGTAGCACCAGGGTACCTAGGTTCAAATCCCTCCTCTGACACTTTTTACTTGTGTGACTTTGGGAAAGTTAATTATCTTTCCTGCCTCGGTTTCCTTATCTGTAAAGTGAAAAGGTTGGACTAAGTCGCCTCTGACGTCCTTTCAGTCTCTAGATCTACGTATGATCCTAAGTCAAGATCAAAGAAATTTCTCTTGCTCTCTCCCTCCCTCCCTCCCTCCTTCTCTCTGTCTTCTCTCTCTCTCTCCCTCTCTCTCCCCAAATCAAAATGAATTCCATACTTCTCTGCCTCAGGGAGACCAGCAGTTTTAATCTGATCCTAGTATATTTTATGTAAGAAGTGAAAAAACTCCCTGGTTCACATCCCAGTCACAAGCTGATAAATCCCCCCGAAACCCAACCACTCATAAAACTCTGAAACATAGTCCGGATGGCCCGGCTTCTCTCCTTCTGAATCACTTAGCTAGAGGCAGCCGCCTGATTTGTGACCTCCAGCTGTGTCCTGTACCCCACAGATCATTCCCACCTAATAGAGCCTTTAAAAATTGTCATCATTTTCTCTACTTCAGCATGTGGAAGGAAAGTTCAAGATGGAGCCAGCATGCTGGGCTCGCTATTTTGCAACTTCCCCAGGCTGGCAAGAAGGGATTTATCCATAAATAAATGCTGCCTTCCTGGACACCTTGAACTTGAGCAATCAGTGCTACCACCAAGCTGAGGAATAGGGACTGGAGAAGCCAGATGGCTCAGGGGGGGAACATGATAATGGAATATGGACAGCACATTTCACCCCTAGGTGGCCAGCTTAAATCTCTTCCCCGTTCAGTCCTGATTGAGCGTTGTTACTCTCTAACAGCTGGTTATGGGGCCTGGACGGAATGAGAGCCATAGGTCCTAGTTACCCATGAGCCTTGAAATCACATAAGGCAATAATAGACACTCCTCCCCCAAGTCCAACACCTAGAGAACAAGGGAAAGGCCCAAATGGGCAGAACTCCTCATTGACCCTCTTGTACCATAGAGGCAGCAACTTTGGGCCCTAGGGTTGGGACAGGCTTTGCAAGGTCTTTAATTACTTCTATCTTTTACCTCTTCCACAGATAAAGAAGGGGTTTCAGCCAGGGAAGCTATCTATCAAAAGGGGAACCAATTCCTCTGAAACTGGTCAGGAGGAGGGCAGAAAAGACCAAATATTATATGCTTAATTCCAGGCCACAGCTTGACTACCACTCCATAAAGCAGCTCAACCTCCTTGGTGTTATTGATTCATGCAGCTTTATCCAAATTCTGCTCATCCCAGAAATCTATTGAGTGGCCGCAAAGCACCAAACCCCACAGGCCCTTAGTGTGGTGATGAGTGTTCTGTATTAGCTAAAGAACAGACTAGACAGGAAGTGAGAATTGATCCTTTGCCTCTAAGTGCCTGACTTCCCTGGGACTGAGTTGGGAGAATCATGCCTGGTTTATTCCAAGTTCTCAAAGGTTCGGCACATTTGTTTTTCATTTCCTTCTGAACACTGAAGGGCCTAGGCTGAAGCAGATGACCTGGGTGTGAGCATGAGTGGGATAGACATGCCTGAAAGGGGTGTCAGGTATACGAGCATACCCTGCCACATGAATCACCACTGGTCTTCTCTCTCCCTACAGGACATTACTTATGGCTATTGATTGTTTTTCTCAGTGACCAAGATAATAGCTATTGGTGACAGAGTCCTAATTGGCATCCCTGCTTCCAGCTTCTCCCCTCTCCAATCTCCTTGGGATAGCCAGAAAGAGAAATATTGAGGGTGTGAGTTCCCCCTTTATTTTCCCCCCTTACCCTTCCCTACGCCCTGGGCCATCCCATCTAGGACAATCAGGCCAGGGGAAGACCCCCTCAACATGGAGACACTTTCCTCCCCCAGCCCCAACTCTAGCACGCTGCCTTAAAACCCATCCAGGCCTTACTCCCAAGGCCTGAATAATACGGAAGTGACCAACTTTATTCCTTCCAGTGAGATGGATTCCACTAGTCCTTTCTATCTGTCCTTCCTCAATGCGCTGAAGATACCCGCCCCTGCTACTGTCATCTGGTTTGGCCTGGGTAACTTAAGGACCCCTGGGCCTTGCCAACTGAACCGCAGTTGAATCCCTTAGGTCTTCTGGACCTTCCCATCCACCTGGCTTTTATGTGTTGTCTTCCCCAGCTAGAGAGTGAGAGCTTTGAGAGAAGAGACTGTCCCGCTTCTTTTTTTTTTATTTATATCCCCAGCACTTGGCACAGTACTTGGCACATAGTGTCAAAAATGCTTTTTCATTCACTCATTCACTTATCCTCAACACAGTGGTTAAAATAATCATCTTAAGGTGCTCAAAAACTTCAAGTAACTCTGTACTGTCCCTCGGATAAAATATAGACTCTTCTTGGCATTTAATACTTCCCTCAATCCAGCTCTAACCAACATTTCCTTATTTTTCAGGGATCTTCTCCACACACACAATAATACAGCCAATCTAGATTAGCATCTATTCCCCAAACTTGATGTTCCATCTCCCACAGGGATACACAGAGGCTAATTCACACCAGCCACCCTCTATGGCCAGAATGTTCTCCATCCTCACCTCTCCCTCTTAGATTCCTTATCTTCTTCCAAATTTCAACTCAGAATCTACCTCTGCATCCCTTCCCTTTCCCCCTAGTCATCAGAGTTCTCTCCCTCTTGAAATTACCTTGTTTTTTTCTGAATCCCTGGGTTAGACTGTAAGCCCCCAGAGGGTGGGGACTTGTCCTTTAGCTCTTTCATGCCCACTGCTTATAACAGTGCCTGGTACCTATGGCCGTTTAAATGCTAGTTTATTTGAAATTAAATTGAACTGAATTGAAACCATGCTTGTTAAGTTCACAAATAACTTCTAACTGGTGAAATCCCATAGCACTTTGGAAAATTGGTGTTCTAAACGGCCTCACTAGATTGGAAGAGAGATCAAAACAAAACAGAATGAAGATAATTTGGAAGGAAAAAAACCAGTTTGCATTACTGTGTGTTGCTGCTTAGTGATGTTCCTACTCCTCCCTTACTGACTCCTCATCTCTTTCCCTGAAGTGACTCCTCCTCAAGTCCCCAATTAGATCCCCACCCACCACACTTTCAGATGACTTGGTCTCCAGCTTTGTTGAGATTAAGGCCATCAGGATATCCTTCAACTAGCTGTCTCTACTCCCCAAAATTTCTCATCCTCATAATTTCTCTCTGTCTCTCTCTTTCAACCTCATGTCTCTGTCTCTGTTTCTACCTCATCTCTCTCAGTCTCTCTCAGTCTCTCTCTCTCTCTGTCTCTCTCTCTCTCTGTCTCTCTCTCTCTCTCTCTTTCTCTCTTTCTCTCTCCACCTCCCTCTCTCTCTCTTTCCCCCCTTCTTTCTCCCTGTCTCTCTCTCTTTCTCCCTCTGGCCCTGGACAATCGCAACCTCCCTAAGCCTCAGTAGTTTCTTCATCTGTAAAATGTAGATAATAATTGTATCCACCTCATAGGATTACTATGAGACTCCAATGAGAAAATGTATATAAATGATCTTTCAAATTTACCAAGTGCTGTATAATATAAGCTTTTCTTATTTCTTGTTTCAAAGTCACAATGTCAGAGCCTTCTTGGCAACTCTTGGCAAATATCTCATACAACTGGCATGGCACTAACAGCAGGACCCCTGAAAATACTGAACTGAATATTGACGGCCTGGGTTACTGTCATCACCAATTTGAGCTTTTTAATCCATTATCATGACATATCTCGGTGACATACAAAAGACTGCCCAATTTCTGTTTCTTCTATAAAAGAGCACTCCCTTTACTGAGGGTCTACGAGGGCCATTCAGCTAGCCTGTAGTTAATTTTACCTGGCTGTTTATCTCTAGAACTATTTCTTAAAATTTATCTTGGGGAAAGCAATGAAGGCTATGTGTACCTCCAGGGAGATGGGAGGTGAGGTCTGCAACAGATGAGTAAAGTCTTCGGCCTGTTTGGAAATGTCATTTCAGAATCATGTGGATTGGAAAAGTTGTAGGCAGTTCTAATAAACAGTATTTCCTATCACAACAGATGAGTCAAGAAAATCCACACTTGCTCTTTGAAGGCAGAGAGCAGAGTGGTATTTAGTATGGATTATCTCTCAGGGACTATTAACACCCCAAAATGACAATCCACTCAGGGGCTAGTGTTATTTACTTTGTAAGATTCTGAATCCTAATTTCAAAACTTCAGTCTTCCCCTTTGCCTCTCATCTGTTCCTTTGAAGATTTTTTCTTTTTCTTTTTTTTCTTTTTGGAAGTGGGGTCCAGACCCATGATTTTTCTGTGTGGGGCTCTCCTAGTATATAAACTCCTTCCACCAAAGTAGATTAACAACATACCAGTAACTTATATTGTCTTAGAGAGTTGCCTAGAACTATTAGAGGTTAAGAGACTTGCTCAGAGTCATACTGTTAGTATATATCAGAGGCACTACTTGAACCCAGATCTTCCTGACTCTAATATAAGCCCTCTGTCTACTGCACGAGGCTACCTCAGAGACTTCTTATAGTCACTCAGAGTTGAATAAATAGACAGACAGATAGATAGAGATACAGAGAGATGTAGATATAGACAGACAGATACATACATAGACAGATAGATACATACATACATACACATGAACATACATACATAGACAGATACATACATACATGCATACATACATACATACATACATAGACAGATCTCCTAAGCAATCCTAACTTAGCGATGGTTTAAAGAACAGGAAGGAAAAGCATTTGTAATCCTGGATCCAAAATGAATTTAAGACAGTCATCTTGTTCCTGAAATCAGAAAATCTATCAGAAAATCCAGGACAAGGGATATGGAAGGGCCATATCCTTTAAAAGGTATGGGGTTGAATGCTATAAAATCATGAAAAACATGGATGTGGTGAACAGGTCTGATCATGTCACTCCCCTGCTCTTGAAGCTTCAAGGGCTCTCTGTTGCTTCAGGGATAAAATAAATATTCTTCTGTCTGGCATTGCAAACCTTTCACCATCTGGCTCAAAGCTATCTTTTTAGGCTGACCACACATCACTTCCTGTCATGCACTCTACATTCTAGCCATATCAGCCCACTGGCTGGTCCTTGTGCCCAACACTACATCTCCCATGGCTGGGCTTTGCAGAGCTTGTCCCCATGGCTGCAATGCCCTCTCTCCAGCCCTCTGTGTAGGATCTCTAGCTCTTTCCAAACCGCAGATCATGTGCCACCCCCGGGCCTTCCCTGGTCCCCCCAATTAATGCGCTTCCCACTCTACCTCCTAAATCACTTTGCATTTACTTTGTATACTTTTCACATTTAATTGTCATTATAACAATTAAAATTATAATAACTATACAATTACAGTTTCAATTGTCATTATAACAATTATGCCCACATGGGACATATGTACCCAGGAGTTAAGTGAAAAGCTATAATGTGCCATTTGCTTGGAGCACTGGACTTGGAGTACTTAGCACCATGTCTGGGACATGGTAGGGATTTAAGAAATGTTTGTTGACCGACTGGTTGACATCCCAGGTTCATAGATTAAAGGAAACCATGGAAGATGACATTGCCCAACCACCCACCCACACCTTACCACCCCTACCCCAGCCACCAGTCTGCTGGAGAATGGAAGTCTTAGTGGTTACCAGTCCTAGACTGACATCAAAGCTTTTCAGGATGAAGCATTTGCTCCCTGCTCCCTAGATCAGGACTAGGAGTTCATCTCTTGACCCCTTGGGGGTACCTGTCTATATCAGGACCAGAAGGTCAAAAGGGACCAAGAGAGAAAGGAAGAATTAGCTCTTTCATCCTGCCCTTGTCATAGAGGGCTTTTTGCTTTTCTTTTGTCAACCTCTGGGAAATCCCACTTTCTATGTTCTATGTTTTCCTCTCTCTCCCTTCTCTCTCTATCTATCTCTCTCTCTCTCTCTCTCTCTCTCTCTCCCCCTCTCCCTCTTTCTCCCTTCCTCCCTCTCTCTCTCTCCTTTCTCTCTCTGCCTCTCTCTCCCTCTCTCCCTCCCTCCCCCCCACTCCATCACTTTCTGTGTCTCTGTCTTACTCTGTCTCTCTCAGTCTTGCTCTGTCTCTACGTCTTTCTCTAGCTCTGTGTCTCTTTCTATCTCTCTCACCCTATCTCTTTCACTGATTCTATCTCTCTGTCTCACCCCAGCAGCATAATTGTACAGAGTGCTGGATGTCGAGTCAAGAAAGAAGACCTGAGTTTGAATCCTACCTCAGCATTTACTAGCTGCACGACCCTGGACAAGTCACTTAACTTCCCTTAGCCTCAGTTTTCTCATTTGTGGAATGGAGATATTAATAGCACTTACCTCACAGGGTTATCATGAGGATCAGAGATCTTTTAATTAATGCTTTAATATTTATTATAATATATTATATTATTATATTATATATTATATATATATATTATTATTTATTATTATGAAGCACTTTACAAACCTTAAAGAGTTAGATCAATATTAGCTATTCTTATTCTCTGAGAGGTTAGAGGCCATCTCATTTCTGATGAAGAATCTCAGGTTTTTTGCGCTCTCTAGCCCCTAAACACCACTCCAAATTGTTCTGGACCCATGGGGAAAAGAATTCAAAGACATAGCAAAAACAAAGCAGTCCCCCTGGGCTATATTTGTGTACATGTTGTTCCAGCCTCACAGAATGTAAGCTCATGGAACACAAGTCCTGTTTTTGTTTTTGTAGGCCATTGTTATCCCCATTATACAGATGAGAAAACTGAGTCAGAGAGGTTAATTTACTTGTCCAAGGATACCCAGTCAGCAAGTATCAAAAGTGCATTTGAACTCAGGCCTTTCTGACTTAGATGAAAAGTTCCAATTAGAAGAATTAACTTCAGCAAGGAATTGGAGAGAGGTGTCACGATGATGACAAGAAATCCTGAGGAGTAGAAAACACTAGTTATCAATCAATAAATCAGTTACCAAGCATTTATCAGGCACCTACTATAGGCCAGGCACTACACTAGGTGCTGGGGATAGGAAGTCAAAAATGACAGACAGCCCCAGTGATGAGTGGAGGACATTGTTGGGGCTGAGAAGGTCGGCATTTCTATGGCTAGAATGTCAAAGAGCCTGCCAATGTGAGCACTGATGTCATCAAGGACAACAGCAAGGGATGGGGCAGGTAGAGGAGGCTGTGGGGCAAATCAAGCTGAAATCATTAGGAAAAGTGGGAGAGTAAGAGCAGCAAAGATAGAAAGAGGGTGTTATGGATAGCAGATCCCTTTAAGGACATATTGTTGTTGTTCAGTCATTTTCAGTCATGCCCAACTCTTCATGACCCCATTTGGGGTTTTCTTGGCAAAGATATTGGAGTGGTTTCCCATCTCCTTCTCCAGCTCATTTGACTCCAGGTCCAGTGCTCTACCCACTGTGCCACCTAGCTGTCCCTATGAACACAACCACTCTTAAATCTTCCCAATGTTGCTTTTTACTTTAGGAATTCATGCAAGCTGATTTCATATGTATAATGAATATGGCATTTCTTGCTTTCTTAAAGGGTGGGGAGGGGTGGAGAAAGGGAGATAATTTGGAATAGAAAATAAGAAAAATATTTTTTAAAAAGAATACAAGCTAGACGTGGTGGTACATACCTGAAATCCCTTCTACTAGGAAGGTTGAAGCTAGTTAATCACTCAAGCTCAGGAATTCTAAGTTGCAGCAAGCTGAAGTTGATCCAGTGTCCACACTAACACAGAATACCAATATGGAGGCTCACAGGCCACCTAAGGAGGACAGAACTCCAGAGCCAAACAGCAATGGGATCAGACCTACATACGGCCACTGCACATGTAGCCTGGGTGAGCTAGGGAGACACATCCTCAAAAAAAAATACATGTGAGGATCTGCGATTTTGTGAGCATGCAGAATTCCCTGAACAATTCCGATATAATGACTATGATTTAGAAGATCAGTCCTAGGGAATTGGCTGGGGTACAAAGAGGTTAGGTGACTTCCCTAGAATCACACAGCTCTGAAGCATCAGGTAGAATCTGAACCTAGGTCTTCCTAACTCCAAATCCAGCACCGTAACCATTATGAAATACTCTCCCTGTTCTTTAGGAAAAATAACTAAAAGTCCTCTTAAATGCTCCATTAATACAGCTGTCCATTCACAGAGCAGTCTTCGTGGCTCTCTGAAACTGGCCCAGGGTTTTCTGCGTTGCTCCTAAGTTGCCAGGCCAATAGTTATATATACATACATACACAAACACACATTTACATGCACACACAGATATAGATACGTATACATACATATATATGCATGTATACACGTATGTATATATATTTACATATATTTATATGAAATATGGGCAGCTAGGTGGCATAGTGAATAGAGGGCCAAGCCTGGAGTCAGAAAGACTCCTCTTCCTAAATTCAAATCTAGCCTCAGACACTTACTAGCTGTGTGACCCTGGGCAAGTCACTTAACTCTGTTGCCTTCAGTTCCTTGTCTGTAAAATGAGCTAGAAAAGTAAATGACAAACCACTCCAGTATCTTTGTCCAGAAATCTCCAGATGGAATCATGAAGAGTTGGACATGACTAGAAAACAACCGAACAACAAAATATATGAAATGTTACACACTCCACATAGAGCAAGGTAGAGAAATAAGATCACAGATATCTAGATAGGAAGACAGAGGTATGGAGAAATAGGGAGATGGATAGATGGATGGATGAATGGATGGATGGATGGATGGATGGATTGATGGATAAGGAGAGAGGGGTGGATGGATAGATAGATAGATAGATAGATAGATAGATAGATAGATAGATAGATGAGAGACAGATAATTTGTAAGTAATTGATTATCTGTTCCTAAATCTCATATACAAGAAAATATCCCAGCTGCTACAGTTGGAATCTTGTTACCAAAGCAAAGAAACTTCAACTTGCCTAAGTACAAAGGATCCTAGATGTGAGGTGAAAGAGATTTTAGAAGCCATCTACACCAAACCTTCCATTTTCCCAAGGGGGTCCCTGAGGCCTAGAGTACTGCTGTGATTTGGCTGGGCGTCCTCCAAGCAGTAAGTAGCAGAGCTGGGATCTTAACTTCAGGCTTCTCACTCCAAGTCTAGGGTTCCTTCCCCTGCTTCCATTATTCCCACATCTGATTCCCCCTCTGTTTCCTCAGGTCTTTGAGAAGTCTTCATTTTTTTAAAGTTTAGAGATTAATAATATGTTAGAAGGTGAAAATGCTGAAAGGAGGCTGGTCTTGTCACAGTAAAAGAAAAGATTCCCTCCTGCTCTCCTGTGATTATCTGCATAAATTGTGGTGCTACTTCCCGACGAAGTGAATTAGCAAGCATCCCACCCTGAGTTCTTTATTTGTTGGCATAAGATGCACACCTTTTTTTCTTTCTTTCTTTCTTTTTTTTTGGTGGGGGGGAGAAAAAGAGGGTATGTCATTGAGTGAATACGAATTAATCAGGACGTTATGGACAGAGCCCATAATTTTGGTGCTGTTAAAAGAGGAGGCATTTATCAGGGCTCCGCTCAGCAATTCCTCTTTGTCACTGCTAATAAATCTTTTATGAAATAGAATTCCACAGTCCTGGCAGGAACTTTTTTCCCTTCTCTCTAATTCACCTTTCCTTAAAAACAACCACCAAAAAACAATCCACATTTGCTTCCCTACTTGAATTTCCTGTGCCTGTTAAAGCTCAGAAACTCTATGACTGTTAATTCTGTGGTTTCTCCCCTTTCCCAACTTGTAGTTTCAAACCCTCTTGCCACGGAGGATGATTCATGGAAGCTCTTTCTCCCAGGAGACTCAAGGCAATAAGTTGTGTTTTCAATGGAGGAGGGGAGAACATTTTTAATAAGTCTGATGCACTTTGACTGCTTAACAAATAAATGGGTAGGGTTGGAGGGATGGAGAGCAAGAGGTGAGCAAGGGGAAGAAATAATTGAAGCATGCCACATCCAGAGACTGTCACTTTTAACACTCTTCCTTCCAACAACATGCACAACCAATCAAAATTCAGCCAATTTGTAAACAGCCTGCCAATAAGCCAGTGAGGCCCTGATTTAATTAGGATTTTACTCCATTGCTTAAAGGTTAGGCTCATTAGCTGTGAAACCCACCACTGAAAATCTGTATTAAGACTTAAATGAGACTATGCATATTTTTATAAAGGTTTTTTTTTCTTTCTCCAATTGAGGGTAGAGAAAATAAATGCTCATTAATTGAAAAAAACAATTTTTAAAAGGACTTAAATGGCCCAAGAGGCAATAAAGGAATGGAAATCTCATTCCAAATAACTACAAAATGTGCAAAATCTACCAAAGCACACAAAATACTTCTATAGATTCAATTTCCTTAAAGAAATTAAGAACAACTTAAACAGCTGGCTGAGAATATCTTAAATGGGACCCCAAACCCTCTGAGCACCAGTATATAACCAGTTCTCAGGGACCCAAGCCCATCAAATCATACATGTTGAGCAGTTCTATTTTTACCAATGAGAGACACCAATCTGCCAGCCACTGCTGTTGTTTCCATCAAAGTTCCCTTGACCACTGAATATTTAAGACGGTGAATTTAGGGGAGCCAAACTGTTTGAGAGACATTACGAAGGGTGAAAAGGAAGAAGGGCTAATAGGTGGGTAATGATCTTAACCATTCAGCTCTCTTCCCATTTTCCAGCCCAGATTTATTTATAACAACAGGCGGTGGTATTTGTGGGGAATTGCTTGTTTTCTCACTTGAGAAGGGCAGCCCCATACATCTGCTGCCAGGTGAAACAAAACCTTTTCCCAGCAGCATGGCTTGACTGCCTCTACACGCATCCCATTAAGAAAGAAGGCTGCAGCAAAAGGCCACACTGCCATTATTTCTTCCTGATGACACTCATTTAACAGCCATTAAAATGCAAATAGAACTATGATTTTTAGATCACAAAATTAACATTAACGGGTTGGATGATTGATTAAAGGTCACGGCAACCGTATAACTTAATTTCTCGGATAATTGTGTTCGGTTTTTCTGCAAGATTGTTTGGGTTTCTGAATTCATTTTAGCTGTTGTTGAACACTGGCAGGTGTGGTAGTTGGCTTAGCTTCACTGGATTTCATTCTTCTGCCTGACCCCACCCCCACACTAGCCCCACCCTTGGACCTCAATGGAAAATAAAGTTCAACACTCAGAGATAAAGGCCAGGATGAGCCATCTTGGAACCAATTGATTGGACAATCTGAGTTAGGTTAGGAAAGAGGTTATTACCAATCTATGGAGGAACCCACTAAAATCCCATCTAACGATTAATGAGTTTTCCCTCTACAAACTTCCCTGGCTCTGTTCCATCATGGGATAGAGATGACCTATGACTCTCCCAAGGGGCTAAAAGCTAACCCTCTCAGCTCCTGTCTGAGTGATGCAATTTGAAACCCACTTTTCTTTAATGGACACAATAAGCCACAGGTGGTGGTAATAATACCAGCAACTTTTCTTGCCACCTCTGTATGAAAGAGTTCAAACAATGATTATGGTTACTGAGCTAGGAAATGGTTAGAGAACTGTCTGCTCTGCTTCCCAGATGTTGGCGGGGAAAACATGGTGCCTCACTTGGAAAGCTAAGCATTTCCTTAATCTTGTTAAGTAGAGAAGCCCAGTATAGCCACCGAAGGGAAATGGTTCGGGACTTTTTTTTTACTTTAACTGATCACTATAAAGGCAATACTTTAAAAAGTAAAAAGCTGAAAATAACACACAAAAACGGGTATAAAAAAGGAAATTTAGAAAAGTCCATTAGGAATTTACTCTATAGAAACAATAAGCTAAGATCAAGAGATTCCATGAAAATTTATGGTATCATAGAAAGAGCTAGATCTGGAGTGAGAGCACCTGGATTCAGATCCTGGCCTTTCCACTGTGTGACATTAGGCCAGTCTCTTCACTTCCCTGAGGCTTATCTGTAATATGAGAAGGTTGGATCAGGTGACTTCTAAGGTCCTTTCTAGGTCTAAATCCATGATCCTATCAAACGTCTTTTATGTCCCAGTCACTGTGTAGTAGGTAGATGCTAGGAATACAAAACCAAAAAGGAACAGTGCCTATCCTCAGAGAGGTTATGTTCTCCTGGAATACATTTCAAAACAGAAAAGACTTTTGCTTAGTATTCCGTATTAAGCCTTGAGGAGATCCATGTAACAACTGATTGAATATGTGGAGGTGAATGCAAGTGAGGAGTCAAGGTTAACATCAAAGTCGAGAACCTGAGTGACTAGAAGGAAGATGCCCTTGAGAGGAACAGCATAGTTTGGAAGGGGGTAGGTTTGGAGGGAAAGATAATGAGTTCCATTTTGGACATGTTGAGTTTGAGATGAACTATGATACATAGAATTCAAAATGTCCAGTTGGTGATGTGGGACTGTAGCCTAACAAAGAGACTCAGGCTGGACATATAGATATGGGAGTCATCTACATATAGACGATAACTGAATTCATGGGAGTTAATCAACAAGTGAGGTTGAATAGAGAGGTCACAAGACTGAGTCTTGGGGCATACTCACAATTGTTGGGTATGGCATGGATCACAATCCAGCAAAAGTGATGGAGAATGAGTGGTCACATGGGCAGGAGAAAACAAAAGCAGAGTTACAAAAACCCAGGAAGGAGAGAGTAATTGGGAGATGATCAACAATGTCAAATACTACAGACAAGCCAAGGAAGATGAGGCTTGAGAAGAGGCCATTAGATTTGACAATCAATTATAATAGCCAGATGCTGCAGTTGGACAGAGTGCCGGGCCAGGAGTTAGAAAGACTCATCTCAGCCTCAGACACTTGCTAGCTGTGTGACCCCGGGCAAGTCACTTAACCCTATTTGTTTCAGTTTCCTCATCTGTCAAATGAGCTGGAGAAGGAAATGGCAAATCACTCCAGCATCTTTGCCAAGAAAACCCCAAATGGGTCATGAAGAGGCAGACACAACTGAAATGACTGAACAACAACAAAATGTTATCATCTATTGGCTAATTTTTGTCCAAAATCATAAAAGTTCTGCCACCTTAGACTGCGCATGAGTCCCTGCCCTCAGTGGGCTTATAATCCTAAATGGAATTTTCTAAATCTCCTTTTCTATCCACGTTTATTTATTATTTTCTTATTTTTTCTTCTTTCTAAAATGAGATAACTGGGCTTGACAGCCTCACAGAGCCCTTCTATTTGAAATCAACCTTTTCATTTTACAGATGAGGACCCAGAGAAGTGATTGACCTTAGTCACACAACGATAAATAGCAGAACCAGAATTCAAACTGAGGTCCTTTCACTCTAGATCAAACACTATTTCCACTCCACCATGCAAAGGGAATCCTCATGGAGGTAAAATTGGAGCTGGACTTTGTAAGATAAATAGATTTTGGGTAAGCAAAGAGGGCAATCCAGGCGGAAAGGACTCCACAAGGCGAAGCATAGACAAGGGAAGAAGAATGGCAGGAGGCAAGGGACCACCTTAAGAAGACTGGCTTGAGTGCAGGAGAGGCTCTACTCTGGAGAAGAGGGAAAAATAAGGTTGGATGGAGAGGTTGCAAAGGCCTTATGAGGCAGGAAGGGAAGTTTGGATTTTATTTGTTTGGCAACTAGTAACTATTACCCGTTCTGGAACCAGCTGTGACATGATGAAAACAACGTTTTAGGACATCTGATCCAGAAGGGATATACAGAACAGATTGCCAGGGGTCGGGGGTTTGGGCCAGGGAAGATGGACGTAGAAATCCAGTTGTAAAAGCAATCCTCAAATTACACTGATCTGGCCAATTCCATTTCACCGCAATGTCATCGATTCTTTATTACTTTATATTATATTACATTGTATTTTACTTAATATCACATTATATTGTATTGTGTTATATTATAATCACATTATATCATATTATATCATATTGCATTATATTATAGTCTGATAACCAAGGCAGCTAGCCTCAGAATCAGGAAAACCTGGATTTAAGTCCTCTCAGTGCTCACAATGTTTCATGCCAGAGGTTTTTAACATGCAATATATAAATTCGGGTTGGTTTTTTTTCAATATTTAAATAACTGTATTTCAATAAAGCTGGTTTTCTTTATACTCCTATGTATTTAAAACCATGCTTCTGAGAAGGGGTCCATAAGCCTCACCAGACTGACTGCTACAGGGGTCCAGGACGCAGGAAAGTTAGGACTTGCTGCTCTAAGACTATAAAGCGCTGAGATCTACATTGGGGGGAGGAAGTTCCCCCTAGGACATCCCTTCACTGATGAAAACAGGCTTGATTAAAGAATAAAAAGAGCCCCTACAGGTCAGCTAGTAAAGTCTATATGAGGCCAGCCCTGGAGTCAGGAAAACTTTGCCTCAGGTCTTTGGTTCAAGACAGAAACTAGCTGCATAACTATGGGAAAGTCACTTCTTCTGTCAATGCCCCTAAACAATTTTCTGAGTCTAGGAGTATAAATGGAAGACAAATCGCTAGTCTTTATCAGTGGAGGGAGTTTCTATACCAAGAGTTTCCCATGATGATAAAAAATCATACATCCAGACTGCTCTCTCCCTCCTCCACTGTATACAGAGATGTTCACAAAACACAAAAACTTCCTGAAATATTCTTCAAATTACTGCCGACAATCCATTAGAAGAGAGGTGACAGCTCTTCCTCTTCACCATCTTCCTCCCGATTGCAGCTGTGAAGGTCAAGCTGTGCAGCTTCAGCGGGTACAAGATCTACCTAGGTCACAGGAGGCGCTACACCCACACAGACGGGAAGGTTTTCTAATTTTTGAATGCAAAATGCGCGTCTGCATTCCTTTCAAAGAGGAACCCCCAGCAGATCAATTGTACTGTCCTGGATAGCACAAAGCACAAGACGGGACAGTGGGAAGAGATTCAAAAGAAAAGAACCCACCAGGCTGTTAAATTCCAGAAGGCCATCACCAGGGCTTCTCTTGCTGATATAATGGCCAAGAGGAGCCAGAAACCTGAAGTTCAAAAGGCCCAAAGAGAACAAGCCATCAGGGCTACCAAGGAAGCAAGAAAGGCTAAACAAGCAACTAAGCTTGCATCTGCTGCTAAAGCTCCTACAAAGGCAGCACCTAAACAAAAAATTGTGAAGCCTGTCAAAGTTTCTGCGCCCCGAGTTGGTGGAAAATGTTAATTATCTACTAAATTGGATTAAATAAAATAAAATTTAAAGTAAAAAAAAAAGAAGAGAGGTAACATATTTGCTGTCTGGGAGCTATCCATAAAACTCCCCGATGTGGCCTGAACCTAATTTAAATATAATTGGGAAATATTTAACAAAATAAATAAAAATATAAAATAACATAGGTATTATTAATTTGTGGTTTTCTAAGGCAATATGTGCCCCACAGAGATCCATGTCTATTTGAGTTGGACACCACCATATTGGAATGTAAGCCCCTTGAGAATAAGGCCATTCTATTTTTGTTTGTGAATGCCCAGCCCCTGACATGTAGTAGATACTTAATAAAGATATATGGGATAGAATGGAATGGGTTGGATCAGATTGGAATGGAATGAGAAAAATGATACAAACTAGTTCTTGAACCCCAGAAGCGTAAACACTGCAATATTATTTTAACTAATGTTGCTTTTTTGCATCACCCGTTAGCAACGTTAGCCTGGGTATACCAGCACACTAGAGATTCCATAGACTTTTACATAGTTATCCTGTAAACTGAGTTTCTTGATTTTACAATGTTTGGGAAAGAATCTGGATTCCCAAAGGACTTTAATCCAATTCCTAATTGCCACTGACTTGAGTGGTTTCTTGTTTGTTTGTTTTTTAATATAATAGTTACACTAATGAAATCCTAATGCTTATTACAAATACTAAGATTCTGAAGAGAGTGCCTGTGACCATTACTTGCCAATTTTACTGTCTCTTCTAGAGCATTTCTCTTCAACCACCATTATGCTAGAGTAAAAAGAACCAGAAGTTTGGGGTCAGGAGGCATGAGTTCGAATTTCTACTCTGTAGTCTTTTATCTCATCTGTAAAATAAGAGTTGCCCTCAGTGGTTCTTTCCAGTGCAAAATCTATTATCCTAAATCTTGGTTCTGCCACTTACCAGTCATGTGATGTTGGGAAAGTCTTTTTTTGTAATCTTTCTGAATTTTAATTTCCTCTTCTGCAAAATTGGGGTGATGATGCTTGAAGCAATCACAGAATGACTTTGAGAATAAAGTGAAATTGTAGGATCACAGGTTTAGAGCAGGGCAGCTAGGTGGCGCTACAGTGGATAGCACTGGGCCTAGAGTTAGAAATACTCTTGTTCCTGAGTTCAAATGTGGCCTCAGAAACTTACTCACTGTGTGAGCCTGGGCAAGTCACTTAACCCTGTTTGCCTCAGTTTCTTCATCTGGAGAACGAAACAGCAAATCATTCCAATATCTTTGCCAAGAAAACCCCAAAAGCAGTCACTAAGAGCCGGACATGACTGAAATAACTGAACAACAACAAAGGATTAGAGCTGAAAGGGACCTCAAAGGCCATCTAATTTGATTCCCTCATTTTATAGATGAGGAAATTAAGGCAATAAACATCAGAGGGAGGTTTTGGCCCCAGATCCCTTGACACCATAATCAGTGATTTTACATTGAACCATACTGCTTCCTAACCAATAATACATGCAAAGTGCTTGGTTACCATCACTTGCTGCATAAATGTAAGTCTTCCTGATTGGTCAGTGCTCCCTCTTTCAGAGCTTCATGGAGCCCATTACCTCTCTCTCTCTCTCTCTCTCTCTCTCTCTCTCTCTCTCTCTCTCTCTCTCCCCCTCCCTCCCTCCTCCTCTCTCTCTCCATCTTCTCTCTTCTCTCCCCCCCCCATATATATGTATATATTCATCTCTGTGTTCTCCAAGTGTTAAAAGCCCCTTTATTGGCAAACAACAACTTATAAGTTGTATTTCATGAAGTTAACCAGGCTCATTACAGTGAACATATTTCCAAGACAAGTAATGTTAATTTCTTGCTCTTACAAAGAATAAAAATCAATCTCATAAATCCTGAGGAACATTCTGAAATGTCTCACCTTTATCACTCTCTCCTGCTCTCTGTGTAAATACCCTCTGACAGGCTAAGCTATGTTTTGTACTGGAGAGATATGATATTGAGGCAACTCTTTGGCATAGGGTGCTGCAGGATTTAGTTCAATGCCCACTTTTTGCAGATAGGAAAACTGAGTCTGAGGGAGGTTAAGTGGCTTTTACAAGATCAAATCTAATAAGTAGCAGAGCTAAAATTTGAAATAATAATAATACCCATATATAAGACTTTAAGGTTTGCAAAGCCAAGTAGGCACCCTCATCCCAGGCAGAACACTGGGTTGCCTGAGACTAGCTAGTTAGTGTCAATTCAGTCAGGGCTTAATCCAGAAGCCTCACTGGGACATCAGTCAGCAGCATTGATGAGAATTGAACGTGGGAGTTTGCTTTTATTGACTATGCACATTTGTTATAAGGACAGCTTGCTTGTTTTTTACTGATGACCAAAGGAAATTGCCTTGGTATAAGGTGAAAGTAGCTGGGGGTGAATAGGTAGTACAGTGGATAAAGCATCAGAACTAGAATCAGGAAGAGTCATCTTCCTGAGTTCAAATCTAGACTCAGATACTTACTAGCTGTGTGACCTTGGGTAAGTCACTTTACTCTGTCTGCCTCAGTTTCCTCATCTATAAAGTGATCTGGAGAAGGAAATGGCAAACTGCTCTAGGATCTTTGCCAAGAAAACCCCAAATCGGGCCGTTGAGAGTCAGACATGACTGAAATGACTGAACAACAACAGCAAAATTATATAAGGGCTTGGTTTTTCTTTTTCATCTGGTGGGCAAGATATATGGATGGGTAATAGGATATAGGGAAAAAGTATGAGAGAGAGAGAGAGAGAGAGAGAGAGAGAGAGAGAGAGAGAGAGAGAGAGAGGAAGGAAGGAAGGAAGGAAGGAAGGAAGGAAGGAAGGAAGGAAGGAAGGAGGGGGGGAAGGAAGGAGGGAAGGAAGGAGGGAAGGAAGGTGGAAGGGAGGGTGGGAGGGAGGGAGGGAGGAAGAGAAAAAGAAAGGAGGGTAATTGAGGCATCATTTTTTTAATGCAAAGAACTTTGAGAACAGAAGGCCAGAAAGAAGCACAGACAAGCAGGACAGCTTTGAAAGCTACAAGTTGAACATATCATCTACTTTAAAATAAAAGCAAACTTGCCTAATGGAGATCTGTGGTTTCATATAGAGTACTTTTTTCCTATTCTACTACTTACACAAAAATGCCCATTATATTTAATGTTTGTTAAGTTAGAATAAAAACAACATTTTTAAGGGATGGGATTGGGAAGGCTGGAGGCAAGCCAGAGCCTGGGGCACCAGCCAGTTCCTTAAGAAGTGGCAAATTTGGCAAAAAGGGCAGAGACAAAACTGGTCTGTTTTAGAAAAGACAAGATAAGTTAGGGAATGGCTTAGTGAAAATAAAGGGGAGAGTCAGAATCTGGTGATAAGAGCAGCACAGAAAGGACCTTACAGCCCAACTCCTTTATTTTACAGAGAAGGAAACTGAGGCCCAGAGTGGTAGAGAAATTTGTCCCACATCTCCTAGGAGCAAAGCAGGATTCAAATCCAATCCTCTGACTCTTGACACAGTAGTATCCATGGTATCCAACTGGTTGGGTAAACCTTTTACCAAAATCCCATCCTCTTCTGCTAGACGAAACAATAATCTCATCCGTACCCCATAACCCCTGGTGCCTGGAATTCTAACAGACATGAAGAATTTATTTCCCTCCTCAATCAATCAATCGATCAGCAAGCATTTATTAAGTGCCTACAATGTGGCAGACACTGTTCTAGGCACTGTGGATGCAAATGCAAACAATGAAACCATCCCTACTCTCAGGGAGGCATATTCTATTGGACCAGACAACATCTATTTAAATAAGTATATGCAAAATAAATATAAAAAGAACAAATACAAGGTACATACTATGGAGTTGGGGGAGAGCGCTACAAATTTAAAGAATCTACAGTGTAAGGAGACAAATATTTCTTCCATGATATTCAGTGTTAATTTTTTAAAAGTCACAGAACCACAAACAACTTTAAAAGACTTTAGAACTCTTCTCTAACCCTAATTACAAAGGTCTTTACGTTTTGGCTAGGTCGATTCTCTCTAACAGACTTCCCATCTACTAGCTAACATTTCACCTAAATCACAGTAACCATGACTCCTGAGGACCAAACATGAAGTATGCTACCTACTTCCTAACAGGCGATAGGCTCAAGATGCAGGATGAGATACATTCTTCATTAGGGACAATGCAGAAATGTTTTTGCTTGACTATGCATGTTTGTAACAATAGTTTTGCTATATTTTTCAATTTGGGGGGAGGAGAAGGAAGAGGAAAAATAAGTCAATGTTTATTTGAGATGAAGGTATAAATAGATAAATTAGCAGAGAGAAATGAAGAGATAGAGGGAAGAGAGGGAGATAGGGAGAAAGATGAGACAGAAGAGACAGATAAACAGATGGAGATAGATAGATAGATAGATAGATAGATAGATAGATAGATAGATAGATAGATAGATAGATAGATGAAGGGATATGATAGATGAAAGATTAAAGAAAACAATGGAGCCTAATAAATTCCTAAGGAAGACTGTATTCTCCAAAGACTCATTGTCTACTATCTTGACAGAGCTCCTCATCCTTGAGTAGCACCAGAATGAGTAATACAGGAATCTAATTTTAGAAATGCTCTAGGAAGGTGACCTTTTGTGTAGGAATATGTCAGCCTGAGAGACAAGAGCCAGGATAAGTTATGTTGAATGAAAAACTGAACCAAGGCCTTTGGCCTTGACCTGTAACATTATAGTTTAAAATGCTATTTCTACCTTGCCTCCCAATTTGGTGCCACAAAGGTGATCAGAAACCGGATGTCTCCACTTTTGGAAGGAAGGGAAGAAAAGAATTTGCCATCAAATAGCGTCCTGCCTGAGGCTCTTCCTGCCCATCCTTATTTCTGCAGGTTTTCTATCTAGTCCAAATTCTTATTGGCATATAAAAGCATTTCTCCTAGAAGTTTCAAAAGTCTTTATATCTAGACTAATTATTTGCTTTAATAGACTTCCATCTGCTGGCTAACTTCTCCACTTAAATCACAGTAATTCACTCTTCTAAAGGAACTTCTACTGACATTCCTTTGCTTACTAACTCCCAGTTCAATCCAACAGCCATGAATAGGCATGCCTTGACCAACGCTGGCAACTGATTCCCCCCTGCTGCTACTGCCTTTCCCTCCCAAAACTATCTTCTATCATTTTGTACATATACTGCATATATTTACATATGTTCACCCTTTTTTCCCCCATTCTAATGGTATCTTGAGGGTAGATGCTGATTCCCAGCAATTAATAGAATGACACATACTAAGTATAGTGATAAAGACTAGACCTAGATTTCATTGATAAAAGGAGCTCCTGAATGAAACTCCCTTTATCAATGCAGGTCAGTTCCTCTCTGCAGCATTGAGAGGTTTAGTGACTTGTCCAGGATCACACATTCAATAAGTCAAAGGCAGTACTTGAACCCAGATCTTTCTGGCTATAAGGCTAGCTCCCTAGCCCTATCTCTTTTCCCATCAGCTGTCCTGCTTGGTTTCAACTCCATGCCCCTATGTAAGGTACCTTCTAACCACTCCCCCTCCTTCCCTTTTTAGCTTCCTTTCATTTACTGTCTTCCCCTATTAAATTGTAAGGTCCTTGAGGGCAAGGACTGTCTTTTCTTATTTTTATCCCCATTGCTTAGCACAGTGCCTGACATATAGTAGGCACTTAGTAAATGTTTATTGACTATTAATTATATCACATAGCCTCTTTGCACACAGAAAGTACTTAATATAATAAATGCTGATTGGTTGAGTTATTGAATTATTTCCAAGTCAAGTCAAATCAACAAGCATTCATTAAGTTCCAACTATATGTCAGGCACTGTGCTAAGAGCTGAGGATACAAAAAAAGGGCAAAAAACAGTTCCTGCTCTCAAGGAGTTCATGGTCTAATGGGGAAGACAACATGTAAACAACTATATACAAACTAGATATATACAAGGATAAAGTGGAGATAATCTCAAAGGGAAGGAGTTAACATAAAGGAGGGCCAGGAAAGACTTATTTTTTTTTCTTTAATAGTATTTTTTCCAGTTACAAGTAAAGATAGTTTTCAACATTCATTCTGGCAAAATTCTGAGTTCCAAATTTTTCTCCCTCCTTTTCTTCCCTCCCCCCTCCCCAAGACAGCAAGTAATCTGATATAGATTATACATGGGCAAAAACGTTAAACAGGTTTCCACATTAGTTGTGAAAGAAGAATTGGAACACAAGGGAAAAACCATGAGAAAGAAAAAACAAAAAAAATTTAAAAGTGAAAATAGTATGCTTCAATCTGCATTCAGACTCTATAGTTCTTTCTCTGGATGTGGATAGCATTTTCCATCACAAGTCTTTTGGAGTTGTCTTGGATTGTTGCATGGCTGAGAAGAGCTAAGTCTATCATAGTTAATCATAGCACAATGTGGCTGTTGCTGTGTACAATGTTCTCCAGGAAAACCTTCTAACAGAAGGTGAGAGTTTTAGCTGGGACTTGAAGGAAGCCAGGAAAAACAGAAGGGAGAGAAGAGAATTTTAGACATGGGGATGTTCATTGAAAATTCATAGAGTTAAAAAAACAAACAAAAAAATAAATAAATAAATTTTAAAAATTAAAAAATTAAAATAAATAAAATAAAGAAAAAATAAAGAAAAAACAAAAAATTAACAAATAAAATAGAAAAATAAAAAATAAAAAACAAAAAAAATAATTAAAAAAACAAAAAAAGAAAAGAAAATTTATAGAGTTGAGAAATAGAGTGTCTTGTTCAAGGAACAAGAATCCTTATCCCAAATATCATTGGATTGTAGAATACATGTTAGAGATTAATGTATAAGAACACTGGAAAGTAGAAAGGGGTCAAGATATGAAGGTCTTTAAAAAACAAAGAGAGGATTTTAT
Organism: Trichosurus vulpecula; assembly: GCF_011100635.1. Taxonomy (NCBI): domain Eukaryota; kingdom Metazoa; phylum Chordata; class Mammalia; order Diprotodontia; family Phalangeridae; genus Trichosurus; species Trichosurus vulpecula. Next base: position 215,797,124 of record NC_050577.1, on the reverse strand, counting down.
ATTTGATCCTGGGGCTAATAGGGAGCCACTGGAATCTATTGAATAGGTAAAGGAGTGTGACATGGTCGGACCCAAGTTTTAGGAAGATCACATTGGCATTTGAGTGGAGAATGAACTAGAGTGGGGAGAGATGGGGCAGCTAGAAGGCTATCACAACAGTACAGACATGAGATGATGAAGGCATGGACAAGATCGTGGCAGCATCATAGGAGAACCATTTCAAAGGTATTGACACAACTTGACAACAGATTGTATATGGGCAGAGGAAGGGTTAAGAGAGGGTAAGGGGTCAAGGATGACACCGAGATTACAAACCTGGATGGTTGGAAAGACGGTGGTACCCTCAAAAATAACATGTTTTTTCATCAAATACAATAATGTTACTAGGAGTAGTTAGTTTCATATGATAAAATAATATAATCTAAGATAATAATTTGAATATCATAATTACTAATCAATAAATCATCACTTTCTAGTGATTTAGAATGGGTATAAATGTCCCTCTCCTCCCTTCCCATCAGCTCTAGCTAGAATTTTCTTGGAAAATAGGGCAAGTAATAATGCATACATATCATTAGATTTTAAAAGGATCCTTGGGGCAGCTAGGTGGTACAATGGATAGAACACCAGCGAGTTCAATGCAGCCTCAGATACTTGACACTTACTGGCTGTGTGACCCTGGGCAAGTCACTTAAATGAGACTGCCTCACAAAAAAAAAGTATCCTTTTGTAACCAATGGGGCAGGACCTTCACGATTCCATCTCATAAAAGGAGATGACATCTCCCAAATGACCTTCAGATGTTACATAGCTAATGGAATATAGAAGATGCCTATTTTTCCCCTCCAACCTTCAGGGAGAAATGAAGAGTTGGCTACATAAATGCTAGAAAGAAGGGAAATAACCTTTCTTGGCCCTTTATATAGGAATCTTCATGGATATTCACTTTAGTTCAACAAGCATTTATTATGCACCTGATATATACAAGGTATTATGCTAGGCATGGGAGGGCATGAGGTGGGGTACAACAACAAAAATGAAACAATCCCTACCCTTAAGGAGTTTACACAGTAGGTCAGAAACAGTAAGAAGGTTAGAGAGAAAAAGCCCACAGAATTTCTGACTTTTTTGGCCATCAGGGCAGTGGTCAGCTGCAGCTTTTTCTTTGCTCTCTAGCTCCCTTCCAGGGCAAGCTGCATCTTTCCCTGGACCCCTCTAATCACTGCTGTCCTCAGGCCTCTGCCATCTAGCTTATGTCCCTTCCCCTTTAGTGAAACCTTTCTCTCCAAAGGCAGGGAGGTATAGGTAGAGTGATATACTTGGAGTCAGAAGCCTGGGGTTCATGCCCCAACTCTGCCACTCCTTGTGTGACCTTGGCCAAGTCCTTTTATTTCCCTGAGCATTAGTTTCCCTGTCTATAAAATGAGGAGGCTGGACGGGATGGCCTCAAGGTTGTCGTCCTGTGACCAGTGGGTTCCTAGCTACTAATCCAATGGCCTTTTTTCATCTTTGCCCTCCTTTACCTCCCTAGAACTTGTCACTGTCAACCACACCTCACTGGGTACTATCTCTGCTCCTTAGATCGTAAGCTCTTTGAAAGCAGGAACTGTCTTTTATTAATTGCATCCCCAGCACTTAGAACAGTGCCTGGCGCATAGTGGGTACTTAATAAATATCATACTGCATGGTTCTCCTCCTACCTAACATACACACCACTCCCTCCACATTCTGCCATTGGGTCAGTTTTTTAATAGCCCAGGTGCTTTCTTCTCCCATGCAAAGATTTCTTGAGGACTCTGAAGGGTGCCAGTTGAACAGGATAATATGGAAGATCTAGAGTCATCAAGTCAACAAGCATCTATAGCAGAGAGGGAGTAGGATTTGAACCCAGGTCCTCTGACTCCAGAGCCAGTTCTTTCCACTCTGCCACAGGGCTCTTCTAGGCCTTCATCTTCACATTCCTAGTAAATGTCTGCTCAATGCTTCAGAGGTATCTACACATTCTATTTCAAGGTTCAAAAGGATGTTCCAGATTCCATCTAGTCCCAATATCCACTCTTCCTAGTTCCTGAACCCTTCAAGAGGTCACACCCAAAGGCTCAAAAGGAGTCCTTAAGTTGCCCAAAGATATGCAGTAAAATCACACCCACACACACACACTCCTGAACTAATTTAATATACCAGTTCACACTCTGTTGGCACAATTTGCTGTTGACTCACTAATGCTAACAAATCACTAACTCTGCTTCCACACCCAAATTCTGCTCACAACCCACTCATTACAAACACCCAAGGACGGGCTTCCAAATGTAACCACAGTCCCAAAGCCCCCCATGGGGATAGGACTTTCTGCTTACTAGAAATGAATGCAGAAATGAAAGGGTGGCGTTGGCAACAGTAGGAGAGATTTTCAGTCTCTTCAGTCTTCTTTGAGTCTTCTTCAGGACCTTCTTCAAGCTTTGACTCACTTCAAACACTTCTGGCTTCCAGCTGTGAGAGGGAAGATAGAAGGGGTCAACCCTACTTCAAGCTGATGAAGGAAAAGATTGGGAAGACATGAGAGGAGCCAGCAGTCTTCTTCATGTCCCTATCCCTTGCTTGCTACACTAGAGACTTGGGAAGTTTCCCCTTGGGATAGATATAGCACACATTCTCATTCTCTCTCTCTGTCTGTCTCTCTCTCTCTCTCTCTCTCTCTCTCTCTCTCTCTGTCTCTCTCTCTCTCTCTCTCTCTCTCTCTCTCTCTGTCTCTCTCTCTCTCTCTCTCTCTCTCTCTGTCTCTCTCTCTCTCTCTTTCTCTTTCTCTGTTACCTCACTCCCAAAGGAGAGCTCCTTCACTCTGTATTGTCTGTTATATATTGTCCACTGTATACCTTCTCTGATTTCTGTTTTGCTGATTTTTTCACATTTATTTATTTTATTTTTAATTTACAGAATAAATAAATGCTGTGATTTTGATAAATGGATTTATTGGTATTTGCTATGTGTCTTTATTGTGGAATTGGTATTTGAAGGGAAAGAGTTAAAGCCTTGGGGAGGGGGGAAAAGCTTGGGGTCCTTCTTCCTGCTAATAATGACACACCAATCAGAAGTTAGCTTAAACCTGATTATATCCTCTACAGTATAATACACAAGAGAGAAGACAGATATAATTCTAGCCTGGTACTCCCTCTCTTTGGGAAGAGCAGAGTGACCAACCATCCAAACTTCCTGCTTCCCTTCCTGGCAAAAATGAAAATCTCCCTTAGGGGAGGGGTTGGGGGTGGGAGAAGAAGTTATACATGTCTATTTCGCCTCCCTTCAAGCCACACAAGCACAGTCCTCACTATACACGTGGGGTTCTGACTATAGGAATATAATCTGTTTGTAGAAATGTATTTGCTCTAGCAATTACTAGTACCCAAAGCACATCCACTTACTGCAGAAATTACTAATGCTCAGAGAATGCCCTGGTGTTCTTTTCCCAGTACCTACAAGGCCTCCTCCTCTCTTCCCTTTCCTTCCCTCTTCCTCTCTTCCCTTTCCTTCCCTCCTCCTCTCTTCCCTTTCCCTCCCTCCTCCTCTCTTCCCTTTCCTTCCCTCCTCCTCTCTTCTCTTTCCTTCTCTCCTCCCACATCTCCCATTGAATATCCATTCTCAGGCCCCCACAAATACATTTCAAACTCAGCATGTATATAACATAGTTTATTTTGCTGCTCCTCCTTGAGTTCACTATTCCCATCAATAACGTCCTCATTCATCCAGTATTATACGTTAAACCTCTGACATTATCTTTGCTTTCTCTAGCCTCTTCTCCCTACTCTCCCACATACTTTCTGCTTGACCTTGAACAAGCTGCTTAACCTCACCAACACTCAGTTTCCTCATCTGTAAGATGAGAGAATTGGACTACATTGTCTCTAAGGTTCCTTCCAGCTCTAAATCCCAGGAACCTGTCTGTGATATCCCAGCTGCCACCAATTCCTATTGAATCCTTCTTTGTAGTATCTTACATCCCTCCCCTACTCTGAATTTTTATTGCCTCCTCTCTATTATAGGACCCTCGTTACCACCCACTTTGATTGGGACATTAGTTTCTAATAGGTCTCTCCTCCCCCTCCATGGTCCCCCCCCATCAACCCCAGCCTCGGAACAACAGATGGATTAGTATTACTTATGCTAAAATCTAGCATTGTCACTCCTCTGTTTAAAATTCATTAGTGGTCCTCCAGCAAATAAAGTTCACATTTCTTTGCCTGGCATTCAAAGCCCCCCATAATCTATCACCACCTTACCTTTCCAACTTTATCCCATATTACTCCACTCCAAATATCCTGCTCCAGTCAAACAAGGCTCCTTTCTATTCCTGGAACACAGTCTGAATTTTCTTGCCTTTGAGCCTTGTGATGGTGCTGCTCCCTAGGCCTACAATAAATATCCTCCCTTTCCCTTCTTAACCTGTTGGATTCTTAACCATCCCTTAAAACCCAGTCTCCAAGAAGCCTCCCTTTAGCCCTCCTATTGTTAATGACTTTCCCTCTCAGACCTCACATAGAACACTTTGTTCTGCTCTTCTCTGATGCTATTCGAGTTTCTCCATGTTTGTGTCTTATCTTCCTTACTAGACCACAAGAACAGGAACCTTGTCTTATCTAAATTTGGCATCTCCTAAACAACTAGCACAGGACTTTCCATACAATAGGTATGCAAGGAAGGAAGGGAGACAGGGATGGAGGGAAGGAGGGAGGGAGGAAGGAAGGAAAGAAGAAAGGAAGGAAGGAAGGAAGGAAGGAAGGAAGGAAGGAAGGAAGGAAGGAAGGAAGGAAGGAAGGATGAAGGGAGGGAGGGAGGAAGGAGATAAAAGGAAGGGGGAAGAGGAAGGAAGGAAAAAAAAGGAAGGAGAAAAGGAAGGAAGGATAGGGAAGAAAGGAGGGGGAGGAAGGAAGGAAGGAAAGGAGGGAGGGAGGGAGGAAGGAAGGAAGGGAGAGAGGAAGGGAAGGAAGGAGGGAGGAAGGGAAAGAAGGAGGGAGGAAGGAAGGAGGTAAAAGGAAGGGGGAAGAGGAAGGAAGGAAAAAGAAAAAAGGAAGGAGAAAAGGAAGGAAGGGAGGGAGGGAGAGAGGATGGAAGGGAGGAAAAGGGAGACAGACTGGCAGGTAGGCAGGCAATCAATAGTCATAAGGCCTCTGGCCTGGGCATATCAGCAGTGAGAAATGAGAAAGAGGAACAAGCACACCACTAAAAATGACTTTTGCTAGCTTCTCAGTCTTGCAGACTGAGGGCCAGCCCTGCCTGTTGCTGGGCTTTCCAGCCTCACCTTGTTTCATTTTCAACTTTATCCTTCAGGATATGCAAACTGCAAATTTGAAGCTGGCTTTGGCAGCGTATAAATGGAATGACATTCTCACCCTTTTAAATTTAATTCCATGTTATAATTAAGCACACAAACTGTACACACATGGGTATAATACAAGCTGTCGGTTCAATTTGGAAGTGTGCATTAAACAAATCCAAATAAGTAACAGTCTAGACAAAATAGTTCTGGGCCCATGAGCAGCGTGGCAGGCTGAGGAAGGCTGGATTCCATGTATCATACTGCCATCCTCTGGCCACTAGTCCAAAATTCATCAGCAATGAGGAAATTTCCGATTGAAGAGGAAAGGCGATGTTAAGAAAATGCCCTGGTATTTCTGGGTCCATGGAATGGCTAAAGTGCTTAGATCTCAGCCCATCTCCTGTTCTTTCCACTTTCCACTTATTAGAACTATAGGACAAAATCATCATTTTCCACAGGTTGAAAAATCTGACTTGTCTAGTGCCAACAACGTTTTTCCCTTGCAAATCTCCAGAGCAAATGTCTTTTTTTGTCCCTCTCAGCACCACAATATCCCCAATTCTTGACAGTTTGATGGTGGTATCCTTTGGTCTGGCTCATCAAAGAATGTGTCTCCCCCTGCAAAAGACGCCACAGTGGAAACAAGGAAGCCAAGGAAAGATCAAATGGAAAGAGTAAGGGAGAGCTACCTCCCTCCTAGAAAATGATGTGCTGGGCAGGCAAGCAACAGAAAGACCCATCCATAGAAAGAATAATTCAATCCCCCTATTTGGGGGAATAGACAAGATCCAACAAATAGACTTCCCAGCTCTGTTCCCTACTACCCATATGACCTTGGAAAAGTCTTTCTGGGCCTCAGTTTCTTCTTCCTCTATAAAACCAAAAGGTTGGACTTGAATAAGGCCAAATAAATCAAATCTGGCAAATACAACAAAAACTTCATTTTAAAATGTAAAAATAACTTTTAGCCAGCAGGTTGTCCAAAAAGTGGGGGTGGAGGGAGGCAGATTTGACCTGAGGCCTAGGCTAGATACCCAAAATCCCTTCCAATTCTAAATTCTATAGCCCTTTGGACCAAAATGACTACTATATGTAACTAAAGTCACATCCCAAAGCAGGACAGGAAAAAAAGATAGAGAGGGTGTTGACATGCTGTCCTACAGAAGTGATGAGTAAGGTGGACCAAAAAAGCCTCATATCTTCTAACCAAGAGTGTTTAAATGACATGTGTGGTTTAATCATCACACCTTGAGTTAGAAACAAGGGCTGCAAGCCCTTGGGAAGACCTTGTCCACAAGATCCCCAGTCCTGGATTTTAGTGCATGAGAATTCCACACCTCAGGAGTTTACCTTTAATAAATCCCCCAACTTTTTTTTTAAACAAGAGTTTATTGGTCTTTGGTTTTTGACATCACAATAGTTTCTCCCTGTATCCCTCCCCACCCAACTTTGTGTATGGCTACATATCCATGGTCACAGTAGAAAGAGATGGTCCTAATGTCATAGTATCCGGGTTCAAATCCCAACCTGATGCTCACTACCTGGGAGTCGTTGGGCAAATCAGTGAAACTTCCTTAACTTTAACTTCAATTTCCCCATCTGTAAAATAAGAATATTGGACTAGATAGTCTCTGAAGTTCCTTCCAGCTCTATATCTTTGATCCGACAGATAAAAAGAGTGCTAGCTCTGGAATCACCAAACCTGGGTTCACATCCTTCCACTGATGCTGACTGCTCATGTGACTTTGAGCAAGTCACTGAACCTCCTTTGGCTTCAGTTCCCTTAGTTGTGAAATGAGGTGATCGGCCTCAGTGGCCTCTCAGGTCCCTTCCAGCTCTAAATCCATATGATCTTATGAGCTCCTTCACTCTAATTAAGGTCATCCTGGATCATATGTAGACCTGCTCAAATATGGGGAGTCTTCATCAGTCTTAAAAGGAAAATCCATTTGAGGAAGACTCCAAAGACTATGATAGAAGTAGTGATTCAGGGCATGGAATACTAGGGCTGGAAAAAGATCAACTAGTCAGCCCAATGCTCTCGTTTGATAAATGAGGATCATAGATTTAGAGCTAAAAGAGACCCTAGACTATAGCCCAAAGAGAGCAAAGAAAGAGGAAAAGGACCCATATGCACAGAAATATTTATAGCTGTTCTCTTCATGGTGGCAACAAATCAAAAGCTATGGGGATGTCCATCAACTGGGGAATGGCTTAACCAGGTATGGTACATGAAAGTAATGGAATACTATTGTGCTGTAAGAAATGATGAGGGGGATGGTTTCAAGGAAATCTAGAAAGATGTGTCTGAATTGATGCAAAGTAGAGTGAGCACAACCAAGGAAATATACAATAACAAAATATTATAAAGCTAGTCAACTGTAAAAACCTTAGAAACTCTGATCAACACAATCATCTACCACAATTCCAAAGGACTGATGATGAAATATGCCATTCACCTCCAGGTAGAGTGCTGATGGACTCAGAGTGCAGACTGAAGTATATTTTCATTTTGGGGGGGGGGGGGTGACAGGGGACATGGCTAATTTAGGAATTTGTTTTGCTTAACTATACATATCTGTAATGGATTTTGTTTCTCTTGCCTTCTCAAAAAGTGGGTAAGAGGAAAGAGGAAGGGAGAGCATTTAGAACTGAAAATAAGATAAAAATCAATTAAAAATAAATAAATGAGAGAGAACTTAGAGATCATCCAATCCAACCTTTCTATTTTATAGATGAGGAATCAGAGGTCCAGAGAAGTTCAGGGTCTTGTCTTGAGAAAGGAGAAAATACCAGCCACTAAGGGGATCAGGAAAGTCTTCCCAGAGGAGTTGAGTCCTGAAGAAGCTAGGGTTTCTCAGAGGCAGACAGGAGGAAGAAGTATATTTCAGGCATGGAGGACAAGCCTATGCAAAGTTGCGGAGGTGGGAAATTGCATACCAAGTTCAGACAACAACAATAATAGTATCTAGCATTTATAGAACCTTTTTAAGGCTTACAAAACACTTTACATATATTTTCTCATTTGATCAACAATTTCCTAATGGAACTCCAAAGTTGAGAAAAAAGCCTCCAAATTTTAAATGCTCCTGTTCTGTTCCCTAGTCATTGAGGCATAGTCTGCAGACAAGATTTACATATGTCCCTAGATCTAAATCTATAATACTATAATCCTAATCTTACTTGTGTGATTTTGGGCAAATCAATTTTTCCCTAAGCCTCAGTTTCTCCAACTGTGAAATGAAAGAGTTGGGCTATATATCCTCTGAGCTCCCTACTAGTTTTAAAGCTATGATTCTTCACCTTTTTGCTGATGTCTGTACAAGAAAACAGCTACCTTTCCCTGAAAGAAATAGCCTAGTTTACTAGGAGACTCAACTGCTGTATTTATTTATTAAAAAGACATCTAAACGACCCCATTTCTCCTGCTGGTATTTACTCCTCAAAAGGGCACCTTTGAAAGTTATTTGATGCACTTCAAAAATTTATATCATCGTCTGTACCTAAAGTAATGTTTGAGGGAGATAACATCTCCGGGAGAAATTCTAAGTAAACTAAGTGAAAATGGTAGGAGGAGGGAGTGCTGGAGAAACCTGAAGACATTTCAGAAAAAAAAAATCCATTGCAATGAAAAAGTTAAATTGGGATTACAATCAGCAGCAGCAATTAAAAATCTCCAAAATCTCTTCCAGCATAAAAGAAGGCTGCCTATCCTGGTCTCTCCAATACGGAGATTCAGAAACAGAGATAGGGCAATCATTAGGACAATTATAGACTTCACCAATGCTTTATTGTCCAGGATGACTTATGCAGGCCTAATTTATGGAGCCAAAGGAGATTTTTCATCCATCCTCCATCTTCTCAGATGCAAGCCTTTTAGAGATTGTATAGGTTAGGAGGCACTTCCTGCCAGTGAGAGCTGTTAAACCTTCTTGGGTATTACCAAGGGAGGCTGTGGAATATCCTCCCCTTAACCTGAAGATCTTTTAAAAATGAGAGTTATTCATCTGCCTCCCTTGACTCTCCTGTTTCATTCTGTTTGTTGCACTCACAGGGCACCTCTCACAGAGGATCAGAGGATCATAGATCTCAAGCTGAAGGGGACCCCAAAGGCAATGTAGCCCAACCCTTTCATTTTAGAGATGAGGAAACTGAAGCCCTCAAAGGTTAAATGACATGCCCAAGGTCACACATTTAGTAACTGTCGGAGAAGGAATGAGTTTTCTCATTCTTCAGATTTCCCCAAAGCATTTTGTCTGAATCTCTCTTTTCACCATCACTCTCTACATTGCATTATAGCTATCTGAAAAACCATAACTCTGGAAAGGCAACTGGGGCTTTTCCTATATTGGAAACCGTGATGTAGAAATAAAAATCCAATTCTCAGGCACTACCTTCTTAGCCAGTTGCTCACTTCCTAAACTATTTTTTCTCTTCTATATCCCTTGCCTTCAATCAGCAATAATGAGAAAAACACAATTTGTTTCCCTATGGTTTTTGGTTTCTTGCCCAAGATTTCAAAATTATTGGCAATACCTAAAAGGACTGCCAATAATTTTGAAGTCTTGGGCAAGAAGCTCCATCTAGAAGTGTCATTCTGCCCATCTATCTTGATAAGTCTCGGAGGGTAGAGAGATAGAGAAGACAGAGAGAGGAAGGAAGGAAGGAAGGAAGGAAGGAAGGAAGGAAGGAAGGAAGGAAGGAAGGAAGGAAGGAAGGAAGGAAGGAAGACTTCTGCATGAGAGCAAAAAAAATAACATTGAGAATTTCTCAAGGTCTCTTCAAATTCTGTGGTTCTATCCATCACCACATAATCTTTGTATGATCACAATAAATCCTTTAAAATCTCACACCAGAGCTTTACTTGGATCAGAATGAGTCAGTCTATCTACGTAAGCAAGTAAAGGCCAAATCTAGCACATTATTTCAGGACTCAGCAGTCTACAGTCTCTATTTCTGAAAATACTAAGTTCCAGGTATGTGGTTTAGACTCTGGCTAATTTTGACTCTCTCCTATTCCATGACATAATAGTTAAAAGGAAATATTCTTTTATATAGCAATTAGATTGAAGCTTTGTGGGAACTAAATGACCCATAAACCTACGCCCAGGAAGAAACCAGAACAGGTCAAAAATAATAGAATGAACACAATAAGACCTATTTCAACATAACCACTCAGCAATTCCCAACTGTCTCAGTCTGTTTATTGCATGATGACTTTCAAAGGAGTTGACTGATTTTTTTTGAGTTTTTCGAGTTGACTGATTTTGATCAAATTTCAGACCCTGCTAAAGAATTTCAAGATATATCTCAATCTCGATTTATGGTTCACCTCATTATCTTGAAACCAAATGGAAGATTAAACTACAAATCAAACTCAAACACCACAAAACAATTTCCAACTGAGTCAAAGGATTATTTATTTAGAGACAGGAGGGTCTTTAGAGGTCATCCGGTCCAACTCGTTCATTTTACTGACAAGGGAACTGAGGCCCAATTTGCCAGTTACACAGCTAACAGGTGATTGGCCTGGGATTCGAACCCCAATCCTCTGACTATCATTATAGTACTCATTCTACTAACCCGTGGGCATCTCTTCTGTAATTCATAAAGGAATTATAGTTATACAGGTGGTGATTATCGCATCAATTTTTGCTCTCTGAACAGAAAACGGATATATTTCTTGCCATATTTATACAGATCCAATCTCTCCCCAGGTAGGCTAATGAGATGTATATCACTTTACCATTTAGTCACATTCATCGTTCACAGAATGAGTAGTTTTAATATATTCTACTAATTCTACCCATTCCCAATTACCTTCTTGCTTCTTTTTCTATTCCTCTATTTCCTCCTATTTCTTTTTTGTTTTAATTCTTCCGTCCGTGTTAAAGTGTTCTGCTTAGAACCTTTATCTTTGATCTCTCCTTTCCTTTTCCCAACCATAAGTGGAATTTGGGTTTATGCAGATGTAGTGCTAGGCTAGAGAACCAGCATAACTTTGTGGCTGGAGATCTGGCATGAAACATTGAGTGCAAGTGTTGACTCTGCCACATGGAAGCTGTGGGTCACTGGGCAAATCACTGAAGCTCCTTTGCTGTAGGTGGCTCTCTGAGCCAATAAGTGGGAGTAAATGTGCTGCCCTGCATTGATGGGGGGTGGGGGAGTGCTTCACCCAGGTGTTCCTATAACAGTGAAAACACAGAGCCTGCCCCGTCCTGTATTCAAACCAGTGGCTCCAAAAAGGTGGGCTGCAGTATGTAGTATTGCCTGATTTTCACTAAGGTTGACCTAGTACTTCGAAAGTTATGTTACTGCTGATCAAACAGAATCCATAATTTTATTTACCATAAACTTTCTTCAGCCAGTATGTGCATGTGGTAAGTAAAAAATTCACAAAACAAATACGACAAGGCTATTATTTGGAGCACCAGACCCCAAACATGTCAGACCTTGCACACACAAGGAACCGCACAAAAACAAGTGTTCTTGTTGATGAAAAACTACCTGGAAGGAGTCTCCTGATTCTTCCATAGAGTTGCCAACAAAAACGTTCATTGTGCTCTGATGCCTTGAGGCAAATAATACAGTGCAATGAAGGGAAGAAGGAAATAAGCATTAATGAAGTACTTACTATGTGCCAGTCACTGTGCCAAGCACTTTACAAATATCTCATTTGATCCGCACAAAAACACTGTGAAGTAGGTGCTATAATGAGCCCTATTTTATAATTGAGGAAACTGAGGCAAACAAGGTTGAATGATTTGCCCGGGGTCACACACCCAGTGAATGCCTGAGGTCAGATTTGAAGTCAGGTCTTCCTGACTCCAAGTTCAATGCTTTATCTACTGCACTATCTTGGAACTGAGCTTAATAAAATAAAGGCTTGAGAGTCACTGATCTAGGCTGTGTCTCTACATCCTCACAAGGCTATTGTGACTGGCAGAGTTTATAAAGCCTAAGCACTATATGAAGGTAAACTAGAATTTCTATGAGCTATTATTCTGTTTCAGATCAGGACTATATTATTAATGTATTTTTGTTTAATTTGAAGATCTTCAATGTGCCCTGCTTAAGTCACATGGAAGCCTAAGTTACATGAAGCCTGTGGTGGAAGGAGCTTGCTGAATGAGTGGAACAGGAGGGGGTAGAGTAGAAGGTTAAAGCTGGAGGGTTGTGATGCCCTCTGACCCTGACGAAGTGTATATTATACTCTGAAGTTAGAATTTTGCTTTGGGGCTCACTCATGGTAAGAGTGTTCATGTGATATGATCAGATGAGACTCTAGGTAGCTGTTAAGGAGCCCCCCTGCTTTGAAAAACCCAGATGTCGGTGTTTCTCTGGTGAATATGTATGTATTGCTATGGTCAGACAGTTAGAAGCCTTGTCTCTTGATTTCTGTTAACTTCTGCTTGTAATTCCTGTTTGTGTTTTCTCTGAAGTTCAGGGTACTGACTTTTTCCCCTGAACTAAGTGAATGATATATGTATGTTTAATTAAAGTGAAATTGTAAACCCCTTTAAGTTGCTTTCCTTAGAAAAGCAAATTAAAGAACCTGTGCTAGCAGCCCTCCTGTGTGTTGGTCTGTTGGTCTTATACCTCCACAGCTTATGCTAGTAACACTGGTATTACAAGGACTTGTGATTTCATTAGTATATAGGAAACTCCCAGTGAGGCAACTCCCTCTACCAGTATAGATTAGCACCTGCTCAATAACATAGAGTCTTAGAAAATTACCTACAGAGTTGAGAAGTTGAGTAGCCTACTCAGAGCCAAAAATGAGCCCACGTCAGAGACAGAACTTGAACCCAGGTCTTCCAGGCTCCAAGGACAGCTCTCTAACTATTAGGCAATGCTACCTTCTCCCCTATGATGGTTAAACCCAAGAAAGTATTAATTTCTAAGAACTCTTTAGAATAGTCTTATTTGTTAAAAGTCTCCAATATATTCCAAGACCTTGCTTGACAATCTTTTCACATGTTGAGAAAGAGCCATATATATAAGGAGATGGTCTGGCAGGGCGCAAAAGAGGACTCTCCCCCTACCACCCAAGAAGATTAGCTGCTTGTAAGATGACCCAGCCACCCAGCCCCGTGCAAATTAGGGTTCATAAGACCACGGACTGAGAACTGGAAGAGCTCCCAACTGCCATCTAGTACATCCCTTCATTTTATGTAAGAGAAAACTAAGCCTCAGAGGGATTCCAAGGAGCATATGTAAGAGTCTGGAGAAACCTCAAAGCCCACCTGGTCCAACCTTCTCATTTTAAAGATGAGGACACTGAGGCCCACAAGGTTAAATGAATTGTCCAAGGTCACACAGATTGTAAGCATCAAAGGGGGAATTTGGATTTGGGTGCTCTGCTTCCAGAGACAGTGCTCCTTCCATGATACTGCCCTATCTCTTATCTGTGTATGCACAGTATGATAGAAGCTCCTTGAGGGCAGAGACGGATTCATTTTTGTCTTTATATCTTCAACACCTAGCACATAGTGTTGCTGTTTTCTTCAGTTGTTTCAGTCCCAACTTTTTGTGACCCCATTTGGAGTGATCTTGGCAGAGATACTGGAGAGATTTGTCATTTCCTTCTCCAGCTCTTTTTACAGATGACAAAACTAAGGCAAACAGGGTTAAGTGATTTGCCCAGAGTCACCCAGCTAGGAAGTATCTGAGAATGGATTTGAACTCAGGAAGATGAGTCGACCTGACTCCAAGCCCAGTGCTCTATCCAGTGTGCCACCTAGCTGTCCTGGCATGTAGTAGTCACTTAGTAAATGCTGTTGGATTAAATCAAATAGTAAATTGTTACTGAGCATGATGTGACTGTAATCTGATAATTAAGGAGGTTCATGGGATCATGGACTCATTTTACAGATGAGAAAACTGAAGCCTAGAGAGACAAAGTAATTTACCCAAGGTTGCACAGTGATCCAAGGAGAGGGCATAAGAAATGCCCAAAAATTCAATCTCCTCCGAAACATTGGTTCGCTTTGGTTGGCTAGCAGTCTTAGCAAGAATGGTGGAAAGTCCAACACCATCAATAAATTAGGAGAGCTTAGATTTGAACCCAGGTCCAGAGACACCAGGAGTCATTCTAAAATGTTTTACTAGTTGTGTCAGACTAGCTCATAGGAGGAAAGTATAGAGCACACAATCAGGTCAAGGGGAGCACCAAAGGAAGACAAGGTGGAGGGGAGTAAGGTGAAATAAAATTGAAAAGGTAAAAAGGAGGGGCCAGTTGTGAAAAGTTTTAAATACCAGACAAAAGAATAAATGTTTGATCCTAAAAGTACTAGGGAGTTTATTGAGCAGGAAAGTGATATAATGAGACGTGCTTTAGGAACATAACCTTAGCAGCCATGTAGAGAATGGACTACAATGGATAGGGACTTGAAACAATTAGGGGACTATTTCAGCAGTCTAGAGAAGTATCAAAAATCCACAAAAGAGGTATCAAAAAGCCCACAGTAAAGTAGTCCAAAGAAGATTAAAACATAACTGGGGAATATTTAACAAAATATAAATAAAAATACAATAGAATATAGATAATGTTAATATGTGATTTTCTAAGTCAATATGCAACCAGCAGAGATCTTTAGGTATGGTGTAGTGGCCCCCAGTTTCTGAGTTTTACACCATGGGACTAGGCAACACATGAGAAAGGTCTGAATTAGGGTGATGGTTGTGTAATTAAAGAAAAGGGGATAGAAATGAGAGCTGTAGAGCTAGAAAAGACACAATCTGACAATTGCTTGGATATGGTGGGTGATACTCACATATATGTATATCCTTGTCTTCCTTTAGAATAAAGTAATGAAGGAAAAAGGGAATAAGCATTTATTAAGCAGCCACTATATATATACACACATGTATATGTGTGTATATGTGTGTACATACATGTGTGCATGTGTGTGCACATTTGTGTGTATACATGCAGCTGGGTGGTGCCATAGTGCACAGAGGGCTGGGCTTGAAGTCAGGAAGACTCATCTTCATGAGTTCAAATCTGGCCTCAGACACTTACAAGCTATGTGACCCTGGACAAATCATTTAACCTTGTTTGCCTCAGTTTCCTCAACTACAAAATCAGCTGGAGAAGGAAACGTTAAACCACTCCCGGATCTTTGCCAAGAAAAACCAAACGGGGATCACAAAAATTCAGACATGACTGAATAACAAACAGCAACATATATGTATGTGTATATATATATCCATATATACACACACACATACATATATACATACATATGCATATATATACACACACATATAACACGCCTGGCACTATGCTAAGTTCTTTACAAGTATTACAACAACTCTGGTGAAATAGGTACTATTAAGATCCCCCTTGTACAACTGAAGAAACCGAGGCAGAAAGAGGTTAAGTGACTTGCCCACTGTCACACAGCTGCTAAGTAAAGCCACATTTGAACTCAGGTCTTCCTGACTCCAGGCCCAGCACCTTTTCCACCGTACCACCTAGTTGCACCCAGCTTAGGTCCTGCTTGTGCAAAGTGTAACCCAGCATTCCCATGCCCTATCACAAAGTGAGCTGAGCACCCTTAGTCATTTATTAAGGCTTACAAAACACTGGTGCTGAGTGCTGGTGTTACGAACAGAGAGGTAAAACAGTACTTGGAACATGAGCTCCTTGTGAGTAGATTCCTTCATTCTTTGTATGTGTATCCCCATTACAATGCTTCCCACATTGTGGGCAGTTTGTGAATGCTTGTTGACTGACTGACCGACTGATTGATCCAGGGAAGGGAGAAAGAAGGGAGGGAAAGAAGCAAAGTGCGGACTCAGGGATGACATCAAGACTAAAAACCTGAGTGACTGGAAGGATGGAGGTGCCCTAGACAATAACAGAGAAACTCAGAAGAATGGAATGCTTGGGGGAAAATGTAATGAGCTCTATATGATGAAAATATATTGAATTAGTTCTGTTTTGAACATGTTGAGTTTGAGACACCTACAGGACATCCAGGTTAAAACATCCAATAGGAAGTGGGTGATGCTTTGGGGAGTGACAAAGGAGGTGGGCTGGTACCCCCAAATGGAAACGTCAGAAGCTGACATGAGCAGAATGAAAGCCACCCCTCGTTTGTCACTAAAAGAATGCCAGCAGGCAGTAGGGCCTCAGCAAAGCACTCTCCTGCCTATCCCCAGCTTTAGAGAGGTAAACTCCAGCAGAGAGCAGCTCAGTGGGAGCACAGAGCCAATGGTACCCAGAGCTGCCCCCGCCATAGTTCCTTGTGACCTGCTGCCCTGAATATACATAGCTTGTCCACAGGCGGGCAGAGAGAGAGCACAGCTTGCTGGCTTTGTTTTTCTGAACTCTCTTCCTCTGGTTCCTCCCCAACCCCTGGGGTCTGGTCCTTTTCATATTTTATCCTCCACTGATTAATGAGTTGCTTTGTTCACCCGCTTTCTGAATTCTATAGCAAAGCAATTTGCCCTCCAATTTCCTATGAAACACGATGGTGGGCAAATGAATCAGGAATGAGGAGTTCTAGTCCCATCTTCAGTAGAGGCGACAGGATGGAGTGGAAAGAGCCCTGAGTCTGAAGACAAGAGAGCGTCTCAGCCCTCTCCCTTCCTAGCTGTGGGAAACTGGCTAACTCAGCTGAGCTTCAGGGTCTTTAAAAAAAGAGGATGATAATGAGTACACTAACTACCACTGAGAGAGAGAGAGGAGAGAGAAAGAGACAGGGAGAGAGAGAGGGAGAGGGAAAGAGAGGGAGAGGGAGAGGGAGAGAGGGAGGGAGGGAGAGGGAGAGATAGGGAGGGAGCAACAGCCTCAAAGATGGTGAGGCAAGTGCCAGATAAGTGTGAGTGATGACTATGATGATATTCCTAACCAGTTGTAAGCTCAGGGCAGCTCATTTAACCAATATCTAAATCGGGAAGCTAGATTAGAACATCTTTGTGTAGACATAGATCCCCTGAGTAATTCTATACATTCCATTATACCACACTGTCTCAATTATATGGGGTGACCCAAAAAGCAACCACTTCCCATGATCATTGACACTGTGACCCAAACGTCAACCGAGTACTGTTAAGTACAGTAGAGGGACAACAAAAATCAACATTTTTCAGAGGGTACTTTCAAGAGATGCTGCTTAGAGCCACATTGCTCACCTCTACACAAAGGAAAACCAGTGTACTCTGTGGTTTGTTCTCTTTTGCAAAAGGCAATTAAATAATCCTTTGGGAATGGGAGGTTGCTTTTGAACTCACATCAAACCACCCAACATTCTGAGGTTTGCCAGGGCTTTGATAGACTTTAGCACACGCGCGCGCGCGCGCGCGCGCACACACACACACACACACACACACACACACACACACACACCATCATTTCTTCCGTGGATATGTATTACCAGAGTTACCGTCTTAGCAAGCGCCAATCCCTATTAAAAATAATCACTGGGACTGGTGCACCAGTCACTTTCAAATACCTCATTATCTCTATTCATTTAAAAATCAGAATCAAGAATAATTCACTTATTCAGATATAAAAGATTTCCTGGTATTTTAAAATATCTAATACATACTCACATATTTCCCTCTTCCTGAATATATGTACATATGTGTGTATATTTCCCACCCATAAAAATTTTATGTTTTTTTTAAAAGAGAATCATTTTGAAGTAAGAAGCCCTTTATATTCTTGTCCATTCACATACCCACACGCATGAAACTTTGACTGGGCTATTGTCTTATTTTCCACTGTTAACTATTTTCAGTTTTGTGCTTTATCTAACTACATTCATCTCTTCAACTTCCACCTCTTGCTTCTGGTTCTCCCTCTGGGGTTAAGCAAAACAATGCTAATCCCTTTTCTACAATGACAGCTCCTCAGATATTAGAAGAACACTATGATGGCCCTCCTAAGACATCTCTTCTCCAGAATGACTATCCCCAGCTCTTCCTGCCCATCTTCATGTGGCATTATCCAGAGGTCATTTACCATCCTGGGAATCTTTTCTAGCTACCCATGGAAAGAGAAAGAGGAAGCTGAGGGCTAATCAAAACCCATGATCAGAGGACAGCAGCTGAGTCCAAGCCAAAATAAGCAAAAGATCCAAATGAACTAGAGCTGGGGACTAGGGCAGGCTTACTGATGTTATAAGGCAGCTACTCACCAACCAGCAAGACATGTTTGCTTCTCATCCTTCATGTGAATTATTTTCTCTCATAGGTATGATTCTTAAGAATACATATATCAGAGAGGGAGTCTTTGAGAGTGAGCGTCTTCCTTAAAATGGGATCTGTTCTCAATCAATTATGTTAATAGTTTTTTCTTATATTGAACTATCCCTGCATTCCTGGTATAAATCCCACTTAATCACTCATGGGTATCCATTTTATTGGATTTTTCATAAAACTAACTCCTAGTTTTATTTATTAATTCAATAGTTTTCTTACATTCAATTTTATTGATCACATCTTTAATTTTTAGGATTTCCAATTTGATGGTTAATTGAGAATTTTCAATTTGTTCTTTTTCTATTTTTTTAATTGCATACCAATTCATTGACCTGCTTTTTCTCTATTTTATTGATGTAAGCATTTAGAGATACAAATTTTTTCTCTGATTACTGCTTTTGCTACATCCCATAAGTTTTAATATATTGTCTCATTATCATTCTCTTTAATGAAATTATCTATTGTTTCCATGACTTGTTCTTTAACCTATTCATTCTTTAAGATTAAGTTAATTAGTCTTGAACTAACTTTTAATCTGTATTCCCATGGTCCCTTATTAAATGTAATTTTTATTGCATAATGATTTGAAAAGGATTCATTTAATATTTCTGCTTTTCTTCACTGAACTATAAAGTTTTTATGCCCTAATATAGGGTCAGTTTTTGTAAAGGCACCATGTACTGCTGAGAAAAAGGTAATATACTTTTCTATTCTCATTCAGTTCTCTCCAGATGTCTATCATATCTAGCTTATCTAAGATTCTACTCATCTCTTTGACTTCTTCCTTATTTATTTTTTAGTTAGATTTACCTAATTCTGAGAGGGAAGGGTTGAAGTCTCACACTATTATAGTTTTGCTCTTTCCACATGTAATTCAGAGATAGAGAGCATTACAAAATACAAAATGGTTAATTTTGATTATGTTAAATTGAAAAGTTTTGTATAAACAAAGCCAATGCAACAAAGATTAGGTGGGAAGCAGAAAACTGGGAGAAAATATTTACAAGTAGTATCTCTGATAAAGGCCTCATCTCTAAGAGAGAACTGAGCCAAATTTATAGGAATACAAGTTATTCCCCAAATGAGAAATGGTCAAAGGATATGAACAGGAAGTTTTCAGAGGAAGAAATTAAAGATATTTATAGGCATATGGAAAAAATGCTCTAAATCACTATTGATTAGAGAAATGCAAATCAAAAACAACTCTGAGGCACCACATCTCTTCTGTCAGATTGGCTAACATGACAAAACAGGAAAATGATAAATTCTGGAGAGGATGTGGGAAAATTGGAACATTGTTATATTGTTGGTGGAGTTGTGAACAGATCAGGTCATTCTGGAGAGCAATTTGGAACTATGCCCAAAGGGCTATAAAAATGTGCATACCCTTTGACCCAGCAATTCCACTTCTAGGGCTGTATGCTAAAGAGATCACACAAGGGGGAAAGGGACCCATATGTACAAAAATATTTATAGCAGCTCTTTTTGTGGTAGCAAAGAATTGGAAATCAAGGGGATGCCCATCAATCGGGGAATGGCTAAACAAGTTGTGGTATACGAATGTAATGGAATAGTATTGTGCTATAGGAAATGGGGAAGATACAGACTTCATAATAATCTGGAAAGAACTACATGATATGATGCTGAGCGAGCAGAGCAGAACCAGGAGAACATTGTACACAACCACAGACATATTGATTCTGTGATGACTAACTTTGATAGACTTGGCTTTTCTCAGCAATACAAGGTTCAAAGACAGCCCCAAAGGTCTCATGATGGAAAGAGCTAGCTATATCCAGATAAAGAACGATGGGGTCTGAATGAGGATTGAAGGAAACTATCTACTCTCTTTTTTCTGTATCTTTTGTTTTGTTTTGTTTCTTCTTTCTCATGATTCACTCCATTGATCATGGTTCTTCTTTACAAGTTGACTATTGTGTAAATATGTTTAATATGAAGGTGTATGTATACCATATATTGGATTCCATGCCATCTTGGGGGGAGGGGGGGAGAGGGAGGGGAAGAAAATTTGGAACTGAAAAACCTGTGGAACTGAGTGTTATAAACTAAAAATAAAAAAAATCTTTAAAAAAAAAAACAAGAAAAAAATTGGATGCTGTAACATTTGGTGCCTATAGGTTTAGTATTGATATTACTTCATTATCTCTGGCAGCTTTTAACATAATATTCTTTCCCTATTTATTTCTTTTAATTAACTCTAAGACTACTCACCAGTCTGTACTCACTCCTCCTCACCTGCAGCCACAGCCTAGGACCCCAGTGCACCTGGTCAGTGCATATGACCCTCTTATTCACCATGAGCAGAGGCCCCCCTCCAGTCTTCTCCAGAGCTGATCCCCATGCCATCCAAGCTCCCAAAGCTGAAGCCGGGCCACACAGCTACCTGCTGGGGTCACTGTTGGTTGACTCAGAAGTACATGCCTTGCAGTATCTGAACTTCATATTGCCATCTTTCCACAATTCCCTCCTCGATAACTATTTCAATCTAATTGGTTTCCTTTGGAATCCTATGCATTTGATTTTATGCATTTAAAAAGAACTTCCTGGGGAGTCCATAGACTTCACCAGACTGACAAAGGGGAACAAGTTGAGGAAACAAAACCTGGCCACATGCAAAAAAAGGAAGTATTAGACCCAGTATCCCTTTAAGATGTATTAGGGGGAGGAGTCCTACCGTGTATTTGAAAGTGTATTAAAACCAGAAAGCTTTAGAATCTGCACCACTTCTACTTACTTCAAAGTGAGTAAAGCAGGGGGAACCTACTAGGACCATAGATATAGAGATGCAGGCACCACGGAAGCCAAGTCCATCTCTCATTTTAAAGACAACTTGCCCAGATTCACACAGCTCATGAGTGTCTGAGGCAGAATTTGAACTCAGATTTTCCTGACTCCAAGTTACATCAGATTATAATATGCTCCTTGAGAGCAAAAACTATCTTTCTCTTTCTTATTTCATGTGCCTGGCACATGAAGGGCAATTAATAAGTTTTTCTTGATTGATCCAAGTCCAGTACTCTATCCACTATCTAAATTATTGATGTGGAATTTTGTTGTTTTTGTTGCTAGTAAAAATTTGCTGAGCATTTAAGACACACATTAATAAAAATTTGAGAGAGATAGAGAAAAAAACTCCAGGAAAACACTCTTATAATTGTGAGTTATTGTATAATTGTGTATAATTGTGAGGTAACAAGGGTGAATGAGTAGTCATGGCCAATGCGAAGAGAGGTGTCCAGAAGGCAAAGTGCTAAATTTGAAAGGAAAGCCATTCCTAAGAAAGAAATGAGCTGCCTGTGGGAAGGAGGAAGGAAGAAATTCCTTGAACAAGTGAAAACAAGGTACCAAGTTCAGGATGCGATTAATGGCCTGGCCTGCCTGGATTATCAGTGCCACCTAGTGGTTATAATGAAGAATAGTTCCGATCTCTATATTATGAGCTATACTTTCTGGTAAGTGTAAGAAAGCAACACGCATATTACTTACAGTGATTTGCCCTAAAGAAGTGGCATAGGTAGAAAACATATCATCAAGGACTTGTATAATAGGAAAAGGCAGTGGATTAGTCTAAATTTAGGGAAAAATCAGAGACAATAGTTGGCCAGCCAGAACGCTATGATGTTAATGTTAACAATAATAACTTGTCTTTATAGATAAAATGCTTTACAATGCATTTCACAAACTGCTTTCTTTACAACAGCCTTGTGAGATAGAAAGTATAAGAATTATTATCCTCATTTTGCAGATAATGAAATTGAGACTCAGAGAGGTGTGTTACTTAAAGTCACATAGCTAGGAAGACTTAGAGCCAATCTCTCTTCACTCCAAGTACTTATTGCTATTAATATATTGCAAGAGCAAGAGGAAGGACTCCAGCATGTTAAGTGAATGGGGCAATACCCATGCCATGCTGCTGGGACTCCAGCCTCTAATTCCCAGCCAAACTGAAGTCCCCACCTTTGGGGTTCTGATTGTTGAGCTTGGCCAGCGATGCCACTTCCCAGCTCTCTCCATGCCACGCTATCTACGCTCCAGTCTCCATCTCCCACTAGAATAAAAGGCCCCATCCCAGGACCCTTGGCTCTGATTGGTGAGTGTTCACCTCACCTTGCCCTAATCCAGACCTACCATGCCACTACACGGTCATCCTCATTCCCACATTTGAACCTACCTCCCTTCCAACTATGTACTAGCTTATACTACTAAAAGTGTAAGGTCTTTGAGAGCAGAGACTTGCTTACTTGTTTGTATTTGTAACTTCAGCACTTAGCAGTGCCTAGCAGATGGTAATAATCAATACTTTTTCATTTATTCATTAATTCATTCATTTGTCCATTTTGGAGGATCTAGGGAGACAATGAGGGAGGGATCACAATCAACGTGAGAGAATACCAATGTTTTAAATGGATTATAGAACCCTTCGAGGGGTTCAGTGTCTTATAAATGAATGCAGCCCGCAGGTACCATAGTGCAAATTATAGGAATTTTTACATAAACAAAACAAGGCATTTAATTAATCTGAAGGAAAAATATTAAATGTGTGAAAACATAAATCATAATTATACAAATGAAGGAATTCAGAACATTAACTCAAAGCTTTAGCATTCAACAAAATGTAGTGAACAATGAGATGTGGAGACCATATCTGTCCCTAGAACCTTCCCACAGAACAGCCATTAGTGGGACATTTTCCAATTGGCTTCAGTGCCAACATGGTGCAAAGTGATTTGACTTACAAGGTACAGGAACAACACACAGAGGATGGAAAATCAAGGAAATAAAAAAATAATTTAATACCTAAGATTTAAATAATATCTAAGATGTCACCTAGCACATTTCAGCATTAGATTTGTGAATGTCATAGGGTGTTAGCCTCTGGGTTTCATAAGCTCCTCTCCTTTTCATTGCTGGAGTTTCAGGAAAAGATATGTTCCCAAACCAGATGGAAACTCAGAGGACTTTCCAAGACCCTGGAGGATGGAGTCCTGCTGTCCCGTTCATCCATGCAGCTGTAACCAAGAGAATCACCAAAAGCTCCTCCAGCACTTCCCAGTCCCTAAGCCTCCAGATGCTGAATTAAACTGCCTGTGTTCCACTCAAATGAAAGACAGGTTTATGACAAGATTACAAACTTCTGGGTTAGGGCTTATGCACCTGAGAGAAACTGAGAAGAGCAGAAATAAACTGGAACCAGAAGTGGGGTTTGGCCTTGGGGTTTGGTGCTGAGGAAGTAATTGGAAGGGCTTTATGATATATGGAAGTATTCATTGAAATCAATGAAATTATTATTCATCTAATTAAACTGCTTTTTTAGCTATGAACTTGAGATCTGAGTAAATGTCAACTGTTCCGATCTACCAGAAGGAGTTACCAGTGAGTGACTAAGGATAATGAGCAACCCTAAGCATAGAGCCTGAGATGGAACAGTCTGATGTACAAAATGCCTTGAACCAGGGGTAGTTTTCTGGGGTCCTATGGCAAGGGAGACATGAGACTATTATATGTGGGAGCACATCCTATCAAGGCTGTCCTAGAGGAAGATGTAGTAGATGGAATGATGAACTTTCCTGAGCAGATCCAGATCTTTCCTGACCTCAGGTCTAGCACACTTTCCAGCACCCCACTCTGCTTCTCATTTTCATTTGCTTTCATTCTCATGCCTCATAGGAGGTAGTGGAACTATCATTTCCATTTACAAATGAGAAAATTCAGATACAGAGGGGGTAAAGTGATTTGTCCAGGGTAACGTAGCTAGTAAATTTCAGTTTGGTTTCAAACTCACGTTTTCTGACTCTAGGAATCCTCTTTCCATGACCCTACCTTTCTTCAATATTTTAAGCACCTCTAATTTCATTCATGGAGCAGGTAGGTAGGGGCCTGGAGTCAGGAAGACCTGAGTTCAAATCTGCCCTAAGACACTTACTAGTTGTATGACCCTGAGCAAGTCACTTCACCCTATTTGCCTCAGTTTCCTCATCTGTAAAATGAGCCAGAGAAGGAAATGGCAAACCACTCTAGTATCTTTGCCAAGAAAACCCCAGAAGAGGTCATGAAGAACCAGACACAACTAAAAATGATCGAACAACAACTTCATTCATTTATCCCCAACCGACATAGACTGGTGATCCATGATCAATCTATGGTGACCTATCAATCAATCAATAAGTCACCTTCTTTCTATGCTCTAGGCACCGGAGCTACAGAGACAAAAGCAAAACAGTAACAACCTTGGAAAAGCTTATATTCTATTGGAGAAGACAACATGTATGTGTGTGTTTTTATACATATGTGTGAAGATATACACCGTGTGCATATGCAGGTATGTACATGTGTAGTATATATAAATATATTCGAATGTCTACATAACGCATGAGTGTGTGCATATATGTATTGTATATGTATTGTATATTACATGTTGCATATTTAATACACATATTATTTATTATTATATAATATTGTCATATGTTATATAATATATAAAATGATATATAGTAAAATTCTCTATTACTTATATAATACATATATGTGTATTATACATACAATGTATATTTGTATATGTATATATGTATTTCTATACATATGTGTGTATACACATGTCTTCCCCAATACAACGTAAGTTTCTTGAAAGCAAGGACTGTTTTATACATATAGATAGATGCACGCATCTGTGTGTTTCTACATCTATGTTTATATATACACATCTGTGTGTAGATATATATTTATATGCGTCTCTATGTACCTCTATGTACACACACATATCTATAAGCTATATACAAAACAGAAATAAAGTAATGAGGGAAGAGGTTGTAGGGAGGGAGCAGGGCGATTCTCATGCAGAAAATAATACTTGAGCCAAGTCTTGACAGAAACTAAGATTCCAAGGGGGGGGTAAAGAGAGAGAGGGAGGGCATTCCAGACATGGGGAAGAGCTTCTGCAAAGGTCCAGAGAGGAAAGATTAAGTAACTTCTACGAGGAGCAAAAAGAAGGCCAGGCTGGCTACACCACAGAGAATAACATGTACTAAGAACATCAAAGTAGCTCGGGGCCAGGTTGTGAGGAACTTTGGATGCTAAAAGAGAGTTTATGTTAGCCGTAGGAGATGGACTTCAAGAGTTGTTGTAGCTAAAAGAAATCATCACTCAATGGGTCAACCTAGAGAAGAGCTTCTCTGAAATTACATAGGCTGGTCCTTGGATGACAGATGGAGAAGCAATTGCTAATACTCTTGGTTGAATGTGGGCCTTTGTTTGTGGTCCACTGGCATAACCTCCGAACTTCCACAGCCAAGGACCTGAATCCAGCCTCAGACATTTACTAGCTGTGTGACCCTGGGTAAGTCACTTGACTCCAGTTACCTCTAAAAATTAAAAAAAGAAAAGAAAAGCCACAACCTCCCCCCACCCAACACCAATATGAGGCACCAGCAAGAAGAATCAGAGAGCTAGAGCTGTAAGGGGTCATCTAGTCCAATGCCCCGAGTTTATAAATGAGAAACTGAGGCTACTTGTTCAAGGTCCCAGAGTTAGGCTCATAGCTCTAGAGCTAGAAAAGACCATCTAGTGCTGCCCCTTCATTTTGCAGATGAGGAAATGGAAGGTAAGAGAAGTTAAGTGATTTGCTCAACGTCATTACAAGAGCTTTAAAGTAGATGCCAATCAATTGGGAAAATGGCTAAACAAATTGTGGTACATGAATATAGTAGAATATTGTTGTGCTGAAAGAAATTATGTACATGGTGAATACAGAGAAGCATGGAAAGATCGACAAGAACAGATGCAGAGCAAAGCAAGCAGAGTCAAGAAAACAATATACACAATAACTGTAATATAAATAGAAAAAAAACCAACCACACACAAAAGATCAAAAGAAATTGTTGCAGAATAATAAAAATTAAGCATGACTTAAAAGAAGAGATATGAGAAGACACTCCCTTTCACCCCTTCGTGGAAGTGAGAACGTGCACATATTTTCAGACACTCATCATATTGATCAGTTATGCTGATGTCTTCCTTTTCTTTTTTCTTTTGTCTCTAAAAAAGATACTATGGATGGCTCTCTGACAGAGGGAGGGAAAAAACCAAGATGATATAAAAATAATAGACATCAACAGAAAACTATTTTTAAAAAAATAAGGGTTTGCTTTGGTTTTCAAGTAGGAGTAGGGAGGTATAGGAAAGGGAGAAAATAAATGCTAATTAATTGAAAAAAATAAAATGGGTTTTCTATGGACTTCTTATAAACCCAGCATCTGTTTCACATTTCTTTTTCAAACTCACAATCTTTTTGTTCCCAGATTTCACTCAAAACCCACAGTCACCAGCCCTAAGGCAAAGGAAGAACATTGCTTTGTGAAGCTTTAGCTTGGAGTAGGGACCAATAACTGTCTTCTAGCAGGGGCTAGAAGGGGCATCATGAGAAAAACTATTAAAATTGTTCTGTTTGACTCCAGAGAGAAGAACTTGGAAAAACAGATGCAGGTCATTTCAAGACAGATTTCCAGAAGAAGAAGCTCCCCGAATAGAGCTGTCCCAAAGTGAGAAGGGCAGCCTGGGAGTAGTGGTTTTGTCTCTCAATG
This sequence comes from Trichosurus vulpecula, assembly GCF_011100635.1. Classification (NCBI taxonomy): domain Eukaryota; kingdom Metazoa; phylum Chordata; class Mammalia; order Diprotodontia; family Phalangeridae; genus Trichosurus; species Trichosurus vulpecula. The sequence goes on along the minus strand of NC_050577.1, from coordinate 215,770,001 downwards.
GGTGGGAGGGGGATGGGGGGGGAGAAGGAGGGAGGACAGAGGGAAGGAAGGAGAGGGAAAGGGGGAGGAGGAAAAGGACAGAGCGGGGAGGAGGAAGGTCAGTCTTTAAGAAATGGCACTATGGCCACTTGTTGGGTATGATGGTAGAGGGAATTTTTTTCCAAGTACCAGTTGGTTTGGATGGCCTTGGAGATCTCTTCCTTCCAACTCTGCAAGTCTGCCAGTCAAGATGATGCCTTTCTTAAATATTCATCTACTTTTTGCATTAAAATTATTCTTTTCCTGCCTAGCCAAAACAGGCATGGGAATTATCTAGCAGCAGTATTTTCTGGCTAGAGAAGATCAGGGGAGTAAGAGGAAATGAATGAGAGCTTTATATTGCTAAGAATATTTTTATGCAGATTAAAGACTAGCTTCTCTGAAAGACATTTCCTACCACCACTACCACCCCCAGCCCTCTCAGGCCACAAGCATGGGGTCTTCAGAGAAGGAGCTAAAGAGGAAATATCACTTGGGAAGACCAGAAGACAGGAGGGACCATTTTTTTCAAAATACTAAGAGATAATAACCCAGACTTAGCTGTTTGGAGACTCGGTCCTTTCAGAGGCTTCCCTTTTAGTTCAGAAGGAAGAAGAAATAGCCCTTAAAACTACTAAGCCTTTTTTCGCCTTTTTTTTATTTCTGTCATGTATGAAGAAGTGTGTTATATTCCAACCTGGAATAAATCATCCATGCTGAATGATAAATTAAGTTTTGTAATGGAAATCACTATTGACCTTTGAACAGGCACTGTCTTTATAGTTTCCCATTTTGCTGCTTATGATATCCTCTCAGAATCATGGACAATAATCTGCCATTGATTTTTCTTTATACTTTTTAAAATGGAGCTTGAAATTGACCTGGGAAGCTCTGGGATGCATCTTTTTGTTAACATGGCAGCATCCTGAGAAACGGCAATTAATGAATGGGCTTGGCCTTGACCATGAGATTTCTTAGACCCTGTCATTACAGGGAGGAATCTGCCTAAGTAGGGATTGCCATATTTATCCATGTATAAGACACATTTTAATTTGGGGGCCCAAAATTTGAAAAAAAAATGTATTACATAAAGTCATCAAACTTAAGTTTTATTCATCTGCTCATAGCTTTCAGGCATCTTTTGGGCAAGTTTGGTGCATGTATGCATGCTTAGTCCATTCCGTTTCATGAACCTGAAGTACCAATTGTGTCCTCCTTTGAAATCAGTAATTTCTTTTTCATCAGCAATTCTTCTTGCCTCATGCTGAACCATCTTTGTGGACACAGGAATTCCAATCGCCCTTTGCTCTTCAATCCATGTCTTCAATTCCCTCTCTAAATCAGCCCATTTTGCTGACTTGCCTCTCATGGCCTTCTTCTGCCGTGGTGTTTTCAGTAGGGTTTCTTCTTTCCGTAGCCAGTCTCAGATTGTTTTCTCAGTTGGTGGAGGACCAAACTTGCATACAGCAGCACAATTTCCATTCACTTTTGCAAACTGGATCACTTTTAACTTGAATTCAGCACTGTACAAAAATCTTTTCTGAGCCATTTCTGGGCAGAACGTGGCAAAATGTAACCTAATATACTGGTAACAAATGTGAAACAATGAGCACAAAGACAACAAGCGTGAAAAAGAGGGAATTGCAAGTAAAAATACTACAACCACCATATAAGACTCACCCAGCTTTTAGATCCCAAATTTTTCGGGAAAGGGTGCATCTTATACATCGGGAAATACAGTATTTTATCTGAGTCAGATGACACCCTCCACTTCACAGTTGGGAAAATAATGTGGAACTCACAAAGTTGGGTAAGGGCTGCCTAGTACTGACAAAATGTTCAGAGATGTTTTATTAAAATATTAGACAAATTCAGACAGGCAAATTTCCTATGTCACCCTTATCTCTTTATGTTTCTATTTCCTCAATGTCTGGCCTCCATCAAAATGTTTTAATCTTATTCCTTCCTCCCTTCAAATTTCTGTCCTTTTGTCTTATTTTTATTGTCTTTGCTTGTCCAGCAGCTTTGCTTTGTATTTGTCCAGCAGCTGTCTTCCCTGTTTTTCTTTTGTTCCTCTCTAAATACAATACTTTTTTAAATGCAAAGTCCATTAATTGATAATTAGCTAATATGAAAAAGTGAGTAATTTGATATGTTTATGCTAATGATTTTTTTGGACCAGATTTGTGTTTCCCAGTGAGGAAACTCTCTCCATTTATGAAGACTAAAACTTACTCTTCAACTTAGAATCTTAGACTTGCCTGGGGCACTGAGGTTAAATGACTTGCCCAGTGTCACACATCTAGAATGAGTCTTTAATGGGAGTTGAACCCAGATCTTCATGTTGCCAGTGTAAGGCACTGTCTCTTTAAAGACCTGTTCCTAAAGAGCAAGTAATGCTTAAAAGAGGCATAAAAATGAATGATTTTGTGTAAAGGAAGACATTTGTATTAATTGGCAAAAGGTGTGAGATGCTGTCCCCATTATGGTATTGCAACACCCCACAATGTAATGTAAGACATCTTGTTGCCATTTCACATCTACACATGAAACATGATCCGAGAAACACCACTAAATACCTCTATACTACTAAAATAACTCCTTAGGCAATCTGGCACAGTGCTTAGAATGTTCTTCCATTAGAAATTCATTCATTTGGCTTAACATACTGTGACTTTTATTTAACTCCTCCCCACACTCCCTAAAAATTCAAATATCCCTTGGAGACATAGCGCTTCACTGAACTTGGGCATTATTAATTAAACTAATAATTAATTAGACAATAATTTAATTAAAGCAGCATTCATGAAGGACATGCAAGGGATTGTTCTAGGCTCTGAAGTTATAAATGTGGCTCAGAACTTCGGGTGTGAGCTTATAAGGTTGGATTTCAGTCTCGGATACTTTTCAATAAGAACCTAATAATGACTTGGGGTGAGGGAGAATAGTTGGTTGTTGAATGTTTACCAGCATAGCTCTGGTGATAGCTCACTTGCTGGTGAATGTTATTTCCCTTCTTCCTTAGAGGATTAGTCACAGTTTCCACATCTTACAGTTGGTTATTGTTCAATCCTTTTTCAGGCTTGTCCAATTCTCCGTGATCTCATTTGGGGTTTTCTTGGCAGAGATACTGGTGACGTTTGCCATTTCCTTCTCCAGCTCATTTTACAGATGAGGAAATTGAGGCAAACAGGGTTAAGTGACTTGCCCAAGGTCGCACAGCTAGTAGGCGTCTGAGGTGGATTTGAACTCAGGAAGATGAGTCTTCCTGACTCCAGGGCTGGTGCTCTATCGACTGTGGTGCCACCTAGCTGCCCACATCTTACAGTGCCGTTTACTTCAAAAAGCCAAAGTCATGAGTAGAATGAACTGGAGCACTGGTTCAGGTCAATAGAATTGCCTGATAACAACAGCAGACATTTATATGTTTGTTGCTGTTCATTCTGCCTTCTTGAAGAGGACCAATGTCTTGAAAGATAAATATAGAAAGAGATATATATGGTACTTTAGTGTTTACAAATCATTTTACGTACACTCTCCCTTGAACCTCCCAATAGCCCCATGAATTAAGTGGTGTTGTTATCTCATTTTACAATGAGGAAACTGAGGTTCCAGTAAGTTAATTGACTTGTCCGGGCTCACAGCGCTAGTAAAGTCTCTGAATCTGTCATACTATTCCACATTCCTTTCCTCTGAAGGGCTTGTCACTCCCTCAATGTTTCAATCTCTCTCCCCCTCCATCCCCATTTTTAACACCATCCTGAAATTTTGACAGGCACCCTGAGCAGCACTGCCAGAGTGCCCGGTCCCTGCCACCCCCACTACCCCCACTCCAGTCCCCACCCAGTCTCTGCCTCTAGCATCATCATGTACTTTGTCACCACCCCATAAGGACCATTGGACCTTTCCACATGACTTACCACTGAAATCTCCCATATGTGTTGTCTCTACCCTCAGAATGTAAGTTACTTAAGAGGAAAGACTGTCCTGCTTCTCTATCTTTGTCTCCAGCGCTTGCACATAGTAAGTGCTTAATGAAGACTTTTTTCATTCATTTATTTCATTCATCTCTCATGGGACCCAATGTTCTGTAGAGATGCTAAGAGAATCAATTTCCCCTTCTTTTCCAATTCTCTGTCTCCCTAACCCCTTCCCCCAATCATCACACACACACACACACACACACACACACACACACACACACACACACACACACACACAAACATCCCTGGGGCTCTGCCACTTACTATCTCTGTGACCTTGGGTAAATCTCTTGATTTCCCTGGGCTTAAATTTCCTCACCTATCAAATATGGGAGTTGGACAAGATGGCCTCTGAAGTCTCTCCCAGGTCTTCATCTAGAATCCTATTATATTTAGAATCCTAGATACTCCCAATGATGGAAATACAAACTCTGAATTGTAAGGGTTTTGAGCAGACCAGAGACTATCAATCTATCCAGCAGATTGTAAAACCCTTGAAGGCAGGGCACGCTTCTTGTTGTTTTTGTCTCTGTAGCCCTACACCTAGCCCATAACCCTATCTCTGTTCTTTTAATTCCCATCAATCTTCTTTCACACTCGACACAAGAATCATGCCTCTCTCAGTCTTTTCTGCAATGTAGAAGAGAACACCTGATTTAGAATCCTATCTCTGCTATTTGTTCCCTACCTGTGTGACCTTGGTCCGGTGACTTAACTTCTCTGGTGTAAAATGAGGAGATTGGACTAGGTGAATTCTAAGTTGTCTTCCCGCTTGGAATCTATGATCCTACTACCTTCATAGGCCTACAAAGCTCACTCTCAGCCCTCCACAGTCCTCTGCATACCAGGTGCAATGAATCAGTACTAGTAAGCCAGATGTGATTGCTCGAGACAAACAACTCATCATCTGTAATTTCCTGTTGTAATCTCCAGGGCTCTCCGTTTTGATATCATTGTAAATCCAGCACAGTCTCTGCCAGACTAATATGAAGGCTGCGTTCCAAGAACTTGAAACCACACAGACCAGAGTCCAAGTTTTTCTGCTGGCTCTTCCTCCCTGACTCTCCATTCAGGCCAGGCCCTCGGCTTTGCTCCCCTGCAGTGATTATGTAACTGAGGAATCCTACACACACACACACACACACACACACACACACACACACACACAAAATAGGCAGTAAAATTTAAAAGATACCACCCTAAGGACCCTGGCCTCCCATCTTCTGGATCTGATCAAGGGTTAATCTGGACTTCTACTTTTCATTAAGTAGAAATGACAAGTGATGAGTATTAATGCAGAGAAATACAGAAAAACGTGTCCTGTTTAGTCTTGGGTCAAGACCAGATAATTTGAACTACGCAGATGGAGGACAAGTCAGAAAGCAGGGAAAGAGGTGGATCAGGAGTGCATAGTATAGCAAACAACTGACTGGGCAGTAGAAGATTCTCAGCCAGGCTGCTGGAAACTTTCTGTCTTCATGAAGTCTTTGTTGACTCCAGGCACCCACCCTTGTCTCTTGTCCTTGGTCTCTGACCCCAGCAGACAGTGTTCCACAAAGCTGGATGATTGGTTCTTCTTGTTTATTTCATAGTTTATAGTTTCTTCATATGAGTCTGCACACGCATGTATGCATGTGTGTGTCTGTGTGTGTCTGTGTGTCTGTGTGTCTATGTGTGTCTGTGTGTGATATTTCAGCCTCATAAAGAAGGAATGACCTCCTAAACTGAGCAGAAAGCATTTCTCATAGGCATGTAAGAAATATTCCTATTTGCTTTTGAGAGGTTTATTGGGTATTTTTTTTCTTTAGTCTTAAAGAAGAATTAAGTTTCAATTCAGGAGTGGAAAAGGCAGTGGAGAGCTAGAGTGGAAAGGGAAATTGGGTTGAATTGCCAAAGTGCTAGATCTGATTACTGGTTTCTGAAGAACACCTGAGTTCAAATCCCCACGTATACACATTTATAATATACACGTATAAATTACAAATACTTCTATAAATCTTATCCCATATACATATATAATAAACATATATGGATACACTTACATATGCACACGTTGCTTCCATTTGGAAAAGAACAAGAACAATATAAAGACAAAGAAAGACATAAGAACTATGATCGATGCAATGGACAGCCATGATTCCAGAGGACCAAAGATGCAGAATGCTATCCAGTGCTTAGCACCAGGCCTGGCATATAGTAGGTGCTTAGTAAATGTTAACTGACTCTTGGCTATCCACCTCTCCAAGAGAAGTGATGGGCTCAAGATGAAGAAGGAGATGGACATTTTTGGACATGGACGATGTGGGAATTTGTTTTGCTTCACCCTGAATATTTATTACAAGGGGTTTTTTGGGGGGGTGCGGTTCTTCAGTGGGAAGAAGTAAGAGTGAGAGATAATAAATCCTTGTTAAATGAAAATAAAATAAACTATTTAAAAAGAATGTAAGCTCCTTGAGAGTAAGGTTAATTTCTTTTGTTTTGTATTCCCAATACTCGAACAGTCTCTGGCACATAGTAGGTGCTTAAAAATACTTGTGCTTTTGTTCTCTCTGAGACTAGCAGACCCCAAAGAGCAATGCCACTCACAGGGCTGACCTGCCCCATGTGCTTTGACCAAGACTATTTAACCCTTCTTACGCAGCCTCATGGACCCCTGCTCCTCTGGGTTCACCATATTGTTGAAGGACTTAGGGCCAGTAACCAGTCATCCTAGTCATTCAAGGACAGAACTCCTGAGCTCTATGCACCCTGTAGCCTCAGACTCCCCTGTAGCAGGGATGATCACACCTAGCAATAAATGCCTGTCGACTGATTTGGCAAATGTCTGTGCCTCTCTGGGACTTAGTTCACCCATTTAGATGGCTTCTAAAGTTGCTTCCAGCTCTATGTCAAAAGATAAAATCACTACCATGAATTAAGAATAATTTTTAAAAAAAGATTTGGGATTATTTTTATTTATAATTCTATTACATCCATGTAGAATTTTAATGTTAATTCCCATTGAGAAAATATATTTATATACAATATATAGATATGTATTGAAAGATATATGTAAATAAATAAATATTTGATATATTTTCTCATTTGAGACTCAACAACCAGTGAGGTGACTTCTGTGGGTATTATCTCTGTTTTGCAGATATGGAAACTGAGGTTCAGAGAGGGCAAATGATTTGTCCTATAGCTCTGAAGGGTGAGAGGGAGGATTTAAAGCCTGGTCTTCCCTACTGCAGGCCCAGCATTCTAGTCCACTGGGAAGCTAATTGACCCTGTAAAGATTCAAGTTGCTACTGTTTGTCCTTAGTTCTCAAAAAAGGACCATGACATCAGGAAGGTGATGCCATGACACACAAGTGAATTGGATTTAAGTGAGGAAGATTGTGCAAAGTCACCAGCTTCACTCTCTCCTCAGCAGCCATCTGGGTCCAGCAATGAGATATAGATCAGAATGACTGGAGATGGCCCAGGATGCAGTGGGAGACCTTAGCCTTTTCAAGCTAAGGTCTTTAACAGGTCTCAGTTTGACTGAGGCAGCACCCATTCAGAAAGGGATTCAAGTAGGAATTGTGAAAATGAAGTATGGAAAGGTAAACAGAACTGAAATTATGCCCCATTCATTTACAAAATTAATAATAATAATAAGAGGCTCAACCCAGTGGGCAGATTCCTGTCTTTGCCCAGGTATTGGTGAAATAACAAGAAAACAGGCAAGAAAGGAGCTGAGAAAATGCAGCTGGCTGGTGCATTTCCTTCCACTTTAAAAAATCAAATCAACCCATTTATTAGGCACCTACTGGGTGCCAGGCACAATGCTAAGTGCTAGGCACTGTGCTATAAACACTATTACATTATACACATTACACAAATTTAAAAGTATTATTCATGGAGTAGAGATTGGCAGTAAAGGTGAAGAGCATTGGGCAGGATCAGTAGGGAAACCTGGCTTCCACTTCCCTCCTTGACACTTCCTGGCTGTAAGACCCCAGGTAAAAGTCACCTAATTTCTCTCACCTTCAGCCTCCTTATCTGCCCGATGGGGACAACGATGCCTGTAAAAACTGCCTCATAGAGTTGGTGTGATGACCAGATGAGATCACGTATATGGAAAGAACTTTGGAGAGTTTAAAGGAATACAGAAATGTCCAGAAACAGTCATTTATTCTGAAAACTGGTATTATTGCCGTTAGTCATTCTGCAAATTGTTTAGAGCAGAAAGATCCAGAAATACATTCTCCCTCTCATGTTTTCCTTACTCCACTCTGCCTCTGAGTACAACACTGACTAAGACACAATGTATTTCCATTTTTAAACTCCAGATGAGGCCAGGGATATTCTGACTATCCACCTAGAGGAAAGGAAAAACGGAGAAGAAGGGAATAAGCTTTGATTAAGCGTCTACTATAAGCTGAACACTGTACTAAGTGCTTTACAAATATTTTCTCTAATTATTGAATTATTATCTGAAACTCACAATAACCCCAGGAGATAGGTACTATTATTAATGCCATTTTACAATTGAGGAAACTGAGGCTGAGAAAGATTAAGTGACTTGTCCAAGGTCACCCAGCTAGGAAATATCTGAGGTCGGATTTAAGGTCAGATCTTCCTAATTCCAGGCCCAAAACCCCATCCACTGTAAGCACCTGCTTAAAAAAAAAATAACAATCCCTGTCCTTAACAAGCCAGAAGTTGAATTTTGAATCCAGTGCTTGATTCGCCATCCCCTTTTATATGTTGTCATACACACACACACACACACACACACACACATACACACATACATACATACATACATTCCAAGTAAGCTCCTGGAGGTCAAAGACTGTCACCCTTTTGATATTTGTATTCCGAGAACCTGGCACAGGACCTGGAACATAGCAAACACTTAATAAATGAATTTTCATTTCATTCATTCATTCATTAGTTCAAATATACTGACTGTTCATTGCCCTTTCCACTCCACTGCACATTAGTCTTGGGTCCCATACCAAGGCTCGGGGGACCTTTAGTTAATGTACCAAAGGACCATTAGAAAGTGGTTACACCTACAAATAAGACATAACCCCAAGAGTCATGTCAAAATAAGGATATAGTCTTGTACATTTATGAAAATTTGATTCATGCCAATGCTTCTTTGACAAAGATCTGCAACTTTTCCAAATGACCACAAGATGTCCTCATAGTTCTGAATGAAATTTACATTTTATCAGCCTCACTGGAGATTTTAGATCTCAAATAAGGGCATCCAGAACCAGCCGGATATTTTAGAAATTACTAATGAAATTGGGATTGTGACCCAGATTCTCTGAATTCTTTACCTAGGGTTCCAATAACAACAGAGACACAGACACAGATTTCTAATTCTTAAGAGTCTTTGGACAAAGAGATAGAACAGAATACTAGACCACACTTTCAAGTATAGAACTTACTACAAATGCACCTAGTTCACAATTATTCAGTGCTTTAAGGTTTGAAGAGTGTTTTAATATTGAACAATCATTTGCAGTTTTTTTTACACTAGCTAAATGAGTTTTTCTTAGCATAGCAGGATAGGGAGGAGCATCTACCCTTCCCCCTCTCTCCAAGTACACTTATTTCTCCTGAGCCTACCAGTGGTGATGGATGTTACTTCATCATTTAACCAATAAAGCCTGAGAAAGAAAAGGAGCAATCGGAGAAGAAAATCAAGACACTGAAGGTCTGAGCCAAGGAGACAAGGAGGAAAAGGAGGAGGGTGATGGTGATAAAAAATGATTTTTATCATTTTATCATTAATAATAAATAGCTGACGTTTATATCATATTTTAATGTTTACAAAGTGATTCACATATATAATCTCATTTGATCAGTGAAACGTTTGATAATTCTATAAAGGAATCTTCCTCATTTGCCCTGGTACACTAGATGACCATGATATAGAACCATGAAAAAATGACAGAAAGGAGAAAGGGGCGGTGGGACCCCTCCACCTCAAGAAGCAAGGAGCTGAGGTGAGATAGGGAGGGAATGCCTTCTGTCAGAAGAGCCCTCGTTATTTGGGGCTATCTAACATGGATGTGATGGTAAATGTTTAAGTACAACACACTTTTAGATTTACTCTGATTATTAACATTTTCTCTATCACTTTCTTAATACTACAGACAATAAAATAATACATCAAGCCTTGATTTGTAACAATGCTGATTTCCAATGTGTGAATGCTAACACTGAAAATTTAACAATCTTCTCTCCTCAACCAGTTGGAGCTGGTTCCAACACACCTCCAGCTGTAAATGACCTTGGGGGTTTACATACATCTTTGGGACCAGTAGTGGCTCACAAACAGCATCACAGTTTTAGAGGTCAAGCTCAATCCCATAATTTTCAGATGAGAAAACTGGAGGCAAGAGAGGGCAAACAAATTACCCAAGGTCACAAGGCTGGCAACTGAAAACTCAGCATGGAAACTAGGGCTTCTGAAAACAAATCAAAGATCTACTGAAGTTTGCTCTTTGTTTTTTTTATGTAGTGGGGATGGCCAGGAGCAGCCTGGTCAACCTAAGAAAGCTGAAGGTTCATGGGATTGTAAATGTAGGATCAGAATGGACCTAAGAGGCTATCAAGTCTGACCCTCGTCATTTTACAAATGAGGAATCTGAGACACGCAGAGTTAAGTGATTGGCCCAGGTTCTGAGACAAGATGAAGTCTTTCCTCTGGCATGGAAGGGATTTCCACAAAGAAAATGTGGACACCTCTAGTGAAACTGATTACATCTGGGGGTGGGGATAGAGTGAGATTTTCAAGGACAGAGAAGAGCCAGAACAAAGGTTTACTTCTTTAACCTTGTTAGGGTGGCCAGGATACTCCCACCAACACCTTCTGCCGGGCTTCCTACACATGGGCTGGACCCTTTGTGGAAGATTTATGGAGAGACAAGGACAAGAATCATCCTGGATGAAAAGGACTTGGAAAGGCTGTGCACTGGTAGGGGGAGCACACTCCCGGACATCCCAGATAAGGCACTGAGCTTGGAATCAGGTAGACAGAAGTTCAAATCCTACCTCAGATTATTTCATGACTATGTGACCCGGGACAAGTCACTTAATTTCTTTTGGGCTTCATTTTTCTTATCAGGAAAACAAGGACATTGGACTTGATAACCCCTAAAGTCTCTTCCAGCTCCAAACTGAATTCTCTATGATCATGAATTCTTTAAGGAATGGAAAAGTAGGGGTCCTGGAGCATTCTAGATGACTAAAATTGATGGCTTATGGACTGGCTAGCCCTCCAGCCCACTGCTTCCTCTAAGGTTTACCTGCTCTTAATGGAAAGAACACAAGATCTGAATGAAGTGAGAGGTCTTGAGTTCAAATTCTGACTCTGCTACCTATGAGCTGTGTGACATGGGAATAGTGACACCTTCTATGGATCTCATTTTATCATTTGTAAAATGAGAAAATTGAATTATATGCTGTATCTCTAAAGCTCCTTCAAGTCCTGGATAGGAGCCTTATCATCACTGATTGTCCTTATGAAATCCAATCCACTGTCAGGTTATCCCAAGTGTGCATGAAATGGAGAAGCTATGTGTTTGCACAGTCAGGGCAGCAGGCTTGCTAAACCACCAAACCACTGTTTTTGCAATAGTTGTGCAACAATTTCCCGGAGCCTGCCCACCAACTGCTAGACTTGGGTTGTGCACAATCACTACTGACAGTGATGGCACCTGGGGGTTTGCAGAGTACTTCATAAGCACTATCTTAACTGATCCTCACAACAACCCTGGAACTTAGGTGACAATTTTATCTTTACTTTGCCAAGAAAGAAACTTCCATGAGACTCAGAGAGATTAAGCAACTTGATCACCATCATAAGGCTAGTAAGAGTCTGGGGAGGGATCCTAAAATCATAAAGCTCTAGCAATAAAGGTCATTAGAAATCATTGAGGCCAACCCTCTCATTTTACAGATAAGGAAACCAAGGAACTGAGGTCCAGACAAGTGAAAGTTAAGACAGATAGGAAGTTTTTAAAGTTTTTAAAATCTCAATTTTTAAACTGAGTCTAGCGCTCCATCCATACCACATGCTGCCTTTCCTTGGGAGTGGTCTTTAATAATAACAATTTACACTTGTACAGGACTTGCAAGCCCATGAGATAGAGACCACTAAACATTAGGATCCTAGTGATTGGCATATTGACTTAGAAAATCACATATTACTATTATCTATCTTCCATTATATTTTTCTTTATTTTGTTAAATATTGCCAGTTCAAGAATTATTGCAGTGCTTCAGAAATAAGGATATGCTGGGTGTGATTGCTTAATGCTTTACAACATGTCACAAGTTCAGATCTCTGATATTCCCATGAAATTTGTCTCTTTCAGGGTAAATAGAAAGTTCTTACTCAATAATTTCATGAATTTGTGATTTAGGTGCTTTGATGTGTTTTCTTTTCCTTGAGAACAAGGACAGTTCTATTTTTGTCTCTGTGACCTTAGCACAATGCCAGGAACAAGTTAGATACTTTTTAAATGCTTGCTGAATGATTGATTACTTATGCAATCCATATCTAGAATGGTCTTATTGATCCACTCAACACATATCTAATGAGCATTTACTCTTGCATTTGACTCGTGACCCAGGGCTGCAGGGCACAGTCTCCATCAAGAGTCTCCAGGTTTGGGCTCACGTGGACTCAGATTCAGTCCTCAAGGAGTGTGACCTCTAAAGAGAGGGAATCATGCTCTTCTCTAACTCTCTGGCACTGATGAAAAAATATGTTAAGTAAAGCTTAGCTTTGGCTCATGTCTAGAGTCTCCCCAAAAGGGATTAACAGAATCACTTAAAAAAAAGTACTCAATCTACAAAGTAGACCAGGTATAGGACAGCTATTTATTTTCTCCACCACAAAAGAAATGCTTAAAACATGAAAACTCATAAAAGTGTTTACATTGTCATTTATTTGAAATGTGAAACATTAACCCATCAAACATATTCTCATGAAGTTGATACTTAAAATAGGAAACACTTTGTGGAACTCAACTACTGAACAGGCATTTCACTTTGACGTTGTACTGGCACTATCTGAGCAACTCACTCAAGGGCCGAATCTTGGGGAGCCAGGCACACCTAGCTCAGTCTCCTACCGGTGGTCATCTCCTCTCAGAAAGGTTGTAGGAACAAGAAGTTCCCCTTGCTTTACAACACACAGGATCTCCCAACCTCTCCAACTCACAGAGGAGCCACCAAACCTAGACAGATTCTTTTCAAGACTGATTTTCAATTCCTTGTGCTCAGTGCAAAAAAAACAGAGCAGAAGAATCAGTTTGGATCCTAAGACCTAGTCTCAGGCTCAAGCATGTGCACTTACTGCCATGTGCAAGCAACTGCCATTGCTGCCAGGATGGGAGTGAGAAGGAAAACAACCCCTCCATTCCACAACAGAAGTCTGAGGGAGAGGCTTGAAGAGTCCTGTCATGCTCAATGGCCAAAAAGAGGGGAAAATTGAAGGAATTGTATCTGCTTTTAAAGACTACTGAGTCAAAGGCTCTTCCTTGCTCGGTGGTCAACACCTTTAGCATCCTCCTCTCCACAGGCCCCCGTCTCCCAGTAACAGGAACAAGTAGGATCTGTTATATCACTACAAAGCAGTCTTTCAGCACTGAGCAAGTGCACACATGGCCCACTAGAGGGGACTAGAGCGAACATTCAGTTCTCTAACTCCTACGACAAGTACTTATGTATACTTATGTAACATGAGCTACAGTAAACTCTTGCACAGAAACTATATAAAGATACAGAAACTGTATCTTTAAGAGGCAACAGTGACATTTGACTCCTTCTGTCATCCTGTAGAGCTTGTAAACTGTGATGGCTACATAGTCTATGAGGGGACAGAGGGAAAGGACTAAGAGAATTTCTGTCCTGAGAGAACTATCTTAACTCATCTTGGGAAGAAACTAAATGAAGAGAATTCTTGAGAAGCTTTAACTGGTACCTGAAAGAGCTGAACAGTGGGATTATGTTTCCAGAACTGAGAAGTTTGCAACAATAGTGATAGAGATGACTCCGACAGTGATCTTTCTCATAGAGGATATATTTTAAACAATTATTCATGTCTTTGTCTTACTGTCTGTTAAACTATTTACAAATTGCAAAACCAATAACTTCAATGCATATTTAAGTTTAGGAGATGTGATATATAGTGAGAAAAGAGTAAAAACTTAGGAGAAGCAAAGCTTCTCCCGTTCATTTCATATATATATATATATATATATTATATATAGTATAGTGTAGTATATCATATCATAAGTATGCTGTTATATTATGCTATGCTATGCTCTGTTATGTTACCTTACATTATGTTGTTATATTATGCTATGCTATGCTATATTAATTATATTATGTCATATTATATCAATTTTATTATATTATATTATTAAAATCTGGAGTGTCCCAAAAGTCTTGGTGCAGTTTTAAGCCTTTTGGGATGCTCCATATATTGGCAGTTAGGTAGTCCAGTGGATAGAGCAATGTCCTAAGAATCGAGAAGCCCACAGTTCAAATCCAGCCTCAGATACTTCCTAGCTGTGTGACCCTGAACAAATCACTTAACCTTGTTTGCCTCAGTTTCCTCATCTGTAAAATGAGTTGGAGAAGGAAATGGCAGTATCTTTGCCAAAAAAAAAAAAAAACACTAAACCCTATGGACACTTAATCCATGGGGTCATGAAAAGTCAGATACAACTAAACAACTGAAAAACAATAAGGTCCCTTCAGGCTCCAGAGCTATGGTTCTTAGCCCATTGCAACAGTATTGTTTTCTTCTATTTTTCACAGCAATATTTCAGCTATGTTACAGGTAAGCGAGATTTGTTTTTTTGTGGACTAACGTGGAAATCTAATGACCATTTGTAGCACTGTATCATGGAAAAATACATCCCTAGTTCCAAACAACTAACACTTACATTCCAAAGGTAAGCTTGCAAGACACAGAAAGTCTCAGCTTGTGGAAAATTATGATATTGGGAAGTGGGAGGGGTGGTGACTCTGATTTGCCTGTTATAGAACAGAGAATATTTGTTGACGTTTCTTACTTTCCTTCTGCCTTATGCCAGGATCAGTACATTTCCAAGTTAAGGATGCCAGCTTCCTGGACGGGTCCAAGGGAAGAGAATTTCCTCCCGGGTCTGGATTTCTGGGGTTTCAGCCAACAAAGGTCTGACACTCCCCCAAAGTAATAGCCTCTTTTTGCCAAGACTATCTCTAACCCTTGTGTTACATAATTAAAAGAAATCATTTCAAATTATATTAGGGACTGATTTTATTAAATTATTACACTGGACACAAAAGACAGTGCAATCCTATCCCTTACAAAAAAAAATTATTTTTTTTCACTTTTTATATGACAATAAACCTATCCTACTTTTTAAAATTTATTCATTTTCATTCTGAATTTAACAAATACTAAATGAAATGGATATTTCCGTATATGAAATAACAGAGGAAACACAGATATCTATTGTGTAGAGCTTATTTTTCTTTTTAATAATGTAATAAATTTCCCCTCTGGGCTTCAATGCTGTGCTGCTTGTCTGTGATTGCTTCTGGCCTTCCTTCTGTTCTCTTCTGTATATTTTTTTAAAGCTGCCTCAGTGACCCTACTCCCTTCTCACTCTCACTCTATCCCATTTCCCCTCTCTTTTCCATCCTCATTCCCCATTGAAAGGAGGAAAAAAGCCCTTTAACAAATATATAGAGTCAAAATATAAAAATATGTTTTGCATGATTGCATATGTATGACCTATATCAAATTGCTTGCCATCTAAGGGAGGGAGAAAGAGAATTTGGAACTCAATTTTTTTAAAAAAGAATGTTAAAAAATGTTTTTTTACATATAACTGGGAAAATGAGATACTATTTTAAAAATATAGCCAATAAAGCAAAACAAAATCCCACTTTTACCAATGTGTCCAAAAACATATGTCCTATTCTTTATCTTGATTCTATTACCTGTGCATCAAGAAAGAGATAACGTATCCCACTTTGGAACCCTCCCTGATAACAGATACAACTAAGTATAACACATTGATGTACTGGCTACATCTGAGAGGTGGAATGATATACCGGATAGACCATTGTACTTGGAGTCACAATGACCTGAGTTCAAATCCCACCTCGTATACTCAATTACTACTGTGTGACACTGGGAAAGCCACTAAACTGTTCTGGCCCTCAGTTTCCTCACTGTAAAACAAAGTTGCTAGACTTAGTGACTCCCAGGGTCCCTTCCAGCTCTAAATCTAAGATCCAATGACAGCCAGTATGCAACATTACATAACCATAGTCCATCATTGTACTAAAGGAAGAGAATGTGTTTCACCGTTGGCCTTTGGACCAAGAATGGATGCTGTATTTAATCTAACTTTTGATGTAGTTTGGTGTTGTTTTCCTTTACATTATTATAGTCCTTAGGGATATTGTTCTTTTGGTTCTGCTTTCTTTGTTCCTCAACGTCGTCCTGTTTCTTTCAATTCCTCATATTTGTCATTTATTGCAATATAATAATATCCAACTATGAGGCAATAAAACCATTTGCCAATTGATGGGCACCCACTTTCTTTCCAGTTCCTTACAAGCCATTGTTCCTAATAGCTATGGCAGGCACACAGCACTTAGAGATAATGCATTTTTTAAAAATATATGTGGATCATGAAAAAAAAAGAACAAAGAAATGTTATAAAAAATAGTTTAGCTACACCCTTAAAAATGTGTTAAATCCAAGAAAAAAAGAAACTTTTTTCTCTTTCCAAACAAGAAGAGGTAGAAAACATTATAAAAGGCAATCATCCAAAAAGCAGACAAAAAAACATGGATTAGAAGAGAGCATTCTCTAAAATTACAAAGGAGACCACTAGAAAGATGATAAATAGCAATAATGTATATGTTTATGGGTATCAGAAATATTAAGAATATAAAGACTCTCCACTGGGTCTGTGTTTGGGACTATTTGTGTTTAGTCTGCTTCAAAGTTCATCGTGGTTCACAAAACTTGACTTTGTGACATTTATAGTTTTTGAGGAAATTTAAAAGCAAACCATGACAGTCTCTGACTAGGTGCCAAACTAAATGGGCCAGACCATAACTGCCTCAAGAGTTCAGAGAAGAGGAAATCTGGAAGGCAGTCAAGGAAAGCATCATCATCTTCATGGAAGAGGCAGATGAGATGACGCTGAGTTCAACAGACAAGCCCTTGGGACTTTTAGCTCTACATTTAAAGGAGGGTCACTGTGCCACCCAGAAATGCCAGTTGAGCTTTGTGGTTTTGCTTTTCAGCACATGTGGGAACACTTAGTGTGCCAAGCTCGAAGCTGTTTTTAGCTCTTTTGTAGATACACAGCAATTGAGCAAAACCAGAGTTCTGCTGAAAATGGGCCAATATTTTACTTGAACTTGGCAAAAGTGGGAGGGGATAGAATATTGTGGTGTGTGAAGGGAGGGCTCATTTGAATAGGGTGTGCACTCAGGAAATTGGACTTACTTATTTTTAAGACAGACATCTATTGAATATTGAATCACATAGGACATTATCCATCCAACTAAAGAAACCAAAACTTAATTTTTAAATTAGCAATTAAATTTTACTTTGATAATGATGATAGTAGCTAGCATTTACATAGTACTTTAAGGTTTGAAAGTATTTTACATATGTTATCTCATTCAGGCCTTGCAATAATCCTGTGAGGAAGGAGCTATCATTCAGCCCATTTTACTAATGAAGAAATTGAGGCTATGCTAGGTTAAGTGACATGCCCAGGATCCTACAGTTGGTAAGCATCAGAGAGCCAAATTCAAACTCCTCTTCCTGACTCCAAGTCCAGTGCTCTATTCACTGCCAAAATTAGACACAAAACACCAAAATATTTTCCCTTATAACTACCCAGTGAAATAGATAGAAGGAGACTGATCATTCCCATTTTACAAATGAGGACCCTGAGACTCAGATTGTGACTTTCCAAGGGTCATAAAAGCAGGAAGTATCAGAAGTAGGATTCTAACCCAATTCCCACCGATTCCAGGCGTGGTTAGCTTTCCACATGCTCAAGTTATACTATTTTTTTCTAAAAGTGACTGATGACTATTCAGTCAATAATCGAATAGTCATCAGACTATTTCACAAATTCCTCTCCATTATCATCTTGGTTTCATGTTTCAATGATAACAAAAGATGGGAATTATCTGGTCAGTGAGGGTATAATCTACATAGCGAACACAAAAAATTCAAACAGAGATAAATGTTCTGGACCAAGTGATTTTAAGTGAGTAAGAATAACAATAATGGCTCACATTTATATGCAGCACTTAGAAAATGCTTTACAATTAATATTTCATTTAATCCTCACAACAGTGTTAGAAGATAGACGCTATTACCCCCTCCCCATTTTACAGATGAGGAAACTGAGAACCAAAGCTTAAGTGACTTCCCCAGGGTCACACAACTCAGCTCTTCCTGGACTATTAAGACAGTCTGGCATTCCCTGCTTATTGTTCTGCCTTCCTTTGGTGTTTTAGGCATGTTGCTTTATAGACTCATGCCACGCAAAAATACAACTGATTTAGGAATTCTTCTATAATAGGAATTGTAAGTCAATTCAAAAGCAGTTGTTAAGCACCTATTATGTGCTTAACCAAGGACACAAAATCAAAAATTGAAACAGCCCCTGGCTCCAAGGACCTTACATTCCATGAGGAGGATATATATTTGCGTATGTGTATGTGCATATATATGCATACACATATACATATATGGTGTTTGAGTGATATGCATACATGAGTGTATGTATGTATATGTGTATGTATGTGTGTATGTGTGTATATATGTATATACAAAAAAAAAGGATCAGGACAGCTGCATTATTTCACTGGTAAAGGGAAGCGAAGAAACTCCCTCTACCAATGGAACCTTCTCTGCAATTTAAGGACTTTTTTCTGGGAGCATTGAGAAGTTAAATGACTTCCCCAGGCTCACACAGTCACTGTGGATGGGAGGGAAGAGTCTGAACCCTCTAAGGCTAGCTCTCTACCCACCATACCCCACTTTTTCTTTTTATTTCAAAAAACAAATATTTTTTCTCCCTCTCACACCTCCGTAACTAAAAAAAAAAAAAAAAGGAAGAAAGCCCTCATAACAAATGCAGTCAGTTCTGCTATCACAACGTGCATTCCCCAAAAAGCACTGCAATGCAAAATCGGGCTAGAAAAACCACAAGGGTTGGGGGGAGGGGTGGGGCACAAAGCTCAAAAACTTCATCTGCTACATGTTTAAAAAAAATAGAAATCTAAAGAAAATGGTAGCACAGTTTTATACATGTTAAATGATTAAGGAATACATAAATACTATAATAAATAGTGGCCATGGCTGCAGCATCAGGCTGCAGCAGCAACACGGGCAAGGGCAGGCTTCGACTGTCCAGGTCATGAGGGAAGGAAATAGAAGTGGGCAGTGTGATATGGCCAGCCCAGCCCTCCTCCCCGCCCTCTCTACCCTCCTCCCCCTCCTCCACCTCCTCCCCCTCCTGCTCCTCCTCCTCCTCCCCTTCTCCACCTTTCTTTTCTCCCCCTCCCCACTCTTCCCCTTTCTCCTCCCCACTCTTCTCTATCCTCCTCCTCTACCAGAGGATATGACGTAAATATAACAAGTTACCTTGGCAAAGCCCTGAAGTTTGCTTGGGGCAGCTGGCCCTCAAACTCCATCCCAAAGGCAGCCAACAGAGTGGGGACACGAGGAATGCCCACCATGGGAACCATGTTAGTAATGTGGTCCTATGACCTGGGGCTGGACACCTTTGGCCAGGCCTCTTCTGTGAGGTGCACAGGAGGAGCAGCACCCTCCTACCTGCAGTTCGAGGCCCATTTCCACTGAGTGCACCCAGTAGGGGAGGGGGGAGGTCAAAGGGGCCAGGTCACACCTGTTCAGTGATGGGGAAGTACATCAAGGGAGGGGAAGGTCTCCCTGTCTTCTCTTCTGTATTTGCCTCTCCAGGCCTCCACCTCTCACTCCCCAGAGTGTTATGCCCCTCCCCCCCAGTAGTTTTCATTGCATCCTGGGTGAAGAGAGATGACCCCACAGCGTGTTCCCCCAGTTGGCTCCAGACATCTCTTCCCACAGGCCCCATCAGAGGCTGGTGTGCTCCCTCTCCTCCGCACCCCACCATTCATAAGTAAAGATCACTCCAACGATGGAGGCATCACCGCTATGATGCAGTTTTCCTTGACAACGAAAGCATACAAAAGCAAACACAAAGTTCTTATTATGCTCAAACTGTTCTCTAATATATCAATCTCACTGTGTTTTCAAAACAAATGTTAAAGCAGAACTGCCCATACACATAGTCAAGCAAACCAAATTCCCTCCTTGGCCATACCTAAAAATGTGAGTCTTATTCTGCCCCTTGAGTCCAACACCGCTCTATCAGAAGGTGTGCAGCATGCTTCCTCATTGGTCTCCTAGAATTCTGGTTAAGTTCATTGATGTGATTTTATGTTTAATTTATTGTGTATTTGTATTTTTTGTACTTTTAATTTATGAGATAAAACAAGCAGAGTTGTCTTTTAAAGGTGTGTCTCTTCACAATGTTATCTTATAGATTGTTCTGCTTCTGTTCACTTCACTTCTACATCATACAATTCTTCCCAGGTTTCTCCAAAACCATCTCTTTCATCATTTCTTAGAGCACAATAGTATTCCATTACATTCATATGCTATAACTTGTTCAGCCATTCCCCAATTAATGGAAACCATTTAGTTTCCAGTTCTTTGATACTACAAAAAGAACTGCCATAAATATTTTTGTGCTTATAGGTCCTTTTCTTCTTTCTTTCATCTCATTAGAGTAGAAACTTAGTAGTGACACAACTGGATTACTATACACAGTATAGTAACTTCCAGGGCATGGTTCTAAATTGCTTTTCAAAAATGGCTGGACCAATAAATTTACAATTCCACCAACAGTGCATTAATGTGCTTGCTTCCTTGCATCCTCTCTAACAATTCATCATTTTCCTTTTTGTCTGATAAGTATGAGGTAGAGCATAGGATTTACTATGATTTTCATTTTGCTAATTATTAGTGACTTGGAATATTTTTTTCATATGGCTATTGAAAGCTTGGACTTCTCCTACTAAAAACTACCTGTTCATTTCCTTTTACTATTTATCAATTGAAAAAAATGGCTTTTATTCTCATATATGTGAATCAGTTTCTTTGTATACCTTAGAAATGAGGCCTTTGTCAGAGAAACGTTTTACAAAATTTTACCAGTTTTTTCCCTTCTAATTTTAGCTATATTGTTTTTGTTTGTGCAAAACCTTTTTGATTTTGATTACTCAAAATTGTCCATTTTATCTTCTGTGAGCCTCGCTATCCTTTGTTTGGTTAAGAACTCTTCCTCTCAAATGGCTGAACAAGTTGTGACATATGATTGTGATGGAATACTATTGTGCTATAAGAAAGGACAACAGGATGGTTTCAGAAAAACCCAGGAAGACTTAAATGAATTGATGCAAAGTGAAGTGATCAGAACCAGGAGAACATTGTACACAGCAACAGCAATATTGTAAGAATGATCATCTGTGAAAGACAATGATCCAAGACAGTTCCAAAGGACCTATGATGAAAAATGCTATTTACCTCCATAGAGAGAATTGATCTCTGAAAGCAGATTGAAGCCTACTTTTTTTACTTTCTTTATTTTTCTTGGGGTTTTTGTCTCTTGTTTGTTTTTGTTTTTGTTTTTTTGCAACATAGCTAATATAGAAATTTTTTTCGTGACTTCACATATATAATTAATATCAAATCACTTGCCTTCTCTTTGAGGGGGGAGGAGTGAGAGGGAGGAAATGAATTCAGAACGCAAAGTTTTTTTTAGATGATTGTTTAAAAATTTACATGTAGTTGAGAAATAATGAAAATAAAAATATATTTTTAGAAATTCTTCCCTTTTCCTTGGATTCAAAAGGAAGTTTCTTCTTTGCTTTTCTGATTTATGATATGACCCTTTGGCTAAGTAGCACAGTGGATAGAGGGCTGGGCCTGGAATCAAGAAGATGTGGGTTCATATACTTCCTAGACCTTGGACAAGTCACTCAACCTCTGCTTGTCTTAGTTTCCTCAACTAAAAAGTGGGGATAATAATAGCGCTTACTTCCCAGGTTGGTTGTTATGAGGATCCACTGAGATAATAATTGTAACACATTTATCACAGTACCTGGCACATAGTAGGCACTTAATAAATGCTGGTTCCCTCCTCTCTCCTTCCCTTTATGTCTAAGTCATGATCTATCTAGAGCTTATCTTCATCACTGCTGCCTTTCAAATAAAATAAATACAGGATAATCTCTGAAAGGAGGCACTAGCATCTCAGGAGATCAGGAAAGACTTCCTGCAGAACAAAGGTGGTGCCTGAGCTAAGCTTTGAAGGCAACTTCAAAGGAATGTGAGGAATAGTTGGCAGCATGGGGGAGTAAGAGGAGCCCTGGACTAGAGATCTTGCTTTAAATCCAGGCTTTGCCACTTCCTAGCTGGGATATCAAGCCTGTGAAAAGGAGTAGAAGCCATGGCTGGTCAGATCCTGGACAGCTCTAAATGGCAAGAGATTGGTTTTCGTTTTCTCTTAAATGCAATAGGGAGCCATTGAAAGTTTGGGAGGGAGTGGTATTAGGAAGAAGATTTGGGGGGCTGTGTTAGAGTAGAGAGGGGAAAGATTGGAGGCAGGAATCCCAACTAGGAGACTACCACGAGGGTCCAGATATGCAGTGATGGGGTCTATGTGGTGGAAAGAGGGAACAGAGGAGAGAAATATTGTGAGCGTAGAATTAGGATTGAGCAACTGGTCAGATAGCAGAGTTAGAAGGGGGAAAGAGAGAGAAGAGTCAAAGGTGACCAAGGTAGGGGGGTACAAGTGCAAGAGGCAGACTCTACAAACACTTATAGTTCAGGGCAGAAAAATGCTAAATGAGTGGCACAAACGAAAGGCTCTATCCAAGAGTGCCACATGGGAGGAGTCATTTCCTGCTGGGGCTATCATAAGATCAGAGATACAGAGATACAGACTTCAGCCGGAGTTCAACTCCCTCATTCTTTTTTTTTTGGAGGAGGGAAGGCAGGGCAATTGGGGTTAAGTGACTTGACCAAGGTCACACAGCTAGTAAGTGTGTCACGTGTCTGAGACTGGATTTGAACTCAGGTCCTCCTGACTCCAGGGCTGGTGTTCTACTCACTGTACCACCTAGCTGCCCACAGATCTACAGCTGAGGAAACTGAGGCACGTGGGAGGAATTAATTGTAAAAAGGTCATAGGATCATCCTCTTAGAGCCAAAAGAGACCTCACTGGCCCCATTGGGATCAACTCCCTCATGTTACAGATGAAGAAACTGAGTCCCAGAGAGGTGATGCTACTTAGGATCACAGAACCAAAAGGGACCTTAAAGGCAATATAGCCCCTTGATTATATAGACAAACTGAGACCTAGAGAGGTTTAGTGGCTTCTAATCATAGATTTAAAGTTGGAAATGTCCTCCACCTCTCTTATTTACAGATGAGGAAAGTGAAGTCATAGTAGTTAAGTCACTCACCCAAAGTCCTTCAGGTGACAGGTCCAGGATTTGAACCCAGTTCTTCCAAGTCTAAATCCAACACTCTTTCCCGGAGAGGCATCATGAAAAAAGGGACATGCTTTGGACAGGAATTGGCCTGAATATCCCCCCAGGTCTCTTTTATCTCTGATTCTATGATTCCTTGTCCTGTCTTGATGAAGGGAAATTTCTAGCCAGGGTGGTGTATCATTAAGGTAGCCCAAAACCTTTGAAGTGTTTCCCATCTTTCTTTGCATACAAGCTGTCTGCCCAAATATCTACCCAGGCAGATATTTACCTGATAATATCTATCGACTGTCAAGGGACCATCCATAATTATGTAAAACTACAGAGAGAGTGCAGACTGCTCTGGGGCACAGTTCAAATCATTGGAATAACCAGTTTGAGACAAATCCTTACAGGCTCCTAGAAGGAAAGGGGTCGTTTCTTTTTCCTCACCCTCTATGGTAAAACCTCTGAGACCAGGGATGTTGAAAGGGCCTCTCAACACTCCTGCCATAGGATTTTCTGTCTCTTTGGATTCCTCTATCTTCTGACAATAAACATTTGTCCCACTAGATGGCAGGCACCGAACTGGACAAGCCAGACCTGGGGTTTGTGGATTTAGAGTAGCAATGTATCTACAACTAGTCTGGGCAATGAAATCCTACCTGTTTGAGCCTGTGTGTAGTTTCAATACATGGTTTACAGGTAATTAAAAGGCCCTTATCACTTCATACCTTGGCTGCTGCAGTAAATGCTTCATCCCCACCTCTTCTGATCCATCTCACAACTGCTTCCAGGCTTATCTTCCTTAAAGCACAGCTTCAATGGGGTCACTCCCTGACTCAACCCCCTCATTTTACAGATAGAGACATTGAGACCCAGAAAGATTGAGTGATTCAGGAGCATAGACTCACAGACTGACAAGTGGAAGGGTTCTCAGAGACCATCTAGACTAGGATTTTTAACCTAAATGAGTGGGCGGATGGATGAATAGATGGATGGGTGGATGGATGGATGGATGGATGGATGGATGGATGGATGGATGGATGGACAAACAGACAGATGGATGGATAGACAGATAGCTAGACAGATGGATGGATGGATGGAAAGGGATATATTATGCTGGAACCAGCACAATTGTATAGTTATACTATGTAGTACTGTACTGAACCAGTGACAATTGTACTGGCTTGCAGGAGCATATTGTTAAATTTTCAGCATGAGCATTTATACTCCAGGAATCAGCAAATACTACAAATCAGGGCTTTTTGTTGCTGATATTGATTGTCTAGTCTTTAAAAAGTAATGGAGAAAATGTTAATGCCGATTAAACATTAAAGTGTGTTATTTGTACTTTTTTTTTTCAGAGAGCTGATTGTTAAATATTTAGTAGCACACTCCTGGGGCAGGAGAGAGAAAGAGAGAGAAATATTTCAATATAATTTATCCCTTTTGTAATACTACATATTTTATTTTATGCATTTGAAAACATTATTCTGGGGGCAGCTAGGTGGCACAGTGAGTAGAGCACCGACCCTGGAGTCAGGAAGACCTGAGTTCAAATCCAGCCTCAGACACTTGATGTATGTACTAGCTGTGTGACCTTGGGCAAGTAACTTAACCCCAACTGCCCTGCACCCCCCAAAAAAACAAATAAAAACATTGTTCTGAAAAGGGGTCCATAAGCTTTACCAGACTGCCAAAAAGATCTGGAACACCAAAAAAAAAATAAGAACCCCTGATTCTAATCAAACTCTATCATCTTCCATGAGGAAAGGAGCATCTAAAGAGATTAGATGACTTACCCAAGGTCACAAAGATAGATTGTGATGGAGATAGGATTTGAACCCAGGTCCACTGGTTCTCTTTCCTCTGAACCACACTGCTTCACATGGTTGTGGTCTTGAGGAGAGCACAATTTCCCTGCCCTTACTCTGACCCTGACACCAGCAGTCTGAAAGAAGAGGGGATTACAGGAATAATCAATCAATCAATAAACATTTCTTAAGTGCCTACTATGTGCTAGGCACTGTGCTAAGCACTGGAACATAGAACCTGGAGCTGGAGGAGATCATTTAGTGTGCATCCCTCTCCTTTTACAGATAAGGAGACTGAGGCCCAGATAAGCAAGACGATGTCCAAAGTCACACAAGTAGAATATATCTCCACCAGGAATGAAGACAGATTGGTAGCAAAAGCCCCCAACTCCCTAGTATCTGCACTGAACTAAATGGAATGAGCCATTATAGCCAGATGAACCCAATTCCCCCAAAGGGAATGCCCCCAAAACATTGTCCAATACAGAGATTTGAGTTTGGATCTCAGCTCTGCCTCTAGTAAGGCAAGACCTTAGATAAGTCACTTCTCTGATTTTGGCCTCAGTTTCCTCATGTGTAAAATAAGGGCGTTGGATTTAATGACCCTCCTAAGGCCCCTTCCAGCTCCAAAGCTAAATGTATAATCTAGAAGATGAGGCTTTTTCCACCATACCATATCGCTCTTCTATGCTGCTATATCTCTAGCGATTTCTCCCAAGGAGACTGCCTCCCAAAACCCACAGGTACATCGTTGGTTTGCTTTTTTTTTCCCCCAGCTGAATTCTCCAAACAGAGGCAAATCCACAGGGAACTAATTAGAGTCTTACACAGCCAAATTCTCCTCCACTGCCTGGCTTGTAACTGAACTCTCCGTAAAATTTTTGGCTGGAGACGCAGTCATGCATTTACAATGCTCAGCTTCGAGAGGATGCCTCAGCTTCCCGATAGTTCGATGAGCAGTTTTAAATGCCCAGCCCTCACCCTGGAGATCACAAACTCTGAGCTAGGGGGGATGCAAGTAGATGTACTTCCATTGTGTCAGGAAGCCTGTGATGATTCATCTCCACACCCACACCCAATTCTCAGGGCAGCTGCTCGGATCCAACAGCCCTGCTTGCTTCACAGGTTAACTTTGGAAGACAGCTTGAGTTAGAAGGAAAGGAATTTGGAAAAAAGAGTGCTTATGAGTGAGGAAACAGCAGGGCAGGGAGTGAAACAGACTTGGAAGAAGAAAGCATAACCATGTCTTAAAAAAAAAAGTATCAGCGTGTTT
The DNA here is from genome assembly GCF_011100635.1 of Trichosurus vulpecula. Classification (NCBI taxonomy): domain Eukaryota; kingdom Metazoa; phylum Chordata; class Mammalia; order Diprotodontia; family Phalangeridae; genus Trichosurus; species Trichosurus vulpecula. Next base: position 215,743,289 of record NC_050577.1, on the reverse strand, counting down.
GGTTTTTCCATCATTTACATGTCCCAATGTATCCCTCCCTCTCACTCTCAGGGAGCCATCCCTTATAACAAAGAAGAAAAAAGGAGTTCACCAAAACTACCAGCCTATCAACCAAGCCTAATGTAACAGGCAAAGTTCCACACCCATAGTCCTCCACTTCTGGGAGGAAAAAAAATCAAGGGGAGGGGCCTTGCAGGAGTGTATTGGAGCCAGTTCTAATCAGTTCCCAAGAGTGTTAGCAAACTTTATGAATCAAGGCTAGATTTATTGTTCTGTTGATTTCGAGACTTAAGAATGTGATGGAGGAAATGTCAATATTGCAGAGTAAACTTAAAAGTGTGCCCTGCATTTGTTTGTTTGTTTTTTTCATAGAGCTAGTTGTTAAACATTTACCAGCATATCCCCGGTACATTGTCACCTTTGTTCTTTGAAGCCAAGCTTGGTCATAGTATAGCTGCTTCTAAATTATCAATATTTGACACTTCTATAGTTTTTGATTTAATTTACAATGGCTTTAAATTCTTTAACAGGCTCCCTCCCTTCCTTCTTTCCTCCCTTCCTTCCTTTCTTCTTTCCTTCCTCCCTTCCTTCCTTCCTCCCTTCCTCCCTCCATCTCTTCCCTCCTTCCTTCCTTCCTTCCTTACCTTCCTCCCTCACTCCCTCTTTTCTTCCTTCCTTCTTTCCTTCCTTCTCTCCTCCCTCCCTCCCTCCTTCCTTCCTTCCTTCCTCCCAACCTTCCTTCCTTCCTTCCTTTCCTCCCTCCCTCCCTTCCTTCTTTTCCTTTCTCCCTTCCTTCCTTTCCTCCCTCCCTCCCTTCCTTCCTTCCCTCCCTCCCTCCCTTCCTTCCTTTCCTCCCTCCCTCCCATCCTTCCTTTCCTCCCTCCCTACCTTCCTTCCTTTCCTCCCTCCCTCCCTTCTTTCCTTTCCTTCCTCCCTTCCTCCCTCTCTTCCTTACTTCCTTCCTGCCTTCCTCCCTCCCACCCTTCCTTCCTTCCTTTCCTCCCTCCCTCTCTTCCTTCTTTCCTTCCTCCCTCCCTCTTTTCCTTCCTTTCTTCCTTCCTTCCTTCTTTCCCTCCCTTTTCTCCCTCCTCTCCCTCTGTCCACATAGGATATCTTTTCCTTACCTGGCAGTGCTCTGCCCAAAGCAATGTAAATTTTGATCACTGAAACCTCACAATGTATCTTGGGGTTTAAGGGCTAGATTTCTTTCTTAAGAACCATGCCTTAAACCCAAATCACTCTGGCTCTCATTGTTTGGCCAACTATAGGTCACAGCCCAAGCCTCGCTTGGTCATTGTTTGAGCCCAGATGGCTCAGAGTGAGTATAAATAGCAATTGTTTCTGTTTTGGCCAGAAATCCTGAAGGTCTTCCTCTCCCAGATTGACTTTGTATTTTGACTAGGTAAAAGAGGCCATTCCTTGCCTCATTTCTTACCTAGCCTTAATCACTGAGTGGGCGATGCTTCAGTCAAAGTGAGACCTAGGAAAGCCCTTAGCTTAAAAAGGCCAAAGTCTCCCAGGACCATCTCCAATCATCTTGATCTATATCTGGCCACTGGACCCAGATGGCTCCATAGGAGACAGCGAGGCTGGTGACTCTGCACAGCCCTCCCTCACTTAAATCCAATTCACTCGCAAGTCATGGCATCACCTTTCTGATGTCATGGTCCTCTTCTAGCATAAAGGATAAACAACAATAACAATCTGGTCATAGTATAGCTGCTTCTTAATTATCAATATTTGACATTTCTATAGTTTTTTCTTTAATTTAAAAAGGGCTTTCAGCTTGTGATCTCATTTAATCTTGCAATAACCCTGTGACTTTAGTAATATACATAGATATAGATATATTAGTATTATAGATAAGGCATTATTATCCCCACTCTGTTGAGGAAGGTGAGATAAAGAATTTAAGCTACTTTCTAGGGGTCATACAAGCTAGTAAAGATACCACAGGAACTAGTTATTCTGCAGATGAGAAAACATGAAGCTGAAATTTAAATGACTTTGGTCTCTGCTCCTAGAACTACCCTGGGTTCTGCCAGGCCAGCTTTGGTGTGATTTTGCCCCTTACTAGGCTTCGTCCATACTTTTAAGCCATTTTGATGACATTCCCCTGGTCACATAACCCACCCTCCACCCCTTTTCAGGTCTCCTTTTATTTATTGTCTCTCTTCATTAGAAGGTAAGCTCCTTGAAGTCATGGAACGTCTTTCTTGCTTGTATTTGTATTTTTATTTACCATGGGGTCTGGCTCATTTATTAAGGAGTTAATAAATGCTTTGTCTACCTATAAAATCACAAGCTTAGGTCTGGCAGGGGCCTCGGGGTCACAGAGTACAAACTCTTCATTTTACAGATGAATAAATTACCTCCCAGAAAAGACAAATAACTTATCATAAGCCTCAGAGCCTCTGACTCCAGAACCAAGGCAGCCAAATGGTAATGGCAAAATTCTCCAAAGGAAAAATGATGTGTGTTGTTATCTTGCTATGGATACTCTTTGTAGGATCGAGGCCAAACCCCACATTTTCCAGGTGAAGAAACTGAACCCTATAAAACTGAAGTGACTTACCTAAGGTCACACAGGCAGTAAATGGAAGAACCGATATCCTCTGAGTTCTAATCCAGAGCTCTTTTCATTACACCAAGACTTGTCCAGAGGTCACATAGTAAAGATACTACAGATTTTATTGTCCCCATTTTCCAGATGAGAAAGCTTGAGGCTGACTTATCCATGGTCACCCAGAAAGCATACTACAGGCATTCTCCCCATTTCACTGAGAAAACTGAGTTGAGAGTCATTGAGTGACTTGCCCGTGATCACAGAGCTGACAATTATACCACAGATATGATTGTCCCCATTTCATAGATGACAAAACTGAGGCTGGAAAAAAAGGCTAAGTGACTTGCTTGATGGTCACCCTTCTAGTAAAGATAAAATGTGGAGTTAAAACTCAGGTCTTCCTGACATCAGGGCTCCAACTCTTTCCACTACACCTCTGGAGATGCTTATTCTTCTACAAGAGAACCCTTCAGATATTCTTGGACCACTTCCAAGGGAAGCTTTAGCTTTGATCTTTTCCAGGCTAACAAACTCCAATAATTTCCATCCTTCCTCTTATGAGATGCTCAACAGAGTCTTGCTCTCCCTCCTCTGGATTCTCTCTAGCTTACCAATATCCCTCTTAAAATATGGCACCTGAACTTACTAGCTGTGTGACCTTGGGCAAGTCACTTAACCCTGACGATCTTGCCAAAAAAAAAGAAATTAAAATATGGCACCTGGAATCAAACATGATTTTCAATATATTATTAAATGAACAAGAGGAGAAGTGACCTAAATTTCCCACAACGGGGATGCAATATTTCTATTAATGAAGTTTCCAATTAATTGCTAGCTTTAAAAAAAAAAGCAGCCATATTGCACAAACCTTAATAAATTTGGAGTCAGCTATAGCCCTCAGATCTCTTTTACAGAAACTCCTGTAAAGCCGGATCCCCTGTGTGTATTTGATTTTTTTAACCTAAAAGCAGTAGTTTACATTTATACCCACTCAATCATTATACCAATTCTAGTGTCCTAGCCTCTATTTTTATTATTAACTATCAAAAAAATGAAGTATCAAAACCTATTACCAACCACAAATTATTTGGTAAAAGCAGCTGAAAGATATTATCAAAGAGCTGCATATAATATAAAAATGGACATGAGTTGACTAGGTACCAAAAGAGACAGGTAATTAGTATTGGTTAATTTCTTTTAATAGATCAGTGGTGTGCTGGCACATGCCTATAATTCCTGCCACAAGGCATGAGGCTGCTGGATTGCTTAAGCTCAAGAGTTCTGAGTTACAGCAGGGTTCGAGCCAATCAGGTGTGCTCAATAAGTCTGATGCCAATATGGTAAGTCCCCAGGACAGGTATAGGAGAGGTGACCAGACTGCCTAAGAAGGGTTGAACTGTCCCAGGTCAGAATTAGTTCCTATGAAGGGGGATCAGGCCCATGAGTGAGTGCTGCACTTCTGAACTAGACAGGATGGAAAGACTCAGACAGACAGACAGGCAGCAGGCAGGCAGGCAGGAAGACAGACAGACACAGAGAGAGAGAGAGAGAGAGAGAGACGGACATACATAGATAGACAGACGGATGGATGGGTGAACAGACAGACAGACAGAAAGACAGATGGATAGATAGATAGACAGACAGACATGATAGATAGATAGACAGATAGATCGATAGACAGATAGATAGACAGACAGACAGACATAGATAGATAGACAGACACACACATAGATAGATAAACAGACAGACACAGACGGATAGATAGATAGACAGATAGATAGATAGATAGATAGATAGATAGATAGATAGATAGATAGAACACAGACTAGACAAATTCTAGAAGTAGCTGAACAATAGCAGTCCAGGGTTCAATAAACCCAAGATCAATAACTATTCCCTGAATTGTACAATTGACTTCGCTTGGAACTTTGTGGTTCATAGGAACTTTAGTGATCATCCAGCCCAACCCCTAATTTTAAAAATGAGAAAATGGAGATGCCCTCAAGAAGGAAAGTGACAGGATCATGGGTTTAGAGCTGGATAACACCGTAGAGGTCAAGTCTGACCACCTCATTTTACATAGAAAGAAACTGAGGCCCAGAAAAAAGTGATTTGCCCAGGGTCTCAAGCCCATTGACATATCCATGACGCCACATTGCCTCCTTATTTCCTATACCCCTAAAAGTGCAAGCATTTGTCATCCTTGGCTGACTCTAAAGACTAGGCACTATTAGGTATTCAATGTATCAGTGTATCCTCACACTGCCAAGAGTCCACCACAATTATGGCAAAGTCCTACATTTGAACAGTTTGCCCCATTTATCCAAAGTGCAAAGTTGAATATCATATACATGTATCCTGAATCTCAGTGCTGAACTAAGTCATTCCCTAAGCCTGCTTTTGATTTTAATAAACTCATTATCACCTGCTATTGTTCTGAACTGGTTATGTAGTTTGATTTTTAATTATTATTATTAATAATAATAATACTCATTAGCACCTGCTACTGTTCGGAGCTGGTTACCTAGTTTGATTTTTTAATCATTATTGTTAGCAACAGCAATAATAATAATTGCCTTTATATAGCGCTTAAAGGTTTGCAAAGCACTCTACAAATACCTCATTCAATCCTTACAACAACCTTGGATATTAAGTTTAACAAAGTGGCAACAAAATAACCATTTGTTTATATCCTTTTCCAGGCTTTTGTTGTTTTCTTTAGCATATTTTAAACTGATGCTGGGGGGCGGGGCAGGGGGGCATTTCTCATTACTCAACCCTCCACCATTGCCTATAAAAGCCTTGTCATGAGAAAGAAGTAGAGTCAAGCAGAACAGTTCAAGACATTGGTAGTCATCGTCATCATTATCCAGTGACCCTCCATTCTCTCCCTGTAAACCTGCCATGTCTGGTGCTACCAGTGTGTTACATGTTCTTCGGTTACAGCTATCAGCCTGTCTGCTTGGCATGTGTAGTCAGAGGTTACACTGTCCTGAATTATTGAAGAGCATAAACATCGAGACGGGATGTATATGCAAGATGTTACACAAAAACAATTCTGTACGCATGGAAACTCACTACTGAAATAGAATTTCTGACTGGAGCATCTGCTGTTATGAATATTTTACAATATTTTATGTCTTGCCCATATGATAACTGTTCTTCTCCATCTGATATTTTGCCTTTCTAGTGGCAATGGCAAGGAGAGGGAAAATGCACTTTTTCTCTCTTAATTGCTTTTTTTCCCTTTTGATAGAGTTTTGTTGTAAGGATTTTAAAGAATAAAAAGTTTCTAAATCAGCCATGAAATTTATGTGTTAGAAATTCTATCCCTTTTTTTTCAATTCCTAGTTTGAAGTATGTACTTTTTTCACATATACCTCTTTTTCTGTTCTATTCAATATATGGAGATGTTCCATTTGGGGGGTATTCAGTAAGTTCAGAATTTTAAAGTTAATTTTAAAAGATGTGCTTTTAGGAAAAGGTGACTTATGTCATCATAGCTTTAGAGCTAGAAAGAACCTCAAAGGCCATCTAGTTCAACCACCTAGTTTAAAAAATATTATTTAATTTTTTCAATTATCAATCATTTTCTCCCTCCCACCTCCCCCATCCACTTAAATAAGAAGAGAAAGAGAGAGAGGGAAAGGGAGACAGGAAGAAGGAGGAAGGAAGGAAGATTGGAAAAGAGGAAGAAAAAGAGAAAGAAAGAAGGAAGGAAGGTAGGAAAGAGAAAAAGGAAGGAAGAAAAAAAGGAAGGAGAGAAGGAAAGAAAGAAAAAAAGAAAGAGAAAAGGAAGGAAGGAAGGACGGAAGGAAGAAAGAAAGAAAGAAAGATAGGGGGAAAGGAAAGAAAGAAGGAAGAAATAAGAAAGAATTCTTGTGTCAAAAATGCCCAGTCAAGCAAAACATACTCCCTTATTGGTAACATCTAAAAATTCATTTCTCATTTTGCATATTAGTCCATCATAGCTCTATCATGAAGTAGGCTGCATTCTTCTTTACTTTTTCCTCTGGAATCATTTTGCAGATAGTATACTAAGACCCAAGGAGGTTGCGATTTGCCCAAGTTCACACAAGCTTCAGAGGTGGGATTTGAACCCAGGTCTTTTGACTCCAGATCCAGTCCTTTTTCCACACGTAAACCAAAAGAAATCTAAGAAGGCTTGTGATTTGTGCTGGACAAAGCAGTGGTACTCACACAAAAGCAGCTAAAAATAAAATCCTCCTTCTCTGGACAGGAAGTTTGTATTTATTTCACGTGGGTGTGCTGACGGCTATTTCTAATTTCATCGTCTTTCCTTAAAATAATTCATTGATGCTTTTTATTCTTTTATCACAATTATTTCTGGATATAGTTTCCCCCTGCCTGGAATTAAACCTTCCCTCTCTTGTGAGAAAGAAAATTCTGAACTCTGCTTCTTAGGCACAAGCTGGCCAGACACAATTTTTTTGCCATGGCATTACCATTTTCAAGTTACAATTTACACTGTTCTAAAAACAACAGGCAAAATTCTACATTGATGTAAAATATATTTAAGGACTCTAGGAAAAGTTTAGTCAATACAACAAGTCTCCTAACTTTTGCTTATCCTTGAAGAGTGATTTCCCTCAAACCATCTAATCCCTCTTTGGCCTTTAAAAATTCTTTTTTCCATTTGGTTGAGAGATACTTCCATTAAGTGAAATAATCTGAGACCTGCTCATTGAAAAGATAAAATGAATTTTAAAACAAAATTTGTAAGCTGGAAGGGACCTTCAAGGTGATCTAGTTCCATCTCTTCTTTTGACAGTTGAGGGAGCTGAAGTGTCTCTTACCCAAGGTCACATAAGTAGTGACAAAGGCTGGATTTGGACCCTGGTCTTCTAGCACCACATCCAACAGTGTACGGATGTACATTTTATTAACTGACCTCCACGATCAAGATTAGGCAGCTAGATAGCACAATGGATAGAACACTGGACCTGGGGTCAGGAAGACCTGAGTTCAAATCTGCCCTCAGACACCTACTAGCTGTGTGGCCCTCAGAGAGAGTCACTGTTCGCCTCAATTTCCCCATCCGAAAAATGAGCTAGAGAAGGAAATAGCAAACCACTCTAGAATCTCTGCCAAAAAAAACCAAACAAACCCAAATGGGGTCCCGAAGAGTCGGACACCACTAAAACAACTCAACAACAAACAGTAATGATCAGAATTGGATGTTATTGGATAACTGGATAATATTGCATATTACAATTACTTAGTTCAGTTTCACTGATCTAACAACTACACCATCATCTATTCCAAACCCTTGATCTTACAGATTAAGAACAAAGGAAAGAAGGGGTGAAACAAGTAGGACGTGGTAGGGTTAGTATGGCAGCTAGGTGGTGCAGTATAAGGCAGTAGATTGTAAACTCCTTGAGGGCAGGGACTCTTTTTGTACCATGGAGTCTTAGCACTGTGCCTGACACTTAGTAGGCTCCTAATAAATGTTGATTGATTGATTGATTGATTGCAGTGGATAGTGCTGAATTCGAAAACAGAAAGACCTGAATTCAAATCCAGCCTCGTGCATGTGACTCGGGACAACTCACCGAACCTCTTAGCCCTAATTACCTATCTATAAAACAAGGGGGTTGAACTCTCTGGCCTCTACAATCCCTTTCAGAATCTATGCTCCTTTGAAAAGTTCTCCCTTCCCTCAAAGTAAGACCGTGATCTTGAAATCGGAGGAAAATGGCTTCCAGACTAGATGGAGGTTCTTTGGCAAGTGACTTAATTAACCTCTCTGCTTCTTCATCTGTTTAGGAAAAAAAAAGTATAATAATTAAGCCCCTAAGTCATAGGGTTGTTGTAAGGATCAAATGAGTTCATATTTGTCTAGGTGGTACAGTAGATAGATATAGTGTTGAATTTAGACTCAAGAAGACCTGAGTTCAAATGTAACCACAGACTCATAATAACAATAGCTAATATTTATATGGTGCTTACTAGGTGCAAGGCACTGGGCTAAGCACTGGTCATCTCCTTTGAACCTCACAACAGGTAGGTGCTATTATTCTCCCCATTTTACAGATAAGGAAACTGAGACAAACAGAGGTTAAATGCCTTGCTCAGTATGTATCTGAGGTCACCTTTGAACTCAGACTCCAAGCCCTAGTTCTATCCCTAGTTCCAATTCCATGCCCTGGGCTTTATCTAATGTACCACCTATTTGCCAGTTACTAGCTGCATGACCCGGGCTGCTTAACCTCTCCCAGCCTCAGTTTCTTCATCCGTAACCCCAACCTTAAACAGCACCTGCCTCCCAGGTTCAAATGAGATAATATTTGCATTCTGCAAACCTTAAAGCATTATGCTAACTATTACTATTCCTAAAAGGCTTTGCAAACATAAATATAAATGGCTGCTGTTTAACCCGGCATCCCTGCCTCAGTTCGTTATAGTACCCTTTCTACTTTCTGGGTCCAAGGGGCTTTTTTTCTCTGACATCATTTTGTACATTACCCTTCTGGTTCTGCTCATTTCATTTGGTAACATTCACGTTTCCTCATATTTCTCAGAATTCCTCATATTTCTCATTTCTTTCTGCATAATAATGTTCCATTCCATTCCTATACGACAACTTGCTCAGATACTTCCCACTCAGAAGTATCCTTTGCTTGCCTTCTATAGTGGTGATTCTCTTCTACTACAAAAAGCCCCGCTTATGAATGTTTTGGTACATGATGTTCCTCATTCCATTTGCCATCTCAGAGTTATCTTGCAAGGCATTCTAAAATGCAAAGCATTCGAAAATGACTTTGAAAAATACCAAATGCTCCCCAAACATGCTTAGCTCACCCTCGGAAACAAGGAGACTAAGCAGACCTTCCAACATTTGCCCATGGCAAAGCTTCTGATTTCAGAAAACAATGACTCATGCAAGCATCCAGGGTTCATCTGCCTTCCTGCAATAACAGTTGAAGCAATCTATTATTAACCATGTTTCCTGTGCCCTTACCACTGGAGAATTAACTAGATGTAGGAGGCTAAATTTTCCCTTAGTAACAAAAAAAATGTATTGGATCAAAAGTCAATATAAAAGTGTCCAGCCCCTTACTGACTTTGTTTTCCAAAGCATGTTTTTGCCCTACAAGTTTTCCTCATCCCAATCTTCTCCAAAGACCAATGCTAGCGTAATCTTCCTCACATGTTACTCCTCCTCAAAGGCTGTCACTGGTTCCCACATCTGGAATTAAATGAGATAATATTGGGTCATGAGATAATATTGGATAAAACTGGATCAAATGAACTAACATTTGGAAGGCACTTAATACAATGCTTGGCACACTAGTCACTTAATAAATGTTTATTCCCTTCCCCTTACCACCACCCCATTGCCAACAGAAATCTCCTCCATATGAAGGAAGGCCCTGTTACCTAACCTGGTCCCACCCTAGCCATCCAATCTTATATCCCATCAGTATCTGCACTCAAGCAGGATGTAGTATATAGTATACAGAACAATGGTTTGGAATCAGAAGAAATGAGTTTGAATCTTGCTTCCATTACTTAATAACTGAGGTGATTCACTGCCATTACTGTCAGTGAGACTTTCTGATTCTCAGTGTCATCAGCTACATAATGGTATCTTTGTAACACCTCTTTCAAATGTGCCCTTCTCTCCTCTGACACTGCTCTGGTGAAGACCCTCATTTCCTCATACCTGGATGGTTACAACTGCTGCTCATTGATCTCCCTGCTTCAGGTGTCTCCCCACTCCAGTCCAACCTCTACCCAGCTGTCAAACCGATTATCCTAAAAACAAGTCACACCCCCACTCAGTGAACTCCAGTGGCTCCCTATTACCCCAGGATCAAATATAAAATCCTCCGGTTTTAAAAGCCCTCCACAACCTGGTCTTGTACTACCTTTCAAACATTCTTATATTTTATTAACACACCACCCCCTTGGGATATTGATCTCCAGGTGTTTTCACTGGTTGTCCCTCATTCTAGAATGCTCTTCATCTCCTCCTCCTGGCTTCCCTGGCTTTCTTCAAATCCCAGTTAAAATCCAGTCTTCTACAAGACCCCTTACCTAATTCATCATGATTCCAGTACCTTCCCTTTATCGATTATTTCTAGTTTATCTTGTATATATCTTGACCATTTCCATGGCTATTTCCTTCTTGTCTCACTCATTAGACTATGAGATCCTTGAGAATTGTTGTTCAGTTGTTTCAGACTCTTCATGCTCCCATTTGGGGTTTTCTTGGCAAAGATACTGGAGTGTTTTGCCATTTCCTTCTCCAGCTCATTTTACAGATGAGGAAACTGAGGCAAACAAGGGTAAGTGACTTACCCAGGGTCACACAGCTAGTAAGTGTATGAGGCTGGACTTGAACTCAGGTCTTCAAAACTCCAGGCCTAGTGTTCTATCCACTATAGCACCTAGATGCCCCTCCTTGAGAATAGGGACTATCTTTTAGCTTTCTTTGTATCCCTAGCACTTAGCACAATGCCTGGCACTTAACAGGCAATTAATAAATGTTTATCAACTAGTTAATTGATCCTTGAAGCTTCTCCCACACTCCCTCTGTATCTCTCTGGTACCCATGTCTGTCTGGAGTGTGTATCTCTGCTCCCCAGTGAAAACATTGACTCTTTCTGGTCCATTAACTCCCTTTCACAGTGTGAGTAGGGGGAGAGGGAAAAGAAATTCCCTTCTCCCTCTTACAGGAGTTTCACTGTACAAATGCTTCAAGTCTTGACTGTCTAGAAGTCTTTGGGATATTAGCTTGTTAGAGCCCCCAGAGGACCGCTAATTTGCCTTCTCGGCCATTGCTTCCTTTCTTGATAGGATTAAGGGAAGGGATCCCACTACCCATTCAGTTAGTTACACTTGGTGTAATCACCAGGTATTAATGAGATATTAAATTGAGTATATCATCTACGTCCTGATCCCTGTAACGAGTACTGAGCTCTCTGATGCTGGAGTGCTCTGTGACTTATAGCCTTCTAAAAAATGAGAGGATTAGACTAAACGAGCTTTAAAGACCCTCCTCTGAATCCTATGAACCTTCGAAGTTCACTCTCCTGTGTATCAACAGGATTACAAATACCAGGGCCTGGTCAGTAAGATTTGCTAAACTTTGACTATGAGCCAGGCAACACTGGTGTTTAAAAGATGTGCTTTATCTCAGTCCTCTCTGTAGAGAGGTGAGGGGGCTACAGATGTGGAATATGGCCTATGCTGTCCAATGAGGTCACCATACCAGATGGTGTCATTTTTTTTCTTTCCAACAAAGAAGGATTCAAAGTCATCAAAGGCAGTGCAATGATTGTGGGCTAAAATAAAATTTTTTTTATAAAGATGCACTCAGTAAATATTCATGAAATGTTGATAAATTCCCTAAGACCTGTGACCCTGTGTTCCCTTTTTCCCTTCTCTCAGCAGTTTTAACACAGAGACTGGACCCGTGATGTCAGGGGCTTAGAGAATACCCAAAAAAGGAAACTCCTACCAGTGCAAGCCAGCATGGTCTCTGTAACTTAAGACACACAGCCTCAGGGTGTAATGACAGGGTAGGTGATTTGCCCAGGGTCACATACATAGGTATCAGAGTCACCTATTGAAATCAGGTCTTCCAGGCTCTAAAAGCCCACATTAGCCACTCTGTCACACTGCCCCTCTCCTTTAATATATACAAAACAAAAGCATATTCTCTTTACAATGCTTTATTATTCACATTTTTCAATCATTAGTCAATCAGGAAGCATTTCTTAAGCTCCTCTGTATGCCAGGCAGTGGGGATGCGAGCAGGAAGGATGAGGCAGTCTTTACTTGGTTAAGAGCCCACCTTCTGGTCATTCAGTAATTGACTCCTCCTCTAGGTTATTTTTACCAAGAGGCCCAGAGTGATTTCAGGAGACCCTTCTGCCTCTCTAATTCTTTGACTCTAAAACGGCAAAAACAGTTCTCTCCACCCTAGTGACAGAGACCTGAAATTCCAAATGGAATTGGTTAGATGTAATTCTTGGATCCTACCCAAAGTCACCCCCTAGCCTTTCATCTTTTTCTACCTGTCCTTTTATACACACTTTCCCACCCACTGCCAGGCATAGGAAGGTGAAGTGAACTGTGAGTAAATGAACTTAACTGCATTAGCTTTAGTAATGCAAAAAAACACATGATTCAGAAGTCATGTGTACCTTTCTCAATAACACTTGTACTACTTAGAGGGTCGAGTACAGATCACACACACTTTTTTTCCTTTTTAGGAATTCATGCCCTCTTTTTGAACACCACACAGTGCAAAGGAAGGGCTCCAGATTATCTTTGCTTCTTGTAAAGCAGTGAAAGACACATAAAATGATGGCCCTGGCTTTAATTTTCAAATACTTCCTTAATGTTCTTCTCTCGTTTACATCACTATCAATTTCCAATGGTTCCCACCACCGAGACCCAAGGATGAGTCAGAACGATTCTTTTTTATGAGTTCAAATCTGGCCTCAGACTTCCTAGCAGTGTGACCCTGGGCAAGTCACTTTAACCCTGTTCACCTCAGTTTTCTCCTCTGTCAAATGAGCTGGAGAAGGAAATGGCAAACCACTCCAGTACTTCTGCCAAGAAAACCCCAAATGAGGTCATGAAGTCAGAGATGACTGAAAAAACGACTGAATGAAAATGAGAGAGACACTCTGGGTGGCTTCTGAGGTCCGTTTTCACTCTAGATCTATATTCCCATGAATCACAATTTTTAAAAAAGCTTTATATATGCATAAATATAATATATATGCATATATTATATATATAAAATAAAGATCACTATTAATGGGAAGATAAGAGGGAGATGTAAATAAAGCCAGCTTTAAAATGAATATGTTGAATCTATACTATAGTTGAAAAAACCAAACTGTCCATAGAGATGTACCATTTCATACATGATCCTCTTTCCTCATTCCACTGAATTTTACTTACTCTCCCTCTTTTTTTTAAAATCTTTGCCAAAAGGGGTGGATCATTGAGGAAAGAGATGTATTTGGAAATAAATGTAATTGTAAAAACAAAAGACATTGACAAAAATAAGAATAAATTTATGTTTCTTTCTACTGTATGTTGGTATAGGCATCAGTATCACCCTAGAAGCCTGGCATTCCTGGAGGCAAACTAGAGAGCACCCTACAGACTAGCTGCATTTTGTTGCTTTATTTTTCCACTATGGATGTTCCCATGACGTTTTATTTAGGATCACTGAAACTGGTTTTTTTTTAATGTATCAGTTTATTCTGAATACTATTTACTCTATTACTCCATCTCAGATAATGATCACCAACCATGGGTTGGGTTCTCGTTAGTGTTTTTCCCCCAGGTTCTCATGAATCTGAAAATGAGGATCAGCAAAAGAAAGTTCTTCCTTTTTTTTTTTTTAAATGAAGTAACTTGGTGATCTTTTTTTCCAGATGATGAAAATGGTATATCCTGCTGTTTTGCCAGCACTTCCAAAAAAATCAGTTTTCTCTGATCTGTTCTAACTGGTAGGACTTGGTGTTATAGAAAGCGCCCAGGTCAACAGGTCCTTTTTTAGAAAAATAATCTTTATTCCTATCTGAAAGTCCACTTGCAGCTTATGACTTCCTTGGTTAAAATCCTGGTATTGTACTGATTACAGGAGCCTGGAAGTTTCCCATGACCCTCCTTTGGGTTCAGCCTTCCTGTGATTTCCCTTGAAATTTTAAAAGTTAGTACCTTTTTTAAAACACACATAACACCACCAAAACTCTTAAAAAAGTACCAGCCCTTCTTTCTCTGGACCTCCTGAGAATCCACTTTCTTAGCAAGAACACTACTGGGGAATATAAGCAGATCATTCCTTATGGGCGATCTACATTACAACAGGTTTTCCTGGCAGCTTACCGAGGACAGCAGGTTTTCTTCCTGTTCTCTGCCAGGCTCAACAAATGGCAAGAGAAAAAAAAAAAGGTCCCAGCCTCCCCAGAAAAGGTTTTTATAGAGAGCTGTATTCCTACCCTGAAGTGGACCAAACCTTATAGGGAAACTCCTAGGCATATTCCTGAACCAGGAATGAACAAAGCTCAGGCTAGATCCTTCCTGGGATACCCTCTATCAAATCCCTTAAAACCAAACTGAATCAAACTAGGCACAGGCTCTCAAATCAACTAATACTCACTTCCAAATGCCACCACTCCTTCTTATCACCCAATTAGTCTCTGATATAATTAACAAGTCAATGGTAGCTCCTTGGAACTGATCACTTACCCACTTAAATAAACATTCTCCAACCTTCCAGAATTTCCTGCCATGTGTACATGGTGATTTAAAGCACAGACTACTCAGAGAAGAGATGAGAAAATATACCTCCTCTATTCCTTGGAGAAGAGTGGGGCTATGGGTGCAGAATGTCACATATGCTATTAGTCTACATTTTTAACAGAGAAAAGATGGGATGGACTGGTCGATGAGGATGCAGCCCTTAGAGCTGGCTCAGACTTGCCCTGTCTGATGAATTCTACAGAACATGGACTCTGCCTGTTTCCATTCTAACATATGCAGGCTTGTTGAACCTGCTTCTACTCATCAGTGACGTACCAGCTGGTACTGTGTGATAATGAAGAGTCTTTGGATTGGTTGAGGAGCTGGAAGGGAAAGGCATGGAAAGCATGAGCTGAAACTAAACGTGTCTACAAAAGGTTGCAGGAACTAGTCTTTCACTCTCACCTTTGGTGACTTTCAGGTCAGGAGGACTGCCATGAGTTGCTTGATAGAAGAGGATGTTTTTCCTCCCACCTGACCATCATGTGTACCTGAGCACATGGTGCCACTGTTTCTTTTGGGATTATTCTTTTCTGACCTTAGGTAGATGAGTATCCTGAGACAGAACTGATCAGGTGACCAGAAATTTCAGGAGATCCACCAAAGCTATAAGAAGTCACAACAGGAACCTAAATCAGTAATAAAGTCAAGTGGAGGAGTTGTTGGTGATTTAATTTTTTTCTCCCAGTTACATGTAAAAACAATTTTAACAATTTTTTTCAAATTTTGAGTTCCAAATTCTCTACCTCCCTTCTCTTCCCCCCCCCCCCGCCCCGCCCCCATTGAGAAGGCAAGCAGTTTGACACAGGAACACAGAGACTTCTCTGATGAGAGTACACCATGCTGGGTGGTCCTGTGCCAGTGTTTCCCATGTCACACAATCAATTCCTATGTCAAACTGTTTGCCTCAGTTTCCTTATCTGTAAAATAAGCTGGAGAAGGAAATGGCAAACTACTCCAGTATCTTTGCGAAGAAAACCCCAAATGGCGTCACAAAGTTCTTGGGTTCAAGGTCTTGACTTAATGAATTCATGAATTAAGTACAGAGGTAATGTCTGAGATGAGATTTGAATCCAGATGCTCAGATTCTAAAACCAGAGTTCTTAACCTTTTTTGTATGTCCTAGTTCCTAGGTTTGGAATCTGATGAAGCCTACAGACCCCTTCTCAAAATCACATTTGTCGCCTACGTTCATAATTGATGATAAATGCTAAATTTCAGTTAGACGTTAGTCAAAATAAAGATGTGATTTTTTTTATACCAACCTAATTCACAGAACCCCTGAAATCTATCTATGAAGATATTGGAGGTCTGCGGACCATAGGTTAAGAACCTCTGCCCTAGAATCAGCATGCTTATCAACAGGCTACACTGAGTCCATTCCATAAGTACATAATACGTAATATTACTCAAGACATTTTGCCAAGTCAATCAACAGTCTTTAAATCAAAGTTTAATTAATTCATTAATTCATTAAGTCAAGACCTTGAACCCAAGAACTTTGGGGATACTTTCAATCCAATGCCCTTAGCCTTAATCCTGGGAAGGGAAGGTAAAGTAAAGGGAGCAAGCATTTAATAAGTACTTACTATGTGCTAAGCACTTTACAAATATCTCATTTGTCCACTGTGGAGATTCAGTCTGGAAACTGCTACTTCACAAGCCATAACTACTGTAGACCCAGAAAAGAAAATTCTTAGCACCAAAGTCTTTGGCATCTTACTACTTGTTATAAAAGACCTTGTCAGCCCTCACTCAAAGTCCTTGGTCATTGAGACAGACCACTGACCCACTTTATTGGTTATTGCTAGCCTAACATTACAATAATAAATCAGACAGTTAGGTGACACAGGGGATAGGATGCTGGACTTGGCGTAAGGAAGACCTGAATTCAAATCTGGCCTCAGACACTTAATAGCTGTATGGCCCTAGGCAAGTCACTTCACCCTGTTTGCCTCAGTTTCCTTATCTGTAAAATGAGCTAGAGAAGGAAATGGCAAACTACTCCAGTATCTTTGGCAAGAAAACCCCAAATGGTGTCAAAAAGAGATTCCAAAGAGGTCTCCTAAGGATGTCTTTCCTTGTTTTCTTCACAAGCAGCCTTATTATTGACTGATTTTTTAAAATCCCTGCAGCCTTTCCTTGTGAGTTAGCCGTTTAGTAATTCCTCACACCATTGGGATTACCCAATGCATTTTAGATCTGAGAGAACAGAAATATTCTATTGACCGCTTCACTAGCTAAGAGGTATTTCTTTCTTGACAACCCATCTCAGAGTACTCCAAATTCATTTTTTTTCTTCAGAGGGAAACATGCTCCCTTTCCATAGCTTATTGTATATATATATATATATATATATATATATATATATATATATACACACACACACACAGAGAATCCTCTATTACCACTTATAATTATTATATATTATTATTTAACATTACCATGATAGCTCCCACCTTTACTGAGGGTTTTGCCAAACTCAAATTACATGCTTTTAAATTTAGTTACTGTGTCTATTTTTAATTCTACTTCTCTATTTAGAGCAGGTTAATCAGGAAAAGCATTCTGGTGCAGTACATTAACAGTAGGAAGAAGCCCGGTAAGGTTCAAATCCCATCTCTGCCAGTTACTAGCCATTGGAGTTTGTGGACTGGTCACTAACCAACCACAACTCTCCTCGGACCCAGAATTTGCAAACCTCTCAAACTTATAAAGCCACCTCCGAGTCTGAACACATTTACCCTATTTACAAGAACCCCGTTCAGTCACCTGCTCAGGAAACACAAAACAGAGGGCTTTGGGCGTTAGGTAGACTAGTTGAGTTTACATTCTCAGCAGGGTTGGTCATAGGGAGGAGGAGAGAACCTTGGAGGGAAGAGTCAAAGCAAAAAGTGTACTAGACGATGCACAGGAGCATGGAAGCCAACAGGTCGAGGCAAAACCCCATCTATCCTATTAGCTAATGGTTTCCATTGACTTCTCCCCTCACCACCTTTAGCTGAGGGAATATGTGGAGTGACTGACGACTCAGGGCTTATCATATCATTCTAAAAGCAAAGTTCTTTCCATTCTAGGTCACCAATGCCTCCAAAGCATCCATGTAGTCACTGGAATGGCAACTATGAGCATGGACCATAGGATTGCTTTCCCTTCCCAATGTGTAAAATAGGAATTTGGACAAATCAAGGGTTAATCTGGAGTCTATGAAATTTGTCCTTTTTATTCAATATTTTTATTTGTTATTCAGTTGTTTCAGTTGTGTGCTACTCTTGGTGACATTTGGAGTTTTCTTGGCAAAGATACTGGAGCAGTTTGCCATTTCCTTCTCCAGCTCATTTTACAGATGAGGAGACAGAGGCAAACAGGCTTAAGTGACTTGCCCAGGGTCCCATAGCTAGGAAGTATCTGGGGCTGGATTTGAATTCAGGTCTTCCTGACTCCAGGCCCAGTGCTCTATCCACTCTGCCCCCTAACTGGCCCCAATATTTTTATAATTGTATTTTAATCAGCCACATGGAGGATACTTCTAGGACAATCATGATGAGCTATAATGGAGCATTCATGGACATTCTGTAATTGGTTCTGGTTGGGATAACCACGTTTTGAAAGGGAGCCTCTTTGGCTTCTGGGTCATTTTTCAGTCATGTCCAACTCCTTATGACCCCTTTTGGGATTCTCTTGGCCTTGAATTTAGGACTGGCTTTAGAAACATTCAAAAAGGCTTGTCAGCACCAGTCATCTCTTCCAAAGAGCCTTGGTAATGATCACTTACAGAATGGAACGTGGGCCTGCTATTTCACATGGAAGGAAAGAAACAAAATGAGCATTTATTAAGCACCTACTGTGTGCCAGGCACCATGCTAAGCACTTTACACATATTTCATTTGCAAATCCCCGGGAGGTAGATGGTATTATTATCCTCCTCATTTCACAGATGAAGAGACTGAGGTTAACTGATGTAGGTAGTGAGTGTCTGAGATCAGATTTTAACTCAGACCTTCCTGACTCCAAGGCCAGTGCTTATAGTACCACCTAGCTCCCTGGGCCAGCTAATGTAAGAACATCCTGGGTGGGGGAGTTAAAAATCTCAGGTACGCCACATGCCAAGGTTAGGTAGACTACATTTGATCCATGAAGTCGCTGTTTGCCTCAGTTTACTCACTTGTAAAATGGCAAACTACTCCAGTATCTTTGCCAAGAAAACCCCAGTTGGGGTCACAGAGACTCAGAAACAACTGAAAAACGACTCAAAGGCCAAATCTGAACATCCAGCCTCTTGATTTCCAGCTTCACTAAATATTGGACTGGATTTTCACAGTCCCTTCTAGCTTCAAAAACCTATGATTCCATGGTAATCCCACTATACTAGTCCTGCTAAATTCTACTTTATTTCCATTTAATCCAAATCTTCGATTTAAGTTAAGCTACTGACTATATTTTGCCCCTGTGACAATCTTTCTCCAACACTTCTGTTGTGAAAATGAGACTTTTCCACTCAATAAAATACGGCACCAAATCTATCAGGAAGATATGCATAATAAAGACAGATCTAGTACATAGGAACACTGAGGAAAAACAACAAACCTTAACTCCTTCCTCTTGACTTGGAGGTGACCCTGGGTTCTCAAGGCAGAGTACAAACTCTATGTTGGCTCTACCAAGCTGGAGAGGTTTTAAGTAAAGGCACAGAAATGGACTGTGTCTTGATGCATAAATTTACAGACATCTCCACTCCAAACGTTCAAATGCTCTATTTGTGCCTAATCTGTGGTAGCGCCTTCCAGGGCCCATAGGTCTGATCAGTCACACTGTATCTTGACCCCAACATCGAGATGTCATTTTGAGCCTCTTCTGGCATGAAGGTCAACAACCAGTTATCTCAGGACTAAGCCCTAAGAACAAAGTTCAAAAAGGCTCTTTTTGGTGAGTTGGCCACTAGATGAGGATTTTAATTTATTTATTTTTCAGCTTGGAGTCCTAAGATCTGAGCTCATAGCCTGACTTTGCTAAAACCTGCGTGAACTCAAACACTTATCTAATGTCTGGGCCTCATCTGTAAAATGAGGAGGGGATGGGAGTTCAAGAGACAAAAAGAAACATACATTTTCCGACTCCGTGTATTTGTCACAAAGGGTTTGTTTTTCTTTCTTTTAGAGAAGAGTGGGTAGGCAAAGAAGGATAGGTGTGGGATAGAAGAAAAGAAGGGGTGGAGAGGGGAGTGGAAAAGGTTGAAGTTATGGACACTTAAAGTGCTGGTCTTAACTCTCTACAACTTGGGCTGAATTTTGATTTGACAAAGAAGAAAAGAGTTTTTTAAAAACATGATCACACCCCTCGCTGCTATTGTTCATTTCTGCCAAAAAGTCAACACTGGTGCCTGCAAATGATGACTCAGTCTTAGGGGCCCCACTACTCTGGGCAGGCCGGTGTGCAAATTCCTACTTTAAAATTCCAGGCATTCTAACCTGGCTCAGTCCTGGGTCTCGACCGGAGTCTTTGTTTGCCTCGCATTTGTACTCACTTTGGCCACAAGAGGGGGCCAGGATGGCTGGCATTTTTCAAATCTTAAACCAATGAAAATGAGAAAAACAATCGGAGACACGTGGGGCAGGGAGGATGGGGAGGAGGGATGGGCGGGGTAGTTGTGGCACAAGCTGCTTTGCTAGAGTGGAAGATGGATTATTCTGTGTTTAAGGAACCAGAAATAAGAAGCAACTTCTTAAGCTACCCAGCAAGGACTCAGATTCAGTTAAATAAACCACTGGGGCATGCTAGAAGACCAGGACTGGGGGGAAGGTGGGGAGAGGGCAGGGGGAAAACAGTCATAACCGTGCCCGTGGGCTGTCTGCTCTCCCTGCCACCAAGATTGTACCAGTCATCCAGCAAGCAGCCCTTGGGAAGCAAATTGTGAGCATATGCTGTGTGCCAATGCCAGCTCTGTGTGTGTGTGTGTGTGTGTGTGTGTGTGTGTGTACATGTAGGCTGGACAGCCCAGCTTCCACACCGTTTTTCCCACTTATTTCATTCCCAAGTTTGACTGTTGCTATACCAAAACGGAATGTGTGTGCGCGTGTGTGTGTGTGTGTGTGTATGAATAAATAGAATGCATTGCTGGAGATGCAGTTTTATACTATCCCAAGACAGAGGACAGGAATTTTACACTGAGAAGATGCCAGAAATAAGATCACAGGACATGGGATCATACATTCAGAATCAGAAGGAAACTTAGAGGTCATCTAGTCCAGCATCCTTAATTTATTATTATTTTTTTTAATTTTGTGGTTTTATTGTTATTGTTCAGAACTGTGATATCATCAGGTAGGGGACTCCTGGTGCAGAAATTCCTTGCATTGGTGCAAATCTGTATCTCTTCTATAATTTATAGCCAATAATAATAACAATGATATATAACATTTTTGTTGTTCCGTAGTGTCTGACTCTTCATTGATCCCATTTGGAGTTTTCTTGGCAAAGAGTAGTTTGCCATTTCCTTCTCCAGCTCATTTTACAGATGAGGAAACTGAGGCAAACAGGGTTAATGACTTGCCCAGGGTCACAATGCTGCTAGTGTGTGAGGCCCAATTTGAACTCAGGAAGATGAGTCTTCCTGACTCCAAGTGCAGCACAGTATTCACTGTACTACCTAGCTATCCTGTTGGGGAGATGAAGGGAGGAAGGGAGGAAGGGAGGGAGGGAGGGAAAGAAAGGAAGAAAAGAAGGAAAGAAGGAAGGAAGGAAGGAAGGAAGGAAGGAAGGAAGGAAGGAAGGAAGGAAGGAAGGAAGGAAAGAAGGAAGGAAGGAAGGAAGGAAGGAAGGAAGGAAGGAGGGAAGGAAAGTAATAAAGGACCCTGTCCTCAAGAGGTTCATAATCTAATGGGGAGACAAGATACAAACAACTATGTACAAATGAGATATATTCAGCAGGAAAGCACTAAGATTAAAGGGAGATTGGGAAAAGCTCATAAAAAGTGGGCTTTTAGCTAAGACCTGAAGCCTAAGATATCTAAACAATCCGTGACTCTGTGATTCTAAGCTACAGTAGGTCTGTTGAGACCACATGCTTCCTTATAGCCCAATGTAACATCAGTGTCACTAAGTTGTGTAGGTTTGAGATCTGATCACCTTAGCCAAACCAATAAACTTTTATTAAGTAACTACTATGTGCTTGGCACTGTGATAGGTGCTAGAAACATAAAGCCCCTTTCCCCCCTTCCCCCCCCAAAAATTCCAGGAACGTTCCACTGAATTTAGAGGACATGGAAACAAAAGTATGCGATAAGGCTAATGCAACAGTAACCTGAATTAAGAGAGGCCCGGTCTCTAGTATGAATGAATAAGAATCCTGCTGTATATACGCACTCTGCCCTGGTCAGATTACATTTGGAGTACAGTGTTCAAAGCAACTTTGAGAAACTTAAGAACTCTGATCAAAGCAATGGCTAGACAGGATCCCAGAGGACCAAGCATGAAACATGCTACCCACCTTTTGACAAACTGGTGTCTCCGTGTGCAGAAGAAGTCCAATATTTTCAGACAAAATCAGTGTGGAAATTTGTTTGGCTTGATGGTGCATATTTGTTTCAAAGCTTTTGTTTTTCTTTTTAGAAAGAAGGAAGGAGGGAGCAAGGCAGGAAGGAAGAGAGGGAGAGAAAAAGGAAGAAAAGAAGGAAAGAAGGAAGGAAGGAAGGACGGAAGGAACGAAGGAAGGAAGGAAGGAAGGAAGGAAGGAAGGAAGGAAAGAAGGAAGGAAGGAAGGTTGGTTACTGAACCATTTTTTAATAGGAGAAAAGGAAGAGCAGAAAGAATGACAAAAAGGACAGCATTGAAAGAAACAAGTTGACTTTGTTATATACTTAAAAACAAAAGCAAGTTCTTCATGATAGAGATTCACTATTTCATGTACAATCATTTGTTTCTGTTCTTTTATGTAAATGGACATCCTCATTTTAGTTGTTTTGTTAGTGGCAGAATTTTTTAAACGGAGAAAAATAAATGAAGAAGTAAAAAAAAAAAAAGTAGTATTGGGTCCAGCTCTAGATGCCACATTTTATGGAACACATCTAGAGGACGGTGACCAGAATAACGAAAGTCTTCTAGATCAAGCCATGAGAATCAGGAGAAGGATCCAGCAATATTTAGGCTAAAGAAGAAAAGCCTGGGGTCTTAGTTGTTTTCAGGTATCTGAAGAACTGTCACGTGAAAGAGGGACTAGATGTTTTCTTCTTGGCCCCAGAGGGCACAACCATAGGAAATGGGAGTTGGTTACAAAAAAGGACATTTAGGCTTGGTGTCAAGACAAACTTCCTAACAATTGTAACTGTCCAAAAGTAAAATGTGCTCCACTTTATCAGGGACATTCCAACACAGCCTGGATGAACTTCAGTCTGGTATATGGTAGATGGGATGCTTGTTAAGAAAAGGGCTGGAGTTGGCAACCTCTGAGGTCCCTTGAAACATTGAGATCTGTAATTCTGTGATTCCCTGAGATCACTTTCTTGGATCCTCTGACTTCTTGTTTCTCCTTCCTCTGAATGTTTCTAGCACTGGAGTCAGAGCTAGGAAATCCGACCTCCTCTCTTTACTCACCAAGTCTATCTTTTATCTGGACTTTAGTTTCCTCAACTTAAAAAATGAGTATTGGTTCACATGTTCTCTCAAAGGTCTCTTCCAGCTCTGATACTCTGATTCCATTGTGGCCCAAGAGCCGACATAATCTTGAGGCAGTATGATATAGAGGAACAAGAGCTCCCCTAGAAGTGAAAAAGGCCTGGGTTTGAATCCTACCTCGGACTCATGTGACTCTTGGCAAACCATTTGATCTCTCAGTGCTTCCAGGCAAGTCTCTGAAATTCCTATTTGCAGAAAAGTTGCTGATCTGGGGTGGGCCTAGGGATTTCCAGAGCTTTTCCAAGGCAGGCTGCCCATGTTTTCTGAGCTCACCATGCTGCATGAAAAAGGATCCAGGACCAGTTCCCCAGTACTCCACTGGGTGGTCTCCTGGCTCAGTACCATCTACTCCTTGGTGAGAAACACCCTGATCATGAAGTTGTTTTGAGTTCTTTTTTAAAGTAACTTTCTCATTAATCATTGCTTTGTCCCTGTTTCAAAACACGGAGCCTGAACTCTTAAATTATTGCTTCATTTTCATAGTGTCTGGCACAAAGCAGGTGCTTAACAAAAGCTCACTGGATTAGGGGTGCAGTAGAAAGGGCATTGGC
Organism: Trichosurus vulpecula; assembly: GCF_011100635.1. Taxonomy (NCBI): domain Eukaryota; kingdom Metazoa; phylum Chordata; class Mammalia; order Diprotodontia; family Phalangeridae; genus Trichosurus; species Trichosurus vulpecula. The sequence continues at coordinate 215,719,202 of NC_050577.1, read as the reverse complement.
TCCAGAGTTAGAGGACCAAGGTTCAAATCCTGTTTCTGTCACTTACTACCTCTGTGATCTTGGGCACATCCTCCCTGGGTGTGACCTTCATTTGTTTAAAAGGGTTGGACTAGAAGGTCTCTGATGTCCCTGTCAGCTGAAATCAAATTGAACTTTGAGGACAGCTTTGTTAGATCCTTGAATATAGGAGGCTCTCACAAAATGTTTAATGAGTTAACTGAATTAAAAGAGAGAGAAGGAGGAGGAAGAGAAGGAAGAGGAGAGAGATAAGGAAGTCATGCAATAAACATTCCTTTCTGGGATTTGCTATGCAAACATCATTTTTTTTCCTTTTAATATTTTACTTTTTCCCTAATTACATGTTAAAACAATTTTTAACAGTTGTTGAGTTTTTTTTGAGTTCCAAATTCTATCCCTCCCTCCTTCCCCTCCCCACTCCAAGATGGTAAGCAATACATGTGCAATCCTGTAAAACATTTCCATATTGGAGAAGACACAAACGGCAACAAAATGAAAGAAAGCGAGAAATAGCATGCTTCAGTCTGTATTCAGACAATATCTGTTCTTTCTGTGGAAGCTGTGTGGGACAAAAACCCACTGGCTCAAGTAAGAAAAACCAGAGATGTCTTGGTTTCTTGAGGTAGAAAAAAAACAGAAGCTTTATTTGATCAAGTCTCAAGAATTGGGCATCTCTCACTACCAGGGCAGAGATAGCAGTGAAGAGAGGCAAGGAGCAGGGAGGCAAGCAGGGAGATATATACCCTTGTACAAACAATTCTAAGAAATGCCACCCCAGAGGCTGGACCCCATTTTGGAGACCAGTGGCCTCACAATCTAACCAGGAATAAGTTTTTACCCAATACAAGCACAGAAACTACAGAATTACCTTATAAGGAAACTTTAATGCTAAGATGGCCATTTGTAAGTAGGCTAGGGGAGGGGGAGAGGGGAATATCATCTGGTTTCCCTGAAATCATATGATTTACAGGAAAATGAAACTTAGGCCTGGTGAGGTTCACATCCTAACTAAATTTGTGCTATCTCTATTTGAATATTGCCTTGCCTGAGTTATTCATAGGGAAGCTTTCACAATCTTGTATTCCATTCACGATTGAGGTGACATCTATAAATCTAAAGAAGGAGGAGGAGAAAGACATTCCTAAAGGCTAAATAATCAGATTCCCACAGACTCAAATTTATCCCATTTCCCCCTTCTCTAAATATTGATTCTCAAATGTTTTAGATATAAATACATATGTACATATATATATATATATACATATACCCTGTGAATTCTTCACACTTTGTTCTCTCACTACCTCACACAAAGCGGATAGTATCTTTCATCATAAGTCCTTTGGGATTGTCTTGGATCATTGTATTGCTGAGAATAGCAAAGTCATCCACGATTCTTCATCATACGATATTGCTGTTACTGTATACAATGTTCTCCTGGTTCTGCTCCTTTCACTCTGCAACAGTTTATGTAAGTCTTTCCAAAACATCTGTGTGACCTCTGTATGTGCCTCAATTTACTCATCTATATAATAGAGGCAGTAATACTTGCTTCTTGGTCTTTCACAAGCCTAGGATGGAAAAGCACTGAATTTAAAATCAAGGAGCTGGGGGTTCAAATACTGACCCTACTTCTCGGTACTTGTGTAATCCTGGGTAAGTCTCTTAATATCTCTGGATCTCGATCCTCTCCTGCAGAAGAGATTGTGTAGTGCTGTGGAAGGAGACCTTATCTTGGAGTCCAGGGCATGAGTTCGAATTCCTACTCTGCAGCTTACTGCCCATGTGACCTGTCCTCTCCCTACCCCACACCCCTTCCTCAGTATGCTAGTCACCTCATCTCTTTGATCCTGAGGAGCTGGATTAGATGCTCTCTCTCACATCAAGAGGAAAGTGTGGTCCAGAGAAATTGGGATTTATCTCAGGTCACATGGACAGTGCCAAAGGTGGCATTTGAAAGGGAAAGGGTGAACATGCAGGAGCCAATGTTCTTTTCACTATGCCATGCTTGTGGAGGGGGACGGAGGAATTATTGGGTCTCTTATGTCCCTTCTGACTCTAAATCTATAAACTTATGACAACCTCCCCCCAAACACACACACACTATTACTATCTGGGTAACTCTGAGCATCCTCTATCAATTGAGTCTGATATATTTGCCTTGCCTAAACCTACCAGATTCCAGTGAAGAAAACCTTTCGTAATCCTTAAAGCAACACAGAAGTGGGAGCTCACAAATACCAACAAACACAAATGTAAGACGACCTTCTTCCCCTAATGGCCTTCGTGTTATTTTTCCTCTAAATATAGCCGTGTCCTCAGAGACTGTCTGATAGATATCCCAACTTAACCTATCACTGTCTGATGGTGGAGGATTTGTTTCATTCCCGATCTTAAACCCAATTGGTCTCTCCTTTCCCTTCCTTTTTAGGAAGAAGAGTAACAGGTGGGTGACCTCCGTGTTCCCTGGCTACTGCAGATGCAGGCCCCTTCTCCGGTCCCCTGGGGGGTATTGGAGATCACGATTCCACATATATCTTCCTGATGGTATAGTTGCCAGTTCTTAGTCTGCAGAATATAGGACACAGTCTCAAGCCTTTCCAGAGTTCCCCTACTCCCCCACCGCCACCTCTGAAGTTGGGTGTTTCCTCCCTCCTCAAATTGTCCACCAGAATCTCATCTTTGTCTCCATGGCTCTCTACCTGGTTTTATACTTACCTTAGAGCCAGCTAGGTGGTGAAGTGAATAGAGTGCTGAGCCTGGAGTTAAAAAAAACCAGACTTCAAATCTAATTTCAAATACTTACTAGCTGTGTGACCCTGAGCAATTACTTCATCTCATTTGTTTTAGTTTCCCCATCTGTAAAATGGGGATAATACACGCACTGAGCTTCTAGGAATGGCATGAGGATAAAGAGATCCTATTTGCAAAGTATCTAGTAAGTGCTTATTCCCTCCCCCTTCTCCGGGTCTATTTGTGGAATTCCTCATTTGTCTCCGTCCTCCAAGTAGAATGTAAGCTCTTTGAGCAATTGAATCTTTTTTTTTTTAAATAACTGGGTCCTCAATGCCCTAGAAGTATCTTGCTCAAAGTAGGTGCTGAATAAATCATCACTATCTAGTGGAAAACATGTCTGTTGGTATATGAAGTCAGAGGACCTGGATTCATATCCAGCTCTCCCACTTTGGGCCTCGGTTTCCTGGTCTGTAAAGTAAGGTGGGGAGAGAGTGTCAGATTAAATGGCCTTTAAGTCTCTTCTAGCTCTAGATGGATTGATAGCAAGTCACTTGATGCCTCAGAGTCCCAACTTCCTTATTGGTAAAATTAGGGGGTTTGAGAAAGTTAGTCTCTCCAAGGACTGAGATTTTCCACCACTGTTACTGGAGAAGGTGGGCCCTTTGTATTGTTACATATATTAATGTAATTAATATCAACATGGCCTCATACATGCATCTCAAATTCTTTGTTTCCAAAACAGAACCTATCTCTCCCATCTTCCGAACTTTCCTATTACTGTTGAGGGGACCACCACCCTCCAGTTTAGTGAATTGCATGAAATCCAATCCAGCAAAAGTCTACCTCTTTTCTCTCCCCATCTTGACTGTCCCAAAGGGAAGGTCTCTCCCTCCTCTGAATTCTAATAGTACAACAAATTTTTATAAGTAGCTACACACTGTCTTGTGACATCTCATTGACCTGTTACTTAAATTGGTATTAACTTTCCATCTGTTTATTTGCTTTTCCAAGCAGTTTATAACTTTGACAGTAGAAGCATCATCTTACAATGACTTCTGCTGTTTCCCCATAGTGCCCTGAATACAGAAGGACCTCAGGAGAGTGGTATGTCTGCTTTCATTAACTGCCTGCAAAGGCATGTGTCTAACTGAACTCAGATACCAGACCATTATATTTCTCGACCAGGTCAAACGCAGAAAAAGGCCTTGAAATGTGAGGCAGGCCTGAATACACCCGACATATGGTAGCCACATGATGGGAACTCAACAGCCCTGCTCCAGGGGGAAAATTTTAACTTTCTTGCTGCTGATATGCCAACTCACCCAATCCGTTTCTTTTTTTTCAAATGATAACATAATTCCTATGTAGCCCTATCTCTAATATTTCACATTATCATCTAAAAGAACTTAGAGAAAAGCCTTGCATATATGGGGGGGGGGGGAGAGCATTATTATCCCCGTTTTATAGATGAAGAAAATAAGGCTGAGGCTGAGAGATTACGTGATTTGTCACATGACTAGTAAGTGTCTGAGTCCGAATGAACTCCACTGTTCTATCCACTGTACCACCTAAAGGCATCTCCTCTGTGGGAGGACACGGACAAGAGGGACACAGGAAGAGAGGGAGTAGATGGGGTATGATATGTACTGTTAGAGCCAGTACCCACATGGAGATTTGAATCCATTGAGGATGCTGAAATAGTAACCTCTTAGTCTCTTCCACCCCCTACTCCACCCTATACCACTGAAACCCTATTAGTATTATGTACACACATGTATAATACATATGCACATACAGACAGTTCTCACTTTTTGTAAACTCACATTACAAAGGCAAAGAATTCTGAAAGGCATCTGCATTCCAAAAAATAAAAAAATCCCTATTTACTTTACAATACTGTGCTCTTCCTCTCCTCCTTCCCTTCTGCTAGGCACTCAGCCTGTCCCCTTACTCAAAAGTGACCAGTGGCAGCGATCACTGCCAGATGGGGGGTGGGGTGGGGTTGGCTTAAGACCACCAAGAAAGGAGACCTTTGCACCACCCTGCTCATGTGCCCAGCCCCTGTCTTCTGTCTGTCTGTGTTGCAGTATCACATGGCTATCCCTGGCCCCCATGTCCCTTCTCCTGCTCTGATTATGTCCCCAGCCCCTATGTGTCCTTGAACCATGTGCTGCCCCCTCCCTCAATGGGTCAGTGGTCCCCTTGCCTGCCTGCCTCCCTCCCTTCCCCACTTCTAAGGACAAATTCCAATTACATAAAAATTGCTTTAAGTCTGCAGAACTGTCTGTATGTGATTAGAACAGCATGTCCTAATGGGTACATTTCAAGCTCAGCATGTCCAAAACAGAGCTTATTTTCTATCTTCTCCAAACCCTCACCTCTTTCAAACTTTCCTATTTCTGCCTCTGATGGCACTACCCAGGCTCACAACCTGGGGGTCAAATTCGACTGTGCACTTGCACTCCCTCCATATTGATACATATTGTGGTTTCTACCTTCATATCTCTTGGACCTATCTCCTTCTTATCCTCGATAAACTGCCACCACCGTGATCACCTGGATTATTACAATTGCCTCCTAAATAGCCTCCCTGTCTCAAGTCTCTCCTCGCTCCAATCCCTCCTCCGGCAGCCAGTGACTTTCTTGAAGCATAGGTCTCCCTACGTGATCCATCTACTCAATAAACTTTTAGCTCCCTATCATCTCCAGAATTACATATTAAGTTCTGTTTGGCATCCAAACCTGGCCCTTTCCTACCTTCCCAGTCTCCTGGCACTTCGCTCTTCTCCCAATTCTGGATCTTCCCCATGATGTAGCTACAGCAGCCTGCCTACTGCTCCAGCAGACCATAGCCCAGCTCCCAACTCCTCACCTTTGCACCATGCTTGCCCCTCACTCCCAACTCTTAAATGTTTTGGCTTCCTTCAGGCCTCAGTGCTCCTGCCACCTTAGGCTGGAGACGGGGCCCAGGCCCAGGCCCAGGCCCAGGGGCTCTCAGATCACCTTCCATCTACTCTGTAGTTACTTACATGTCTCTCCCCAACAGAATGTGAGGTCCTTGAAGGCAGGGACTATTCTTTGGTTTTTTTTTTCTTTGTATCCTCAGTACTTAGTACAGTAATCAAATCAAAATGCCCTTTGATCACTCATTTAAACAACTGCATAGCAATCACCATCCATTTTATAACTGCCAAACAAGTGTCCAGTCCCAGTGATTTTTATGTGCACCTAAATTTTTAAAAGGATTGTAAGCTTTTATTTTATAAAATAAATATGTTCACATCATAACTGCCAAACAAGCGTCCTTCCCAGTGACTTTCATATACACGTGTAAATTTTTTAAGAGGATCATAGGTTTTTATTTTATAAATATTTTCACAGTACACAATTCACAGTTTAGTGTTCTCTGAGGACTTAAGAGGAGACTACCAGTATTCTCAAAAATAACTAATCCAGTCATTTTGCTGCATTGTCATAAATTTAAAAAAAGGCACGCCGGCCTGCGTGGTTTATAATTTGAATCTCTGTTCCATTTCATCTGCGATCACCTCCGCGATGGCCAGCGAGGCGGTGGCGGCTGGGGAAGGGGCGTTTCTCACGTGGAGGACGCGGGCCCCTAGAGCCCCCACGCCCCCGTCGAACACAAAGTCCTCCACAAGGTTTCCGTAGCTGTCCAGGGCCTGGGCTCGAACTCCCGAGGGGCCTCTGATCACGTCCTGGATGGTGATCTCGGGGATGAACATCCTCAGCTGCGTGATGGTGGCAGGGAGGTAGAAAGCTCGGTACATCTCCCCGAGGCCGAAGGCCACATTGCGGAGGGCCAGGCGGAGCAGGCCGCTGTTGCAAAGGGCCTCCCACGTGTCCAACGCCGAGAAGTCCAGCGGGCCGTAGCCCTCGCGCTTGAAGGCTAGGACGGCGTTGGGTCCGAGCCAGACGCTGCCGTCCATCCTGGGCGTGAAGTGGACACCTAGGAAGGGAAAGTCGGGGTTGGGGACGGGGTAAATATTGCCCCGCACTAGGTGGGTCCTGTCGGGTCGGAGCTGTAGGTAGTCCCCGCGGAAGGGCACAATGGCAGGCTCGGTGCTGCAGCCGCTCATCCGGGACACGCGGTCCGAGTGCAGCCCCGCGCACGTGACCACAAACCTCGAGTGCACGTGGGAGCCGCTGGCGCTGCGCAGCACCACGGGGGCCCCGGGCCGGTCAGAGGCCAGCCGCATGCCTGTCACTTCAAAGCCGGTAAGGAGGGAGCCCCCGGCCTCGCGTAAGTCCTCAGCGAAGGCGGCGGCCACGCGCGAGTAGTCCACGATGCCCGTGGAGGGGCACTCAAGGGCCAGCAGGCCCTGGCAGTGGGGCTCGCGGGCGCGGATGTCGGGCGGCTGCAGCAGGCGCAGGCCAGGCACCTGGTTCTGCAGGCCTCGCTCGTGGAGCGCCCGCAGGCGGGGCAGCTCCGTGGGCCGCACAGCCACCACGAGCTTGCCGCAGCGCCGGTAGGCTAGGCCCCGCTGGTCGCAGTAGGCATAGAGAAGGCTGGCACCGCGCACGCACAGCCGGGCCTTGAGCGAGCCTGGCGTGTAGTAGATGCCGCTGTGGATGACGCCGCTGTTGTGGCCCGTCTGGTGCCGCGCCACACCGGCCTCCTTCTCCAGGACTAGCACGCGGAGGCGCGGCCGCCGGAGCAGCAGGGCCCGGGCTGCGGCAAGGCCCAGTATCCCCGCCCCCACCACCACCACGTCGGAAGTGTCCCGGCTGCCACCGGGCTGCGGCTCTGAGCCGGCTAGGCCCCGGGTCTGAGCTAGAGGGCCCAAGCCCCGGACAAGCCTAGCCAGCACGGCGCTCCTCGGAGCCAACATGACGACCTTGAGAGGTAGCACCATGGCCCTCGAAGGCCTAAGTGTGCCGGAAGTGAGGCTGCACCTGGCCATGACTTCCGGTGGGTAGGCGTGAAAGGCTTAGCGGAGCCTTGAATTAAGCCTTAGACGGCAGCGTAAGCACCAGCTCCTCGTTAGTATAGTGGTTAGTATCCCCGCCTGTCACGCGGGAGACCGGGGTTCAATTCCCCGACGGGGAGAGTGGAGATCATTTTTTGCTAGACCCAGAAGCGATATAAATTTATTTTCTAGGAGAAATTACCGAGTGGCGCACTAGTGATTAAAGTATGGGCGTCCTATGCTGCGCTTGTCAAAACAATTCAAAGTCGGAGAGGGAGAGTCTGCGGGCGCCCACTGCGCTCACACAGGAAGGGGGCGGGGGCACGGCGGCCGCGAGGCCACCCGCAGTAGCCAGTACAAAGCCGGGAACCTAGGCGCGGGCCTTTGGCCGGCGGGGGCGCGCGCGCACCACCGGGAGGGGCGGGGTAGGAGCTCGGGAGCGCGCCTCGGACGGGCGGGAAGCGCCAGGAGCCACCTCCCTCCCGCGGAGAGTGCAGGGTGGAGACTCACTCCTCCTTCTCTTCCGCCGCCCCCGGGCTGGGGGAGTCGGACGCTCGGATGGGGGCCTGGGCCCTTCCCCACCGCAGCCAGGCCAAGAAGGAGCGGGAGCAGCCGGCTCGGCTCGGCGTCCCTGCCTCGCCGGAGGGCGGCATAACGAGGGGGCCCGCGCGCACTGCGCAGGCGCAGGCGCGAGGGCGGGGCGGCGAGGCGAGGTGGGGTGGTGAGGCTCTAAGATCCTGCGGGCGACACAGCCCAGCAGGACCTCGTGGCGCAACGGTAGCGCGTCTGACTCCAGATCAGAAGGCTGCGTGTTCGAATCACGTCGGGGTCAAGACTTTTTTAACTTGATGCTGGACATCCTTTTAACTAGAGTTCTCGAGCTGCCCCGCCGACCCATGTCCCTGCGGGTGGAGCGGGGCGCAACACCACAGTGAGGTGTTTACAAATTCCCCGATGGGGGGCCGGGGTGGGGGGGGTGGGCTGAGCAGGTAGACTGGCCAAAGTTTCCTGCCTAACTCTGCGGTCACTCCCTTAACAAACGAAACGCGTCTAGCGCAGCTCTGGGTCGGGGTCGCCCCATTCACCGGCTGCTCCGAGGCCGAGGCCCGCGAGTGGTGGTTGGACCGGAGAGATTCAGAACTCGGAAGGCGAGTTGCGGCCATCTTGAGGTCATCCAACGCTCGCCCCCCATTCCACCGGAGAGGCGAGGCTCGTTCTCTGTCCGGATGACCGCAGGCCCCCTATGAGCCCCGCAGGCCCTGAGCCCGGGGCTGGGCTGCTTTAGGGGGCTGCCCCTGGCGGCAGGGAGATCGGGGGCCTCTTCGCAACCCGAAGTTTCCACCGTGTTACGTACATGTGGTCGAAGAAGAGGGCGAAGAGAAAACTCGCGGGTTCCTGGCTGGTTTGTCACTCTGTGGCCGTGACCCCCACAGAGGGAAACTGATCAAAGAGCAAGACTCTGCCCTTCCCCCCCAACCCCCATCCAGATGTCCTCTCGTTAGAGTACGGTACCTCGTCAGGAGGGACTCAGGAGTTTTTGTTTGTATCCCTAGGACATGATAGACTTAATAAATCCTTGTTAAACAATTAGTAAATTAATCGACCTGAACTTTCCTGATCTTGTACCTGCCGTAACCCCACTCACCTGAGCAAAGAGCAGCCCGGGCATGGTCCCCAGAGGCATAGGGAGAGCTCAGGGCATCCTGTCCCATTGGATGCCCCGGGCTGGGAGCACCCTCTGGTAGGCTATCAGGGACTACCTCCTCTTGCCAAGATCTGAAGGCCGCAGTGCCCACAAACTGGCAACATTCTCTGGTCGTACTCCTTCCCTATCCCCTTCTCAGTTTAGCTTGAGAGGGTTAGTCCCAACCCCAGGATGAGAGGGTTGGTGGGCTGTCCTAACCTGTGAGCATCACTTGGAGTCACTGTCAAGGAGGTGTGGGAGAGGGAGGGGGCTCTACTCCCAACCTTTCCTCTCCTTTGCTCTTGAATATCTCCAGGCAAGACAGGTCGCCTCAGCTTTCACATAAAAAAGGGCATTTTCTCAGTAGGGAGGGATTGGCTCCTCAGTTTTCTCAGTTTTTTGGTTTGTTTGTTTGTTTGTTTTGTTTTTTTTGTTTGTTTTTTTTTGGTGATCTCTCGTCAGGTACAACAGATCCTGAGGGATGTAACGCTTGCTTTTGTCCTGAAGGTGGAATTTTTCTCCTGGTCCCTCTCTGTTATTCTGGATCATTAAATTTGACTTCTGCTTGTTGGTAAGGAGGAACAGTATACACAGGAGGAGAGGAATCCTGAATCTAGAATGAGTGCTGTCATTGGAGGACCTTAAGTTAAGTGCCTGTGTTTCACAAACTGTTGGGCCAGAGATCGGGAGCTAGACAGCAGCTTAGAATTTTCTAGCCTGGTCCCTTTGTTTTACAGATAGGGAAACTGAGGCCCAGGGAAGTGAAGGAACTTGCCCAAGGTTGCATTGGTAAATGAAGGTTTTGTGAGGTGCCTGGGGTAGACTAACCAGCTATAGAGCTAAATGCTCTATCTGAAGCTTCCCACTCTTTCCACTTAAACTGCCTCCCTATTAATAAGTTTGATTTTAGATGGCCTAGAAGTAAGAAGAGGGCTATGTTCCTAGGGAGGGCCATAATGGTATGGTCTGGGATTAATCTTTCAAATCACAGCCTTAATTATGATGTCAGTCATGCTGGTTATGTCACATGCTGGTTACATCTCTTCTAATATGGCTCCTTGTTCTGGAATGATCTGGGAGGTAAATGTATTCTAAGACTATTGGGCAAGAGGGATGCCAGGTTCTTTCTAGGACCTTATATGAAGGTCACTTTCTCCAGGAAACTGTCCCATATGAGTGATTCTGTCTAAAGCAATATGCTGATAGTCTCTCTTCCTACCTGTCTTCCACCCCTAGAACAGAAGTAGGTCCCAAGGAAGTGGTATACCACATTCCACACCCATAGCTCTTCACTTCTACAAAGAAGAAAGCTCTACACTTCTCCAAGGATATGTTTTAGGGACATGTTTTCTTGTATGGAAGAATTAAATTCAAAAATAATTCATTTCAATAAAAATAAGTCACATACTCTCTTTTTAAAACTAAACTGATTACATACTAAAAGGACAAGTCCCCCTCTACTCTCCCCCCTCCCCCAGCCAGGCCCTGGGACCCATCGATGTCTACTTTCCACTCAACTTGTACCACTTGAATTTAGTATCCAGCCCCTTGATGCCTCTTGAATACTAAACGTAGTAAATATTTTATTCTTTGTCAGAGAACATCTAGAACCCCCAAAGCAAATGTAGGATTCTTGTAGATTTGGGGTAAAAAGGCAATCAGGACTTAAAAGACTCAATCTCTGCTGATAGAATTTCAGGTCCCATGACAAGGAGGGATTTTTGCCTAAGGAGGTCTCCACTGGACCTATCCAATCACAGTGTACAGGCAGCTGCCTACCCATAACAGCTCTCCTACTGGAATTGATACTTGGTCTCTCATTTCTTTGATCTGTGAACTCAAACCTCTTTTACTTCTCAAAGAAAAAACATAAGAGGCAAGGTCGATGAAAAGTCATTCAACTCACTGAATAATTATAATATTATAATGAAAATTATAATATCATAATTATTAATGATAATGTCCAAGAAACTTAGCCCAGAAAAAAAAGACTTGAGAAAGAGCACCTCCCTCCTTTCTTGCAGAGTTTGGGGAGACTCTGGGTGTGTAAAACTATATTGGCAGGTTTGGTTGATGTGTTGATTGTTTTGCTGAACCACCTCTTTTTAATCTTTCTTTTCCTATTCTTTTTTTCAAGGTTAGCTTGATAAGGAATTGAGATAGAAGAATATATTCAGAAATGAATGTGATATAAAAATGAAAGATACTAATAATTTTTCTTGAATAGGGGAGAAAAAGCATTCAAAAGAAATCTACTCATTTATAGATCATGTTGAGTGGGCAAATTGTGCTTTGGAGAAGTGAGAGAAGTGTGAGAAAGGAAGAACAGAATCCAATAACAAAATTATTCCCTTCAAGGGAAGAAAATACAAAAAACTATATTTGAAATCAGCTATCCCCATAAGTAAAATTGCACCCTTTCTTCCTATCTTGCAGCATGTATTATCCCATTAAACTATTTTAATGTTATAAACTAAAATTATTTCCAAAAAATTTGGCATTTTTTCTCATCAAAAGAACAAAAAGCTTTCATTTTTATGTATTTGTGATATAAGTCTCATTCTCACCGTAACACTGTAACGTCTAAAGTATTTTCTCGACTAAGAAATTTGCGAGAGGCCTTACACATTTGGTTTGCAAAACAAAAAGATACTCGTATGGTGCCAAACACATATCCTACAACTGAGAAGTGCCAAGTTCAGACCTGTGCTTTAAGGATATCTCTTTGGCAACTAGGTAGAGGATGCATTCATGGTAATTTAGAAAGACTAGTAAGGCAAAGGGACCAATTTGGAAGCTATTTCAATAGTCCAAGAGAAAAGTGTTAAGAGGCTGAATTACAAGAACTTATGTAAGTTGAGGGAAAGGAAATGGATGCTAGAATCCACAAGAATTTACAAGTGATTCGATGTAATAGATAATAGAATTGATATGCAGGGGGTATCCAGTCTTAGCTTAAACTGTAGCTACACCATGAAAGCTTAAAACTTCCCTAAGACTTTGGGGCCAATCTGTGTATTAGGTGGATAAGCTAGCTATTTTCTGTTTTTATTCCCACAGCTTAGCATTTATGGTTAGCGCTTTGCCCATTCCTTTTGTTCAGTCTTGTAGGGCCTGAGAGAAAGGGAAGAGTCGGGGAAGATTGCAACATTGTAAAATTAGGAGATAAGAAGGAAAACTTTTATGTCAACTGGGAATTTAGGAAGAAGAGTGTGCTTTAGTATAAAGATAATGTGAGATGCCCATCTTTCCCATACAGGCAGGGTGCTCACCACTGCAGAGAGGCAACCTGACCCTTCAGTGAGAATCTGGGACCTTTGCCTCTGGCCACCCAGTTGGAAATGTCCAGGAGGTAGATCTCAGGGGAAAGCCTTGGACAGACCAGATCTAGGTGTGATCTCCATCAAATCTACAATCTTAGCTGAAACATCTTAAGAGCTCAACAGAGAGAGAAGAGGAGTGAAGGGTCTAGGACAGAGCCTTGGGGCTAAGGGGTAGATTGGTGATGATCCAGCTAAAGAGACTGAGAAAGAATAACCAGAGAGGCTAGAGGAGAGTAGGGACAGAGCACAGTGTATCCACAAAGAGAAGCGGGTGCACAATGACAAAAGCTGCTGTAGGTCAAGAATGAGGATTAAGGAAAAGCTGTCAAATGTGGCAATTACGGGATTGTTGGGTTACTTTGGAGACCGCAGCAGCTTTCGGTCAAGTGATAAGATCAGAAGCCAGACTGCAAGGGATAGGAAGAGAGGGAGAAAAGAAAATGGAGAGAAGGATCAGGGACAGCTTTTTCCATGGTGGGGGGTCGGGGGGGGGGTGTGCTTTGCTGGAGCTAACAGAAAACTGGCTAAATTAAATTTTCAGTATGAGCATTTACACCTCAAACACTGGAAAACTTGATTCGTTGTTTTGTTGACTGACAAGTCAAGAAAGTGATGGTAAAAATGTGAATAATGCAAATTAAACTTAAAAGTGTGTCATGCCATACATCTCCCTACCACTTCCCCTTAAAAAAATTACCAGCATACCCCTGTGACAACTTCAGGGGTGATAGAATTAAGTCTTGAGAGTTGGCTTTTCTGGGGTTTTGTTTGTTTTGTTTTTTAAAGTTTGGAGATATCTCTGCATGTTTGTATGCTGGAGGGAAGAAGCCGGGAGGTAGGAAAAGATTGAAAACAGAGAGAAGGAGGCAGATTCTGGGGGCAGGCAGCCAGAGGAGACAGGAGGGGATGGCATTAAGAGTACAAATAGAACTGTCATTGCCAAAACTGGATAATTAGCAGAGTGTATATTACCATGCAGGCAAGCTGGCTTGTGATTACCAAAGGCTCTTGATTACTAGGGAATAGTCAATTAGAAGTTAAAGATAAAAGAGCTCCAGTGACCTAATTCTCTGAACTAAGAATTGGGACGCATAGTCTCATAACAGATAATCCCTTCTGAAAAACCTCCTGCACTTTGTTTTCTTAGAATTAATACTTCCCTAGGAAATCCAGGACCTATAGTCACCACAATTATAGCAGGTCAAAATCAAGAATTATACTGTAGATAAATATGATGGTGAAAGTTGAGAAAGGTTGGAAAGGAGGAACGGGAGACCAGGAGCAGGGAAGACCAAACAGAACAATGGAGATGCTAGAAATTCCTGCTGTAGCCCCACCAAGCAGCATCTGTGCCAGAGGGGAAATGTTTCTATTGGCCGGGGCAAAGACCCAAGATTCTCAGCAAAGGGTCAGGCTGTCTGCCTGCACGGGTGAGCACCCTGCCCGTATGGTCATAGTGAGAGAACCCTGTGCCCACTGGCAAACCGAGCAGGGCCTCTTGTGAAGTCTGTTCTTAGAAAGGGGAAGGGGGGGATTATGGGTTGTCATCAAGACTACAATTTACTTGTGGGCTTAGCTCAGTCAGCAGTGGGGCTGAATCTCATTCATTTGGTTGCCTTCCCTGGCTATTTGCATTTAAATATTTATCTCTAGTTGTGCAATAAAAAACCTGATTTTATGTGAAAGGAACACGTTTGACACTTATGGGAGATATTGAGGGAGGTTGGCAGGGGACCAGTAGACTTGGGGGAGGCCTCTTCCTGGATCCTAAAACCACAATACAAAGCTGTGGATGTAGAGTCAGAAAGAACTGGACTAAAATCCTACCCCAGACACTTACAATGCCTGACATAAGTGCTTAATTAATGCTTTTTTCTATTCCTAGCTCTGTAATCACAGATAAGTACCTTCCCCTCTTTAAACCTCAGTTTCCACAAGCATAAAATGAGGATAATACCACCTACCTCACAAGGTAGATATGAGAATCACATGAGACAATGTATATAAGAAGCTTGGCAAACCTCAGAGTTATATAAATGTGACCTATAATGACAAAGGTAATTAGAAATGGCCCTGAAATTTAACTCATTCTAGTTTTAATTTTTACTTCTAATGTTTAACTTTTATTTTCAATTAACCAGCATTTATCTTCTCTCCCTCCTACCCCCCCATTAAGAAAAACAAAACCCTTGTAATAAATATGCATAGCCAAGAAAAAGTTTCCCACATAGACATGTTCAAAAATTGATGTCTTATGCTGCATCTTGAGTCCATGACCTCTCTATCAGGAAATGGATAGCATGTGGTCCTCTGGATCATGGTTGGTCATTGCATCAGGCAGTGGTTCTACAGTCTTTCTAAGTTGCTTTTCTCTATAATGTTATTATATAAACTATTCTTCTGGGTCTATTCACTTTACATCAGTTCATATAAGTCTTTGCAGATTTCTTTGAAACCATCCCTTTTATTCCTTGTGTTAAGATAATATTTCTTTACATTCATATGCTATAATTTGTGAAAAAGCTTTTAAATTATATATATAAAGCAGAGTTGTCCATTTTATTTTCTGTGGTGCTATCTTTTGGTCATGGACTCTTTCACTGTCCAGATTTACAAAAGGCATAATCCTTCTTGCTCCTCTAATTTGTTTATGATGTGATTAAGTCATGTAGACAGAGTTTATAAAAGGAAAGTCAACTCAAGAAGCATTGGAGGCTCTCAATAACTAAATTCTGGCGAGAGTAACAAATTTGATGCAGAAGGAGATGGGAATATGCTTAAAGAAGCCAATGAACTGCACACTGAAGTTACAAATGATCACATCTCTGAAGGCCATGAACAAGAGACAGATAAAAAGCAAGGACAGGTAACAGATGATAAATCCAGGAGACTGGCAAAGCCCCAAACATTCAGAAGGCTAAAGTCAATATAAGTTTTTGATAAGTACTAAAGACAATGGAAAGGGCTTCTGAAATTAGATTTGAGTTCAAGACCCAGGAAACAATAAGATCCTTTGCTTGGGGTGGCTGGAAAGATGATGAACCAATTAGCCATGGGAGAATTCCTAGGTTCATCTTTTGCTTCTTTTTTCTCCACCAAGGAGAATGATTTCAGACTAGAAAGGATAGAACAAAAATGGGTAACAGGACATTAGAAGACAAATGAACAGATGGATTGTAAAAGAAGATTCGATGAACTTTAATAAGTTCAGATCCCCTGGCCTAGAAGAAGTGCTTGCACACAGTAGGTACTTAATAAATGTTTATGGACTATCTCCCAGGGCACTGGAGGAAAATATAGACACGATTACTAAACTAAATGATTCTCTCTTGGAAGAATCCTGGAGAGCAAGGGTTGACTTGAGACCAGAGATAAGTAAAAATCTCATTTTTTAAAAGGAAAAAGATACTTCAAAATACTGTATAGGCTGATGAGCTTGATATTCCTTGCAGAATTCCTAAATAGATTATTATATTGTAAGCAATAAGAAAGAACCAAAGCAATCATGAATGAAGGAATGAAAAAGCATTTATTTAGTGCTGCTTATGACAGCAAGATAGAACAATGGATAGAGTACTGGACATGGAATCAGAAAAATATGAGTTAGATTCCTGTCTCAGGCACTTTGTATGTGACCCTGGACATGTTATTGACCTGTTGTGGCTGATTTCCTCACCTATAAAATGGTAGTAATAATAGCCTCTAACTCAACAAGAGGCTCAAACCAGAGAAAGTACTTATTAAGCACTTACTGTATGCCAGTCACTGTGCCAAGTGCTGAGGACAGAAACACAAGCAAGCAGAACTACTGCTAGCCTCAAAGAGCTTACATTGCAATGGCTGAAGAGAACTTACTAAGCATTTTGGAAAGCAGATGTGTTAGGGAAGAAGAGCAGAGGGGGATAATATATGTAAAGCTCTTTTCAAATCTTAAAGCTATATAAATGTTAGCTATTATTGTATGCTAGACCCTGAGGATACAAGTAATAAAAGACAGTCCCAGCTCTCTAGAAGCTTAATTGGGAGAGAAAGTAGAAAGAAGGGTGGAAAAGGCTCAGAGTTCCCTGAGGTTTGAAGGGCAGAGGCAGAGCCCTTGACCTGGTGTGAATAATGTTGGTACCCCAACTCAATTTAATCAGTATTTACTCAGCTTATGGTGATTTATGGGTACCAGTGATTGTCTCTAAGTAAGATGAATAGGATAGCATTGAGTTTCGTGTAGTTAACAGAATAGGAGTTGTAGAAGATTGGATTAATTAACCCATTATGTATTGAGGATTATATTGCTTTTAATTGATCTATAGATTTATTTACACCTTTTACAAAGATTCACATCAGCTTGTGTATCAGTCTTGCTTTACTTCACCTCTATGAATGTACTATGAGAGCTGTGTTCCAAATGTTCTTTCACGCATAGTAACTGCTTGTGGAAAGTCCCAGAGCCCTGGCAACTGAATACTGATGAAATACAGGTAATTGATTAGTTTTTAATTGTAATCAGTTACCAGTATCATTCTGTTATAGATCACTGGAATAAAGCAAATATGTGAGTCACACAATTTCTTTTGTTTCCCAGTGCATATAAGTTATATCTATACTATACTGTAATGATTAAGTGTGCAGTAGTATTACGTCTAAAAAGACAATATACATACATTAATTTGAAAATATTGTAAAAAAAAAAAGTTGACCATCCTCTGAGTCTTCAGCCAGTAGTAATCTTTTTGGTGGTAGAGGGTATTGCCTTGATGTTGATGGCTGCTGACTGCTCAGTGTGGTGCTTGCTGAAGGTTGGGGATGCTGTGGCAATTTCTTAAAATAAGACGACAATGAAGTTTGCCATATCAATCGACTCTTCCTTTCACTTAAACACTTAGAGGCCACTGCAGTGTTATTATCTGAGTAATTTCAATATTGTTGTGTCTCAGGGAATGGGGAGGCCAGAGGAGGGGGAACAGCTGGTAGGTGAAGCAGTCAGAACATACATTTATCGATTAAGTTTATAGGGGTGTGGTTAGTGGCACCCCTAAACAATTACAATAGTAACATCAAAGATCACTGATCACATATCACAGTAACAGACCATAATGAAAAATTTTGAAATATGTAGAGAATTACCAGAATGTGACAGAGACATGATGTGAGTATATGCTGTTGGTAAAATGGCACTGATAGGTTTGTTTGGGTCAGGATTGACACAAACCTTCAATTTATAAAAAAACAAACAAAAAACAATCCTTAGTATATTTGGAGCACAATAAATTGAAAGACAATAGAACAAATTACCCCTGTCTTGAACCAACTAGGAAAAGTGGGTGGACCTGATTAGCCTGAAGACAGATATGATCTTTCATTGGCTTCAGAACATGTCCATCATTTCTGCTCTTAAAAATAAGCTGAGAACTGAAAGTATGCCTTTGTAGTCTTAGTAGAGGTTGTACAACCAAGAAGAACAGGTTTTGAAAAAAGAAAAGAACTGTGCTTGGATCTGGTGGGGTCACGCTTGAGAACGCAAAAGCCAGGGAATGACAGATGTAAAGGATATTTAAGGCCATGTGGTTAGTGGTGAAGCTAGGCCTGGCCTGCATCGTGAACAAGAGGTGAAGGAGCTTGCTTCACAAAAGAGTAGGAAGAGTACACAAGTAGCTTGTGAAAATGACAGCAGAGGTTAAGAGGTGGATCTTGACCCTGCAGTCTGCTCTAGAAACAACTCAATCATATCTTAGGACAGATTTTCTGGGCTCTCCAAACATGGCCATGCTTTGTATTGTTTCCCTAGCATCTTCTCCGGTCTCGCTCCCCCAGTTTTAGCCAGGTCCATCTGCTGCCAGTTTTCCCCCCCAGCTCCACCAGGCTCTGGCTTGGCTGGGTGCTACCGTGCTTTTCCAGAAAAGGCAGGGACCCCCAGCCTAGGACAGCAGGTTCGGTAACCACAGGGGCAACTGCTGCCTAGGGTTCTAGGAGTAACCCTTTGGGTACCTGTTCTATTCACACCCCAGCTCTGAGCTGCTGTGCTCTTTGAGAACTGTGGTCATACCTGTTGTCCCTGGGAGGTTCTTGCTCTACGAGGATGATGTTTGTTTAACCATATCTGTGATTTCATCAGTACAGGGAACACAGGGTAAGAAATTTCTTCTATCAACATAGAACAATCTTAAATTATAAATTGCAAAGTAGGTGCATAAATTTATAGTCTTAGAGTTTCTAGAAACAGAGAAGTGACTTGCCCAGAGCCACGCAAGCCAGTATGCAGCAAAGGCAAGACCTGAACCGAGGGCTGCCTGGTGCAGAAGTCAGTTCTCTTTAACAATAGGCAGCCTCTCTCAGCGTTAGTTTTTTGAAACTTTTACCATCTGTGTGTTTCCCCTTATCAATCAGACAGTAGACTCAATTAACTTTTAGAAAAGGCATTTGCTCAAATGCTGAGGCCCAGCAGTAATTACAAACCACTCCCTGCTGCTCCTTCCTAAAGGTGCTTGGGCCATTACCCTTTCAAGACTCAGGTCTCTAGTAGGTGAGTCACTGGGTTGGGATAGGGCAAGTATTTGGCAGTAATCTGTGCTCTGGAGCAAATTCATTGTCATTTTGTATTTGAGCCATTAGACCCCTTAGAACCTTCCAAGGTACAGAAAACTTCCTGTGTATTTGAAAGGGCCCTTTAGTTCCAAAGTCTTTGTCTCAGTGACTGCCCTTAAATTTGGTTTATATTTAAACAGAGCTAACCCTTACATCTTCCCTAGAGACTGCATAGAGTAATAGATGGAGTACTGACTTGAGAGTGTCCAAACCGTAGGTTCAATTGCTGCCTGAAGCTGTATGAAAACTGGGCAAGCCACTTAATTTATCAGCAGCCCAGCCAGTTCTGATTCAGGTTACCTACCATTCACTGGCTCATTTGTTGACATTCGTTAAGGGAGAGTAAAATTACAAATGGGGCTGCTAGGTGGCTAAGTGGAGAGAGCGCTAAGCTTTGAATCAGAAAGACTCATCTTCATGAGTTCTAATCTGGCCTCAGATGCTTATTAGTCAGGTGGTGCAGTGTTAGGTGGTACAGTGAATAGCACTCCTGACCTGGAATCAGAAGGACCTGAATTCAAATTTGACCTCAGACATTTAACTTACTAGCTGTGGGCAAGTCATTTAATCCTGCTTACTTCAGTTCCTCATCTGCAAAATGAGCAAAGAAAGAAAGAAATGGAAAAAAAAATTGGCAAACTACTCCAGTATATTTGACAAGAAAACCCCAAATGGGGTCATGAAGAATTGGACACAACTGAAATGACTCAACAAAATTACAAATCCCTAGTAAAAAAATAAAAATAAAAAAAAAGGCTTTCCTTGGCTATTGTGGAATCACAGAGGCTTAGAGCTACAGCTTTTGTCTTAAATACTCTGCATTTTTAATACTTCAGTCATGTCCTAATGATCTCACTCTTTACAATCTGGCCTTTTCCAGCCTTTTTGTCTTCCTACAGATTACTTTCCTTGACACAGAGCTTAATTTTCTATTCCTTGCATTTCACTCTTTACACTGGCTGCCCCCAGGTTTTTATTCCCCATCATTCCTCTTTGGAATCTCTGGCTTCCTTCCCAATTCAGCTCCAATGCCACCTTTCCCATGAAGACATTCTGATCCACCTTCTCTTCCTTTGTGTAGATTATGTATGTGTGTGTATATATATTTAAATGTTGCCTCCCCCATTAGAATTCCATCTCCTTCAGGACTGACACCAATTCACTTTTGTATCCCCCATGCTTAGCACAGTTCCTGGCATATGGTAAGTATTTAATATTTGCTAATTATGATCTTCATTTTAAATTTTTGTATTAACTCTTGAAAATTAATATTGTTAACAATTGAAATTGTATGTGTACATCTCAGAAGGTTTCGATAAGTATCACAAGGGAAGGAACCTATGCCTTCATTATTTATACACCATGGGAGCTTAAATAAAGCCATTAATAAAGAAATTTGGAGAAATTTGAAGTGGTAAAGGACATTAGAGATTGTATAGTCTAGGGGCAACTAGGTAGCACCGTGCCCCTGGGCAAGTCTTTTAACCCTGTCTGTCTCAGCAACTCATCTGCAAAATGAGCTGGAGAAGGAAATGGCAAACCACTCCAGTATGTAGAGGGGGAGCGGGGGGAAGGGAGGGGGGAGAGAGAGTAGTCCATCCATCTCCTCTATGAATGTTCTGCACAGCAGTTTCAATAATTGGTTACCCAGCCTCCACCTCAATACCTCATTACTTGAAGGGGCACTCCAGTCTACTTGGGGTGTCCTGTTAAAATGTTCTTCCTTCTGTTGAGTTAAAATAGGATTCCCTGTAAATCCCATCCATTGGCCCTACTCCTCTGCTCTAAGTTTAATTCCTCTCCCACTCTGCTTTCCCATGACTATAGATACAGGCAACCAGCAAGCATTTGCAAAGTTGCTTAAATGTTGGACACCTTATTCTGAAATTTAAAATATAATGACCTGTCAGACTGTTGTTATTCATCATTTTTCAAGAGGACCAATGACATCATGGGTGATGTCTTGACTTGTCTGTGAATTGTATTTAAGTGAGGTAGAGCTGCACAAAGTGGTCAGCCTCACTGTCTTCCAGAGTCATCAAAGTTCAGTGGCAAGACAAGCCAAGATGACTGTCACTGGCCTTGGATGCAGTGAATGACCTTGGCATCTTCCATGTCTGACCAAGCTCTAAGCGTTCCACGGCACCTGCTTCAGCCTCCTTCACGGCCGTAGGAACAAATTGTTCTTATGTACCCATACTGCCCAAGGAAGTCTTCATGTGCTTGGGGTAGACATCCCCCTGTTCGCTGACAGGTTTAAGGCCTGTTGGTTACCCTCAGCCTGCTGTAGCCTGTCTGCCAAGATGGTTTTTACCAGTGTTTGGCTGCTGTGCACGCTACAGCTTCTTGGAGCTACAGGTGAGGGCAGACGCCAAAGGTGGATGAGCAACCCTCACAGGAGAGGTGCTAGTCCTTGAACACCCTGTACACTCCACCTGTCGGGCTAGTGTAAAGATTAAGTTTTTTAATATCATTTAAGAAACCTACCTGGAAGAGTTTTGTTAGGATTCCAACTCTGCTACAGAAATCCTTCTAGTGACTTATTTTGGAGACAGAAAAGACTGTAGCCAAGCAAACATGGGGCCACCTGTGTGGTCACATTTTAAATCATCTCAGACATGAGAAGGAGCTTTTGCTTTTGCCACAAAGGGACCTGAGGGACATCTGCTTCATGTTTACAAAGCTAAAGTTTATTTTTCCTTTGTGTTCCATAGACCTTGACTGTTGGCCTTAAGGGCATTCTACTATATATCTATTCAGAGAAATGTCTGGCTCTGTAGGTAAGTTTTACCCTACGAGTATAGCAAGATAAAGCATTTTCCCTGGAGATTAACCAGCTGGCAAATCTGACAAGAGAGTCCTTGTGAAACATCTATAGTTACTCCAGTCCAAATTACTCTCTAATCAAAAGAGATTTCTATATCAAAACTGTAGAGTAGAAGGATTTTGGGAGGGTTATCAGGCTTTAGCAACAATAATACTAAATACCATCACAGTAAAACTGTTGTATTTGAGCAACCCTATAAACAGTGCAAGTTTGATTATTTCCATTTTACAAATACAGAAACTGAGTCTCAGAGATTAAATAACTTACCCATAGTCACATAGGTAATAAGTACTAAAGACCAGACTCTATACCAAGTATACTGACTACAGGTCAGTACCACATTGCCTCTCAATATTTCCAAACTCCTGGCTCCCACATTCATCAGGAACCTTCTCCAGAGATCTCATTCTCTATGGCCTCTCCTCCTGGCTTGATGCCTTTGTGATAGCAGATAACAGAAAACAGGGCCCCCACTCGGGCAGTACACACCAGTCTGATTAAATCTGTAGACACTAGCTAGGGTCAGAAGTTAAGGGAAATAAAGAGGAGCGTGGTGGGTCACACATTACAAACTTATGCAGCATTTTCAGTATAAAAGAGGTCGTCAGAGAAATATATGACCAAAAACAAATGGGCCAATCTCATAGCAACAGTGGGCAGCAACCCGTGGACAGCACATATGCTTTCTTGGTGTCCAAGGAATGATGAGAATGTGAGGAAGGTCCCAGCACACCAGGTAAATCTCAAAGTGGCAGAGTTATGTAAAAGAATATGGACAAGAGTCATACAGGATGGGTAGGCGTAAACAAGCAACTTGGGCTGGAAGGATTGGGTCTTGACACATCCACAGGTCTTTTGCATTTGATCCTGTTTGAGCTGAGCTTCTGCTCCCTGAACTCGGGTTTTCAATGAGAAAATTCCTTTCAACTTCTTTCCATTCCTATCATGACAATCTTGGTCCACATTAATTACACTGGGGGGAAAAGACTAAAAGGCACTGGGTGGAGTTGGTAATCTTTGTCCTACTGTCCTGCCTATAATATAGTTGATGGCCAACCCCACACGATCATTATCACCTATTTGCCAAGATGATTCAATTGATTTAAAACTGCTTCTTCTGTGCCTCTACTAGGTTTAATTTATATTCTGAATTAAGAGTTTGGTAAGGATCCCTGATTATAACCTGAAGGTTTCTCAAGGCTATGTAGAATATTAGATTTACTACTAATCGAGTCAGTTAACTATAGTTATCTTTTAATGGCCTTTATTTGATTCTGTAATTTTTTATTAAAACTTGGCCTCTTTCAAACTACCACTGTGTGACCTGCACATAACTTAAGCTGCCACTCTATAGTGGTGGGATACACAGGAAATGAGTTTGGAGCCCAAAGGCTGCTTTTTTTTTAAAGGGAGTCTTTGTTCTGAATCATCAACTGCTCAAAACACTCCAGCTCCAAATGTTGTGGATATTTGAGGACAATTTAGTAATACAGTCTTGTCAAAAGTTGAAGATTTGGAAAGCCTTCATGCTGGAAGTCAGACTTTTTCTAGTAATTTTTTCTTTCAAGAGTGTTTTATTGAAGCTTTAAAAAAATAATAATCATGTCCTGATGAGGTATTGGAATTCCAGAAACCCAGTCCCTGAACTTAGCGAATAATCCTTTTAACTTCCCTTTCACTGTGGCCCTCATAGTCTGCATCTGGCCCCACCTAGACTGCTAGTCCTTGATTCCATCTAGACCCACTCCTTGACCACTGTACGTGTGTCCATCTTGCCCCCATTAGAAAGATCAGATTCTTAAAATCTGGCCAATAGTTTGGACTCTTAAAATCTTACCCACCTCAACCAGTATTTTCATAAACCCTGTCTCTGACTAAAAAAGGGCTTGAGTCAAATTTGTTCGAGGCAGGACCTGAATCTGCTGCCCTTGAATTTCAGGGTTCCCAGCACCCCTAGACCACAACAGTCCCAATATTAACCCACACAGAACCCTGCTTTGTGATTAAGTACAGTTAATGATGGTAGCTAACATAAAAGTGCTTTACATATGGCATTTCATTTGATCCTAACAACAATCCTGTGAAGCGGAAGACAATGGAGTCTATTTTACAAATGAGGAAACTGAGGCTGAATGTTAAATAACCAACCGAGGGTTACACAGCTAGCAAGTGTCTAAGACAATTTGAACTCATGTCTTTCTTGCTCCAAGTTATATAGTTTGCCATGTACATTAACCACATCTGACAGCATGTACTTTGTTGCCCACCCATGGTTTGCCTCTGTAATTACAAACAAGATTTTTTTTCACCATCAGCCCTTTAGAGGCAACATCAGTGATTGCTCTGAGTTCTGATGCCTTTTCTGTGTTTTCTTCAGTTTTTTGAGATTATTACAAATGTTGCATTCATCTTAAAGATTCTTCCAAAGTCTTCCCAAAATTTTCCCAGCCATTCCTTAAATGTTTGGGACCCAATTTGCTTCCAGTTGTTTTGCTAACAATAGGTGCCTCTAGGAATTATGGGTAGGAGGTTTCTACTATCAGCCTCCCTTGGGTTTATTCCCAGTAGTGGGATCTCTGGATCAAAGAGCTTAAGATCCTTGAAGCCAGTGTTTTCTACTTTTATTTCTGGAGTTCCAGTGCCTGAGAGGCAGCATTGAGTCAAGAAGACCCGAGTCCAAATTTTACCTCTGAGCAGACACCGGCCATGTGACCCTAGTCACTGATCCCAGTGTCCTGGACCAGATGTATCCAACTCAATTAGAAACTAAATTCTGTTAAGTGTAGCCTCCTTCTTTAAGAATGTAAGCTCCTTGGGAGGTTTGCTTTTGCATTTTTATCCCCTGACTTCACACTTAGTGCTTAGTAATTTTCATTCATTCATTCACCAAACTCACCTCAAGAAAACTCCCTCAGTGTATGTACATCAGCCGCTGTGCAACAGTTTATCGTAGAACATAGGCTGTTCTTTTTATATATTTGTGAGAAAGTGGAGCCCAGCACTGGCAGAGGAAGTTTTTTTATATGAAAGTTCACTATACCAATGAAATCACAGGTGCCAGTCCCTACTGCAAAATTTCCCCAAGAAGGGGCATTTCACTTTGCATTGTCTCCTTGAATTGACTCTGACAGACATGGCCTGCTGGATAGAAAGGGGAACCTCCGAACCACACGACCAGTATCTGGGCCCGGTCCACTTCTGTCCTCGCTGGCTGGATGAGTCGGCCCTGCCTGCCCCATGCTTCCTCGGTGACCCCGTCCTCTTGTAGTTAGTAATCTGGGGAGGAATCCTCGTCTAAAAAACAAAACAAAAAAAACCATTTCACTATAACTGATTTCCTTGGTGGTCTTATGTACTTAATGCATTTAAAGTCACTTCTGAAAAGGGGCCCCAGACCCAAAAAGGTTAACAATCCTCACCTCGGCCCCACCCCCCACCCCCACCCGGTCACCCACTGCAATCTCAGACTCCTCTCCCCTTCACTCCTGAGCTCTCACCTTATCTGGGGGGAGGGCTGGGCCGTTAGTTCCCTTCTAGGCCTGCCAGCCAGCATATTTCCTTTCCCTTTATCTGTGTGACACTGGCCAAGTCACTTCCATTCTGTGCCTCAGTTTCCTCATCTGTAAAGTGTGGGGGTTGGCCTCGACGGCCTCTAAAGTCCTTTCTAGCTTTAGGTTTGTTAAATTAAGTCGAAATTAACGGTACCTAGTACACAACAGGCACTTAATGGTAACTGCTTTAAAACCCTTGCCGGCTCGAGATCAGTGACCCCACCATCTCAAGTCTCTTGACCTTTCTCTGCCTCAGTTCTCTCATCTGTCAAAGGGGGACGCCCAGCTCTAGGTCCGGGATGTCGCTCGCCCTCTCTAGTGACCCCAAGCGCCCAGGTCCCTTAAACTCCGTGCCTCCGTTTCTTCATGTGTAAAAGGGGCCTCGGCTGGTCGTACATCAGGCTCTGGCACACAGCAGGCGCCTCTTCCGGCAGCGGCCCAAGCCCCGGGGGCTCGGTCCGAGGCCGGGCAAGGGCCAAGGCGAGGAGCCGGAGCCAAGGCGGTGGCTCCCGCCCGGGCGTCTTTCAAACTGCGTGTGTCGAGGTCCGCTCGCAGGCGGCGCCTCTAATGGAACCCGCGCGAGGCTCCGGGCCAATGGACGCCGCGCTTCCTGCCGCCGCCGGCCAATGGCGAAGCGCGTTCTTGGGGCGTGGGCGGCGCGGGCGTCTCTCGGCGCTCGCGCTCCGAGTGTGTGTGAGTGAGAGGGAGAGAGCCGAGCGGCTGGGCTGGGTGCGCACAGCCGGGCTTCCTCTGCCTCTCGCTCCGGCTCCGTCTGCTCAAGCGCGGGCGCTGCGGCTCGCGCCCATCCCGTGAGGCCCCAAGGAAGGGGGTGGGGAGCCCGCGAGCCGGGCGGCAGCCGAGGAGATGCCCGAGTTCCTGGAGGACCCGTCGGTGCTGACGAAAGACCGGCTCAAGAGCGAGCTGCTCGCCAACAATGTGACGCTGCCGGCGGGCGAGCAGCGCAAGGACGTCTACGTGCAGCTCTACCTGCAGCACCTCACGGCGCGCAACCGGCCCTCACCTGGCCCCGCGCAGCCCCCGCCGCCGGCCCCGGCCGCTAACAGCCGCGCGCCCCCGGACTTCTCCAGCGACGACGAGCGCGAGCCCACGCCGGTGCTGAGCGTTGCGGGCCGCGGGCGAGGAGGCGCCGCCGCCGGAAGGGTACGGATCCCCCCCCCCCCCCCCGCAGAGAGCGGGAAGCCCCCCCGCCGTGACCGAGGACTCCCCCCTCCACCCCCCAGTCGAGATTGGGGATCCCTCCCCTGCCGGGCGTCCCCTGCGGGGAAGGGCGGGCCTTGTCTCAGCGCCCCCTCCCCCCCAGGGTACGGAGTGTTCCCTTCCCCCGCCTTGACAAAGCCCCGAGTCTTCTCCATTATCCTCTCCGCCCCCACTAACGAGCGTCCCCCTCCCCCCTCGGCGATGGGGCGCCCTCTCCGTGTCCTTCCTCTCCGTCCCTTTGTGGCCGTGAAGGCCAGCCCCGGGCCGCCTCGGAGCCGGTCCCCGGCCGGGGCCTCAGTTTCTCCTCGAGTGTTCTCGGGGCCCCCATCTGGGACGCTCGGTTGCCGTCGTAAATGTGGTGTGGGCGGGCTCACGGGCTGGCGAGGCAGGGATTCCGTTTCTCCGACTGTAAGGGAGGGCGGCTCTGCGGACCCGTCCCAGCTCCGCGGGCCTCGGAGCCTCAGTTTCCTGCTCTGTAAATGTGGGGTTTAGGGCCCCCGCGGGCTTCACGTGCGATGGCTTCGGGAGCCCCAGTTCTCTGCGGGGGGGGGGGGCTGCCCTATGCGCTGCCCCGCCCCCGCGGGGGGGGTCGACAGTCGCCTTGTACTGGGGCGGGGGGAGGGCACTGTCTCTAAGCCTCCCGCGGGCTGCTCAGGCCTCGCCGCTGCCTTTTCGCGCTCGGGTAACCGCCGGGCTCGGAGCGCGCCCTAGGGGCGGGGGGAGGGCTGGGGCCGAATTCAAACTGCGGGCCTCAGCCGTTCCCGCCTTTTTGCCCCGCGCGGGGCCGAGCGCCGCAGACTCTCCTCGGCGAGGCGGCTTCGCTTTCACCGTGACCGCTGCGGGGCTGGGAGCGCACTCGGCCCGGGCGGGGGCAGAAAGAGCGGCCCGGGAACTTTACGGTCCTATACCGGGAGGGAGGTTTTGTGCCGGGAGACGCCCCCTGGGAAAGGACCTTCCGCCGGCCCCGCTGGGAGAGACTCTCGGTGTTTAGAAGAGTACGGCGATTCTTACTTTACATGTGTAAACTGGGGCTTATTGATGCATCTCATGGCTGGGGGCGGGGGATTCGGGGGGCTTTGTTTTGAATCAAGGTGAAACTGGTTAGATTTCCTAGAGTTTAATTGTGTCAGTATTCCGATCTGTAGTTGCTGGACCTGTGTGATGTACTTCAGAACAGACTGCAAACTAACGTTTGACTAGAAAACGGGTTTTGAGTAAGAGTCGACGTTCAGAGGAAAGCACTCAGCCAAAGGATCCTTCCCTTCAGTAGCTGGTTTTATTTGCACAGGGTTTTTGTACTGATCATGTATGTTTGAAATCATAGGACTGCAGTATAAAGCAGTTGGTGCACTAGTGCCTAATTCAGAACAATGTAGTAGTTTCAGTACTTTTTTAGATTATTATCGAAAATAAATCTTTGAAAGTGTATCTGTAATAAAGTAAGTATAGAAATAAGAAGACTTGGCATGTACCTATACTAGTATTAAGGCGAAGTTTCTTTCAGAGCCACTTGTATTCCAGTAATTGCAGTACCTTTTTAATTGTGCACAAATACTTGGTCACCACCTTTAAACCTAGAATATACAAACATAAATGAAAAAGTTAGGGTAGCCTGATAAAATTTCAGCAGTTCATTCTGGAATTAAAAATCAGGTACAGTTTATGGTGTAAATTCCACTGCTTTATTCTTAATTATTTTTACATATTTGAACAAGGCCACCAGTTTTATTTTTAGAATTTGAGAAGGGAATATTTAGACAATTTAAATGCTCTCTATAGGAAATAAAATTTTCTTTCAATACTTCAATATCAACATTTTAAAAAGTATAGAATTTTATCATCAACAAACATTTAGAAATTGCCCTCTATGTTCAGCTGCTCACTGTGTTAGGAACAGGTGGTACTGAAACAAAATTGACATGGCCCCAGTCTTCCAAGGAGCTTACATTCCATTGGGAGGTTAATGTAATAAGATAATAAGTATGCAGAATATGTAGTCAGAATACGAAGGGGTTTTGTGAAAGATCATCCCTAAGTATGTCTCAACAGTTTAATAATAAATTGTTGTGTTCATTTCTGCCGATGAATCTTTCTGAACTTAGCAAAATCCATCCTCTGGGAATGGTCTGTCAGAGCCCCCCTCCCACCCACTATTAAGCCTGGCTAGCTTGGTACATAGAAGCTAACACTAAGGTGGCAATAAACCACCTCCGCCACAATGAAGAGTCAACTGGGATACTTCACTGAAGGAATTTTATAAACTTTTAACAGCAGCTTTCAGTTTTACATTACTTCTTAAACCAGACTGTATATCTTAAAGTAAATAACATGCTTTTTAGACCCACAAAATTATGGAAGTGGTTTATTTTGTACCAGGGCAGTTCTTTTTGATCATATGTACCTGTATTTTATTTAACTACTCAGTGCTGGCAAATATGATCTCATTAGATATCTTTATTCTCTCAATAAACTCTTGGGGTGGGGCAGGGCAGTTGGGGTTAAGTGACTTGCCCAAAGTCACACAGCTAATGCATGGGTCAAGTGTGTGAGTTCGTATTTGAACCCAGGTCCTCCTGACTCCAGGGCCGTTGCTCTACTCACTGCGCCACCTAGCTGCACCTCAATAAACTATTAAAAATAATACGCTCTTATTATATGTTCTGGGCTCAGTAAGGTCAGAGTGGATGGTCTTTAACATTCTTTAGAACCTGTTCCTTAAAGTAATCTATGGAATAGTGTGTATGTCTGCAAGTATGATTTATTCCTTAAATAAACTGACGGCTTGAATTAAAAAAACAACTAAACTAAATTTGGTTCTTTGATTCTGTTATTTGGCAGCGGTTTTATTAATAGTCTTTCCAAAAAGACTTGTTGCCTGCCGCCCCGCCCCCCCCCACCCTCCCGCCAGTTAGGTCCTAGCTCCAGACCCTTCAGAGAAATGCTTACTCTCTGGATGCAGGGTTAAGATAAGTGGTCAAAACAACTATAATAAATGACATGTTGGGAGAGGTGCAGAGTAACGGGAGGTTTTAAAAAGAAAGTTCGGAGTCGGAGCTGCTGCCGTCACGTTGGGGTGAAGACGTCCAATAGATGATGGTTCAGAGCTGGAAGGTGCAAGCTTAAGTCATCCAGTAGTGCTGTTGGTTGAAACAAAGTGTACTAGAGAAGGTTATTAGGGATATTCAGTTTTTCTGGGTTGTCACAAACATTCAGAAATAGCTTTTATCCTGTCTTAAAGTTGGAAGTGACCTTAAAGGTTCATCACCTGAACAGCTTTGAAGGTGATCTTTCTTTTTTTGGTTTTTCAATAGAATTTCAAAATTAGTGAAGACTTGTCCTAGACCAAACATTTCCCTCCTTTCAGAGTGTACTGTTTGTTTTATCAAATGTGATTGGCTGTATGAGAGGAATGTTGGGAATGAAAGATGAAATTATTTAAGCTTCCAGTTTTTAGCATTTAGACTTGTGGCAAATTGCCTTTCTCTTTCATGAAAATAATCATAAAACTTGGACTACTTGGAAGCCAGCATCCTTGAACAGCCCACTGAACCAAACTTGTTGCAAATGATAATCTCCTAGCGGAAAAAATCTGACTCTTAAAAATATGTACCAGAAATTTTAAAACATACTTAGAAGAGTGCTAGACTTTAGCATACATTTGCATTGATAGGATTTTGTAGTGTTTTACTTTATGACCTCACTCTATGGAAACCTCTCTATAAATATTATGCCCTCAGCATCAAGGCCACACTTTCCAGGTTGCTGCCATAAGAGTTGCAATGATGTTGCTGTTGAGTACTTTTTGGCATGTTCATAGTAATGTAGGTCACTGATTAATAGACCTAAAAAAGATCTACTTGTGGTTTTTTTTTTTTTTAAAGCGCCTAATTTCAAAAGACCATGGCCAGTGCCATCAATAGGATTTCAGGGTTTGGGGGGAGTATAGGTGTGGAGAATTGGAAAGAGTTGGTATTGGGACAAGGAAAATGAGAGATTTCATAGGAACTGACAAAAGAGGCAAGAGGAATGGTGCTTTGAAAGGGAATTTTAGTGTATAGTGGCTTATTTTTCGGCACTGATGGCTGGGTCTCCAAGGGACATTTTAAATGCTAAATATTGTTTTAGGAGTATTTTTTTTTAATTGGAGAGTAATATTAGAAGTTTTATGGCTAAAGTGCTAGGTTTATAAGTTATGTATATTAAGAGAAGGGAAAAAGCATTTATTAAGTACCTACTATGGGCCAGGTCTTCATAGGTCATCTGGTAGGTAGGTGCTATTAAATAATTTCCATTGTACAGTTGAGAAACTGAGGTCTACAGGAGTTAAGTAGCATGTCCAGATTCATACATCTAATGTCCTGAGGCCTGATATGAATTCAAGTCAGACTAAAGACCCAAGGTTCTCTTCATGGTACCACCTGGCAAGCTTTTCTCCATGCTTATTATATCTCCGGTTCTAACAGGACACTGACAAGGTTTGAAATAGTGGGGTTTTGACTATCATTATGAATGAACTGGAGATGATTGTTTTCGACAGATGTTTACATTTGACAGCCTTTGTGACTGGCAGTGTTTTTTAAAGCAAGACTTACTAATCTTGTTTTGTAGGTTATTTTCAAAGTTTGAAAAAGAAATGTGTGGTCCAGTTTATTTTTTGGAGGATTGAGTATTTACAACTTATCTTTTCAAAAGTAACATTCAGTGCTTGCTGTGTACAAAGCAATATGCCCGAAGTTGGAGATGAAAAGTTGAGATAAAACATCCTGATGCTTACTGACTAATTGGGATGTTAGATGCAAACCTATCTCTTTAATGAGTCATGGATACTACTCCCTCTACTGGCATATTGTCTCAACCTCTGTAACTCTCCTTTTTCTTCCTTTAGCAACTGGGCCCTTTTCTCTAAAAGGCAAAACCAAACACTTATAAGCATTAGTAAATATCAATACAATCTACTTAACTTGGTTTTGCAACCGTTTACATTTAAATGAATGAATTTTAACCTGAATCATAATTTCAGTCACTCTCTCGAAGTCTTCATCAGATGTCTTTGCTCTCCTTCTTATTCACTTGTCCTTTTATTTAGTTCTTGTTAGTGCATGCTTTGTCCTGCTATTGTTTTTATTTGTTGTTGTCATTATTTTATAAAAGTTTTTCACTATTTTTTATACTCTTCATGCATATTGCTTTTATTTGCATTGTAGGTCCTGTTAAATTAGTATAGTTTATAACGCTTTCAGGATATATTCCTAGCAGTGAAAATAATTGGATTAAAGAGTGGGGTGTGTTTGTGCTGCTGCCAAACTCATCTATATGAGGGTGCTCTGTTTATAATTCCATCAGCACTCTTAAGAAGTGAATCAAGGGATGGCCCCTTTAATTTAAAAAAAAAAAAAATCAGACTGGGTGGGGAAGATCTTCAGGGTTGCTGACCAAAGGAGAAACAGTATTTACATTCACTCTGAGTCAGGAGGGCCCAAAAAATTAAGTGGTGCTTGGGCAGAGACCTATTGTCTAATTCTTGAGAGCCAGAGTGAATTAGGTTTAGGCTTGGTTTTTGAGGAAGAAATCTAGCCAGTAAACCCCAAGTAAACTAGGTAGCTTTCATCAACATTTCCCTTCCTTAGGTGGGAGGAGAGGACAGGCATATTCTATGAATGGCTGTTTCCTCAAAGTAAGAACTTGAAAAGACCTTAGCTTAAAAGAGCCAAGGTCTCCAGTCATCCTGATTGATTGATATCTGGCCACTGGTCCTAGATGGCTCTGGAGGAGACAGTGAGGCTGATGACTTTGCACAGCCCTCCCTCACTCAAGTCAAAGTCAATTCCAGGTCATGTCATCATCTTCTTGATGTAATGGTTCTCTTCCAGAATGAAGGACAGACCACATTTGTTTGCTTTTTTGAAAAAACTATCCCTTGACCATTTATAGCCGTTGAGGACTAGAAGTGGACTTTATAAATTTTTAATTTCCCTATCTATTTTAGATGTCAAATTTTTATATGTTACAGAATAACTTTTCCCGATTTGTCTTTTTTTTCCTTTGGATCCTTTGTTGTACAGAATTTTTTTTTTTTATTTTGAAGTGATTGAGACTCTTTTATCTCTATTGATCCCTTCTGGTTTAATAGAAAGTCATCTATATTACCTTCTAATAGTGTTTATATTACTTGAGGCTATTGTAATAGTGACACTGGTTAATATACTTAATTTTAAAGTAAATTAGGAATGATGAAATATTATATAGTGTATTTCATTTATATAATAGCACCAGAAAATGAGCTATTTCACAACTTTAAAAAAATAAATATTTTTGATAGAAATCTTTCTGTCTTAAATATTATTTTACCTTTTCTTTGTGATTTGTGGGAATGAGCAGTGTAATGAATGGAAAGGGCACTAAAGTTGAGGTCAATGTCTGGGTGTTCCTGTCCTTATGTGACTTTGGGCAAATCCGTAAATTCTCTGAGCCTCGGTTTCTGTATCTATAAAATGGAGATAGGGAAGAAAGAACTTTATAAACTGTGAAGTACCGTGTAAAAGCGAACTGTTTTTGTCAACTGAGTATCTTTGATTTGTGTTTAAAATAAGAACAAATGGCCTGAGGGGTAATAAGACCATACATTTAGAGCTGGAAGGGACCTTAGAGGTCACCAAACCCAATCCTCTCAATTTGTAAATGAGGAAACTAAGGCCCAAAGTGGTTATCTAATTAATTAGTAAGGTACATAGATGACATTTTAAAAACTTTAGTTCTTTTTCAATTAACAGGCATTTATTTTCTATTCTCCCCTCCCCCCAGTTAAAAAAAAGAGAGAAAAACAAAATTCTTATATAACATATCCACAGTCAACAAAACAAATTTCACACTAGCCATATCCAAAAATGTCTGTGTCCTTCTTGCTTCATCATTGGTCCTCTGGAATCCTGGCTGGCCACTACTTTGGTCAGAGTTCTTGAAGTCTCGCAGAGTTGTTTGTCTAGACAACTGTTATTCTTATATACATTGTTTTCCTGGTTCTCCTCACTTCACTTTGCACCAATTCTTAAAAGTCTTTTCAAGTTTCCCTGTCATCATTTTCCACTTTTGCATCTTATGTTTGGACTTGATGTCTATTAGAGAATGCTTAAAGGCTACATTTTCCTAATTTCCTAGTACTATGGTTGATGTTGTCAGATAAGTGAAGTTTACTGAAGTAAAGTTCCAGTAGGCTTCCTGGTAATTTTTTTTTAATGTGTAGACCTAGGCAAAAGAATTGATTTGATATATTCTGGAAAGATATTTGAAGTTAGAGGACTGAGCTTCAAATCACACCTCTCATAAACTAGCCTTTGTGACCTTCGGCAAGTCATTGAACTTCACTGGGTTTTAGTTTCCTTATCTGTAAAAGGTGAGAGCATTCGGCTGGATTTCTTCTAGAGTCCCTAACAATGTTAAATCAGTGATCCTAATGTTTAAAGCTATAAATAGGTGTGACTTAAAAAAAAATAATGCCCAGAAATACTAATTATAGGTGTAGTTTTTTTAAAAGATCTCTCCTTTTTTATTAACTTTGAAAATGATTGGAACCTAAATTTAAGATATGAAATGAGATTTTTAAAAATAAATGACAACTCAAATATTCAGGTGTTTTCTCCTTCAAATTAGTCACTTCAGAGACTATATTTGAATGATGCTACTAACATTCAACATCTTTCTAAGTTTTCTTTCAAAATATTTCAGTGAACAAGCAATTAATTTTCTCTCCCCACCTGTCTCCCATGGGGGAGTGGGAGGAGCAGGAAAACTCGTATAACAAATAAGTATAGGCAAACAAAATAAATCCGCAGCCTTCACATTCCTTTGAATAGTCTCTTTTATTCAAAATAGCTTATCTTTCAGTTGGAAGTTAATTTGAGTCTGATAGATAATCTTTGTAGGATCAAAGATTTAGAGCTAGAAGAGACCTTTTTTTAGAGGCCATTGAGTCCAATTCCCTTATTTTGTAGATAAAGGAAACTGAGGCACAGTGAGGTTAAGTGATTTGCCCTGAATTACACAGTTAGCTCATGTGGGAAATAGAATTTGAACTTAGGTCCAGCACACACTGTCATCTTGTTGCCTAATACCAACAGCTAACATTTATTTAGTTTTTTTTTTTAAGTTTGCACAGCACTTTACATATATTAGTGAGGTGTAAATGCTGTTTCAGTTTTACAAATGAGAAGACTGACTGAGAAGTTAGTTGATTTGCCTAGGACCACACAAGTGTCTAATGCAGATCTTAACTCCCATCCAACCGTTTCAGTCTCCTGTACCATGTAGATAATTTAGGTTGGTTGGTAATCTTTTTGTTTAAAAGTGACATGTGATCATAAAATCCTCAGTTACATTTTCCATCAAATCAGATAGTTTCTCAAAAGAGTAGCTTGAGAAATGTTTTCAGCAATTATTGCTTTGTTGGAATAAAGATTATCATCTTGGGGGAGAGGGAGACTATTTTGAAGAGAACGCTCATTTAGATATATAAATTTTCTCACATTGCACAGGTGACTTAACCTCTCAGTCATAGTTTTTTCATTTGTAAAATGACAGAAGTAGATTTGATTATTATGCTCCTTCTAGCTCCCAAGTTCTCTCCCTTTTTTAAGCTCATTATAATCACAACGTGTGTCAGTCAGTAACATTTATTAAACACTTTGTGCCAAGTACACGTAACCCTACATTCATGCTAAGCTCTGAGGATACAAAGAAAAGTAAAAGACAGTCCCTGCTCCCAAGGAGTTTATCGTCTAATGGGGGAGCACCGGGAAAACAACCACACACAAACAAGCTATAGACAGAATAAATGTGTGCATGTCATAAACGTAGCCACATTAAAATTGGATTACACTGGCGGAGAAGCTTATAATAATCCAAGTTCCTCAAACTATTCTCGAGACCAGTGCTAAACAAAAGGTTTTCTTACCTTTAAATGGAATTGCCAAATTTGTTTTCTAGTACGTTCATAGTTTGTTGAAGGAAAATATTTAGGCCCAGCCTGTGATCGTTAACACATTTTTAGTATGCCTTCCCGTGTTTGTCAAGTGGTGTTGTTCAGTCATGTCTGACTCTTTCTGACCCCATGGACCATAGCCTGTAGCAAACTGGACCTTTTTATCCTCCACTCTCAAAGTCTGTCCAAGTTCATGTTCATTTTTTCCTTGATACTATTTATCCATCTCATCCTCTGCTGTCCCCTTCTCCTTTTGTCTTCAGTCTTTCCCAACAGCAGGGTCTTTTCCAATGAGTCCCATCTACTCGTTACATAGACAAAGTAGTTAAGCTTCAGCTTTAGTATCTGACCTTCCCGTGAATAGCCTAAATTAATTTCTTTCAAGTATTGACTGATTTGATCTTGCTGTCCAAAAGACTCTCAAAAGTCTTCTCCAGCACCGGAATTTGAAAGCGTTACTTCTTGCACACTTGCACTGAGCTTTCCTTATAGTATAACTTTCACAGCCATGCATTGCTACTGGAAAAACCATAGCTTTGAATATATGGACCTCTGTCAGCAAGGTGATGTCTCTACATTTTAGTTTGCTGTCCAGATTTGCCATAGCTTTCCTTCCAAGGAGCTAACTTCTTTTAATTTCATGGCTGCAGTTGTCATCTGTAGTGATCTTTGAGTCTGAGAATATAAAATCTGACACTGCTTCCATTTCTTCTCTCTTTTTGCCAGGAAGTGATGGGACCAGTTGCCAAGATCTTAGTTTTTTAGATGTTAAGCTTCAAGCGAGCTTTTACACTCTTACCCTCATCAAGAGGCTTCTTAATTTCTCTTCACTTTCTGCCATCAGAGTGGCATCTGAGATTGTTGCTATTTCTCCTGGCAGCCTTAATTCTGGCTTTTGATTCATTGAACCTGGCATTTTGCACAATATGCTCTGCATTTAAGTTAAATAAGGTTACAATTTACAGGCTTGTAGCACTCCTTTTCCAGTCTTGAATCAATTAGTTGTTCCATGTTTGGTTCTAACTTGCTTCTTGGCCCGCATACAGGTTCTTCAGGAGACAAATAAGATGGTATGGTACTCCCATATTTTTGAGGACTTGCCACATTTTGTTGTGATCCACGTAGTCAAAGGCCTTATTATAGTGAATGAAAGCAGAAATATGGTTTTTTTTTCCTGGAATTCCTTTGCTTTCTCCATAATCCAGCCAATGTTGGCAATTTGGTCTCTCATTCCTCTGTCTCTTCCAGCCTGCTCTTTTGGTAGTTTTCAGTTCATATTTTGCAGAAGCCCAGCTTGCAGAATCTTAAGCATAACCTTGCTAGTATTTGAAATGAGCACAGTTGTCCCTTAATTTGAACATTCCTTGTCATTGCCTTTCTTTAGGATTGGGACAGAAACTGATCTTTTCCGATCCTTAAGACTAATTGACCATTTTGACTAAGATTTTTTTAATACAGAGTTTATACACTGCTGTTAAGTGTGTAGACTCAGAACTTAATTCATCAATTTCTTGTGCTTTGCTTTTTTGTTGTTATTAAAATATAATCTAAGAATGGGTTACTTTAAAAGCTCGTTTTCACTTTTAGTGTAATTGTATAGTGTGCTGATTGTCAAGATAAATGGATGTCTTGTTAATTTATGTGGAAAAAGAATTTTAGATATTTATACAAAATGTACTGTTGTTTGCAGAAAGCTACAAAGAAAACTGACAAACCCCGCTCAGAGGAGAAAGATGATCTTGATGTAACTGAACTCACTAATGAAGAGCTGTTGTCTCAACTTGTGAAATACGGAGTAAATCCTGGCCCTATTGTGGGTAGGTTAATCTAAATTCTTTTTCTTTTCAGAGAGAGAGTACCAAATTGTTGAATTAAAGTTTCATTTGACTCAGAATTGGACAATACTACCCAAACTCATTACATCAACAGGGATCCTAGTAACCATTTACCATGTGAGTTTGAAGAAGTGCACAAAGTGTTAGATGTGATTTTTGCTTTTCTTCATATTTCTGTCTTCATGTTTACATTCTAGTGAAGGAGACATGTAAATAAATGATACATATAAGAAATCAGATATTCAGCAAATATTTACACCTTTCTGTGTGTAAAGCTCTATGCTAGGTGCTTATATATATATCTATAGATATATATTATACAGATAGATATGAAAACAGGGCAATGCTTTACCTAAAATCTGGCATTTTATACAATAGGTATTTCTATCAATACAGATTGCCACCCTTTTGTGATTCAAATGATAAGACCCATTAGATTTTAGTGGAGCAATAGTATCTTTCTATAATGCTTTATATATTCTGAGATGCTTTCCTGTATATCTAGACTCAGAGTCAGAAGCACTCTAGTCTTGACTGCCAAGTAACTTAACTCTGTCACAGGATCAATTCTATGAGTCTCAATAGTTTCCTTTGTAAAGTCATTATAATGATATTTAGACAATTCACCTCTTACGGATACTGTGAAGAAAGTATTTTGCGCATTTTGAGGCACTACATAGATGTGTGCTATTAACAAGGATAATAACATTTCAGCTGCAGAATTAAATTGGATTACGTCTATTATGATTCCTTGTAGCCATGTCTCACTTCATATTTCACCCTTATGAAGCATGTAGGGTAGATATATCATTATACAAGTATCAGTGGAGATTCACAGAAAAGGAACCGGAGACCAAGGGACTAAAATAAGTTGCCCAAGGTCACAGACCTGGACTAGAACCCAAGGCTCTTTTATTTTACCTTAGTGTTTAGTGTTCTTTTGACCGCTGCACCACGGCATAGGGAGAAAAGCCTTGACACAGAATCAATAGAAATGAAGGTTTCAACACACTTCCCAACTCTAGGACCCTGAACAAATCATTTATTTGACAAACTGGGACACCCAAAGACAAATTATGTTCTTCCTGCCCTTCAGGAGCCTATTTTCATTTGGGGAGATATTATGTATGTGTATAAGTAGATAGAAAATGAAAGGAAGGTATGGGGGAGCATACAAGGCAAGGCCTCAGAGGCGGAGCAGCACGTAGAGTGCTGATTTATACAGAGATGACTTCTATAAGGACCTGAGTTCAAATTCTGCCTCAGACACTTATTAGCTGTGTGATTCTGGGCAGGTCATTTAGCCTTTCAAATTCAGTTTCTGCATCTATAACATGGACATGCTAATAGCACCTAGCTCACAGGATTCTTGTACTTATCAAATGACATATTTATAAAGAGATGGATAGATAGATATAGATATAAAACATTGCAATGCTCTACCTAAAATCTGACATTTTATACGATAGGTACTAATACCAAAACAGATTGCCACCCTTTTAACAGTAAAGTTACTATTTTATTATTTGCTAGAATGATTTTAAGATTCCGAGCCTCAATTTCTTTATTTGTAGAGTTGGAGTAATGGTACTTCCACTATTTCTCTCATAGCATTTTGTGAAGAAAGGACTTTGTAGAACTTAAACTACTAAATGTGTTATTTTTTTCTATGTAAGATTAGTATAACATTCATTCATGCCAGGATTTACTATCTGTTGATTATTCTTGGCTAAAATTGACTAGGAACTAGGGACTCTTTACCTAACTTAGTAGGCAATAATATTATAATACTGTTCCTCCATTACAAATTGAAAGAAGATATTCACAAATTATAGAATCAGTTATTTTTCTTGATAATGTGCTGATGGGCAGGTGACAGGGATTGTCTTCTAAAGCTGATGCAGTCGGTGGCAGTCACTTCCAAAGCTGTAGACAAGAACAGTTCCTTGTCAGAATGACTTTTTGTAATGCTTTGTGTACAGTGGTTCTTTTTCTTTGTTTTGCGATGTACTTAAGCAGACTGAAGTTGTCTTCACTCAGTTATTTAATAAATTATGAATCAAATAAATGCTTACTGTCAATTCCTTGTACTCTGCTGGTTATAAAACTCCAGTTACTACTATTGCCTTGAGGGTCAAATAGAAGCTTCTGTTTGACTTCACAGTTTGACAGAGTCTGCCTTTTCAGACTCATTACACATTACTCTTCACACACTGTACCTTCCAGCTAACTTGGCCTCCACAGCATTCTTCAATGTCTTGTCTCCCTGCCTTTGGGCCCATAGGCTGGCCTTGGAGTTATACACTGCCTCTTACTCTCTGCCTTAGAGGAGACCCTCCTACTTGAGGCCTTTCTTGACCACCCTTTCCTTTTCCTATCCCTGTCATACATATGTTCTCATTGTGTATGTGTACATCTTTCCCTTCAATAGAATGAAACCTTGAGGGAAGGAACTATTTCATTTTTGTCCCTATATCTAGTATCTAAAACAACACCTGACCCAAAGTAGGCCTTTAATAAATAAATGCCCATTAAACAATTAAAATAAGGTCAAGTGTAAGTTTGATTTCCCTTCATTTCAGTGTAAATGACTTGAGAGAAATAGTAGTTATACTATATATTGGGCAACAATTTTATTCCAGAGGCAGATAGTTAAAATTTATTTTCATAAAGATCCACCTTCTCTCCCTACCACCCCTTCTCTATTATCTGAGAAAGGAAGGAAAAAAATACTCCCGTTACAAACGTGTAGGATCAAGCAAAACAGATTTCGACCTTGGCCAGGTTCTCTCCCTTCCAATTCGTGTCAGTCTGCACTCTAAATCCACTGGCTCTCTCAGGAGGTAAGTTTCATCATGACTGCTTGAATTGTGATTGGTCCTTATATTCATCAGAGTTTTTAAATCTTTCAAAGTTGTTCGTCTTCACAGTATTGTTATAATAATAACTGTTCTGCTATCTATTTATTGTTCTACTAACTTCACTCTGCCTCAGTTCATGTAAGTTCTCTCCACACCATCATCCCATTATTTCTTAACAGCACAATAGTACTCCTCATTCATGTATCTTATCTTGTTCGGCCATTTTCCAGTTAATGGCCACCCCTTCGATTTCCAATTCTTCACTACCACAAAAGGAGCTGTTTTAATTATTTTCCTCTTTTATTTGTTCTCTTTGGCATATAGACCTAGTAGTGGTATTATTGGGTCAAAGGGTATGCCCAGTTTTATAACTTTGGAAGCATAGTTCCAAATTGTTTTCCAGAATGTCTGGACTAGTTCACAGTTCCACCGGCAGTGCATTAATGTGCCAGTTTTCCCAAAGCCCCTTTTGTCTTATTTTGCCAGTCTAATTTGTGTGGAGTTTAAATCAGGAGTTCCTAACCATTTTTTTATGGTTAAGTTTTTTGGTAGTATGAAGAAAGCTATGGACCTTTTCCCAGAAAGGTTAGTGAAAATAAAAATGAATTCCCACTTCTTATCTTCTCCCATCTAATACATAGACATCCTTGAAATCTGTCTGCAGACCTCCCAGTTAAAAGTCTCAGGATTAAACAAATTGTGAGGTTTTGTTTTCTTTTGTAGTACGTGTTTTTGGTAAATACATTTTCTTGAAGTGCCAGATACTAATAGTCATAACTGATCCTTTTAGGGATTCTTCTAGGAAGTCTAGTTTTGGTGTTGGGTTTCTGAAAGAAATTTGTTACAATTAATACTTATCTAGGAACCAATATAACACAAAGACAAGACAAATATAAAATATGGAGACTAAAAGGTTTTTTAAGGAAAACTTTGTCAAGACACTTCATTTATTAATATTGAAATTAAATTACCTTGTAGTTTATTTAGATTTGATATACAGGTATTAACTACTGAAGTTAAGACCATTCACGTGGTTACTTTTAACACACCCATCATCAGTCGCCAATATAAATGTTTACTGCCATGCTTAGTGTCATGCTAGGAATTGCAGGGAATACAGAAAAGGTTATGACATAATTGGGCATGTAAAACTAGTGTTTGAAAAAGTTAAGTGTTA
This sequence comes from Trichosurus vulpecula, assembly GCF_011100635.1. Lineage (NCBI taxonomy): Eukaryota > Metazoa > Chordata > Mammalia > Diprotodontia > Phalangeridae > Trichosurus > Trichosurus vulpecula. The sequence continues at coordinate 215,677,497 of NC_050577.1, read as the reverse complement.
CATTTTGTGATTTTGATTATAAATACATTAGTTCATTTTAAAAAGCAATCAGTGGGTTGAATTTGAGGAAAAGTTTCACATAAGAGATAGAAATTACAGTAGAACTTGAAGACAGGAAAATAATGTTTAAAACTTTTTTGAAGTAATAATAATAAGCGTGTTGGGAAAGATTTGATGGGGTGAAAATTAAAACATATCTAGGGTTAGTTTTCATATTCTGTGCCCTTGTCTGACCGCGCATGTTTATGTATCAGGTTTATTTTTAACTACATAGATCAGTTAAATTTGAAACTGATTACTAGTAGAAAAAGAAGTATAAAAAATAACCAAAAGTAATAATGAAATATGAGACTACATGACAATAGTTACTAAACAAGTTTCATTTTAATATAGGAACTACCAGGAAGCTATATGAGAAAAAACTGCTAAAACTGAGAGAACATGGTCCAGAGTCAAGATCTTCAACACCTCTGCCAGCAGTTTCTTCATCAGCAGAAAATGCTAGACAGAATGGAAATGATGACTCGGATAGATACAGTGATAATGAAGAAGGTAAATTTTAGCATAGCAGTAAAAGAGCATGTAACTTTTGGGGGGGATTTGGGTAGAGTAGTGCCACAAGGTAAAATTATTTCAGGGTAACCCAAAAGCAGATCTTTTGCCCCTATTGTTCTTAATGAAGTAATGTGATGTGGAAGAATTTTTCCTTATGACCATTCCAACTTAAATCTAAGATAATTATAATTGTTATATACTTGTCAGTGAATCTGATGGTTTCAGATAGGAAGAAAAAGTTAATTTTGATGCTTTTTAAAGAGTGATATGATTATGAGGATGGACAGTCTAAAATCTAGTCTAAATACAATAGTGTTTAATAAATCTCCTATTTCCCCCTTATTTCCTGACTGGTAATTTGACCCAGGTAGCCCATGTTGCTATACTAGTTAACTTAACCAGAACATAGAGAGCCAAAACATTTCTATGGATTTACAAAAAATAGAGGCTTTTTTTTCCACAACATCATTTTAGCAAGGAGGCAAAAAAGAGAACCAGGTCATCCACCCAACTATACTTAAATTTCCTGCCTCTTTTGCTTCTACAGGAAAGAAGAAAGAACACAAGAAAGTGAAGTCCACTAGGGAGTCTGTCCGTATTTCTGAACTTCCAACCTCTCCCTCTGGTGGATTTTTTCAGGCAGTTTCTTTTCCTGAAATTCGTGCCCGTCCTCCCTTGGGCTGGACTGAATTACAGGCAGCTAAAAGAGGACATAGCTCTAATAGAGACCCATTCAGGGAACCTCTGAGTACCTCCAGCTCACTTGGCATAGGACAAGCAGAAAAAGTAGTTTCAGGGGAGGATCTTTTCAGTTCTCCTAAGTATGGCCAGGATAGGTTCTTGGGCAAAAGTTCATTATCTTCTTCTCAGGCTGAACCATTTGCCACATTGGCCTCAGCTGCAGCTAGGCCTTCGTGTTCTCCTTCACTTAACCCCACCCCCAAATACCCCAGAGACCACTTAGAAAACATTTGTGGTGGAAATAAATATGAGTTTGGTTCTTCATTTACCGAGAGGGCATATAGTCTAGCACAGTCAGTTCTCTCCCAAAATAGAGAAAAGCCAGACATTTTAGAGAACTCACAAGTAATTACTCCACCTCTAGCTCAAGCCATCAGAGATTATGTAAATTCTCTGTTAATAAAGGCAGGAGCTAGTAACTTACCTGGAATTTCTAACCCCACCTCAGCTAATGTGGAAAACCCAGATAAAGAGGTTGGTCTGTCTCAGTTTCAAGAAACAGAATCCAGGTGTTCTCCCCCAAAATTCCCCAGACTGCATGAGAGTTCAGCAAAGGAAAGAGATTCAGGTTCTCTTCATGCTTCTCAAGATAACGTAGCACTTCCTGCCTTGGCAAAGGCTGTTATTTCTCAGTCACTCAGTACCTTAGGCATAGAAACTCCTAAAGAACGTCAGCATGACACATTAATCAGCCCAGAACCATCTTTTCCCCTCCATGAATCTATTTTAAAGGTAATTGATGAGGAGTGGAGTCACATTGATAAGGAGATCCCTCCAATGGCGAGCAAATACCCAGTTTCTTCTAGAGAGACCTCATGTGTGCTGTCAGTTCCCAAAGTGGATGATGAAATCTTAGAGTTGACTTCTGAAGTCACTTCACCAGCATCCGCTCGGGCTTGCAATAAGCAGCTTGATTTTGCCCTTTGCAGAACATATGAAGCAGCAGCAGGAGCCCTACAGATTGCAGCCCATACTGCTTTTGTTGCTCGGGCCATACAAACAGATATAGGTCAGGTTGCACAGATTCTCAGCTCTGATCCCAGTCAGATACCTGAAGCACTTAGGACCCTAAGCAGAACATATGATGCAGCCTCATTTCTCTGTGATGCTGCCTTTGATGAAGTGAGGATGGCTGCTTGTGGCATGGGATCTTCTACTGTGGGACGCCGGCACCTCTGGCTGAACAATGACAAAGTCAGTCCCACTCATAGGAACAAGCTGTCAGTGCTTCCTCTCAAAGGGGGAACACTGTTTGGAGGAGAAGTACAGAAAGTTATTAAAAAGCGTGGGAAGAGACAATGATGAAGTTGTAAGGCTGAGATCCTTTCTATGGTGATTAAGGCATGAAAAGCCCTGGAGACTTGACTAGCAGTTTCCAACTGTTACGGGCCAAGTTCAACCCAATCCTTCCTTTTTCTTTGCACAGATGAAAACCATATTCCAAAAACATTCAAAACACGGGAGTTGGCACTTTTATGGTTTATGGCTTACAAAGTACTACTAATTATTCCTTTCAAACTTTGGTGCATTTTATTCAATACTTTCCATTTGAGACTATTTCTATAAGATCATGAAACTTTTGATAGATTACAAGTTTATCTCCTTTGACCGTTAGGTGTACATTTTTACAACTAAGAAGCAAAATAAAAATCTTAGGTGCATTTCAATACTTTTAAAGATCTGTAATTTCATTGCTGTCAGTACTTTTTCTTCCAAAGCAAATTACAACTTCTCCACACCTTAGTATATTCTTTAATAGTTATAGTGGCTAACCTAATGATGAAGAGCTTCTCCAAACTTTGATTAGCTAGTCCTCTGATGCTAGTTTGTCTCTGGACCATATTAGAAGTCTTACTGCTTAATCACACCTTGCAAAACTTGTACATCATTAAGATAGCTTTGGAGAAATCATGACACCCACCTTGTTTTCCTTCCTTCCCCTCTAGTCACATGAGACATATGAATGGGAATTTAATGTTAAATACATGGAAAAAATAAGAGTTTTAATTAGATAGTCATAGATTTCCTAGAAATAATTCCCCATAGGAATACTGTATCTTTTCAACAACTATGTTTTGTGCTAAAAACATCAGAATTACTATTTTTGACTATTTTTCCTTCATCTTATTTTGTGCTTCGTATTAAGTAAAACTTTGTGATTAAAGTTAAAATTAATTTCCAAAATAAGTTTGAAATATTTGGTGTGTAAAATGATGGCAATGCCAAAAGTATGTTTATGTAGCTAGTTCTACAAAAGCTTGGTATCTTTTCTCATGTTTTGTTTTTGAAAGTATGTATTTAGTAATTGAATCCCCTATTTTTCTGTTTTATGGGAAATAGTAGCTTTGGTCTTAAATGTACCAAAAAAGATTATCTGTAGAGTAAGGTGTAATAGCAAATGGACTGCCGACCCATCAAAAGTGCCTAGAGTTTTTTATTGAGTAATCTTAAAACATTTGTATATGATAGAATATATAAAAGACTATATAAAAATTGAATAGCTACTAAATGTAATCACCTGGGCATTTGCCATTCCAGAACCCAACTAGCCTTAGGTTTTTTTATATGTTTTATACCTCTTATCTGCCTTTGGACTTTGTAAGGAATGTCATTGTTTTGCTTTTGTTTCTTCTGAAATGCTGTATGTGCTACTTACAGAGCGCTGTGCAATTAAGTTGTGATAATGTAGAGTGCCTCCACAAATTCAATAAAGTTTTTAAATTTGAAAGATATTGTGTGGCCTTCAAAAACCATGTAGCATGTGTGTTTATTCTTGGAACTTCACCAAATGATATCTTACTCAACATGGATCCCTTTCCCAGGTCCTTGGAGTAAATTTGACATCTTACAGTATTTACTTATAACTGAAAACTCATATTGCCAAATTCACATTATCATCACTTTTGATTTTCCTATTGTAGGGACCTGTTTTCTATACTCCTTTAAGCTTTTTCCAAAAGTTAGCAAATTTGTGAAGAATTAAATTTATTTGAATCCATTTAACTTCTTTTGTATACATACTAAATACAACTTGACTACTTTTTTTTAACTTTGTTTTCCAGTTCTTAAATTTCTATTCTGCTTCCTGTCTAGTCAAAACAAAACAAAACCCAAATACCCAAAATTTAAGAAACCCAAAGGGATTATCTATTTAGAGTTAGAAACAATCTTAGCCGGTCTTTAAATTTTACAGTTGAAAAAACTGAAACCCAGGAAAGGTTGTGCCATGGTCACCCAGGTGTTAAGTGAGAAAGCCAAGATTCAAACCTAGAGCATCCAAATCCGTTCTGTCTTCCATTTCAGTAGATTGCCTCAGTTTAAATAGCTCTTGTCCAGAAATAAAAGCTTTGATCACCCTGGCGGGGAGGGAGCACTTTAATCCCTCAATATGAAATAAAAGTAGTATTGCCTTGGTAAAATCATGATTTCATTTCTAATTTTGGCATTACAGTAATGTTTAAAATCCAGAAAGCTGAAGAAGCATAAGATGACTTTCTGCAACTGCATCTGTTTCAGGGATAGGGGTCATGGAGTAGAACCCTTGATGTTAGCCCAGTATACACATTCATAGCTGATGGTCAAACAAATAGTCACATAGGTTTTTCATTTGTTTAAGTGACATATCTGTGTATTGGTTTTTTTTTTTCTCTTATTTCATTAAGGGGCCAAAGAAGGAAATAGAGCCAAGGCCTTAGAATTTAGAAATTTAGTTTTCTGAATCTTTAAGCGGTGTCAGCAAATCTTATGACTAGGGCAATGGAATTGCTGTCTTTTAGAAAGATTTTTCACAGTTTTAGGAAGACAGCTTATGACCAGAAAGGTTATAAGCCAGTTAGCATCTTGATAGATTATAAACTCCTTGAGCAAAGGAATAATTTATCTTACAAATGTATCCTATTTGTAACCTCCATAATAGCTAACAGGGGTGCTTAGCAAATACTTTTAATTGAATTGATTTCTCAAGATACTGACAAAAGAATGTTCTATGAATCGTTTTTGTCATTGCATACAATTTAACACCCCCCCCCCCACCCCACCCCGTGCATTGCAACCACAGGGATAAAAGTAGTTTGCCTTAGAAAACACATAATTAATTTTGGTTACTCCCATCAAGTACCATTTGCTGGTTAACTGAAGGAATGACCAGAATCATTCCTTCTATAACATCATCTATTTCTTGAGTACACATAACTAGTTGTTAGTTTATTTCCATTAGAATTTTAATTTCTAGGCTATATCTAAGTTACTGTTACTTTAATTAAAAGTACTTTGTAAAGCACTTTAGAATACAGAGCTGAATGTGTTTTTATAAAAAGGAGTTTGGTCCCAGAGAGAATGGTGTGGAGATGAAAAAAGTAAACAGCATGAAAAAATCGTTACTTGCTTGAGAAAGATAAATAGGACACAATCAAATGGAAAAGTGGGGAACTGAAGAAGGCCTCATTTTTGGACAGATGTTGCATTTGAGCTGCTTTTTGGAATTTTGCATTTATAAAGACTGATATTAATTAGACTGATTTCAAAGCAACAGCAAGATGAATTAAGAGTTAATTTATTTTAAGTGCCAAAGAGTAATGGTGCTTTTGATGTTATTTCCAGAGCTCAAGCTTGAGAAGAGAGAGCCATTAAAAGGCAAGGCAAAGACTCCAGTAACACTCAAGCAAAGAAGAGTTGAACATAATCAGGTAAGTATCTTTCGTTTTATGATCTAGTCACTTAGATGTCTATTTAATTTTTTGGCAGTTGCTCATCTGACTCAATTTTCCCTTTAATGGATGATATACAAGTCCTAACAAGTATCATAAACTGTTAACAGTAGAATTGTTTTACTACTAATATGTTAAATAGTATTGAAAGTCTGAATTCTTGTCATGTGTTCCTTGTACGGTGGTAGCTTGTGATTTCTCTGAGAACATCAAATGTTCAGTGTATTCTCTGTCAGTCCTGTGTCTTTTTTTTAAAGCAAAGCAAACTATATCGCCTTGAGAAACATTAAAAAGATACGATCAGATCAGCTGAACCTAAACATAAACAGTCCTTTACTGTGTGTCTGACTTAGTAGTCACCTTGGAAGAGCTGACCTAGGTACCGTATGAGTTTTTCATCCTCCTGCTTTGGACTTGCTGTTGTTGCCTAGGACTTCCTTTACTTTAGTCCAGAGTGAGGTTTCAGGTCTTAACACGGATGATTGGTGAGAACAGATCCCAAAGCCGGCTTTTTTTCTGCACTACTGTTGTTCCCTGTTGCTGATGCTGGTCTTGTCTTGGCCTCCTGAGACAATGCTGTCTTTTCCCAGAGACATTTTCCTTATTTTTACCTCAGAAGTCCCACCTCTGCTTATCTCCTATGGTGAAATGCCCAAGATTGTCAGTTACCAGAGTTGCCACAGAATGGCTTTGAAGTCAACTCAGGTCCTGGAAGTATCTTTCAGACTTGATGATGGCAGGAAGTCTTTCCCCTATGGATGCTGACCCCACCTTCTATTGCAACTCTTGAGTCCATTTTCCACTTCTCACCCCAGAGTTTATCACCACCTGTGTGGTGGGAAAGGGAAATCAGCCTGGTTTTCCACTATATGTTACTGGTATCCCAAGTTGAACAACTGAATGCTTCCCTCCATAAAATGTTACACGTGTCAGTCAACAAAATCTGGGTTCATATCTTCTTACTAATCCCGTGTTCTTGAGCAAGACATCTGCTAAATAAGGACAATACTTGGTCTCAAAGAACTATTAACAAGGAATAGATAAAATAATCTAGGACCTCGATTCTAGGTTAAGTACTCAGCAAACTTTAGAGCATTACATAAATGTAAGCTACTATTACTATTGTAGTACTGTGTTTCAGCTACATTATGTTAAGATTTTTGTGGGAATCTACCACTTAAACACACTGTTAATTTGGGATTATAGGATCATAGATTTAGAGTTGGAAGGATCCTTAAAAGCTATCTTGTCCGGCCCCTTCATTTTACAATTGAGAGGCAATTAAGGGTCTTGCCTGAGGTCACAAGAGACAGGATTTGAACCTGGGTTTTCTTGATGCTAAGTCTGGCACTATTAACTCTGTGTGTGTGTGTGTGTGTGTGTGTGTGTGTGTGTGTGTGTGTGTGTGTTTTTAAGGTTTAACATAGATTCTTGGGATATCACCCATTTAAAATTTAGAGTTATTTTACATCTACACTTCTGAATGAGTAAACCAGAAGGGACCAAGGTGCACAGTTGACTCCATTTCTATCTCTCTGGTGCTCTCCCTGTCTTTCCTGATTCTAGAACTTAGTATGTCTCTCAACCACTAGAAATACTCTGATTCAGCCAGTAGGAGTACCCCGATGCCATCTTCAGCGAGATTGTGTACACATCTCATTTGCTAAGGCAAACCTGAAATTCCTTTAAAAAGAATTTTAATAATAGAGTAAGGGAAAAATAAATCCCAAAGGCTATTGAAACAAAATAAAGGGTGCAGAATTCTGACCCTCAGTTTAGTGTCTAGCTAAAGATAACTTAAATATACAGTTGTTTTCTTTTCTTTTCATTGACTCAGTCATATTTGGCTTAAGTAGATTTGAGTTGGTTACCACATCCAGTCTAGAGGGACCCTTTCCATTCTGCCCTGTCCCTTGTAAACATAAGTTTTTGTAGCTGATCTTCCTTTGCCCATAAATGAAGAGGGTACTTTCTAATTTCTGTCCCCTGACTTCGGTCCTCCTTCCACCCCTCCTCTGCTTGAGGTTCTGCTGCTAGCTTGCTTTTAGGTGCTTTCTTCTCCTTTTCATGGAGGGCTCCAGCAATAGCCCTCTTTATCCCCATTCCTACCTGAATATTTACTATCTACTCTGGTAGATCAAATATAAATTCTTGTTTATTCCTGACCTGACCCCGAGCCTATCTTTTCAGCCTCATTGTACATTCTTTTTCCTCCTACATGCTGATCTAGCCAGACCTGGCTTTCTTTCCCTTCCTTCCAGAGTAGTCTGTCCTCTCTCTCTGTGTCAGTGTGGTAGCAGAAGCACTCCCTCCTTAGTGATGGCTGTAGGCCCATCTGATGCATCAAGCCTTTCCTGCTCTCCCCAACTGCTGGCGTCCTCTCTTCCAAAAACTACCTTGTGTTTAACTGGAGATTGGCATTTATTTACTTTGTACTTATGCTGTGTGTATTTTTATATGGGCTTGTTTTCCCCATTAAAATATGCACTCATAGTGATTGTTTCCTCCTTTGTTTGTTCTTTTCTCCCCAAGCACAATGCTTGACATATAGTAGATGCTTCAGAAATACTTATTGGTTGATAGATTACTAAAGTAGACTGTGAAACCAGGCCTCTCCACCTGTTGCTCACTAGCAGTCATGTGACCTTGATAGCCCATGTCATTTTTCCCAGAATCTTGTTTGTATCGTCAGACAGACAGAAGCACAGTAGTTGTCTTAACTCTGCAAAATTTTCTTTTTGCACTGTCTTCCTATGCTTGTGTTTCCTGTTTGAGGGAAAACTACAGCTCCCAGATTATTTGCAGAGATGAGATAATCCATAGGACCTAATAAATTCAGAGAGTGGTCAATCAACGTCATGTTATTAGCTCACTTTACTAGGTCCTCTTTAGTGACTACTAAAGAGAAGAGTGGATTTTCATAACAGGTTTATGATGTTTGGTTGTTTGTGTTTTACTCTTTTTTTTTTTTTTGTCCAGGCTTTTGATATGTCAGTGTGGGGACCCCCTGATTTGAAACTCCTTCTTGATAAGACTTCAAACTGTCTATAACTTAGTCTTTTTTTTATTTATGGAATAAAAACAATCATTTCCATAACACAGTACAATAAAAAAGATGATTATACATGAAACTGCAAATCTACTATGCACAACTTGCTATTCCTTTCAAAGTATCGTGTAAATTTCTTTTTTTCTACCTTCCCCCTCAAAGTTGTTCTTAATATTTCTGCTACTGTAGTGCCCACTGATGTGGGAGGTTGAACACACGAGAAAATTGAGAAAGATAGATATATACCACATTCAGTATATTTTGTGTATGTGCTTAATCTAATCCTTTTGCTATCTTACTGTTGGCTGGCTCATGACTATATCTCAATTTGTATGAGTTCCAATCTCGTTTGGGTCTTTCCCCCAATATCTTCTGAATTCTTATTTGCTTGGGGGTTTTGTTTTGTTTTGTTTTTAAAATATGATAGACAAACACAAAAGCTTTCTGCTCCCTGCACATTATTTTTAAAAATTTTGTTTTTCCCCAATTATATGTAAAGACAATTTTTAACATTAATTTTTGTTTCAAATTTTGAGTTCCAAATTTTCTCCTTACCTCCCCCCTCCCTGAGATGGTAAACAATTTGACATAGGTTACACATGTTTACTTATGCAACACATATTACCATATGTTGTGAAATAAAACACAGGCTGAAAGGGAAAAAAACCATGAAAAAATACAGAAAGTGAAAAATAATATGCTTTGATCTGCATTCAGACTCTATCAGTTCTTTCTCTGGAGGTGGATGGCATTTTTCATCATATGTCCTTTGGAATTGAAATATCATTGTATAGCTAAGTCATTCACGGTTGATTGTCATGTAGTATTCCTATTATTGTATACAATATTCTCCTGGTTCTGCTTACTTCACTTTGCATCAGTTCATTAAGTCTTTACAGGTTTTTCTGAAATCCTCCTGCTCATCATTCCTTGTAGCACAATAATACTACATTGCATTCATATACCACAACTCGTTCTGCCATTCCTCAGTTAATGGGCATGCCCTCAATTTCCAATTCTTTGCCACTATGAAAAGAGCTGCTACAAATAGTTTTGTATAAATATGTCCTTTTCCTTTTTTTATTTCTTTGGGGTACAGACCTAATAACTGTATTCCTGGGTCAAAGTTTGTGCAGTTTTATAGCCCTTTGGGCATAGTTCCAAATTCTCCAGAATGGTGGGATCATTTCATAACTCCAGCAGTAGTACATTAGTTTCCCAATTTTCCCACATCCCCTCCAATATTTCTCTCTGCACATTGTCTTAAAGAATATTGGGTAGGTTATTTTATAGTTCAGATCTTCAGATCACACTGTGTCCTGATTCTAAATTAACCTTTGCATTCTATTCTGGCATACTATATTTATAAAGGGGGGAGGGGGTCCTGCCATTATGTTGATAGGAAAATCATAAGCCTCAGAGTTAAGGAGAAACTTCAACCCATCTAGTTTAATCCACCACCCCCCACCCCTCCCCAGTCTACACCGGATCAGGATTACCATGGCAGTATCCTTGAAAAGTGGACATCCAGGGCTAAAGAGCTTCCCCAAAGCATTTTTTTTTTTACTTTTGGAAAGTTTTCATTATTAGAAAACTTTTCTTTAGACTGATCCAAAATCTGTCTCCTTGACCCATTAGTCCTCTATCAGCCTTCCTAGGCTGAGCTGAGCACATATAGTTGCTTTTCTACTCAAGACATTTAACAAGTTCCCACCGTCTTCTCCCTTCTAGATTAAACAATTCCTAATTCCAAGTCAGCCAACTTTCTGTGACTTGGTTTTGAGTCCTCCCATCATACCATTTTCCTTCCTCAGGATATTCCCTAGTTTTGTGATGTCATTCCCCAAATGTGGGAACTGGTCACTGCACAATATAGCAATGCTATCAACTCTTTCATTCTGAGTATTTTATTTTTTATTCAATCTAAAATCAGATTAGGTGTTTTTTGGCTGCCGCATGGCATTGCTAATAAGTGTCAAGCATGAATCCCACTAAAACCTTGAAATTTTCACATCAACTTTTCCAGGCATACCTTTATATCTTCCCATCCCTCTAAGCCAGGGTTGTCCAACCCTAGTTTTTTATTGAAACAATAGACAATATATTTTGATTTGCCATTTTAGTGAGAGCCCTGCAGTAGCTCAGCTTCTTTTACTAAAGCATTTATGTAAATTTCTTTGCCTGTGGGCCTGTCACTGCCGGTGGCCTGTTTGGACAGCCCTGCTGTAAGCCATGGGGTCCTACCTATCCTTTGTCTTGCACGTTTGGAAATCTGCCTATGAGCAGCTCAGATTTTAGTAGTTGAAAAGCCCTTCTCATTGCTTCAGTGGTATTTTTGTTATCTGTTTCTGCAGCTCATCTGTTTGCTTCTTCTGGCTTAGTGGTTTGTAATTCCACAATATGGATTCTGGTTTTTCTTCCTTTGATCTTTGTTCCAGTTTCAGATACCATGCTTCCCTTTTCTTTTTGTGAATCCCATGAGGTCCCAATTACCTCTTTGCCTTACAATCTTAAAAAAAATTCTAAAACTTTGAATAGAAAATACCATTAAAAGAAATTTGTCAGACTTTGATAGTTGTAGACAAGACATTTTGAAATTTGAACACAACAGTAATTGAATTAAAAGAAAAATAATGGACCAAGGAAAATTCTATGGCTTACAGGACAAGTAAAAACTTGACATCTAAAATGTGTAAGGAAATGTTTAAAAAACTTTTCCCAGGCCACAATGGATAAATAGTGAGAAGGATATAAATGGAATTTTCAAAAAAGGAAGCATGATAATTACTTGAAAAAATGTACACCTTACTATTTATCAGATAAATACAAATGAAAATAATGTTGAGGTACCACTACAAATCCATCAGATGGGTGTAAAATGAATTTTTGAAATGAAACTCAGTGCTGATAAGAGTTATGGAAATAGATATGCTTGTTCATGACTGATGGAATTGCAAACCAGTAAAATCTTTGGGATTGTAATGGGACACAGCAAAAGTTATTTTTAAAAAAATTATACCCCTTAACCATCCAATTCTCATTGGAAATATCACCTGAGACTTATTGAAAAGAAGAAAGAGGTTACACGTTCAAAGATTTTCACAACTGGCTGTTTATAATTGAAAAAATGGAAGCAGCTTAATATCTGATAATAAATGTATTGTAGTATATTAATGTAATGGAATGCTAAAATTCAATTAAAGTTAATGTATATGAAAGAATATAAAGAAATATTGGAGAAGGGAGAGAAATATGGAAAAACCTTAATGAAATAATGAAAACTGGAAAGAAGCAGGACCAGAAGAACAAGAGTTGCTGACGATGACCAAAGAAGAGGAAAAGCAGGTGAAAATGAAAGGGACTTAAAAAAGACTCTTGGTGAAGGCTTAGAGTGGCCCCAAAATACACCATCTTTTTTATGGAAATCCAAAGTAACATTCAGTGAACAATTTATTTTAAATATATACATACACATACAAGGTGACCTTTGGATTAAGTTGTTTTATTTGATGTCTGGAAAATTTTAAATTGCTTCCCATTTCTTTGCTCAGGGCAGGTCACCTCTTGATTCTATATGAGGCAGCCAGGGGCACCACGGCGGGCATAGCTCTGGGCCTGTCGTCAGGAAGACCCTGAATTCAAATGTAGCCTCTTACACTTAGTGGCTATATGACCCAGAGCTGAAACTCTGTTTGCCTGAGTTTCCTCAGCCATAGGATAGGAATCATAATAGCACTTCGCTCTTAGTGTTGATGTGAAGATCAAATGAGTTGACATTTATAAAGCGCTTAGCACAGTGCCTGGCTCATAGCAGACACTTAAAACGTGCTTTTCCCCCTACCAATATGAAATGAAGGGACTACTTTTGAAACTTAATTCAAACAGTCTGGACTTAGGATACATAGAATAGTAGAGTTTGAGAGATGGAAGAGACCTCAGAGATCTACTCTCCAACCCTCTAGTCTATACTGAAACTGAGACCTAGAAAGTTAAGCTCGATTGTTACAAAGAAAGTGCTTTATATACTTTAAAAAACCTTTGTTAAGTGTTGTTATCATCATCATCAGATGATGATGTCGTGACTTGCCAGAGCCAAGGCCAAAACCTAGTTCTCCCAACTCCTGGGTCAGGGCTTGTCTGCTAGACCACACAGCAGATCTCACTCATCTGTCACAGAGCTAGCCTTTCCAATGTGCACAAGTTAAAGGGAGAGTCAGTTCACTATTTCTTATTCAACACCCTGGAGCTTAACGGTCCACCCTTTGAAAACCTATACACCAGAATACTCTGCTAAAGCCTGGGATCATCTTGTTTTCCAAAGCATTTTTTTAAACCTTTATCTTAGTTGGGTTTCGTAATGACACTGTATGTCAAGGATGTGTGGTGTCATCATCATGTGGGTGCTACCTCCACTGATGAAGATTACAACTGTTCTATGTCTCAGTACATGACCTTTGAGGGTTTCTGTGACTTTTCGTACTTTTGAGAGTTGAATGATTTCTCATCACTCTGTAGCCTGCCTGTTACGAAATTTAACAATTTAGCTTCATTCTTCCACTGCAGATACAGTTTCTGATCCACCATGGAGAAGTACCTTCATAATGTTGCTTTTTAAAAAGTTAGAAACAACCTTTGGATAATGTGGCAGAGAACAGGTGGTATCATGCCCTCAAGGGACAGTGTGGGCTTAGTAACAGAAGATGGGGATAACATGATTTGCACTACCTTCCTTAGGTTTATTGTGATAAGTACTTTGCAGAGTGTTAAAGCACTATGTCAAATTATTGTTATTAGAGACATAAAGAACCTAATACAAAGGTTGTCACACAGCTAGTTACTGAGAGAACAAGAATGAGAACCCACTTTTGCTGCTTCAATATATCCACAGTTTATTATTTTCTTCATCTATAAATTAGACCTCAGAGTTGTGAAGATCCAATGAGTTAATATCTTTGTAAACCTTAAAGGAACAGAATATATGTGAGCTGCTATTATTACTGATACATAATATCAGAACCTTTCGAAAATACTGTCATCTTTAGAAAGCCCTAAGGACTGGGTTAGCTTTAGGTTTATTTATAAAGTAACAGTGGGGAAGGAAGAGAGAAAATTTACAGGTACTCTGGAATTAGGACTTCATTTTTTTGTTTAAAGCAGATTCTTAGACTAGTAGACACATCCGTATTCAAACTGAAGTTCAAAATATCTTTTTAATAGTTTAGATAATTACAATTTAACTGTATTTTGTTTATAGCTATGTACATATACAGATTTACTTTCCTAATTATTTTTTAAGCTAAAACTAAATTTAATTTATGTTCCATGAAAATACACTAATTTATGGCAAAAATAAGCAGACCAGAAATTCTGAATTGGCAAAGAAAAGCCACATTAGTATAAGAATATCTGGCCATGAATAATATAGCTTGATAAGTATATCATGGCCATGGTGATTGTCCCAATATCAACAGTTATCTCATTTTGGCACAAGAAGAATAAAAGACTTGAAAAGTCTGTCAGGCCCCATCTAAGAACATCATATTTGGTGTCCCTGCATTCTCATTTGAGGATAACAGACATTAGTTCATTAGTTATCTAAATTACTAATTTGGACACATCACAACATAAGCAGACACTACTAAAATTTTCTCATCTTCTGTGGATATTATATGATGACATTATTGAGTAAACACTGCTGATTTTCAAAAAATAGTTTAAAATTTTTCATGGAGGGGTAGTTGCTGATGTACCATTGAGGAAGAGCATTTAGGATTACCTCTGCATACTTTCTTTGTGGCAGGGGATACCCGAAGTGGCTTTGGCAACAACATCTTTGGGCCACACGCACAAACGGGTGCCTGGCCTAATTCTCTTCTGCTGTGCAACTTCAGGATTTGTTTCCAGGGACAGCTGGAAATCTGTTAAAAGAGTGTTTATAGATTATAACTGGATATGTATCATTTGTACTTGTGCCTGCTTAACTACTTGAACATAGAAAAAAATCATATGTAATCTGATAATATTCTCCAAAGTTTAATGACAAAACTTTTATGTTTTAATTGGAAATTTACTTCGATTTAGGGAGGGATCCTTTCCCTTGTGAAAGAGTGACACAGGTATTGGTAGTTTGGTCTGGTTTGGTTTGGTTTTTTGAGGTTGTTGAGAGATTTGAAGATAGGCTTTGATGTCAAAGCTAAACACAAAAGTAGCTCACCAGATGTATGTCATTGATCTGAATTAGCCAATTATAATGTTGAAGAACCATGGTTATTTTTGTCATGTTTCCCCACTCCTCCATACTTGAGGATGTTTGGTTATCAGACTTCAAGTGTTAGAGTTGGGCTTTTCACTTTATTCTAATGTGTTTTCAGTACTGTCTAATATGATCTGATTGTGAGTATAATAAAGGGTGGAATTGTTCTACAAATTTGGAAATATTCTAAAGGTGTAATTTAGTGTGTACAAATGTTGGTGTAGCCATTTGATGACTGTGTATGTTGGTCAATAGCATGCACTGCTTTGGGAACCAGGTGGCTTGGGAAAAAAATTTTCTCTGAGTGGTAATATAGCCATTAGTTAAGCTGTTGGTGTTTAATGTTGGTATATGGCTTTCTAACTTGTTGATGCTTGAAATAGAGCTATTCTCAAGCTGGACTTACTGAGACTCTCTGGACAAGTGGATCTTCAAAAAGCGGACATCTGCAGGGATTAACTAGGGAGCCTACAAGAGGCTCGAGAAGAACTCCAAGGAAAAGGGTGATGCAAGGCTTCTTGTCTAGAATGGTTTGTCAGATTGGCAGGGCTTTAGTGATGATTTTACATTTATTGTTTTTGTTTTGTTTTCAAACTAACAGGTGGAAACTGCAGAACAGTTGCGTGTAGATGGTGAAGTAATTTCAGAGAGTCTTCCTATAGCTGAAACTATAATGCCTTCAAGCAACGAGACCTTAGTAAATATGTTTCATAAGTTATGCAAGTGGCTTCTTCTGTAAATTGACTGGGGAGGTGGTGAATCTTGACAAATTTCAAATTCATGTTGTTGAAAATACTTTTACTTTCTCCCAATCTGAGTTTATTTTTTTAAAACACATGTTCCTTAAATAAGTAAGCAGTTATTTAAACAGCTAATTAGAATTTATCTTTTGTGCAAGGTCTGAAATGGTTTGAAGAACCTTTTTGCCAAAAGAATTTTTTGAGAATTGCTGTAGCTGAACATGTGCCATGCTTTTAAAATTACATTTATTTCAAGGCTGTAGTGCCTGTTTTTATTTTAAGAGTTACTAGCATTTAACTATCAAAACCTTACAACTTCAGTTTTATTATTTTTTTTAAATCTTTGATGTGCTTGTAATTCTCAGTCTGAATAATTTGAATCTTGGCAGGTTGTCAATAGGGTGACTGGAAATTTCAAGCATGCAGCTCCTATTCTGCCAATCAGTGAATTCTCAGACATACCCAGAAGAACGCCAAAGAAACCATTGACAAGAACTGAAGTAAATGATTAAAATTTAGATGAAATGTCATTCCTCTTTTTTTGGGAGGAAATGTTTGTATTTGTATCCTGAAGTGGGAGGGGACCAAAGCTTTATTTATTGGGTTGCACCAATAATTAAAATTAGTGAAGTATTACAGTGTTTTATGAAGAGATTATGTATCTGAACAACATAACAGATTTTTGAAGATAAACCTGAATTTTACTAGTAAGGTAGTAAAACTAATCTTCCAGTCTAATGACAAAACTAATACCACTGTTATCTTGCTGCTTTATGTCTCTGAAGTGTCTGTTTTACAGGAGAGGGACAGGGAGCATTCTGGTGCTATGTGTACTTTCTCTTTGTTCTCTATGCTGTGGATAGAAGTTGAAAGTGTGATAGATGAGTGCTTTAAAATTGGTGATTTTACTTCTCATTAGCTAGTGCTGTAAAGAGATCTTGGATGGCTTTCAAGTTGGTTAATACCTCTCTAATCCAGCTGTAATATTTTCCATAACTGTACTAACCTGCATGGTATCTTACAACTATTTTACTGGCCTCTTTTTTTTTTAACTGCTACAAGAGAACACCAAATGTGCTTGATCTTGATCTGTGTCCTTCAAGTTGAAAACAGTAGCAAATAAAGGAAATCTTTTCTTATTTGTTCATAAGCATTTGCATGTTGCCTAAGAAAGGGAGTCTGGGATTGCTACTCATTGCTGCACCATGGCTTAAGAAAAATTCGTACAGTCATATGTTTTTAATTACTTTTTGAGATTTAGAATTCATTTTGTCTAGAATATCTACATAATGAAGCAAGAGGAAAGAAATTTTCTTCACTCTCATTGTGGGTGATTATGCCAGATGAAGTGATGTGCTCAATACAGCTACATGAATCCTGTTGTGTAGTTTTGTTTTTATTTGTGAAGCAATAATTTTTCTTAACTAGGCACGTAAAGATATTTTTACTTAAAGATTACTTAGGGAGATTTGAAGGTGTGAGGACTGCTAAACTAATTTGAAAATGAAGCTTGTAACCACAGTTTTAAGATAGAAAATACAGCTATACGTGCATGGGTAAACAAAAAGTCTATCACTTTGGGTCAGTTTAGTGTATATCCATTTTAATTATCCAAATTATATATAAAAGATTTTTACCTTTCTTTTTTCTATAGGTGGGAGAAATAACATTAACAGAAGACAGAAGAATTGAAAGAGATATTCTTAAAGAAATGTTTCCCTTTGAAGCAGCTACACCAACAGGAATTAGGTACTTAGATATCTACTACCTGAGAATTTCTTCGTATTCACATATAGTGCAACTGACAACAATATGACAGCAGCTCCGCCTTGAGTCTTAATTTTATCTATAAGGGAAAAATCTCTTTTAGTCCATAACTGCTAGTGTACTTAAGAGTTATTTATGTAATTTTAGAGTTGAAAGAGATCTTAGATATGATCTAGTCTTTACTTTCAAAAAGTAAACAATCAGACCTTTGGGTAGGTAATTTACCTGACTAGTTGTTTGGAGGAAGATGTGGGTTTTTCCTCCTTTTTTTCTTTTTCTTTTTTTTTTTAATATTAAGAAAAATATTCTTGATATTACTCTAGTAATAGAAAAGGCTGGGTATTTGTATTGAATTGCTGCTGTTGGTCAAATGACCCTGATTATTCCTCTAATTCTAGTACTCTTATATTTTACTGGTGTGCTTTTCACATTATGAAGGCAAAGAAGTTTGAACTTTGTGCAGCATTTATTAATATACTATGTTTTCATCTTTAAAAACAAAGTCTGTCTTCCCCCCATAGGCAAAGTTCTCTAAAAAGTTTTAAAATTATAATAGAAAATATACTTTCACACAAACAGAACTGTTTTTCACCTCTAGTTTTCTGTAGTGTCATTTATTGAAGTATGAAGAAGAAATAACTGAGTCATGCATATTTATGTAGATTAGAGAACTTGTCTTTTATTTTACTCTGAGGGAACTGATGTAAATTATTTACATTAATTGTGACTTAGATTCTCTTTTTCCCCCTATCACAGTGCTAGTTGTCGCAGACCTATCAAAGGGGCTGCTGGCAGACCATTAGAACTTGGTGACTTCAGGATGGAGGGAACCTTTTCGTCAAAATATGTCCCTAAATATGCTCCCTTGGCTGATGACAAGACAGAAAAGACAAGAAAAGGACGCTCCATTCCCATGTGGATAAAGATTTTGCTTTTTGTTATTGTGGCAGTTTTCTTGTTTTTGGTCTATCAAGCTATGGAAACCAACCAAGGAAATCCCTTTTCTAATTTTCTTAATAATTCTCAGGCAAATGCCAACTGAGTGTTATCTCAATGGCACACCCAACCAACTTGGTCTCCTATTTTTAGTAACTATAGAAAGAACTCTTGTTGGCTCAAGAGCTACTTTTAAAAATGTGATTTCAACTTCTTAAATTTAATATTCATTGAAAATGAACAAGACAGTACAAATGGACTCCAGTTTATATGTTTTGGACCTTGGACTAGTAGGAGATCACTTTGTGCCATATGAGTAATCTTTTTTGTAGCTCTCTGGAACCTTTTTGTAGGCTTTATTTTTTTAATGTGAGCATCTTAATTCTTTTTTGGAAAAAAAAATGTATATTTGTTTTGTGTTTTCGGGAAATGAAAAGGGCAAAACATAGTAGAATAATGTGAAGCTAAATGTTTTCAATGCTCTGAATTCATGCAGAAAAGATTTTTAAAAATTATTTCTCCTGGACAGAAAGTTTAGAGAAGAAATGTGAAACATAATCTAATGCAGGATAAAGGGAAATTCATTGGAGGTTGTGTTTTCTGTAACGGCAGCCAAGTATTTGACATTGTTTATTTGAAAAAGTACAGCAATAATCATTTATGTAACTTTTTAGTAATGTTACTTTAATCCTGTTGTACTCATTTTTATAACAAATTTCTAGTATCATGAGTTCTATTCACCTAAGCATAGAATCAGGTTTTACCTGAAGATCGTTTTTTAGTGTTACATTTACATGTTTGCAAAACCTATTACTGTAGCACCATAGTTCAAAACTTAATACTTGTTTTCCCCAGAAACTTTTGTTTCTTATTGATTGATTTAATCAATTCCAGTTTACTACTCAAGTAACATTTAGATGAAGATGTGTGTGCAAAGAATTTAGGAAATTTATAACACCATGCTTACATTTCTTCCACTCATTTGACCTAAATTGTTACAACTAGACTCATTTCATTAAGCAAATTTTGCCAATTCTTTTTGCCCTATACGTAATGTAATCTGAATATATGTTTCATAAATTTTTATTTTTAAACTGCATTGTTACTTTCTTGGATACTCCATCCTTTACTCATGAAGTTCTATACTCTTGATGTGAGGAGGGCATTATAATGCTATGTATAAACTCTTTGTAGTTGTCTTATTTTTTAAATTGAAATTTACCTCATATATAACTTGGTTAAGTAGACAGCTGAGATTTTGGTAGAATCAAGTGAAATGTGTAAAAATTAAAAGTTGTGCTTTTGAATTTGAAATATACAGCCATTGGTCACATAGTATACTTTATACAAATAAGTTATTTTAAAATACCATGTCTTATAAAGACTGACATTTCTAATAAAAGAATAAAGTAAAGACATATGTTTAGATGGGCGCTAAATTTTGATCTGAACTAGACATAGATACCCTGTAGGAATTTTACTTCTTCTGTAGTCAAGACCAGGCACTCTAATTTCGGAGTAAAGGGGCTGAAATACCAACTCTTAACCTAGAAATATTTGCTGATTAGAATAAAATTGCTTCTTTCTGTTAAGTACATTACTTCAAGAGAGGTCATGTTCTACTCTTTCCCACCAGGACATGACTTGAGTTTTGGTTGTAATCTTAGTCTAACTTTGTTCTTGAATTTTTCTCATTTAAGTTGTTATGTGTTTAGGTCTCATGTTCTTCCTTTAGAAATTAAGAAGCCACATCTGATGTTTTAAAAGCTAGGAAAATCATCATGACTTAGTGTTGTATATAACATGATCAGTTCTCTCATAGGAAGAATGCGGTCCAAAATAGCGCAGGTAGGACTCAGTTAATCATCCAGTCAATTTCTCCCTTCCCTCTCCCCCCCCCCCCCCAAAAAAAAGAAAACCAAACCCATGTACTCTGTTTTGTCTTTGTCTGTTTTATGCCACTAGTGTAAATGTGTTTGAGCAGTAAATTCAAAGCATTTCTTTGATTAAATTGTAGAAGTAGTGATTAATACTTTACAATACAATCTGATTAATAAAAAATAAATAACCTCTAGTTTTGTCATTGTAATAAGTGCTTTTCAGATAGCATAGGCAAGTTTTTTAAACAATCCCCAGATAATAAATATTCTCATGGGATATTGGTGAATTGTGATTATGATAAAATCCTTGAATTTTTTTTGAATTCTTACATTAATATATCACTCCACATTTCATTTGTAATATTTAAATAAGGCATTCATTAAATCATGAATAAGCAATATGTGTTGGTGATGCCCCCACTTGTCTTTGGAAGTGCTATCAAATTGCTACCACTGGTACTTTTTTTTCCATCATATTTTCTTCCTTCTTTGTGTCTTGGATCTGTTAGTAGTACCTTCAAGCTTTGTTAAGTCCTACTGGTGCCCTTGAAAACTACAGTAGTTTTTGATCTTCCCTTAGGGTTGGTGCTCTTGCATATTTATGTAGCAACAATATCCCCTGCATTACATACCAGACAATTGGCTTCCAGTCAGTGATGACTTCATCATCAGTGTTGTTCTAAGTATCACCTTTGCTTTATTATCTTTTAGCAGGACTACAGCATTTGTAATAGGTTCGTGGATTGGTTGGTTTGGGTATTTTGGGTGTTGAGGAGTACCTGTAGTACTGCAGTTACTTTTTATTATGTGTTATTTCCTAATTGCCCCTCAAATTGCCACCAAGAGACTGGACTGATAGCCTTCAGCATGTGCTTTATTTGGTTTTGCCTTTGAGGTTGCGAAAATCTTGAAAAAAATTAGTCATCTGGGATATTTATCAATATAATATAGTGACATGAAGGCTTACCTCCTTGACAAGAATATTCTGTTAAAAATAGTTAAATTTTCTTTATCCCTGAGGAAAAAAGAAATGACCATGGTCTGTGCATTTTCAGGAAGAGAAATAAAAGTCTGAGTTTCAGACTTGATCTTTTCTTTAGGGATCTACAGCAAGCCAGCAACAATGCAGAGATGATCATGAACTTGAAATCTAGTCATACCATTTCGTTTGGGTTTATTGTCCAACAAAATAGTACTGAAGTTTACATATGCATCTTGCCAGTGGTAATGCAATGAATTATGATAAAAGAAGTAAAGGGAAGATTACATTCTAATGAACTTTTTTGTGCATGTTTTCTTGATTTTAGATGAAATAGGAACTTAATAGGTGATGCAGAAGTATGCACCTTTTTTGACTCATCACTTTTGATCAACTTTGATCAAAAAAATTACTTTTTCAGGGCATCTTCAGCCTTCTCCTTAGAACCGATAATGAGATCAAGATGCATCCTCCTTTATGAGTTTGAAGTGCCAGCATGATATAATGAGTAATGTAGATTAATCACAGTGTCATTTAAAGCTTAGTTCTTTTGTTAAGCTAAATGATGCTTTTAAAGAGTTAGTGCAGTATACAGGAGACAATGCTGGAGTAGAAATCTACTGACTTTGCCTAGATTCTAAACATGGTTCTTTACTAACAAATTGTATAACTGATCAAGTATCTTATCATTGGGCCTCGGTTCCTTCTATATAAAATGTGAGGGGCCTAAATTTGCTTCATTAGTAAGTCTCTAATATAACTTACCAAGAAGACGGTTAATTTGTTGGAAGTATGTTCCTCAAGTCTCTGCAGCAGCCAGAAAGAATACAAATTAAATAAAAGTCCAGAAAAATTCTTGGAACTGAAACTTCATTCTCTGTGATCAAATTTCTTAGTGGAAAACTTATTAGAGCTGGTTTCAGCCATATCTTAAAAGGTATAGGCCCAAAGCAAGGGAGCATCTGGATTTGAAGGTCTAGTCACAGAATGAAGGGTAAGAAGTAGAAGTGACTCATAACATTTTAGAGTTGGAAAGAATTTCCTTACTGTATTCAGATTTTAAGTCCCATCTATACCTTCCCAAAAGGTCCTCCAGTCTCTGCTTCAAGACCTCTAGTGGTAGAAACCCATTCCCCTGTAAGTCAGTCCATTTTAAATTGACAGCTCTAAATAGATGGTTTTTCCTTAAATTCTGCCTTTCTGTAACTTCATTTATTTATTGGTTGTGGCTATTGGAGCCACAGGCTACTTCTAGCACCTCTTCAATGTGACAACAAATCATCTTTTTTTCTTTTCTACCTCTTCTATGGTCTCACCCATTTACTGGGTGGGGAGGAACCCTTGTAATAAACATAGTCAAGTAAAAGAAATTGTTTTGTCCATTAGGCACTTTGAAGTTGAGTAGCAGACTGCCTCATCAGCCCTCTGAAATTATGATTGACCACCATGGTGTTGATCAGTTTTTGATTCTGCTCACTTCACTCTGCATCAGTTGATAGTCTTCTCAGGTTTCTCTAAAACCATCACCTTCATCATTTCCAGCATAGTGGTATTCCATCACTTTCATGGTCCACGTACTTTGTTCTTCTAGTCCCCAATTAATGAGTCTCCTCTTAGTTTCCAATAAGGCAGTTCTTAAAATACTTGGAGATAATTGTCATAGCCCCATCAAATCTTTTCCCAGGGTTAAACATTCTCAAACCTCACACAGTAAGGTTTCTGGAAGCTCAGGCTTTTTGCTTTATTTTAAATGTGTCCCAGCTTCCCAGTGTCCTTCCTGAACCACAGTCACCAGAATTAAACAGTCTACTTGAAGATGTCTGATCTGAGCAGAGTTCATAGTTAGACTTTCACCTCCATCACTTTGGATAACATAGGGTTGTGTTTTTTTTTTTAATTAATGCTGCCCAAGATCACATACCAAGAGACTACTGAAATCCCCAAGCTTTCCTTGCATTAATTACTATTACTATGTATTTTTGATTTTGTTTTAGTTCCACTATTCCAGTTTATTTTTGTACTGTTTTTATCATCCAGCACATTCTTTGTCCCTCCCTAGTTTTGCCACCTACAAACCTTATTTGTTCCATCTATGCTTTCATCCAAATCAACCATAAAAGTCATTGAACATCATAGTCTCTAAGGAAAAAATTATATAACCCTTCACTACAGACTTCTCTTCAAATTGAACTCCTAAAAATCAGCTTTGGATTTACTTGGTCAATCATGCTCAGACCCATGCAATTTCATTATCATCTAGTCTACGTCTCAGCATTTTATCCGCAAGGATTTCATGAGAAACCTGTCATCTGCCTTGCCAAACTAGATGCACTATCCCCGTTTTGCAGTAGATATTAATGTATATGTGTGTACATATATACATATGTGTGTATGCATACATATAAACATTTACCAATATAGCAAATGTGTCATAAAGGAAATAAGGTTATTCTATCACAATGTTCTAAATAGGCCCATGCTGACTTATTAAGCACTCAAGCCATCGCTTTAACAAGTCATTTTAGAATTTTCCTAAGAATAGGATGGTCAGACTCACTAGCTTACAGCTAAAGGTATCTATCTTCTTCCCCCTTTGAAAATTGAAGATACTGCCTATCTATACTTCCAGGCCACCACTCCTTTACAAGATTATTCCAAGAAAAATCAAAGCCACAAGTTCTTTGAGTATCCTAGCATGGAGTTTATTCTGTCCTGATGATTTGAACTCAATGGAGGGAGGTGGGTACTTGCTTGCCTTCTCAATTATCTTTGATCTGATTTCCCTGTAAATGATTTTTGTTTTCTCCAGTTTGAAGTGATTATCCATGGAAAAAAGCTATCTTTAAATTATCAGTTTTCCATTCAGGCCAAGAAGGTTATATTTATACATGTACAAATGCACACATACAGTTTCCTTGCTAGAATATAAATTTGAAAGCAATGATTTCTTTCTTTTTGGTTTTTTTATCCCTATCATCTAGGACAGTGTCTAGCATATTGTGAGCACTTAATCAGTGCTTCTTGATTGAGTCTCATCCCTTTCTTGGTTTTCTTGCCATGTTTATTTTGAAACAGTTTGTTGCCCTCAGTATTTCTTGAAAACTTTACCTTGCCCACATTGGCCCTCCCTATTCTCTTACACTCATATATTCATCTTCAGATACCTGCCCTTATTTTTTGTATATATCCTTTAAATCTCAACTTCTTATTCATCAGTCTCTTTAAGCACCTTCCTTTTTACTTGTCAAAGTAGATTGTGAATGTGTCACCAGAATCTTGTTCTTGAGCCTCACACATATTTCCCTTTTGGAATTTCACCAATGAAATCTTTAAAATATGGCTGCTGAAGTTGAGGATCATATACTTAGATTTATAGCTGAAAAGGGCCTGAGAGGCCATCTAGTTCAACCCTTTCATTTTCACAAATGAGGCTCAGAGAAGCAGACTTGCCCAAGGTTACGTAGTGTCAGAGAAACTCAGCTTCTCTGACTCCAGAGCTCTTTCCATCGTATCTCACATCCTCATTTATTTGTTTAGTTGTTTGTTCATTTATTTATTAGCTAGCTCTGTGTTCAACAATTTTTATCACCAATTTCGATGAAGATGAGGTAGCAATAGCATGGTTACTGGGTCAGAATTTAAGATAGTTCCTCTCATCAGTTACTATTTTTTCTGTCTTTTGTGAAATGAGCAAATCAACCATTTGCAATAAAAACTAGTCCTTTGGTTCATTAACCCAAAATGGAAAATCAATGAGTTAATAAGGTAAGTCATCCAAGGCAGTATAACTCAAGGTATGTTATTTTGTTCTAAGACTACGTATATTGAGATATTTTGTTATATTAAGTACTCTTCCAATGAATACTTCATCGTGTTGTAGAGAGGACTCTGGATTCTTGATGGTTATAACAACATAGCTTGTACTCCCTGTCCTGATAGTACAGAAGCTCAGTGTTGAACTTATCACTTGGTTGGCTGCCTCCTAGGAGCATTGCAGCCTGAGAGGTTTGCCACTTTAAAGAGGTATTATGCAAGGGATCAGTTGTGGGAAATACCCCAGCCAAAAAAATTACAGATCCCACATAAATGCATAATTTCATTAGTATGCTTTTATATCCCCTACATTTCCTAAAAAATATCCTACCTGCCTCTCAGAAAACCATAACTTCTAGCAAAAAAATAAATTTTTTTTAAATGGGGGAATGTTTAACAAAAATAACCAATGGTTTTGATTTGTTTCTCTTTTTTCCTTCCATTTACATCATAGTAAGTTGTTTTCCTAGTTCTGTTTCCATGACTGTCAGTTCATATAAGTCTTCCCCATGTTTCTCTATTCTTCATTTCTTGGTTCAATAATATTTCATTACATTCAGTAACCATAATTTCTTCAGCCATTCAGTAGACATCTACTTTGTTTCCAGTTCTTTGTTACTGCAAAAAAAAAAATTCTGATCTAAATATTTTAGTGAATATGGGACCTTTTTTTATCTTTGATGTCTGGTCAGATGCTCTTGGAATTTGTAAACTTGTTTGTGTGTGTATGTGTGTGTATACACATGCATATATAGGTGTGTTTATGCCTATAGTTCAGTAGAATTGGTTTCTTTCGTAATCCTATTTTATTTTACCCACTTACAGTCTCAGAAAGGGTCCATAGGCTTCACCAGCCTGCCAGAGGGGTCCATGATACAGAAAAGATTAAGATCCCTGCCATAAAATAACCTTGTTTGAGTTCAATGGTAAAGGGTATGCCCAGTATCATAAAGTATAATACCAAGGTTTCCCTTTTGATCAGCAAGACTGTTCCATGTAGCCCAGACTGTAATAGGGTCTTGTCCATCCATGAGACAGAAACAGCTACCTCACACTTTTTGCACTTGATTGCCCATTTTAATACGAACTGAGAAGCCATATCAACTCAGAACCTTTCATTGGAAGACTTACTAAGCCTCGAGAGTCAGTGATGCACTGAGAGGCATGCTGCAATTGAAGTTGGACCAGGTTCAGAACCCAGCTTTGATACATGATTAGCTGAATGACTAATGGCAAATCATGAAACTGTTCTGAGCCTCCATTTTCTTCATCCTTGAAATAAGGATAATATCATCTGTTATGAATAGGTCACAGGATCACTGTGAGGCTCAGTGAGATACTGCCTTATAGGACTTTGCGAACCTTAGAACACTATATAAATGTCACCTGTTAAATTTTCTCTTTCTAGGGAGCACCATAATGCATAAAGCTCTGGGTCTAGAGTCAGGAAGACTCCTCTTCCTGAGTTCAAATCTGGCCTCAGACACTTGCTAACTGTGTGACCCTGGTCAAGTCACTTCACCCTGTTTGCCTCAGTTTCCTCAGCTGTAAAATGAGCTGGAGAAGGAAATGGTAAACCAGTCCAGTACCTTTGCCAAGAAAACCCCAAATAGGGTCACCAGGGATTGGATACAAGTGAAAAATGACGGAACAGTAGTGGAGAGTACTGGGCCTGGAGTCAAAAAGACCTGAGTTCAAACATCGCCTCAGATACTTTCCATCTGTGTGACCCTGGGCAAGTTACTTAACCCACATTTATCTCTTTTTCCTTAACTGCAAAATAATGATGATAATAGCCACCTGCCTCATAGGGCTATTGTGAGGCTCACAAGAGAATTGGAAGACGCTTAGAACAGTGCCTGAGGTTCTATATAAGCGTTAGCTGTTATTATTCTATGGAGGCAGCCTGGTACAGTAGTTAGCAAGCTCATCTCTGAGTCCTGAAGAATCTGGTTTCAAATCCTGCTTCTATCTATATATAGACTTGCTCTGTGACCCTGGGCAAGTCACTTAACCTCCTTAGCATCCACAGCTAACTCTCTAAGACTGAAGTTGCATAACAGGGTCCCATCTTCATTGGTAGAGGAAGCATTAATAAATCAGATAAATCAAGCATTTATTAAGTACCTGTTATATGCCATACTGTGGTAGGTGCTGAAGATGTAACAGCCAAGAATGATTTGTTGGGAGTACGCTTCTTGTGGGTAGGGATTTTTTTTTTTTAATTTTGTATCCCCAGCTCCTAGTAGAGTGACTGCCACACAATAGGTGCTTATTAAATGCTTGTTGATTGCTTGGGAGTTCCATATACCAATGAAATCACACGTCCAATCTCCAAAAAAAACAAATCCTATCATTGATGTTTGAGTTTTCTGTGCTTTTAGGACAGACCACTAGGTGTCACTATGAAACACATGGAAATTAATACTTGATTTTGGTAGTAGGCGGCTTTATCCAAGAAAAATGTGGCTATTTTAAATAATAGTATGGAAAGATATCAATCCCCAGGTAGTAATCTTGAGTACCAGATTAAAACACCCATTTTGTAATTCCATGGTGTTTAGAAAAGTACATGAACTTGTGTTCAAATGCCACAGAGCCTTCCTGGGCCCCATCATGTTTCTAGCTTATTTGTGCTTGCTAGAGCTTGTGCTCTGTTGGCAAGGCCTTCAAGAAGCCATGCTCACCTCTGCTGTATAATGGATGCATGAAGGACGATTTCATGAGAGTACTTTAGTACTTTAGAAGGGTATCATGAGGCTTAAATGACAGTGTGAAAAAGCATAATTTGCTTGTGAGTTTTTAAGTACTAAATACATATTTTATTTAAATATTCAGAATGTTTTCATTAAAGATAAGAATTCATACTTTAGACCTCTATAGTGCATTCCAGCCCTAAGATTCTCCTCTGTGAAATGCAGCCATAAATTAGCCCCTCTGTTTATATGTTGAGAGAGGCAGGATGGTGATGGGTAAAGGGCATTGAACTTTGATTCAGAGGATCTAGCTTTGAGTCTGAGTTCTAGCACTTTCTAGCTCTCTGACACTTCTGAAACTCAGTTTCTTCATTTGTGAACTGAGAGTAATAGCTGTCTACATGCTACATAGTATATTGTTAGGAGTAAATCATTTCAAAACTCCTAATCCTTTTTGTGTTTATGTAAAACAGGTTCATTAAAAGAGAAGTCAAAGAAAGGCTTTTTTTTTTCATTACATGAGCAGCTTAATTTCTGTTCTCCAAGTAAAATAAATCCATACATTTGTCACGTCTGAAAATGTATGTCTGATTCTTCATTTTGAGGTCATAACCTCTCTTTAAGGAGAAGACAACTTGGGTACCTTGCTTGTGAACTCTGGAGTTGTGGATGGTCATCGCTTTGATAAGCCTTTCAAAGTTGTTTTGGTTTACAAAGTTGTTATTGTATAAATTATCCTAGTTCTGCTCACTTCACTCTGGATCAGTTCACACATTTTCCCATACTGCTTTGAAACTATTCCTTTTGTCATTTCTTATGGTATAATAATATTCCATTATACTCCTAATTTATTCAGCCATTACCCTAATTGATGGGCATACACTTTGTTTCCCATTGTTTGCCACAACAAAAAGAGCTCATCTAAGTATTTTCATATATGGAGGAAGGGTGTCTATTTTGTCTTTGGGGTTTTTAATACCTTTAGGGTACTAGTCAAATACTGTTTACCTGATGGTTGTAGAACTCAAGACCTCCAAGTGGAGAGCTAGAAATCATTCAAAGTCAAATGTTTTCGGGGGGGGGGGGGCGGTATGACAGCCACTGACTCAATCTGAGAATCCATTGTGCACCTATGTGTGTAGTGTGTACACTTCCAGGGCCAGTAAGAGCCCTTGCTTGGTACATTCACACGGTAGCAGGTCTGAATGGTGCTGTTTGAAGTCCCTGGCCTGGGCTGCTTATCTGTACTGTTGAGACAATGGCCGAGATTGTGTTATCCTATGAGTCTGAGCCATAAGTCACACCAGCCATAACATGATCTATGAATGTGAGCTATAAATTGTTATTGGTTGTTCACTTGTTTTTCAGTCATGTCTGACTCTTGACAAAGGTACTGGAGTGGTTCTCCATTTCCTTCTCTAGCTCATTTTACAGCTGAGGAAACTGAGGCAAACAGGGTTCAGTGAGTTGCCCAGGGTCACACAACTGGTAATTGTCTGAGGCTGGATTTGAACTCAGGGAGATGAGTCTTCCTGACTCCAGCTCTATTTGCTGTGCCCTGTGGAGCTACAATTACTATATTCAAACAACAAAGTTTACAAATGTGATGAATTGAGGATATTTTATCCCTAATAATAATTTTTTTTATTTAAGAGCAGAAAGTTCCTAGAACTTTCTGGATTGTTCTTCCATATAGCATAGATATTAGAGGCAGTCTAGCATAGTGGATAGAAAACTGGCCTCAGGAAGGTAGGTTCAAGTTTTGCCTTTTGGTTGCTAGATCTGTGACCCTAGGCACCACTCAGCCTTTCATTGCCCAGAGCATCCCTTTAAAACTTAAAATAAAGGAACAGCTGCCAATCTGCATTGATGTAAAAGAAAAAGTCTCTTCATCTGGAGTTCCAGATAGATAGATAGATAGATATAGATCTATAGATGTGCATGTGTGTATATACTTATATAAACTTTCATTGTTTGAGACCACAGTTAAAGCATTCTGAATAGCCAGGTTTCCCAGGTAGCTGTCTTTATCTCTTTAAACCCCTCCCCCCATTTAAAAACTTTATTCATACTAGGTGTAAGGCATTCATAAACATATTGCATGTATAATCAGTAACTTAGGACTGTGTTTAGCTCAGTGCTTCACATAGTATCTGAACGTTGATTGACTGCTTGTACGTCTAGGCTTATGTGGACCAGATCCAGTCTTGAACTTTTCTCAATAAGTAGATAATAGCCTTTTTTTTTTTTTTTGCAAGGTGGGGGTGTTGGTGGGGGGGGATGTTATTTTTGGGAGGGGGCGGTGAGAGAAGGTTGGTGATAGTGTTGACTAAAAAAGAAAACGAAACAAAAAAGCATTATCAAGATATTTAAAACAAATGCACACAAGAACAGATGAAGCACAGAAGGAAACAGGCAAGCAGGATAGCTTTAAAAGTAACTTAGAATTTATGAGATACTTTGTAAAAAGCAAGTTGTACGTAATAGAGATTGAATTTCCTATGCAATCCTCTTTCTGTTCTACTTTGTATATGGAAATGCCCTTTTTTGTCTTTGTTTTTTTTTTTTATAAAAAATAATTTAAAAAATAATAATTTTTAAAAATAAAGTTCAACCAGAACACAGGTCTATTTAAAGCCATACAAAGGGGGAGTTGGGCTATGTGTGGTGAGTTTTGCATATGTCATCAGACCCAACTGATGAACTAGTTGATTATATTCGGGGGGTGCTAGAGCCAGCATTCTAGCAATGGATATCCTGCGAGCTGATTGTTAAATTTTCAACTGGAGCATTTATACCTCAAAAATCAGGAAACACAACAAATCGGAGTTGGATTTATTATTTTGTTCATTGTCTAGACTTAAGGTGATGGAGAAAATGTTAATAATACAAATTAAACTTAAAACTATGTTATGCTGTACTTCCCCTCCTACCCCCCACAGAGAGCTGATTGTTAAACATTGACCAGCATACCTCTAGTTATGCCAAACTTCTTTGTTACAAGAGATGGCTTCCTGGGTAAGGAAAAGGGAGGAATACACTTGGGGATGAAGGTGATGTAAAAACAAAATATATCCATTAAAAACATTAAATCATGGTGTTGTTTAGTCGTGTCTCTTAGAGATACTGGAGTGGTTTTCCATTTCCTTCTCCAGATCATTTTACGGATGAGGAAACTAGGGCAAATATGGTTAAGTAACTTGCCCAAGGTCACACAGCTAATAACTGTCTGTAAGAGGCTGCATTTGAACTCAGGTCCTCCTGACTTCAGTGCTGGCGCTCTATCCACTGCATCACCTAGCTGCCCTAATATTCTCAGGCAAGCCCAAATAGCAAGGGAATAATATTTTTAGGCTACATTCCCATCAGTGCCATTTCCTTTCTCTCAGAGGGCTAGTCACCATCCCAGCAAAGTCACAACGTTTTTAAATATGAAGAAACTGAGGCCCAAGGAGGGGAAGTAATTTTCCCCAGGTCACACCATAAGGGTCAGAGCTGAGATTCAAAATTGGGTCCTTCGGCACCAGATCTAGGATTCTTTCCACTGCCAAGCAGGAAAAGACTGACCCTGATTATCATTTCCTGTAGTGTTACCCTTGTAGTAAGTCAGTAAACACCTACTGTGTGCTATGTGTTGGGGGTTTTCAAAGAAAAATAAAATTCTGTCCCTGTTTTAAAGGAGCTCACTGTCCAATGGGAGGGAAAGTGTGCAAACAACTATATACAAATACAGTGTGCAGAGGATAATGAATAGGGAGAGATCCACAGAGGGAAGACACTGACATTAAGGAGGATCAGGAGAGGAGGCTCCTAGAAAATGGGGTTTTAGCTGGGATTTAAAGGAAGCCGGAGGCCAGTGTGAGGAGGCGGGCTATTTCAGGCACAGGAAACAGACAGTGAAAATACCCAGATTGGGAGATGAGTTTATCGAGGAGACCAATGTCACCAGATCTCAGAGTGCGTGAGAGAGGAGATTGGAAGTCCAAGTGTTGCACTGGTGCTCCTCTATGAGGAATTCCCTAATTCACCCAAATGAATTATCTGGTATTTCCATTATATGTTTTTTCTGTAAACTTCAGTGTGTCCATGTTTCTTTTGATGGAAATTAAGCTTCTTGGGGACAGAGATTATTTCATTTTTGTCAGTGTCTCCAGCACCCTGCAGAGTCTGGCACATAGTAGGTGCTTAAATGCTTGTGGATTGATTAATTTATTATTTTATAACTGTAAAAGACCATAGGATTATAGATTTAAAGCTGGAAGGGCCTTTGGAGGCCATCCAATCTTTTTTCTGATAAGGAAACAGGCTCAGAAAGCTTAAAAGATTTGTTTAGGGTCAGATAGTGTCAGAGGCGAGACTTGAACGTGGTCCACCACTCTATTCATCTTGCTATGTGGCCTCTTAATAATAGTTTAGTAGTTTATAAACCTAGGGTGACTTTTTAGAATTAGTCAGTAACAATGAAGTGTTTCCTACAGTACCAGACGTTGGCTGAATGATGGAGATGCAAAACCAAATTAATCAATTGACAAATACTTGTAATGCTTTATTCTAGGTACTAGGCACACAAATACAAAAAATAAAACCATGACTGCTCTCAAGAAGCTTATATTCTATTGGTGAAGACAGGAATAAAACTAAGAATACAGGAAAGGAAAAAGAACAAATATTAAGTGCCTGCTATATACTAGGCACTGTGCTAAGCACTTTACAAATATCTCATAGATAGAATTAATTTAAAGAGCATAAATGTAAAGTAATTATAAGGTAGTTGGGAGAGAAGAGCTTACATTTTATCTAAGTAGCTAAATGTTTTAAGCACTTAGGGCTTGAATCAAAAGACTGGGAATGGGAATCAGGATTATGTTTGCAAATATACAATAAATCAATCTCCGTATAGGTGCTTTCTGTTCTTTTTTCTTTCTTTTTTGGAATTCTGAACATTTTATTTTTTCCAATTACATATAAAAACCATTTTTAACATTCTTTTTTTAGATTTTGAGTTCCAAATTCTCTCCTTCCCTCCATCTCCTCTTCATTGAGAAGGCAAGCAATTTGATATAGGTTATACATGTGCAGTCATGCAAAATGTATTTCTGTATCAGTCATGTTGTAAAAGAAAACAGATAAAAAAATGAGAAAAATAAAGTAAAAAAACCAGTATGCTTTAATCTATATTCAGATTCTACCAGTTCTTTCTCTGGAAGTGGATCACATTTTATATCATGTGTCCTTTGGAATTCCCTTGGATCATTGTATTGCTGAGAAGAGCTAGGTAATTCACAGTTCTTCATCAAACAATATTGCTGTTATGGTGTACAGTGTTCTGGTCCTTCTCACTTCACTTTGCATCATAAGTTTTATATGTGTTTCTAAGTATTATATAAGTTCATATAAATCCTTCCAGGATGTTTTTCTGAACCCATCCCCCCTCATCATTTCTTATAGCACAATAGTATTCCATCACAATCACATACCACAACTTGTTCAGCCATTCCTTGGTTGATGGGTTCAATTTCCAATTCTTTGACATCACAAAAAGAGCTGCTACAAATATTTTTATACGTATTGGTCCTTTTCCTTTTTAAAAAAATCTCTGCAATATAGACCTCGTTTTTCTTTCCATTCTGTTGGGCAGGGAGGGCAGCACGGTCCAATGGGTAGAGAATTATCTTTGGATCCGGGCAGACCTGGTTTCAAGTTCTGCCTCTGACACTGTCTCTATATCCCTGCGCAAGACCCCCTGAGAGTAATCTCCTGGTACTCCAGACAACTGTCTAAGATGCAGAGGAGCTACCACCTTGCTTCAGCAGAGAGACTCCTCATCTGGGAGTTCCCTATCACAATAAAATTACAAGTCCACGCCCTATTCTCCTCTCGGGCAGACATTAAGGCCCAACTGTAGCACAAGCAGTAGCTGCAATCTAAGCTTAAAGGTTTTACAACGGCCCCACAGTTATGATGCCAAGTTAAGCTTGAGAGTATATCAAGGGCGGCTGCAGTGAGCCATTCATTCATTCTGCATGCTTTCTACCCAAGAGCTACAAGCAATGCCAACGAATCCAGTGTCTCCTGGTCAAAGAAACCACATTTCCCTGAGTTCAATTGGCCCGTAGCCTTTTGTAAAGAGGCATAAAATAGAGGTTCCAGAAGAATTTCAATAGGCTCTGTAAGCTCCAGTCTCCAGAACTTCCCAATAGAATGCAGAAGACATAGATAAATAGGAGCACAGTTAAAGCTGTTCCTGATAGTAGAATGTGAGTAGTATGTTATACCCTTAGTTGCTGGCCCAGAACAAAACACGCGGAGAATGTCGTTGCTCCACAAATCACTTTGTCACGGTTAAGGCTGAGCCAGAACAGGCTTCCTAAAAGCAGCATTGGCAAGTACATAGTGGGACATGTGTTTTGAGTCTGGGCAAGCACCCAAGTAACTCTGGGTATTTCCATTCCATTGGAGTTCAGCCTTGAAAAAAAAAGTCTCTGAAGGAGGTTCAGGAATAGGTGACCTTCCCAGGAAAGGTTGTAAAAGCACAGCGGTGTCCAGGAGGGCTGCTCCGGCTGGGCAGGGAGCTCAAAAACTACCTGTATGTTATTAGTGCCAATTTGCATTCATGGGCCAAAAGGGAAGTGAATTTTAGTCTTTCCTTAAATCAATTAGGAAACTTAAGTATTGATCTGTATACTGGGGACCTAAAGGAAAAAGACTTAAAAGAGAGAATGTGACAAATTTTATGTTTTAACTGGCCACTAACTAGTTGTGTGACTCTGGTTAAGTTAGATCCTGTCTAAGCTATAGTTTGTAGAAAGAAGTTGAAATGCGTGTTTTAACAAATCCTTTATATGTTGTTGTTGTTGAGTCATTTCAGTTGTGTTGGGACTCTCTGTGACCCTACTTGGGGTTTTCCTGGCAAAGATACTGGAGTTTTGCCATTTCCTTGTCCAGCTCATTTTACAAGTGAGGAAACTCAGGGAAACAGGGTTAAGTGACTTGTCCAGGGTCACAAACACAGTGTCTGAGGCCAGATTTGAACTCAGGAAGAGGAGTCTTTCTGACTTCAGGCCCGGCATCCTATCCACTGTGCCACCTAGTTATATGTACGTATAGCATAAACAGAGTCTCAACTCACTCTCCAATCCCAGCTTTACTGACTGGTTGAGCACAAAGGAAGGTCACTGACTGCTTCGTCTCTCCTCAAGTTTCTGTCCACATGTGGTGTATTCCCCTCCCCAATATTACCATTAATATGATATGGATAATTAATAATACCAGTGCTTAGCTCCCATACCTCTCTCCAAACTCTTCCTCCTTCTCTTCATCTGTTGCATTGTGAACTTTAGAAACCTCTCTTCTTGGCTCATTGGTGACTTCCTCCCTGGACCACCATTTTAGGAAAGACCTCAGATATATTTCACCTCTTTCTCACCTGAACACCCTATTGACTCCTCTTTCTCTTCCACTGATATTTTGACTCATGGGCACACCCTTGCTCTCCACCCCCTTCTAGGATTCCTGTACGATTTGTCTTCTTCTAAGTGAAATGTAAACCCCTTAAAGATGGGGACAGTTGTGCTTGCTGCTCTTTGTGCTCCTAGTGATTTGTACAGTGCTTAGCACATAATAGCACTTAATAAATGCAGTATCTGTCATCTAAAGAGTAATAACATTTATATCATGTCTACTACATGCCAGGCATTGTGCCAAGCACTTCACAAATATTATCTCAATTGATCCTCACAACAACCCTGGGAAGTAGGTGCTATTATAATCCTCCTATTATAGATGAGGGTCCTGGAGTCACAGAGCTAGTAAGTGTTTGAGGCCTGATTTGAACTCAAGTCTTTCTGAGTCTAGTCCCAGCTCTCTATCCACTGGGCTACCTACCTACCTACCTACCTGCCTGCCTGCCTACCTGGCTGTCTACCTGTCTGTCTATCTGTCTGTCTGTCTGTCCATCTATTCTCCTGTCCATATGTCTGTCCATCCGTCCATCTGTCTGCCTATCTCACACTTTTTATCATCTAACTAAAATCAATTAACCCATTGATACCTCTTCAATATCACTGATTAGCAATGAACATCAGTTAGCTTTCGCAGAAGGCTATTTATGAGAAGATACAGCAAGAACAAGAGTAAAAATACATTCTTCCCACCTCCTAACTGGGGCACACATTTCCTCACTTTCTTTTCAGTTTTAAAATTCTTATAACCAAGCGTTGCCTAGGAAATGACCTTCAGGTACCATGTGCTCTGCAAACTAGGCATTTCTGCTACATACTACGCGGAAACACCAAGGAGAAAGAGAGATGGGGCAGGGTCACTCCCTTTTAAAGGTCTACTGAGTCATCAGTCCTTCCTGGTCAGCTACCAGTGAGGGGATCGCCTCTCAAAGTGCCAACCCTTCAGCACTGAATCACACATGGCCAGAAGGCTCCAGAGGTTTTATCATCCATAAACATCCTACCACTAAACTAGTATAGATGGAGTTATGCTCCCAAAGTCACTAAAATGTGGATATCCCTAGACCCAAAAATAGGGTCTAGGCACATACCTTAAAGACAGCAAAGAAAGAAGAAAAAGTCCTTTCCCAAAGTCTTAGGGCCTTTGTATGCTTTAATACATTAGCATTAAAGGTGGGGAGTGGGGTGGGGGTGGGAGGGGAGGGAGGAATACAGAATGGCCCTTGTAGAAGATGGATATTTAGCTGGGACTTGAAGAAAGTCAAGGAAGATTTGGAGCTTTAATAGCTTAAGATGGCCCTGAGACTTTTGGGACCTGATGCATTTGTAGCAGCTGTTTTTGTAGTGACAAAGACTTGGAAATTAAGAAGGTGTCCCCCTTATGAGGAATGGCTAAACATTTATAGCATATGGATGCAATGGAATATGACCGTGTCGAAAGAAAAAAAGAAGGCAACAGTCTTGGAAAGACCTGGAAAAATTTGGATGAACTGATGGAGGGTGAAACAAGCAGAACTATAACAATATGGTAAAAATGAACAATCCTGAAAGATTTAGGAACTCTTGGGTAATTCCTGGTGCAGTAGTCTAATCTGTGGAATTCCAAGTTTGGTTTTGCTTGGCTTAATGGGTTTACTCTCTCTTGTTAATTTCTGATGGACTTTTGAATGACCATTTTGGTGGGAAGGAATCCAGCTGGCAACTGTAAGCTGAGGTCTAGTGACCAGAGAAGCAGCCTTTGTTCTGAACCTACTATACCCCTAGGACAGAAATATTTAGGGAAAAAATAGATACAAAACTTGCCCAGTACCCCCCTTGGAAATAGGTGAGGGAAGGAGCAAGTAAGCACCCAAGACAGAGCTCTTTGTCCAGTTCCCGTTGGGTAAAGAGATGGGCCTGGAGTCAGGAAGACTTGAATTCAAACCCTGCTTCAGATACTTAGTAGCTTTGGGACCCTGGGACCATTAATCAACCTCTGCCTGCCTCAGTTTACTCAACTGTAAAATGAGAATAACAACACCCACCTGCCAAGGTTGTCTTGAGCATCCAATGAAATATTTCTAAGGTGTTTAGTTCAGTAGCTGGCACACAGTAGGTGCTTAACGAATGCTTGTTTTTTCCTTCCTTCCTTCCCTCAAGGCAGAAACCACAGTTTTCATTAGAGAGGGGTGGAGGGTGGAGGCAGATTCCAGAGATATCTATCCATGTTGTCCATCTTCAAACCACATTTAAACAGCCCATGTGGTATACATCATGCATGTGCATGTACACATAGTTTAAAATCGACTCTCCCATTCATCACAATGGCTTTTCCAAACCTCCCCCATCCCCATCTTCTCAGCTGAGAACTTTACCTCATATTTCACAAATTGGATCCATTTGCCAAGAACTTCTCTTCAACTAACTATTGGATATTTTTAACTGGAAGTACAGTAGACATCTTAACTTCAACATGTCCAAAACCAAACTTCTTATCTTCTCCCCCACCAATCTTCCCCTCTTCAAAACTTCCCTATTACTGCCTAGGGTACCATCATTCTCCCAGTCACCCAGGCTTGCAACCTAGGCATCATCCTCAACTCCTCCTTCTCATTCTCCTCTCTCACATCCAATACAAGCCAAGGCCTCTGGGTTTTATTTCTGCAACATCTCTCAAAGTTGTTCCCTTCTCTCCTCTGACACTGCCACCACTCTAGCAAAGGCCCTCACCTCTTCACTCCTGGACTACTGCAATAGCCGGCTTGTGGGTTGGTCTGCTTGCCTCAGGCAAATATAATATATATTCAGCCACCAAAGTACTTTTCTAAAGTACAAGTCTGACCACACACCCCTACCCCCCCCCCCCGGGTCCCCCTCCCTGATCAATAAACTCCGGTCATTCCCTATCACCTCCAGGTTCAATATAAAATCCTCTATTGGGTTTTCAAAGAGCTTCATAATCTGGCCCTTTCTTACCTTTTTTAAAAAATAATTAATTTATTTTTCGTTTTCAACATTCTCTTCCACAAGATTTTGAGTTCCAAATTTTCTCTCCATCTCTCCCCTTCCCCTCACCCCAAGTTGGCATGCATTTTGCTTACCCCTTCCCCCAATCTGCCTTCCCTTGTATCACCACCCCCCCCATCCCCTTCCCTTCTATTTTTCTGTAGGGCAAGATAGATTTTTATACCCCATTGCCTGTATATCTTATTTCCCAGTTGCATGTAAAAACACTTTTTAACATTTGTTTTTAAAACTTTGAGTTCCACATTCTCTCCCTTCCTCCCTCCCCACTCATCCTCATTGAGAAGGCAAGCAATTCGATATAGGTTATACATGTGTAGTCATGCAAAACACTTCCATAATAGTCATGTTGTAAAAGACTAACTATATTTCCTTCCATGCTATCCCGCCCCCCCATTTATTCTGTTCTCTCCTTTGACCCTGTACCTCCTCAAAAGTGTTTGCTTCTGATTACCCCCTCCCCCATTTGCCCTCCCTTCTATCATTCCCCCCACCTTATCCCCTTCCCCCATACACTCCGTAGTGTAAGATAGATTTCCATACCCAATTGAGTGTGTGTTATTCCCTCCTTAAGCCAAATCTGATGAGAATAAGGTTCACTTATTCCCTCTCACCTCGCCCCCTTCCCCTCCACTGTAAAAGCTTTTTCTTGCTTCTTTTATGTGAGATAATTTACGCCATTCTACCTCTCCCTTTCTCCCTCTCCCCGTACTTTCCTCTCTCACCTCTTAATTTTAATTTTTAGATATCATCCCTTCATATTCAACTCACCCTGTGTCCAACTACCTTAATACTGAGAAAGGTCTCGTGAGTTACAAATATCATCTTTCCATGTAGGAATGTAAACAGTTCAACTTTAATAAGTTCCTGTTTACCTTTTTGTGCTTCTCTTGAGTCTTATATTTGAAAGTCAAATTTTCTATTCAGCTCTGATCTTTTCATCAAGAATGCTTGAAAGTCCTCTATTTCATTGAATGTCCTTTTTTCCCTGGGTAGGTGGTTCTTGGTTTTAATCCTAGCTCCTTTGAACTCCGGAATATCATATTCCAAGCCCTTTGATCCCTTAATGTAGAAGCGGCTAAAAAAGCTGTTGTCCTGGTTGTGTTTCCACAATACTTGAATTGTTTCTTTCTGGCTGCTTGCATTATTTTCTTCTTGACCTGAGGACTCTGGAATTTGGCTGTGATATTTCTA
Source organism: Trichosurus vulpecula (assembly GCF_011100635.1). Lineage (NCBI taxonomy): Eukaryota > Metazoa > Chordata > Mammalia > Diprotodontia > Phalangeridae > Trichosurus > Trichosurus vulpecula. The sequence continues at coordinate 215,637,725 of NC_050577.1, read as the reverse complement.
AGAGTTTTCCTTTTGGGATCTCTTTCAGGAGGTAATCGGTGGATTCTTTCAATTTCTATTTTATCCTCTGGTTCTAGAATTTCAGGGCAGTTTTCCTTGATAATTCCCTGAAAGATGATGTCTAGGCTCTTTTTTGATCATGGCTTTCAGGTAGTCCAATAATTTTTAAATCATCTGTCCTGGAACTATTCTCCAGGTCAGCAGTTTTTCCAATGAGATATTTCACATTATCTTCCATTTTTTCATTTTCTTTTGATTTTGTTTTATAGTTTCTTGATTTCTCACAGAGTCATTAGCTTTCATTTGGTCCATTCTAATTTTTAAGTAATTATTTTCTTCAGTGAGCTTTTGGACTTCCTTTTGTATTTGGCTGATTCTGCTTTTTAAGGCATTTTTTCCTCACTGGCTTTTTGACCTCTTTTGCCATTTGCGTTAGTCTATTTTTCAAGGTGTTATTTTCTTCAGCATTTTTTGGGGTCTCCTTTAGCAAGCTGTTGACTTGTTTTTCATTATTTTCTTGCATCACTCTCATTTCTCTTCCCAATTTTTCCTCTATTTCTTTCACTTGATTTTCAAAATCCTTTTTGAGCTCTTCCGTGGCCTGAGACCAATTCATATTTTTCTTGGAGGCTTTGGATGTAGGAACTTTGACTTTGTTGTCTTCTTCTGGTTGCATGTTTTGATCTTCCTTGTCACCAAAGTAAGATTCTAGAGTCTAATTTTTTTTCGTGCTGTTTGTTCATTTTCCCAGCCAATTTACTTGACTTTTTAACTCTTTGTTAAGGTAGGAGTCTGCTTCCATTGAGGATATACTGTCCTAAGCTTCAGGGGATTTGTGCAGCTGTTTTCAGAGATACTTCTAGGGATCTGTAAATTTGCAATTCTTCCAAGGTTGTATGATCAAAGGAGAGGTGTTTACTCCTCTCCTGGCCTGTGCTCTGGTCTGTGAATGACCACAAGCACTCTTTTCTGCCTTGGAACTGTGAAGAAGATTCCTTCGCTACCGCCACCACCAGCTCTGCCACAGGCTCTTCTTTGCCCCAGACCACCACCCAGGACTGTAACCCAGATCCAAGTATGGGCAAAGGAAGAGAATCCTGCCTCAGTGCCAGCAAAGAGATCATTGCAATCCCCCTCTGATCAGCTGCTCGATCCCCACACTGTCTGTGAACTGGAGTTCCAGAAGCAGCGGCTGCCACTGTCACTACCCCTGCCCCTCCATCCCTCTAGCCTAAGGTGCTCCTCTCTCACCCAGGAAAGAGACCTTTCCTGCTGACCTTCTAAGTTGTCTTTGGTGTTTGTGGGTTGAGAAGTCTGGAAACTACCACACCTGCCAGTGATTCAGTCCCTTGAGGCCTGCGCTGGCCCCCATTTGCGCCAGCATAGCCCACACTGGACTTTGCCCATCTCCCAGCCCAGTGCAACAGACCTTTCCTGTAGACCTTCCAGGGTGTCTTGGGCTAGAAATTTGTTTCATTCTGTCATTTTGTGGGTTGTTTTGCTCTATAATTTGTTTAGAGTACTGTTTTACAGGTATTTGGAGAGGTTTGAGGGAGAGCTCAGGCAAGTCTCTCCTTTTACTCTGTCATCTTAACTCCACCCCTCCCCCTTTCCTACCTTTCTAGCCTTATTATGCCTTATTCCCCCATCCCTCCCACACATTCTGTGATGCAGCAACATTGGCATTCTTCAAATAAGACATTCTATCTCCTGACATTTTCACTGCCTGTCACCCACACCTGGTACCTCCTCATCACTATCTCCTGGCTTCCCTAATTTCCTTTAAGCCCTAGCTAAAATCCCATCTTCTACAAGAAGCCTTTGCAGATCTCCCTTAATATTAATGGCTTCTCTCTGAGATTATTTTGATTTACCTTGTGTATATCTTGTTTCTACATAGCTATTTTCATGTTGTCTCCCCCATTAGACTGTTAGCTCCTTGAGAACAGGGACTGTTTTTTTCTTCTTTTCTTTATATCCTCAGTATTTAGGATAGTTCTTGGTCCATAGTGGGTGCTTAATAAATTCTTGTTGACTTGACTTGAGAAGAATCTATTAGTTCTCGAAGTTTTACCTGTGTGTGGATTTTCTCTCCAGAAGGAGAGTTTTGCCTCCACAGATCAAATGCTTTTGGGACATAAGTTGACCAGTTAAGTAGAGTTCATAAGCATTTAATCTCTTTGATCCTGCTTCCCCTTGATCTGACACAAGCCTCTCTTTGACTGAAGGATAGAAAGTGCACATTAACTTTCATCTCTTCCTGATAGCTAAACCGCACCCTTTCAACATCATTTTGGGAAGCAAGATGAATTTTAACAAACCACCAAAGGCCATTTGGTCCTGAGGCTCCATCATTTTTACCAGCTCTCCAACCGTCCTTTAGATCTCCTTTGCAAGTGAAAGGAAGGGAAGGAAGGCACAAAAAGGAAAAAAAACCTAGGTGGGCGTTCTCTTGTGGGAAAAATGATTTATTAAACTGGAAATAATAATTTTGCTGCTTAAATCCAACCTTATGTTGTCCACACCCAGAATGTCGCTTAATCCAGTAACTCTTGGAATACCAGAGATGGGTACAAGAAATTTCCAATTCCCCCAGGCTCCAGATTCACCAAAAGCTTCCTAGTTTTGGTTACCACACCCAGGAGCTCTTGAGGTCCACCCCAAGCTTCTCTTTAGGGTTACAGTTATTCAAACCTATCTCCATCTACCTTGCTTTCCTCAACAAAACTGCTTACGAAACCCTGGTCCACATACTACATGATGTAAATCTTCCAGAACCTGGGAAGAGGAAGCTACACTTGCTTTCTGGCTCATTCTCCTCTACCAAATGACCTAATAATTTCTTTCTAAAACCATTTCAGATTTTGGGGTCTGTTTTCACAAAAACCAGTCTTCTGCCTCAATTCTTTGGCTACAAAGTGGGAGTGCATTCCAGGCATGGGGGTTGGCTGGGGACGGAATATCAAATCCTGGGAAACGGAATATAGCCCAGTCCTTCTAGAATTCATAGTTCATAGTACCATAGATTTAGAGACAGAGGGGACGTTAGAGGCCAGCTAGTCCAAAACCCTTATTTCACAGAGGTAAGAAAATTGCCCAAAGTCACGTTGGTCATTGGTGACTGTCAAAGTGAAGAGTTGAACCAGCGCCCAGAGTCACAGGGCTGGTGAGGTTCAAAGTCCACTTTCCACATCCATCGGCGAGCACTGATGAAGAGCCTAGCCCACTATGTGCCTGGCAGGGTGCTATCCAACATCCGGACCTTTGTGTCACCTAATTTTCTCCTATATACGATTACGGAGAATGGGTTTATATTCCAAATACACGCACTTTCTGCTGTATTAATAATAGCAGTCACCTGAGCTCTAAGGTTCACAAAGTGCTTTACAAACGTTTCATTTTATCCTCGCAGAAACCCCGGGAGGCAGGTGGTATTAATAGCTTCATTTTGCAGATGGGGAAACAAAGGCAGCCTGTTTCCCCATCTCGCCTGAGGGTCACTTAAATAGTCAGTGTCCGCGGCTGACTTTGCACTGAGGGACTGGCCACCCTGGGTCCGGCGTTGTGTCCGTTGTGCCACCTTAGCCGCCTCCGTTCTTTAGGAAGAGTGTCATAAAGGTTGGAACAGGCGGTGGGCGTGGGGGGGGCAGGTGTCGACTGGCCTTCAATGCCATACTAACGAGTGTGGGGTTTTAACTCCTCAGGCGGGCCATAGGGAGCCCCTGAAGGTTCTGGAGCAGGAGAGGGACGCGGTTGGGCTAGGGGCCGTGGGACCGTGAAGGCGGGGGAGGGGAGGAGAGGGCGAGAGAGGGCGGGGGAGGGGAGCAAGTGGAATTTCGGGTCAGACACAAGATAATCGAGGTCATTGCATCGTCAGGTACAAGCAGAGTGAAAAAGATCTTCGGCACCGGAGGACGCCTCACCTAGGTCTAAATCATATGACGTCACAGGACGGACGTCAGTCCTGCCGGCCCGCGCTCCCGAGCTCAGGGCTCTGAAGGGCGAAGACAAAACGCAGCCGACCAACTTCCGCATATGGCGGTCTCGAAGACGCCCAAGGGCGCGCCTGCGCAAAAGCTAGGTATCTTGCGCAGGGGGCGGGCATCCCGGGGTAGGGGCGGAGCCACGCGGTGACGTTAGCGGCTGTGGAGCCGCTCTCCGCCAACCGGCGGGCTCCTGGTTGCGGTGACGTAGACGACGGCGTCACGGTGACGCCGGGCGGAGGGCACAGATTTTAGGGCGGGGAGGACGTTCGGTCTCTGTGAGCCGCAGCCTGCCGGAGCGGACGGAGGCTTGTGTCTCCGCCATCTTAGGTGAGCGGGCGACGCCGGAGGGGACGCTGGGGAGGCCCGGGTGGTGGGCCCGGGGTGGGCCGGCCGCGGGGAGCGGGGAGGGTGGCAGCCGAGGGCGCGCGGCCGCGGCCCGGGTGACAACGGCGGGGCCCTTGCCGGCCTCCGTCGGCTCAGCGCGGCCTCGCCTGCGTTCTTCCCCCAGGAGGATGTACTCGTCCGTGGCGCACTTGGCGCGCGCCAACCCCTTCCACGCGCCGCACCTGCAGCTGGTGCAGTATGAGGCGGACCCCAGTCCCGCGGGGCCCCCGGGCGCGCCCCGCCGTCTCCGCCCACGCAGTCTGGCCGCCGCCGCCGTGGAAGGTGAGACGCCTGGCCCGGCCCCGTGACCTTGGGCAGGTCATCGGGCCGCGTCGGCGCCGGACAGAGGGGCTGCGGAGGATCGCAGCCCCGGAGCTGGGCCAGCCGGCCGACGCCCTCTCCCTTACAGGGGAGGAAACTGAGGCTGAGCAAGATGCAGGCCCGGGGTGGGGGTGGGGAGGACGCAGAAGTCGCCCGGCCCGGAGCCATCGTTCGACGGAAGAGGAAACCGAGGCCGGGGAGGTGACAGCCCCGTAGATTAAGAGCCGGAATGGATTTCGGGGGCCACTGACTTAAGTGCTCATTCTGACAGAGAAGGAAACTGAGACCGGGAGGTCACGGGGTCAGGCTTTTGTTAAGTGCTAGGGCCGGTACTGAGGGGCAGCAAGGAAAGGTCTTGGCCGGAGCAGTGCCCAAGGTCACATGGTGACCCTGCTGGCATCCTCGACTCCTGGGCCTCAGTTTCCCTGTCTGAAGGGAGAAAGGTCGTCGGGGCTCCATTAAGCTTTATCTGTGAAAATCCCCGACATTTGATAGACTTTGAAAAGGTGAGCGAAATGCAGTGCCAGAGCTCTGGACCTAGGAAGATTTGAGTTCAGATTCTTCTCTGATAGTTGCTGGCTGTGTGATCCTGGGCAAGTCCCCTAACCTCTGCCTCAGTTTCCTCATTTGTAAAATGGGGATAATAATAGCAGTCAGGAAGGCCATAGGAGGTAGTAGTGTTAGGGTGTGTCTTCTAAGCAAATTCCACACTTCCACACACCTGGTGGCAAAGTAGTAGCCATGTAAGGTTTATTTTCCATTGCTGTAATTTCCTAGTAACACCCCCCCCCCCCAATTCCAGTGTAAGTCTTAATTTTAAATGTAATAAAGCAAGCTTCAACTATGCCAGGCATTGTAATGTCGGCAGTGCTGTGAGCTAGCCCGGGAGCTAGGAAGACTAGGGTCATCCTTCGGACAGATTTACAATGTGACCTTGAGCAGATCCTGGGCCATTTTCTTAAGACCAGCATTTGCAGAGAAAGCCCTTAAGTCCTGAATTTATTAAGTACCTACTGTGTGCCAGGCACTCTGCTAGGCTGGGGATACAAGAAGAGGCCAAAGACAGGAGCTCACAGTCCAGTGGGGAGAAACAACAAGCAAACATGAGTGCAAGCAAGGTGTAGACATATACTGGAGGTAGTCTCTGAGAAAGCACTGAGATACAGGGCTGGAGAAGATTTCTTGCAGTGATGGCTCTTGCGGCAGAAAAATTTATAAAAGAAAGAAAAATCCTTTTCTCTGATCAAGGAGCGTTTGATCTATTTAAATACTGTTAAGGTGAGAGGTAGGTCTGACCTTATCATTTATCTCTGATCAAGGAGCATTTGATCTATTTAAATACTGTTAAGGTGAGAGGTAGGTCTGACCTTATCATTTCTCTGACAGGAGAGAACTAAGATTCCAGGGGTAGAATCATTTAGCATGACATTATCTTGTTGAAAAAAGATAATTTATCCTAACTTGTTGAAATGGATGTTGTTAACTGTGTGTTTTAAATCCCTGTAGGGCTTTTGTGGCAACCTTAAACCAGCAGGGACAATTAGCCCCTGGAGTGGATCAGTAACTGCTGGACTTCTCTTCCTTTCATCCACTCCTTTGCTGATTTTTTTCTAAATAGACCTCCCTAGATTTTTTCCATATCATTGTAGTTTAAATTTTTTTGTGCATATTTACTGTAATATTTTTGTTCATGGTCCTATTTACAGATTGTAAGAAGGTTGGTAAACAGTAGGGTGAAGTATTTGTGCTAGACACAAGCTAGTTTACTTTCTTTCTGGGAAGCTCCCTTAGTTTTGTTTTTTTTTTCCAAATAGTAAAGCTGGCTTTCCCAGTATTTAAGAATCAGATACCTGGTATTTATACTGTCGAATCTGTATTGCTAACTTTAGGTGCCAAATATCTAATTTTTGTGACTGAATTGGCAATTGAGCTAGACCTTTTATAAGTGTAGCATGTTGGTCAAATTGGGCAGTTATGATTCTGTGTAGAAATATTTCTCTCACTTGCAGTATTGTGGTGTCTGGAGAAAAAACCTTTTTTTTTTTTTTCTTTAAATGAAAACAGAGCAGTATAGCTGCGAATATGGATCTGGCAGATTCTTTATCCTTTGTGGCCTCGGAGGAATTATTAGCTGTGGCACAACGCACACAGCATTGGTTCCCCTAGATCTGGTTAAGTGCAGAATGCAGGTTGGTTTGGCATGTTGGACGCCAGTCCATCCTTGCTGCATGGCTATGAGAGTGGCGAGTGTGGGCCTCTACTAACCAGCTGTGTGCAAATCCTAATTGGCCAGAAGGTAAGTTGCTGTCTAGTAACATGAGTTTTTCTATTAAAAAGCATGGTGTGTCTTGTTTCTGCTACAGAATACAGTTGTGAATATGGCTCCATGAAGTTTTATGCGCTCTGTGGCGTTGGTGGGGTTTTAAGTTGTGGCCTGACACACACTGCTGTTGTACCCCTCGACTTAGTGAAATGCAGGATGCAGGTTTGTACTGAGTTGGCTCTGTGAAAGGCTTTGGGATTTGTGGCAAGATTCTTAAAACCATAAAATGCTCTTGAATGCAAGGAAGAAAATAGCAGAAAATCAAATTCTGCCATTCATTTGAATATTCATGATGCAAGATACAAGATATTCAAAATACTGCCTTTTTTTCTTAATTGGTCCCCAAAGCAGTTTAACCTCTACTGACAAGTAAAAGCTGTTACTTCTTACCTGAGGTATTTGAAACCTGCCAGGACTTTTTTAAGAAACACTTTGGGGGAGGTGCCTTCTCTTTCTTGCCTGATTCTTATGCTGCCTTTTCCAACACAGCTGAAGTGTCTTTTCAGTCATTTGGGTCCTTTTTCTTATCCCTAACCCTAGTTACCAGCTTCTGTGTTGTCCATCTTGTTTTAGCTGCATTATGAAGTGTTACTTTGGCAGTCCAAGTTTTACTGTCTAGGATTTGCTTATGTATTTTTTTTTATAAAAGGGTTGACTTTTAATATATCTGTACATAGGTTTTTTGTGCTTAATTTTTTAAAAAATCAAAATGATCAAGGGTTAAAAATAATGAATTATAAAAAATTTACTTATCCGAAACAGGATTAGAAGTCCATTTACCTATAAGGGAGGGAGGGAGGGAGAGAGGGAGAGAGAGAGAAAAATGTGAAATGTGAAATATTAGGAGTAAGAGGAAGGTGAAGTATCCCAGCATTGACAGTAATAGTGAGATAAGATCTTTTTATCGTAGATAATTGTAGAGGTTTTCTAAAGGAATGTGAACAGTTTTCTTGACTGACATACTGGGCTAAGTGTGTTTTGCGATGTGTTTAATAATTGAAGCACATTGTGTTCAAAAATACCTAGGGAGTAGCTTAATTAATATTTTGATGTGTATTGTCAAAAAGTGTTTTACTTTGATACCTTATTTACAGGATATGTATTATAAGTCTACTTTGTGCTTTTTAGACTATTAAAAAATAATGCCCATATTTAAGGAGTATTAGGCTCAGTATCATAGTGAACCACTTAGTGCTTGAATTCAGGCGTTATCCTTTCAATATTACAAGGATGGCATGCCCGTATTTCAGTGAGCTACTAGTGAAAGTAAGTTTCCTTCAGAAGCATTGGGATCTTATGGCTCAAGTTGAAGGTTTGGGGAGATGTTACATCTTTTTATTTTGTGTGGCTTTTTAAGGTGGACCCCCAGAAATACAAGGGCATCTTTAATGGATTCTCCATCACACTTCGAGAAGATGGTGTCCGTGGTCTGGCCAAAGGATGGGCCCCAACATTCATTGGCTACTCCATGCAGGGTCTCTGCAAGTTTGGTTTTTATGAAATCTTCAAAGTCTTGTATAGCAATCTTCTTGGTGAGGTAAATAATCTTCTCTTTAAGTATATATACACTAAACTAGACTTAACAGTTGTTATTTTTCCAAAATCAGAAACTGAAATTTAAAGATGTAATATGCCCAAGGTCATAAACCTGCTTGGTGACGAAATCCAAAGTTATTTTTACAATACCACGTTGCTTCTGCCTTCTCCAGTAAACTTAGGCCCTTTGGCCTGGATAACCAGAAGGAACCTAGGCCAGGATATGAGAGGTCCGATTGTACCCCAGATTGCCTGCCAACGTTTAGAGAATGGGAAAGTGGTAAATTAAAAGTGTGATTGCATCTAACTTCGTGTCTTATGTGTCAAAGCTGTAATTATGAGTATAGCTCTCCCTGTACTTGTTTTCAAAATGATAATTTAGAGGTAATAGGAAAACAAGTGAGACAGGAAGTCAGAGATGGTTCCCTTTCACTTAATTTCTCATTTTGGCATTTCAGGAAAATGCTTACCTCTGGCGTACATCCCTGTATTTGGCTGCCTCAGCCAGTGCTGAATTCTTTGCTGATATTGCCCTGGCTCCTATGGAAGCTGCCAAGGTCAGAATTCAGACCCAGCCAGGTTATGCCAATACCCTGAGGGAGGCTGCTCCAAAAATGTTTAAAGAAGAGGGCCTCTTTGCGTAAGTGATTGATCTAGATTCTGAGTGGAGTCTGTTTGCATGGTTTTCTGGTCTTTTGTGGGTCCTTTCAGTCATTTTCTGTTAGCTTGGGCAAATAAAATGTAGCAGGTTCCCTAAAATGAGCCAATAATATAACTGACTACTAACAAAAAAGGACTAATCTTGACTTAACCATTTAGGCAAGCATTTGTGATTGAAAGACTTGGCCCCAAGTCTCAGCTTCGAATCAGAGGCCACACAGAAGCAGTACCAGTGTGAGCATCCCATCCCTTTGTTTCTGAGCTCTCCAGTCTGCTCATCTATAAAATGAGGCCAATACACTATGCCTCACAGGCTTATTGGACAGTAATCCTCTTGTAAACTGGAAAGCTCTTCTTGAGTTACTAAGTAATTTTATTTGCATTAACTTGTGCACAGTGCCTGACACATAGTAGGCACTTAATGCTTTTTTACTACTCTCAATGTTCTCATACTCTGTAAATCCTTTAAGGTTTAGTTCTTTAATCTCTGAATCTATTTTATTGGTACTTGGGCCAGTCTGAGCTGTCTCTTTAGAGATGGCTTATCTTATTTTTGTGTATGGGTATGTATATATTTGAAAAAAAATTTAAGTGAGAAGATGTGTTGATTTAAGAGTTTACACTTCAGTGCAGGTGTGTAGCCAACATGCTTCCTTAGATCCACCTTTGTGGATGCCAACTCTTGTTCTGAGTTCTACTTGCTAACGTTTGTTTCTTGTAGTTCCAGTCAAGAGGCATCCAGCAACTTTACCGGTTGTACTGTCAAAGGTGCTTGAGTCATTGGCATGTGAGAGGAATATACCTGCATATTAGTCATACGTTCTGGTAGAAATGGCCGTGTGTCATTTTTTACTATCAGGACTTGATTGGTATGCGGACAGACTTTAAAAAAAAAAAAAAAACTTTGGTTTTAAAAGTGTAGTTTTGTGTTACATTAACTACTTGGGTCTTATAGATTCTACAAGGGTGTTGCTCCGTTATGGATGAGACAGATCCCATACACCATGATGAAGTTTGCTTGCTTTGAGCGAACTGTTGAGGCCCTGTACAAGTATGTTGTTCCGAAGCCCCGAAGTGAGTGCTCAAAGGGAGAACAGCTGGTGGTGACGTTCGTGGCAGGTTACATAGGTGAGAAGTGCTTGTGAATCTTCAACTGCTTTTGAATAGATAGATACTTGCGGCTTTTAGTTATCGAGTCTCAGTATCGTTGGGATTTTGTACCAAGTTTAATTCATTCTTCCAAACAAATTCCTTTTCATGTTCTGTGACTTCAAGACTGAGGCATCTGGTTTGAAACTCACCTTTATTATTTTATGTGACATTGAGGCATGCTGTGTCACCTTGCTTCTCTAAATGAAGGTGATCAGACTAGATTGCTGTGATTTCTTTCCACTTTACCCGATGAGCCCTCAGGAGCAAATATTTTTATAAAGATTGTCTTTGAGTGTTGATTAAATTGTTGAAAAGGATTGACACTCAGCTAAAACTCTTATGGTTGGCACTTTGTGAATGAAGACTCACTAGTTTCTGCAGAGAAAATACAAATCAACAACTATACCTCTCCAGTATACAAAGTATAGGGAGCCTAAGAAGAGTGAACACTTGAGTTTTACACCTTCATAGTTGGTCTGTTTCTTACAGTGGCATTAGCCAGGTGAGCCCCCACCCTAGGCATAGTTATTAACTGTCCACTTCTTCTAGCCGGTGTTTTCTGTGCCATCGTGTCTCACCCTGCTGACTCCGTGGTGTCCGTGCTGAACAAGGAAAAGGGCAGCTCAGCCTCACAAGTCCTCCAAAGGCTTGGATTCAAAGGTAGAATTTTGTCTCTTAGATAAAACTCCCATACAGGATTGAATTTTCCCCCTCATTTCAATGTGCTTTACCTGTTATTTTTACCAGGTGTATGGAAGGGGCTCTTTGCCCGTATCATCATGATTGGTACCCTGACTGCACTGCAATGGTTTATCTATGACTCCGTGAAAGTCTATTTCAGACTTCCTCGTCCTCCTCCACCTGAGATGCCAGAGTCTCTGAAGAAGAAGCTTGGATTGACACAGTAGATAAATTAAGATTAACTATGGACTGAATCTGCTTGCTGACCAGTGTTGAGCAAACGTAAAAGAAACTTTTATATATTTGACTGTGTAGATCGTCTCTTCCTGATATAATTACCGGTTGTGCCCTTGCCTGATGCAAGGGTTTCAAAATGTAACTGTTGGAATAAACAAACTATTCGTGATTCTTGCTTTTTTGTGATCTGATTTTCACTTTTGAGGTGATAGATTTAACTTGCATTTTTTTATGTTCTGAATTTAATCATTGACAGAAATAGGACTGCGTATGAAACCCCACATCTACCTTATATAAAGCTTGGATTTTTTTTACAAGTGATCCTCCTTGTCTTTCTCCTTCTGTTTTAACATTTTTTTAATGCTAAAATGACCCTCTTCTTTTTTTGCATCTTCACCTTTCCCACCCCTTGAAAAAAAAGTTAGCAAAACCCTTACAGTTCTAGTCAAGAAAATAAATCCCTGCATGACCACTTCAGAAAATGTATGTGTCTCGTTGTTCTTGAGTCCCTCACCTCTGTTGGCCTATGGAGAGCATATTTCATTACCAGCTATCTTATCTGATCATTGCTGCTCAGAATTCTTAAATTTTTATTTTTTTCCTTTCACTTTACATAAAACATTGTTTTTGTTCTGTATGCTCTGCATTAATTTTTTGTTTGTTTTTGGCAGGGCAGTTGGTGTTAAGTGACTCGCCCAAGGTCACACAGCTAGTAAATTCATTAATTGGCAGGCTGGATTTGAACTCAGGTCATCCTGGTTCCAGGGCTGGTGCTCTATTCTCTGTGCCACTTAGCTGCCACTCTGCATTAATTTCCATCTAGGTTTCTGAATCCTAATCCCTCATTTCTTGTACAATGTTTAATTTGTATTTATATGCTACCATTTGTTCAAGTATACCCCAGTTGTAGGGGTTACGTTTCTAGTTATTTCCTAGCAGAATTGTATTTTTTTATGCATATGGGTAAAAGGACTCCTTTCATGCCTTTTGGGGCTTAAAGGACTATGAGTGGTGTTGCTGGGTCAAAGGGATCCAGCTGGACAGTTGAGTGACTGAGTAGAACTGCTTCCCAGGATGGGCCAGTTCACAGCTCCAGCAATAGTGTAGCCCCTCCATTGCTGGCATTTTCCTTTTGTCATCTTTGCCAAGCTCAGGGAGTTAAGGTAAAAATTCACTTTTTTTATTTTTCATTTTTCTGGGGTAAATAGTTTGTATTTCTAGAGAACTGACAGGGTTTAACTCAGCATGTTTATGAATTTAGACCTTTTATACTCATTGGGCTACCTTAGATACTTAGGTTTTTGGCACAGATCTGTGGTGTCATTGTGACAGAGCTCCTGGTAAGGATCCAGATCACCTGTTCTACAACTTAAGAAAAACCACCCCACCTTATTGATTGCTTTTGTATGAACAGAACCTTCATTTCTGAATATTACCCTCCTCTACCCAGTGAACCATCCCTTGTAATAGAATGGAAAGGAGTGAGGAGAAACATCAGAAGGCAGTTTTTTCTAACCCCCCCATGTTTTGACAATACAGTGTTCCACACGCCTACTGTTCTTCACCTCTTCAAAGAAAGAAGTTAGTTTTTCTCCCCATCTCTTGTTCATAATGTCCATTTTGTTTTTGTTTTATATTATTCCCATTTACATTTGTTAAACTTAGGTCCTTTTGCTGGTTTTACTTTACTCTATCAGTTCACATGTTCAGCCTTGTCTGACTCTTCGAGATCCCATTTTGGGTTTTCTTGGTACAGATCCTGGAGTGGTTTGCCATTTCCTTTTTTTTTTTTTTTTTTTTTTTTTGCCATTTCCTTCTATAGCTCATTTTACAGCTGAGGAAAATGAGGCAAACAGGGTTAAGTGACTTGCCCAGGGTCTCACAGCTAACAAATGTCTGAAGCTGACTTCAGGCCCAGTGCCCTCTCCACTCACTGAGCCACCTGGCTGCCCATCAGTTCACATTAAGCTTCCCTTCTGTAACTTAGTTTTAACAACTGCCTAGAATCGTGAGAGAATAAGCGATTTGCCAGTTAAATCTAACACCCTAAGGAAAATGATTTCTGGTTGGAAGCAAGCCCAAGAGTATCTTTGTATCTTTCTGCCTGTCCTTTTCCATCTTGAAAGGAAAAGCAGACAAAACTTGAGCTTCCTCTGGATCAAACTGCTTCCAGGCCCCTTTGACTTTACAGTGCTGATTCTTAGCATGGTGTTTGGCAGATAGTGCTGCAGGTAAGAAGTGTGGGGGGATGATGTGCTACCTAAAGACAAGGAGTAGAATTTGCACTGTTGGCACCTATGAATTACAGAGATAACTGCTACCCAGAGAAGGCCCAGTAACAGCATAGGCCCAAAGAAGTCATGTTCTTCATTAGATGAATCGAAGTTACTCATTATGGGTATTCTATTGGGATTATAGAATGGTTATTATTGATTTATCTGTTGGCTTATGAAATATGCTTACATTTAATTTAGAGGCAGAAGTTGCATAGTGGGAGGAAACCTGGATATACTGTCAAGAGAACAGTTTGACTCCTTGGCCTTGCTATTTTTGCAAATGACTGGGCAAGACATTTCTCCATCTATAAAAATGAGGTTTTTAGTGCCAGATGATTTCTGGTATTCTAGAAACCTTCCAGGCTCTAAACTCAATTTAGAACGAAATAGGGTTAAAGTAACCGCCTTTACTCCTTTATTAATAAGCATTAGATAGCTCAGATGTATTACCTGCTAGAACATCCTTAGCTTGTAGTTATTACACTCTTTAGCAAATGAAAGAGTGACTTTTTCCCTTTGAGTTTACTGATAAGGATTCTGAAGGTTAGACTGCTTTTCTTCGTGTAGCAAATTAATGGCAGTATGAGTTGAAATTCTTTTTTGCCCCCTGTAAAAATACTTTTGCTGTTCACAGGGTTCTTAATTAAATTATGCCTTGTTACCTAGCTGCAAAAAGATATTCAGGATTTAAATAGTATTGTTTCAGATGATCATACATAGAATTTGGCTCATTGTTTTAACAACTCCATGTGGTAATCTCCATAGTAATTTGAAAATTCTTGAAAAAAAATCTACAATTTTTGCTAATTTGTTATTCTAATTTACTTTGTTGTTAAGTCGTTTCAGTCGTCTCACTTTTCATAAGCCCATTTTCGGTTTTCGTTGTCAAGATACTGGAGTGGTGTGCCATGCCCTTCTCCAGCTCATTTTACAGATGAGGAAACTGAGGCAAACAGGGTAAAGTGACTTGCCAAGGGTCACACAGCTAGTGAATGTCCGAGGCCACTTTTGAACTCATGAAGTTAAGACTTCCTGATTGCCAGCCCAGTGCTCTGTGCACTTTGGTGCCACCTAATTGTCTTTTCTAATTTACTAGTGCAGTTCTGCAGAAGATGGAATTTCCTAACTGGAAGTTACCAGTGACAACAAGATTTTAGTCCCAAAGAAAATTACTACTTGCCCATGGAGTTGAGCTATAAAGCTTTGTTACTGTGACTTAAGTGATGGATTTAAGTTTTTTTTTTTTTAACCTTCATTAGCATTTAAAGACCTATAAAACTTAATCACATACACAAGTCTTTTGGGGCCACATCTGAAGATGTTTGATATGTAACTGATGATTTTTAAGCTTGGTCTTTCAGTCCAGAGTCAAGTGCTGAGCACTGATAGAGAACCATGGCCCACTGGGCCAAGTGGGAATTGGTGGATAATGTATGGTTATGCTTTTAATTTTTTTTTATGCACCTTTAAAAATTAAAGTTATGGGGCAGCTAGGTGGTGCAGTGAGTAGAGCACCGGCCCTGGAATCAGGAGGAAGTTAGGTGGCTTTGATGGGGTGCTTGGGTGCTTGTGCTTGGACCCTAATTCTAAAAGCCTCTACTTGGGTGCCTGTGCCTGAACCCCAATTCCAAAACCACATCCAGTTCTAAAATCACATCTCTCCCTAGCCTCCAAATGCTGTCTCAATTTTTCTCTAGCTCAAGGGCAGCATGCCCCAGCAACACACTTATCTCTGCTCCTTTCACAGTAGGCAGCTGTGCCTATCTATAGACTGGCTCCCCTGTGTACTGATAATTGTCTGTGCGCTGGGTCATGACAATATTTACTAATTGACCTTACTGAGATGTGTCCTAGTTGTAGTCAAATGTATACTCATATTTATTTTGTCTAACAAGACATTTGATGAGAGCCACCTAGATATTCCCAGTCAGCCCTGACCCTTAGTTAACTTAGTGACTTTCACAGTCAAAACCACTCCTAGTAGCCCCCACTTGGGCTATTTCCCAGTGAACTCTGGGTAATACACCTGCGCAATAGATACAAAAAATGTATGTTCCTTTAAGAACTGACCACCATTTAACCACTCCCTAATCCCACCCCAAAACACCTAATTGACATGTTTCACCCCCAAATCTCGTATGTAAACTTTGCATCCCTGTAAGGTTGCAGGTTCCCTAAGAACGCTATTACTCTATAAAGCATAATAAATCTTTGCCACCTTGACTTAAAGAATGCTTGAGATCATGAATTCATTCCACACAGCCCCTACCCTCTCCAGTACTCGGGTTCTTGAGGGGTACTCCCCCTCAACGAACCTATCTGGGAACTTTAGTTTTGGGATTCCTGAATCCCTGGGTTTTTCTCCCTTAGCAGCTTCACTGGGATAGAGATTCTCTTCCCACTTAAGCAGATTTTTTTTTTTGGTGGCTCCCACCCCCACCCCTATAAGCCTTTCCAGATCCCTGGAAGGGGAAAAGCAGCAATAAATGGTATGAGCAAGATCTGTAAGATATTTGGCACGTTGCTGTAAAATAATGAGACTGATTTACCTTCTTTGAAGGCAAGTACTATCTCATTTTTGTCTTTGTATACCAAGTGCCTGGCTCATAAATGCTTATTGATTAATTGTAGTCATGCAGTTCATGTCTTTGGACATCTGAAGTCTTACCGTATTAGTCTTTTTATCTGAAACAAAGTTGAGAAAATGGAGAAGTAAAAAAAAGGCTTCTGATCGACCAAGATAACACCCTTACACCAAAGTTCAGTTAGAGGGTGCCCAACTGCATTGGTAGACGCAGTTCCTATTTGTAGTCTAAGATTCAGAATTTTAGAAAATTTCGGGAGCCTTGGGAGGAGTAGCACTCTCACTGGCTGGTGGGACCAACAGTCCTGCTTCCAGCCCAGCCCTCACTGCCATCATTCAGGGAAATGGCTCGTGTGGGGAGAGGGTTGGCCATCTCTACTAACTGCAAAACAGTTGGCACCTAGGACAGGCAGACCAGTCTGGCTGGGGCAGCAAGGCACTTAGGGTGGGGGTGGGGGATGGTAAGAGGCAGATGAGAGGCATTATGGGCCAGGCAAGTTGGATCAGCACCACGACCTTGATCTTCATTTCCCCTTGGATCCTGATGGAGACAGCCTGGAATCCTGAGCCCAGTACCTTCCCATGTCATCCTGAGAAGTGAACACCTTGGAGATGCAGCCTGAGGCCTGTCTCTGGTGCTACAACCACAGCTCCCCAAAGACCCAGAAAAAAAGTCATCCCCAAAGTCCTTGGCACTATCAAACAGTTTCAACATCAGAAACTACTAAGATTCGATCTGAGGAGAGAACATTAAATGAGGCATTACTGTCTGCTTTGCTGTTGCACCCTGAGGACCACTGAAATGTAAGCTCCTTGAGATCAGAAACTGCCCTGCTTCTCTGTTAGGGTCCCCAGTTATTAGCACAATACTTTGTACATAGTAAGAATTTAGTAAATGATTTGTTCATTCATTCAGAAAAAAAGAGTGGGAGAAAAAGAAGGCCAGGGTCATTTTAGTGGTAGGGGCAGTAGGCCTTGAGGAGATCCCTATGATTACAGCACAATGAATGATATGATGTAATGATGACCCTCTGTCAGCAGGAAAAGGTTAAATTACATTATGGATACTTCTTAAAGAAGGCAGGGAAGTGTGCGATACAGTTTAGAAAGATTTCCTTCTAAAAATAATTAAATTCAAGGTTTAACGTAATATTAACTAATGTGCTTATAGAGCTCCCGACAATCTGGCAAACCTATCTTACCAGTGTGAGTATAGAGGTGGGCTTAGAACAGGTGTTGTTAACTTGGTGTCTATGAACTTTTAAAAAAATTAATAACTGCATTTCAATGTAATTGATTAATTTTGTAATCCTATGCATTTTGTTTTATCTATCTCAAAACGTGCTGTTGAGAAGGGTTCATAGGTTTCACCAGATTGCATAAGGGATCTGCAGCACAAAAAGGTTAAGAATACAATTACTCCACCACACTCAAAGTCAGTGATAAAGTGCTATGTCCTGAGGCATTTACCAAGTGAGAGCATATCTTGGTTGTTCAGTAGGTGTGAAAGTAGCCTGAACTCTTTTTTGTTCCAAGGAAGTCTGTTTGGATTGACTAGGGGACTTGGGTGTGCCATTTAAGACCACTGATCTAGTGGGAACCAAAGATTTCAAGGGCACATCAAGGCAGGAGAGCAGCTCCAGCCAAGTCCCTGAGGAATTGCTTGGATTGGGGAAGGGGTAAGGGGAAGGAAGGAGAACACCTTAGCCTAGGCCTGGATCTCCTCCTTCCTTCCTTCCAGCAGTGTCCTGTTAGCATTCCTGGAACAACTGATGGCAGTGACTTCAATGACAGCTAAAGACAGACTGCACTAAGAAAGCAGTAGAAAAAGTACGCTATTGCTTTTCCCTAGGACTTCTAGGAGCTGAGAGTTATCCCTTTAACATAAGTGCTTCCTCTTCACTTTGTATGTCCTTGTGGCACAATGTCACAGACTTCTGGGGCATGTTTGTCCCAGCTGTTCTTACTCCATTACCTTAATATTACTTTCTAAAAACCAAGACATTGATACTAACAGATAATCATACTGGAAAGTACACTGGTGGACACTCATGAGTTGTGGCATTAGAAAGACACCCTGAATCCATCAGGGTTACCCCTGGAGCTTTGAGGAGACAGCCTGCCAGTGCAGTTGGGGACATTGGGATAATAAGGACCCTCAAAGACGTTCTATGTGGGTTATACTGGCCTCCTTTATATAGTCCTTATTTCTTCCAACAGAGTATTAGGCATTCTCTGAATTCATATTCCTATGTGCTAGGCCTGGGATGCACTGCCTCTTCATCTCAACCTCTCAGAATCTTTTCTTCATGTGCTTTCCCTTTTCAAATGACCTTGTGATCACTGCATACATGCCACATTTTATAGTAGAATGTAGACTCCTTGGGATGAAGGACTGGGTGGGTTTTTTTCTTTCTTTTTTTGTCTTTGAACCTCCAAAGCCTGACACAAAGTTTCATAAAGTGCTTATTGAATTTATAACTATTCAGAATGACTACTTCCTTGAAGGTTCCAGATGATGGTTTTACTTAGGGAAATGTGTCTTGACTGAAGGGAAGTATATCTGTAAAATGCTTATTTCGTTTCTTTTTAAAATATAAGAAAATGCTATAAGGAATGACTGGTATGAAAAATTTAGAGAAACAAGTAGTTTTGCACTAACTTCTGCAGTAGAAAAAAGCAGATCCTAATTATACAATGATGACAATATAAAGTCAACATTACAGGTCAATAAAACTGGCCAATCCAGTGCTTAGTCTTTGTACCATATTCCCAAAGGTAAAGGACACACCACTCATTATTATTAAAAACTGGTTAACTATTTGGGGAGATTTTATTTTGTGGATGGGTACTATTTGGGTGTTTGCTGAAAAGTGTCCAAATTATCAATAAATTTAGAAAAATGCAAGTAAATCAGAAAGTGTTTTACATTCAAAATATGACTAGCACAGGCAAGTGGATGTAAAAACCAGTCATCCTTCTTGTTCAGCATGCTCAGTGTTTGCTTCTCTTTTAAAGTAGCTCATGTCTTCCTTAGAAGTCACTTTGCCTTTCTACACTTCAATAGCTCCCCCATCCACTGAGGCTTTCCCATTTTCTTGCATGTCTCCTTGGCCTATACCCTTCTAACCTATTATGCTACCACCCTCTCTTCTCATCTTCCCAAGCTTCTCAGAAAAGTTGCCTATATCCTATGTCTCTACTTCCTCACTACCTGCTATCACCTCTTGAAATGTGGTTTTCATTCCTGGTACTTCATTGAAATTATTTTTTCAAAGAGCTGTCAATTCATTCCAAACTGACCTGACTACATTATCACCCAGGAGTCCTCAACTCTCTATATAATGGGAGACTTTTAAGAAATGCCTTGCTGACATCAAGGTCCATGTCTACAGAATTTCCCTGATGTGTAGTCTAGTAATCCTAGCAAAGTAAGAAATGAGGTTAGTCTGGCATGACTTCTCTTCCCTTTCTAATTATAATTGTTTCCTGAGTGATCAAGTAAAACAGTGCAATCTTAGAAAAATTCTCTACCTTTTTTTAAAATTCAGTTTTATTTTATTTTGGAACAGAGATCTGCCTTCTTTCCTTTCCATTGCGAAGGCCAGAAAAAACAAAACTCATTACAAACACGTACAGTCAAGCAAAACAAATTCCCACATATAACAATGAGATCCGCAGAGCTCAAAAACCAAAAACTTTTGGAGAGAGTTTAAGTTTAACAAGTTATTCATGCCTCAAGTAGAATGGCACAAAACTAACAGAATATACTTCACATTGTTTTAAACATGATCTCCAAACTTCTTGAAAAGCCTTCACTAAAATTTTCCAAGTGCTTCAATTACATTTTTACAGTCATTCAGATAAGGGGCCAGAACTTGTCAGAATCCTCTGATGCTTTGTGCAAGGTATCCCTGCTGGAGATTTAGGGGGAAGTGCAGGGGTGATCAGAAAATCAGGGGTGATCCTTCCTGTGCTAGACTGAGGTGCCCCTCATGGAGCTGAACACATGCTCCAGGTCCTTGTTGAGAAGACAATGAAACTTCTGACTCCTGGGGACTGGGCTGGGGGGAGGTTGTCAAAAACATTTGACTTCAAGGAACCTCCCCTATCTGTAGTCTACATGAGGATTTAAGGAGACTTGGACCTGCCTGTCTCTTTTGTGACTTTTTTTTTTAAAGCACTCTCTCTCTTGGATTTATAGCAAGGGGTAGAAGGATCTTTCTCTCTTTTTCTGTCCTGATGAGTCCAACCTGCTCCAAGCCCAGAAGATATGCTGAGTTTTCTTTTAGGATTAAAAGGGGCTGCTACCCTATTGTTAACATCATCTGTTCTTCTGTATAGTCAGTGTGGGGCACGGGAAAAGGCATGCTCAAGGACACCTGAGTTTAGATCCCAGCTCCAAAACAGACGAGTTATGTGACTCTGGGAGAATCACTTCATTTATCTGAGCCTCAGTTTCCTCATCTGCACTCTCCTAACCCACAGGATGACTGTGGGGAAAGTGTTTTGCCAACCTTAAAAGTGACTCTATTAGTGTGAGCTCTTGTTATTTTAAAAATGGTGATGATCCCAGACATTATCGGATGAGAAGATGTCTTCCTGATCTTGAAGACCCTGGAGTTGGCTAAAGTAAATTCTCTTGGAGTCCCTGGGATGGCAGGGAAGCCATTTGCCCCACTGCTGTTTGGCTTAGGAGTTTTGTGACTCTTCATGTGTGAAAAGAAATCAGCCAACTAAAGAGCTGACGTGATAGTAATGAGTGATTATTCCTATTTGTTTGTGTCTGTGGATCCTCACAGAATTTGAGGTGCTATTCACAGCAAAGGCCCAATGAGGTGTTTATGGAATCAACAGCCAGACAGTCTTTGCTGAGGAAAAGGAAGAGTCACTGCATTAAACAGCTCACATTTATAGGGCCCCCTTCAGGGTTGCACAGGTTCCACCCCCTTCCCCCCCGCCCCCCGCAATGATCCTGGGAAGCAGGTAAGGCAAATATTTTCCCCATTTCCTCCAAATAGAGGTTGAAAGGACTCACCCATGGTCACATGGCACAGCTAGGCAATATGAGAGCCAGGCTCTGACCCTGAGATCTGATCTCCAAGATCTCACAAATTACTCTACTCTATGACATGGTCTCTCTAGGACATACTTCCTACTGGGTTCCAGAAATGGAGGTTTGACTTTTAGGTCAACAGACTCTCTTTTTGGTAGCGGTCCACTCTGAGGATTAATTCCATTTTTACAGACCAGTCTATGGAACTAAGTTTTCACAACCACAACCACATAATTTCACAACCAAGCAGACTATTTCAACCAAGATATCTAAATCTTGGGTCTTTAGTAGGAGGCAAAAACATGTTGTACCTTATTAGGTCTTACACACACGAATAAATAATGTTTTTATGATAGTCTTCCACATGAAATCTTTCATGATCACCCACCTTCATTCCTTATATCTATTTTCTGTATAGCTATCTATGTACATCTCTAAACCAACTAGATTGTAAGCTCTCTGAAGGCTTTTTGATTGATAACCTAAAACTCAATCCTGGTTATGATTAGCTAGCTATACTTAACACATATAGGCACAGCTATGGCTCCAAGAACTGAGTGAGACATTGAGTCTGAAGGTGGCAGAGTCATGTAATGAAGCTGAAGCATTCCAAAACTTGCCCAGCCCATTCTGGCAATGGGGAGACTCATGCCAGGGACTGAATTTTGTCAGGAGTTACTAAAGTCTCCCAAAAGCATTCCAGCACCTGGATAGAAACATGAGAGTACATGCTCACTTGCTGAAAAACTGAAGTACTCAATTGTTACACAGCTCACTAAAAAACACTTTTATTTTACGACACATTTTATCAAATACAAGAAAATTCAGAAGCTTCCCATATTTTAAGTATTAAATTTAAATCGTTTCTATCAATGTGTAATATAAGTAAGGTCCCATTTTTCATTTTTTTTTTGGTAATTTAGTTTAAAAAAACCAATTAATTTAGGGATTTTTAACCTGGGATATGTGAATTTTTTTCTTTATAAATTTCAATATAGTTGGGTTTCCTTTGCAATCCTATGTATTTTATGCACTTAAAAACATGACACAAAAGGTTAAAAACCCCTGAATTAATTTATATCTGAAATTTTGGTTATTTCCTCTTTCACATCCTTAATCTCAGTTTGAACTATAGTTAAATTAGATATTTTTTCATTTAAGAAAGCAATTTCTTTTTCTCTTTGTAGCAAGTCAGCAACCAATCTCCCAATTCGTAAGGTTAAATCATTTATCATTGGTTCCAAACGGGAAAAATCCTTTTTGAGGTTATAAACCTTAGGCTTTAAATCATTTGCAAAATTCACTGTTTTCAGAATTTTAGCCCTGTCACTTTCTAAGTTTAAAAGTCTATCTGAATGTTTGGTGAAATCACTCTTCAGTTCAGAAAGCATCTTCCTAGCAACCTGAATTCTTTCTGAATTTTCAGACGCTAAACTCCTGAGCTTTGCGGTTCGATCAATGCTACTAGAAAGAAGGTCGCCTATGTTTTTGATCGTATTCTGTTCTGCTTTTTCTAATTTGCTTTCCAGGTCTTGTACAGATTCTGTCAATGAAGTTACATCAGTTACTAACCCTGATATCCGCCTTATATCAGTTTTGACAGCTGTAATCTTGAGGGAAACCTCTTTGGCCAGGAAAGTTGTACTCTGGTCTGTGTTTGTAACTGCTTGATAAAGAGCTGTCAAGTTGTTGTTCAATTTATCCCTTTTTTCAGTTATCCTGTTGGACCAAGTTTTCAAGTTATAAACATCTTCCTGAAGACGTTTTAGATGAGCAATGATCTGAAAATCCTTCAACTGTTTTATCATAGCTTCAGACTTCTGACACTATAGGAAAATAAAATACAACAAGGATTACAAATGATAAACCCAACATTTTAACTCGACTTAATTTAAAATGTTATTTTTTACTGCAGCTTTTCCCTTTGCCAACCTGGAAAGTGATAGAAGTTTACATGAATTAAAAACCTTTAAGAGTAGATGGATTTACTATGGGAAGCTGCCCTTCTGGTAGCTTCGATAAACTATAAGAATGAGAAAATTCACAGACACTTACATGAATATTAGTTTTTGACTGTCTTTGAATTATAGATGCTTACTGACTGAATGCTTGAGAGAAACTGTAATAAATACACGCATTTGTCAAACAAATTAAGCACTGAATTCTAAGACTTGCCAATGTAGTGGTTTCCGACTATCACGGGCTCTTTTCAGATACAGAAAAGGCAGTATTACTTCATTAGATAACAATTCCCAGGCTTTTTTTTCCTCCAGTAGTCAACTACTTTAAAAGATCAAAACACGTAACATTTTCAATTCCCAACATTCAAAAGAAGGCCACTGAGTATATTATGTCTAGATAGTGGCAAAAAAGATGTCTTCTAATAATGACTAGGAAGGGGAGGAGGAAGTCTCCATTCGGCATAATGATGGATTTCGAGATAAGGTGGCCAAGGAGGTCCTCAAACACAAACCTCAGGGAATTTATGATAATTTGTACAGGATAAAGCATTTATTAAGTGCTTCCTATGTACAAGTCCCTGCTCTCAAAGAGCTCACATCCTAATAAGGGAAACAACACACACTAAAAGTCTCTTCTGCAAGTTAGATAGAAGGGCGTGGTGGCAAAGCAGATGGAATGCCTCTTGCTTAATGTCATTTTTCACTGATCGAGTCATAGAATGAATGCATATGCTTCAGTGTTCCATCATATTCTCTGACACCGAACTTGTGTGACACTGATCAAGCCATAATTTTCCTGGGGATCTCAAACATTTCTCCATGCTCTAACTTAAAAAAAAAATATTCTACGCAATTTTCTGTCAGTGCAAAAAAAAAAATACTACAGATCAGTATTTCCTTGAAAATCCAGAAGTTAAAATTGGATTAGCAAAAGTATGCTAAAATTGTGGGGCATGTCTTTCATTAATTCAGTCATCCATTCAACCTACATTTATTTTTAAAATTCAGTTTAATTTTTTTTTCAATTCTGAATTCTGTCACCTACAACACCCCCTCCCTCCCCCCACCAAATGAACAAGCAAGAAAAACAAAGCTTGTTATGAACATGTACGGTCAAGCAAAACAAATTTCCACATTTGCCATGTGCCAAAAACAAAAAAAAAAAAACCCAACTTCCTTCCATCAGTACTCTGAGTGCATCAGCTCTCTATCTGGGGATGGACAGCTTGTTTCATTATGAGTCCTCTGGAACTGTTCATTCAGCCTATGTTAAAATTCCTACTATGTAATAGTTTTTTACCTTGAAAGCCGCTCAACAGGCTGAAAAAACTATGATTATAGCTGTGTCTCCCAGAGTGGATCTGCAAGTTTAGCAGAACTCATTCAACTGAATGATCTTGATGAGTTTAATCTGTCACCCCAAATCTATCTACCAGGCTCAGTGAACTGTGGGCAACCTCAAAGAGCGAGTCTCTGCTTCTCAAAGAAGATCAGAGAATTCTGACTTAGAAAGGATGTTAGCAATGACCTAATTCAAGTCCTTCATTCTGTGGATAAGAAACAGAACCTTGAAAAGGTTAGGTAACTTGTCTAGTGTCACACAGCTTGTGAATGACAAAGCCTGGACACAGGTCTTTTGACTCCTGATGAAAAGGTTTTTCAACAACAACAACAGCCAATATTTCCCAGTTTTTATAAGAGGGCCACTGAATTTTTAGGACCAGTTATTTACATTCACTGGAAATTGTCAAGAGGATAAATACTAAGTTTGTATAATTTGGTTTGCTTCATGTGCTCAGCATCACAATAGAATAATTAGTGGTTAGAGAAAATTACAAGGTCATTGATAAATTTCCGTATAAACCGACTTTAAGCTTTCTAGATAAGGCTGGCAGGCGGAGGTTTTCCTGTGCACAGGTAGTGCTAGCCCACACCTACCCATTCTGGCACTACAACCTTGAAAATTGGCGGCATGGAGAGTTCCAGCCTAGCACTGATTCAGGGTTTGGTTTTTATTTAGTGCATTTCTGAATTTGGCCATATGCCTTGAAATGTAAGTACATTCTTCCATTCGAAAGTGACTGCCATCTGATTGGTGGCTATTCCTTAGCTGAATATCACAGGCACTGCCCCCCTTTGATGTTCTGTCAGCTAAAAGGCTTTATATAGAAACTATTCTGAGAATTTAGAGAAGGATGCCCTCCGGTACTAGGTGTATGGATTCTGTTCCCAGGCAGTAAGGTTTGCTGCTAGGCTTTGAAAGATCAATAAATGTACAAGTGCTAAGGTAAGCTGAGAGGGAAGTATTTCCTTTTGCTTCCATTTGAAGGCACAAAGGTGGAAGTAAACAAGATGTGAACCAGATTAAAATGTAATTGGGATATGTTTAATAAAATAAAAATACAATATAACATAGATAATGTTAACTTGTGACTTTCTAATGGCTTCTAATTAAGTTAGATACCATTGGTGTAAAGAACTTGGGTGTCAGGAAGCCTGAGTGTAAAGGTGGAACCTAGCATTTATCTCCTGTGTCATGTCCCAGGTAAGTCAGTAACCTGGAGGTCTCATTTTCCTCATATGTAAAGTGATGGGGTTGGAATAGACCATTTCTAAGGATCAGGAAACTTGAAAAAAATTCATATCTTTCCAGTTTTACTACTTGTGTTGAGGGAACCATCATCCTCCCAGTCATCCAAGTTCACCATCCAAGAGTCATTCCAGATTTTTCACTCTCCCTGACCCTCCAGAGCCAAACGACTGCCAAGTCTCACAGATCCTGTTTCCACAATGTGTCTTGCATCTGCTTCCTTCTCTCCACTGCCATATCTGCCACTCAGTTTAGGTCCTCATCGCCTCTTGGCTGAACTAGTGCAACAGTCTCCTTATAGGTCCGTTTCTAGTCTCCCTTCTCTAATCCTCCCTCGGCTTAGCTATCAAAATAATCTTTATAAAGGAAATACCTGACCATGTCAGTATCATGTAAAACAATCTCCAGTGTCTTTTGACTGTCGTTAGCATAAAATACAAAAATTTCACCCCAATATTTAAAGGTTGGCAGGAGCCCACCTTTCCAGACTTATCTCGTGACTCCGCTTAATGCACTCTTTATTTCTACAGCCCAAATTCTGTATGTCGTCTCCCACTGCTATGTCTTTGCATAGTGTGTCCCTGAAGCCTGAACATACTCCCCTCATCTCCACTTCTTAGTATTTTAAATTTCCTCTCAGGCTCAGTTCCTTCTCCTATAACAAGCCTTTCCTGATCCCCTCAGCTGTGTTTTCTCCCTTCTCATTTTGTTGTTTGTTTACATATATACACTAGAAGAATATCCATTAAGGCAGGGACTATTTTTTGTTTTTGCTTCTTCAGTGTTTAGCTGATCCTAACTGGGTGCCTTGCATATAGAATGACCTTCATTAACATTTGTTGAATTTAATTCACTTCCTTACATCTCTAATCAACTATGACTACAGATGCTGGCCTGAAATGTATATGGCGTCTGTAAATAGTATCATGGAGTGCAAAGAAATGCTACCCGGGAGTCAGAAAACAGATTTCAGTTCTGGCTTTGATAACTTGCCATGTGACCTTGGGTGACTCATTTCACCTTAAACTTCAATTTCCTGATCTGAAATATGCAGGAGTTAGATAGATGATGCCCTCCAAGGTCTTTTCTAGAGCTAATGTTTTATAAATGAGATGTGACAATAAAGGAATGAGACATTTTCACATGTGGTTTATGTAAAAAGGTTCATTTTTTGAGGGAGTCTGGCATGCTTTTTTACCCAAGGTTCCATAATCTGCCTTGTAATACAGATAGACATAAATGAGGTTTCATCTTATTGTTCTATTTTGTATCAAGCCTTGATCAGAAGTGTGGATTCAATTATGGGTTTATGATTACAGATTAGGGGACTATTAAACCTAAATTTTACAGTTTTCTTTGGAGTGATGAAATAAACACCTAATAAAGTATCTAAGCCCACCTGGTCAGCTGTATTAATTATTAGATTAAAAGTCTTTAAAAGTCTACATTTGGAAATTTTATAGCAAGAATACTTAGGGAACTTTTTTTTTTACAGTTAGCAAAAGCCCCTCTTTCTATACTTCTTTGTGTGATTTATGTTGTAGTAAGGAAGATAAAATAAATATGGTGAATGGAAATCTTCTATGAGCTAATTTCAAAATGAAAACAAAATTAATTACTATCTCCTTGACTATTTCCAGGGCCCACAATTCCATTGGCATCAATGCAGGTGGCAAATCCTCTGTAACTTAGTGTTCAGGAGTTGCTGTGGCTGAAAAAATTCGCTACCTGGTGACCACCTTCTGGCAATAAGGCACTACAAGCTTAGCTGGGCTCCTCCTTGATTGAGAGATGGGGGCTCTGTTGCTGGGCCTTTTCCAGCTCTGAAAGACCCACCAGAGCTTGGCCTCTGCTTACCTAGCAATCAAGAATACCTTGATTGACCTCTACAACACCATGCACCATTAGACATCAGGGTAGGACTTTAATGGAGGCATTATTGTAGGTGAAAGAATTTTTAAAAAGTCTTGAAATATAAGTGAATTATTTTCTTAAAGGGAAGATAAATTTTATAATTCCATGTTTGTTACAATATGTTGAGATTTCAACAGCTGCATGCAAGAAATGAATGAGAAGGGGAAGGTGAATTTTGTGTATATAATTCAGACTAATATTTTTGAAAAATCAAATTTTCAGATCCTCAATGGGAAGCATATACTGAGCCCCATGCCCTATGAACGGTGTCCTTATTTATTGATTATATAAATTATAATCTGATCTACTTCACACACTCATGATGTTGTTGCCAAATTCCTTGGAACACTCCCTGTAAAGTATGGTGGGGCCCTTCACTTAAGCTATGTCCAAGTTTGTAACTTCAGTTGTACTACATTTGGTAACATGAAAAAAAAATGTAATTAAGATATCCACTAAGAGAGAGAGAAAGAGATCATGTCTGCCTGGAAATTTCTACTAAGTCATTAAAGGGTCTATGATGATAAACGGAGGAGGCAGCATAGGGGCTAAAAAAATTTTATAATAATAACTTTCGCTGATATTCTAATCTGTTGTGCTATTTAAAAACTCCAGACTGTTTCAGTTCATAAATTTTCTTAGGTTAAATTAAATGATATGGTGTAAACAAAGAACAGAATTTTGTTAGTACACAGTTATGGGTAAGAACGTTAACATTAAGAAGTCAAGAAATTTAAAGATAAAATTCCAGGAATTAAATCTGTGTCTTGTAACCACTCCATCTTAAAGACTCAGCTCATGTCCCTCAGTGTATTCAGACCCTGCTTTCTGTGGCAACTCTACATAACTAAGGACAAAAAATACGAACAAGAAAAATAATTCATTTGGGTAATTTGAATAACATCTGGAATAATACTTTGAGTTGAGATATTTGAAAAAGGCAGAAGTAGTCTCTACATTTTATTTTACTGTTTTTATTGTTTAATATATTCCTCCAATACAATCCATAGGCTTATTTAGTTTATCTGAGTAATAAATATATTACTTCATTAATCTGATAAGCTCAAGCATACAGAACACAGATAAGAACCAAGATGTGAGCAAATGAGATCTGCTTAGCTGGAATGGATGACGCAGAATTGTCCATGCACTAATAATGCTCATGCAATGAACTCCTAGGTGAGTCCCTCAAAGCTCACCCTCTGCACCTATTTATTCACTCTTCCTACTCACACCAAGTGTGTTTCTCTCATTTCCTAGCCCACAGAGGCGCAATGGAGGTGAGGGGGTGCTGCCGGAAGCAGGCATATTGATATTGAGAAGTGATTGCTACCACTGTGTTGACAAGGCACCACCCCCACAATGACACTGGTGTGAAGTAGGCACAACAGGTACCATCATTCCTATTTTACAGAGAGGGAAAGGAAATGAGGCTCAGGAGAGCTGGGACTCAAAGCCAGGTCTTCTGACTCCTAGTCTAGTGCTCCTTCCACTATACCACATGACAATATACACAATGACTCACAACTCATAGCAGTCTGTGGCCGCCTGAGGCCTCTGTAAAATAGCTCATGCTTCTAATGACAACCTAGAGGCTAAATTATGTCAACTCTACTCTATTTAAGAAGGCAGGGAAATATGTCACACATTTTAGAAACCTCGGTGAAAATGGATATGATTTTTGGGAAGTTTTGGTGTTTAGGTGGCTACATTTGGTTATCTGGAAGATCCTCTTATGTGAATGAGACCCCTTGTTCTGTGATCATGCTGCATAAGTGAGGCGTTTTTACCATATATCAAAGTAACTACAAAACACGATATAAATGTATGAGATAACACACTTCCTCCTAACACAAATTGGCCGAATTTACTGTTCGCCAATTCCTTTATTTTCTAGGTCGTACTCTAAAATTCCTTTTTCCCTAATACTTGAAGATGCTATGAACTCTTGAACTTTGCCCTTTAGAAAATGTAGTTCATTCTGCATTTTCAGCATGCTGTTATCATACTGCATTCCTTCAAGGGCTTTCTGCATATCCATAATATCCGACACGGCTTTCAGCATATCATCTTCCATGTTAAACATCTTCATGGTCAGATCTTCCATTTTCTTTTCTGTCCCTATCAGATCTTGGGAGACCTTCAGAACCGAGTGAACGGCGCTTTCGAGCGCCGGCAAGTGGGTCTTGCATTCTTCCACTTTAGGCTCATAGTCAGTCAGCTTATTGCTCAGATCTATTTCTCTAGCAAAGAGACTTCTTTGTTCCTCTTCTAACTTTTCAACTGCTTTTGTATCTGACACTAGCTGCTCTTCCACTTGTAAAAGATCGTCGTCTTCTTGCCTCTTGATGGTTCTAATATTTCTCATAGTGCTATCTTCCAAATCTTTGAGCCTTTCAGTAAGCAATTTTATGCCTTGTTCAGCCAGGTTAATTTGGCCAGTAACATGAGAATGCATACGTTTGGCTTCAGATTTTAAACCGCCAGTATGAGCATTCATGTCATCTAGGTTTCTTTTCCAGGAATCTGTAACATTCTTAAATTTCACATTAACGTTCTGCATCTTTTGCATGAGCATCTGCTCACTGTTCTTAATGTCATGGATGATGTTATGGAGACTGGACACTTCCTGCTCAAATTGGGTCATCAAAGATATGGCTGATGTAGTTTCCTGCAGGACACTTTCAGTAGACTCAAGCTGCATTTATAACACAAAACAATTCCCAAGTCTACTTAATAGCAGTTAATGGTGGAGAAACACACACATTAACAATTAGGAACACAAGAGATGTGCAAAGTTCAAGTTCTGAAGATACTCTACAATATATAAGCACATCAGTATCAGAGCACTACTCACAAAGGGGAATTCATTTACTAGTTGTTTCATTTTATGACTTTTGTCAAAATTAACAGATTACATATTCAAAGTTACAAAAATATATACCTGCACCCTTCTCAAGGTCTTGGAGATTTGTATCTTAGTAAATAATATTAAAAGCAAGAGAGAATTTCATCTTAACTACTTTTTATCTTTTCTGGGGTGTATAAAAGTGATCTAGATAAGTTTTATAATTTACTCAGCTGCCTCTAATTTACAATCTGGTTATTCATTCAAAAAACATTTGGATAAAAAAATTTTTTTTCATAGAAACATTTTTCTTTGTGGTTTTCCAAACCTCTTCAAGAGAAATTACCTTAAAGTTATACTTTGTAGAAATTACAAACAAGTGTAAAAATGAATACAGAAAGTTAGTGAGATTGAAAGCCCTTACAAGTTTTGATCTAGATCCGTGATTTTGCTGGTGTAGGGACAGTTGCAAATTGTCCTTTGCTCTTCAACCTAAGTCTTAAGAGAGTTTGCTGGGGGCTTTTTGAGCTTAAATGAGCTGCCCAGGGTTAGGCAGGCAGTATGTGCCAACTTCCTGAGTCTGAGTTTGGCTCCTAATTGACTATGCTGATGTGATGCCATCTCTCAGACTCTGTACTACTCGCCTAATAATAAGGTACCTTTAGATTTTATATTCTGACATGCCCCTGGGAACACTGGTAAACCTCCGCATAGATCTATAGTTTGTAGTACCTGGAACTGAGGTGCCTTTTATTAACAATGCTAACCTTGGGGACATACAGAATTTATCTCTCATAGACAAAGAGATGGCTTTGGGGGCCACCAGGCCTGTGCTAAGCCAGATTTAGCTAATGGAGCCTGGAGTGGATCATGACCACTCTCCTGGTGTCTCCAATTGCTTAAGGCCACCCTTTGGTCAAAGGCCTGTTTCTTTCATAGAGGTCACCCACTTTCAGGACTTAGAATTTCACCTTTACAAATAACTCCCAAATCTGCAAGTTCTCACCTCAGGATCTCTAACTGGATACTGGACAGCTTTGTTTGGATGTTCAGCCATCACCTCAAACCTAACATGCTAAAAACCAAACTTGTGGTCTTTACATTCAGGTGGGTCCCTCGAAACTATATAGCAAAACTTTCACCATAGAATTGTTTCAAATATTGTTCACACTCTTTCCCTCCCAGACCTTCTCAGTCTCAGATGCTGCATCCTACTTTAATGATAATGAGGGACCAGAATCTCTTTGTCCACAGCAATTATCTGTAGTGTCAGTCATTATTTTTTCTCTTTTCCTTCTTGCATCAGAGGAAGTAGTATCTCTTTCCAAGGGCAAACCTGTCTACAGATGGTCTTCATCCCAATCCCTCCTACCTTTCCTCCTTATCTGAGATCCTCTTTTTTGCACTTTCAACCTCTCCCTCTCTACTAGCTTTTTTGCTTCAGGCTACACATATTAAATCTCTCTTTTCCTAAAAATAAAAAAAAGAATCCTTCTTTACTCTTAAGTTACTCCTCCTGGAGATACTGCCTCATCTCTCCTTTTACTAGCATTCTTCATGAATGAGTACTTTACACTCAATGCCTCCACTTTACAACTTTCCCGCTCCTCAATCTCTGGCAATCTGTCTTCCATATTCTATGTAAAAGATTCTTCTGAGGGTCATCACTGAATTCCACACTGCCCAATCCAATGGCCTTTTCTGTTTGCATTCTCCTTTGTCTCTCTGTCGTATCTGACACTATCAATTCCCTTCCTGCCTTTCTTGAAACTCTCCTCCCTTGGGGTTCCATGGCTCTGCACTTCTGGGGTTCTTCTATGAATTTTCTGTCCACCCTTTTTTGTCCATCTCCCTGGCTCTTTTTCTTCCCCTTGCTCCCTAATTTTAGGCATTCCCCAATGTTTTGCCTGAAGCCTTTTCTACTTTCACCATCTCCACTCCTTAGAGAACTTATCTATTCTCATAGCTTCAACTAACACCTTGGGGTAGGGGACTCTCCAATCTAGATCTCTAGTTCCCATTCCCACCATGCTCCAGCCCCCATTTCCAACTTCCTGTTGGTTAGTTTTACCTGAACGTCCCACCAGAAACTCAAATTCAACTTATCTAAAACCAAACTCATCATCCTTTCCTGCTTTCCTTTTCCCACAAGGGTCTAATATCTTTTTGTATTTTTATGAGTCCAATACTGTAATGAAAAATAAGACATTTTTGTAAAACCCTTAAGGTATGCATTTGGATAAAGTACCTTATATTTTTTAAGCACAGTAATCTTTACCAAATTTTCTTATGTTGAAGTTATTACCTTTTCAGAAATTAAATCAACTTGACTTTGAAGGCTATGGAACTCTGCAGCTTCCAATTTCAGTAGCTGGTATTTATTTTCCACATTATCAAACTTTTCTGACTGCTGAAATACAAACCTGTAAAAGACAAGCAAACAATAGTGATAGGGCTACACATTACACATTTCAAACAGGTACTATTTTGCATCAAGGTTGTAAAGAACATTCCAAATCCACAAGGTCATAAATTTAATTCTGGGAATTAACTTCTTATTCCTTTTTACTGCTGAGAGGGCTTTGAGCTGACTTGCCCAAGGCCTCTGAGGCCACAGGAAGTAGCTGAGGTGGGATTTGAATTCTGTTCCTCTGACTCTTCAGGCAGGGCTCCTTCCACAGCACCATGCTGCCTCTAAGAAAATCTCTATTATGTAAAGTTGCAAGGGAGTTTTATCAGATTTAGCATAATTATTAAACAAAAAATTTTCACAAGTGATAACTGAACATTACCTTAAAGGACATACCCACTTTTGAGATGAACAAATATATTCTAAGATTGAGCAGTTAAAATTGATCACAAAACTTATGAAAATTATTTAATTCAACTAAACTAAATAAACATGTAGTTTTATAGTTAGATAAGATATTTAGATAGTTAGATAAGAAACTGCCTTATTGAATTTATGGTCTAGGAAGCAGGTATGGTACATACACAAATATCTACATGAGAAACGCATGCTACACATTCAAGCAAAGTGCTAGGTGACGAGAAGCCAAAGCGGGGTTTGTTGTTGGCTATTTGGGGTGGCTAGAAGGTAGTAGCTGGAGGCTTGGCAGAAGGTTTCAGTAGCCAGGGATAGATTCAAAGTCCAAGAACCTGAGTTCAAATTCTGATGATGCCACTAATATCTATGTGCCTTTGGGCAAGTGCTTTAAGTTACCTGGGCCTCCTCTGTACACGGAGGATTTGTACTCTTCCACTGCTAACCCTGTGACCGAGTTAGCCTTTAGAGGATGTACAAAGCCACCATGAAGAGGTGGAGGATGGGGAAGAAGAGGGAGGGCTGAATATTTTCAGTCTGATGGAAGGAGGTAAATAAAAAGAATGTCCAGGATGGTTGAGGAATTCAGCTGGCTGCAGTGCAGAGTATGTAGAAGGGTGGGAGGTGAGATAGGGCAGAAGGCAGAAAGAGCCAAACTATGAAGGGTCTGAATGCTGGGAAGGGGAATAGGAAGCCATTTATAGATTCTGAGCAAAGAAAAAAAGGCATCACTGAACAGGGGGGCTGTATCTGGCAGGAGGGTGAGGAATGGTTTGGTGGGTGGAGAGAATGGAAGCCATGTCATAGTAAAGAGGGTTTGTATTAGTGCTGGCCATGGGAATATAGGGGAGAGGACAAATGTGAGAGATGTTGGGGAGACAAAATTAATAGGGCATTATTCATCTCCAGGAGTGTTTTCCTGAAGAATTAAATTCAGCGGTGTAGGAAACAAGAGAATCTCCAAGTGATTTCTATAAAATCTGATTACCCTACTTAGACTGTGTAAACTTTTTTCAAGCTAAAATCTTATTAATGTCTCCCTTAGGGTTATCATTTCCTGACTTTTTTTTTCTCATCTACCCAAGTCAGCATACCCAAACATGCAGTGAAAATATATGACAGAAGGCTAAGATATATTATATGTGTGTATGTCTGTGTGTGTTTGGGGGCAAAAGGGTGTGTTTGGGGGCAAAAGGCAAGGACCAGTAATGATCTGCCAGTCCAAAGGTCAGAGGTTAGACAGCACTAATTTCAGCTAACAAAGAGGGAACAATCCTGTATTGAAATGATCAAGTCTCTAGATATAGTGAACCCTCAAGGTTTTTAGGCCTCTTAGGCTTCTGGGGTAGTTGGGTTTGGGAGGAGCTGGGGTAGGAGCACTGATAGATGCAAAGTGGTCTCACATAATCTATCAACAATCAACTCAACAAATATACATTATGTACCTAGGATGTGCCAGGTGTTGGAACAAAACTACATTTGTTAATGGATATTTTCTGTCTTGACGTCATCTTTCTTTCTAGTTTTTGCGGGGATGGGGAAGACTGGTGTCTCCCTCTCTCACTCAGGCCAGAAGTGCAGGGGCCACTCATGGGCCTGATTCTAATACTGTGGGTTTTTTTTTCTAAAACTGTTTCACCCCTTCTTAAACAAGGTGCTCACCATACTGATGCCAGACTTCGTGCAGATACCAGGTTGGCCCGGTCCACTGAAGCTCTGAAATCCCGGGGTTAGGAGATTCTCTAGTCTGAGCTTCCTCCAGAAACAGGTTTAAACTACCACACCAGGCCCATCTTCCATATCTAATTTGTCCCCTCCCACACACTTAGCCATTTCTTGTAACAAAGAATAAGAAAAAAATCAGTTCAGCATCAACCAAACTGACAGCGTAACACTCCACAGCTATTGTTTCCCATCTCTGCAAAAAAGAGAAGCAGGCACATTTTCCCAACTCTTCTCCAGGGCTTTCAACAAAGCCAAGGAGGCAAAGACCAGAAAATTACATTCAACATCTTGGGACTGGTTTGTTGTAAAGGATGACATGTGGATGATGTGTATACAAAGTGTGAAAGTTCAGAACGAACAGGAGACAGAAGAAATGAGAGAAAAGACAACAATACAGGAGGGCTAATGACAGAGATCTAGTATAGAATAGATCTGAATTACTGAGGGAGGGGGAGAAGGAGAGGACATCATCTGCACTTTGATACAGTGTCTTTGAAGGCCTAAGACATCTATCTCTTTGCCACGTGGCATCTGACCATCACTTAACTGAAACTCCTCTCTCCAAAGCTGCCAGTGATCTCTTAATTGCTAAATCTGATGGGTCTTTTCTCAGTCCTCATCCTTCTCAACCATCTACTGTATCTGACACAAGTGACCAACCTCTCTTCTTGGATATACTCTCTGATTTGGGTTTTCATGACCCTCCTCTCTCCTGCTTCTCCTTTGATGTACCCACTCCTCAGACTCCTTTGCTCATTCACTATTCATATCCCATCCCCTAACTGTACATATTCCCAAAGGCTCTATCCTAGAACCCTTCCCCTTCTCTCTCTACATGCCCATTGATCTCATTAGCTCCAACAGGTTTAATTAAATTGATTTGAATGACTCCTAGAGGTACATATTCAGCCTCTGCCTCTTCCCTGGTGTGTATTACAACACCAACTGCTTAGTGGACATTTCAAACTAGATGTTCTGGAGATACACCGAATGTAGCAATATCTAAAACATGATCCCTTCCCCCATATCCGGCCCTCTTCCAAACCTGCCTATTTTTGATGAAGCTCCCCATTCTTGCAGCCTCCAGATTCTTAACCTTGGTATTATCCTCTACTCCTCACTCTCCCTCATCCCTCGGTCAGTTGCTGAATGTTGCCATTTCTATCCCCACAACATCTTTCTCATCCCAACTCTTCGTCTCTCCTCTCACAGCTACTGCTTTTTGCTGAGATTACTACTGTGGCCTCCTAATTGGTCTCCCCATCTCAATTCCTTCCCCAGGCCAGTTCATCCTCCACTTGGCTGCCAAAGAGATTGTCCTTAAACACTCAGTCAACATCGGGGTCTCTCTTGCCTTTAGGTGCAATTATACATTTCTCTGCTTAGTTTTTAAAAGTCCTTCACAACTTGGCCTCGTTATATCTTTCCAGCTTCATTATGTATTCATTACCTCCTGTACTTTGCGATCTGGCCAAACTGGCCTTCAGTTCTTCATCTAAAGCTTTCCGTCTCCTGCTCTGTGCTTCCCTCCCTCAACAGATACTCCTTCCCCCTCTACTCTCTTCTTTTGTTGCTTGTCCTGTTTCAATGACATCATGATGGGTGATGTCTTGACTTGTGCATTAACTGGACTTAAGTGAGACTGTTGTGCAAAGTCATCAGCCTCACTCTCTCTTCCAGTCATTGAAGTCCAGGGGAAAGACAAAAGTCAAGATGATGATGGCCCAGATGCAGTGGATGACCTTTGTGTCTTTGATGTCTGACCGATCTCTAAGTGTTCCATAG
This sequence comes from Trichosurus vulpecula, assembly GCF_011100635.1. Lineage (NCBI taxonomy): Eukaryota > Metazoa > Chordata > Mammalia > Diprotodontia > Phalangeridae > Trichosurus > Trichosurus vulpecula. Next base: position 215,600,882 of record NC_050577.1, on the reverse strand, counting down.
TGCCCATTCTGTTGGGGGAAGTCTTCACACACTTGGGGCAGGCACCTCTCTAACTCACCAGCAGATCTGAGGCTTGTTGGTTATCTACAACCTGCCTTAACCCAATGGTTTCACCAGGGCGTGGCCACTGTGCATGCTACAGCTTCTTGGAGCTACAGGTGAGAATAGGCAGACAACAAAGGTGGATGAGCAGCCCTAAAAAGGCCTCAGCGAGCCCTCACACCAGAGGTGCTAATCCTCCCTGAACCCCCTATACACCACTCTCTTACTTTACGATTAAGCTCAGCCACTGCCTTCTATATGGAGCCTTCCCTGATCCCTCCACCTGCTGGTGCTCTCCACCTTAAACTACTTTGTTTTTAACTACATTGTATTTATTTGTGCTTATTCTCTTTAGATTTGCTCTGTGCGTCTTTACACATGTACTTGTCCTTCCCATCAGAATGTAAGCACCTTCTCAGTTGAATTTGCTTCATTCGTTGTATTTGAAGCTGTGGTGCCTAGCACACTGCTTGGCAAACAGTAAGTGCTTAATACTTGTTGACAGATTGATCTCTATAGTGACGAGGCAGATGTGCAAAAAGATTAAGAGGAAATGGACATGTGCATATGTCCTGGAAAGGGGGTTTAAAAGAAAATATAGGTGAATATATCAGTTCATTTATTCAGTTCATATTTAAGATTTGGAAGGAAAAGTTATTTAAATTCTTTGTACATTTTTAAGTATCTTAAAGATGTGGAGCAGTATCTGAGGAGCCAATAAACCTACTTATATTAGAACAATCAGACCCATGTCGTAAGTGAATGGTTCTCAGTACAAAGTTTTGAGGGCTGTTCTGTTTTTGGCCCAATGATCACCGAAAAGCCACAATATTTTTATAATCAAATGATGTTAACTGAGCTATATATTTTTTGGGAGAGTGGTTTTAGTATTTATAATTGAACCACAATACAAGCTAGATATCGCTCCGAAAAAGTCAACAAGTGATGACAGCACTTTTTTCAGAAAGTATTTCTGATTACAGTTTATCTTTATGGACACTTTTACAATGTTGTTTTGTTCAGTCATGTCTGACTCTTCATGACCCTATTTGGGGTTTTCTTGGCAAAGATACTGGAATGGTTTGCCTTTTCCTTCTCCAGCTCATTTTACAGATGAGGAAATTGAGGCAGGCATGGTTAAGTTACTTGCCCTGGGTCACACAGCTAGTTGAATGTCTGAGGCCAGATTTTAACTCAGGTCCTCCTGACTCCAGGTAGGGCATCTATCTATGGGGCTACATAGCTGCCCCAACTTTTACAACACAGTTGATCTAAGTCTATTCTGGCAATGCTAGCTAATTATATTTCCCTGATAGCTGAATCAAGTTCTACCTTGCTTTAAAGTTAAGTAAAGCTTGTTCTTGCATCTTCCTAAAGCTGCAGGTATCCATTAAGTAAAACCTTTCAAAGTTGGAAAAAATTCACTTTCCTCAAGCTTCCAAAGTTATCATACAAAGTTATCATATCATACAAAGTTAACATACATATCATACATCTGTTACTCAAAGACCCCAATCTAATGCATGTCTGACTATCAGAATCACAGACTTAACTGAAATATTCTTCTCCTGCCTGAGAAAGTAACGCGTGCAAATACTGTCTACTTGGTCCTCAATGTTACCTTACTGACCCAAGGTAGCAGGGAATTATTCAGAATATAAAATCCAATTACAGAAAAGATTTCCTGAGGAATTTTTATCATGTAGACACAAGGCTAGCAATTTCAATTAACAAATAAAGATGGCAATTTCAATTCCATTTGTGCTTGTAATTCAGTTCAAAATCCAACAGCAGGATTGATATCATGTCAGCAGAAACTGCATAAGCAAGAATAATCTTAATCCACATCTCTAATCACATAACCATAGTATATTAGGAAATGTAAAGAATCTTAGAGATTTAGTTCAATCCTTTCATTTTATAGGTAAGGAAACTGAAGCCCACTATGCTGATTTACTCAAGATTACATTGCTAGCAAGAGAAGTTGAAGGAAACAGGTACGTTTGTACTGGAAAAGAGAGGATTTCAGAAGATCATGATAGCTTCAAGTACATGAAGGCCTAGTATACGAAAGAAGGGATAGAGGGTTCAGCATGGCCCCGGAGGGGAGAATTAGGAGCACAGGGTGCAAGACAAAGAGAGGCAGATATTGGTTAAAATTCCCAATAATTAGAGTCATACCAAAGGGGGATGGCCTGCTTTATGAGCTGATAGGCTTTGCCTGGCTGGTGGTTGTTAAGCAGAAGCTGGTAAGGGCTGAACTTGTGGACTTCCCAAGTCCTTTCCAATTCTGAGATTTGAAGAAAATTGCCAGCTGCTAAGAACTGTGGATTTCCTCGTTCAGTGCTCTTTCCCTAACTCCAGAAAGTCCAACTCTAACCTCCTCAAGCATATTTCATACTATTTTCTCTTCACGTACTTTATGCTTCTTTCCTTTCCCTGAACTCAACCCACCACCGCTCCTGTTCTCCTCTTGGCCTGGAACATGCACCATTTCTACCAGCTGAAACATTTGGATTCTTAAAGGTAAAGTTCAGGTCTCATCTTTTCTAGGGAGCTCTAAATTTCCCCAATTGGAAGTCATCTCTCTTTTTCCAAAGTCTATCCCATTCTTTAATTATATGCACTCTTCAGATTCTAATCAAAGGTAAGCAGCTAGGTGACACTGCAGTGGAGACTTGAGTTCAAATCTGGCCTCAGACATGTCAAGTCACTTCACTTGTTTGCCCCAGTTTCTTCAACTATAAATACGGATAATCATTGCACCTACTTCCCAAGGTGGTTGTGAGGATCCTGTGAGAAGATATTTGTAAAGTGCTTAGTGCACACAGTGCCTGGTACAGAGTAAAGAAAAAGGAGTGGACGTGGAGTCAGAGGACCTCGGTTAAGATGCCATGCTTCGCCACCTCTTGGGCAAGTTGTTTCACCTATCTTAGCTTCGCCTTCCTCATCCCTAAAATGAGCGTGGTGGACTTCCTTCCAGGAACTTCCTTCAAGCTCTCTATTGTCTATGCCTTGCATGTGGGGGTGCTTGATAAAAGATGTTTGCCAAATTAAATTCTTCTGAATTAAGCCCCACATGCCCAAACATCCTAGCATGAGTTCTTGAAATACTGAGACGTTTCCTGCTCACATTCCAAGAACAAAGTTTGCCCAGATGATCTATAAGTGTGGGGGGCAAATAAGGAAGTGCCTGTTGGTCTATTGTGTTAGTGGTAGAGACAGAGTATGTTGAATAGTGGTTACTCTAGCAGGGATCAGCCTAAGAAGGGGAACCCGGCCAGAAGGGCAGGCCGAGTCATACTTACCATTTTGGGTAAGTGAAAAAGTTAAAACATTCAGGCCAGAAAAAAAGGGAACTGCTATTGGGAGCAGAAATCACTTTTTTTTTCTTGTCTTTGGAGGGGGGAAGGCAGGGCAATTGGGGATAAGTGACTTGCCCAAGGTCACACAGCTAATAAGTGTGTCAAGTGTCTGAGGCTGGATTTGAACTCAGTTCCTCCTGATTCCAGGGACGCTGCTCTATTCACTGCGCCACCTAGCTGCCCCAGAAATCACTTTCAGTAAGGCTCCATGAGCACCATGCTATGTCCATTTACAAGCAGAAAGCAAGGCATAATCAATGTTGTCATACGTTCTACGTATCAGAATATCTGATGATGCTGTTATGGAGTTTCAGGGAGGAGGGCAAATTGTAATTATACCTGTGGTAGACAAGGAGTAATAGTCAAAAGTAGGGGTAAAACATCATTATCTACATGCAACCTGTACTAGAAGATTCTGATGTGCCACTAAACTACAGGGAACTGGTCTGGAGGGGTAGGTATCATGACACATTAAGACCTTGAGGGGCCCCAAACTGATAAATCCAGAACAATGACAACAAGTGTGAAGAAGATGGTTTTCTGGAGTGTGAGAAAACCAACTTGGAGAAACTTTTGCATTTGAGTCAATAATTAATTTTGCAAAGAGGCTGCCATGTTATATTGCCTGGGAGGTTTTTACATGCTTTGCCTTCATTAGAAAGAAGCAAATGACCAAAAAATAACTTCTATGACTTGTTAAAAAAATTATATTCCTCAGTCATTAAGTCATATATCTTATATTTCTTCAATCACCAAGAACTGGTAAAACTATAGTTAGTAGATTCTTTTCAAGAAGGCAGGAAAGGGTTATACATTTTGGGAAGAGTTTCATCAAAACAGAGTTAAAAAATGTAGAAAAAAATCCACTCTTCAGAAAGCCTTTCTGAAGGGGTTCCAGATGGTTAAGATTTCATCATACAAATAACTGCAAGAGAAAGCTACCCTACTACATGAGTGAAAGTGGGTGGGTGGGGGGGAGAGAGAGAGAGAGAGAGAGAGAGAGATGTGATTCTTGGTTCACAAATGATACTTGATGCTGCCTAATCTAGAACAAGCTATCACAAACTGATGTCTTAAAGAGGGCAAAGATAATAGTACAAGAATGAGAAAAATTTAAAATTCTACAAGAACAAGAAAAGTAACATACTTTCAGAGATAAACTCTAAACATCTCAAATTTCTGCTATGGAGAGCTCATTTGAGATAAGCTTCATTTCTGGAGAAGAACTGACACGGGGCTACAGTAAATCATGAATCTGTTTACTAATGTGTGGAGAGGTCACAATATGCATTGTTAGGAGGAGGGAGGAAATAAAAAATGCTTAAGATATTAAGGTTAAAGTATTCCAGAATTAATTCAAAAAACTCTACTGAACCCTTGCTAGACTATGCTCCACTACAGATCACAATTGGCCTGCTTTGTATCCTTCCAACCCTCTCATTGTTTAGAAAACATGAACTTCTTGAGATCCACTTTTATGTAGGGTCTTCTGAATGAAGGGTCCAGAGATATAATGATATGTGTAAAATGACACACAAGATTTTAGCACTGTGCCGAATGGCCTCTCCAACATTTCTACTACTGGGGTTAGCACAACATATTAGGACCGCACCTAGCTAGAGAGGATCCTAAGGGACAATACTTACTTAGTATGGTGTCGGTTGGCCCTGGTAGGAGCTGCTGGAGGGGCCATGATACACAGTGTAACACCCGGTTAGTTATCATCTGAACACAATTAATAGTTTTCCTGGAGAGATATTACTGCCTTCTAAAAATATAAAACTTCACCCTAAATTGAAGAAGTGCTTGAGGGATAACACATTAATAATAATCTCAAAATAGGGTTGGCTACTGAAACGCCATGAATTGAATGGCATGAATTAGTGCCATAAGTGCCCTTTAGTAGCATGAATTAAATTCGAGTCAATTTGGCAAGCTTTAAACACTTACCATGTGCCAGAGAAAGAAGGTCAAAATGGTAGTAGCCTTCAAGGAGCTAGTTATACTGAGCGATATAGGTGGATGGAATCTCAAGAGTGCTATGATTGGTATAGTTCCAGCTGTCTCATTGGTGCAACAAGGAAAATTCTTCGTCTGTTACGTGATAAAATAGGCCACAGCAACATTGACAAACATTTTGCAAATGTTAAGCTTTTAGACAGGGATGGGAACTGGGATTATGACTTCATTGGTACAGGGAACTCCTGAGTACAAGAAATCACTTTACCAATGCTGGTTGCCACCTTCTCTGAATTTTTAGTTTCTGAGAGCTTCATAGGGCAGAGATGTCAAACTCAAATGCAAACATGGGCCACCAAGTTGTATGTAAAGGATACCTATGGGCCTCATCTTAACATAGAAAACTACATGTTAACAGTATCTATGTTTTACTGTATTTTTATTTGTTAAATATTTCCCAATTACATTTTAATCTGGTTTGGGCAATACTCAGGAGTGTTGTGGGCCATGTGTTTGATACCTCTGACCTACAGCACTGAGAGGTGACATAGCCAGCATGTGGAACTTGAACCCATGTCTTCTTGACTTTAAGACCAACTTTCCATTCATTATAGTTGAAAGATAGAAAGTTTATTTCAACGTAATTTTTTTTGTCTAAAAAATGCTGCCCAAATGAAGAAAATTATTATTGAAGAAAAATACATTTTTAGGGTCTCATCAAGTATTTTTCTATGGTTTTTTATTACTTTTTTCCCATCATTAATATAAAGTTTTCCAGTAGGCAAAGACCCTGGGGCCATCTAGTCCAATTTTTACCTGAACAAGAATCCTGTCTCTAGTATTCCTGACAATTGGGCATCTGGTCCTTGCTTGAAGACTTCCAGGGAGGGAAAGCAAGTACCTCCTAAAGAAATCCATTCTATCTTGAGATGTTTCTAATTGTTGCAAAGTTGTACCTGACATTGAACTGAAATCTCCACACTTTTACCTCTCATTTGTAGTTCCAGTCTCTATGACCAAGTTGAACCATCTTTCGAATGTCCCTTCCATATGACAGGTCTTCAAGTACTTTAATACATAGTTTTATTTCCAGGTAGCCCCAGTTCTTTTCTTACCCAAACATCTCTAGTTCCTTAAGTCCTTTCATGTTTGCATGGCATAGTCTCTAGTCCCTTAACCATTCTGGTTACCATCGTCTGGTCACTTTTCAGCTTGTCATTGTCTTTCTTGAAAGGTGGTAACTAGAACTGAACACAGTCTTCCAGATATAGCCTGACTTTTCATGATCAAAGAATCACAGATACTTCAAGGCCCTCAGAGGCCAACTAGTCCAACTCACAACTCTATTTTGGAAAGGATCTCCATTCTGTAACTCTATTTCCCACAGAGCAGCACATGCCTGGGTACGGGTTCCATCAGCAATGGAAATATGATAGTTAATGAAAACTCATCTTGAGAGGTCATGGCAGAGCATTTCAATCTATGGCATGGGTATGAAAGCAAAATCACTAAGCTATGATGCCACAGAGGACTCTATGTGATACCCTGTAGAAATGTTTGCAAACTTAAAAAAAAGCATAGAAGATTATCTCATCATAATTAAAAATAACAAGAAAGAGCTTGGAAAAACATTTTTGGCAGACAGATTTGTATTGACATTTAAAAAATATTTCATGCATTCTAGCAATACTTTATCTTCTAAGGAAAACTGAATTTAAATAAAATCTTCCTGTAGAATTCAGCTTTTTCTAAAGTAGTCCTTTTCCTACATCTCCTTGTGGCAAGGACTTGACCATGAACTCTTGAAGGCCATGCCATCAGAGTGCCACCTCAAGGTCTACTAAGCAGGACAAAATTCAAGTGTAGGCCTTGTGGTGAACTGTCTGTTCTCTGAGGACCAATGTAGCTAAGACTGGGGACACTCATCACCAGGCTGGCCACAGAAGCTATCTACTAAGTCAGAGGAGAGTGGCAACCTACACTGTTAGGAATTATATTGCTGATAAAATCACACAGCTTTGAAGTATGAAGTGCAGCATGTTTGTCTACAGTAGGCACAACCTGGTAAATGTCGAAGTGGAAGTAGATGCTGTTAATTTCATTTGTCTTTGTGCTTTAATTTTCTATTGGGGCTTCTTGTAAAAATGAAATTTATCTGACAGTGTAGCACTTCGTGAAATCATAAAACTAAATATAAGCTTGCAATAAAGGGTATATTTTGGGGGAACTCTGGATCAAAAGGCTCAGAGATGATAAGCAGTATTGGATTTTACTAAAGAGGATACTTAATCTTTCAAATTACTAGGCTCCATTATGAAATTATTTCTCCTAGTGAAACAAGAGCTTCTCACTGTGCTCAAGAAGATGATGCATGGTAAAGAGTGTGACCAGTTTATTTTCTGCAATAGGAATGGCTGAATTTTCTCTTCCCACATGAAAATTAAATATTCTATATAAAAAAGAAAGGTTATTTAATAATGGGTTATCTTGCCTAAATGGAATATAGAAACAAAGTCAGGCATCATTAAACATTTAATTCTTTCATTTGACAAGCATTAAGTACTCATCTTAAGTATTAAGTACACTGTTTAAACAGAACAGAAAACAAAGATGAATATGATTTCTGACCTCGTGGAATTTACAGCTTGGGAGAATACAACATAACCCCACCTCCAACAATTCATGTCAGTAATCCAAGGATCCATGATTTTGGTGGTAGGAGTATCCCCTCTATCTATGTCAACTGGAGGAGAACAAATGCATAAATAAATACAATGTATATCACCCAAATACATGAGCGTGCCTACCTCAGAAAAGTGTAACTTCAAAGTCAGCATTATACAATAAATTCTAGAAAGAAAATAAGGTTTAAAATATCCCAGGAATGAAAACTATTTTAGATCTGATGGCCTCAAAGGTCCTGTCTCGTTCTAAATTGTCCAAGGCTCTCAGCAAATGAAAATGTACAAAACCAGGATGTAATGAAGTCAGTTAATTCAAAAAGTAGGGTGAGAGTTTCGCTATTTAAATAGTTAAATTAACATTTTTTTTGGAGGAGGGAAGGCAAGGCAATTAGGGTTAAGTGACTTGCCCAAGGTCATACAGCTAGTAAGTGTGTTGAGTGTCTTAGGCTGAATTTGAACTCAGGTCCTTCTGACGCCAGAGGAGGTGCACTCACTGCACCACCTAACTGTCCCTAAATAGTTAAATTAAATAAATATAATTATAGGAAAGGACTAGGAAAAACCAGCCAACAAAATAATGACATTTTACAGCTATCCCAACACTTAGCACAGTACTTGGTACATAATAATAGTAATACCAAGCATTTATATAATTTAAGGGTTTGTGAAGTGCTTTACAAATATTCTGTTTTTTTCCTCCCAACAGAAGATATGTGCTACTATTAACCCCTTTTTATAGATCAGGAAACTGAGGCAGGCAGAGGTTAAAGCTAGTATCTGAAGACTAAATTGGACTTGTCATAGCAAGTGCTTAATATAGGTTTGATTTGACTTGACTATTTCCTAGAAGTCCATTTGTCTTCACTTACTCTGAAATAACAGAAAGATCATTTTAATTTTTTAGAAAAAGCAAAGACTGATGCTTTATTTTTGTAACTTTTAGGTCCACCACAGCCAAAGATTGGAAAATTCAAGAGAACATGTCCACTTTCATCAAAATCTTCTGCATAAATCCTACTATCAGATTTTGGCGTAAGCAGTAGTGTTTGCATATGACAGGCCAACAAGTTTTGTGTAAATTATTAAAAAACCTCTATAAATCTCTCCAGAGTGAAGGGAAAGGTGATCAATCAAAAACATAATACTTGTTCTATGTGCCTTAGAGGACTGCCATGAAGAAAGCACTTTGTCAACCTAGAATCAGTAGAAAAATTATTATATATAGTACATGATGTGTTATCATGTATTATCATTGTTCAGGAGCTTGACTCTCCAGTTGAAACACAGAGACCTGCTATCTCTGCAAAGATAAAGATCAAGTAAGAAACCGCAAGGGAAAAAAAAAGTTGGCTTCTAGCAATTTGGGGATGGGTTTGGCTCTGAGGTATAGGGGTCTGTAATAATAAAGTGAAAAAGCTCTGTCCACGGTTCTCTCTTCTCTGTCTATACTCTCTCGATGACCTCATTAGTTCTTAAGGATTTAACTATTATTTTTCTGCAGATGATTCCTAAATCTACCTATTTATTGTCATCTATTTTCTGAACTTCAGTTCTGTATACCACCTGTCTGCTGGACATCTCTACCTGCATACCCTATAGTCATCTCAAACTCAACATGTCTGAAACAGAACTTATTATTTTTTTCTTTTATTGTTTACATTTATTGTTATATTATTGCTGGTATTGTGTACAATGTTCTCTGGCATTATTCATTTCACCTTGCATCAGTTCACATAGGTCTTCCCAGGTTTTTCTGAACCCCCTTGTCATTTCTTATAGCATAATACTATTCCATCACAATCACATATCACAACTTGTTCAGCCATTCCCCAATTGATGGGCATCCCCTCTTTGCCACCACAAAAAGGGCTGCTATGTTTTTGTATATATAGGTCTTTTTTCCTTTTTCTTTAATCTCTACGGGATGAAGATTTAGTAGTACGCGTTGCTGGGTCAAAGGGTATGCATAGTTGGATAGCCCTTTGGGCATAGTTTTAAATTGTTCTCCAGACGGGTTGGACCAGTTCACAGTCCATCAACAGTGCATTAGTGTCCCTATTCTTACCTCTGTTGAGGACACATTCTTCTAGTCATCCAGGTTCACAACCTAAGAGTCACTCTCAAGTTTCATCCAAATCAATTGTGCCTCAATATTACTCACATCTGTTACTTTCTCTCCAATAACAACCATAGGTAGGATGAAAACTTGGGCCTAGTATACTGGTCACGTATGACCCAGGCTCTGTGCATTCCTTCCCCCTACCACGCAGCTAGGTGGCGCCATAATGTACAGAGTGGTGGACCCTCAATCAGGGAGACCTGAGTTCAAACCCCACCTCAGATACTTATCAGCTTGTGATCCTGGGCAAGATGCTTAACTTCTGTTTGCCTCAGTTTCCTTACCTTTCAAATAGAGCTAATAATAGCACCTACCTCTCAGGGTTGTTGTGGAGGTAAAATAAGATATTTGTAAAGTGCTTTACAAACCTTAAAGCGCTATACAGGCATACCTCAGAGATACTGCAGATTTGGATCTATACCACTACAATAAAGTGAATATCACAATAAAGTCACACAAATTTTTTGGTTTCCCAGTGTATATAAAAGTTATGTTTACACTCTACTGTGTAGTCTATTAAGTGTGCAATAGTATATGTTTAAAAAACGTACATACCTTAATTAAAAAATATTGCTAAAAATTGCTAACCATCATCTGAGCCTTCAGGGAGTTTTAATCTTTTTGTTGGTGGAGGGTTTTGCCTTGACATCGATGGCTGCTGACTGATCAGGGTGGTGGTGGCAATTTCTTAAAATAAGACAATAATGATGTTTGCCTTATCTATTGACTCCTTTCACTTGAACACTAAGAAGCCATTGTTGGGTTATTAATTGGCCTAATTTCAATACTGTTATGTTGCAGAGACTATGGGGGTGGGGTGGGTGGAACAGCTGGTTGGTAGAGCAGTCAGAATATACACATTTATCAATGAAGTTCTCCATGTTATATGGGCATGGTTAGTGTCACCCCAAAACAATCACAATAGTAACATCAAAGATCACTGATCACAGATCACAATAACAGACATAACAATAATGAAAAAGTTTGAAATATTGCAAGAATTACTAAAATGTGACACAGAGATATGATACAAGCACATGATGTTAGAAAAAGGGCATCAATAGACTTACTCAATGCAGGATTACCACAAAATTTCAATTTGTAAAAAAAAATGCAATACCTGGGAAGCACAATAAAGCGAAAGTGCAATAAAACAAGGCATGCCTGTACAAATGCTAGCTACCATTGATAACTTCCAAAATGGTCTTCATGCATCTAGCCTCTCTACTCTCCAATCTATTCTCACAAAGCTACCAAAACAATCTTCTTCAAACACAGGACTAATCCTTCCCTTGCTTAAGAAGCCTCAGGAGTTCCCTATTGCCTCCAGGATAAAATACAAATGGCCTTCACATGTTGGCTCCAGTAAACCTTTCCAGGTTGTGATTACACTTGACCACTGTCATTTATCAGACAGCCAAACTAGCTGATTTCCGTTCCCCAGATGAGATGTAATATTCCATTTTTTGGACCCTCTGCATAGACCCACCTTAGGCCTGAAATACTCTCCTACCTCACTTCAGCCTACTGGAATCCCTAGTTTCATTCAAGGGTCAGTCCAAGTGCCACCTCCTTCGAGAAGCTTTTGCTGATTTCTCGTTAGCAGTCTCTTCCCACCTGCCATTTTAAATTTCCTATATATCCTGCATATGCTTATCTGTGAACGTGTATCTTTCTGGTAACATGTAAGCCCCTGGAGGGCAGGAATGGTCTCATTTTTGTCTTTCATAATCTCTAGCCCCTTGCACAGTACCTGGCACATAAACAGGCCCTTAACAAATGCTTGAGAGGCAGTCTGGCATAGTAGCTAGAGAGCTGGGTTCTGGCCTGGAAGAGCAGGACTGAAGTCCTGCTTCTGTCACGTACTGACTGTGTGGCCTGGGACAAGTCACTTAAACCCAGTGTTCTAGGCAACTTGTGAAGCCTATGACATGAAAGCAGGTGTTGATCTGTGCTGGTACAGAAAGTCTTACCAGGAACTTCCTAAGGCCATGAAGTCACAGGTCTGGTAAAAAACAGAACAAGAAGAAAATAAGCAAAAAACCCCAAAGAAAAGCAAAGCTTGCCAACTGACACTTTAAGCCAACTGTGGCTGGAGTAGGGAGGCCACTGTACAGGGTGTTCCTAAAATCTGGACACATATGCAAAAATGCATATTTTCAAGAAATGAAATGAATGAAATTTTCAACAACATTTTATTTAATTGTAATATTAACAAATAACATCTTCAATATGATTTCCATCATTTGTGATGCAAAGGCTTTTGCAAGATTCACGTGAACTCCATGCAATAACTCCACATTGCCGTCAATTGCCTATGTGTCCAGACTTTAGGAACAGCCTGTGGTATGTAGAGTTGTGGACAACACGATTCTACCAGTCTTCAAGCTGATGTGGGATGACTACTTGTTGGGTTGTTCTAGTGGTGATTTCCTTTTCCATGGGTGTTTGGCTAAAGGGTTGCTGAAATTCCTTCTTACTCTGAAATTCTGTGACCTTAGAGGCCATCTGGTGTGATCCTCTTTTTAAAAATGAGGAGACTTAGGCTCAGAAATGTTAACTGACTGAGATGAGTTTTGAAACTGGCTGGGTCTTCTGACTCTAGAACCAGTCCTTTTTCTCCACGCTATTCTGGGCCTCAGTTTCCTCCTCTGTAAAGAGGGGGCAGGTCTGGATGAGCCAAATGGGACAAGTTAAGTCAACAAGCATTTATTAAGTACCTACTATGTGCCAGGCACTGTGCTAAATACTGGTAATACAAAGGAAGACAAAAATAGTCCTCGCCCTCAAGGCCTCACAATGTAATGGGAGGAACTGTGGACAACAACGTACAACTAAGATATATATATATATATATGTATATATATATATACATATATGTGTGTGTGTGTACACATACATACACACATGTGTATATATGTATATGTACATATATGTATATATATGTATATAAGGGATCACTTGGAGATAACCTCTGGGAAAGACACTAACATGAAAGAGGACTGGATAAGACTTCCTGTAGAAGGTGGAATTTTAGCTGAGATTTGAAGGAAGCCAGGGAAGCCAAGAAGGATCGAGAAAGAGCGTTCCAGGCATGGGGGAGGGTGCCCAGTGAAAATGCCCAAAGTCAGGTAATGTCTGGTGTGAGGAACATGAAACGGAGGCCCATCTCACTGGATAGATTTGGAGGCGAGGAAGCTGTAAGCAGGATAGAATGTATGATGTAGGAATGCAGGAAGGAGCCAGGTGATGAAGGACTTAAAAGGCAGAGGATTTTATATTTGTGCTTGGAGATGAGAGGGTACCACTGGAATTTATTGAATAAATGGTCAGACCTGTGCTTTAGGAAGATCACTTTGAGAGCTGAATGGAGGATGGAATCGAGTGGGGAGAGACTTGAGGCAGAGAGACTAACTAGCAGGGTATTTGAATAGTCCAGGAGGGAGGTGATGAGGACCTCCACCAGGGTGGTGGAAGTATCCAAGAAGGGTGTGTAGCTCCATAGGACTAGAGGACTGATTGGCTTTGGGGGATGAGGAGTGAAGAATTAAGGATGATGCCTAGGTTTGGAGGGAGTGATGCTATTGACAAAAACAGGGCCCTTGAGAAGGCCCGGGGAAGAGATGAATTCCGTTTTGGACAGGCTGAGTTTAAGATGTCTACAGGACGTCCAGCTCCAGATGTCCACCAGACATCTGGAGCTGTGAGTCTGGAGAACAAGAGGGAAGGGAGAGCTGCATACATTTGCGAGTGATCAGCACAGAGATGGTGATTCAATCCACGGGAGCCGATGACATCACCGTGGGAACAGTGCAGAGAAGAGGGGGTACCCATGCCACCGGGGACCCCCGATGCTCCAGGGCAGGGCCGAGGAACGGTGGGAGAGAGAAAGCTGAGTCGTGGGATAGGAGGATGCGGGAGAAGAGGGTCGCGGTCTGGACCCAAGGCTGCGGGGCCCGGGGAGGATAAGGACGGAGAAAAGACCCTCGGAGGGGCTTTTAAAGGCAGGACCGCGGATCTGGATCCGAAAGGGTTTTCCAAGGTCTTCCAGTCCAACGCCCTCATTTTACGGAAGAGGAAACTGAGGCCTGGAGAGACACCTTCTAGTCCAGCCCCTCCCCCATTTTAGACATGAGGACGCTGAGATGCTGGGAGGGGGGGGTGTGATCTGCTCCGGGCCTCAGTTTCTCCTCTGTAGTAGGAGGGGAGGGCCTGGATGGGCCCCTCCTGCGGGTGCTCCACAAGGATGGGGTTGGGGATGGATGGACGGACGGACGGGGGCGCCGGGGTCCCCTCACTTACCAGGCCAAGGCCAGGCTGGTCCCGAGGGAGAGCAGGCACAGCACGGTCCGCGGGTCCGCCCAGCCGCCGCCGCCTCCGCCGCCTCCACCTCCCGCTCCCCGGGCCGGCTCCGGGGGCTGCCCGGGCTCGCCTCGTCGGCCCGGCTCCGGGGGCGCCCCCTTGACGCCCGCCTTCTTGCGATGCTTCGCCTCGGACATGTCCGTGGGCCCTGGGGGGGGACACGGGCAGCCGCTGACCGTGACGAGGCCGGGGTGGGGGGCGGGCATCGCAGCCTCCCCCGCCCGGGCCCCCGAGGGCTTCCCCGCCCGCTTCTTTACCTTAGAGCATCCGTCTGTCAGTCTGTCCGTCAGTCAGTCTGTCAGTCTGTCCGTCTGTCCGTCTGTCAGGGCGTCCGCAGCCGCCGGCAGCGCCGCTCCTCCTTCTTTGCCGGGAGCCTGGGGGGCGGGGCCGCTCGCGCCCACTCTGGGCGCGTCCCCGCCGCGCGCGCTCCACCCGCGGACCCGCCCCGCCCCTTCCCTCCTGGCTTTCTGGTCCTCCAGAAGACAGCCAAATGCGGAGCGTGCGCGGGCCCAGAGCTCTAGGCCCCGCCCCCCACTCCTTCCCCACCCCCCCACCCCCCAACCTCAGAGGCAAGCCCGGGTTTGGTTGCGCGCGCAGCCCTGGGCAGCCCGGGCAAGCCGAGCCTTGCATTGAGGGTTCTGAAAGCTGGAACGTGAGAGCGAGACTGAGGCAGCCCCCGAGGTGCGCGCGCAGCCCGGACAGCCTGAACAATTACTACGTGGGCTGTGGAGGCCCGGGCGCGAGCGCCACACGTCTCTGAGAAGCAAGCCCCTGTTTGGTTGCGCGCGCAGCCTGGGAGGCCTTCAGCGAGTCGGTCTGGGCTGGCGCTCGCGAGCGCGCGCTTGCCTCGTCCCGCCGCTTCTCTCGGCCTCGGGGCGGAGCGTGGAGGGCTGCTTGTTGGCCCGGCCTCCTCTCCTCCCTCCCGGCTGTAGCCGCGGCCGTGTGCCTCAGGCGGAGAAGGAGCCGGGCGCGCTGCTGCGGCGGGAGCCTCGCCCTGGTCCTCCAAGGTGGGGGGGAGGAGGAAGTCACTGTAAAGGCTCAGACTCGGCCTCGGCCCCGCCCCCCCGCAGCCCGGGGCAGGACCCCGGCCCCCGCCGCTCCTTTCCCTCAGTCTGCGGCTCCGGCTCCGAAGGCTGGCACCGGACCGAGCCTGCGGCCGCCCCGGAAGAAGCTGTGTCTCGTCCCGGACCGAGCACCTGCCGGCGGCCTGCGGACAACGGACGGCCCCTCCCGGGAAAGGTTTGTGCTGAGCGGCTGCGCATCCCCGCGCTGCTCCAGCTGCGAGGGACCGGGGCGATCCGTCAGTCACTCAACAAACCTGAGTGCCTGCTGTGTGCCAGGCACCGCGCTGGGCGCCGGGGGTGACAGAGCCAAGAAAAGGAAACAGGCCCTGCCATCAGGGAGCTCACCGTCTATGGGGGGACACTGTATGTAATGTCTCAAATGAGTTAAAAGGAAAGCGCTTTGCAAACTTGAAAAATGCTGTGTAGATGTTGCTTATGTGTATGTATTGTCCATATCTGTATCTATCCGTATATACATATGTGCATACATAATATACAGAATGCAGATACATAAATTTGTTTCTCTCTGTCTATACATACACATAAACCCGCATATCCTTTTCTACCTGTACAGAACACAGGGAATCGCAGGGGGGAGGGCACCAGCGTTTGGGGGTGTAGATCAGACCTTGGAGGTTCGACATTTCTTGAATTTTTGAGCATGGTACATAGTAGGCACCCTCAGCAAATGTTCCTTGATTGGAATTGAAACTGATCTCACTTCCTCCTTTTACAGACAAGGAAATGCTCTCTTAATTTCTAGTGAGTTATTGCCCAGCACTGACTTGAGTGTCAGAGCCCAGCTGTCTTCACTTCGCATAGGTGGCATGTTCTGGCTTGTACCTAAGTGACAAAACTTGGTTTTTGGCAAGAAGACTTTTTTTTTATCTCTAGGGGACAATTTTTCAGCGTGAAAATGTTTCATTTTGTTGTTTGCTCCAAAATCTCCGACTTCAGTCTAGTTATTTCATTCCAGCATTTATGGATTCTGTCTGTACGTTGAGAAGCCGGATGTAGTCCCTGGCCAAGGAAGTTTGGAAAATGCTGGCCCTGGCCATGTCACTTTTGCTGTTGCCTTAGGCTTGTACAGTCTCAGCAGTATGTGTAAATGAGGGAGACGAGGACATGGTCCTCCGAAGACCAAGGGCTAACCCAACAAGGACCTGTAAATGAGGGAGAGAGGGAAGGGGAGGGAAGGGGGGGATGTGATCATAGGGGAAACTCCTTTCACTGTGCAGGTCCACAGCTTTTACTTCCTAAGTTAAATTCAAATTAGACAGATAATGACTCATTTATGTGTCATTTTAAGAAGAAGCTAGGTGATTCAGTGCAGGGGTTGTACTTGGAGTAAGAAAATTATTGTTTAGACATTTTTTTCATTTGTGTCTGACTTTTCTTTTCCCATGTGTTGTGACCCCATCTGGGGTTTTCTTGTCCAAAATACTGAAGTGTTTGCCAGCTTATTTTACAGATGAAACTGAGGCAAATTAGGTTAAGTGACATGTCCAGGGTCATACAGCTAGCAAGTGTCTGAGGCCAGATTTGAACCTGGGAATATAGTCTTCTTGACTTCAGGCCTGGCAGTCTATCCACTGTACCACACAGCTACCCCAGTTATACTCTATCTTTTATTATTGTAATTTGTGTATACATATCATACCTTGTACTAGGGTACTAGAGTAAAAAAGTAAAAAAGACCTCAGACACTTGCTAGGGCTGTGTGAGTGTGGAGAAAGAGAGAGAGAGAGAGACAGAGACAGAGACAGACAGACAGACACAAACCGACCAACTTGGGCAAGTCACTTTGCCTATTTCAGACTCAAATTTCCTCATCTGTCTAGTGGGGATAATAGTGATGATAGCACCTAGTTCGCAAGATTATTATAGTGAGGATCACTTTACAAAACTTAAGGCACTTTATAAATGTAAGGTGTAATTATTATGGCAAAGACCTTTCCACAGAGCACTGCTGTGATGTAGATAAATAAGCATAAATATTATTGTCCCCCATCTCACAGTTGAAGAAACTGAGACTCTGAATAGTTCTGTGACTTGCCTAGATCACACAGCTAGTGTTAGCTAGGATTTAAAACGGGTTTTTCCCGATTCCCAAACCGATGATCTTTCCATTACATCATGCTGCCTCTCTGAAATATTAAAATATTTAACAGAATTTCAGAAGCTCCTAAAACTCTTCACCTCCAGGCATGGTTTTTCCTCCTGTTTTCACAAAAGAAGCTTTGGTTCATTCCAGCCGTCTGCATTTGTGAACATTGACAAATGCAGACAAATGGTCATGCTTCTATTTTGGGCCCCCCCCTCATTTGGTGATATTTATTTTAAACGTAGTCATTTGTTAATAGCCATTTTAGAATCTTGCTGCAATGAACTTGGTGGGAAACTGTGATTGACTTAGAAGCACGAGCTTTTACTAACATTAAATATCTTACTTAAGGCTTTGAAACATTCATGTTTGTTGTTGGCTCTAAGGAATTTGGAAAGCAGATTGTGGAAGCCTGATTTTTACTGTACCTTGCTTTGCCCTGAATCCAAGGGATGACATCAGAGAGTGTACGTGTGTGGGGGAAGGGTTTCCTTTCCTCTTGTTTTGTCTTGCTTAGTAGCCCAGCTGGGAATGCTGAGCACATGAGAAAGGTTTCCCTAACACAGACAAAGAGCTGGTGATGGGGATTTCCACCTTATTAATGGCCCAGACAGTTCTAAAAGCCATTTTTAATTTTCCAGATGGAAGAAACTAGCTGGGGTGGGACTGCCCTGGGACTTCAGCTTTTTGGTGTCTTGATTACAGCTCATGTTTGTTCGTCCTGAAGAGGAAGATCAGCTTGGAGGAGGATGGATGCCAAAGCTCGGAACTGTTTGCTCCAGCACAAGGAAGCCCTGGAAAGAGACATCAAGACTTCCTACCTCATGGATCACTTGATTTCTGATCAGGTTCTTAGTTTATCAGAGGAGGAGAAAATAAGAAATCAGGTACATCTCCTTCTCCCCTCCCCTGTGGCACCCTTCCCCCTAATGCTGGAAGGACTAGGTGTGTTAGTTGATGCAAGAGTTTTAACATTTTTTTTTTATAATTTACCAGAGTTTCTCCTATCTGCCCAGATGCAGTTTGGATTTTAAATATAAATAATTATAAGCAGATATTGCAATTTTATTTTGAAATAAAGTTTTCATCTTGTCTCTATTTTCTTTTTTTATGTATAAAAAATGTACTGTGTCAATGATGCAGCCTAGTTCTTCAAGGTATTAATAAATTTTGGTCCTTCTGTTAGCTATACTCTGAAGCAGGAGTTCTTAATATAGGGTCTTACATACTCCCAACAGGTCTGTGGATGGATTTTGGAATGGGTGTGTCTATGAAGTTGGATGTAAAAAAATTATGGTTTTATTTTCACAACCTTTAACTGAAATTTAACCTTTAATTATTTTAAAATATTATTCAGAAATGGAGTCCCTAGACTTTATCAGACTACCAAAGGGGACCATGACAGAAAAAAGGTTAAGAGCTCCTGTTCTAAGGCTACTTGTGTTGCCTTAGAAGTTATCAGTATTTATCTTGGGTACTTGCTTATGGGAGAAAAAAGTTCTTATCATATATACTAAATTTCCTTTTGTTTTTTTTCTTTTTAGCCTACCCAAAAGAAGAGAGCATCTATGCTAATTAGGGTGTTACTTGCAAAAGATAATAACTCATACATA
Organism: Trichosurus vulpecula; assembly: GCF_011100635.1. Taxonomy (NCBI): domain Eukaryota; kingdom Metazoa; phylum Chordata; class Mammalia; order Diprotodontia; family Phalangeridae; genus Trichosurus; species Trichosurus vulpecula. The sequence continues at coordinate 215,581,570 of NC_050577.1, read as the reverse complement.
TCTTTCTACAATGCTCTTCTACATGAAGGCTACAAGGATTTGGCTTTCCTTCTCCAAGATGGTATTCCTCTTGCTTCATATAATGGAAAGGATTCTGTGGATGGAGTGACTTCATATGGTCAGTATCTGATCTAGCCCATGTTCTGTCGAGAAATACTAAAATGCTAAATTTTATCTTATAGGATCCAAAGATTACAGGATTAGAGCTAAGAAGGACCTTATGAGCCATTAAGCCCAGCCTCTTCATTAACAGAGTTGTGACCTTTAAAAGGTTTCTGAATAATGTAATCATTTTATTAATAATGCTAGCATCTGTATTACTAAAAGGCTAGTCACTTGACCATCTCTCTCTTAGACCAAAGACAATCATGGGGTCAGGGCTAAGGCTTATATGTCCATTGGACAAGAAGTGTGTTCCTGAGAGTAACAATCAACTCTGGTTAACAGTTAATGAATGAATATTACAATGAGGGGCCTAACCTATTCAAAAGAACTTTGTGTCATTTACTTTTAAGTTATACCCCCTTCTCCCCTCAACTTGGGCAATCTTTTCAAAGAATTTATCTCTTCCAAAACTGAGTAGAGCATAATGGCTTCCTCACCTGGATGGGGTCTGAAAGTTAGTCCAGTCACATTATCAGTAATGTCTTTCAAGAGATTAAACTTTTGAAATCAGGACCTTAGAAAAAGGGGGTACTCTGGATCTCCCCAAATCATTGCTTATTAATAATTATTTCTCTCAGTCAGGATTTGAACGCAGGTCCTTGTACTTAAAATACAGCACATTTTTTTTATTGTGTTATCCTGCCTTCCCATTAGGAAGGCCCACCCAAGGAAGTAGTTGGTCAGTTCTCTTTAGAAATGAAGGTCTAGGATAGAATTCTTTTCCACTTAGTTTTTAAAATCATATTGATTCTGCTCATTGTAGTTTGGTCTTGGTCATTCTCGGTTTGTTTTTACATTTTCTATTAGTATCATCTTGGTTGTGCTCTCAAGTCCTCCTCTTAACACCCCATCCTTGTGGTGGTCCTTGAAGGCCATGCCAACGAGCAGGCCTTGTGTTGGACAAGAGCAAAGGTAGTGGGCTAGTGATGGACTGACTGCCGGGGGACCAGCCAGGATGCTGTGAAGAGGCCCATGGCCACTAGCACTAGATTATAAGATTAAAGAGGTTGACCCAGAAGGGCCCTTCGAGGTCATCAAGCCCAACTCCCTTATTTAACAAACAGATGGAGAAGCTGAGCCCCAGAAGAGTGAGGTGACTTGCCCAAGCCCCCTGGGAGTCAGGGACAGAGCGAGGGCCAGTTTGGGGCTACGGTGATGCCTGGAGATTGTCCTTTAAGTCAGAGGGTCAGTTGGAAGTGACTTCAGAAGGGCCTGAGTCCTCCTTTTATTACAGTTAAGGAACCTGAGTTGCCAAGCAGGGAAGTGACTCTAGGGTTGTAAAGGACATTAGAGGCCACCGAGTCCACTCTGAAGAATTAGAGACCTAGAGAGGGAAAGTGAGGCAGAATTTGAACTCAAATCCTCGGCCCAAATCTAACACATAAAGAACCATCATCTTTGGTTAAATTCCTCCTTATGCCCGGCCCTGAGGATTGGCTTGTTGCCTTCCCATGATAAAATTATATTGTGTGCATTTCAAAGAAAGCTATGGGGCTTAGTCAAAGCCCTTTCAGTTGGCAGGGAGATGAATAGGATAACGGGATGTGACAATTTTACAACTGTTTGTTAGTCAGCTAATAACACAAAGACCAGGAACTTGGGCTTGTTGCTCAGGCTCCTTGAGGTCACCGAACCTGTTTCCTTGTGGGATGATTTCAGTTGTAAGAGACGTTACTTTGCAGCAGTTGTATTGTTTATCTTGGTGCCACAGCTTTCCTCATTTTGGTTTTGTAATTGGTGTATAGGACAGATACTCTCACACTGCTGCTGCTTGGAGCCCTGCATTCCCAAAGCAGGTTCTAGCACCCTCACGTTCTCCCTTTCAGGCTTCATTATCTGAGAGAGGACGACTCAGGCGAGGTAGCTTGGAGGAATAGGGGAGTGGAGGGCAGATACTGCCAGGGCAAATGAGGGCGCTTCCTTGGCCTTCACTGAGGGGAGTGTGCTGTTGCTTTTCTTCTGAGTAACTTCGATTAGCCACCAGCTCATTTTCTTCCTCCTTTGGGTGTTGGGCTGGAAGCCTCCACATTGTTCCCTCTGTCCACTCACTTGTAAGAAATCAGGGCTGATTTGGGCCTGGATCTTTATTATAAGTTGGCAGGAATTCAGGCAGCTTGAGAGTGGCCATCTCCAGTTAACAGCCATTAAGTGAAAGGATGCCTGGGACCGTTCCCTTTCTTAAGTCTCCAGTCTTTACGTTTCAGATTTAGACTGCTTTAGCAATTGTTAAGAGGTATATGGCCTTACCTTATCTTCTCTTCTCCATCTTTGTTCCTTTATCCTGAACTGCCTTCTTTCTTCACAGAGACCTTTCTTGTTGTTTTTTCACTATTCATTTACTGCTTTCTTCATCTGGGCTTTTTCAAATGCTTTCTCCTGCTTCGATTTCTGGCTAAACCACATTTCTTGGGCAAAGCCTCTGAAGTTTTCATCCAACTCTATGAGCAGAGAGACCAAGAAACTTATAGGACAAATTAAAAAATGTAAAGTCATGGCTAATAATTGGACTTTGAAGTTTGTCCATATTCGCTAACTTTCTTTTAGATTTATGTTTCAATTTTTTTTACTTAAAATTTAAATGGATATCTTTTGTTTTTATGTTCCTTTTGCTTCCATATACATTTATTATCCCCTTCCTACCAACTTTAAGGCTATTCCTTGTAACAGACAAGAAAAAAAAAGAAGAGGAAACAGTTCATCAAAAGTAACTAGCACAGTATCTATAGTATTTCATACCCACAGACCCTCACCTGTCCAGTAAAGGAAAGGAAATGAATTTTATCTCATCTTTGAGAGCCTGATTGGTCATAATTAAACAGTATTAAATTTTTCAGTTATTTACATACACTGTTATAGTCATTATATACATGGTTTCCTTGTTCTGATTTCTTTACTCCATATCACATCATGTAAGTCTTCCCTTGTTTCCATAGCATCTTTTATTATGGTGCAGTAATGCTCCATTATATTCATGTGTCATATTTTGTTTAGCCATTTCCCAATCAATAGGCATCAACTTTTTCTTCAGTTCTTTATTACCACCAATACTTTGGTGGTAATAATACTTTAGTGTCTGTGGGATCTTTTGTCTTTGATCTCCTTGAAAAATATACCTAGTAGTAGGATCTCTGGATCAGAGGGTATGGTCAATTTTGTGACTTTTTTTGCCACCAGTAGTAGGATTTCTGGATCAGAGGGTATGGTCAATTTAGTCACTTTTATATTTTTTTTGCCAAATTCCAAATTATTTTCCAGAATGGTTGGACCAGTCCACAGCTCTAGCAATAGCATATTCATCTTTTGTGGAATTGGATGGAGACCTGTGTATGGTGTTAAAAATACGAGCCATTCTAGGCTGATTTAGTGGCATTCCCCGAGTGACCTTTTGTATGTTTTATGTTTGTTCTCATCATTTTGGGTTTCAGTGAAGACAGTGCTGTGTGAAGGTGGTGTACCACAGAGGCCTGTTGTATTTGTGACCAGGGAGAAGCTGGTGAACTCGATCCAGGAAAAGCTTTATAAACTCAAAGGTGAACCTGGATGGGTCACAGTCTATGGAATGGCAGGCTGTGGGAAATCTGTCCTAGCCGCAGAAGCTGTCCGGGACCACAGCCTCTTAAAAAGTAAGTGCTCAAAAACTGAGAGTGGTGGCTAATAATGTACTTTTCATGAATGATTACTTCGAAATTATACAATTTGGGGAGGACTGGCTGACAGATTTGATCAGGTCACTGTGAGCTGTAGTTCCCAGAATATTGGGTTGAGAAGTAACTTAGAAGTCATTTAGTCGAGGGGTCTTGAACCTGTGAGATTTTTATTCCATGTTATGTTACAAGAGGCAGGGTACTGTGGTGGGTAGAAGTCATAGCCTTATTATTTTTATTCAGAGTTTAACAAAACTGAATAAAATGAATGTTTTCATATGCTTAGTATAATAGAAAAAGAGGATTTTACATGAAGCTACAGTTCTCTCTGAAGTATAACTTTTAATATAATTTATATATACACACATGCATACACATATGGATATATGTGTATGTATACACACATATACATATATCTTTATCTGTAGCAATATAAATTTGTATATATGTATAGAAATAAAAATAAGGTTACCCCATAATTTTCAAACACATCCTGCTTGTTTCTGATTCCTTATGGCTTTCCTTCTGTTTTCTTCTATGCATTTTAAAAAAGTGCTTCAGTGACAGTCTTTTATTTTTCTTTCTTTTTTTTTGAGGGGGGAGGCTCTGTTTACTCTTTCTCCCCAACTCATGGCTAAAAAGAAAAACAAAAACTTTGTAACAAGTATGCATAGTCAAGTAAAACAGATTCCCACGTTGGCTATGTCCAAAAATGTTTATCTTATCCTCATCTATGAGCACTTCATCTCTCTTAGGAGGTGGTAGATAGCATGGTCCTAGAATCATTGCATTGATCTAGGTTCTTGTGTCTTTCAAGGTAATTTTTCTTTACAGTATTCTCCAGGTTCTACTCACTTCACTATCCATTAGTTCGTATAAGTCTTAAACTTCTCCTTTTGTAATTTCTTATCATGCAATAAAAAATATTACATTTACCTCTCATAATTTGTTCAGCTGTTTCCCACTTGATGGATACCCCCCTTAGTTCCTAGTTCTTTGTTCTAACAGAAAGAGCTGCCATAAATATTTATTCACATGAGTCCTTTTCCTTTTTCTTTGATCTCTCTAGGGGTATAGGCCTAGTAGTGATATCACGGAGTCAGAGGGTAAACACAGTTTTGTGACTTTGAACATAGTTCCAACATGATTTCCAGGATGGCTGCGCTAATTCACAGCTCCACCCGTAGTACATTCTGGTGGCTAGGCAACTCTTTTAAGATGATTAAATTATGGACAACTGCAGACTTGCATCTGGGGAGAGAGTTTCCACGTTGGAATTTCATATATCCCTGAGATTATAGTTAGTTCTCAGTTCCTATTCTTCCCCTATTCCCACTTTACCTGGTATTTATCTCATGTCTATTTTGTTTATTCTTTTTTGTGTACACTTTTTCTCTTGGATAGAATATAAGCTTCTCGGGGTAGAGAATATTTCTTTTTGTCCAAGTGCCTAGCAAAATTTCTGGCACATAGTAGGCTCTTAACAAATGCTTATTGATTGATCAAGATTGATCCAGTCTGTTTTACAGATGAGAAAACTGAGACCCAGAGAAAGGGAGTAATTTGCTCAAAGAAAGTCACACAAGTAGTAAATGGCAGTACCAGGACTTAAATCCAGGTTCTCTGATACCAAAGTTAGTGTTTGCTATTCAAGGACACATCCTTCTGAAGGAAGGCATTTTCTTTTTTGGAGGAAGAAGGGGAAAATGGCTTGTAAGCAGTGGTCTGGTATCTACTTCAGAAGTTGATTATTTTTAGTTTCTTAAAATTAATTTGTAAAATTTTGAGTTCCAGATTTTCTCCCTTTCTCCTCTCCTCCACCCATTGAGAAGGAAATATAATACACATTATACATATGAAGTTGTGCAAAGCGTATTTTTCACATTAGCCATGTTGCGAAAGAAAAAAAAGCAAGAAAAAAAATCAGGAAACAATATACTTCTATTAGCACTCTTTGCAGTTGCATTGCAACTCATGGATAGCAAATTCATTAGTTTTCTCTCTGCAGGTGGATAATATTTTTTATCATGGGTTCTTTGGAATTGTCTTGGATCATTGTTTTGATTAGCGTAGCAGAGTCTTTCACAGTTTATCTCCCTTAAAATATTGCCGTTACTGTGTACAGTGTTCTCTTGGTTCTGCTCACTTCACTTTGTATCATTTCATATAAGTCTTCTCAGGCTTTTCTGAAACCATCTTGCTCATTATTTCTTATAACACAATACTATACTGTCACAGTCATATACCACAACTTGTTCAACCATTCTCCAGTGGATGGGCAATCTCCCAGTTTCATTTCTTTGTCACAGCGAAAAGAGTTGCTATAAAATAGCTTTTGTACTTATGGGTCCTTTTCTTTGATCTCTTTGGGACACAGAGCTAGTAATGGTATTAGAAGTCGATTCTTGAGTTTCGGTGACACCACGATACTTGTGATTTTCTGGATGGCTTTTCTGTGATCTAGGTGTGGAAGAGAGATTGCACTATACTATGAGGTGGAGCTTTGCAGCCAGTGTTAGCTGGTGAGCTCCTGGTCACCACATCTACAAACCTTTTGTTTTCAGTCCTCAGCCTCCCATGACCCTTACTGCTTTTGATACAAATGCCCATCTGCTCCCTTGGGGTTAGGGGCCTGCTCCCTCCTTCCCCACTCCCAGGGCCTCAGACTCTTCATAGCTCTTCTGCTCAGTCCTCATCTACTTCTGTACTGAATATGTGTATTCCTCCTGGGTCGTTCTTAGCTTTTATCTTTTTCCTTTGTAAATTCTTTTGGCAGCTCCATATACTAAACAGTGACTAAGGGGAGACCAAATTATGGGCAAAATGACTGTTTATTTAGAAAATAACTTCAGTAAAACAGCAGGGTAAAAAATGAGCCCACACAAATCCTCAACTTGTCTATATATTACTAACACAACCCAGAAGGAAGAGATAAAAAAATTCCATTTAAAATAACTGCAGCATATATGAACTATATGGGAGTCAGTCTGAGAGAGAACATGGCATAGTGGGAAGATCATTCACTGGCTTTTTGGAGGCTGGCAACCTAGGTTCAGTGTCAGCCTCTCATGCTTGTTCCATTGGGATTTGAGGAAAATAACTTCTTTGGGCCATGTTTTCTTCAGCTATAAAATGAAGGGGTTGAACTTGGCTTTTGAGGCCCCTTCTAGATCTCAGTCTGTATCCTGTCATCAGGGAGTCGACCCAAGAAAGGCAGTGTGGTGCTCTGGAAAGAGCTGAATCTGGCATTGAGATCTTGGGTTCAGACTCTAGTTCTGCCATGTACTTTGGGTGAGACTGCAGGCAAGTCTCTGACTTTCTGTGGCCCTCAGGTGCCTCATCTGTAAAATAAGGGGCTTGTATTACCAGGCCTCTAAAACCCATTCTAGGGTTAAATCCCTAGGGTTCAATCTAGGGTTAAAGCCCTAGGATTCAGGACCTGGATGAATGCTGCTGTGACCTTATTTATTTCCATGCAGTCAGTATATCTGATTTCCAAATCTCAATCTCTAGCCCTGACCTTCCTTAGATTGACAGAAAGAAAGATACATACAAGCACACATACAGGCAGCATTTATTAAGTGCCTACTTTGTGCAGTGTCTGTGTGATATTGGGAATGCAAATGTAAGCAAAAATAAAGATGGTCCCTGCCCTCAAGAAACTGACATTCTAGTGGGGAACTACACATAAAAGGAATCTGAGAAGGGGAGTGTGGCAAGGTTCAGAAGTACTCAGAAAAGTACTTGGGCCAGTGGTGGGCTGGAACTCCACACCTGATCCTGTACCTGGCTTCACAGCACCACCACCTATATCAGTAGGATCATAGGCTAGTGTTGGAGGCTGTCTAGGCCAACCCCCTCTTTTACAGATAAAGAAGCTGAGGTCCAGGCAGGGGAAGTGATTTCTCAACGTTACCTAGGTAATAAGTATTAGTGTTGGAATTTGAACTCAGGTCCTTGGACTTCAGGCCAAATGTTTTCAATTGCACTGTGCTATTTTTCTATAAAGCCTGTAGTAAGTATTTATTCTGTACCTATGGTTGGGTGCTTGTGATTACTTCTGGAGCTCCAGAATCTGAATCATAGGACATTAGGGCACATGTAGTCCAACCTCCGTTTTACATTTGAGGAAATCAAGACCTAAACGCAGACCAAATGCTCCTTCCAGAACTTTGTACTGCTGGGTTCCCAGGTACTTTTTGTGTATCTGTATTTAGTGTACAGTTTGCGCAGTGCCTTCTGTAGATGGGTAGGTGTTCAAGAAACATTTTTGTTGTTATTTGATTCTAGAAAATTTGGATTAGGTTTAGTAGTATTCTCTTTCCTCTGGCATTAACTAGGTGTGTGAACCTGGGCGATCCAACTGATTTCCTCCTTCCTCCCTTTTCCGTTCTTCCTCTTGAAACTGGTTTTAACATATGGATTATTCTTGGGGACCTTTCAGAGAGGTGCATCTGGCCTTCACAGATTACCCTATTTTCCAGTTTGTATCAAAGTTGAGCCTAAATTCTTAAAGTATAAGATGACTTAGGCTTTGATTTAAAAAAAAATCCTCCATATCTTGTAGTAGCTACAGTCAGTAACAGGCTTATTGAAGGTGTCCAGTTTTAGAATTTCAGAGAAATGAGAGCAGCTCCTTTGCTAAGGAAGATTTCTATCTCTTGAGTTCATTTCTTTCCCCGACTCCCTTCTGGTCCCCAACTAAATCCCACCTTCTCCAGGACATCTTTCCCAATCTCTCTTAGTTCTAATGCCTTCCCTCAGTTGCAGATTTCCTCTTCACCCTGTATATGTCTTTTGTGCAGACTTCTTTGTACACTGTCTCCCTTATTGTAATGTGAACTCCTCAAGGGTAGGGACTGTCTTTTCCCTTTCTATCTCCACCACTTAGCACAGGGTCTGGTGCTGTAAATGCTTGATAAATGGATGCTTCTTTTTGGACAGAGTTCTCACTCTACAATGACCCCACCCCAATAGAGCCCTTCCCTGTGACAAAGAATAACAGTTAAACAAAACAAATAGCACATCAGCCTTGGCTGAGCGTCTGTGCTTCACTTTGTGCTTGTAGTTTACCACCTGTTTGCTCATAAATGGGAGCCATGCTTCACCTTGGTGCTCTGAAGTCAGGATTGGATACTGCATGGGTTGGAGTCTTTTCATTGGTGCTTTTCTTTGTCATTGTGGTCATCATGTAACTTGTTCTGCTGGTTCTGCCGGCTTTGCCTTGCCTCTGTTCATGTAGGTCTTCCAAGTTTCTCGCAATTCTTGGTGTTCCTTCTTATGACACAATGACATGTTATGTGTTCATATACACAGTTTGTTTAGCTATTATCTAATTGATGGAAATCACTTGGCTATTTAAAAAAAAGCACCGCTCACAAATATCTTTGTGACTATTTGGGTTCTTTCCCCTCTGTCTTTGACCTTTTCTGGATCTAGTAGTGATAATCCTGGGTCAAAGCCCACGTGCAGGTTAGTGATTTTTCTGTATTATTCCAAATTGTTTTCCAGACATGGTGAAACCGATCGATAGTTCCTGCTACAGTCTGTTAGCCAGCCTTCTCACTGCAACTCCAGTAGTTACCATTTTGTCTTTGGTATTCATTGCATCATAAGAAGAAACACCAAGTTATTTGAAGCATTTTCCATATAATGGTTACTAATTTGCATTTAGAAGAACATTCTTGCTGATTATATAAATATATGTTTTTTGAGTGAACTTGTGATTTCATTGCTTTTCACTGAATCAGTTCTTTTTCCCTCGGTGAGGGTGGGGCATCCCTGGGCATTCCTCCTGCTTGTCCTCCCTTAGGGTACTCCCACCCCCTCAGATCGGACATTTGGCCATTCCTCATTACGGGCCTCCCAGTGTGTGAAGAGTTGGGTATATATCTCACCTTCCTTTTTGTTTCTAAAATCCGAAGTATGTATACCCTCTAGCGTGGCCTCTGGGTAAAAGAATAACTTCTGTGTGTATGCCAACATCATTTCCTCTTAATTACCAATGTCCTTTTGAATTGTTTTTATGTTTTTTAGTTTAAATTAAGTAAATGTGTTAACCCTTAACAGATTCCTTATATCATGACTTTTGGTCTCTGAGGTTTGTACAAATAATTAACTTTGTTTTTAAAAATTTTATCATTTAAAATGTTTTTCGCATGCCCCTTCCCTTCTTTATTTGGTGAACTCCAGAGGTTCCCTATTCCCTCCAGGACCAAATAGGAACTCTTCTGCGGTTTTTAAAGCCCTTTGTGTTCTGGCACCTTCCTCACTTTATAGTCTTATGCTGTGCTTCCTTCCATATGATCCACTGATCCTGGCGTTCTTGCCCTGGGGCTTTTTGTCCCCTGACCCTTGCCTTTGCCCTGGCTGTCCCTCATGCACTCCCTCCTCCCCTCCACCTCTTGATTTCCTGGCTTCCTTCAGGAGTCAGCTCCATCGCACCCTCTGCAGGAGGCCTTTCCTGAGTCCTCCCACTGCACCTGCTTCTCCCAGAGATTACCTTCCATTTGTATTGGATGTGTCCTATGTGTATGTAGTTATTTGCATGTTGTCTCCCCCGTTAGACTGGGAGCTCCCTGAGGTCAGAGACAACATTTTTTGCCTGCCTTTGTATCCCCAGTCACTGAGCGTAGTGCTTGGCACATAGTATATGCTTAACGAATGCTTGATGACTGACTGTGGTCAGATTGTGTCAGTGATTGGATTTGAATCCAGGCCTCCCTGACTTCTTGTTCAACATGGCATCCTGTACTCCCACAGGCTCATTCTCTCTCTGAAGCATTTATGCTGCCTATATTCTTTCTCATTTAGAGAAGCCATCTCTTCTGGTGTGGTAGAGATAGCCTCCAGCCCATGGGATCACCACAGGATTCATACGCTGTAGCATCTGAGGGCTGTTTGGTGCTTAGTTATTAGGGAAGGGCTTTCACGCCCATCTTTGAGCTGCTTTCTGCCTAGATTCTGAACAGGAGCTACTCCCAGACCTCATCGAGCCAGGCTGGCTCAGCTGTGCTGGAGGGATGGAGGCTGGTGGAGCTTTATGAGCTGAGATTTTGTGGTTATTCTCAGCCTTTAATTTATCTGGCTGCAATTGGGAGTGAGGGGCGAGATCAGCTGCTTCTACTGCCTTGTAGAGACAGTATGAGTAAAGAAAACCACTTAGCTGAGGGAGGGGAGCACAAAGGAATTAGGAGAGGGATGTCCTAGACTAGTTTGGAAGACCCTGAAAGGATGGCTATAAAGCACCTACTATGTGTGGGCACTGTGATAAGCACTCAGAATACAAATACAAAGAATGAGGCAATCCCTCTGCCTGTGAGATTACATAACAGGGGAGACATTGACCAGATATATAAGCATGTATAAAATGAATTTAAAATAGAGAGAAGGTAATTTTTTTGAGCGGAGGGGTTGGGGAGAGGCATTAGCAGCTAAAAAAGTTTTTCCTTTTTTTCCCACTTAGGAAATGGATTTATTTTGTTTCAAGAGAACAAAAGAAACTTTTTTTTTGGTTTGGACTTGTGATTTCAACTGTATAGCTAATTCCTAGGGAGCAAATTCCCTTGCCCGTTCTGATCCTCTGCTCTGCAGTTTCTAGCCTTACGCTCTTGTGCCAAGTGTCTTGGGATGATTTTGGCAGAATTGGATGAAGCTCAGGGGTCCCTTTGCAGAATAATGCAAATTGCATTATTTTAAATTTTAATGGCATGACATATGAATGATTATACAGGGGATCAATTCTATTGAAATACAGTGATCATAATAATTAAAGAAAAAATCCAAATTAGTTCATGGACCCCAGGTTAGGAGATCCTGCCTTAGAGAAGTGCCTGAAGCACTAAGAGATGGAGTAACTGGGACAGGTTCGTGCTTTCTGGGTCAGAGTGTAGGACCTGAACCCAGGTTTTTTTTGTTTTTAATTATTTTTTTTTCAATTAACAAAATTCTGTTTTTTCTACTTCCCACTTCCCTCTTGAGAAAGAACGAAAGACAAAACTTCAGTTGTAAACATGTGTAGTCAGACAAGACAAATTCTCCATGTTGGCCATGTCCAAACCAAACATGCCTCTGAGGCTAAAATGCAGGTCTTGGCTGACTCCACAGCTAGCTCTCCTTCCATGCTGCCAGAGGTGACTGTGCTGAGAGGATGGATACATTCTCACAAATGACCCAACAAAGCCCTGCCCCCCAAAGAATCAAGCAGAATGACCAGATCTTCCATTTGTCCTCCTTTTTCAAAGAAGCAAGGAGGAGATGTGGATCTGGAGCAGGTCTGCTTTTTTGTTCATGCAGCGCTTTAGACTGAAGGCTTCTTCAAGTGTTAATTTAAGCCTCTTGGCTTGGCTTGCTGTCTTTCCCAGGTTGCTTCCCAGGAGGCGTGCATTGGGTCTCCATCGGCAAACAGGACAAATCTGGGCTCCTGATGAAACTCCAGAATCTGTGCACACGGCTGGACCAGGATGGTGCTTTTTCCCAGAGACTCCCGCTGAACCTTGAGGAAGCCAAAGACCGCCTCCATTTCTTAATGCTGCGCAAGTGCCCAGGGTAGAGATCGAGTCTGGGAGCCTCACTCCTGGCTTTTCCTCATCGTTGCTTAGGGTTAAGTGGATTAAAGAGAGCTGGTTTTAGCCCCTGCCTTTGGGTCTTCCGTCTATAAAATGACGGGAGACAGTAGAGTACTTAGAGTGGACCTGAATTTGAATCTTGTCTGTCTTCCTTATGAGCTCTGGCTCATAACCGGGCAAATCAAGTAATCTCTCTGGGCCTCAGTTTTTTCATGTATGAAAGAGTTGGCCTCTGGTCTCTTAAAGCTCTTGATTTATGATTCTGTCTAGAATAGGGATTAAGCCTGGTCAGTTTGTCTCTGGAAAGCAGAACTGGAAACATTGGGTAGAAGTCCTGTTTCAGCTTGGGAGAACTTCCCTCCTGGGTTGTGAGGATTCTCTGTGTATTTGTCTGGCACTTAGCATGGTGCCTGGTATGCAGTAGGTGCTTAATAAGTGCTTATTCCCTCTTTCCCCTTCTCAGCTGTCAGTGTCATTTCCTAATCTGGTGCAGAGCCTGATTTTATCAAATCGTTTTTACTAAAAATACATTTGATTATCCTCATTGAAAAGCAGTTCTCTGGGTGGCTAAAAAGTAGCCCAGGAAGAGAAAAACAAATCAGTACCTCTGGCAAGAAGGTTCCTTGGGATCTCAGTAGTTCCTCCCTGAAGTCTATGGCTAATTGCTAGATGTGAGGTGAAATCTCAGAGTTGTTGATCTGCATTTTCCTTATTATTAGTTTTTTTTTGTTTTTAAAATTTTTATTTATTTTTTAAATTTTGTGAATGGGAATGGGATAAACTCTCCCATATTATTGGTTATTTGAAGCATTTTTCATGTAATGGTTAATAATTTGCATGTAGAAGAACACTCTTGGTGATGATATAAATATATGTTTTTTGACTGAACTTGTGATTTCATTGTTGTGGGGAATCCTAGGTAAGGAAACTCCCTCTGCCAGTATAGAGCAGCATATTTGCCCCCATGGGAAAATTCCCTATGCTTTTAAGCTTTTTTTACATTTTGTCTTTTCCCATTAGAATATAAACTCCATGAGGGCAGGGGCTAGCTCTTTTTGCTTGTGTTAATTTCTCCAGCACTTAACATGGAAGTACACACTAGGAGCTAAATCAATGCTTGTTGCCTGCCTTCCTGTCCTGCAGCTTGTAGTCTTAGATGCCTGGAGCAGTAAGAGGCAAAGGAACTCACCCAGGGTCACACAGCCAGTTTATGCCAGAGGCAGAACTTGAGGCCAGCCCCCCTCCCAGGCTTCTTATAATATAGTCACGTTGCCTCTTAAAGTGAGATCCCCTAAGTGCTCTCAGCAATCCTCAGAGTTTTCCTTCCTGCTCTAGGTCTCTTTTGATCTTGGATGACATTTGGGATTCGTGGGTGCTAAAAGCTTTTGACAGTCACCATCAGATCCTTCTCACGAGCAGAGATAAGAGTGTGACCGACTCGGTGATGGGTAAGCTTCTTTGCTGCTGGCTGCCCAGTGTCTTTACCTTTTGATTCCAGTCATTGAGATGTGCCTTGTGGTTTATTTCTTTTCTCTTACGCTCCCGTTACAGGTCCCAAATATGTCGTCCCTGTGGAGAGTGGCTTAGGAAAAGAGAAAGGATTGGAAATCTTGGCACTCTTTGTTAATATGAAGAAAACAGACCTGCCCGACCAAGCTCATAGTATTGTGAGGGAGTGTAAAGGTAAATTCCTTGGAGGTCAAGCAGATGGATTTGAGGGGTGGGGGCCCTCACTTGCCATTGCTTAGGTCAGCCTGTGAATGTTAATAGTTAATTCCACATTGCCCTCCCCTCCCCACCCTGGATTATTTCAAGGTGCCATTAAGTAATTTAGTCATGAAGTCATTCCTGGTTCAGGGTTTTATTACGTCTTGCCTGCCTGGGATTCCTGCATCTAGCTTCTCCCGTGGAATCTGTCTGATTGCTGTTGTCCAAGCCTATGGCTGACGCTCTCTCTTCTCTGCCCAGAAGCCTCAGGGTGTCCACAGCCACCCCAGATTGGGTAGGAGGAGCTCCTCTGGCTCAGACCTGCAGAGACAGCCTGGGATCATGGAAGGATATTGCCTTGTGCTCTTTCTGCCCTTGTGGGCTGGGCCTGAGTGTCATCTGCTGTAAAATGACAGCATTGGACTAGATGCCCTCTGGGAGTCCTTTGAAATTGAGATTGATGGCCCTGTGAGAAGGCTGACAGGGTAGAACAGTGCTAGGTTGTGGTAGGCCTTGAATTCCAGGCAGAAGGGTTCAGCCTTATTTTTTATTTTTTAGTGTGGGCAAGGGAACCACTAAAGATTTTTGAGCGGAGGAGTGACTTGACCAGAGAAATGCATAGTAAGGTTTTTCTAGAAATGAGATAAAGGATGGATTGGAGGGCAGGAAGAGAATGGAGGTTGCAGGCCTTTTATTTGGATGCTGTTGCTGTAGTCCAAATGGGTTGTAATGATGACCGCTACTATGGTGACGGCCATAGAAAAGGGAGGGGGAGGGTGATGAAGTCGACATTATGGAGGTAGAATTAACTTTCCTTTTCTCCCTTTTGCCATAGAATGGAAATACCTGGCCTGAGCTGGCTGACTCTCTCTCTCTCTCTCTCTCTCTCTGTCTCTCTCTGTTAATGATTTTCTTTTAAAAGGGTTTATGTTGACATTGTTGATTTACTTTCCTCTTTTTTTTCAGGTTCCCCTCTTGTAGTATCTTTAATTGGTGCTCTATTACGTGATTTCCCCAATCGCTGGGGCTACTACCTCAGGCAGCTTCAAAATAAGCAGTTTAAAAGAATTAGGAAGTCTTCATCTTATGACTATGAAGCCTTAGATGAAGCCATGTCCATAAGCGTGGAGAGACTGAGGGAAGACCTCCAGAAGTATTATAAGGACCTTTCCATCCTGCAGAAGGATGTTAGAGTACCTACCAAGGTGAGCCCAGATGGATGGTTTGGTGGGTCAGAGTTAGGGCCTCATTGGAATACTTGAGTCTCATTGTTGGGTTATTATCATATATAATCTTTCTTGAAATCGTTTTCTCCATTTTTCCATTGATTCTCCCCTTGTCCCCCTTCTTTTTTTAATAGCATAGCAGTTTTCCAGTAGCTCCCCATGCTTAGTTCCTTCCTTGATTTCTCCCTTGTAATAAGTCAGTTAGTCAGCCAGCATTTATTAAACGCCTACCTACTGTGTGCCAGGCACTGTTTTAAATGCCGAATACACAAAGAAAAGACACAAAACAGCCCTTTCTCCCAAGGAGCTTGTGCTCTAAGGGGGAGACAACATGCAAACAACTAGGTACAGGCCAGATACAGACAGAACAAACCAGAGGTGGTTTCAGAGCTTGGCAAGGCGCTAAGGTCAAGGAGGACTGAGAAAGGCTTCTTGCAGACAGTGGGATTTTATCTGAGACTTGGAAGCCAGGGAGGTCAAGCCGGGCACCGTGTTAGGCTCTGGGGCTCCTTCAATTGATCCTGTGTGTGTCTTTTATAGACGTAGTTGTTTGCATGGTGTCTTCTCCATGAGTATTCAAGCTCTTTGAAAGTGGGGATTGTGTTTTTCCTTTTCTTTATATCCTCGGGGCCTGGCACATCATAAGTGCTGACTAAGTGCAGAGAAGGAAACGATCCCTCTTCTCCAGTAGCTTGTATTGTAACAGAGGAGGCAACGTTGTTGTGCAGTCGTTTCAGTCGTGTCTGGCTCTTCCTGATCCTATTTTGGGTTTTCTTGGCAAAGACACCGGAGTGATTTGCTGTTTCCTTCTCCGGCTCATTTTCCAGGTGAGGAAACTGAGGCAAACAGGGTTAAGTGACTTGCCCAGATTCACACAGATAGTAAGTGTCTGAGGCCAAATTTGAACTCAGGGAGATGAGTCTTTCTGATTCTCAGCCCTGTGGTCCAATCACTTTACCACCAAGCTGCCTTGGAGGCAACATGAACATGTACAAATGTGTATAGAAGAAATAGGAGGAAGCTAGGGAGTGAGGGCTCAAGCAGTTAAATAACACAATGGGAAAAGCAACCAGGCCTGACCACATATACCATGTTTCACATCTTTGGTTTTCTCCTGTCAGTGAAGAGGACGGTTGGGTGTTAACAGCCTGTTTCCCAGAATGGGAGGTATTCCTTGTGATCATTCTGAGTTCATTGACCTTTTAGTATTGATCTGTTTATATAATTGTAGTCATTATGTAGATTATTCTCTTGATTCTGGTTTCTTTGCTGGCTCATTTTCCATAAATCTTCTCATTTCTCAAAATTCCTTTGTCACATTCATATTCCTCTACATTCCTGTATCACAGTTTGTTTAGCCATTCCCTAAATTGATGGGAATACCCTTAGTTTCCATTTTTTTTTGACCATGCAGAATGCTGCTATTTATATGATAGGGATTTATCTCTTGGCATATATGCCTAGTAGTGGGATCTTGAGGTCAAAATGTATGAACAGTTTAATCACTTTTCTTGCATAGTTTTTGCCCAAGTGATTTTACTGAAGTGAAAATCTGACTATGTCACTTTTCTACTCACTGAACTCCATTGGCTCCCTTTTATCTCTTCTGTTTGGCATTTAAGCACCTTCAAAATCTGTCTCCCACCTACCTTTCAGACTAATCATATGTAACTCCCCTTCATGGCCTCTGTGGTGTCGACAAATGGGCCTTCCATCCTTTCATGGGTCGTCCCTCATGCCTGGAAGCATGTCCTCCTTCCCCTTTACCTCTTAGAGTCCTTAATTTCTCAGATCAAGCTCAGATCTAGGCTTAGATCAAGTGTCATCTTCCTCGCAAGGCCTTTTCTGATCTCTCCCAGCTCTTAGCCCCTGCTTCCCCTGCTCCCAAAGGTATCTTGCATTTACGTATTTACCTTGTCTATTTTTGCATATGTAGATAACATATGCACGTGTGCACAGATGCACACTTGTAGGTATACACATATGCATATATTCATAGACCCAGATAGACACACACACAAGCATATTTATATGTGCTTTTTGTCCTGGAAAAGCATAAGCAATGTGAAGGCGTGGATTGTTTCTTTGTGTCCCTAGCACCCAATGGAGTGTCCACTACAGATAGTTGATGAAGGAACACTTGTTTTATTTGTATTTTTATTTTTTTTCAACATTGGCTTTTTTAAAATTTTGAGTTCCAAATTTTTTTCTCTCCTTCTCTCCCCATCTTCTCTCCCAAACAGCAAGTAATCTGGTATAGGTTATACATGTACAATCATATTAAACACATTTCCACATTAGTCATCCTGTGAAAGAAGAATCAGAACAAAAGGGAAAAACCACGAGAAAGAAACAAATTTTAAAAAGTTGAAAATAGTAAGCTTCAATCTGCATTCAGACTCCATGGTTCTTCCTCTGGATGTGGATGGCATTTTACATCACGAGTCTTTTGGACTTGTCTGTGTGTACAGTTTGTCATTGTATTGCTGAGAAGAGCCAAGTCTCTCAAAGTTGATCATCGCACAATGTTGCTGTTAGTGTGTATAATCATGAACACTTGTGAATTGATTAACGTGTTGCAGTTGGCCAGACATTCCCTAGTCAGTGGTTACCCTCACAGTGTTTTTCCTGTTCTTCTTCCATGAAGCTGCTGCTTTGAATGTCCATGGAACCTTTCTGTTCTTGATCTCTTTAGCCAATACCATATAGCTGGACTGTGGAATGTCAGAAGATGTCCTTGGGGTGCCTTCATTTCCTCTTATTCTAGGGCTTGAAGAACCACAGGCACCTTGTCAGCACAGAGTTACTGAATTGGGGGTGCAATGGGGAAGTATCTACTAGTCTCCCATTTACACCTGTTCTCCAGTGATGTTGTAGAAAGTTGCATGTATGAGTATATTAAAGATATGTATTTTATATGGAGCTTGTCCAGGTGACCAATTTCAGGCATCCACTTCTTTTCCACAAATTTTGAAGTGGTTCTGATGAAGCAAGAAAGCATCCGATTCCTTAGTGCCCTGCCTGCTCCCCAGAGGAGCAGGTGGGTGGCCACCTGCATTCACTGAAGTTCGTGATCTAGCTGTACTGGGTAGGCCCCTTCCCCACATCCCTGTTCTTGTTGCTTCTGGGTATCTGAAGTGCTCACAATGTTTCTCAGGTATTATGTATTCTTTGGGACATGGAGACTGAAGAGGTTGAGGACATCCTACAAGAATTCATTAATAAATCACTCCTGTTCTATGACCGAAATGGAAAGTCATTCCGTTATTATTTACATGATCTTCAGATTGATTTCCTTGTGGAGAAGAACCGCGACCAGCTCCAGGTACCAAGGTCTTTGGGAATTTTGAATGGCACAGTTTTTTTCTTTCCATATTTTGAACAGTCATTTTTGGCTAGTGTCCAAGTATTTGTGAGAGCCTTGACTATCTCTTTCTATGTGATTCTTCATGAATTAAAAGTCAAAGTTATATGAGTTGATTCCAAAATCCTGTCTTTATGAGGATGGTTTTGTCTTGCAACTAGAGCCATCCATAGTGAGGCGCATGGAAAGTTGTTGAAGTTTATCTGTCCACTGAAATTATCTGAAAAATTTTTTTCTTAAAATATATATTTTGTCTCTCTTCCATTTTCCCCTACTCCCAATGAAGAACAAAAAAAAAAAAGGAAAGAAAAAGAAAGCTCTCTAACAAATATGCATCATTAAGCACAGCAAATTCCCTCATTGGCCATGTTAAAAACTGTATGTCTCAGTCTACACCCTGAGTTGGTCACCTCTGTGTCAGGAGCTGAGGAGCATAGATTATTGTCTATCCTTTGGAGTCATGGTTGGTCATTGCATCGATCCAGAGGTCTTAAAGTTGTTTGTCTTTACAGTGTTGTTATGTAAATTGCTTTCCTGGTTCAGGTAATTTTACTCTGTATCAATTAGTACAAATTTTTCTGTTTTTTTTTTTCTGAAACTATCCCTTTGGTCATTTCTTATGGCACAGTAGTATTCTATTGCAATTGTAGACCCTAGTCTGTTCAGCCCATTAATGGGCACCCCCTCCCTGCCATTGAAGTCTGTCATTCGGGTTACAGGAGCTGCACAGAAAGGTGGTGACTCAGTTCCAGAGATATTTCAAGGTACACTCCCTCACTTCCGACCAAGAAGACTCCATGTACTGGTACAGCTTTCTGGCATATCACATGGCCAGTGCTGACATGCGCCAAGTAAGTCGGCTTCACCTTGGTTTCTTCGCTGTCTCCCTCCCTCCTGTGATGGTTTTCCATTTTGGTCTTGTTGATGCTAGAGGACTCAGAGCTGCATCTTCTCATGGACTTGGGGTCTGCCAGGGAGACAGGCCAGTGTTGCTCATTTTAGGAGGTGTATTAATTTTAATGAAAAAATTTTATTGATACATGTTTGTTTTGACATGATAGAGGCTTCCAGACAAACTTGTACACCTCCACCTCCCCCCACAGACTTCATCTCCTTAAAAATGAATCGATGGCTAACAAAAAGAAGAAATGGATATGTCACATACATGCATGCACATATACATGTGTGACATAGTAACCTAAATATAAAACACATGTTACATATTGTGTTGTAAAGCTGTGTGTGTGTGTGTGTGTGTGTATGTCTATGTATATATAGGGATATATGGGTGTATATAACTATCTGCCCGTTTCTCTATTGATCTCCATCCCTCCTTCCTGTTAATATCTGATTAAATTTTTTCGGGATATGAAGTCTGTAAAGGGGCTTGTTGGCAGGTTTGTTGGGATACGACACAGACACACATACACACACATGTAAGGCAATAGGACAGGTTTGCGGTTGGGGGGAAACTTTCCTGACGGGGGATGGGGAAGGTACTAACATTTGAAAGGATGATGCTATTATTGACTGTTATCATTGACCAGTGATTTTCCAGCCCTCTGTGTTGTCTTTATATACAAAGTTGTAGTGATTTTGTATGTTAACTTTTCTGCTCTGAATTCTTTACTCTGGAAGGCTTCCTACAGGTCTCTTATGCTGTTTCTCATAATTTACTCAACTAATTAGTCAGCATTTATTAATTCCCCTCTCTGTGCCAGCCACAGTGTGAGGTGCCGTGTGACCCTGGACAGGCCAGTTGGCTTGTGTGAGCCAAGACTCCTTGTCCCCCAGTGGGGATAATATAGTACTTTTAGGGCTGTTGTCGGGGTCCAGGAACATACGTGAAGTAACTTTGCAGCTCACTTAAGGTACTAAATACATGTTAGCTATTGTTAGGGTTGTTATTATCATGCTTTCCCCCCATTTTTTGTTATTACCAGTAATGTGAGGTGCCTTTGTTTTAAATGGTAACATGGTACCCTCAGTAGAGAGTAGGCAGAGGGAGCATGATGTAGTTTGGTTGAGAGAGCCAGCAGCGTGACCCTGGGCAAGTCACAGCTTAGTGCCCCAGGCAGCCCTCTGGGGCTCCATGTTGGAGAGTTGGGGCTGACCTCCGTTTACTCACTGGGAGCTTGAGACTCGAGTGACATCATAGGTCTGGATCAAAAGCTATAGTGGGAGAGTGTGACGTGGATCTACTTTGGAAGAAGTTGACCCATCTTTGCGACAGCTTTGTGTGGTACCAGGTATAGTTAGTATGTCCAGGGAAGTCATGGACTTGGAGATTGAGAAAACTAGGAGGGTCCTCAGAGGCCTTTGAGGTATTCCATTCCCTTCCATTTCCTTTTAAATTTTTTTTCTTACGTTCATTTATTTTTATTGTGAATTTCAACATGAAATAAAATGCAACGTCCTTTTACCAAGGGAGAAACTGAGGCCCAGGAATATAAATGACTTGCTTAGGTTCTCTCTCACAGGGCGTGAGCATCAAAGACAGGATTTAAGCTGTTTCTTTGCTGTCTCTTTGGGGCATGTCCTGGCTTCTTGAAAATTTATCGGTGAAGCGTGAGCTCTTCTAGGCCTCTGGAGCTGGAAGGCATTTGAGTGTGGGCTTGGGAATGAGTCTTGGTCCCTCGTCTGCTGACCAGCCAGCTGGAGCCTCAAGGTCAGAGGGCCCATCACCAGGTTGCCTTTAGGAAGATGAGCTTTTTAGCAGCAGACTCATGAATTCCATGTTCTTAAGTTGTATCAAGACCGGTAATGACGTGCAGTGGTATGAGGAGGTCCTAGCACCTCTCATTCTTGTTTGCAAAGCTGTTGTACCTGGGTCAGCTCATTCCCCGCAGTGAGGCCAGAAGAGACCATCTCTGAGGCCTCTTCCAGTTCAGATCTGGATCTGACATTCTGTGATTTCATAACATTAGCAAAACCGTTAGTATTTCATTTCAGTCAGTCCACAAGCATTTAGGAAGCAACTGTGTATGTGCTGGAGACCAGGCTAGGAGCTAAGGATGCAGGCAAGAATTAAACAACCCCCTGTTCTTAGAGAGTTTATATTTTATTGGGAGAAGAAGCACATATATGTAAAACTAAATAGAAACATGAACAGAATAAGGATGAAGCCTTTGAGGGGTAGGCAAGCACCAGGAGCTGGCAGGACCAGGAGAGGCTTCATGAAGGACAGACCACTTGAGCTGAGCTTTGAAGGAAGTGAGGGATTCTGAGAGGCTGAGGGAGGAAGGAGGACACTGCCCAAAGACAAGGACATGGGAGTCACATATGGGGAGTGGCAGATGGGCTCTGGGCTGCAGAACAGAAAGGGGGGGACATGTAATAAACGTGGACAGGTGGGTGGGGACCAGAATTGAAGGGCTTTAAATGCCAAACAGATGTTTCTATTTGTTGAGCAGGGCTGTGACCTGGTTCAACCCATGCTTTAGGAATATCACTTTGGCCACTTGGCTGGAGGTTGGGTTGGAGGAGACAGAGGGATCTGCTTTTGATACTTGGGTGTCTGGTTTGCTTCATTCCTCATTCTTGGTTGTATTCTGTGTAGTTGAGGTTGCCAGTGAAGTGAGCTGTGGAGGAGTGAGGTGTTACTATGTGAGGACCTGAAGTAACAGGAATCCGGCAGCAGGTGCTGCCAGCGGCTGCAGGTGCTGCTTCTGAGCTGCTGAAGGCTGCAGCCACAAGTAGGCCCAAGGCATCTGTTGGTCCTACCCTGCCTGTTCCCTTGGGGCCTGAGGTCCTTGGCGGAGCTGCACATAATACCAGGGGAAAGCAAGACATCATTTTTCAGGCTTTCTGTCCTTCCTCATTTCTGCCCTGCTTTCGCCTGTCCCAGATTTAGAAATGGGAAGAGGGGATTTCTGGTGATACAGAAATGCAGCTGTCTCTTTTCCTAGGAGACTCAGTGTTGGGTGGTAGCAGAACTCAGCCAAGCAGATGCTTGTTCAGAAGAACAGGGCGGAGGAGCTGAAGTTCCCCTGCCTTCTCCCAAAGAAGAGATCCAAAGATCCCTGAAGGGAGTAAATACAAGGGATCACATCTTTTTTATATAAACTTGAACCCGAGTTTGGACACTTTCTTTTTTTAAAAATAGTTTTTTGATAGTCATTAGCAAATAGGAATATTTTCACATATGAAGGACAGAAAAAGAGGATTTTATATGAAACTTTGAATCTTCCAAATACAACTTTTCAAAAAAGTATACATTTATTAATTTTTGATTTTATTTTTCAGTTAACAAGTATTTATTTTCTTGTTCTTCTACCCTTTGTTGTTGTTCACTTTTTTCAATCATGTCTGACTCTTCATGACCCCATTTAGGGTTTTCTTGGCAAAGATACTGGAGTGGTTTACGGTTTCCTTCTCTAGCTCATTTTACAGATGAGGAAACTGAGGCAAACTGGGTTAAGTTACTTGCCCAGGATCACATAGCTAGTAAGTGCCTGAGACTGGATTTGAATTCAGGTCTTCCTGACGCCAGACCTGGCGCTCTACCCACTGAGCCACCTAGCTTCTTTTCTTTCACTCTATGCCAGTTTAAAAGAGAAGCAAAACCTTTGTAACAAATAGCCATAGGCAGGCAAAACACGTAGTATAAAATATGTCCTCGAATCAGCTTTTAAAGGCATTCATTTGAAGGGGTGAGAGAAACATTTGGGACACCAAAACCTGTCCTGGGATCCTGGTCTCTTTTAAGAAGAATGATGGAAATCTTCTGTTACATCACCACTATTTGCCACCTTTTTATCCACTCTTCCCAGAGAGCCATGCCTTTAAGTAAAGAATAAGAAAACCTTTGGGTTTTATAGTTGTTTCTGAGTTAGTGCTTTGGCATCTTTGGGTCTTGGTGTCCTTTGGTAAAGTCCCGTTCATCATATCGTCATTAAAGCTCTGCATTTCCTATATGGGATCGAGGAATCTGTTAGAGGCCTTGTTTACATTAGCGCCTATGTATCCTTTAAACTAGTGTAAAACAGAATTAAATTGGTACATCAAAACCATATCAGAGACTTCTTTAGTTGCTTTTGTGCTGCTTATTGCTTTTGACAAGCATTGTCCAGGCCCTGTTCTTAGAAAGGTGATGTGCTTTCTAGTTTCTACCAGCAGTGATAGGCATAGTGATATGTGTGGTTGTGGTTGTGTGTGTGTGTGTGTGTGTGTGTGTTTGAGAGAGAGATGGAGTGTCTCTCTTTTGGAAATCTAAACTGTCCTCCCCTTTGTTTTAGGAACTTTGTGATCTACTGTTTTCCCTAGATTGGATTAAAGCAAAGACTGAGCTGGTGGGGCCTGCTCATCTGATACATGAGTTTATGCAGTATGGCCATCTACTGGATAAGAAGGTACGTATCCAGGTGAAAAGTGAGATCTTGAGTGACTCCTTGTTTGGATGCTGGGATCTAGCTTTAATAGTGGGTCTACATAAAATAAAAGGGATGAGGAAATACCTCTTAGAATGTAAGCTCCTTGAGGGAAGGGACTAATTTTTGTTTTGTCTTTGTATGCCCAGTGCAGTGCTTAGCACATAGTAGGCACTTAATAAATGCTCTTTGGGTGGTTTTCTTTTTATATTTTCCCCCATGTGGTGAGGTGGTGTGAGGAGAGAAAATGGATTTTTGTTAGTTGAAAAAAATTTAAAAAATTTAAACTTATTACCTTCTGTTCTTTGAGTTGATTGTCTTCCTCTATAATTTGCTTTTTGTCCTGTCTTCTGGATATTTCTTGAAGGGTAGGTTTTGGGGGCTTCAGGTTGGGACTAGAAAAATATATAATGGTCGTTCTTAATAACTCTTGGAAATAATTTAGAACAACTTAAAGAGGGTTATTTCTTGTGTTAGGAAAGTAAAACTAACCCTGAATGGAGGCACCTGGCTAACTGACCTTTTACTAGATCCTTTGCTAGATCCTTTAAAAGCCAGGCTAAGAGAGGTCACTTCACATTAGTTCAGAGGAAAGAATGTTTCCTTCAAGCCTAGAAAATGACAAGATCACAGAGACATTTAGAGAAATATCAAATTTTAGATCTGCTTGCATTTCTAAGAGATTTCAATTTGCCACAGGATTGCTCCGTGTGTGAGAATTTTCAAGAGTTTTTATCTCTCAACGGACACCTTCTTGGACGCCAGCCGTTTCCCAATATTGTGCAGCTAGGTCTCTGTGAACCAGAAACTTCTGAAGTGTACCGGCAAGCCAGACTACAGGCCAAGCAGGAGGTCGATAAAGGGGGGCTTTACTTGGAATGGATGTAAGTCGGCTAAGACAGACTCTGAAAAGGGGTGAAGTTAAAATCACACCACAGATCTTTAAGCAGTGAACACTGTGGGAGGATTTTGGGGTTCTGAAGATTACTTTGACTTTTTTAAGAGCCATTCTTGGGAAAGGATTCCAGCCTCTAAGACAATTCCATGGAAGTGATTATAGGGAGAGACAGATGGGATCCCATAGTCTAGGGACCTCCCATCTTCCAGTGCAGGTCTGGCCCCTTCTCTTGAACTGAGAACCTTGGACAGATGCCCCAAACTCTGAGAACATCCAGTATCTTGCCCAGGGTCATGTGGCCAGTATCCATCCCAGGTGGGACTTGAAGGTGGGTGGGCCTTCTTGGCTTCCTGGCTGGCTCTGTAAGACCATGCCAACCTAGCTCAGTGAGTAGAAGAGACATGATTACATCAGCCACGGAAGGTTTAGAAATAGGATCGGGAAGAGCCCTGGACTTGGAGCCTTAAGATCTGGGTTTGATTCCTGTCCCAGATATCCAACTAGCTGAGTGACTTTGAGCCAACTGTTTAGCCTCTCTGCGTATCAGTTTCCTCATCTATAAACTGGGAATGGTGATGCCTTCGCTGTCTGCTTCATGGAGTTGACATCCTTTCCAAGTCAGTCTTGTGTTTGCAGTCTTGTGTATACCGCTTTGTGTACATAGTGTTTCCCCAGGTCCCTCATTAGCACAGTAGGTACTTAAATGATACTTGAACGATTGGTTGATTGAGGAAAAGTATATCCAGGTCTCCTCATCTTTAAAAGAGAACAAACAGGCTCCCTTGATCCCTGCGTTCTCTCTCTTCCCTTTGCTGCTAAACCTTTGGAAAGGAAAGTTCACCCTCCATGCTTCTGATGTTTGATCCCTGCTCTCTGATCTGTTTCTATCAATCTTCTACAATGGCCTTCGCTAAAGTAATTTCCTTTTCATCTCCAGTTTGCCCAGTTCAGTGGCCTTCTTTTCTGGACTCCCCACTCCTGTTCTCTCTGGACCAGGGCCTCCTTCTCGAGACTTCCTGCAGCTCCCTGGTTTCTGTGGTCCTACCTTTTCCTTTTCTCTGAGCCTGGGATGGTTCCTCATTCTTCACCTGCCTTCACCTGTGTTTGCCACAGTGGTTATTGGTCCTCCCCTGGCTCTCCTCTGCTCCTGTAGCTTCCATTACCATTTTCATGCAACTTTCTCCCAAAGTGTCATCTCTGCCTCTGTGCTCTTCTAGACCCCCAGGGTAGGGGAGGGAGGGAGAAAGGAAGAACCATTTATTAAATACCTGCTATGTGCTGGACACTGCTGAGCGCTGTACAAACGTTACCTCATTGGATCCTCACAACCATCCTGGGAGGTGGGTGCTGTGATCATTTCTACTCTACAGTTGAGGGAGGGAAGTGAGGCAAGCAGAAGGGAAGCACCTTGCTCAGGGTCACACAGCTGCTCAGTGTATGAGGCAGGATTTGAAGTCAGGTCTTTGTGACTTTGAGCAGGTGAGGAATTGTGCTCGACTATTGTGCCACCAGCTGTCTCAAATACCAGATTTCTAGCTACTGCCTCAACAGCTCTGCCTGTACCTTCTGGGCGGGTCTCTCACCAAACCATTCCCAAGAGTCTCCACAGGCAGCCCTCTGTCTACTGTCCTTGTTCCACAGTCCTGGGTGTCTGGCTGTGCCCCAGGCCCGGTTACCCAGGCCCTCACCATCGCTGTGTTATCTGTTTAGTATTGACCTGTCTGTGCACGCGTTGTCTCTCACAGACAGATTGCGGGCATGACGGCCAGCATTGGTCATAGTGTTTTAAGGTTGGTAATGCGCAGGACACAGGATTTCACTTGATTCTATGAACACTGTAAAGTAGGTGCTGTATTAACCCCATTTTACAGATGAGGAAACGAGGCTTGTACAACACAGCTAGTAAGCGCCCAAGGCAGGATTTGAACCTGGGTCTTCCTGATTCTAGGTGCAGTATTTTATTCAGTGCATCCTCTTTGCCTCTATATGCTCCCTAGATGAGTAGATTGAAAAACCAATTGTGGGCTTTGAGGGGGAGAGGTTCGTTTACATACACAGTATTTTTCTGTTTGTGTATTATTATATTTGTAAATACACAGTTATGCAAAGAATCTCAGTTTTGTCATGGTGGGGAACTCTTAGAGTGGCAAATGCTCTCCACAAAACAGATGACAACCAGCCTGTCGCATTATGTGTCATGGGATCACAGAATCTCAGAACTGGAAGGGCATTCTGAGGCCATTTTGTTTACATCATCTCTGAGCAAGAATCTCCTCCATGAATGAGTCTCAGAAGCTGTCTGAGTGAGTGAGAGCCCAGAGCTCTGCTCCGTTTCCATGCTCTAGTTGTTGTTATTGTCCACAAGGGTGATTTCATCTTCGTACTGAGCTCCCTGTTCGGATCTCGCTGGTCACTTCGAGTTGGAGAGAGTAGCTTCAGGCACCAGGCGATTAAGGGACTCGCCCACGGCCTTCCGGTCAGCCTCGGCTGTGGCAGAAGGAGGAGGGAGCCCAGGCCTTCCTGCCTCCAAGGCTGCCTTGTCTTCCACGACACCCAGTTCACTGCCTCTCGTTTTATTTTTAGCAGTTTAATAAATTGTTATTTTTAATAATGAGCAGCAACAATCAAGCCAGAACAAAAAGTCAAATGCAATTGGTTCCCTAATTTGCTTCCATTGGAATGAAATTCACAGTACCCAGCACTGATTGCTTTTTTATGTGGTCACATTTTTAGAGAAGAATAATTTTTTTTTAAATTTTATTTCATTTGAAATCTGCGTGTCGGTGCATTTTATTCGAAGAGGAGAAATATATTTCTGAGGAGGGGGAAGCAGGCTCCTCATTAGGTGTTAGAAGAGAAATCAGTTATTACTGGGAAGTATGGTTGCCAAGGATCCTCATTTACTGGGACTTGTGTTCTTCTTCTTTGTGTCTAGAAACAAAAAAACCATCAAGAAATTCTCCCGTTTAGTTGTCCGCCCCCACACAGATGCTGTTTATCATGCCTGCTTTTCAGAGGATGGGCAGAGGATCGCTTCCTGTGGTGCTGATAAAACCTTACAGGTGAGGCAAACCGGCCTGATGGGCCTGCTCAGTGAGAGGCGTGATGCCCACCCCATGAGGGGGCTAGTGCTTGGTCCTGAAAGGCAAGGAAACAAACAGTGGAGACTGCCTCATGGGAACAGGCCCGGCTCTCAGATTTTTAAGGGCAGCCTTGCCTTGTGAAGCCTTCCCCTACTTCTTACTGACATGCCCATGAACTTGCTGGCAGGCATGGAGGGGGCTCTCGCACCTCCTTCATTTAGCTCTCCGTCAGTCTAGCCGTCCACCCCCAGCTCCCCTGGCACACATAGCAGCTGTCTTCTCTCTCCCCACATCTGTCTTCCACCTCCTCCATGAAAAATGGGCCAAGAGCTGGGAGTATTTGGAGGATGGGTGATTGGTGGTTTCCACTTGAGGTGGTAGTGTCAGGGGGCACTGGTTAGGACAGCATGGACTAGCTTTCTCCTCCTGGAAGCTGTAAGTGTTGTCCTGTCTGCAAACAGCAACTGGACTCTATTGTTTTCTGAAGTCCCTTCATGACATCTACAAGATGATTTGTTTTAAAAATTGGCTTTGTGCCTTTTGCTTTTACATCCCAGTCATATCCACCCTCCCTTGTAACAAAGAACAGTTAAGCAAAACCCTTCAGCATTGTGGTTGTGTATGCGCCATTCTGCATCTGTGGCCCTTTCCCTCTCTACTGAAAGGAGGGAGGCATGGTTATGGGATCCAGATCAGTCTCTACAGTTCTCAGAGTCTGGCTTCCACATAGTGTTGGAGCCCTTGTGGATGTTCTCTTTCTGCTTATTCCAACTCTGTAAAGCTTCATGCCATTTTTCTTACATTCTTCTGGATTTCTTAGGTTTGTCATTTCTTTTTTTTTATGTTCTTCATTTCTGATGGCGAAATAATTCTCCATTTATTCCACCATTCTCTAGTTGATGGGCAACCCTTTTGTTTCTTGGTTGTGTGTGCGTGTGCGTGTGCGTGTGCGTGTGTGTGTGTGTGTGTGTGTGTGTGTGTGTGTGTGTGTGTCTGTCTGTCTGTCTCGGGTGCATGCATGGGTGTGGTATAAAGAGTGCTGTTGTAAATGCCTGTCTTTGGCCTCTGTGGCGCACATGCCCAGCAGTGAGAGCTCTGAGTCAAAGGATCTTAAGTTTGGTGACTTTTGTACTACGATTCCAAATGATTTCTCATTCGTTTTCCAGTAAAAATAGATATTCTTGTGATGGTGGCTTCAATTCTGAAGGACACAGGATTGAAATTTCAAATTTTAATATAATTTTTATGAACATTTGTATGGTGGATAGATGGTGATGGTGCTTCAATTCTGAAGGACACAGGATTGAATGTTTGGAATTTTAATAGCATTTTTATAGACATTTCTGTGGTGGATAGAATGCCAGTCCTGGAGGCCGGAAGACTTGACTTCATATGCAACCTCAGATACTTATTAGCTGTTGTTGTGACCCTGGACAAATCACTTAACTGTCTTCCTCAGTTTCCTCAACTGCAAAATGAGGATAATTATAGCCCTTACTTCACAGGATTGTTAGGAGGCTTAAATTAGATAATATTTGTAAATTGCTTTATGAACCTTGAAGAGCCACAGAAATGGGACCTTAAACCGTCTATACGTGTGATTTCTTCAGCCTCTCCCAAAGTAAGTCTGACCTTGCTCAGTAACTGAGCTTCTTAAGAGAGTTGTCCAGGCACTGGGCATGTCCCTGTTTATTTGCTTGCTGTTTCCCCCATCAGAATGCAGACTCCTTGAAGGCAGGCCCAGCTTTTGTCTTTCTTTATATGTTTTTTACAGTGCTTGGTGTAGACGAAGCCTTCAATAAATGCTTGTTGATTGACAGAAGTTACTTGATCAGAATTGCGCAGCTTGTGCGTGTGTGTGTGTGAGTGACCAGAAGCCAGGCCTTCTGACTCTATGGTCTGCCCTCTCTATAGATCATGTCATGAGGCTGCCCTGGCATTGTCATAGTCATCATCGTCATTCCTCCTCATCATCAGAGAGGAAAGGTTTTTCCTGACATGTATTTAATTCTGTGCCCTGCAGGGGTCAGCGTTGCACATTCCACGATTGTATTTTTAGCTTTTGAGTCCCTGAAAGAATTCGTTTTCTTCTGGTTGGACTGTCAGAATAGTGCCCCTAAAATTATGCCCGTCTCCTTACTGAAATGTATAGATGTCCTAATGATGGCTAATAAATGATAAAGTGTTCACTACAATGAAGGAAGCAATCTCTTCACCAGAAGAGATTAGTATTTTTGGATTGTTTGCCAACACTCGTTTCATCTCTGCAATTAACACCTGTTAAGATGATGCTTTGAAACAGAGATTTCACTGCAGGGTTCCTATCCCCCCCCCTCCCCCCGGCGCTTAGGTTCGGTGGGTTGGTGATGGTGGAAGGATTGATCAGCAGCTTTATGCTCATGCAGGTGCTGAAAGCAGAAACGGGAGAGAAGCTCCTGGAAATCGAAGCCCATGAGGACGAAGTGCTTTGTTGCGCTTTCTCCAAGGATGGTAGATTCATAGCGACCTGTTCAGTGGATAAGAAAGTAAAGGTAGGCAGATGCTTTGCCTGGTGGCTTCAGGTTACAGTATCATGTGATTTTTTTTCATTTATTTTGTCTATATGTTCTTCTAAAAGTCCCGTTCTGATGACTTCCCACATTGGATGGAGATGATGCTAAGTGGTGGTGGTGGTGGTGGGGGCACGGTCTCAGAGCCTTTGTTTTCAGAAAGTAAATTCTGACATGTCTTCCCAAGCTGGAAAGGCTTTAAGTACAAGCCTGGACTGCATGTCTGTTGTTTATGGACTGGTATAAGTAAGCTCAGTTAGACCCATCATCTGGCTGGTCATAGGCTGGTAAATTTTTTTGCCCACAGCAACTCTTAAAGCCCACCTATCAAGTTATAGAGGGGCTGCAATCTATACTGGTGAAGGGACTGCGTACACTAATGAAATTAAAGAACCTTGAATCAGTGGAGTATTTTTTCCATAATAAAGGCATGAAGGCAGGTGGTGTAGATCATCGAAACTGGAGCCAGAATACTTGGGCCAAGTTGTGGTTCTGCTGCTTATCAGCTGGGTGATATTGAGTAATCTAATCAGTCAGCCAAGGAAGATTTATTACAGTCCATCACCTTGTTAGGCCTCAATTTCATTATCTATAAAATGAAGGGGTTTGACTAGATTAAGTAGGGATTCTTAACCTGGGGTCAGTCCATGGACTCATCCCAACTTTGATGTTGAATGGAATAAAAATGATATCTTTATTTTCTCTAGCCTTTAACAGAAATTTAGCATTTCCTTCAGTTCTGCATTTAAAAAATATGTGATTCTGAGATAGGTTCTGAAGGCTTCCCCAGTCTGCTAGAGGGGCCCATGATACCAAAAAGGTAAAGAGCCCCTAGGCTAGGTGGACCCAGGAGGTGACTCTGTTATGCTCGCTGCACGATGGCACCCTTGAAAGTGATTTCATTGGTATGTGGAACACCAAAGATTCTTAGCTTGTTCCACCTGTAGATGGTTTTCAGAGGTTATTGGAATACAAGAGGCAAAGATGAATTTGCATATTCTTGAATTATTCTTCTGCATTCTTTTTAAAGGGTGTCATTGCCTTAGAGTTGTTTCCATATGAAAGTGTGGGCCAGTCTTAGTGTGCAGTGTGTGATTTGTGAGAGTTTCATTTACATATAGTCCCTGATGGATCATAAAGTACAGCTTGTCACAGGACCGTGTGCACACAGAGGCTAAGTCATGGATTTGCTCATAGCTTTTTCCGCTTGGTCTTTAGCTGGGGCGGTTCCATGTGGCATGGCAGAGAAGCCGGGGGTGGCACCTTCTCTGTAGGCTGCTCTATGGGACAGGAAGGGTGGGGGCGGGATGGAGGGGGGTGGAGGGGTTCCAGTCCTGGGCTAGACTAGTTCTGTCCAAGCCCGTTTGGCGAGGTAGCCTCAGGCCCCAGGATCCTGCAGAGGGTTCTTATCTGTGCGAGCTCAGGTTAGACTTAATTGTTTTATGACCTTCTGAGCCAGTGAGCGTGCCCAGGAGAGACCTGGATCCTCTTAGGGACTTTGCCTTTGGGGCTCTGGCTGCCTTGGAGTGTTTGCCCTGGGGCAATGCTGCGTTTGGGCCCCTGAAGCTTGGCCTGGGTATTGCTTACTTGCTCACAGCCTACCCACCACTTGTTGGAATGCTTGATTGAGTCATTTGAGTTGCCCATCTTCAGATCTTCAGCTAGTACAGTGGCAAAGAACACTGGGTTTGGAGATAGGATCTGGGTTCAAATTCTTCCTATGCAAGTTACAAGTCACCATGTGACCCTGGGCAAGCCTTTTGACTTCTCTGGTACTTCGTTTCCTCATCTGTAAAGTGGGGAGATTAAGTTTTCTTTGTGTGTGTCACAGAACCCTTTGGAAGTCTGGTAAGCCTAGTAAGCCTGCCCCCCGCCCCACCCTGCCCCAGCAGAATCAGTTTTTAAATAAATAAATAACATTTACAAAGGAAACCAATTATATTGAAATATAGTATCAAAATATAAAAAAAATAAGTTTGTGAACTCCAGGTTAAGAATCTCTGGAATAGAGGTGTCTGGGAGGCTTTCTGGAGCTGTACCCCTATGGGATCTGCTCTATGCACTCAAGTCATCTGGTCTCTTTGGGCTTTAGTTTCATCATTTGTGAAAAGATTCAATCAATTAATCAGTAAGCCTTTATTAAGCACCTACCATGTGCTCAAGGGGCAGCTAGGTGGCACAGTGCATAGAGTTCAAATTCAGCCTCAGGCACTTACCCCCTATGTGACCCTAGGCGAGTCACTTAACCCTGATTGCCTCAGCTTCCTCATCTGTAAAATGAGCCGGAGAAGGACATGGTAAACCACTCCAGTATCTCTGCCATGAAGAGTCATACTCGACTGCAACAACTGAACAACAACCAACAAAGATCAAAACCTTAATGAAACTTAGTGGGGTGCAGGTTTGATTTGCCTCCAGGAAAGCTGAAGTCCTTCCTGAAACTCATTGGGGGAGTTGTCAGCTTTCATTCATTCACAGATGCAGAGTGAACTCCCCAGAGTTTGATTTGTGTGGGTGTTGTGCAAAGTCAGAGGCTGCTGGGGGGCATCACAGTGCACAGAGTGCCTCCCCTGGGGTCAGGGAGACCTGAGTTCAAATTCAGCCTCAGACAGACTGGCCATGTGACCACTGTTTGCCTCAGTTTCCTCATTTGTAAAATGGGGACAATGACAGCACCTACCTCCCAAGGCTGTTTTGAAGATCAAATGAGATAGTAATTGAAAAGCTCTTTGTAAACCTTTGAGCGCCATGGGAATGGAAACTATTCTTATTATCACTGTTACTACATCCTTGCCATCACATGATGAAGACAGATGATTAAAAGCAAGTGAGGACCTTAGCCATCCCCTAGTGCAGTACCTGGATCTTAGAGATGCAGAAACCAAGGGGACGTAATGATGGGCTCAGAAGCAGTGAGAGGCAGAGTGAGGATTAGAACCCAGGTCCTTTGATGCTAAATCCAGAACTCTTTTAACTTGTGCCCCCCAATTATTTGCAACACTAAGCTGAAGCCGCACCTTCTCTGGCTGCCTCTCCATTCCTCCCGGATGCTAACCTTCTTCTCAGGAGGTTCTCTTTCATCTGTTTCCCATCTTCCCTCCCTCTCTCCCCCACTTTTGTCTCCCTGTTCCCCTCCTGTCTCCTCTCTATGTGGTCTCATGGTGTGTCTATATAGACTGTGTTCATGTATTGTCTCTTTGAAGGTAGAAGCCTTTGTTTTCTCATTCCCAGGGCTCAGCATATAGTAAGCAAGCACTTAGCAAATGCTTGTTGGTTCATTAATCAGTATTTTCAGGAAATTTGTAATCTTGTCAGAAAAGACACTCCTGAGTAGGCTAGTGGAGATCCTTCCTCCTTTGCCTCTGTGCAGACTGATCGTTATTCCCTGAACAGTGTCAGCTATACCCACAACAGGCGTTCAGGATTGTTCCGGTCCTCTGCCTTTCCTTTGAGAATGTTGTGTTGTCATGAGTCCCTGGGTGCTACAGAAAAAAGTCAGTTTGCTGCCTCAGCATTTTTTTTCATCCTGTTTAGATTTGGAATTCAAAGACTGGGGAGCTGGTACACACCTATGATGAGCATTCGGAGCAGGTCAACTGCTGTCACTTTACCAATATGGAGAACCACCTCCTCTTAGCCACCGGATCCAGTGACCATTTCCTCAAAGTAAGTGTGAATGTTGAGTTAATTTTTTGAGTAAATTTATTAGTTTGGCTTAAAATTCATCCCTTAATTTCCTTATATTTAAACATAAGATAATAGATTTAGAAGTGGAAGGGACTTCAGAGTCCTACCCTCTTATTCTAAAGATGAGGAAACTGAGTCAGAGAGGGGTTAAGACTTGCCCTGGGGTCCCACCACTTAGTAAATGTCTTCTTGACTCCAAGTCCAGTGCCCTAACCACTGTACTGTAGTGCATGTCAATGTTTGGTAGGTTCTTGTAATTAATAATCACTGAAAGGTGATATTTTATACGTACGTGAGAATGCTGAGAAAGACATAGGGATTAAATCTCCTGGAGTCTTGGAAAGATGTGATACATTCCTTTCGGTCCCAGAGTGACAAGTTTCTCTCTTGAAACCTTTAG
This sequence comes from Trichosurus vulpecula, assembly GCF_011100635.1. Taxonomy (NCBI): domain Eukaryota; kingdom Metazoa; phylum Chordata; class Mammalia; order Diprotodontia; family Phalangeridae; genus Trichosurus; species Trichosurus vulpecula. The sequence goes on along the minus strand of NC_050577.1, from coordinate 215,546,911 downwards.
GAGTTTTCTTCCACAGTGTGCTGCCTGCAGTTAATCAGCTAAGTTACTAGATTGAAGATTTGTATTGAGGAGTGCCAGAAACATCCATTCCTAGAGTTAAATGATAGCTTTTGCTATAGATTGCCTTTTAAAAACATCTGTGGGTAATTCCTATTGCTGAGATGCACCTTCCATTTGAACACCAAGCTCAGAAGCAAAACTGTAACTGTTCTGAACTAGTTAGTTAAAGGAGGCAGTAACTGTCTAGCCAGTTATTTAGTGTTCAAACTAATGGACTAGGGAAATCTTATGGTTCCCTAGTGTCCCTTAGATTCTCCCCTAAATGCTGTCCCATGGCGAGGTACTCGCTAGTTCATGGCACCTCTGAAATACTTCGAATTAAATATCCTCCCTTAGCTTCAGAAAAATGAAGGAAGCAGATTTAGTCTTGGTGTAAAGGAGAAAGTCTGACAGTGGGAGGTGGTGGGCTCTGCATTGCTGGAGGTCTTTGGGCACAGGCTGGATGACCACTGGTTGACCTTGTTGTAAAGGACATTGCTGTTAGGTACGGGCAGGATTTGTCGGCCTCCTGGGTCCCTGCCAGCCTGAGATTCTGCATGATTCTCCTATCTTCACTTAGCCTTCTTGTTTCTATTTCCACCTAGCTCTGGGATCTGAATAAGAAGGAATGTCGGAACACCCTGTTTGGTCATACAAATTCCGTGAACCACTGCCGATTCTCACCTGATGATAAACTTCTGGCTAGTTGCTCAGCGGATGGAACGTTGAGGGTACGCTTTTGTATGTGTCCGGAATGGACCGCAGTTTCGTTGGATGTATCCTGATTTATTGGAAAGTGCTTAGATTTAAAAACAGGAGCATTAATCTGTTTCCCATCAACCTTTTCCCAGGAGCATGGTCAACTTAGCTGTCACTATTTGTCATAAGACTCCCGGGAATAGTTTACAGCTTTATTCTTGAAGCACAGATACTTTGGGTTCACTAGCTGGAATTTTTTAAAGTGTATGACTTTGACACATTTTTAATTGTATGGGATTGGCACTTTAAGGGACCTATGAAGGTAACATGGCACAGCAGCACAGGAAGCTGGCTTCAGTCATGAAGGCCTGATTCAGGTGCTGCTGTTGCCATGTCCTGGCTGTGTGACCCTGGGCAAGTCACCTCCCTGTACATCAGGTACCTCCCTGTATTCATGGAGGGACTTTCCTTGTTGGGAGTTCCATAACAGTGAACTCAGCGGTCTGGCCCAGCAGTAACAAGGGTGCATTAACTCAAAGAATACTTATTGTAGTTACTGATTTTTATACTTTCACTGATATCCTGCTCTGATGCGTCATTGTCACTATGGGCCTCAGTTTCCTCATGTAAAATGAGGTGGTTGGACTAGACTCCTCTGAACTCCCTCCTGGCTCCAGATCAATGGTCTAGTGTCCTTGTGACCTGGCGTCTGGTTGCTGGAGGACTTTGGTTTATCTTCTCATGTTAGTCTCAGACTCTTCTCTCTCCCTCAAGCCTCAGATTCAGCCTTCACAAAGCACTGTTGCTTCTTACGCATGGGTGACTTGGGATCCATCCCTTGCTTTCCTTTTCCTTAATGTCTAAGCTCAGGCTTTAATGCCTTGTGAACAGCTTCTTAAGATGGTCCTTTTCCCTCCTAGTCTTTGTTCTTTCCAGGCCTCAGAGCTGCTAGAACAGTTTCCCTCTGGTGCCATTTTCATCACATAATTTGCCTGTTGAATTCATTTCGATTCAGCAGTCATTTGTTGAAGCCCTGCTTCACGCAGGGCCCTGTGCCTGGTGTTGGGCATACACAGACAAAAACAAAACACTCCTTGCCCTCTGGGGCTTCCGTTTGTGAACTGACTGTGGATGTGAGGTCCTGTGACACTGGAGAGTCCTACCAGGGGAATCAGGGAGGGCTTCCCAGAGAAGGGGGCATCAGAGCTGAACCTTGAAGGAAGCCCAGATGAGGCAGGAAGAAGTCCAAGGATCTGTGGACTTCTTCCTTCTCTCCCTGATCTTGAAGGTCCACCACCCCCTGGAATCCTCCCTTCCCCCAACAGATACTCCCCTGGGTGGTGTTCACACTTGCCTGGGGCCAAGGGGAGGTCTAGGGGTGGATGCTTGGCTGCGGGAAAATGACTTCTCCATATGTACTTCTGCCTCCCTTCGAACTCCCCTCCATGAGAAGTTGGCCCCCCACTAGAATCCTTTGTAGCATAGGTAATGCCTTGTGTGCTTCTTGAGACTCCTGGCTCAGCCCATCTTCAGATTTCTGCTCTTCCTCTCTTACCATCTGCCCCCTCTGCACACGTCTGCCCTCAGGCCCGCTCTTGGGGTGGCGAGGTGCCAGCCATGCTGTGTCTTTCTAGGCTAGACTGGATTTCTCCACTTCCTTGACAAGAGCCTTGCCTTGCCTCAGGTACCCTCTCCTCATTCCAGCCCAGCTTGGCAGCCTTCTTCCTGTCTTGTTGTCCGCTTTAGATTGTAAGATGCTTGAGGGCAGGGACCGTTTTCTTGCCTGTATTTGTATCCTCAGTGCTTATTACAGTGCCTGACACATAGCTTAAGCTCTTAACAAAGGCTTGCTCTGTCTGTCTGTCTCTCTATCCATCCATCCATCCATCCATCCATCCATCCATCCATCCAATATCTACTCATGCACCTTCCCTCTCCCGCTTCCAAGGTAAGGCCTTCTGCTCATATCCCATAGCTTGAGTAGAACATTCATTAAGCTGTTCCTGAGCCAGTCTGCTTTTCTGAACTTAGCTTCATTATAAATGATTCAGTTTGATTAGATCAGGGATTTCCCCCTGGAGTCTCTGAACTTAATGTTCTGATAACTGCACTTCATGACATTTGGTTTCCTTTGTCATCCTGTGTACATTATCTTATGCATTTAAAACATTCTGTGAAGGGGCCCATAGGCTTTGGCAGGCACTGCCATTGGGGTTTGTTTATGTTGATGTCCTTTAAAGTAATGTCTGATAGCCTTCACAGTCAAAGTCCTTTGAAACCTTTGACTAACAACACCTTCCATCCCCACCCCCCATCACCAATTCTCCTCCAAGCAACTCAGATGTGCCAAGCATTGTTGAAGTAGTTGGGTAAGGCTAAGAGTATTGAGAATCATAGACTTAAGACTGAGAGGAACCTCGGAGGCATCCCGTCCTGTCCTGGCCAATTCCAGTCTCTGTTTCTTACTTCCTGAGGCCCCAGGGATTGGCCCAAGGTCAAAGAATCTGTGGTGGGATTCGAATCCAGGTCCTTTGACTTGTGAGCCATTGCTGTTTCCACTGCACTGTGTTTATTCTTCAGTTTCTGATGATAAATCTTATCAAAATGAGTTATGTACGAGGGAGTGCAGTACTGTGGAACCGGGGTGTCGGGGCAGAAGATCTGGCTTCACGTCCCAGCTCTCCTCCTCACTCCCTGTGTCACCTTGGGCAAGTGCCTTGGCTTCCTTGGGCCTCAGTTTCTGTATCTATACAATGGGGGCGAGTGGATTAGATGGCCTCTGATGTCTCTTTCATTTCTAAATCTACAATCCTGTGATCACTTATGGTAGGCCCAGAGGAGAAGTCATGTTAGAAATTACAGAATGTCCGAGCTGGCAGGGCCCTCGCGCGTCATTTAGCAAAGCCTGCATCTGACCAAGGGCCTTGTCTGTAACATCTGGTCACCCATCCTGCCTCCACTTGATGGCCATCTCCAGACAGCCCATTCCCCTTTCTGGGCTGCGCTGTCCTGACATGAAGCTTGAATCCTGGCTGTCTGCAGCTTCCAGGCTGTGCTCCTGGGTCTTCTGTCTCCAGGAGTCAAACAGACCAAATCTCATCTTTCTCCCCAGTCACTTTACAGGCTAGGACCTTCTCTTCAGTGGCCACTGAGGAGCTCCTCTGGAGCTTCCTTTGTCTCATTGCAAGGGTAGCAGGGAGAGGACACTTTGTCCTTGGCTATACTGAAAGGCCCATTAGTGCCTCAATGTCTGCCCATATGTCTGAGATGCTTCAGACTGTGCCATTGAGATGAGTGTGTGGGCCTGGCCGGCAGGGTCCCCACAGGCTCTTCACAGGTAGTCCAGAGTCCCCAGCGTCCAAGCCTTCAGATTGGGGCTGCCTCTGCCCACCTCTGAGAAGCACCGCGCCTCAGACGCTGGCATGGCACTGGCTGAGAAATGGCACCTGACGTCCAGAGTTCTTTACAGCTTGCGAGGGGAGGTCGGTGTTATGGGTATCGCTGTCCCCATTTTACAGATGAAGAAACAGGCCCAGAAAGGTTAAGTGCTTTGACCAGATCATAGATGTAGAGCTGAGAGGGACTGGAGAGGCTGTTGAGCCCAGTCCCCTCCTTTCATAGATGAAGAAACTGAGGCACAGTCATCCAAGGTCCCATGGCTGGAGGTATCTGAGGCGGGATTTGAACTTGTGCCTCCATGATTCTAACTCTGACATCCTGTGTACTGCCGTGCTACTCAAGGAACAAATTTGCTTAGCAAAGTCAGAGCAGGCTGAAGAAAGCCTTGGCTGTCTTGTATTCAGCTGCCATAGCTCGGGTGTTCTTGGGTCCTGTAGCTTAGTGCTCTACAATCAGCTCTGTGGGTCTCTCCTCATCCACCCCACTCAACGGCTCTTGCTTTTCTCTTTTGCACACTGTTATTATGCATTTATTATGTTTAGTTAAGCAATCAAGGCTGTGCATTGTGCCAGGCGCTGTCTGAGAGCTGAGAGTATAGTGCAAAGAATGAAACATGCCAGGCCAGTGAAATTACCTGTCTGGACCCCCCAGAGTCCTCACCATTACCACCTGGGCTTTCACCTGTTCTGCTCCAAGCAAGTGATGGGTGGATTTGTACTTTTAAAAATCCAGATGATTATCTGGACATTTTATTTATATTTTATTGTTCAGTCATTTTTTAGGCACGTCCAGCTCTTTGTGACCAGTCTCTTTGAGACTTTCTTGGCAAAGACACGGGAGTGGTTTGCCATTTCTTTCTCCGTCTCATTTTACAGATGAGAAACTGAGGCAAACAGGGTGAAGTGACTTGCCCAGGGTCACGCAGCTAGCGAGTGTCTGAGGCCAGATTTGAATTCAGGTTTTCTTCACTCTAGTCCTAGTGCTTTGTGCTCTATGGTGCCACCTTAATGCCCCTTTATTTGCATTTATATCCTGCTTGTTGAGAGGCAGGAAAGTCTAGAGAATAGAGAGCCAGTCTGGAAGCCAGGAGACCAGGATTAAGGCCTGCCTCTGATGCACAGCATGTACTTTGTGTCCTTTGGTGAGTTGCTGGCCCTGTTAGTGCCCTAGGCAGCTCTGTAAGACTCTTAGGTTCAGAGAAGGTGCTGCCGAGTCCAGGCCACATCCCCTCCTCTGTTGATGCTTTTCCAGTTGTTGACCCTGCTTCTACTGTTTTACTTTCAGAAAAGATGGAAATGGAAACTTTAATGAAATATCTAATAAAAAGTAGTGCTTCACCTAGAGAAAAATTCCTTTGGGATCATGGCTGTGTGAGGCTTAGTTGTTTGAGATTTGATTTGTTCCTTTTTTTAAATCGAAGCTTTGGGATGTCAGTTCAGCCAATGAATGGAGCAGCATTGACGTGCGGCAGCACTTCCTCAATTCTGACGGGTTTCAGGAAGATGTGGACGTGATGGTGAAATGCTGCTCCTGGTCCAGCGATGGGGCACGGGTGATGGCCGCTGCTGCCAGCAGGCTCTTGGTACGTATGGACGTATAAAATGAGAGTATGTTTTCTTTTCGTTGTTGGACGGTAGATCTGGGTGGCTTTTCGTGATTCCAGAGTATGTACGGTGTGGATGTTCTTGGATGCAGTAAAGTGAGGAAAAGTAGCTGTATGATATTGGCCATGTCACTCATCCAGGGCCTCAGTTTCCTCATCCCTAAAATAGGTGAGGGGAGACAACAGGATTCTATGAGCAGCGAGGCAGTTCAGTGGATAGAACACTGGACCTCAAGTCAGGAAGGCCTGAGTTCAACTGTGACCTCAGATGTCCCCAACCACTGTGACGTAAGGCAGGTGCCTCAGCTCGTCTACCTCCAGGGTTTTTGTCAGATGAGGTAATATTTGTAAAGTGCTTTACAAACCTTAAAGTGCTGTATAAGTGCTGTCATCATCATCATCATCATCATCATCATTGCTAGAGATTCCTTCCAACCCTAGTGTGATTCTGTGACTACATGAAATTTTTAATGTTCACTGAAGACTGAGTAAGTTTGGGCGAGAATGTGAAGTGAAAAAAAGGGGTGTAAGTGTGTACTGGGTTTGAAGTCAGGGATCTGGGTTCAAATCCTGCTCTCGTCATTACTTCTGGGCCCCTAGGCAAGTTCTTTCAGGTCTGTGAACCTCAGTTTTTTCATCTCTAAAATGGGAGTCGGGAGACCTCAGAAGGTTGTCCTGAACAAAATGATAAATTTCTTTGTTCATGTCGCCTGTGATTAGGACCAGGACAGTGCTGTGACTGGGACTTCCCTGGTAGAGAACTCCTGGGTGAGGAAGCAGCCTCCCCCAAGGTGGGTCACCACCTTTGCTGCAACTTAATGTGTTAGAGAGCAGCCTGGATCACTTAGAAATTAAGGGACTTGGCCTGGCCAGAATGTGCCAAGGCAGGCCTTGAATCTGGGACTTCCTGGCTTCGAGGCTGGTTTTCTGTCCAATGTGCCTCTCAAAAACTCTCTCTGCTCTTCCACATTGTCTTTGAATTTGTTGTCATCTGTAATAGCTTGGGCAGGCCTGCACGATGGGCTGCTCGTGGCATGCCAGAGGATTTCCTCTACGTATAAAGTATTTTCTTGTACAGTTTTTGTGGGCTGCCCTGAAATCTTTTAGTGTGCCACAGGCTGTGCAGGCCCACTATAGGGCAAGGAAAATCCTGCCTCTTTGTCTCACTTAGGGGCTTTTAATTTGGGGTCTGTGAACTTTTTCCCCCCGACTTAGTAGGATTTTGTTTTTTCCAATTACATGTAAAGATAGTTTTCAACATTCACTTTTATAAGATTTTGAGTTCCACATTTTTCTCCCTCCTTTCCCTCTGCCCTCCCCTCTCCCCAAGCCGGCAAGCAGTCTGATATAGGCTGTACATGTACAATCATATTAAACGTATTTGCATATTAGTCATGTTGTGAAAGAAGAATCAGAACAGAAGGGAAAAACCACGAGAAAGAAAAAACAAAAAAATGAAATGGTCTGCTTTGATCTGCATTCAGATTACATAGTTCTTTCTCTGGATGTGGGCAGCATTTTCCATTATGAGTCTTTTGGAATTGTCTTGGAACATTGTATTGGTGAGAAGAGCTAAGTCTATCAAAGTTGGTCATCATACGATGTTGCTGTTACTGTGTACAGTGTTCTCCTGGTTCTGCTCACTTCACTCAGCATCAGTTCATATGAGTCTTTCTAGGTTTTTCTGAAATCTGCCTGCTCATCATTTCTTATAGCACAATAGTATTCCATTGCGTTCATATAGCACACCTTGTTCATCTCTTCCCCAACTGAGGGCATCCCCTCAATTTCTAAGATTATGCTACCACAGAAAGGGCTGCTATAAATATTTTTTGTAAAACTGGATCCTTTTCTCTTTTTTATGATCTCTTTGGGATACAGACATAGTGGTGCTATTGCTGGATCAAAGGATTGCAGTTTGGTTGCCCTTTGGGCATAGTTCCAAATTGCTCTCCGGAATGATTGGATCAGCGTGAACTTGTTTTTAAAAAACATTTTTATAACTATATTTTGATATAATTGGATTTCTTTGTAATACTATGCTTTTTATTTTACGCATTTAAAAACAGAATTCTGAGGAGTCCATAGGTTTCCCCACACTGACTTCCAAAGGAGGCAGATATAAAAAAGGTGAAGAACTCTTTTTAATGTAGCAATGTAGCAATACCCACTGTACCAGATTGGTGACTCTTCTGTAACCCTGCCCTAGAGAGTTTCCCTGGGGCAGTTAGAGGTCAGGTGACCTTGCCCAGGGTTTCACACCTAATGTATAGTACAGATCTGAGGTGGAATTTGAACCCATTACTGAACTCTTGTGCTCCCTCTCTACACTATGCTAGCAGCCTTTCATCTTATAAACGTGTGGTGTTTTTTTTGTTCAGAGATCTTTCATACCCATTACTTTGTTTGACATGACTAACAGTGTGAGAGGCAGGGCAGGTGGTGTTAATTTTACAGATGTGGAAACAGCTTCATTGGAAGGCTTCTCCAAGGTTGCACACAGACACCTCCTTGGCTGCAGTTGAGAGCCCGGAGCCTGGTAAGTGGCAGACTCAGAATTAGGAGCTGGGTCTCTCAAGTCTCAGTTCGATCCTCTGTCCACTGGGCGACACTGTCTCTGTAATAGTAATTAAAGGGAAACGTCAAGTCAAGCACTTCTTGAGTACGTGCTGTGTGCCAGGTGCTGTGTTGAGTGCTTTACAAATATCTCACTGGATCCTTAAAATACCCTGGGAGGTAGGGACTCTTATTGTCTCCATTCTACAGTTGAACACACTGAGGCAAACAGGGTCAGTGACTTGCCTAGAGTCACATGGCTGGTGAGTGTCTGAGGCCAGATTTGAGGTCAGCTGTTCCTGGCTCCAGGTCTTACTCAATGTACTATGCCACCTATAATGACTGATGTAAGTGTAAAATGAGGGTCTTGGATTAGATGGCCTTTAAGGTTTCTTCCAGCTCTGCATCTCCGAGTTTTGCTCCTGGCTCCTGTGACTTCTCAGGATTCCAGCTCCAGTAAAACCAGGGAGCTGGACTTGCCGGCCCCTTGGGCCCTGTCCAGCTCCAGGCCAGGGACCCTCTGAATTTATGTCATGAAAACGTAAGGATGGTCATGGAACCACGTATACAGCACTAGCAGCAGGGCCTCTGGACAAAGATCCTCTGAGGAGGAAAACACGGGAAGGCTCTTTTCCCTTTGTGCACACCTACGTGTGTGTGTATAAGCTGTTCTTTGCAACATTTGTTGATGTTAAATGATGCATCCAGAAGAACAGCTGTGTGATTCTGGGCAAGTCACTTCTCTCAGCCTCAGTGTTCTCATTTGTAAGATGGGGTTAATAGTGCCTATGGCAGCTGCCTCCCTGGTGCTTGTGAGCATCAAATGAAATAGTTTAGGCAAAAGGCTTTGCCAACCTTGATGTATGATAGAAATATACCATCTATTATTAAACATAAACTGCCTTTCCTGCTTCTGAAATCCTGGTACCTCATTTTTTATGTTGAATTAAAACTATTGAAAGAATGAACGAATGAAAGAACATTAGTGCTCATTTTCAGATCCTTTGCTAGGATGGCCCTCAGCGCCATGGGAACTCTCATTTTCTCTTGTTTGGTTGGCCTTTGCTCCCTTTATTCCTCATTCCTGCACTTGCCTCCTTTACCGTGGCTATCAGAGGGCTATCATCCTGCTCCACATGTTGGGCCTTTTCCCTCATTGCCCAAGTAATGGGCACAGTTGCAGCTGTTCACCTCCTAACAATTGTTCTCATTTTCAGAAGGTAATTTTCAGGAATCCCCTATTCTTGAAAATATTCAAACTCCCATGATCCTTTGGGCAGCCTCTTTGTGGCATTGTCTGATCTTAGCAGGGACTACCTCCTATCTCAGGGATACCATTCACTCTCCTTTTGCAAGAATAGACAAATAACTGGGATGCTCTCAGGAATATAATATGTTGTGGCTCCCAGTTACCAATATGGGCCTGAATTTCTTCCCTCTGAGGATTGCAGATCAGTCCTAAATTGTCATCAGGTGAAAATTGGTATAAAGTATTCTTACTGCTTTAAAAAAGTCTTGAAAGAATATATTCAGTGGCTTAGAAACTTCTTAGACAGTGAAAGGAAGTGTGAATAAGTCAAAAATAGTTTGTTTTTCACTTTTCCCATGGGGAAATGTCTTGGTCACAGTGAAATTTTTTTTTCTTTAGCAACAAGTTAAAAATGGTTGAATTAATTGTTTTTTTTTTTTTTGCAAGTTTTTGCTTAGCATTATTGTGGGGTCTCCATTCACTGTGACGCTCTCTGTCTTTGGGATAAATCAGCACATAGTAGACTCTCACTTGTTGTCTGGGATCATGCTCTCCACCAGTGTGGACTGCAGCTCCTTCAGACATTCTTGCGCTGTTTGATCTTTGTGTGGCGCTCTCCATGGATCCTTTATGAAGGGTCCATTTGACTCACTAGAGGCCTTCCTTTCTGCTTCTTTGAATATCTCAGAAGTGCTAGTGGATACCTTGGGTTGCTTCTTTGTGGTTTTCTCCCTCACAGTTCACGACTAGCCTGCCTGCTCTTCTGGTTATTTGTATCCTTTTGTCTAATTTGTCCTATTTTGTTCTTTTAAAGAATTGCAAATGCTTTAAAAAAAAAAAGCACAGTTGCCTTCTTGTCACTGTTTAATCACAAAAGAATTTTCTCTCAAAACAAAGAACTACAGTCAAACAGGACAGACACCTTGGCCATATTTGAGAATGTATACCTCATTTTGTACCTGCAGTCCCCTACCTCTGGCTGAATGGTAGGAAGAATGCTTCATTGTCTGTGCCTTGAAGTCACAGTTGCTCACCTCAGTGTTTGGAGTTTTGAATTCTTCTGATATTGTTCCCTTTTACATTACCGTGGTCAAATGATGTCTTTTTCACCATTTCTTAGGGGGCCTTCATGCCGGCAAACTGCTTAGAGTTCACCGTGTATCTTTCTTCCACCCTTTAAGTTTCTTATGATTTAATTTTTTTCCAAATTCATGGTCTATGCTTTGAAGTCAGGGAGTGTGGGCATGTTAAAGAAATGGGCTTTTGTAGCAGAATAGTTTAGGATTATTGAAAGGACTGTATATTTGCCTGAAAGTGGCTCAGCCAGTGTTAAAATACTTCATAGAGTCCCTGCACAGCCTTCTACAGGAAGCCTGTCCTGATCTCCTCAGGTACTAGTGTCCTGGGCTCCAGAAATTATCTGGTAATGACTTTACTTACCATTTGGATTTACTTTTCTGTGTATGTGTTGTTTCTGAACACTCTCCCTTTCCCAATAGAATAGAAGTTTCTTGAGGTCAGGGACTCTTTAAATCAGCCATTCAATCATCATATATTAAACATGTGCTATGTGTCCTCCAGTATCTTTGCTAAGAAAACCTGAATTGGAGTCCCAAGGGTCAGAACCAACCGAGAACGACTGAACAACAACAAAATGTGCCATCCAGGCATTGTGCTAAGCACCGGAGATCCAAAAAAAAAAAAAAAAAAAAAAAGGAAAAAAGACAGTTCTTGCCCATAGGGAACTTAAAATGTAATGGAGGTATACCATGCAAACAAATGTATACAAACAAGCTATGGACAGGATCAGTGCTGTTGTTCACTTTTCTCCAACTCTTTGTGATGCCACGAACCATAGCATGCCAGGCCCTCCTGTCCTCCACTATCTCTTGAAATCTGTCCACATTCTTGTCCAGATTGTCCAAGTTCGTTGTTTCCGTGATACTATCCATCCCATCCTTTGCCGTTTCCTTTTCCTTTTGCCTTCAGTCTTTCCTAACATCAGGGTCTTTTCCAGTGAATCTGATCTTCTCATTTTGTGACCAAAGTATTTAAGCTTGAGCTTCAGTATTTGACCTTCCAGCGAATAGCCTGAATTAATTTCTTTAAGTATTGACTGATTTGATCTCCTTATTCTCCAAGTGACTTTCAGAAGTCTTCTCTAGCACCAGAAATCGAAAGTGTTGATTCTGCAGCGCTCAGCTTTCCTTGTAGTCTTAACTCTCGCAGCCATTCATTGCTACTGGAAAAACCATAGCTTCAATTAGGCATACCTTTGCCAGCAAGGTGATGTTTCTGATTTTTAGTTTGCTGTCCAGATTTGCCACAACTTTCCTTCCAAGGAGCAAGTGTCTTTTAATTTCATGGCTGGAGTCACCATGTACAATGATCTTTGAGTCCAAGAATATAAAATCTGACACTGCTTCCATTTCTTCTCCTTCTGTTTGCCAAGAAGTGATGGGACCAGTTGGCAAGATCTTAGTTTTTTGGATGTTAAGCTTCAAGCCAGCTTTACACCCTCCTCTTTCACCCTTGTCAAAAGGCTTCCTAATTCCTCTTCACTTTCAGCCATCAGAGTGGCATCGTCTACTTATCTGAGCTTGTTGATATTTCTCCTGGCAACCTTAATTCCCACTTTTGATTCATCCAGCCTGCCATTTTGCATGATATACTCTGCATATAAGTTAAGTAAAGTGACAAAATACAGACTTGTCATACTCCTCTTCCAATCTTAAACTATTCAATTGTTCCATGTTTGGTTCTAAGTCTTGCTTCTTGAACCACATACAGGTTCCTCAGGAGACAAGTAAGATGAAATAGTACTCCCATCTCTTTGAGGACTTGGCACATTTTGTTGTGATCCACACAGTCAAAGGTTTTTGTGTAGTGAATGGAGCAGAAGTTTTTCTGTAATGCTTTTGATTTCTCCGTAATATGCTTTTGCTTTTTCCGTAATCTAGCAAATGCTGGCAATTTGGTCTCTATTTTCTCTGCTTCTTCAAAAACCAGCCTGCTCTTCTGGTAATTCTCAGGTCACATATTGCTGAAGCCTAGTTTACAGAATCACCAGTGTGTGAAATGAATGCACTTGTTTGATAATTTGACATACTTCAGCATTGCCCTTCTTTAGGATTGGGATGTTAACTGATCTTTTCCAATCCATAAGACCAATTGACCATTTTGACTAAGATTTCTTAGAAGACTAAAAGTACACATTCTCTGCTGTTAAGTGTGTAGACTCAGAACTTAATTTTAAAAAAAGTGGCCACTGTTGAGTTTTCCAAATTTGCTGGCATATTGAGTGCAGCACTTTAATAGCATCATCTTTTAGGATTTAATACTCATCTGAAATTCCATCACCTCCACTAGCCTTATTATTAGCAATGCCTCCTAAGGCCCACTTGACTTCTCTCTCCAGGATGTCTGGCTCCTGGTCTAGACACCTGATAACACCATTGGTTATCAGTGAAGTTAAGATCTTTCTTGTATACTTGTTCTGTATTTTCTTGCCACCTCTTCTTAATCTCTTCTGCTTCTGTTAAGTGCCTGTCATATTGTTTTTATATGCCCATTTTTGCATGAAATATTCCCTTGATCTCTCTAGTTTTCTTGAAGAGATTTCTTGTCTTTCTCATTCTATTGTTTTCTTCTATTTCTTCACATTGCTCATTTAAGAAAACCTTTTTAATCTCTCCTTGTTATTTTTCTGGAATTCTGTATTCAGCTGGGTATATCTTTCCCTTTCTCCTTTCCCTTTTCTTTTTTTCTCAACTTTTTATAAAGCCTTATCAGACAGCCATTTTGCTTTTTCTTTCTTCTTTTTCTTTGGAATGTCTTTTTTGCCACCTTCTGTGCAGTATTGCAAACCTCTGTTCTTCAGGCACTCTATCTACTAGATCTAATCCCTTAAATCTGTCTATTACCTCTACTTTATGTTCGTAAGGAATGTCATTTAGATTGACGATTTTCTTTACATCAGTTTAAGTCTGACTTTTGCAGTAAGAAGCTCATGGTTTGAGCCACAGTCAGTTCCAGGTCTTGTTTTAACTGACTGTGTAGAGCTTCTCTACCTTTGGCTGCAAAGTACATAATCAGTCTGATTTCAGTAGTGACTATCTGTTGATGTCTGTGTGCAGAGTTATCTTTAGAGTTGTTGAAAAGGAATGTTTGCTATGACCAGCTAATTATTTTGGCAAAACTCTATTAGTCTCTGCCCAGCTTCATTGTGTACTCCAAGGCCAAACGTCCCTGTTATTCCAGTTATCTTTTGATTTCCTACTTTAGTATTCCAATTCCCTGTGGTGGATATGACATTGTTTTTTGGTATTATTTCTGGAAGATGTCCCAGGTCTTCATAGAAACTGATTAACTTTGGCCTCTTCAGCATCAGTGGTTGGAGCATTGACTTGTATTACTGTGATGTTGACTGGTTTGCTTTGGATTTAAACAGCTGTCATTCATTCACTTTTGAGATGATGCCCCAGTGCTGCTTTTCTCACCCTTTTATTGACTATGAGGGCTGCTGTTTCTTTCTAAGGGATTCTTGCCCACAGTGGTATATGTAGTGACTACCTGAATTCTCATCACCCATTCTCATCCATTTAAGTTCACTGACACCCAAAATGTCAGTGTTTAATCTTACCACCTTCAGATTGACCATATCTGGTTCATCGATCTTAGTTCATAGATCTTGCATTCCAGGTTCCTGTGCAACATTGATCTTTATAGCGTTGGACTTTCGTTTTGTCACCAGATGGATCCACAGCTGAACTTCATTTTGGCTTTGGCCCAGCTGCTTCATTAGTGCTGGGACTACTTTTAATTTCCTCTGCTCTTCTCCAGTAGTGTTGGACACCTTCTGACCTGAGGGGCACACCTTCTGGTCATCTTTTTATTATTTTAATACTGTTCATGGAGTTTCCTTGGCAGAAAGACTGGAGTGGCTTGCCATTTCCTTCTCCAGTGGATCACCTTTTGTCAGAACTCTCCACTATGACATGAACGTCTTTGGTAACCCTGTATGGCATAGCTCATAGTTCTATTGAACTACATGAGTCCCTCCACCGTGACAAGGCAGTGATCCAGGATAAATAGGAAATTATTAACAGAGGGAAGGCACTGGAATTAAGAGGGGTTGGAGAGGACTTCCTTTAGAAAATGGGACTTTAGTTAGAATTTAAAGGAAGCCAGGAAAGTCAACAGGAGCAGAGGAGGGAGAGCCTTTTAGGCATGGGGACAGCATGGAACTGAGAGATATGCAGGGCCATGTTTGTGGGATGACCACAGGAGGTTAGTGTCATTGAATCAAAGAGCATGTATTGGGGAGTGAGGTGTAAGAGGACTGGGAAGGTGGGAGGGTGCTGGGTTCGGAAGGGCTTTGAATGTTAAACAGAAAATTTTAGCTTTTATGTTGGAAGCATTTATGTCTTTGTATTCCCAGTGCCTAGCATAGTAGGCACGTAATAAATGCTTGTTGAATGAGTAAAGGAATTTTAATAATGATAATTTTGGACACTTCAATTAAGCAAGCATTTATCAAATGCCTGTTATATGTCAGGCACTGCTCGGTGCTGGGGATATCACTTAACCAACAAGCATCTATTAAACACCTACTGTGTGCCAGGCACCAGGGATACAAAGGTGAATGTAGAACATCCCGTGCCTTCAGAGAGTTTACGTTCTATAGGGGGACTCGCTGTATGTCCGCAGAGAAGTAAATATACAGTCTGCACAGGCAGTTTTAGGGAGGGGCCAGGAGAGAGGCCTCACGTCTGGATGATTGGCAAGGCCTTTTTCCACAGATACAGGGCCAGAGCTGAGGCTTGAAGGATGAGAGGGACAATGTAGGCAAAGGCGAGGAGATCATACTTACATGGTGGCATTTTGGTCAAATGCTATCTCCTTTTGTGTATTTGAAATGAATGCAGATAACCAGTTTTCATTTTGTGTTGGCTTTTGCTTGAACATAATTGCTTCCCTTCCATGAATCTTGCTTTGCCATTTATTTGCAGATTTTTGATGTCCATAGCAGGAGCCTGGTAGGAGAAATCCACACTGGTCACAGCAGCACCATCCAGTACTGTGACTTCTTTCCCAAGAGTCATCTCGCTGTGGTAGCTCTGTCCCACTACTGCGTGGAGGTGAGTTGCTGAATCCATTGAATTTGTTGGAACCTCTCCCTTCAGGATGGATGGATGTAACAGGATCATAGTTTTAGAGCTGGAAGGAACCCAAGAGATCACATAGTCCCCATCCCTCACTTTTTAGGTGAGGAAATTGAGTCTGAGAGAAGTTAAGTAACTTGTGTAAGGTCACACTGACACATATCTGAGGTCAGATTTGAGTCCAAGTCCTTCTGACTCCAGGTGTAACACTTTATACACTGTAGCCTTGCTGCCTCTGGATGGGAAGGTTTGACTCCTGACTGAGAATCTCTTCCCACCCTTTTGGAGGAGAACACGAAGGGCCTCATGGGAACTGAAGGGTCAAAATCAGCTATGGAAACTTGCAGCCATGTTGAACATGGAAGCAAATTTGTCTTTCAGACATTTTTCATTTCCTTGTAGGTGAGGGAAATGAGAGATATGTGTGGTCTTCTCCTTCCCTCTCCAAAGATTGCCAGGCCCTTTTGTTGAATATAAACGTCGTGAGGGTGGGGACCATTTTTCACTTATGTCTGTGTATCCCCTGGACCTAGTCCAGCTGCCAGCAGATAGTAGGCACTTCATGGACTTCTGTTGACTGCACAAGAAGAATCTGAGTTGTTAGTGGCCCTCCATGTGTTTGAGAAGAAGTGGAGAAGTTGGTTTTTATCCACAGCTAAAGGCTGGTGGTGATTGTTTATTGAAATGCAAGGCCTGTTGGGTTACTTCAAGGAAGACTTAAAACTTTAATTCCAAGTTTATGGGGGGAAAGGCTCCGCCGGCTCCTCTCCATAGAACAAAGCATAGTTTTGATGAAATAACATGTGCCCAGGTCAGTGCTTCAAGGAGAGAAATAAAGACTCGTGAGTCCCATTCAGATTTCCTGGGTGGCCAGGAAGGGCAGGCGGGCAGAGAAGCGGGATGGGGGAGGGCAGAGGAGAGGGAGGAGGTCTATTTCTGGGCTTTGTGCTCTCCTGAGGGCTGCGCCTGGAAGAGTGCCTGGCAGGGCCCTGAGCCCAGGCTGCCTTGTGGCCACATCTGTCTGCTGAGCTGTTCCACTCCTTTCTTGAAATGAGAATGAATTTCTTGCCATTGTTATAGCCCAAAGACTGCTCAGGAACGCCGGTTCCTCTGAGCTCCCCATTCCTTTCTTTCATCTTTGTTTTCAGTGTAATTTTTTCTTTTTTCTGTTGCACCTCCCAGTCATCTGCAAATACAAATACTCCAACATATGAAGAGGATGACATAGGAATGTGACAGACAAAAAAGGAGGATTCTATGGGAAACCATGAGCTTCAGTTAGTCAGCCAATGTCTGTTAAATGCTTCCTGTGTGCTAGCCACTGTGCTAAGTATTGGAGATCCAAAGAAAATCAAAACCCCCCACTGTCCCTGCCCTCAAGAAGCTCATGTTCTAACGGGGAGACAACGTGCAACAAATTATACTTAGAAATTGTGTATGGTGTAAGCAAGGGGTGCCTTGGGGGGTACTAGAGGTAGTGTGGGGGCTGGAAAGGCCTCCCACAGAAGGAAGCCGGGGTGTCAGGAAGTGGAGGTGAGGAGGGAGAGCGTTTGGGGTGGGGGGACACCCAGTGCAAAGTCAGGAGATGGAGGGTCTTCAAGGCAAGTCACACCAGCATGCATTTATTAGGCACCTGCTGTGTGCCAGACAGTGTTCAGCACTGGGGTTACAAAGAAAGGCAAAAAACAGCCCCTGCTCTGGAGATAATCGCTACTGTGGTTTATTGAGCAGGAGGTGACACGGACCGCTGGAGGATCACTTTGGTGGCTTAACAGAGGAGAGATTGGGGAGAGACTCAGAGCAGGCAGACTCACCAGGAGGTTATTGCAATATTCAGCTGTGAGAAAGTGAAGGCCTGCGCCAGGGTGGGGGCCGTGACACCAGAAGAGGGGGCATTTTCGAGAGAGGTTGTAAAGGTAGGAAGGACAAGAATGAATGAGAGAGGAGAGTCAAGATCCCACTAAGGTTAGAAGAAGGGAAGGTTTGGGGGAAGGACAGCAGGGGCATTCTGTTTCGGAAATGTTGATTTTGAGACGTCTGTAGGATATGCAGACGTCCACTAGGCAACTGGACTCAAGATTAGAACTCCGAAGAGAGGTTTGGGCTAGATTAGAGCTGAGCATCAGAATGGTCATCAATCCCATTGAAGCTGCTGATCTCATTCTTCAGGATGGTGTAGAGGGAGGGGAGAAGAAGGCCTGGGTAGACCCTTGAGGTCATCCACAGAAGAAGAGCTAGCAAAGGAGGAGGAGGAGCAGCCAGAGAGTTAATCAGTAATTGGGATTTCCATAGGGGTTTAAGGTTTATTTAGTCTTTTTATGTATCATTTAATCCTTACAGTAACCTCATGAAATGGGTGCTGTCATTATCTCTATTTTACAGTTGTAGAAACTGAGGCAGACAGAGGTCGTTAAGTGATTTGCCCAGGGTCACACATCTAGTAAGTGTCTGAGGTCATATTTGAACTCACGTCTTCCTAACTCCAAGCCCAGAGCTCTATCCGCTGTGATGGCACCTAGAACCAAGGAAGAAGGATGTCATGAAAACCTAGAGAAGTGAGAGAATCGAGGAAAGAGCAGATAGCAGTGTCAGAGACTGCAGAGAGGTCAAAAAAGTTGAGGATTGACGAAAGGCCATTAGATTATCTACAATTTGTTTTTTAAAAGTGCACATTCAGTTTAACAAGGGATCAGTGAGACTATGCTGTTTGTGTCCCCTTCAAAACATTTGAATTTTCTTTTCTTTGTTAAAAAAATGTTTTATTGATGGAAATGACTGCACTTTCCTCCTGCCCCCCCCCACCCCCAATTCCTGAATTAGGGCCTCCTGTGACTGAGTGAAAATTTGAAGTGAAGAAATTCTAGTTATGAGAATATTTCAGGCTTGGGAAATTGGGAAAATTTTCCCATTTAACAGCAATAATAGCTCACGTTTCTATAACACTTTAAGGTTTATAGAGTGTATGTATGTGTATATACGTTTGTTGTTGTTCAGTCATTTTAGTTGTGTCTGACCCCTTGTGACCCCATGTAGGGTAACTGGGAGAGAAGGTGTGCTGGTACCAAGGTTAGTGGCTGCCTCCAGACCCTTGAGAGGACCTTTTGTCCAAGAAGCCAGACTCTTAACCCTGCTCTAGAGAACCTCTCCTTCATTGCCTCCTGTTCTCAGCTCACAATGTAATAGTCTCTGTTTGACAGCAAGCAAGCTTAGTGTTGTGCAGGCTGACAGCTGCCACGGCCGCCAAAGCCACTGTGGCCCTGCTTTCCGTGGTGGCATTGTTGGCAACATTTACGGCAAGTCTAGGTTCTCATCTTGGCCCTGCTTTCCTTGTTTGGTGTTGTCATCATTGCTAGCATTTATGGCGGCTCTGGCTTCTCATCTCGGCCCTGCTCTCCATGTTTGTCATCATTGCTAGCATTTATGTTGTGCTTTTAGGTTTGCAAAATGCTTTACATTTGTCTTTTGATCCAGTTCTTACAACAACTCTGGATGGTAGGTGATATTCTTTTCATTTTACAGATAGGGAGACTGAGTCTCAGGGGGAGTGACTCTGTGTGCCCAGGGGCCCACAGCTAGTAAGTGTCTGAGGCCAGATTCAAATGCTTCACACTTCCTGTCTGCTGTGCCCAGTTGCAGCCACTTTCTGACTTTGTGGCCTTGGGCTGTTCCCAGACCAACATGGAGCCTTCACTTAAGGCTTAGGCCACCGTTAGCCCTTCCCAGTGACCTGACCCTGCTGGAAACTTTTCTTCAGTTAGTGATGTCAGTGAGCTCTGTGAGGAAGATGCCTCTCCCATGGAAGAGCAGAGAAGGGACACTCTTGTATAAACTGGCAAGAGGGAGGAAGTGAGGCCTAAGAACCTTTTGCTTTGTAGGAGCATGCGTGGCACTTGCTCAAAGAGTTTTTCCTCATGAGAATGAATATATATGTAAGAGAAGCCATAAAGCCCAAGTGTTGCCTAGGAGAGCATGAATGATGTCCTTGGGAAGACCCTCCTATGGCGAGGGTGCCGGCCTTAGATCAAGACCCAGGCAGCTTGGTATTAGGGAGAATGCTGGAGTTGGAGCCAGAAGATTTGGGGGGCAGGGTCCAGTCCCAGCTTTGTTGCTTTCTGTATGTGTACTGAATCACAAGCTCTTAGGTCCTTAGCTTGCTCATCTGGTAGGCAGGCAATGGGCATTTATTAAATACTTACTGTATGATAGGCCCTGGGCTAAGTGCTGGGGAGAGAAATGCAAGTCAAAAGAAAGACAGTTCTTACCCCTAAGGAGCTTATACTCTAATGTGGGTATACAAGAAGAACGGGGAGCTGAAATGTAAGGGATGGTGAATATGGAGGGGAGGGAGAAGGTACCTCTACACGGGCATGGTAGCAAAGTCTAGGAGAGTCAGAAGCCCAACTGGGAGGGGAATAAACCCTGTTCAGCTTGGATCCATCCCTAAAATTGAGGCCCCAGAAGGAACTCACTGATTGGAAAAGGGGGACAACGTGGTAGAGGGGTGCTCTAGAGTGAGAAGGCTGCTGAGTTGTGGTGGTGGAGGTGGTGGAGTCAGAAGCACATCTGGGAAATGGGCATGAGGCTACTTGGGTGACCTACCTTCCAGGGTTGTTATATGTAAAGTGTGTGTCAGGCTGAAAGCCCTCTTGAAATGTGAGCTATCATACTTATCCCAGAGTCTTCCCTGAACATCCATCTCCAGGCTGGCTGCAGCTGCAGTGCCTGCCTCCCTGAGGTTTGTCAGGGAGTTTGGACTAGGTTCCCACTGGGAATCCACAGGTTCAGTCCTTATCTCTTGTACATAGATGGATGGATGGGTGGGTAGATAAGAAGGCAGACAGAGAGGTTGATAGATGGAGGAGATAGAGACAGATCGGTGGGTAGAACACTAAAGTGCTTACCATGTGCTAGGCCCTTTTCCATCTTGTTTCTCCCAATAAAATGTAAATTCCTTTTGGGCAGACGCTTTGATTCCTGTCTTTGTGTCTCCCAGCAGTTAATACAGTGGCTGGCACACAGCAGTCCTGAACACGTGCTTGTCGGTTGATTGACTGGATAGTTGAAATACAGCTACCCTTTCCTCCCAAGCTCCCTGACTAGACTGTGAGCCCTCCCCTCTCCTGCCCCACTGGGGGGAGCTTTCAAGCTTTCAGAGAAACTAAGGGTAGCTCTGCACAAAAAATTAGGCCCTGCTTGGTCTGCCGGGTTACAAGTAAGACCAAAAGGAGCATAAGCGGGAGATCTTTGGGTTATGAGATGAATCCTGTTACTTTCAGGCAGCTAGATGGTGGTGTGCATAGAGTATTTGATTGGGGTGAGCAAGGTGAGAGTTCAGATCCTGCCTTGGACGCTTGATAGCTTTGTGACCCTTTGTAAGTCACTTGACTTCTGCCTCAATTTCTTCATCTTTATAATGGGGATAATAATAGTGCCTGCCTCCCAGGGTTGTTGTGAGGATCAAATGGGATGGTTGTAAGTGTTTTACAAACCTTAAAGTGCTATATAAATACTAGATAGCTATCTTCTCATTTGTTATCATTCTCATCATCATGTTGTCTCAGACTGACATAACACAGGGAAAAAATTTATACTCTGAGTCCCACAGAACTCACTAAGTGAAGAACATGGGAAAAACCCTCCTTTTTTTTTTCTTAAAAACCCATGCAAGTTCTGAAAGCCTGGAGCATGACCATTATTCAAATTCTGATGATGGGGAACTCTGGCACACGGGGTATTTTATGAGGTTGGTGTGTGGATGATTAATTTACAAGGAGACATGGGCCAGAGCAAAAGGGAGCTGAAAGCAGATGCTCGAACAGGCTTGGAGATTGTAGGAGCAGCACAGGCTCCTTCCTTGGGTTATCTTCCTTATTTCTTCCTGTATTTCTTTCCCTTGTAGTTATGGAATACGGATACAGGTTTAAAAGTAGCAGATTGCCGAGGTCACCTGAGTTGGGTTCACTGTGTAGCATTTTCTCCTGATGGATCTTCATTTTTGACGTCTTCTGATGATCAGACAATCAGGGTGAGTCAGCTCAGGTTTTCATTTCTAGATTTGTGAGGCCTCCATTTCCTGCAAACTGAGAAACTGCTGGCATGTGGTGCAGGGGTGGGCAGGCAACAGAGTATTTACTCAGGTCTTGAAAATTATATATGAGATAATATTTGCTTGACCCAGTTCTAAAGATTTTGAGATTTTTTTGTGAGATTTAAGAGTGACATGAGATATACTCCCCCCAAAGCAGGCAGCCAGAAAGAAACAATTTAAATATCATGGAACTACAGGGTGTTCCTAAAGTCTGGACACATAGGCAAAAGTGCATATTTTCAAGAAATGAAATGAATGAAATTTTTATTTAATTAGAATATTAACAAAGAACATCTCCAGTATGATTTCCATCATTTGTGATGCAAAGGTTGATGCTCTTTGCAAGATTCATGTGAACTTGATGCAGTAACTCCACATTGCCATCAGTGGCCTATGTGTCCAGACTTTAGGAACGTCCTGTACAGTTAGGATCACAGAGGACCTTGCTGCTTCTACATTAAAAGATTGGAGGGATTGGAATATGATATTCAGAAGGGCAAAGGAGCTTGGACTACAACCAAGCAGTTTTTGGAACGAGATAATATTTGTAAAGTGCTTAGCATATAGGAGGTGCTGTATAAATGCTATGATTATTAACCATCATCATTAGTTCACCATGGGGCTTTCTGGAGCTTGTGAGAGCTAGTTCTGGAGTTTAAGTCAGTTTTATGATTTCATTTGATTATTTTCAAATGGTAACATTTTGATTGTTTACAGACATAGAGTTGATGGGTTGACCTGCTTCTCAGTAGGCATTTCAAAAGCCTTGTTTGTACCATAATCAAAGACCAAGCATTTCTTATTACATGGTCTCTGTCTGATGAAGCTGGAACCTCTATCCTTCACAATGTGGGTAGCCCTTTCACTCTTGCAGATCTCAGCCTATTTCCACCTTCTCATCCTGTATCATCATTCTTGTCTTGTTTCTTCCACAAATCCTTGAGAAGCAATCTATTAAGCATGCTTCCCCTTTCTTGGCTTTGCCTGGATACCAGGCACATGGGCCATTCATCACTTTTTCTCACTCACCACTTGATCAGTTCCTCTCCTTTTCCAGTTCTCTGTCTCTCCTTTACATGGAGATGTCATTTGCACAGCTTCTCCCTACAGAAGACAGACCTAATTTTACCTCTGCTTTGTAATGCTTCCTTCCTCCCTCCCTTCCTCCCTCTCTTCCTCCCTCTCTTCCTCCCCTCCTCCCTCCCTTCCCTCCTCCCTCCTTTGTTCTCTTCTCCTTTTTCTCACTTTCTCTCCCTTCTCCTCCCTTTCTCCCTTTGTTCTCTCCCTCCTCTCCCCTCCCATCCCTTCCTCATTTATTTGCTTACTTATTATCTAGTCATTCATTCATTCATTTATGTATTTATTAATTAAATTCACGTATTTATTTTAACCAGCTTTGGGAGACAAGAAAAGTGTGTAAGAATTCAGCTATCATGTTAAAGCAGGAAGTAGATGTTGTATTCCGGGAGGATGAAGTAATGGTTCTTGCAATTGACAATGTACGACGCTTACAAGTGAGTATTTTTTTAAAAATATGAATCAGAAAATTTTCTAATTCAGCCCATCCAATTTGTAGATATTTTCTGTTTCTGAATTTTATTTTTGAGGTTCTATCTTGTACACAGTAGATGCTCAATAAATACATATTGGTTTTATGAATGAATAATACCTCAGTGTTACAAGAGTCCATGGCTTTATCAGTGTGGGAACTTCTCCTGGGAACTTTTCTTGTATTATGGACCCATTTTGTAGGGCCCGGGAAAGCCAGTAGGCACTCCTCAGTCATGCTTTTAAGTGCACGAGATAAAATACACAGGAAACCAGTTATGTTGAAATAAATATGTAATTTTTTTACATCCAAATTCATGAACCCCTGAAATCTGTCTATGGATCCCTTAGCATCTGTGGACTCCAGGTCAGGAACTCCTGATATAGACCTTTGTAAGTGATCTTTAAGATTTGCAGAGGCTAAAAAATTCATTATCTGGTGGTCAGCCTTTTGGTGCTGAGCCTCTCCAAATTTCACTCCCTTTACCAGGACTTTTCCCAAAAAGTGCTGCAGCTTCTTTAGAGTTGTCATCTACTGTGTGTATAACAGCACAAAGCGCTGTCCTAGGTGCTGAAGGAAATAGATTAAAGAAGACATTGTCTTTGCTTCTAGGTGACTTCAAGGGATGGCCCCTTTAATAAAAAAAAAAAATCAGACAGGGAGGGGAAGACCCTCAGGGTTGCTGGCCAGAAGAGGAACAGTTACTATTTACATTCACTCTGAGTCAGGAGGGCCCAAAAAATAAGCATTAAGTGGTGCTTCGGCAGGGACCTATTGTTGTCCAATCAGTGAGATCCAGAGTGAATCTTTGAGAAAGAACTCTGGCCAGTAAACCTCAAGTTAACTAGTGAGGTTTTGGCCATTAAAATTGACCTTCCTTTTGGCAGAACACCCTCAGGTAAGGGCATGATACCCCAGGAGAAAATAGAGGAAGAGACTGAGGAGGAGAGGAGAGGAGGAGCTGAGTTGCTGAGTTGTATTACTCAAAGTGATAACTCAAAAAGACCTTAGCTTAGAAAGGCCAGGGTCTCCCATTGCATCCTGGGCCATCTCCAGTTGTCTTGATCGTTGTCTGGCTACTCGACCCAGATGGCTCTGGAGGAGAAAGTGAGGCTGGTGACTTTGCACAACTGTCCTTCCCTCAAATCCAATTTACTTGCATGTCATGGCATCACCTCCCTGATGTCGTGGTGCAAAGGACAAACCACAACACAAGTTACTTAGAGTCTTGTTAATAGTAGCTCAAGATGGGCTCTCAGAACCGCAGTCCACGGTATACAGCTGAGGTGCAGACAAAGAATCTTCTTGGGAGTTTCAAAGATGGAGATGGTGACATTTGTTCTGCATCTTGAAAGATGGATAGGATTTTAACAGGTGGAGGTGAGAGAGTGAAGGCCTGGTCCCCTTTGCCTGGAGCATCAAGTATATGGAAGAGCCAAATGTGAAGGAGATGCTGAGGCAGAATTTGGCAGGTTTGTGACTGTGGAGCACTTTGAGTACCAGGCTGCAGAATTTGGACCCACATTTGGCAGGGGAGCGCTATATGTTTTAATGGGCTGTAGGCTCGGTATGACTTAGAGTATAGTGAGGTAGCCAAGAAGGCCAGTATTATCTCAGGCTATATTGAGAGAGACTGAGTATTCAGGCTAGGAGGAGGCTAGTTCCAATGTACTCTGTCCTGGTCAGGCTATGTCTGGGGCATCATGTTCAGTTCTGGACTTCACAAGAGCTTTCAGAGCAGAGCAAGCAGGAACATGACTCAGGCCTTTAAAGTCATGCCTTATGAGGATGGGGATATTAGCCTAAAAATGGAAGACAAGGTGAGTGCCATA
The DNA here is from genome assembly GCF_011100635.1 of Trichosurus vulpecula. Lineage (NCBI taxonomy): Eukaryota > Metazoa > Chordata > Mammalia > Diprotodontia > Phalangeridae > Trichosurus > Trichosurus vulpecula. Next base: position 215,521,733 of record NC_050577.1, on the reverse strand, counting down.
ACTTGAGCAGTGGAGTATTTGAAGGGCCAGCATGTGGAGAAGAGAGTAGACTTACCCTCCTTGGCCCCTACCAGTGCAGAACTGGGTAGGAGTGACGGTGATGTGGTATAAGTAAGGAAGGGCCTTGCAGCCATCTGAAGGTGGGATGGGCTGCCTTAGGAGGTGGTGAGTTCTCTGGGTGGTCACTTATTGGGTATGTTAGAGAGGGGATCAGGGATGAGTTGGATTTGACAGCCTCTGAGGTGCATGCCATTTCTGAGATTCTCAGAGTCTGTTTTGTTTTGTGACTTTAATGCAGGGGAGAGGTATTGAAGGTTTCAGGCAGTGGAGAGATTGACCAGAGCAGCACATACATAAGGAAGATTAATCTGTATGGCAGAGATCCTGAGTCCTTCTTGTGTCACAGACCCCTTTGGTAGTCTAGGGAAACCTACGATCTCCTTTTCAGAATCACATTTTTAAATGTCTTTAAAAACAGGACAACATGGGAAATTAATTATATTGAAATATATTTATCAAAATATATTTTAAAAATCAAGTTTATGGATTCTTGATAAATGGACATATTACTGCCTTTGGAATCAACATACCTGGGTTCAACTCTCGGCTCTTTGGATTACTGTCTGTATGACCATGGGCGCGTCACCTCTCTTGGCCTCAGATTTTTCAGCTATACGATGAGAGGGTTGGACCAGATGACCGCAGGGTGTTTGTAGTTCTAAATGTATTTTCCTGTGATTTGTGTCAGTTAGGACTGACTGGCTTTCTATTGCTTATGTCACACTGCTTTTCATGAGAAAGATCAGGCTCGAAATCCCTTTTTAGTGGTTGGGGGAAGAGTTTCAGTACACCAGTACATAAATGAACAAAGTACTTTTTGTTTCTTTTTAAAAAGCTTCTTGAAACTTTCTTTGGAGAAAAAAAGGTTTTGTTTTCACTAGCTGTGACTTCCATCTAAATAGAGGATATATAAAGTTCCAACCCTATACAATACGATACAGGCAGTAAGGATGTTAAAATGATTTCCCTGTAAGCTTTGTGCCTGAAACAAAGATTGTTCCATGTCTTATGTTGTAAGACTTGGGGTTATTGAAATAAAAGAAAAGGAATGGGGATCTCGCAATGTCAGCCATTCAGATGAGTCACTGTTTCTTTTAGAAATGCTTCCTTAACTTCATGTCTTCCTCATAGTCTAAGAGAGGGACAGTGGGAGAGGGGTGCTTCTCTTTGTTCAGGAAGTCACTGGGAAATCCTTCTCATCCTTCAGTCTCAGTTCAGGTCCTGCCTTCTCCATGAAGGCTCCCTACGAGGCAGCTGGTCCATGGAGGGAGCACCTGCAGACTTTGTAGGCAGAGGTCCCCCCCCCCCCCACCCCATGCTTACTGCCTGCTGGGAGACTTGGGAAAGTTGCCACATCCCCTGGGCCTCAGTTATCTCATCTTTAAAATGAAGGGATTTGATTAGATGCACTGAGGTCCCTTCCACCTCCGTCCATGATCCTTCCTGTTGTTTGGATTGTTCTTTTGCCCTTATTCCTGTCTCCCTTGTATCTTCGTTGTATGCTTGCCACATTTTCCCGATTAGATCACAAGCTCCTTGAGGTGAGGGACTGTGAAATTTGCTCTCTTTGTATCACTAGTACCTAGCACAGTGCCATATGTTAAGGAAGCATTGGGTACAAAGTAATTAAATGTTTGTTGAATTAATTCTCTGTGCTTCTGTCATCAGCGCTGGTGCATATATGGTAAGTGAAGGTGATAAAACAAGGTAACCAAAAGACAATAAGGTTTTGTTTAAGGATGCTAGGAAAAGGGAGGTGCCTTAGCAGAACTAGGGAAGAACAGGTTTGCAGACATTATGCCCAATCTGAACTCTGGTTACCTTTGGATCTGCTGCAAATTGAGATAATCCCATGCCTAGCTCAGAATGCTCTATAGATAGGTTTCAGGACACACTTGAAAGTGTGTGGAAAAAAATTACATCTTTATTTCAGTAGAATTGATTGACTTTGTAACCCAATGGATTCTATTTTTTGCATTTAAAAACATGATTCTATGCAGGGATCCATCTAGGCTTTAGTAGCCTGACTATGAAAGGGGTCCAGGATACCCCAAAATTAGGAACCTCTGTTGTGGCCCAGTAATTTGGGGACTACTACTCTCCTCCAGCTTGTGCCTGTGGACACCTCTCTGCCTCCCTGAAAGGTGCTTTAGTTGTGTTCTGTGGGTCATATGGGAGGTATAGATTCCATTCTACATTTGGATTTTGACCTTTGAATTGTGGGTGTCTCAGACCAGGTTTGCCTTCCTTGAACAATGTTAAGTTCGCTTTGGAAAATTCTATTTCAACATATCCTATCCTGTATTAAAATAAGCTTTGTGAACAATGGGAAACCTGGCTTCTATTAGTTGGAGAAGCCAGTTGCAGACCCCCAAAGCAGACAGATGTGTCTCCTGTGGTAGGCATGGCAGTGGTTTGGGGAACCTTTAGAAACTCGTTTCGTTTTATGAAAATGTATTGGAGCATCAGCACTGCTATAAACAGGAAGGTAAATGCAAGCCCAAGAAGCTAAAAGCAGCTGCTGAGACATGCAGAGGGTTTTGTTGTTCCTGCGGGAGCCCTGGCAGGCCATATTCTGTGTGCACATTCTGGGGTTTTTTCCCCCCTTCTTTTCCAATTGAAACTCGGTGCTTGAGAACACAGCAGCAATTACCATTTAATCACTTGCTCTGTTTTATTTTCATTTTAGCTAATTAATGGAAAAACAGGTCATACCGATTATCTGACAGAAGCCCAGAAATCTCGAATTAGCTGCTGTTGTCTGGGTCCAGACCTGCACTATGTGGCATTGGGAGAAGAAGATGGGTCTGTAAAGGTAGGTACTGACCTCTTTGGCCTTCAGGATTTGGGATTCTTTAGTTTCACAGAAAAAATGTGTCTCCTCCTGTCAGTGAGAATGCTAAACATAAATTGGCCATCTGTTGCTGCTTCGTTAAGGTTTTAAAAGAGCTTTTGTAATCTGTTTGGATGTGGCTTTTTCAAACTGACAACTCTACCTTTGACCTTCCCTAGTTTTGTTTATTTCTCTCGTCTGATTCTCAATCTCTGCCAGTTCTGCCAGTCCGTTGTCTCAAAGATCCCGCAAGACCCTCGGCCATTTGTCTTCTCTGAGACCATTCAGTCATTGAGTGAGGCTATGCCAGTGACTCTCCATTTTGGCCTCAGTAGGATGGAAAGTCCTCGAGGGCAGGGCCCATTTGTTTTTTTGTCCTTGTATTTCCAGTGCCTGGCATAGGGGTGTCACTTAGTAGGGGTGTAAATAATAATGCTTGTTGAATTGGATTGCATGGAACTGACTAGAGAGCTCTGATAATGTAGTGGAAGGTAAAGGGACCTGGGTTCACATCCACCCTGTGTGACCTTGGGTAAGGTCCTTAACCTTTCTGAGCCTTAGTTTAGACTTGACTTTGTTTCCTCATCTGTACAGTGGGGATGATGATATTATTAAGTTGTTCATATGATCAGAAGATCCTAGAGGTAGAGCTGAGGCCAACTCAGGTGACTTTCCACTGTCTTAGCCAAGTGCTTAGTATACCTTAAAGTGCTTTAGGGTATCTTCATTTGATATCTGTCAGTCAATCAGTAATTTATTAGGACCTTACTATGTGCCAGGCACTGTGTTAAACACTAGAGATACAAAGAAAAAGCAACAACAGTCTCTGCCCTCAAAGAGCTTACGTTCTAACCATACACAAATAGGTGTGTGTAAAGCGCATACGTAGCAGATGAGATGAAGAGTAATTGTGGAGGGGGAGGTGCCAGCCGGGGGTGGGGAATGGCCCAGAGCCTTCCTCCTCACAAGGTAGCATTTGAGCTGAGTCTTGACAGATACCAGCCAGGGATTCTACCTCTCCATCTCCCTGCCTCTCCTCTTCCTCCTCTGAGCCTGTGTACTTCAGGTAGAGGAAGTCATTGTCAGGGTGTCTGAAGAGAGGACTCGTAGTGATGGCTTCAGTCACCTGAGTTGCTTCTCTTGTCTTGTTTCTTACTGTGCTTGTGCATTTTGGACATGACTTTTTCTATTTCTTTCCCTCTAAAGGTGATTGAAAAAGCCTTTTGTTTAGAGTATCTTTTCCTTTTTTGGGGAGTAGGGATGGGGTCTAGACAGGGTACTTTAAATGGTTCAGGGAGCTACCTGTGAAGAGTCCTTGTCTCCCACAGAATAGGAGTTACTATGGTAGCTCATCCTGATAGAGGACTGCCTGGTCACTGTATGGTTAAATGAATGACTTTCCCAGGATCACCTGGTCAGTACCCGAGTTCAGGTCTTCCTGGCTCTGAGCCCAGCTCTTTTTACCCACTCCTCCATGCTTTCTTTGGCTTCAAGGTGTCTTACCAAAAAGCCTGCCCAGGATCTTAAGCCCAGCAGATTGGTGTGTGTTGTATCTGCCTCAGGGTCCATCCATCCATCGGTAGGATTCACTGAGTCACATAAGCACCCTTCCTGTTCACATCCCTTTAGCTTGGAAGGTCTACTTCTAGTTGGGCGAGCTTGGTTATTTTGAATGTTAACATTTCTCCTTGTTCATCCCTATCTCTGTTTTCCTTAGGCCTTTGGGTAAATGGTAATCTGAGTCAGGAACAGAAATCGTGTTTTCTGTGGCTCATTTCTTGGCTCACTCAAGAAGCTGTTGACCCACTTATTACTTCTGTCCTGTTATCCACCTCCTTTGGCCCTTGGAGTTAGGTCAAGAGTCCCCTCTTTAGGTCAGAGGGCCTGCTCTGTGATGCTGTTTGGAGATCAGCATCTGGTGTAAGATGCCTGTTCTACCATTCCTGCCCTGGGCACGTGCCTCTGGGTTGAATTTGTGATCTTGGGCTTGGAAGATGTCCTGCTGTGGTTCTTCCTCAGACTGTGTTCTTCCTAGATCTCTTTTGAAGTAGTTATGGGTAGGTCTGGGTAACAGGCCTACCCACTCCACTGTCTTGGGTGGTCTCTAGGGCTCTCAGGGTTGGAAGGGACTGGCGGCTTATCATTGGGTCAGAGTTGTGAAGAAGAAATAGTGTTGGACATATAGGAAATGAGGTGAATTGAATTGAATGGATGGAAGTTGCTTTGGGCAAGTCCTTAATCTCTGAGCCTTAGTATTCTTATCTATAAAATGGGAGTCTTAGGATTTCAAGCTAGAATGGATCTTAGAGGTGATCTAGTTCAAGATCTCACTTTATAGATAAAGAAACAGAAATTCATAGATGTTAAAAGACTTGCCTCAGGCCCCACAGAATAAAGAGCAGAGCCAGGGCATGGCCCAGATCATCTGACTTCATATCCACTAGGTTTTTCCCTCACTGTATTATGTAAATAATGTATTCTTCACTATGTAGAACCTTCTTTATTGAGTAATTGTTAGGATTGAATGAGGAAGTGCTTATAATGTTCTTTCTAAACTTTTTTTTTTAGAAAATAAATTTTTATTTGTATTTTTGGTTTTTGACATCATCATGGTTACCCTTAGTATCCCTCCCTGCTTTCTCCTCCCAGATAACCATCCCATATGACAAATTTATTTTATTATTATTATATTATATAGAGAAGGCAACTAGGTGGTGCAGTGGATGGAGTGCTGGGCCTGGAGTCAGGAAGACTCCTCTTTGTGAATTCCAATCTGGTCTCAGACACTAACTAGCTGTGTGACCCAGGGCAGGTCACTTAACCCTGTTTGCCTCAGTTTCCTCATCTGTAAAACCAACTGGAGAAGGAAACAGCAAACCACTCCAGTGTCTCTGCCAAGAAAACCCCAAATGTGGGGTCACAAAGAATTAGACACAACTGAAAAACAACTTAACAACACTAAACAACAAATTATTTAGAGAGGAAAAAAATCCAGCATGGCATATGAAAACATAGAAAACATCTGAAAGCATGTTAAGGGCTCTAAATTTTCTTAAATTTTCAAGCACTGTGTCAGTTACTATAGTTGGCATTACAGAAATATAGTGGGAGGAGTAGATAAAGAGCTGGCTTGGGGTCAGGCGGGCCTGTGTTCCATGCCTGCCTCTGACCCATTGGTGGCACGACCCTGGATCAATCCCGTCAGTGCTTTTGGCAGCTCTTATAGGCTCCAGTCTGTAGAGCAGGTGCTAGCTTAGAGTTATCATCATCATCTCATCCACCATGAACCTAAATGAGTGTCTCCTCTACCACATCCCCTGCAAGGGCCACCTCTCTGCCCTCTGAGGCGGCCCATTTAGAGGATCCTAGATGCAGATCTGGGAGAGAGCTTGGAATCCATCAAGCACAACCCTCTCATTTTTACAGATGAGGAAACTGAGGCCTAGAGAGATGAAGAGACTTAGATAATAAGATCATGGATTTGGAGCAGGAAGGGACCCTAAAAAGTAAATCAAGCCCAGTGCCCCCATTTTACAGATGAGGACACTGAGGCCCAGAGAAGTTACGGGCTAGGAAGACACAGGGATTCATCTCCCTTTCCTCTTTCGTCTGTCTCAAATGCCACTCTCTCTTTAGAGGCGAAGTCCAGGGGCTTCTCACAAAGACCTCCAGTGCCAGTCACTGTCTGTGGCATTCCAGTCAGAGGTAGCCTGCTTCCTTGTTGGGGTAGTTACCTTTCCTCTGTGTGTCTTAGGCTCGACAACAAGCTCCCCAAGAAGGTCATTTCTTCCCTTCTGCCTGATACACTGAGGGCTCTGGGCTCTGTTCACGCACAGAAATGCCCAGCTTTCCTCCAAGTAATCTTGGTGTGCTTTTCCACTTTGGAGATTTTAGAGCTCCCCAATGGAAGAGAGTTTCGATCTCGAATGGGGCACGAGAAAGCTGTACGGCGGGTGCAGTTCACATCTGATGGGAGGACTCTGATTTCGAGCTCTGATGATTCTACAGTTCAGGTGAGTCGGATGAAGCAGAATTGAAGCTTTGTGGGATTTGGGTTCCCTTTTCCTGGCACATGAATATTAAAAGTGTCCAAAAGCCAGATCTGGCATACTGGGGTCACATACATAGATGACGGGAAAGTCTTTTGTGCAGTGTTTTCCATAGTTTTTTGGTCTCCAGACCCCTTGGCTTTCAACCAGCCTAATATTTCACATGGAAGGTAATAAATGCTATAGATTACCATGTTATGTGCAACTAAGAAATCAAATTAGGAGATTAATTTAAAAAGGATGATATAGTTATTTACCCGATAGTCTCTGTGCCCGTTTATAAGCTCCTTGCATGCTGTGGAGCTCTAGGTACCCGAGGATGGGAATGCCTGGTAGGGTGGAATTCCTTCCTTTGGTGTTGTAGATGGAACAGCTTCTCTGAGAGCCCCTGATGGAGAGAATGAACAACAGAGGCTTTAGCCAGCTCCATCCAGCATGGCTTGTAGCTCAGTAGACACCATTTCAATTAATGCATCTGTGCATCACTAAATATTAAGCACCTGCTCTGTCCCAGGCACTGTCTCAGGTGCTGGAGATCAACAAGCATTTATTGAGTACCTACTGTGTGCCAGGCACCGTGTGTGGTCCTGGGGATACAAAGACAAATCAATCAAAAAGTGTTTATTACGTGCGTACCATGTACCAGGCAGTCTGTTAGGCACTGAAAATAGAGACAAAGATGAAACTGTCCCTGCCTTCAAGGAGCTTAGGTTTTATGGGGAGAGACTACATGTACATATACACAAAATAAACACAAGGCAATTGTGAGGGGAGGGCACTAGGGACTGTACTAATTGGGGCGTGGGGCACTCTAGCCAGGCTAGACTGTACTGTAGGCTGACTTCTACAGAAGGAGGTATGCTGCTGTCTGGAAGGGCCCAGTGATGAGCCTGGACTGATCGCTTTTTTTTCCATCCTATAATGGCTACATATGTTTTCTGTGCTAATAGGGTAGATATCTGCAGTGTAAAGAGTTTTGGAGTCAGAGAACTCAGGTTTGAATACTGAAACTGGGCCTCGATTTCTTTAACTGTAAAATGAGAGAACAAGATGTTCTCTGAACTTCTTCTGGCTCTAGGGCCTTATGTTAATTCTAATGAAGTTTTTTTGCTGCGTTAGATTTATTTATAAATTTATATATTATGTATTTTGTAAATTTATGTACAAATAAATTTACATATAGATAATATAAAAATAAGTATTAAATTGTTAAATTAATTTTTTTTAAATAAAGAAAAATCTCTTCTGTAGCCTTCCTTTTCTATTGAGGGAGGGGGGAAGAAAGACAAAACCCTCATAACAAATATGCATAATCAAAATTCCTACATTGGCCATGTCTAAAACTATCTCATTTTGTGCCAAGTCTATCCTTTCTTGGCAGGAGGCTGGCCGCAAGCTTCATTATGGGTCCCCTGGAGTCATGGTTGGTCATCTTACAATACTGTTTGTGCTGTATAAATTGTCCTTCTGGTTTTGCTCCCTTTCACTCAGCATCAGTTCATATAAGTCTTCCAAGGTTTCTCTGAAACTGTCCCCTTCATCATTTCTTATAGCACAACAATATTCAGTTACATTCATACCATGATTCTTTTAGCCATCCCCTAGTTTCCAGTTCTTTGCCAATACAGAAAGAGCTGCTAGAGATATTTTTGCACATAAACTGTTTTTCTTTTCTTGGATGTCTTTGGGTGTAGGCTTAGTGGTGGTACTTTTGGGTCAAAGTGTATGGATAGTTTGGTAACTTTTGGGGGCAGAGTTCTGTGTACTTTTCAGAATGGCTGAACCAGACTGCACCTCCACCATCCAGACACAAATGGGCCATTCTCCCTCCACCCCCCAACATTTATCGTCATCCTTTTTGGTCAACTGTGCCCATCTACTAATTAAACCGAATGGAGCTTGGGCAGGTAGGGTGGTGTGAGTCATTTCATCTTCAAGGGCCTCAGTTTCCTAGTCTGAAAAATGAGAGAAGGTTGCTGAAATCCCTTCCCCCTCCAGATCCGCGCTCCCATGAGCTTAGCTGTTAACTTCAAGATTGATTCCTTGAAGTTAAGATGCCTAAGTGGCGTTAAGTATGATTCTAAAACCCATTTGTCAATTTACGATCTCAGGCTAAACAGAAATGACCATGGGGAGATGCTGTTGGGACTTCAACTGTTAGTAAGTTTTGGTTCTCAGAGAGGCCACCTTGTTCCCCCCACGTTAGTTTAGTACAGGACAGCACATCAGCCCCGGAGTCGGGCCCTGGGTTCAAACCCTGCCTCTGATGCTTTCTGCTTGCATGACCTTGGAGCTCGGTTTCCTCATCTACGAGATGGCGTGCTGAGGTCCTTTCCAGCTCCTGAGCTGTTATGATCTTATGAGCGTAGCTTATAATTGGTATTATTTTTTCATCGTAGACTCATAGATAGTTTTCTTTCAAAGAGCTCATTTTCGGGGTGCAGATTATGTTCAGAGGCGGTCTTTTTCAGAGTATGGTCATAGGATCATAACATCTAGAGCTGCAAAGGAGGTAGTTTAGTCCTGTCCTCTGACGTTAGAGATGAAGAAACTGAGGCCTCTTGTGATCCTTCGCCCGCAGACATATGGGTGGTTGGAGCAGAACCCAACCAAGACCAGTCAACTCTCACAAGTGGCTATTCAGCCTTTCCTTAAGGATCCTGAGTAAAGTAATTCCTTTTTTTTGGTCTTTTTTCTTATCAGTAGAGATAGCTAATCAAAATAATTTCATTTCCTTCCCCTGCCTGTTCTGAAGTAGCAGAAATACCTTGGCTTTGTGACTAGAGCTGGGTTCAAGCCTTGGCCTGACACACTGGCTCTTTGACCCTAGCCCCTGTTAACATAGGGATTTAAGGTTTGCAGGGCTCTTTACACATGTTATCCCATCTGATCCTCACAACAGTCCTGGGACATGGAGAGGCTGTTACTAGAGGCAAGTGGAGTGACTTTTCCAGGGACGCCAGGCAGGACACCCTGGGCTGCCTAGGACTGAGAAGTCCCCCAGCCCCTTTCCTGGATCCTCTGGCCACCATCAAGTGAAGCCTGTGGACCCCTTCACGGAATTGTGCATGTTTTAGATGCATAAGATAAAACACATAGGATTATAAAGGAAACCAGTTATGTTGAAGTATCGTTACTGACGTTGTTTAAAGTTCATCAGCTCCGCATTAAAAGCCCCTAGTCTAAGGCTGAGGTGCCTGGATTGGGGCAGAGAATTTCCTCGTCTGGGAGTGAAACAGGAGTCTGGTCCCTGATGCCATCCTAGGGCAGCAAAGTGCACTAGAGTCAGGAGTGGGTGGGAATGCTGATGCCACACCTCACTCAAGCCACAAGACCTCTCTGAGCCTGTTTCCTCTTCTGGAGAATGTGAAATAATGTCCTTATTTGTACTTGGACTGTTTGCCTCACAGGGTAGTTGTGAGGACAGCATTTTGTAAGCCTTAAAGTACTCTGTAAAGGTGAGGAAGGGCAGCTAGGTGGCACCAAAGTGCACAGAGCACGGCCTGGAGTCTGGAAGACTCTTCTTCCTGAGTTTGAATCCAGCCTCAGACACTTCTTAGCTGTGTGACCCTGAGCAAGTCACTTCACCCCGTTTGCCTCAGTTTCCTCATTTCTAAAGTGCGCTGGAGAAGGAAATAGACCACTTCAATATCTTTGCCAAGAGAACCGCGAGTGGGCTCACGAAGAGATAGAAACAACTGAAAAATGATTAAACAACAAAGGTGAGAGGCTCTCATTATTTCTTTGAAGACTAAAATGACCGTATTTGGGGTTATGATCCTCACAACTCTGAAAAGACTCACTCATTTTAATGAAGAATTTGGGGGTCCAAAATTTGAGCTTTAATATATTTTAATAAGATATTTTGGTTTTCTTGATTAACTTCAGCTATTAAGAATTAAAAAAAAAGCCTAAATCATACCCCCTTCCCATCCTACCCCCCAAAGTCATAAACAAGCTCTTTTTTATTTTTTGTGGGATCTATTAAAAGAATAAGATACGATGGGTGAATTTTGCTTCCAGATGGAGATTGGCTAACTAACGCAGCCCCTGGGTGTGCTGATATCTAGACCGAGGCATTTGAGCCCTGAGCTCAGCACATGCTTGCCTTTCTTCTCCCGTGAATGTCTTTGAAATGGGTAAAACTAGACCACAAATAGGAATGAAGCAGATGAAATCTTGCCAGGCAGCTGTTTGCCTGTCTTTCCTGTAGGAAGATAAAGTTAGAGAGTTTTATAACCAGCTTGAAGTTCAAGGTCTCCCAGCCAGAATGAAGCCCTGCAGTCATCCTGGTGATGCTCTCTTAGAAGCTCCCCCGCTTTCCCCTGCTCAGCCTCTTTTTAAGTGAGGGAATGTTCCCAGATGTGTAGATCCTTATAATAAAACTCTTGCTCGAGGTTTCTGAGAAGTGGCCTATCTGAGATTTTTAAAAAGCAGCATAATGAGGAGTGATTGAAAGGAAGGAAAGTTGTCCTGTAGAGTTGAAGAAGTGATCCTGACCTGGTCACAAGGCTTAGATCTCAGAAGGCTGAGGTCAGTTTTAGTGAGTGTTGGTGTAAGGCTAGAGTGGTCAGTGTTTCCATACGGGCCACAGATGAAGAGAATGCTGGTTTCTAAAAATATTTTAATGAGAGGCCGCATGATACAGTAGAAGAGAGGCCTCGGAGCCAGGAAAACTTGAGTTCAGATGCTACATCTGACACTAGCTGGCTGTGACCCTGGACAAACCACTGCCTTTCTCATCTCTTTGGGCAACTCTAATTTATAACTTATTGAGGGACTGATTTATTTAAATTAATAAAAGATATATTGACAGTAAACAGGATAATAAAATTAATTGATTTTATTTTTTTCTTCTTCAGTCATTTCATTCATGTCTGACTCTTTATGACCCTTTTTGGGGTTTTCTTGGTGAAGATACTATAGTAGTTTGCCATTTCTTTCTCCAGCTTATTTTACAGATGACGAAACCGAGGCAGAAGACAGTTAAGTAGTGCCCTATCCCAGGATTCTTAAACTTTTTCCACTGCAACTTTTATTGCCTTTGCATGGCCTGAGGGCATGCGCAGTGCAAAGTGTACATCCTTCGTGTTCAGAACCAAGGCTGCAGTGGAGTTGCATGATGCAACACAGACAAGTGTTGCCAGAAACACCTCAGCTTCATTATGCATTTGACTTTTAATTAATTTTTAGTTGTGTGTTCAGAAACCTTTTACTGTTGCCAAATTTTTCACAGTTTAAGAAGGGCTGCTGTATCCACTACACCAACCGTGTTCCCTATCTTATTTTAAAATATATTAACCATCCCAAATTTGAGCTTTAATATATTTTGAAATAGTATTTTTTATAAAATTATTATATCATTTACTGTATTAAAATATATTAAAGTTCAAATTTGGGATCCCACACTTTCCATTAAAATGAATGTGAATCTGCAGTGGTAAGAGGAAATTTGCTCCTCTGGGAGTATCCAATGCCACTAAAATCACAAGTCCAGTCTTTAACCCCGTGACCTGCACAGTCATTAACAAATGTGACCATTCTGGTACAGAAAGAAAACTGAAAAGCAAAATGAGGAATTTACATGAAACTGAACTTCTAAGTGTGATTAAAAAAATTTTTCATTGATATCTTGGTTTTTACATCTTCATAGTTACCTCCTACATCCTGTATCTTCTGGCCCTCCCCCCCAGCCCCAGGCATTGCATATAACAAATAAAATTTTTTAAAGACTGGGAAAAAAGAAGTAAAGCCAAAATGATGGAGTGTTAGGAAGCAGTGTGATGAGCTCTACTCCACAGATTCCTCCTAAGAATCTAGAAAATGCACCAGACTGAATCCTGATGGAGAAATCCATAAAAAGTCACAGTGATTTCTTTGTCTGGCCCAGCTAGGTACAGAAAGACACACATGGAGCTTTGTAGACCCACAACAGGGCATGATGATGAGGACAGGGCTGAATTGGTAGGTCTCTTGCCCAATCCTCTGTTCTGGGTTACAGATCCAGGGTGGACTGAGAAGGGGACCTGTATATGGGAGTGGAATTCCCAGATGAGGAGGCCCTGGGTGGTGTATGGAAAAAATAAGAAATTCAGAAACCCCCCCACAGTGGCAGTGTAGCAGTGTGACTCAGACCCCAATCTCAGAACAGGGTCTCACTTCCAGCATGTAGACACCCCCCTACAGAGGAATAACAAGGACAGGAATCCCAGACCACAGGGGAGTCTACAGTTCTGCAGCTCTGAACCAGCAGAGCTTCCAGATGGCCAATGGAGTGGAGTCCTGTAGTATCTTTTTTTTACAGACCTATGCCAAGGTCAGAATCTTGCAGTGCTCAGACCAAGGGGGACAGCAGACTTTGCCCTGAATCAGACCACTTTGGAAGCACTGAAAATTTGAAGGTCCTCAGCCTGAGCTGTCCTTGAGATCCTGAAATAACATGTCACTCTAAACCCCAAGAAAGCAGCTCAGACCTTCTTTCCAGAAGTGCCAGAAACCAACCCTCACTTCAAGTCTAAACTCAAGAAATAGGCTGGAAGAATGAGAAAACAAAAAAAGAACCACACCATAATGAGCTATTATTATGTCAGAGAAACGTAAGATGCCTATTCAAAAGAAGAGAATGACTCTAAAATGTCTACAAGCAAAGCTTCAGAGAAAAACACAGCTTGAGCACAAACCGAACCAGAATTCCTGGGAGAGATGAAGGAAGAGTTAAAAAAAAAAGAATTGAAAAATGTTTTTGCAGATGTTTGTAGAGTGTTTGAGGTCCTTTTACTTCTCTACCAGGAGGTGGATAGCATGTTTCATCATTAGTCTTCTGGGATCCTGGTAGGTCATATGCTAATATGAGTTTCGAACAACAGTATTCCATCACATTTATATACCATAATTTGTTTATCCATTTCCCAATTTATGGGTACATGTACTCAGGAGTCCCATTTTTTGCCACTTCAAAAAGAACTGTAAATATTTTTGTACATTGCTAGAGTTTGTTTTACTTAGGACCAATCCCTCATTTACTCTACCCTCCTCCTAATTCCTCCTCCCCTCTTCCCATCCCATTTCCCTGTTGAATGAAGTCTATTTCTGTACCCAACTCTGCGTGTGTATGTGTGACTATCTCTGTGTGTGCCCGCATGCACATGTTCTTCCTTCTTCTGGTCATTTCAGATGAGAATGAGGTTCAGGTGTCAGGCGCTCCCTGAACTTTATCCTCTGTTCCTAAAGATGTCTGCCTGTTCATAAAATAATGGTAACAGGGATGATGATGTTGGTGATGCTGTTACCAGTGTTTGGTACATAACAGGAGCTTAATAAATGCTTGGTGAATGAAATCTTTTTTTCCTTCACCTTCGTGTAGGGATCAGCTGACCAGTCCGGAACATTATGGGTTTTCAGTTAATTAACATCTGTGCTTTTGCAAAGATTTTTGTGGTTCAGAAACCTGGATAAGTAATTTGTATTATTTCCACCACAAAACTTCATTGTCGAAAATTTATTAAGCACCTGCTATGTGTCAGGCACTGGGTGCCCTCAAGGGGCTTATGTTCCATCAAGGGAGACAACACATCCACATCGAAGCACATAGAATGTATGTACAGAACACATATGAAGTAGGTTTGAGAAGGAGGGCCTGAGCAGCTTGGGAGCAGGTCTGGGGGATATTAGGGAGTGAGTCATGGAGACCAGGAGGCTTAAGCTGAGCCTTGAAGGAAAGAAAGGGTTCTGAGAGGCCGATGTGAGGGGGGAGAGCATCTGGGGGATGGGGTACAGCCCATGCAAAGGTGCAGAGACTGGAGATGGGCTGTAAGGAACAGCAAGGAGAGCTGAATCATAGAGTTTGTGAAGAGGAGTGATGTGCAATAAGCCTGGGAAGGTGAGCCAGATTTAATATCCACAAAGGATATTAAATACCAAAGAGGGTCTTGTATTGGATTCTAGAAGCACTGGAGGGCTCTGGGAGCTTTTTGAGCAGGGGCATGAAAGGAGCAGACCTTTGCTTTTGGAATGTTGCTTTTAAGTGTCTGAGGCAGGATCCAAACTCACATCTTCCCCACTGAACGTCTGCTACTGTGCCTGTGTATGTGGGGTAGCACGTTTCTCCATCGGGCGGCACAGAGGTATGTATGTCCAAGCAGGGTTCCTAACTGGTGACTTTATCCCTTTGTCGTACAGGTGTGGAACTGGCAGTCGGAGGAGTTTGTGTTTCTCAAAGCGCACCAAGAGCCCGTGAAGGACTTTAGGCTCCTGCAGAATTCACGGCTCCTGACTTGGTCATTTGATGGCACAGTGAAGGTAACTGGAAGCTCGAGCGGCTGTGGTCACTGTTGGCATCTTCATCAGGCCCCTGGATGACCTTGTAGAAACTTCGTGGATGAAGTCAGAGACCTGAATGTTTGTGGTGTTGGGGAGCCTCTCTCCAGGGACTCTCTCGCCCACATCAGGCGCTTCCATTGGCGTCCTTTCCTTTTCTTTTAGCTCTTTAGGGCCCTCCAGGCTGTGAGAAGGTTCCAGCAGGGACTGGTCATACCTGTTGTTTCTTAGCTCTGTTGACTTCTAGCTCTTTAGATGAACTGATTGGAAAAAAATCACAGCTCACGTGTTATGGTTGGAATCAATCTCTTCTATTCATGAGTGGGCTCACAGATTTAGAGTACTCTTGGCACAATACCCCTCTCTCTTGTATTTTTTTAAAGGTTTGGAATATCCTTACTGGCAAAGTAGAGAAGGACTTTGTTTGCCACCGAGGTACAGTTTTATCCTGTGATGTTTCTTCTGATGGCACCAAGTTTTCATCTGCCTCTGCTGACAAGACTGCAAAGGTATTTTGGTGAATCGGGATTTGCACGTGAGTGAATCAGTCTCCTTAGGCAGCAGTGGATCAAGTGCTGGGTGTGGCCTCAGAAAGACCTGAGTTCAAATGCCACCTTTGAGACATTTCATCTCTTGAAGCCTAAATTGTTTCCTCAGACTTATCTGTGAAGTCATAGCTGGATTATGGTTTTGTTTGGTGAGGGAGTTCGCTCACACTGATAAAATTAGTTTTTTTGCATATCTACCGGATCAAAATACATATGCCTTGAGGCCTTTAATCCTGTCTGATCTGATTATTTTTTCTGTGTCAGTTATTATTCTGATGCATTCTCTAAAACAGTTGGCAGTTCCTGGGCAGTCTAAATAGTTTTTCCTCTGCTTATGGAAGAGCTATCTTACTTTCTTAAAAACCTTTTTTTTTCCCTTAGATTTGGAGCTTTGAGAGCCGACTGGCTCTTCACGAGCTGCGGGGTCACGAAGGCTGTGTGCGATGCTCTGTCTTCTCTGGGGATAGCACCCTCCTGGCGACAGGAGATGACAACGGAGAAATCAGGGTATGGCTCTTGGTGCCACGCTCCCACTGCTTCTCTTGCCTGCTGTCTGGGGGGTCAGCACCCTTGTGCCCCATCCTCCGGATGCCCTCCCTCCTCACATCAGCCTCTCAGAACCCTTCCTTTCCTTCAAGGCTCTTGAGCTGTCTGCATTCATCCTTGTTTGATCTTCTGGAAGGTTCTGTGCATGCTGTTTTTATAGCCTCACCCTACATCAGAGGAGGATCGGTTTGCCGTCTGGGCCAAGCTTTTCTTTGGGGCGGGGTGGGGTGGGGTGGGGCAGGCCCAGTCATTTGCTGTTGCTTTCTGTCTTAGAGTCTTAGTAGTGGGAGCTTGGAGGAGTCATCCTCACTCTAAAAGGGACTGGGCTCAGTTTATATTGGCAGAATTAGAGGGGAAAATAATTCTTTAAAATGTTCCTTTGTCTTCTCAAATGACAAGTGAATACTTTTTAGAGAAGAAAGAAAGAAAGCCCAATCATTCTGAATCCTTTGACCATGAAACAGGCAGCCCAAGGTATTGTCTTTTTCCAGGGTCTGCTCCTCTGCTGTTTGTTAATCAGTGGAGGAGAGATGAGCATTTCAGATATTAAACATAGAAGGTTTTTGGTAGGTAAAGGGTAGGTGTGCTTGCAGCTGGATGGCTCTCATTTCCTTGTGGTTTAAGAAGTGCATGTGTCTCTCAGACCAGTTTTACTTGGGAACTAAGGGCCCTTTGGTCTGTGCTAAGACCACGTGTTTATGTGACAGTGCTTCTTCAGGGGAGCCAGGACTACACTGCCGGGGCTGCTCGACCCATCCGTACCTTTTTGTCTTGGGTAGCTCTTGTCCTCATCCATCTCTAAATCACTGTGAAACATGATGGAGACTTCCCTGTGGGACCTTTAGCATTAGCCATGTAGCTAGGTGTTGGGCACACGCCTGCTTCTGGGGAGGGCGATGCTGGTGGTGGTTCTCTTGAGCTTGGCAGTTGTGAGCTACGGTGAGCTGTGCCAGTCAGATGTTGTCACTTGTCACTAAGGCAGCGCCAGTGTGGTGGGGGGCAAACAGGTGACCCAGGTCAGAAATGGAGTGGGTCCAAGGTTTTGTGCTGAGTGGGTTAGCAGTGAGATTGGGCCCATGAGTGGCAGCTGTAGCACTTCCAGCCTGGGTGACATAGACCCAGTGTTAAAAAACCAGCCATCCGACCCCAAACCGGAGACAGGCCAGGTACCAGGCCATGGGTACCAGTGCTGCAGTGGGTAGGCCATCAATATTCCTTGCTGATGCCTTTGACCACAGTACTGACCTTTTCCAATCAAATCTCTTGCCAGTCTTTCTGTGCTTTGACACTGTGTCCTCTGGTTTCCCTGGCATTGGCATCTGCTTTGCCACTGTCCCCTAAGACTTACATATGAACCCTCCTATGTACATTGCCTCACTTGGTAAGAGCTGCCACCACCTCACTCTCTTCTTTCTGTCCCAAGTGCTAAGTTCAGTTCTGGCACTTAGTCTCTGGCACTCCATGCCATTCTTGGGTGCTTCTTTGGTGGTGCCTGTTGATGTAAACTTGGATGTAGAGTGCAGTATTCAGACACGGAAAGGCTTCAGACAGTGGAGACAGAGCCAGAGAGGCCTGGGTTCAAGTCCTGCCTCTGACCCATACCTGGCATGTGACCCTGAGCAAGTCCCCAACCTGCATCTGTGGAAGGAACTCCCTGCACCAGAAATCACAGGGAGATCGTGTATCTATGTGTAAGTGCATGTAACACAGATACTGTGTATCTCATGTACTACATGTACACATTTATGTATGTTTATAGACACGCACGAGTACACAGGGAATCTCTGTCAGAAGCAGGTCTTGAACCCGTGTCTTCATGCCTGAGGTCACCTCTCCATCCACTTTGCCACAGCTACCTCATGCAAATTAGAGACAGAATAAATCCAGGTAACATTTTGTGGGAAGACAGCAGCAGCTAGGGGCATCAGGTAAGGCTTCATCGAGAAGATGATGCTTGAATTGACTCTTAGGGAAATCCCAGGATTCTTCTGTAAAAGGCAGAGATAAGAAAGGAGGGTGTATGAGGCAGGAGGCAGAGCCAGTAGCAAAGGCTTGGAGGTGGAAGATGGAGGGTTGTGTATGACTGCCAGGAGAGGCTTGGTTCTGGGCAGGGTTTTCTCCCTATTTTTGTGGTAAGTTTCTGTTGTGTCTTCACATCTTGTGTAGGAAGAACTGAGTCTTGTTGGTTTCCTTTTTGCATCCCTGGTGCTGTGGTTTGGAGAATCCACCACCAGGGTGGAAGGTCCAGGGAGGGGGAGGTGGCCTCCAGCTCTGACGTAGAAGCAGGTTTGGTTCCGACTGCTGCTGCTGATGCCCTTCCTCTTGTCTGTGTGTGTGTGTGTAGATATGGAACGTCTCCACTGGCGAGCAGCTTCATTCCTGTGTTCCTGTGACTGTGGAGAAAGGAGAGGCCACCTACGTGGGCTGGGTGACCGACCTGCGCTTTTCTCCTGATGGCAGAATGCTCGTGTCAGCTGGGGGCTACCTGAAGGTAAGGCCATTCTGAGCATGAGAGGTGGGAGCTGGGCCCTGGAGGGGCCGTGAAGGGCTTGTTGCCTTGGACTGAGGCAGGCAGCCAGGACAGGTGCTGTCATTGCTTTCCTATAAACAAGGGGCAGCCTTGGTGTAGTGGAGAGAGAGCTGATCTTGGACTTAGGGAGATTTGGGTTCAAGTCCTGCCACATACCAGTTTTATGGTCCTGAGCAAGTCACTTAACCTCCAACTCATCAGTTACAAAGCAGGTGCTGGACTGCGTTGGTTCAGTTTGCTCCCTGGGGGCTCCCTGCCTCAGTGATACCTCCGGTACTGCTTATGGTACAGCTGTGGTACAGATCACAAAACTTGGAGCCACCTGGGTACTGGAATGCCTTCTTTTAGAATCTTTTTTAAATTTAAATTTAATGTAATAAGTCTTAAATGTTCATTCTGAATTTAACAGATACCAAATAAAATGAGCATTTCTACACACACAGTAGAGTGGGGAGAACGCTGTAGCTTAGGGAGGGTGTGGCGTGGCACTCTTGTCAGACTTGTAGCCTGTCCGCTGGCTGTGGTCAAGCTGAGAGGAATTGGGATGGGTTCAGTATTGAGGGTTGTGGATGGTTAGCAGGAACACATTTGTGTATGTGCATGCGCACATGCACACACACACACACTCACATTCCCACTCACACACACTCTGTCTGCTCTCTGAGCTGGCCCGCTTAGTGTTATCAAGGATATTGAAAGAGGAGGAGCGAGGCCAGGAGTTTTAAGTTCTATGGGTCGCTTGGATGTCTTGTGGTAGTTCAAATTGATCAAAGATGAAACATAAAGCCCAGAGGAGCCTCCCACCCATGGAAATAGTGTCACGGCGTTGTCTGGGGCTCCTGAGCATTAATGTCCCATCCCTTGGGGGGATCTGTGTGTCTGCTGGGCATGCTGCTTGGCAAGGAAGTGCCTTGTTGACATGGCCCTGCCCTCTGTGCCTAATAGGGAGATTGGCAGTGTGCTGTAGTGAATAGATCATGTGCCTTGGAGTTGTGAGAAAAACTTGGGCCTGAATCCCAGCTCTGCACCTGCAGGCAAGTCTCTTCTCCCCTTTCTACTCATCTGTAAAATGGGAACAGTCATACCTGTACTACCTGCCTGCCTTTGTGAGGCAGTGGCTGTAAGGTGCTTTGTCAGCTTGGCGGGGTTAGTTACATCAGTGTCTTTGCTGTTGTTCTTGCTGCCCCCTTGTGGCAGAGGGCAGGGTCTGGGAATGCCCTGGGAGGAATGCCTAGGGTCTTTCTGAGAGCACTTGAGGTCACATTTTTGAGCCTCTGGCACCCCCCCCCCCAGATGGACGTAGGCCCAGATCCCAAATGTAATACTCTTAGTTCAGGACTTTTCCCAATGCCCTGGATTTGCTTGGAGTCAGGTGGAAGAGCTCCAGGCACCAGGCTTGGCACTGCCACTTCCATGTGTGATCATGGGTTAGATGTTTAATTTCTTGTAGCATCAGTTTGCCCAGTTTATAAGACAGGGTTGAATGTATTCGTGTGAGGGTAGCTGTAAGGCCCAAATGAGCTAATGAGCTGGCTGTATTCATGAATCTCAGCCACTATACTCATTCTTAGGATTATTGGTTATTTTTTTCTGATAAAATCCAAGTCTAGAAAAGAATTCTGGTTAATTAAGCATTCTGCCTCGCTGGGTTCTAGTTAGTTGGAGTTTTATCATATAGGAAATCTCTTTGTACAACAGGTAAATTAGGGTATGTTTCTTTGTATGCCCAGAGAACTCATTTTGAGATTCTCTTACATAGTTTGTAGGAGGGCAAGGACTGTTTTTTATCCCTGTATGCCTCGTGCTCAGCACAGTGCCTGGCACATTGTGGGTTATTAATCAATGGACTTGAGTTGCTTCATGGATCTAGAGCCAGAAGGCACCTAGAAGGCCAGGCCTGTCATTTTATAGATGAGGAAATAGACCCCAAGAGGAGCACTGACTTGCTTGAGGTTGCCCTGGCAGGAGGCACTAGAAGCAGAGGAGCTTGGGTCCTCAGATGCCAGGCTCTGCTCTTTCACCTGGACCGAGCAGACTTCTTGGTCTCATTTAAATGAATTATATTTTGAGTTATAAAAAAATCTCCATTGCCACCTGGCCATTCAGGAATGCTTCTGTAATCAATTCCCAGGGCACAGATGTCCCCCTTAGGAAGAATTGGTGCCCTGGTTACCATTTGCCCCCACTTCACTCTGCATCAGTTCACATAAGTCTTCCCAGGTTTTCCCAAAAACAGTCTGCTCATCATTTCTTATATATAATAGTATTGCAACAGTCTCAATTTTCAATTCTTTACCACCACAAAAAGAGC
Source organism: Trichosurus vulpecula (assembly GCF_011100635.1). NCBI lineage: Eukaryota > Metazoa > Chordata > Mammalia > Diprotodontia > Phalangeridae > Trichosurus > Trichosurus vulpecula. Next base: position 215,500,540 of record NC_050577.1, on the reverse strand, counting down.
TGCTATAAATATTTGTGTAAATACAGATCCCTTTGCTTTTTTTTTCTTTTGGATACAGACTCAGTAGTGGTATTGCTGGGTCAAAGGGTAGGCATACTTTGTATCCCTTTGGCCATAGTTACAAATAGAATGGTTGGAATGGCTCACAACTCCACCAATAGTATATCAGTGTCCCAGTTTTTCCACATCCCCTCCAACATTCGTCATTTTCCTTTTCTATCATATTAGCCCATCTGATAGGTGTGGAGTGGTTTCTCTAATTAACAATCATTTAGAGCATTTTTTCCAGATACATGTAATTAGCTTTGATTTCTTCTGAAAACCTGTATGTATCAGGTATTGCTGGGCCACCTTCCTTCACTTTTCTTTCGTTGATTCCTTTGATATTCTTGACCTTTTGTTCTTCCAGATAATAACTTTGTTATTAGTTTTTCATAGCTCTGTAAAATAATTTTTTGGTAGTTTGGTTGGCATGGCACTGAGCAAGCAAATTAATTTGATAAAATTGTCATTTTTATTATATTGGCTTTGCCTACCCATGAGCAATTAATATTTCTCTAATTGTTCAGATCCGACTTTATTTGTGAGAAAAGTGTTTTGTAATTGTGTTCATGTGGTTCCTGGGTTTGTCTTGGCAGGTAGACTTTTTTTATTTGTCTGCAGTTATCTAAAATGGAATTTCTCTATCTCTTGCTGCTGGACTTCGTTGGTAATATATTGAAATGCTGATGATTTATGTGGGTTTGTTTTCTATCCTGCCATTTTGCTGATGTTAATTATTTCAAATAGTTTTTTAGTTGATTCTCGAGGATTCTTTAGGTATAGCATATCATCTCCCTTCTCTCTTCTCTCTCTTTCTGCCTCCCTCACTTTCTACTTCCCCTTCTCTCATCCCCCTTTTTTTTTCTAATTTACCTACTTCAGGTTCTCCTCACCTCCTCGATTATTTCAATAGCCTCCTAATTTCCTGCCTCTTTTTCTCTCCCAAATCCATCCTCCATTCAGCTGCCAAAAATTGATTTGTTTAAAGTACAGTTTGACCACATCCCCCTGCTTAATAAACTGCAGTGGCCCCTTAGCGTCCCTTTTTGGCATTAAAGCCCCTTCCCAGCCTTACTCCAGTCTGCATCTGCAGACTTTGTGTGCTGTAGAATGCAACCAGCCTGCCCTTGCTGATCTTCCCCAGAACATTCCATCTGCCATGGTCATGCCTGAGAGCCTCTTCACCTCTCACTTCTACCATCCCTGGCTTCTTCATTGCCTACCCTGTCTCTGTCTTGTGTGTTCATAATTGTTTCTACGTTGTCTCCCTCCTCAGGCCCTGAGCTCCAAGAGAGCAGGGACTGTCTGTGGACGTTCTTTGTGTCCCCAGCAGCGCTTAGCACAGCACTTAGCAGGCACTTTATAAGGTGCTTGTTGGTTGACTCAGCCCGATCAAAGACCACCCTCCTTCTTGAAGCCTTTTTGGATTCCCCAGCTGGCAGTCCTTCCCCCAAATAACTTTGTATTTATTTTATATCTCCCTTTATACCTATGTGTGTGTTATCTTCCTCTATAAACTTTGAGCCCCTTAAGGGCAGGAATTATCTCATTCTTGTCTTTGTAACCCTATGACTAGCACAAAGCTTGACACATAGTAGGCACTTAATACATGCATGTTGATGGATTGCTTCGTGTAGGCTGACTGGTAGATAATAAATGAATACTCTTATTGAAATTACAAAAAGCAGTCATTTAATCTACATGTCTTAAGAGTCTAAAGAGTATTAAATAGGTAAGAATAATGGGAGCATGGTCCTCATCTTTGGACTGGCTTCTTCAGAGCCTTATCCAGAAGGTGAGAAAAACAAGATAATGAAGGAAGGTACCTGGCTGTTAGATAGCGCTCTACCATTTACAAAATGCTTTCTATGCAGACTTCCTGGAACTCACAACAACCCAGGTAGGCAGGTACTGTGTGTCTTCAACTCACTTTGCTGAGGAGGGGATTGACACTCAGAGTTTAAGTGGTTTTTAGATGAGGTCGGATACCAGAATCAAGATTTGAACCCAGGCCTTCCTAACCCCACACTGTCCTTCAGTGACCCTCTCTCCATGAGGCCCCTGCCCTCATCAGGGGACCCTTGCCTACAGTTGGATTGGGTTTCAGTGGGCTTGGGAGTGGAGGAGAGATGGGATGCTGTATTAGGAGGGCAGAGTTTATAATCTCAAAGAGGATCATATATATGTCTGAAAAGTTCGGAACCGCCGGATATAAGAAACTCTCAAAGTAGAAGGCAGAAGAATCAAAACATATATTTAGGCTCCACAGTAACCAACCCATGAACCAGCAACCCCATTTTGATATATTGATCAAAAGCTTCCAGGCCCAATAAGTACGCCTCGAAAGAGTAACCAGGAGGCTACAGAGAAGCATGATTGCATAAAGCAAAATCATGCTTCCCCCTTCTATGGTAAAAAGATTACCCACTGGCCTGAAGTCCTTGTTCAGCTTCCTCCCGTAGGTCAGCTCTGCTACTGGCAGCTCCTGCTTCGGCTGTGGCTGTGGCTGTGGCTATAGCAGCCTCTGGCTCCAACGGGAGCTGCTTTTAACCATCCGGTTTCTGCGGGGGGGTGTAAGGTACGCCGGGGAAAGCACAGGTTCTTTCAATCTGCTTAAGCAAGGTGAAGGGGTTGACTGGGAAAGCACAGGTTCTTTCGATCAGCTTAAGCAAGGGAAGCAAGGTGAAGGGGCCGACAAGCTTACTCCAACCCAACATACAAACAGCATTCAGTTCAGGGGAAAAAGCCAAACTAGTCAAGGGCACTTGTTGACTAAGTGCTAAGGAGCCCATTTTTGGTTACCAACACAGATGCAGACGACGGCTTGCAGGGGATACATACAACTCTTCATTGTAGTCATGAGTCGAATGCTGCTGAGGCCCCTTCCAGCTCTCAGATTCTCTGATTTTGTAATTCTCTGTGTAAGGCCATTAACTCCATCTGAGACTCTCTTTTGTCTTTTGATAGTGGTGGAACGTGGACACCGGCGAATCCCTGCAGACCTTCTATACGAACGGAACTAACCTCAAGACAATACTCGTGTCTCCTACTTTCAAAACATATGTGACTGTTGATAACCTTGGAATTTTATATGTCCTGCAAACATTAGAATGATATTGCTATGCTCAGTGTAAGTCATCCTTGACTGCTTGTGGCTAGGTGCTTTGGAATTGGGGGTGGGGGAGGTCCCACTCAGACTCTGTATGTCAAGTTTTACTAAACTGTGAATCATTTTGCAGTATTGAATTCATTACACGTGCTTGTTGTCAGATGAATAATGTTTATGTAGATTTTTCCCCAAATGAGTGCACCTTTAATCTTGTTTTCCATAATCATTATTATTGTTAACAGTTTGTACTTTTGGATGCAAAAGAAAATTTATGTAGCTTGTTATACTGTTGATATAATTCTATTTTCAGATATATTCAAATTGATTGACATAATTAATGAGGCTCAGTAAAAAGAGAATAGATATCTGGAAAGTAGGATAAATGCCTTTCAGGCTTGGAGGGGTCGATCTAGAGAGGTGCCTTCACAAAGCACCTCTTACCTCCCTTCCCCCCACCCCCGCCACATTGTGGGAGAAGGCATTTAAGTGAAAGAGACTCTCTTTTAATTTATCATGTTTTGTAACTCATAAATGTGCTTTATGAGAAGCAGTGTATTGTAGCAGCTGGTGGGCTGGCCGGCCTTGGGATCAGACGGAAGACACGGGGTCACTTCCTGCCTCTGCTGTATAGGGGAAAGTCATTTAATTTGTCAGTGTCCCAGGCAATTCTTTAAGACTGTAAATGGCAGATGAGAAGCTGATCTGCATTGGTGGAGGGAATTTCCATACCAGGATCTCTACCAGTGAAATCACAGGTCTGGGCTCTCCCTGCCCAAATTGCTATAAAAATATTTTGTGGTTGCAGTGTTGACTTCAATTGACTCAGAACCATGAACCTTTAAATTTCAAACTTGCTCCTTTATAAAGCATTATGGAAGGATGAGAAAAAACCAAATCCATTAGCCCAAATATTTTCATTACCAACCTCCCCTACAGTGAACATGGTACCAGGGAGATCATAGTGGGCCAGCCATTAGGAGACTCTAGAAATGTGATTTGGAACTGATGTCATGGGCTTTCAGTCCCTTCACACCTACATCCTGGTCAGAATGCTTCATTGTCTGAGCCCTAGTTTATTAGAATCCTTTTCCAGAAATTCCATTTCTACTGGAAAATAATTTTGGGGTAGGGGAAACCCATCTTTGTTGGAGAAAATTTAACTATAGATTGATTTAGGCTTTGATAGGCCTATCTGCATGACCTCTGCTAATCTCACTGGGTCTTAGTTTCCTTATCTACAAATTGAACTAGATGGTCATTGAAGGTCCCTTCCATCTCAATGAGATTTTAAAACTGCTGTTATTTTTTTTTTATGAACACAGAACACCCTAGGACTTGGTCTGTGTTTAAAGGAAGGGCTTTATAACTCTCAGCAATGCCAGGTGTAACTTCGTAGGGTTTTTCCCCCTCTTCAAAAAGTGTGTGAAAAGTGGATGTTCCATGTTGGGGTGCCATGGATATCTCGGCATTAACTATTTTGAAATCTGCTAAATGGTCCAGCCAAACCAGAGAGTGCCACTCAATTGGAGGCAAAATTGTATCAGCATTCACTAGCAGGAGGAAGAGAATGGAGAAGTAGAGGAGCATTATTGTAGCATAGAGCTCCCTTAGACAGTCCTTTTTTACAGATGGGGCCTGGAAAGGTGAGGTGACTTTGCCTGAGGTCCTGCAGATCATGAGTGGCTGAATGAGCAAGCCCAGCATTCTTTCTGTTGCAACATGAAAGCTGGGAAATGAGACCACCAGAGCTGGAGTCCTGCCCTTCCTCCTTGGCCACATCCCTTCACCATTCTTAGCCTCACTTTTGCAGTCTTATAAGGTGGGGATCAATAGCACTTTCACCATCATACTGGAGGGAGAAGCTCTTGGTCCTCATCAAAGTGTTCCAGAAATGTGGCTTGTTATCTCTGTTAAGTGGAGGTGCTTAACAAGAGCCAAGCTTTTTGCATTTTTTAAATGCAGTTTGCCAGTCTTAAGAAAAGAAGTCCAGATGAGAAACTCAAGTTCTGTGCTGGAACCTTGATGCAATGACTGATGTCACCTGTGGGCGTGGAACTGACAAGCTTCCTGTCATCTGTGCTCAGCTGACAGACTTGTTGTGAGCAAGGACATCCATCGTGGAACATGTTTCTAGAATGGAAATCCAGCATTCAGGATGGCTTTAGAGCTCATTGAGGGGCAAGGAGGGTAAAGAACACCCCCGACCCTCTGCTGTTCTCCAGGAGCTAAGCTTTTCTCGTATTCAGGAGAGAAAAAACATTCTCAGGTGTATGCTGTGTTAGCCAGAACCAAAATATGACAATCTGAAGTTGTTATGGTGGTTGTTTTTCCCTTTAGAAGGAACATGTAAATAGTTTTCCCTTTTGTCTGGTCAGAATTGGATTTATAGCAATAATTATGTGTGCACTTTTTCAGAAATACCTTTATTACACAAAGCCACGCATAGTTTGTTCGTAGAAGTATAGATTTAGAACTGGAAGGGAGCGTTGGAAGCCATCCGATCCTACCCTTTCATTTTACAGAATTGGAAACTGAGGTACAGAGATGTTAGCTGACTTGCCCAGGGTCTCACAGCTAGTAAGTGTCTGAGGTAGGATTTTAATCCAGGGGTTTCTGACTCCAAGACCAGTGCCCTCTCCTGTACCGTGTCACCTCTCGTCACTTTGGCATTACTTTTAAAATATAATACTTTGAAAACGTGTTTGTATATTTTTTGTTTTAAGGGTTATTATTTGTGTATGTGCCTTCTCCCCCATCAAAAGACCCTTCCCCATCCAGGGCTTCCAAGATAGGATAGTAAAGGAAAAAGCACAGTCTGACTTGATTATTTAGTGACAAGGGCTGGCCCCTTCTGAGGTGAGCAGTGACTCCAGAGGAAGGATGGCTTTGTTTTGTCGCTCTCTTGGGACCCTGTTAAGCAGTTCCCCCTGACCATTCTGGTGTTTGTATTGGGAGTCCCAGCTCGTCCTCTGGCTCATTTCTCTGTGACCACATTGTATACCTCTTACTGTGTAAGCGTCTATCAAATGCTACCAGTTTGTACATGAATCCTTTTGTTTTCCCTTTGCTATACATTTTTTAATGAATTTTTAAAGATGTTATTTGTATGAATAAACTTTTGGAATCCTGTTTGAAACGTCTCTTCCTCTACAAGCAAACAGATAGACATAGTCTTTGTCCAAAATGCCATCGGGCTGGGCCATATCAAGGCTGGTTGAAAAAAATAAGACCCATTTATGAGCCTCCTTCAGGCTTGCCACTTATGAGCTTTCTTCAGATGTCTGGTCTCTTCTGGATGAATCTACGTGTATGTCTTGCCCTCCCCTTCTCTCTCTCTTTGGTGGAATTAACCAGGGTGTCCACAGTGGCAGGAGGGAGAATCCTTTCCAATAGAGAGTAGAATTTTGTAGCCGGGCTGCCCTGAAGGCTGTTCAGGCAGGATGACCACCACATGTGTACATAAACCACCACTGGGTATTTCCATATCTGCAGGGTTCCTTCTAAACAGGTTAAATCAGCCTAGTCCTGAAATTATTTTAATGCAGTGCTTTGGCTGGTTTCTGGAGTAACTTTGCATCTGTTTCCTGGTTGGCCATGACTCAGCCATTAGTTGCTTTAATGTGTTCACATGCTTTATGTGTGTGTGTGTGTGTGTGTGTGTGTGTGTGTGTGTGTGTGTGTGGTGGGGGGAAGTTAAGGAGACAGGGCTTTTTTTTTTTGTTATTATGGGAGGCCCAACTTCCCCTCTTATTAGCAGGGTGAACCTGTTTGCTCATCTGTAAAATGGGGATAATGCTACTTTTTGTCTTGCCTTTCTCTGGGGTGAGGATCATGTGATGAACAGGCATAGAAGCCTCATTGCAAGTCTTAAAGCATCCTATCACTGTTGCCATTTTACCATAGTTGGTACAGTGGATAGAGTACTGGGCTTGGAGTCAGGGAGACCTGAGTTCAAATCTAGCCTCAGACACTTCCTAGCCGTGGGACCCTGGGCAAATTACTTACTCTGTTGCCTCGGTTTCCTCATCTTTAAAATGAAGATAAGAGCACCCACCCCACCTACCTCTCAGGGCTGTTGTGAGGACTAAATGAGATGGAATTGTGAAGTGCTTAGCACAGTGCCCAGCACATAGTAGGTGGCATATCAGTGTTAGATATTATTGATTATAGGTCCCTAGAGTCAGATAGAACCTTAAGTTTTCTCTGGTCCTGGGGAAGGATTCCCTTCTGTACCCTCCCCATCGGATGGTTAAGTCCATCTTGGAACATTTCAGGGGATAAAGGAATCTTGCTATCCACCAGGCAGCCCTGCTCTGGTTCCGTGGCCTTGGGCACAACACTGAACTCTTCCGATTCTCAGTCGTGCCCATGTGTAAAATGGAAAGTATAACGTCATATTTACCTATCTCATTATCTTGGAAGAAAGGTGAACCTTAAAATGACTTAGAAATAGGAGTTGCTATTCAGTTTTTGGACCTCTCTCCTAAAACATAGCCAGAAACTGTATGAGTTTCTGAGTCGAGCAACATCAGATATATCACTGACACATTCTGTTTTATCAAAAAAAAGTGGATTCAAGTTTTAATTTAATTGCATTATATAACAGTGTCATCATCACCACCACCACCACCACCATCATCACCAACTAGGGGGACAAGAAGAGACCACACATTTATTAAGCGCCAGGCACTGTGCTAAGGACTGAGGTTACAAATGCAGTTAGAAAGACAGCCCCTGCCCTCAAGAAGCTACATTCTGATGGGGGAAGACAAATACATGAAAAGGGGTAGAGTAGAGAGTGGGGAGATGAAAGTACCCAATGTGGGGACATGAAAGAAAACATCCAGGAAAGTCATGGGTTCAGTTTAGAAAGGAATGAAGACTTGTCTTGCCTGAGTGGGTCAAAGTCTATAGAACTTGCCTTGTTTCTATTGCTACATCCAGTTCACTCAAGAGACATTTATTATTGTTATTTATTGTCATTATAAACTTGAGGGCAGAGACTCATTTTTTGGTCATTGTATTCCCCGGTGCCTTGTGAAATATACATATCAGGCACTTGGAAAATGCTTTTTGTGGATTGGTTTATTGATGTGTGTGGCTTTGTTGATACAGGGAGACATGAAACAATCCCTGCCCTAAGTAAGCTTATCTTCCATAGCAGCCAAACTGTTAGACCAGTTTCCTTCAGTTTCTCAAATTGAAAATTATTGACTCTTGTTATCGTCATGCCCCTTGAGCTTAAAATAAAACTTTACTTGGCTATTCGGTTTTCAAAACTTGCTACCAAACTTTGTCTTTATAAACATATCTCTGGAGCATTCAAGTCAGCAAGTATGGGCATCTATTCTAATTAATTTACCTTTAGAGAAGGAGAAAATGATTTCTTTCTAATTCAATTCTCTGAAGATAGTAATTAGAATAGATTCATGACTTGTCGCCCTTCTTCCCCTCAGGAACCCCGATGTGTTATACAGTTATTAAAACTCCCAAATTAGGAAGATGTGCCTCTGGTGGGCTGTTTGTCTGCAGAAGCCCCCTAGACTGAGTTGGCAGAATGTGGTCAGGGCACAGCTTCAAGAAGTTGGACTTGTGATCAATCTCCCTTCTGGGGAGCCAGCCTTTGAAGTGGTTGCCCCCAAGTTCAATGGCGTTGTCAAAGGACCAAGACTTGTGAAATTTTCATCTCTCTTTATGCTTCAGAAGGAAAATGAATCATGGGTGTTCGTTGTAAATTCATTTATGAGGTCAGGCCTCTAGAACTGGGAATATTGCTTATCTGACAGAAGTGAATAAAAATTCTGCCTTTGTAATTTGAGATCACCCTGGGCTAGAATTTATCAATACAGAGAGCATTCATTTCACACTTGAACTGGAGTCTGTTGGTTCCAGCTAGCTGATCAAACTGGACCCCAACAGGTACACTTGAAGTACTCGGAATTACTTGCAAACTGAGAGGAGACCCCTGGGCTCTACAAAGTTCAGAGTTTTGATTTACTTCAAAGAAGTTGTGATCTCCTCATGTGTCACTCAGTACTCCGTCCACTGCTTCAGATCATAGTCCATTCATGCCCTTTTGTCCTGGGCTATTCTTCTCCATGTCTTTCCATAAACTCTCCACAGAGAAACCCTCTAAGGTATTCTCGAGCCTTTCCTCAGCTTTTAATAGTTTATAAAAACCAATGTAGTCTCTGGCTGTTCATTTATTATTACCAGTCTCCCCTCCTTTTTTATCATACTTGACTTTGAAAATACCCATTTTTATTTATTTTTTAAAAATTATTTTTATTTGATATTTTATTTCCCCCAATTACATGTAAAAACAATTTTAACATTCTTTTTTTCTCCAAATTTTGAGTTCTAAATTCTCTCCCTCTCTTGCTCCCTTCCCCACATTGAGAAGGCTAGCAATTTGACATAGGTTATATATGTGTAGTCCTGTAAAATGCATTTCCACATAAGCATGCTGTAAAAAAACACACAGACAAAAAACATAAACCCCCAAATAAAGAAAGTAAAGAACAAATATCTTCAATCTGCCTTCAGGCTTCACCACTTCTTTCTCTGGAGATGGATAGCACCCGTCATCAGAAGTCCTTCAGATCATTGTGTGGCTGAGAATAGCTAAGTTATTCGCAGTAGAAAATATCCATTTTTAAAATATTTTCTTTTTATTATAAACTTGATAAATGTCAGCCATCAACGAAGGCTAGAAAAAGCGGATTGTGTGTATGTAACCAGGGGTGTCCTTGAATTCCGCGTCAGTCATCATTGGTGATGGGTTGCAGCCTCATACTGACCGTGCATCTTTCTTTAGGATACTGTGATACTGTCTTTCTTCATGAAGGGCGCTAGATGAAAAAGACAAGGAATACAGCGATAATATCTCCAACCTGACATTCAGATTCACTGTTGAAGCTGAGAAACGAGAAATGGGTAAAGAAAGACGTTGACATTGATAGTCGCCATTTCCTTCAGATGTTTAACTGATATAAAAGCAAGTAAATACAATAGGGAGGCCCAAAGGACCCAGAAACCAACTCGGCAAATGCTTTGTCTCCTTTCTAGGCGACAATAATAGGCCCCCGAGGGCAAAATGAATTTAGGATATAAACTCATTTGCAAAATCTCATAGAGGAAGATTGTGGAAAGTTATAAGCAAGATCACCTCATAAAATAGCATGGACCGAGGAAAGAAAAATGAGTCTGTAGAAAGCCTTAGTGTGAAACTCAGTTAAGCCAGCTGACAAGCATTTATTAAATGTGCCAGGCACCGTGCCAGATCACTCCAGTAGCATCTAAAGATGCAGATGGAAGGGGTGCAATAGATAGAGAATGGAACAGATTTGTCTACGTGGTTTTTTAAAGTATTATTTTTTATTCTTGACGATGGAACTGCTACACCCAAATTATTTTTGATTAAACAACCAGCATTTATTAATAATAATGATAGGTGACATTTACATAGCGTTTACTGTATGCCAGGCACCGTGCAAAGTGCTTCACAATTATCTCATTTGATGTTCACGACAAGCTTGGGAGGTGGGTTCTGTTATTACCCCCACCTTATAGATGAGGAAACGGAGACAGAGAGAGGTGACGTGCTGTGCCCAGAGTCACATAAGTAGGAAGTATCTCAGGCTCGATTTGAACTCAGATCTTCCTGACGCCAGGGTGGCGCTCTATCCCCTGCACCATCTTGCTGTCTCTGTGCTAGGTACTGGGGATGCAAAGAAAGTCAAAAAAATGTCCCTGATCTCCAGGAGGCCACGGTCTAAGGGTCAGGGAACAGGAGGAGCTTTTTGTAACAGCTTTTCTGAAGCAGACTCTAGACACGTCCCCAGACGTCTTCATGTCAGGCCTCTTTACCACCATCCTATACCTCCAGCTTTCGTCCTGGGGTCTCAGAGTTCTCCCTAACTAGCCTCAGCCAGACACCAAGTTTGCTACTCTTCAGCCATCCGGACGCCATGCCGCTTCCCCAATACTCTTTCTCCTCTTCCACACATGCCTGCTTTCCACGTCTTTCTCTGGGAATAATAATCAACTCGATGCTACCATTCCTGGAAAGAGAATCTCAATTGCCCCCCAGCGACATTCACCTTCCCTGTGATTTCCCGGTTCAAAACACCTCCCCGACCACCAGGGAGGTAGGTGGTGCTGGGCCTGGACTCAGGAAGACTTGAGTTCAGATCCAGCCTCAGACACTTATTAATGGCGTGACCTTGGATAACTTACTTAATTTTCTCCTGCCTCAGTTTCCTCCACTGTAAAATAATAGCACCTACTTCCCAGGGTTGTTGTGAGACTCAAATGAGATAATATTGTGCTTATTAGCACAGTACCAGGCACATAGCAGACTCTATAGATATTATTGTTGTCATCAATATTATTATTATATAGAATATTATGTGTAATATATAATTAAATATTATATAATAATATAACTATATTATTATATATTATATAATATCACTATAATATATTATTATCTATTATACAATATCACTATAAAATTATATATTATATAATAATATAACTATAATATATTATATAATATCACTATAATATGTATTATATAATAATATCACTATAATATATATTATATAATAATATCACTATATTATTCTATATTATACAATAGTATCACTATAAAATGATATATAATAATATAACTATATTATATGCTACATATCACTATAATATGATTTTATATTACATAATAATATAATTATGTAATACATTATTATTATTATATTGTGTTATAACCAATCCTCTGTATGTGATGTCTTTATGTATTAGAATGGTAAACACTTAAGGACAGTGACTGTTTTGCTTTTTGTATTTGTACCTCCAGCACTTAGCAAGATGTTTGGCACATTAATAAATTTTTTTTTGATTCATTTATCCTTTTCCAATAACAGTTGGTAGGGAGATATCGAGAAGAAAAGACTCTACTGCATTTGTTGTTCGATAATTTTTAAAAAAGCATTTCACTTGGTCAAGGACAGGCAGCTTTTAAGGCAGTCCCCCCAACAAGGCATCTTCCTCGGCCAGTTCCTCGACAGACCCAAAATGCTCTGATTATCAGTGTCCAGAGAGGGATATCCCTGTTTTACACCTCTCTTGGCACTGATAATCAGAGCATTTTGGTTTTTGTTGGTTTTTAGGCATTTTTCAGTCACGTCCGACTCTTTGTGACCCCATCTGGGGTTTTCTTGGCAAAGATACTGGAGCTTTTTGCTGTTTCCTTCTCCAGCTCCTTTCACATGCAGCTAAGCTGGGGTCTTCTCCATTGCTGGGTCTGTTGAGGAACTGGCCCGGGAAGATGCCTTGCTAGGGGATTGCCTTAAGAGCCGCCCGCCAACGGCATCCCAATTGTCTTAGAATAATAACAGTGAATATTTATATATCCCTTGAAAGTTTTCAAAGCACTCTATGTATGTCATCTCATTTAATCCTCATGAGGTAGTGCCGTTCCTATCATCATACAGATAAGGAAGCTGAGGCAAACAGCCAGACTCGCTCAGGGTCCCACAGCTAGTAAGTATCTGAGGCAGGATTTGAACTTGGGTCCTCCAGCTCCAGAAGAGGCCTGACTGGTTCTCTGTACGCTACAAGTGACGTATGGTCTTTATCCTCTAGGAGGTGACGAGTATCAAAGTAATTACTCAGTAGTTCAGCCCCGGCTTGACGCAGATTGTTACAGAGTGAGAGGCCTTGGAGCTCATGCAGGACAACCCCGTCATTTTATAGAAAAAGAGCCTGAGGCCTAGAGTGACTTCCCCAGTCACACAACTAGTAAGTGCAGAGGTGGGATTCGAACCCTGCACTCTTCCTATTGCTAGGTCTCTGAGTCTTTACTTAGGGCATGAGTACTGCTGCAGCCACATAGCAAATACTTTTTTCCCCCTCTTAGGGCACTCCACCAGAGACTTGCTTTATTTTTTTTTTAATTTAACATTTAATTTTTATTTTATTTTTTCCTCAAATTACATGTAAACAACAATTTTTAACATTCTTTTTTAAAATTTGAGTTCTAAATTGTCTCTGTCCCTTGGTCCCTCCCCACCTCCCTCCTTGAGAAGGCAAGCAATTCGATATATAGATTATACATGTGCAGTCATGCAAAACATTTTCATATTAGCCATGTTGCAAAAGAAAATGCAGACAAAAAAACCCAAAATAATCAAGTTAAAAAAGTATACTTCAATCCGCCTTCAGATTCCATAATTTTTTTTTTTTGGAGATGGATAGCATTTTTCATCAAAAGTCCTTTGGAATTGTCTTGGATCATTGTGTTGCTGAGAATAGCAAAATCATTCACAGCTCTTCATTGTGCAATATTGCCGTGCTATGTACAACATTCTCCTCATGCTGCTCATTTCACTATGTATCAGTTCATATAAGTAGTTCCTGGTTCTTCTGAAATCATCCTGATCGTCATTTCTTATAGCACAATAGAATTTCATTGTAATCCCATGCTACAACTTGCTCAGCCATTCCCCAATAGGTGGGCATCCCTTCAATTTCCAATGGCAAATATTTTTTTACAATGAACAATTGAGCTTCTTAATGTCCTTTCCCTTCCCAGGCCAAGGTCGTGGTTTCACCCAGTAGCCCAAGACTTATCCTCTCCAAGTGAAACTCTTGTCCTCTCCACCTGAGCTCCAGAACGCACAGAATCCGGGCTTTCTGAAAGGTCAGGAGTCACTCATTCAGGTGAAACTTGTTGCCTAGGTGTGACCTGGGAAGGAAAGAGGAGGGGAAGGAGACAGATAATAAGGTTTTACACCTGGGTACCTGGTGAGGCCTCACGGAGAAAGGGAAGAGGGAAGCAGGAAGCAGAAGGAGCTGGTTTATCAGGGAAGGTGGTAAGTTCAGTTGTTTAAGTTTGAATTTTCATAAGAGGTTAAAAAATTTTTTTAAAAGGTTATGTATCTGCTTTATAATGTTATTTTCTCTTCACCTTGGGTGCCTAAAGATTTAACCCCGACAGAAAGCCTTCATCGGTGCCTTGTAGCCGGTGGCAAAAACTTGTTTATTCTTTCAAAAAGTATTTAAGTGCCTTCTGTGTGCCAGGCAGCTGTTAAATGACAGTGACAAGACCTGTAATTTTATTGGTGAAGGTACCACCTAGTACTTTTATAACCTTTTAGGTGGTGCAATGGATAGAGCACCCCCATCTGGAGTCAGGAAGACTCATCTTCCTCCATTCAAATCCAGCCTCAGGCATTTACTAGCTGTGTGACCCTGGGCAAGTCACCTTAACCCTGTTTGCCTCTGTTTCTTCAAGCTGTAAAATGAGCTGAAGAGGGAAATGGCAAACCGTTCTGTATCTTTGCCAAGAAAACCCCAAATAGGGTCACAAAGAGTCAGATGTGACTGAACAAAGACCTTAGAGAGTTGCTTATAGCCCTGACTTGCCCAGGGACACGTAACCAGTACATATCAGTGGGGAGATTTCCGCCCGGTTTTCTGGACTCTGATGTGGGCTCTGTATTACACTGTATTCTCAAACAGCTCATTCCCTCATGGGCTTACATTCTGCTGGGCGATACAGTGGGAACACAAATACTAATATACGCAAAATATTTTGCAAAATAGATGCAAAAAAAAACAGGCAATGCAAAATGGAAGTGTATGGCTTTCCTAACTGGGAGGATGTTGAGGGACCTCATGTAGAAAGTGACATGTGAGCTGAGTGGTAAGGTAGCTGGAGATTCTGAGAGAAGAGGCTGAAGAGAACTGGGACCTGTGCACCTCTTTGGGATAAGGAATAGAGCAGCCCTGACTTAGTGTATGGAAATACTAGAGCTGGAAGGGGCCTAACAGAATATGGTGTGTTGTTGCATCATTTCAGACTCCTCATGACTCCATTTGGGGTTTTTTTTGGCACAGGTGCTGCAATGGTTTGCCATGTCCTCCTCCAGCTCATCTTACAGAAGAGGAAACTGAGGCAAACAGGGTTAAGTGACTTGCCTAGGGTCACATAGTTAGTAAGTGTCAGAGGCTGGATTTGAATTCAGGTCTTCCTGACTCTAAGCCCAATGCTCTATCCGCTGCACCACCCAGCTGCCCTATACTCAGGTGTTTAGTGGGCCACATTCAGACATTGGGCAGCATGCTTTACATCTGTGCTCTAACCTAACTCCCTTACTTTACAAATGAAATGGAGACCCAGAAAAGATGCTGTGACTTTCCCAAAGTCTTACAGGTGATAAGTAGCAGAGCCAGGATTTGAACCCAGTTCTCTTGACTCCAAACCCAGAGTTCTTCATCTTTCTATTCTGAGACTGGGCCACATACGAACTGCATGACCTTGGAAGGGGCCTCAGAAAACATGTTTCATCTCATTTTACAGATGAGGAAACTGAGGCCCAGAGAGGTTAGGTGATTTGCCCAAGATCACACAGGTAGTAAGCAACAGTGGATTTGAACTCGGGTCCCTGGACTCCGGAAGAGCACTGTCTACCACTCTATTGATGGGACTTTTCTCTCCCCCGAAGTGGAGTAACTGGGCTTTTGGCCCTTAAAGTGCCATGAGATCCTAGGGAGTGTAGATCATAGCCAAGAGGTTATTTTTCAGACTCAATGCCGTGACTGTCTCCCTTCCCCTAGTTCATTGGCTCTCAGCTTTTAGGACATCGAAATTATTTTCTGCAGACAACTGAACATTGACTTTGAAAAAGGAGGGAAATTAGCCCGGCACCCTGATCAGAAAATAGCTGATGCTGCCTCTTCCTGGGGGCCGGCTGACTTTCACCATCGGACTGGCAGCAGACAGCTGGTCGCCATGCTTGATTGAGGTGCTAACATCCAGAGCACAGTTAAATTATAAATCAGGCTCGGTATTGCTTTTGTAGCTTTTTCTTTTATTACCTGGGTGGAATTCTCTTCTGTTGCAAGAGACATTCAGCATTTGCTGAGATAGGAGTAGTTCAGCATCTAGCTCTTAAAAAAAAATTATTGACATAGAACATTGATTAAGCACCTACTGTGTGCGAGGCACTGTGCTATAAATACTTGACAACTGTTACCTTATTTGATCCTCACAACAAACTGGGGAGGTAGGTGCTATTATTATCTACTTTTTACAGATGAGGAAACTGAGGCAAACAGGGCAAAGTGACTCGGCCAGGGTCATGCAGCTAGCAAATGTTTGAGGCTGGATTTGTACTCAGGCATAATTGACTCTAGGCCCAGCACTGTGCATTGCCCAATTGCCTCTAGCGTCGGCATTATGATTATGCAGGGTTTTGTTATGGTTGTTGCCGCAGAGGCTCTTCTTTCCTTTTACATCACTGTAGTGAAGTAGTCATTTTGTAAATTGTTATTGTGGTAAATATCCTATCTCTTAACAGATTTCTCAAATCACATTTGCTCGAAAGGGTTTTAGCAACCACCAGCACATGCTTTATGAGGTCTGGCAGTCGCAGCGTCCTTCTTCCGCCTCTGCTCTTTGGAAGGAGCAGCCCTTTCCCTGTTAGTCCTTATTTCCCAGAGGTCACCTGGTGAATTGGCCTCAGTCACATGGGGTCCCTCTTGGAACAAGACTGAGAAACTCCGTGGAATCCCAGGCCCCCCAGAGGGAGCCACCCAGCTGAGGTTAGCTCTTTGCTGAGAGAAGAGCCAAGGCAGAGGTGGGAATCTGGGAAGGGAGCCCAGAAGGCCACTCACCCCGCTGTGGCTGGGGAACAGACATTCCATAGCATTTAGAACTGGAAAGGGATCTCAGAGGTCATTTAGTCCATGCCTTTCAATTTCTAGAGGAGACACTGAGGCCCAGAGCATTTAAATGATTTACCTATTGTCACATCGGTAGCAAGGGACAGATCCGAGATTTGAACCCAGATTCATTGAAGTTCTTTTGTTTGAAGCAAGAAACAAAGCAAGAAACTATTACAAGAACCTAAGTAGGAAGAGTTGAATCTAATGTCAGAAGGCCTGAGATTAAATATTATATTTATTATTTCTATTATAATAGGATTATATTAATATATCACTAACATGCTAATGATATATTAATAATAAATTGGATTTGAAAAATATCTTTAAAATCTCTTGATAGGCAGGCAAAAAACAAGGCCACAAGTATTCATTAAGTGCTTACTATGTGCCAGGCTAGAATTTATTAAGTGCCGACTGTATGTAGAAATCTGTTCAAATATGTTGGGAGGGGAGAATAAATTTCAAATTGGGCTTGGTCTCTTCTGTAGCAGAACTTACTGAAAAAAGTTTTCAAATGCGAATGCCGAGCAGCCGTTGGCAATAGTTGAAAACCTATGGCGAGTTGGAGAGGTGTCTCAGCACTGAAGATGGAAAAATGTCTGAATTTTAGGTGATTGTTTTCTATTAGCCTAGGCCAGTGAACTTGCCTTGGGTTCTTGGGAAAATTCTAGACTAAGGGAGATACAAGGATGTTTTGTGAGCACTTGGGACTAGGATGGAGAATCGCTCAACCCAACAGGAGTTCAACAAGCACAAGTCACGCCCGAAACATCCCATCCTTTTTTTGACAGGATCATTAGACTGACACATCAAGGGAATGCTGTAAGCGTGGTATCCCTGGATTTCAACAAGCCAGTTGACTGACAAAGTTTTTTTTTTTTTTAATGATAGCCTCATGGGTAAGACGGGGAGATATTGGCTGACTACATTTAGCTTGATTGGCTGACCAAAGAGCGGCGATTTCCCAAAGAGTAGTGATTAAGTGAAGTAAGTGATTAGTGATGTCCGTGTAAAGAGAAGTCTGTAGCTCGGTACCCCAACACTCGTTCTAGTCGACATCTTAAACAATGATGTGGATGAAGCATAGATGGTGTGTATCAAGTTCACAGGAGAGAAGCATAGTTCTTATGGTGGGTGACAGAACTGGGTTCTAAAAAGAACTCTGTAGGCTAGAATGTTGTAGAGTCATTTTTCACTTGTGTCCAATTCTCTGTGACCCCATTCGGGGTTTTCTTGGCAGAGATACTGGAGTGGTTTGCTGTTTCCTTCTCTAGCTCATTTTACAAATGAGGAAACCGAGGACAACAAGGTGAAGTGACTCGCCCAGGGTCACCCAGCTAGTAAGTGTCTGAGGCCAGGTTTGAACTCATGTCTTCCTGACTCCAGGCCCAGTGGTCTATCTACTGTGCCACCTATCTGCCCTTCATCCATAGCATCACATGGCCATAATAACAGCTGGTATTCATATAGTGTTTTAAAGTTTGTAAAGCATTTTACAAACCATGTTATTTTAATTAATCTGTACAGCAACTCAGGGAGGTGGATAGTTATCCCCAAGAGGAAAGTGAGGCTCAGAGAGGTTAAGAGACTTGTCCAGGGTCTCACAGCTAAGACCAAGGCAGATTTGATTTGAGGTCCTCCTGACTCCATGTCTGGCTCTCTACCTACTATGCCAGCCAGCTATGTGATGTAACTTTGGATGGAAACCTGGAATTGAGGCCTTCGAATTTTCTTCCAGTTCTGGGATTCTGTCCTTGCTAAACCAGAGGAACTGTGCATGCTCCTCACTGTCCATCCTCCCTTATCATGCTCATTCCTCACCTTGTACCTTTTGCTCATGGTGCCCTTTGCTGCTCCTCGCCATCTATTCTAAATCTACTCATCCTTCAAGGTCCAGGTCAAATGTGGTTTCCTCCATGAAGCTCATTCCTGACAATTCAGGCCTACAGGTGATTTATTTTCATCTCGATCTCCCTTGGTCCCGCTTCACTGCACTACACATTTTAGCCTTTAATTGCCTACTTCATTTCGTACTCTGATTGTTTCACAGCTAGAAGTTTTGTCTGCTGGCTTCCTTTAATTCATCTACTGATGACTCTCTGTCACTTTCCCCCAAGGGCTAGAATCAGACTTCTTTTGGCCTGCTTCCCAATCCATACTCTGCTCTTAGCAGATGACCTCAGCTTCTACTTTACTGAGACCAATGGACATAAGCTCCTTCAATTCCTCAGATTCCGTCAGCGTCCTCACCCATTCTCTCCTTCCCCTTTCAGTCTCAGAGTAAGAAGGGACCCTCTTCCTTATCAAGATTCATAGATCCAGACCTGGAAGGGACTTCAGAGACCATCTGGTTCAACCTCCTCATTTAAAAAACTTTTTAAAAAATTCAGTTTTTTTTTCAGTTCCGATTTGTCTCCCTCCTCCCTCTGCCACCCATTGAGAAGACATGGAAAACAAAACCCATTATATATGTATATAGATATATAGATGTGCAAAACAAATACCTGCATTAGTCCAAAAAAAGAAAAGAAAAAGAAAGAAAAGGAAATATGCTTCATTCTGCACTCTGAGGCCATTTGCTCTCTATCTAGAGATGGATGTTAGCAGGTTTCATCATGAGTCCTTTGGAAATTGTGGTTGGTCATTGTGTTAATCAGTGTTCCAAAGTCTTTCAAAGTTGTTTATCTTGACAACATTGTTGTGATTGTATAAATTGTCCTCCTGGTTCTGATCGCTTCACTTTGCATCAGATCATAGAAGTCTTCCCAGGATTTTCTGAAACCATTCCCTTTCTCATTTCTAGCAGCATCGCATTTATATAGCATAACTTGTTGGCCGTTCCCCAACTGATGGGCATCCCCTCAATGTCTAATTCTTTTCCACCACAAAAAGCTGCTAGAAATATTTTGATACATGTGGGTCCTTTTCCTCTTAGATCTCTTTGGGAGGTACAGACAGTATTGGTATTCCTGGGTCAAGGTGATGCCCAGTTTAATAGCTTTTGGGGAGTAGTTTCAAATTGCTTTCTGGAATCCAAACATTTCAGTTTTACAAATGGGGACCCAGAGGTCAAGGAATGTTAAATGACTTGTTCAGGGGCACTTGGTAGGAAGGATCATAGGTGGGATTTGAACCCTGGTCTTTTGACTCCAGGGCTAATACTTTTTTTTTTTTGCTCCACCATTTTGCAAACTTGATTGCATCCCTCTGGTTGTCTCCATGACCTTACTTTATCAGTTGCTGTCTCATGCATTGTCCCTCTCTCCTCCCTTCTTTTATAAATATGCAGCAGTCTACCTAAACCTTCCCTTTACCTCCCTACCTCTTCACGTTACCATCCTAATTCTGCCCTCCCTTTCGATGTCATTCAGAGCTGCCTTAGCACTCAATTCAGTTTTAAGACCACAAACTCTACATACTCCAAACTAAGATAATTACCTTCCCTGCCTTCTTGGGATTTCACTGTTTCTTTTTGTGGTGTCAAAACTCATCACTTCTACCATGTTTGCAGCTTTGGGATTTTCTGTTACTCATTCTCCTCCTAGCCAACCAATCAGTAAAGTTTGCCAGTTTCACCTGTGCAACATCTTTTGCCTCTGTCCCTTCCTCTCAATTTCCACCGCTACTACCCTAATAGAGTCTTTTACTCTCAGTCTCCTAGGGCAGACACGGATCAGGGTAGTGTTCCTATATTAGGCAGTCGTAGGACCAGTCTATGAACAGCTGTCTTTCTGTTTGGATAAGATAAGGAGATCTAGTGTCACATTTTTTTTATAATGGTATTTCATTATAATTGGTTTCCTTATTATTCTGAGGAGCCTGTCCATAGGCATCACCAGATTTCCAAAGGGGTCCATGATACAAAAAAAGTAAATCCCCATCCCATCTTAGAGAGTTTCCTGAGGATATTGGAAAATTAAGTGATTTGCCTAGGGTTGCGCAGTTAATATGTGTCATAGGCAGGATTTGAACCCAGGCCTTTTTGACTCCAAGGTTTGTTCTCTTTCTACTTGGCCATGATACTTATTCAAATTCCTCTCCCCAAATGCCATCCTTTGCCTGACATTCAAAACTTTATACAATCGGTTGATTCATTGTTTGTTTCCGATTCTTTGTGACCCCATTTGGGGTTTTCTTGGCAAAGATCCTGGAGCGGTTTTCCATTTTCTTCTCCAGTTCATTTTACAGATAAGGAAACTGAGGCCAACAGGGTTAAGTGATTTTCTCAGGGTCATATAGCTAGTAAGTGTCTGGGGGCCGATTTGAACTCAGGAAGATGAGTCTTCCTGACCCCAGCCCTAGCGCTTTATGCACTATGGCGTTCCCTAGCGGCCCAGTAGGCTGAGGGGGGCAGAGAAAGAGAAGGACGTTTATACTTGTGGGCTGCATAGTTTAGGAAGAACACTGATAATCTGGAGAGTGTTCAGAGGAGGCAGCATGGATGTTGAAGGACCTGGAAAAAAGGTGATTTGGGGGGACAGCATAGCTATATTCAGATATCTGAATGGTTGTCATGTGGAGGAGGAAGTGGACTTGCTCTCTTTGGTCCCAGAGGACCAGGAGCCATGAGAGAAAGCTGCAAAGACCAGTATTTGACTTTGGTGCCAGGAACAGCTTTATAACATAAGAGATATCCCAGCATGCAATGGGCTGCCTGGGGATTTGTGGCTTTCTCTTCACGAGAGGGCTTCAGGCAGAGGCTGAATGGACACAGTTTGAATTAGATGGCTGCCAAAGTTCATTCCAGCTCGAATTCTGTGATATTACTCCTTTACAGCACTCTACACTTAGATTGAATTGGTGTATTTTTGGTCCCTCAAACATAGCCTGAACTCTCTTGCTTCTGTGCCTCTACTCACACTGTGCCTTATGTCTAGAGTGAATGAATGAATAAATGAACAAATGAATGATGAAGTGTTTATTAAGTAGTAACTATATGCCAGGCACTGTGCTGAGTACTGGGGATATGAATACAAGCAAACAAGACAGTCTTCACATGAACAACACAAAGGAATTGAAGTAGTGGTGGGTGAATGGAATACTTCCAGGGTGGTTTGGCTTGGAAATGGCCTGCTAGTGACTTGGAAGCCTCATTCTGGGCAAGATAGGATTCAAAGTCGCTTCTCAGCCCAAGGTGGTTCCTGGAGTATGAGCTGAGCATCTGATGGGAGGGGGATTAGGAGAACAGGGACAATGGCTGGAGAGTTGGCAGATTGGTTTGGAAATGGCTGGAAGGTGACAATGAGGCCTTCTTCCCAGTTCCTTTCCTTTCTTTAATAAAGTCCATCGCAAATGCTATCTCCTATAGGAATCTTCTTTGATTTCCTGCTTGGCAATGATCTTCTCCATTAGATCTCACCTAATGTCTTCTTTTCTCTTCTCTAGTGCACTTAACAGTTAATAATGTCTATCATAGTTGTTTGTGTTTGTGTCTTATCTCCCTACTAGACTATAGGCTCCAGAAGGTGTTTTATCTGGACTTGGTAGATAAAACTCATCCAGCACCCAGCTCAGCAGGAGCTCCCTACATAGGTCAATAAAGACAAAAAAAAAAAAGGCCCAAATTTTACATCTCCATCTTTTCTGACTCTGCAAATTCTGCCAATTGCTTCTGATTCTTCCCTCTGGGACTAAGCACAATAAATCAAATCCCTTTTCCATATGAGATGGACTGGACTTAGTTTTACTAGTATAGCCGGATCCTGATCAGTGCAAATAATAAAGTGGTAGAATTCTTTAAATTGATACTGCATATTTCCATCGGGCTGATACCAGTGACCATATTTGACATAGTTGTAACTTCAAGTAGTATGAACGTGACCATCTCATGGGATTCAGTATTCACACTAATCACAGCCTGGCTGTATTAGACAACAACTTCTTTTAATGCAGGTCCACACTTTCTCAGCAACTTAACAGTTGCCTGGGCAGCTAGATGGTGCAGTGGATGGAGTGCTGGGACTGGAGTCAGGAAGACTAATTCTCCTTGGTTCAAATACAGCCTCAGACATTTACTAGCAAACGATATTTACTACTTAACCCTGTTTGCCTCCATTTCCTCATCTGTAGACTGAGCTGGAGAAGGAAATGGCAAACCACCCCAGTATCTTTGTCAAGAAAATTCCAAATGGGGTCATGAAGAGTTGGGCATGACTGAAAATGGCTGAACCGCAAAATATCCTTAAATGGAGCCTAAAGTTGCCTTATAACAGCTCCTGAGTCAGCTTTCTTGTGGCCAAGAAACAGACAATCTCTCTTCCCCATATTTGAAGATATCTACCATTGTCCTAGTCTCCCTTCCCTCTGTACTCCATATGAACAATGCTATTTCTAGAATAGAGTGTTTGGATCTGGAAACAGCATTCAAGATGTGGTCTGACCATGGTAGATATGGTCCTAGGTTAATGGGATCTTAGATCCAGGACTAGAAGGGACCTCTGAGTCAGCCTAGGCATTTTACAGATGAGGAAACTGAGACCCAAGGAGGTTAAGTTGACTTAGGATAACAGGATCATAGATGTAGAGCTGGAAGGGATGTTAGAAGCCATCTTCTCTAACCCCTTCTTTGGAAGATCTTCAGTCTATACCTTCTCCAGTCTATCTTTTTCACTACTACCTGGATAATCTTCCAAAAGCCCTTCTCTGCTCACATTCCTCCTGCACTCAGAACCTTCAGCGCCTCCCCAGTAAGTATGAACTAGCCACATATCAGTGACTGGGGCAGATGTCCAGGGCCCTCCACGAGCTCCCTCCAAGCTGCCCTTTCCAGTCTCATTTCATGCCAGTCCCCTTCAGTCACTCGATGTTCGTGCCAGACTAGACCCATTCTCCCAGTTGTCCAGCCTTGCCCTGCCATTTCCCTCCCCTGTGGCTTTGCGCACATCTCGAGTAACCCCAACTTCACCCATTTTAGTCCCTCCTTTCTGACAAGGCCCAACTCAATTGTCACCTCTTTCATTAAAACTTCCCAGACTTTTCCCTTCAAAAATGATCTTTTCCTTTTAGAGTATTTCCCAGACAATTTTGCTCTTCTCTCCTGTATTTGTTATACGCACACTTGTGTATGTATTCCCTCCCACCCCCACATTATATTATTGGATTGAGAAGCAGCAGGGTGTGATGGACAGGACTCGACAAAATGGTAGACTGGCTTCTTATCATCCAGCTCCAAATCTGTGATCTGGAATTGTAGAGAAGATACTGATTTTCATTGGTGGAGGGAGTCTACACACTGGGAGTTCCTCATAGGTCTAGTCTCTCCAAAAATATTAGGTTGTAAACTCCTTAAAAGTAGGGTTTGGCTACAGATACCTTTGTATCCACAGGTACCTTAGTATATTGAGTGATGCTTAAAATTTTGCACAAAATCCTCCCCCTGGCATTTAAAGCCCTCTACAATCTGACTCCTATCTACCTTTCCTATTTTATTTCATATTAATCCCCTCTACTCTCTGTCCCAGTGAAGCTGCCCTGCCAGCTGTTCCCGATAGATGCTTTTCTGTCTCTTGCCTTTGTCCCCTTGATGATGTCTGTCATAGTTGTTTGTGTCTTATCTCCCTACTAGACTATAGGCTCCAGAAGGTGTTTTATCTGGACTGCCCCTCCTCCAGTGAAGGTTGGGATATTCTCTTTCCTCACCTTCAGCCCTTGAAGCCTCAGGATTTCTTCCAAGGACAACTCAGGTGTTGCCTTATACACGAGACCCTTCGATATCCTCCCACCCCCGTGAATTAGTTTTCTCTTCCTAATGAAATATTTTGTATAACCTCAATTTATATATATGATTATATGTAATCATATATATATAACAACCTCGATTTTATAGATATTATATTATATATAACAGATAATTCAAGGTTATATACAAAGTAGTTTCTAAAAGTATATGTGTGTACATATATATGTAAATGTATGTTTACATAGATATATGTATATGTGTGAATATGTGTGTGTATGTGTGTATATGTATATATGTGTGTATATATATACATATATATACATACATATATGTATATGTATATATATGTAAACATTTACCTATTTACATAGAACGTAAGCTTCTTGAGAGCAGGGCCTAGTTCATGTTTCTCTTTGTGCCTCTGGTGCCTCCTACAGTATCTTGTACATAGCAAACCCTGACTGTTTGTTAACTTCTCTGATGGCAGAGACTGGGCCATTGACTTCTAGCCTGTACTTTTTGTAGCACGGTGCTGGGCACATTGCTAGGCTCACTGACACTTACTAAATCAGTTACAGTGTGAATCCTTAGTTTCCTTCAAGATTCAAGTCAAGTCTTTTACGCTAATGAGCGGCTCCTAATCCTACCAGGTACTCATGCTCCCTCCATTACTCTGTATCTCATTTGTATATAGTTAGTATACCTATGTATTAACACAGTGGATGGAATCTGGGGGGCCTCGAGTCAGAAAAGGCCCAAATTTTAATCCTACCTCACATACTTCCTCGTTATGTGACCCTGGGCAAGCCACTTCACCTCTGTCTGCTTCAGTCAGTTTTGTCATCTATGAAATGGCATCTAATAGCATTTCCCTCCAAGGGTTGTTATGAAGATCCAATGAGATAACATTTGTAAAGCACTTAGCATTTTATATAAGGCGCCAGTCCCTGGTACATCTTAATAAATGCTTGTTTCCTTCCTTTCTTCCTTGAATATATGAACTGTTTCATTTTTTATCTCTGTATAGTGGGTACTTAATAAATGCTAAGTGATTGACTAATAAATAGGGAAAGCATTTTGATATTTTGGTTGTAGGTAAAACTTAGGGCAACTAGGTGGAAGAGTGGATAGAATGTTGGCCTTGTGGTCAGGAAGATTTAACATTCAGATCCTGCTTCCATCACTAGATGTATGGCTCTGGATGGGTCATTTGATTTTTCTTTGCTTCTGTTTCCTCATCTGTAAAACTACAGGGTTGGATTCAATGGCCTCTAAATCTATGAGCCTGTGAAACATTACATCCGCTTGAGTTTTTAGCATGGCTTTTATTCTTCTTCTCTCAAACTCCCTGCAACCTAAGATTCCAAGTAAACAAAGACTTTGGCTCCAGAAATCCAGGCCTGGATCAAAGACAGTATAATCCCCTAAGCATGGATCACAGGTGGCATTAGCTGAGCTGTCCATATGCTGGCCCGAAAACAACTGGCATTCTTTAATGAAGATGGAATGTTCATTCATTTTAGGCAGCGATCTAAGAACAGCTCGCTATATCATGCACGAGGCTTAATTTAGCCATCAAAATAAATTCTGACTCATGGGTTTAGGGCCCCAAAGAAATCAGGGAGTGAAACAAATGAGAACCAGCCTTCAGGCTTCTAAGGGCACTCAATATGTTCACTTACACTTTCTCCAGTCTATGCCATTTGCATGGAACTCTGTCAAATACAGGATTCAACATTTCTGCAGGGAGGCATGGGAGGGGGACCCTGGAACAGAAGGGCTGAGAGGCATCAAAGGGTCATGGCTGGGAGGGACCTTAGAGATGGAGACCAACCCTCTCATTTTACAAATGAGCAACTGAGGCACAGATGAAGTGACTTGCCCAAGGTCATCCAGGTAACAAGTGAATAGGGTAATGGGATCATGGATTTACAACTGGAAAGGATTGGAGGTCATCAGTCCATGATGAAACTGAGAACTAGAAAGGAAAAGCACTTTGCCCAAGGTCACATGGTAGGAAGCATCCAGGAAAAGAGCCGAATTAGTAACTGGGTGAAGGGGTGTGTGTGTGTGTGTGTGTGTGTGTGTGTGTGTGTGTATGTATGTATGTCTAGATGTCTAGAAAATACTCAGCGAATTACTCCCAAATGCTAAAATTTGTAATGACTAATTTTAAAGATGGAATATCCTATATGCAGGTCAAATAAAAAAAAGTCACTTTAAAGTTGCTTAAAAATATCAATTTCATACTAATGTCAATACTTGATGATAACTGCTATTTAGGTAACACAATGACACAAAGAGCAAACTGTTCCTGCTTTTAAAGAGATGACATTTGAACTCACTTTTGTATTTTTAAGTCAACAAGCATTTATTAAGTGCTTGCTATTCGAAGTATTGGAATCCCATTATGGTACCTGGTACACAATAGATGCTTAATAAATGCTTATTGATTGAAAGATACTTTTATATATACATGTCTTCTGAGATAGGATGTAATCTTACTAAAGGTAGGGACTGCTTTGTTTTTGTCTTGGAATCCCCAGCATTTAGCATGTAGTAGGTGTTTAATAAATGCTTATTGTTTGAAAGATAATTTTATGCATACATGTCTTCTGGGATAGGATGTAATCTTATTGGAAGTCCCAGCATTTAGCACATAGTAGGTACTTAAATGTTTGTTGATGGAGCGTATTCTGCCAGTTGGCATTAAAATTGGTGAAAATTATGCTAGGGATAGTGCTGGTTAATTTTCCATTTTTGTTCAGAGATAGCCTCAAGCAGCAATTTTAATCCTATAATGTACCCTCAGTTCAGTTGGTGGGGAGGTGGTGACAGAGACTCCCTGAAACTATGAGGTGACTTGGGGGAAAGTGGGCAGTATTGAGAAGCTTCCCTGGGATGTTTGCTTTCTAGTAACTTCCTATTTTAGCTAGCCACTCTTGCTAGCTAGGTGCTAACCAGAGATCTTTCTTTTCTGCTGAAAGATCCCAAGTCCACTGTTCAGTGCCCCAGTGCAAAGCCCTGATTGACCTGCCCTAGTTCCATGTGGTCCAAGAAAACACTGGAGCGGTACTGTCTGGCCTCTAGATGCGATTTGTTCATTCACGTTTAAGAATTTGGTGATGACTTACTTGGCGCTCCTGTCTCCTCCTTATAAATAATTATAGGACCATAGATTTAGATCTGGAAGTAACTTTCGAATCCAAGTCCCCTACCTTCTTAGAATCAGAAGACTGGTTCAAAGCCCACCTCTGACACTTATCACCTGTGTGTCCTTAGGTAAGTCAATCTTCCTGGACCTCAGGTTTCCTAATGTGTAAAATGAGAGGGTTGAATTTGATGACTAAGTTCTGTGACCACCTGTGATCCTAACCAAGTCCCTTCACTTTCTTGGGCCTCACTTTCTCCATCTTACAGATGGGGAGGGGACTAGATGGTCTTGGAGGTCCGTTTCAGCTGTACATTCATTATCCTGTAACACAGTAACTGCTTAATAAATGTGTGTTAAATGAATGAATGGAGCCAGCAGCAGGGAACTTTTCCTCTGGTCTCAGAGCATCAAATGTAAATCTCTGATCTCGATAGTGATTTGAGAAAGGCGTATTATACTCTCAGGCCTCTTCCCAGTTGTGTTCCAGAAGACAAAGAGTTGGAGGGGAGGGTGGATAGTGAGCCTTGGAAGGCAGGTTGCCTTCCCTCAAGGGTCAGGGTCATTTTGTGTCCTTTCTTCAAAACACATGGCTGCTTTAGAGAGGTGGTGACCTGAATAGTCGGGAAGACCTGAGTTGGACGCCTGCCTCAGGTTCTTATCAGCTGTGTGACCTTGGGCAAGTCACTTAACTGTGCCTCAATTTCCCCATCTGTAAAATGAGAGGGTTGGAATCTCTGGCCTGTAAGGTCCTTTCCAACTCTAGGATCCTAAGGCTCTCTGATCTGTCCTGTTAAAAATAAAATGGCGAGTCTTAGAAGTACAAATGGGAATTTCTGGTGCCAAATGTGCCTACCTGTGTCATAATGTCACCCAGTGTGGTCCCCATCAGCTGATTTGGCAGACAATGGCCTTTGGAAAATCACCTTGGGGGGGGGTAGAGGGGAATTATACAGAGCCAACTCAAGCTACTGGTTCTAATTCAAGGGCCAGAGAGAGGCTTGTCAGAGTTCCTTTCTCAGCCCGAGTAGGAATAGCAAAGAGGAAGAGTCTGAGAAAACTTGGAACAAAGAGAAAACCCCTTCGTTGTGGGTTTTTCACAGAATGGGCCTTTATTTTTGCTGCTTCCCAAATCTGGGAGGTGGGAGGCACAGAACGATGCCAAGCATCAGTGACTGTACAACTTCCATTTTATTATTATGTGTGCTTTTATAGGATATAAATAATGACAAAATTACAAAATTTATAACTGGAAGCCCAAGCATATTTACACATATGATTCTGTTGCAATGAGGCTATTATTTGCTTAGCTCCTATACAATTTCCTTTGGGTACCATATTTCTTTTTAGTGTTATTTTTACTGTCAAGTGACTACATACATATCGACAGTGAATAGGCAAGATATGTACAAGGAACTCTTCTGTTCAAGTAATTTAATAACGGTATTAAAAGTTTGTATCACTCTGAGCTATAATCAGATTCAACTAAATCATACTCATTGACCAGTTCAAAATGAAGTTCAGTTATTCATCTTTGGCATTCACCAAGCGATGAACATAACTGAGAAGCTCAGTTAGATTTAAAATAATGTTAATTAATTAAAAAAAAACATTAAGACAACCACACAATTTATCAATATCGCTATAATGAACTTCAAAGTGATTCACAATTTGACTGGTTAGAACAATATACAGTAAAATGCCAGTTTTGTCTATAATGATATTGTATTGTATTTTTTTAATAATTCAGTTCTACATAAATATACATTATGGTATCATACAAATACTCCACAGAGACATTAAAAAATTAAAATACCTTAAAGAAATGTAAGTAAATTTTATTTCATCAAATAGTAAGCAAATGGTCAATTCTTTTTTTTTTTTTTTGTGGTTCATTTCAAGAAAAGAGTTTTATTACTTTGGAATTTCTTCTTTTTAGTTTTTTTTTTTTTTGCATGTGTTTCATTTTGTTGCTTTTTTTTTTTTAGAAAAAAGATTTTTGCAATAGAATTTTATCAACACTTTCCTCAAACACTGTTTCCACCACAGAAATCTCGATAGCAAGGTCCCTAGGTCCCAAATGTGTTTTTTTAATACACGCCATAAAGATTTTAAAAAATATTTGCAGGGTTCACGGCTATCGGCAACATCCTCCATCTCAATGCTAGCTCTTCATAGTGCAATGACTTGCCTGTTTCTGATTTCTCTGCCTACACAGAGCAACTTGTGCCCCTGTGGCCATGGCTGCTCCATTTTTTTTTTTTAGTGGGAGCAGCAGAGATTTCATTATGCAAAATAAAGCAGAAATATCTTGTAACATTTAACCTCTGTTCCTTATTGTCACATCAATGAGACATTCTTTTAATAAAAATATTTAATACAAGAGACACATCTGTGCATAAATTCCTCTTTTTTTTAAACCATTCTTAAATTTTCCGCTCTGTAATAGGATTAAAGGCCATCTTTATAGGCTATCATGACACAATTGATGACGTAGAAAACCCACAAGTATAGAAATTAGGAAATGGAATTTCTTGGCAATTGTTGGGATTTTTTTTTGTCTGCCTACAATAAATGATAGGTAGCAGTTCAGTGAGTGTACAAATACTATGTGGCGCAAGGTCTTTTCTGATGTTACTTTAAAACTGCCAACAATGAAAAAGAAGCCCACACTATTATATTCTTCGGCAGTATTAGAGACCCTTTTTAAAATGATAATAAGAAGAATAAAAAGTACAATCTCCAAATAACCAACCAAAAGAGAGCACGGTGGCAAGAGTCACTACAAATGCCTCATGTGTGGGGGGATTGGGGAGGCCTGGCATAGTAGGATGGGAAATGGGGGGGGGGCTCTCAACTCCCTCCTCTTATGGATTGCAATGGGAAAGTCTTGGATGCATTCTTCGGTCATTGGTTCAGGAAGAACATTGCCAGAAATAGCTGGTGCGCAGGGCCTTTTGTGAGTGACAAGGCCATGCGTGCAGCGCAGGCTTCCCCATTGGCGGGGTGGAAAGGTCGCCACAAAGGAAGGCTGGGCTGTGACTGCTTGGAGTGCAAGGCACAACAAGGACGAGAGGGCGGTTTAGTATCAGAAAATTGTAGTTTCATACTTGGTATTTATTCCCCTTTTGGCTTCCTGTCCCGGTTCTACAATCCAGGGTAGGTTGGCGAGAGTCTTTTGTTCCGAAGGGTCTATCTGCTTTAAAACAAAGACAGATGGGTATTTTTACTTCAGGTATCCTCGAAAGGGTTGCAGCTCACCATAAACAAAGTACTTTCCACCTGAAAACTTTGCTAGGTAAATAATGCAATTATCATTATCCCCATTCGATATATGTGGACCCTGAGGCTCAGAAAAGGATCACAGCTTTAGAGCTGGAAGGGAGTCTTTTCACAAATGAGGAAAATGAAGCCTAGGGAGATGAAGGGCAGCCAGGTGGCAGGGCCTGGGAGTCCGGAAGACTCAACTTTGTGAGTTCAAATCTGGCTTCTGACACTAGCTGTGTGACCCTGGACAAGTCACTTTGCCCTGTTTGCTTTGGTTTCCTCATCTGTAAAAGGAGCTGTGAGAAACAAATGGAAATCACTCCAATATCTCTGCCAAGAAAATCAGTCATGGAGAATCAGATACTACTGAAAAAAAAATGACTCAACAATGGAGAAATGAAGCAACTTGGCCCAGGTCACACAGCTGGTAAATGGCAGCTTAATTTGAACCCTAGTCATAGGATGATAGGATCATAGATTAGATTAGGGACCTCAGAGGCCATTTAGTCCAAGCCTCCTCATTTTATGCAGGATGAAGCTGAACCTCAGGGAGATTGTGTCTTGCTCCAAGTCACAAAAGGAGGAAATATCAGCAGTGAGATCTGAATCAAACTGTGCCATATCACTTTGTCCAATGCAAAGGGTGCCGGACTAGATTCTGAGCTAGGATTTGAACCCAGTTCTCACAGATTCTAATCTCAAGACCCTTTCCCTTATGCCTCTCTATGCAGATCAAGATTCAATCTATATCTGCGAGTTCTCCTGGGAGACATGCTGGAAAAAAAAGTCATTTTGGACCAATTCTATTGCAAATCGAGATTTCAGTGAAATGATTACATAAAAGAAAAATCAAAGGCTATAAAAGACAGTATCAGGTTGGTGACATTTCCTGTAATGTTGGGGTAGAAGAAGAATGGGATCCCTGTGGGGCACCATAGTACGTAAGACTCCTCAAATCACTGTATCATTTTTGGGCTGTTTCCTGGTCTGTTGCATTATTTCATTTAGAGGGGTGGGGATAGGAGGAACAGATGGTGAGCTACAGTGTAAGGAACATTGGATTTGGATTTGGTTTACAATCCTGGCATGGCCACTCTACTTACTACCTGCAAAGGTCAAATGAAAAGATTTGACCAACTGACTTTTGAGGCTTCTTCCATGTTTCATCCTGTTATCCCTGATTCCCTGAGCTGGAAGGCAAAGACCTGGTTCTTGCCACTAATATGTTCAGGCAAGTCTCCTTAACCTTTTTGGGCCTCAGTTTCCTCATCTATAAAATGAGAGATTTAGATCAGAGAGTTTCTGCTCATTGCTCAAACTCTGATCTTGTTTGACCAGACTGTGCCTCAGTTTCCCCAAACTACAAAACAAGAGGGTTGGAGTAGCTGACCTTGAAGGTCTCTTCTGATCACCAATCCATGATTTTATTTGTGGTTGCTCTGATGGCCTCCAAATCAAGTCTCGCTCATGAATGAAGGTGAGTTTTCACCAAGGTCATTCCTTGTTCGTTTTGTATTTGCTGCTATCGTGAGGTTCCGATCGCTGCTTCAGGGCTGTGGGATTTGTGTCCATCTGGCCACCTTCAGAATATGTTTTGAGCTATGTACCTACAAGGCTGCACTGAAGATTATATATATATATATATATTTCAGGAGCAACTAAATTTTTCTCAACAAGAAGGAAATGGAGCCGAGGGAAATTAATGTGAACAATGACACCAGTTGTGTGTGTGTACAGCAGATAGGACCTTGAGGCTGTGAATGCATACCAATCTCCATCCTCCATTTTCACAGTCCCCGGTGGAGGCCCTTCAATGAATATTCTATCAGCCCTTATGCCACCCAATCTTTTATGTTCCTCAGAAAGATGTCTTGAGGGACCCGATTAGTGTTGGATGTAGGTACTTGGTATGAATAATTTTATCAAGCTAGCAGTGAAAATGGGCAGAGAGGTGTAAGGGGGAAACCAAGGAACACACAGAAAACTTGCTAATCATGTATCAATCCATCTCCAAGGCCTCAGAAAGGCTGCTGAACTGTGTTGGGTTAGCAGGAATCTTTAATTATTACCAACCACTAACTAGGGAAAACTTTTCCCTGAGGCTTGGAAAGCATGCGCTCGAGAGTGTGTGTGTGTGTGTGTGTGTGTGTGTGTGTGTGTGTGTGTGTGTGTGTCTATGTCTATGTACATGCAGTGATTCCAGATAACAGAATCCTCGGAACTTAGAGTTAGACCTGGAAAGGAGGACCTCAAAAGCTATCCAGTCCAGCCACCTCATTTTACACATGGGTAAGTGGAAAAGGTGGTAAAGCAGAAAGCACACCAGTGCTATAGTCTGGGCCTGAAGTCAGAATCCTGCCCCTGATGCTTGATAACTGTATGGCCTTGGGGAAAACCACTGAAACTTCCTGGGGTTCCGTTGACTCATCTGTAAAATGTGGGATTGGATTATATAGCCTCCATGGACCATATGTTTAGAGGATTGTAGATTTAAAGCTGGAAGGGACCTGGGAGGCCCCTTAGTCCAGGTTCTTATTTTATACATAAGGAAACTGAAGCCCAGAGAGGTGACTTGACTAGGGTCACACAGGTGGGCTTCTAGATTTAGAAGAGAATGGACCCTCCAGATCATATAATTGAACCCTTTCTTTTGGACATCATGGATTATAATGATGGCATGTGAACAATGCCAGTGCTAATTGAGGAGGTGAAGTGAAGGGGGAATATATGTATGTCTAAAAATGCCTTGGGAATGGCAGGATTTGAACTCAGGGTAATGTAATCCCCCTCCCCCAGTTCAGTACTCTCCTCATTGCACTGCACTGTTGTCTCTATGGGGGTGCTAGATGGGGCTCTGGTTAGGGAATGGACTTGTGATCTCATTGCTGTAGGATACTCCCTCTGCCAATGAGTTCAGTACCTTCTCCAGAACATAGTTTTCAAGAACTTCCTACAACACTCAGACTCATCTAGGGTCTCACAGCCAGGATACTTCAGAGGCAGGATTTGAAACCAGGTCTTCCCGGCTCTCTGTACACAACTCCTTGCTGCTTCTGCTAGATTGAGAGCCTCCCAAATATGGGCCACTCTTACCAAAATAAGGCCTTTCAGGAGTCAGGAGACACACAAGAGCCTTTTAGGACCAGCCCTTTAGGGTATGTATAGAGGGGAGGAACATTACTGAGGAAGATTGATGGAGAAGTGGGAGGCCCACACCTGCTGATGTGTCTCACCCCAAAGCTATAGGGTTTTAACCCAGTGGAGCCTTCATAATTCAATCAAAGGAGGCTAGGGGATGCAGACAGCTCCATGTTAGGTAAACTGAGCATTCTCAAAACCGGGTCACAGGGTGCATCTGCTACAAAGCACATCCAAGCACACTTTGGCAAGCCTCACTTTGTGCAGAGATGTGAGTTTTATTCTGGAAAAGGAGGCAATTACACTTGGATTCCCAAGCCAGTGATTTTTATATTAGATTCCCCCAGGCACCGGATGAGGTGTGTGGTGGTTTTAGATTCAGGCCAATAGAGAAAGCTTTGAAAATTTGGTTGTTGTCACTTATTAAGGTGGATATGGGACATTGGAGAGAGAATTAGCCCTGGGCTCCTAGGCCTTGGTACTTGCTGCCTGAATGACTTTGGGCTAGGCACTTAACTCCCTGGGCCTCAGTTTCCCTAGCTATAAAGTGAGAGGGTTAGATTAGATGGTCTCTGAGGTTTCTTTCAGGTCTGGCTCTACAGTCCCATGTGTCTCCCATAGAATGGAGGGATAAGCATGAAAACTTTGCACTCTCTGCTCCATTTCCACTCACACAAACGCACATAGACATGAACACAGATATACATACCTATACAAAATATACAAATGTATATATGGACATATAGGAAGAGCAGTCCCATGCTGATATTATGATACCTAAATCCAGCCTATACCAACCATATTGCTAAAGCCTCTACATGCTGATAACAGAGGGCAACTCAGTGTGCAAGTATATATTAAAGACCTGCTGTGTGCCAGGCAGCTAGAGTGGTGCATGAGATAGAGTGCTGGGACTGGAGTCAGGAACACCTGAGTTCAAATGTGGCCTCATAGCACTTATTAGCTCTGTGACCCTGGGTAAGTCACTTAACCTTGTTTACCTCAGTTTCCTCATCTGTAAAATGAGCTGGAGAAGGAAATGGCAAATCACTATCTCTGCCAAGAAAATCCCAAATGGGGTCACAAAGAGTCAGACATAAGTGAAAATGACTAAACTAAACAACAATGTGCCAGGCGTCGATGAAGCCATTGGGCGTACATGTACGAAGATGGATTCAATTCAAGTCACTCCAATGATCACTTGTACATTCATTAGCAACTGTAAATGAGGGCCAGACACATGATGTTTTTACCAGCACAGGGTAAAGGAAGGCTGTATTTGGAATGAGAAGTTGACATTTATTTATGCTGTGACTTGGATCAAGCCACTTTACAACTCAGTTTTACTTATCTGGAAAATGATGGGATTGGACCATGTTGCTTCTGGGGTCCCCTCCAGCTTAGACCTATGAGACCATGATCTTTTTAAATCACTTCACCACCCTGGGCCTCAGTATTACCTCTGAGGTCCCTTCTGGCTCTAAATCTATGGTCTTCCAAATTAGACTGACACTCCTGAGAGTGCCAGAGGAAAGGTGGAAAGCCAAACTCAGTCAGGCTCTCAGGCTTATAAACTCATCACTAGAAGGAATCTAGGTGAGAATTGATTCTAACTCCTCGAAATCCAGAGCCACTGTTCTTTTCCATGAGGATGGAGGACTCTCTGCATACCACTTTTGCCCAAGGTCATGTGATTAGTAAGCGTATAGCCCTTTCTTCAACAAACATTACTCACTTCTATTAATGCAAGGCACGGTACTAGACGCTGAGCTAGGATTTGAATCCAGCTCTTCCAGATTCTAACCCTGGTGCCCTTTCCCTGATGCTCACTGCCTTCTCACTGCTGAGAGGTAAAGGGGGGAATTATGGGCTCTATCTGTGGCGTCTGAAGAGCACAGATTCTTGAGGAGGGAAGGAAGGGAAGGCATAAACACATGCCTCTAAGGATGGCTTTAGAGACCCCTCCTACTTACCACTGACTTGCGAATACTAACTCGCGGCTTGGGAATGGGCTTGGCGGGTTTGTTTTCGAAGCTTTCTGGGAGCGTTGAGGAATGCCCACCTTTTCTTGCTTGGAGCGCGAGCTGGTAGGCCACTTCAAACGCTTGTCCTAGTGTGAGTATGATTTCGTAGGCTAAATTCTGTTGCAAAAATAAAGGGGGAAAAAAGCATTTAGTAACAGGCCCATTTCAAATGACGAGTTAAAACACTTGGGAACATGGGAGGAGGTGAGCTAGATGTGACCTTGAACTATTTATTTCACCTGCAGTCTAAGTGATTCAGAAAACACCAACCAGAACAGCACATTCTAGGACCAATTTAAGAGTCTGATGAAAGGGATTAGTCATTAATTAGACACCTTAGTTTATAGCCAATGGGGACCTCAACTTGTTTAATGAATGATAAATAATTCTTTTCTATTTTCAATTTAATAAACATTAAGTGTCTGCTGTGTGCAGAGCTCACTAGGCTGTACTAGGCTCTGAGGGAGGAGGGAAGAACAGCTCAGATTAGAGACGTTCTGTATCCTCATGGGGTTTAGAGTTTAATAGTGAGATATCTGTTTTCCCCAAGAGGAAATGGAGTTTTGTAGGATTACAGATAGATTGAGAGCTAGAAAGGACCTCAGAAGTCATCTAGCTATTTGATGCCCTCATTTTAAAGGGGCCTATTCACTGAATGGGCGTTACCTTACTCTAAGTGAGTAAGTGAAAAGGCTTTAGCCTAAAAGGGCCAGGGTCTCCCATTGCATCCTGGGTCCTCTCCATTCATCCTGATGAATATCTGGCCACTGGACCCAGGTGGCTCTGGAGGAGAAAGTGAGGCTGGTGACCTTGCACAGCCCTGCCTCACTCAAATCAGTCAACTGCAAGTCATGACATCCTTTCCTTGATGCCATGGTCTTCTTCGGAAACAAAGGACAAACACAACAACAACAACCCTCATTTTATGGACGAGGAAACCGAGCCCCAGGGAGTTCAAATAACTTATTGAAGGTCACCCATATAATGAGATGCCAAAGGAGGGTGTTTGGAAACATACAGAGAAGGTGCTATGGTCATGGACAGTCTTCGTGATTAGATGCAGGACTTCATTTAATATACTTTCCAGGACAGCACTGACATTTCTTGTCCATCCTCAGATGTTTAGGGAATCACATAATCATCAAGTTGGAAAAGACCTGAGAGTCCCAACCAGAATTGGTGAGGGATGTCACGAAAGCCTCTTTGGTATGCCAGTAACTCAGGGCAACTGGGATGGAGTCAATTCAATCCAATCGAACAGTGATTTACCAATTCCCATGGGCCAAGTGGTGGTGGTGGTTGTTGTTTGTCCTTCATTCTTGAAGAGGACCATGACATCCGAGAGGTGATGCCATGACATGCAAGTGAATTGAATTCCAGTGAGGGAGAGCTGTGCATGGTCACCAGCCTCACTCTCTCCTCCGGAGCCATCTGGGTCCAGTGGCCAGATATGGATCAAGATGACTGGAGGTGGCCCTTGTGGGCCAGGTGAGGCTATGCCAAAAAGACAAAGATAAAAGAACAAACAGTCCCCGCCCTCAAGGGGCTTACCTTCTCCTGAAGGTGAGGTGGGATGGGAACAACTCAAATGCAGATAAATCAGTGCAAACAAGATACAAAGTAATTACAAAGTGTGAGAAGCAGAGCAGCGTATCTGATAGGGAGACAGCCTTGAAGTCAGGAAAGTCTGGGAGATAGAAACCCTGGGTTCAAATCTCAGCTCTGCTACTTACTGCTAGTATGACCTTGAGGAAGCCACTTCAGTTCCCTAAGACCTCAGTTTCCTCATCTGTAAAATGGGCAGCGGGGTGTGTGTGTGTGTGTGTGTGTGTTTGTGTATAAATGACCTCCAAGATCCCCTTCCAGCTCTAATTCTGTAATTCTGTTTCTAGATTTCGTTAGGGGTTCCCTCCAGCTTGAATTCTGGGATCCTATGATTAGGTGGTCTCTAAGGTCTTTTCCAGATAGAATCCTATGACTGTAACCCACCCGATCTCTCAGTGCCCCTGAGTAGCTCTAAGACTATAAGCTATAGGCTAGTTACCAATGTGCCTTGGGAGAGGGAATCTCCTCACTGGGAGTTCCCCACATAGATGAGGTCACCTGTAAGGACCAAAAAAGTACAAAGAAAATTGGAGGGGAAGAGGGGGAGGGGGGGGAGAGAGAGAGAGAGAGAGAGAAGGAGAGGGAGAGGGAGAGGGAGAAAGAGAAAGAAAGAGGGGAGGGAGAGGGAGAGAATATGAATATATGTGTGTGTACAAGGAGAACTCCATGCACACACCTGGGCACTTGACAAAGCCTCCTCTATTTTTGGTCTCTAGACATGGGTGCCCCTGGGTTATGTACTGTTTGCAAGCAAAGGGGAATATTTCTGCTGGATCCTCAGGGTGTAGAACAAGTCCCATACCTGTATGGTGGTAAGGAAGTTATCAAGTTGGTGCAGTGGCTAGAAAGCACTGGACCTGGAATTGGGAAAGATTTGAGTTCAAATTGAGGCTTAGAAACTAGCTAGCTGTATGACCCTGGACAAGTCATGTAGCCTCTGTCTGCCTGAGTTCCCTCATTTTTAAGATGGAGATAACAGTAGCATCTACTTCTGAGGGTTGTTTGGAGGCTAAAATGGATGATATTTGTGAAACGTTTAGCAAACCTTAAAGTGCTCTATAAATGGTGGCATTATTAATAATCTTATCAACAATCTCCCAACCCCCCTTCTTCCCACATGCACTGGAGAGGGTCCTCCAGGGGAGTATGGGGCCTCAACTCTTTTCTAACACCTGCATCTAAATTAAAACACAACCAACATTTTGCCTAGGAGAAAGGCATTAGTCACTCAGACACGATCAGCTGCAGCAGCAGGCATAAACATACTGTGGAAGTGCAGCCCAATGAAGTCTGCATGACTAGACATTTCCTGGTCTCCCTCTGGCCAGATTTGGCATTTTATGGCCACTTTGGTCACAGCATCATCCCCCTTCTGAACTTTCACTGACATTTCTTAAAACAAATCAAATTAACACTTTTTGGATAGCTTTTGGGTATTTTTTCTGGCAAGTTCATGGATTGAGAATTGGAGAGGATTGGAGAAGCCACGTAATCCAACGACCTCATTTTTCAGATAGGGAGGTTGAGACTTGCCTAGGGTCACACAGCTAGTTAATGTCAGAGGTGGGCTATGAATACAGGTTCTTGTTCTCAAAAGCCACTGCTCTTTCCAGTGTACAAGGCTGCCTCCTCAGCACCTTCATTTCCAAACGTACATCTTCTCTGCTCCCCTCTTAAGCAAGCCATCTTTATGACAACAAAAAAAGGAAGAGAGGGAAGTTGTTCTGCATACCAACACATCCACAGAGCCTGATGGTGTCTGAACTGTTCCATACCCATAGTGTCCCACCTCTGCGAAGAAGTGGGGGAAGGGGAAAGAGTCTGGACCTATGTTTTCATTAATGTGGGCAACTCAAAGGTGAGGAAACTCTCTCTACCAAAGCAGGTTGGCCCCTTCTTTGCAACTTAGAAAGTTGTTTAAGTGACGTGTCCAGAGTCACACAGTTTGTGTCAGAATTGGGGCTCCAGGGTCAGTTCTCTGTCCACTATGCCACTGTGCTTAATGCCAAATGGCATTTTGGACCAAGGCTCTGCTGATGGGCTGTCCTTGATGACATTCAAGTGGATGTTCTCTTTTAGAACTAGGAAAGGATACTCTCCCACCAAACTCTCCTAGGACCACTTACTTGCATATAATTGGTGCTTCCTGGGTTACAAAGAATTTTCCCCAAAACAGACTTGTGAGGAAGGGAGGGCAAATGTTATTGCTCCAGTTTTCAAAAGGAAGAAACATAAGCTTAGAGGTTCAAGGAATCTAGTAGCTTCCTGTTGCTTATAGGCAAAGTCCTGAAGCCTACTTTGCCAGATTAATTTCCCATTACTCCTCTATGAATCACAACCTTCCATCTGTGCACCTGTAGGCTCTTCCTCTTGC
This sequence comes from Trichosurus vulpecula, assembly GCF_011100635.1. Classification (NCBI taxonomy): domain Eukaryota; kingdom Metazoa; phylum Chordata; class Mammalia; order Diprotodontia; family Phalangeridae; genus Trichosurus; species Trichosurus vulpecula. The sequence goes on along the minus strand of NC_050577.1, from coordinate 215,460,421 downwards.
TTGGAAGGTCCTCCCTTCTCTCAGAAGCTCCAGCTTATGTGCCATTTTCTAAGGGAAACCTGTCTTGCTCTCTCCTCAAATCAGTGTGTGTACGTGCATGTGCATTTGTGTGCGTGTGCGCGTGTGCGTACATGCATATGTGTGTGTGTGTGTGTATGAGTGATGTATATGTAGTCAGGAAGACCTGCGTTCAAATCCAGTTGTGAGTATGTCCTAGCTGTGTGGCCCTGGGCAAGTCACTTAACCTCCATTTACCTCGGCTTCCTTATCTGTAAAATGGGGATAATAATGCACCTACTTCCAGGGTTGTTGCAAGGATCAAATCAGATAATATTTGTAAAGTGCTTTGTAAACCTCGAAGTGCTTATGTAAATGTTGGGTGCTATTTCCACCATGTCAGGCTCCCTTTGTGGCCTCACCACTAGAAAATAGAAGAGCTGGGATCTGAACCCAGGTCTCCTGAATCTGAATTTGATGCTCCAGTCACTATACCACATTTCACTTCAATTTTCACCCTCCTAGAGGAAGAAGTAGGAATGGAACAGTGTAAACCATTTCCTTTCTGAAATGGAAGCAATGGAGAGAACTGTAAAGGTGCCTTAATGTAAGTGACCCATGGAAAATGGGTTCAGATTTTAGTGAGGAAGACTGAGGCTAAGGAGGGAAGAAAGGTGAAGTTGAAAGAGTTCTGGGGTCAGAGGCCCTGGGTCCAAATCCTCCCTTTGAGGCTTTCTATCTGTGTTGACCTCAGGGAAATCCCTTCCTGGGCCTCAGTTTACCCATCTGTAAAATATGGGCTTGTTCTATATAGCCCTGATGGGATATATATCTAGAGGCCATCTAGTTATAGGATTATAGAAAGGAGTTTTAAATCTTTGATTTTAGGATCCTAGGCTAAAGGTAGAAGAGATTTTAAAGACTGTTGAGCCCCACCCCCTCACTTTATAGACAAGGAAATTGATACTTAGAGAGGGTATGTCACTTGCCCAAGGTCACATAGCTCCTAAGTATTTGAGACAGAATTTTAATTCAGGTCTTCCAGACTCTGAGTCCAGCCCACAACCCCAAACTGCCTCTCTGAACCAGAATGGACTTCAAAACAAGGTTCTGCCTTGGCATGGTTTTTACAGACTGCATCTTGAGGTGAGCTGGGATCCTGGGAACAAGTGAAACAGACGTTATCAGGTTGGATGCTGATTTGACAAGAGGCAGCAATCTTTACTGTGGCACTTTCCCCTCCTTTTGCTTAGGAAAGATTGCCTTCTGAGACTATGTGCATGTTTTGGGGAACTAAGGAAACCTGCAGAGTCTGCTAAGCATCCCCTCCCACCTTTCCACCCCCAGCCCCAGTAAACACTGAAGTAGCACTGGCCTCTGTAGATGGGTCAGACTAGCACATTAGCAATACAAGTCTCCAGATGATAGTGGAGGAGGATGGCAAGTGGTAGCTGACCACCACTGCCCTGGGTAGCCTCATCAGCATCAGCCCCACCCTCGGCAACGCACCCAGCCTCCTTGGAACAATTTTCAAGGAGGTTTTGGAATCTAACAAAGACATTCACCTAAAAAAATGAGAGGACTCTTGATTTCATTCAATGCCCTGAAGAAGAGGCTGGTTGGCCAAATTTGTGGGGGCTCTGGGGATGATTCTGTGGCGCACTGGGTAGGAGGGGACTGGAGGAACTCTGAAGGTCCCAGCTGACACTGACAGTCTGTGGACCACGGTGTTGCCTTTTGTCTGGCACACTCAGATTGTCGTGGGTGTTTGGGAGAGAAATCTCCCCTCAGAAATAATAATGATGATAATTTACATATCTTTAACCCTGTAAAATTCTCCCTGCAGTAGTCCTGGAAGTGAATGAAATCTCTAGATCATAGATTTGGACCTTGGAGGCCATTTTGTCTAACCCCTTCATTTTTCATAAAGGGAAACTGAGGCCCAGAGTGATTAAGTGATTTTGTCATCAGCTACACACTTGCACAGAAAAATCGGCCCCTTCCACTGCTCTCTCCCCCTCCCCCCCCCCCACAAAAAATGCTCTAGAGTCTTCAAGGTAGAAGTCAATGACAATCATTATTTGGGCTACTGGCTCGTTTCAAATGATTTCCTTTTCATATGGGAAACAACAGAAGGAACTGCTGCTGGATGGAAAACAGGTTAACAGTTCAGGCACTTAGCTTTTAAGCAGTGCCCAGGGTCAGGAAGGCAGCCAGCTGAGTAAAGAATTCAGCTGGGAGATGCTTGGAGAGATTGGCTGGTTCCAGAGTTTAATCCCCAAACACAATTAGGTTCAGCCTTTAACAGTATCTAGAGTCTTCGGTGCTGGGTGCCCGTGGCCATCACAGATAGCACTTGGGGTAGCAGGATCCTGGTTAATTCAGAAACAACATGACCTTGCACTTGGACCCAGGGAGCCCTGGCTCCAACATTTTCTGATTCCAAGTCTAGCCCTCTATCCACTAGGCTACACTGCCACACACGTGGTAAGTATTGGAGGCAGAATTTGAACCTGGGTCCTCTGATTCCAAATCTCTTATGCAACGCTGCCTCCCAGGTTACCTCATTGTATTAGATAACTTCCTGTCTAGCTTGTACTACAGTTATTTGTGCATGTTTCACCTCCCCCCTCCTGCCCATTAGACTATAAGTCCTATGAGGGCAGGAATGGTGCCTGATTTAATCTTCACAGTTTTAGCATCTGTCACAGAACTAGCACTCAACAACTTAGTTGAATGAAATTAAACTTCATAATGTCTCTGAGGTTTTCCCCTTGGCTTCAAGAATGGAATTCAAGCCCACTTATCCTCCCATCCAACACCAGGCCACTCAGGTGTGATCGTTCCCTGTGAGACTTCCTCCTACTCCAGTCCTCCGTTCTCTGCCTTGACTGTTTCCTCATGGACAGTTACTGAGACAGCCTTCTAATTGTAAAAGCCAGACCCGGTATGCCTTGAATGGCAATTCTTGAATCAAAATCACATAGAGCAAAATATTTTCTACTTGAAGAGGACATCTCGGTTAGGATGATAACTTCCCTTAGCAGCTGTTCGGCTAGCCTCAGCATGTCAGTCTCCTCAGTGTGACCTCACTTAGGGGAGGGAGGGAAGGGGCGCCTACTTTGTAGTTTCCCCAGGCATCATGCCCAGGACCGGCTAAAGCTCTAGACAGCTAAAGGGCAGCCTCCAGGCAAACTCTGTAGGAAGCATGTGAAGTGTGACCTACATTTAAGGATTTAAACACGAGCCATTAGAGCAGCTCAGCAAACCGTCAGGTTTTAGGAAGAGAACTTTAACTAAGAATTAGGAAGATGATACATGGCTATATTTCTCCAGAAGCGTGGAGATGAAACTGAGTTGACAAGACTGGAATGACTACTGTGGATCCTCCAAGTTTCTCACAAAGATTGAAAGGCAGGCTTATGATTAGACCAAGTGATGTTGGAACCTAATGGTGGAAAGTGCTGGGTTTGGAGCTGGGGGGGGGCGTGGTCTATAGTCACTTTGGTCACATGTTAGCTTTGGGACCTTAGGCAAATCACTTGGCTTCTCTGGGCCTCAGTTTTCTGATTTGTAAAATGAACAGGTTGGATTAAATGGCCTCCGAAGGCCTTTCCAGCTGAAAATCTATGACCTAGAGATTTCATTGGCTTCCAGGGCTGTTACAGGGTAAAAGGTATGTGAATTATCATCATTATTATTCTGAGGGGAGAGTTTTCTTCTGATCATATTTCTCCCAGGCTCCTTGTTCCCTCCCCATTCTTGCTAAGTCTGGTTCCCCTATTCACCTCGCCCACATCTCAGAGTAAAATAACTTTGTTACTGTGCCCAGCATAGTCACAGAATTCATCAATATTGCCCTGGTTCTACACGTCACTCTCCAAGGTACTAGTAAGAAACTAGACTTGATAGGCTAAGATTGTAAAATGTAAAACGCTGCCTGAGGTTTCTGGGCATCAAAAATCTTAGTGAATTCCATTACAGTTCCTATAGAGATGGCCAGGGCCTGCATGCTGACTGCTGAGACCTTCCAGGGCATAGAATGCCTAGTGACTGCTTGGTATTGGAAAGAATTTGCAGATTTTTTTTTCTCATGCCTGCTAAGGTTTATCGCTTTAGGCTTCATACCAAAGAGATTGTCATCCACTGGCTTAGTAAGAGACTCTGAAAAGAGGGCAAAACATAGCCTGCTGAATCACCCAGCACTGTTTTCTCAAATTTCCTGGCACTGTGCTCTCCTATCCCGACCAAGCCACTTTTATGAAAATTGACAAGGCCGCAGCTCAGGATGGCAGGGCATAGGCAACTCACGAAAGAAGTGGGGCAGTCGGTGTTTGGGAAAAATACTCTTGACTGTACCTGCAAGGAATGCTATTACTAGTTTTGGGGATAGAGAGCATATGCAGGGGGGAGAAGCTGATGCATTCCAAGATGCTCAGAAAGAATATATAAGAAAAGATTGAATCCTAATGGAATCTGCAGGAAAATTCTCATTAAGTAGGAATATATCTTGTAAATACATATAGGTACATGTAGATATATAATTGACCAACATTTATTAAGTGCCTATTATGTGCCAGGCACTGTGTATACAGGTATGCATGTGTATATACACATATATGTGTATGCATGTATACATATACATGTATATGTGTATGCATGTATACATATACACATATATGTATATAAGGCAGTTAGGTGGCACAGTGGATAGAGTGCTGGCCCTAGAGTCAGGAGGGCCTGAGTTCAGACCCTTATTAGCTGTGTGACCCTGGGCAAGTCACTTAACCCTGCTTGCCTCAGTTGCCTCATCTGTAAAATGAGCTGGAGAAGAAAATGGCAAACCCCTCCAGTGTCTCTGCCAAGAAAACCATAAATCAGATCATGAAGAACCAGACACGATCATCAACAACAAAAATGCGTGAATATATGCATATGTATGTGTACACACATCTGTTCATAGATTTACAACTTGAAGGGACTTTAGAGGCCATTGAGTCCAATCCTTCCCATTTTACAGATGAGGAAACTGAGGCCCAGGGAGGTTAAATGACCTGTCCAGGGTCATGTAGCTAATAAGCATTTATGGACAGAATATTTTGTCTCCTGAGAATGTCATATCCTTAAGAGTATGGATTTCTGTTCTCTCCCTTCTGTCTTTGTGTCCCCAGATCCCTGTACAGTGCCTGGTATACAGTAATCACTTAATAAGTGCTTGTTGCTTGAATGTGTAAGAAAAAGTAGGGGTGTTTTAATAAAAGTCTGGATAACTGGAGGCTAAAGGGGCAACCCTTCTTTATTTTTACCCTCATTGTTGGAAATTTTTCTAAAATGTGTTTTTTTTTCCCTTTGTCACACGGCAAGTGGCCTCTCTTTTAGGGCCATCTTGTATTCATTTGGAATATGTTGTCTGTCTCACTAGAATGTAAGATCCTTGAGGGCAAGGAGTGTTTCATTTCTGTGTTGGTATCTCTAGCACTTAGCATAGGTCCTGGGCACATAGAAAGGTTTTAATAAAAGCTGTTGAATGACCAGCTACTTGTTATGGGATAGAGGAAAGGAGGATTTATGGAGAAATGACTGACTTGTTAAAAAGAAGGAAAAATAAAAAAACGTATTTGTCTACTTCCCTGCCTTAGGACATAGAGTAAGGCTCATTAAAAAAGGAAAAAGATTTCTGTAGGCATGGAAAATGCTATAGTACTGAATAGAGTATCCGTCCTTCTCAACATAAATGATGATTATATTAGATTGTAGAAAGGTTCTATGGCCTAGTGGAGAGAGCTAGCCTTGGAGCTGAGAAGACCTGGGTTTGAATCCCTCCTCTGACATAGACTGTCTGTTTGACTCTGGATAAATGACTTACCTTCTCAGTACTCTATAGGCATAAATTGCTGGTAAGGTGCCAACCTCTATTAGTAGAAGGGGGTTCCTCACTTGGGAGTTCCCTATGCCAGTGAAATCACAGGTCTAAACTCTAAACCTATCAGAGCAGAGTTATATTAGGTGTAGAAGATTGGGCTGATTGTGTATTCACCTCAGAATACGGTATTTCTCATTCCTGGACAAAGGTGGGAAGTTTTGACTCTGGTAGGTCAATGGATCCATGATCTCATGGTGACTGTGACTGTTCCCTGCATGCTTTTGACTTGTTCATGTTTTTTTCCCCTCAACTCTTCCATTTGTTCAGTCATGTCTGACTCTCCATGACCCCATTTGGGGTTTTCCTGGCAAAGATACTGGAGTGATTTGCCATTTATTTCTCCAGCTCATTTTACAAATGAGGAAACTGAGGCAAATAGGGTTAAGTGACTCATCCAGAGTGAGTCTGCTAGTATTGAGAAGCCAGATAGGAACTCAGGTCTTCCTGACTCCAGTCCCATTGCTCTATCCACTGCACCACCTAGCTGCCCCTAACTCTTCCATAGAGGATTTTATACAACCTGTTGGATGTTTTCCTCTGTATCACAGACCCAGAGTTGGAAGGGACCCCAGAGGCCCTCTAGTCCAGCTCTCTCATTTTCCAGACGAGGAAACTGAGGCCCATGGGGTGGTTAAGTGATTTGCCCCAGATCACACAGGTAGGATTTGCATCCAGGTCCTCTGTCTCCAGAGCCAGTGCTCTTCCCATGGTACCTCTGATAATTTTTCAAGAGATTTAGTGTGATACTTAGTCCATCTGTCACTCTTTACTCTGGTGACACAGATCTTTCCCCAATCATCTATGTCATAGAATGCCAGAATTTTGGAGTTGGAAAGGATCCCAGCGGCCATTGAGTCCAACCACACACAGAGAAGAGTCCCCTTGATGGTATAACCAACCAATGGCCATCAGACGTCCATGTGAGGACCTCCAGGAGAGAAGCCAGTTTCACCTCTGGACAGCTCTAGCTGTTAGAAAGCCCTTCCTTCTATCAAACCTAAATGTGCCTCATGGCAGCTGCTCCCCTTGGCTCTTCGTTCTGTGCTCTTCACTGCCCACATCTTGACGGCTCCTTGCATTTATGATCATTCTCTTTCCCATCACAGAAATGACCATCACAGATTTCTGGGTTATGCTAATTGTGTCGTGATGAACCTGGGCTTCTCTTATAATAAGAGCAGAGATCTCTGGCACACTGGAGAATTAGGAAGATCTTAGGGACACCTACTAGCCATGTGACCACAGAGAAGCCTCTCTACTCCTCTGACCCTCCCTGTTTATAAAATGGGTATATCCCCCATAACACAGCACTTGGTCACCACATATATATATATTATATATACACATATAAATATTACTGTTATTACACATAACTATTATAATTATAACTATTATTATACAATAACTATTAAATAGTATTTCTTCATAATTTGATAATGACTTCTACATTGCCCCCCTCCAAAAAATGGACTTGAAAGCATTGTTATCATCTTGAGCTGACTCCAAAGATATGCGAGGAGAGGGAAGATAAGCTGGCAATTATAACTTTGAGCAGAGATCATCTTGAATTTATATAGTTAAGGTTACAGATTCATCCATTGTTTCATTACTTCTCAAGTCATAGACTTTCAACCAGTCTCCTTGTTTTCATCCTTTCTCCACTTCTAATCTGTTCTCTCTACAGTACCGCAGCAGGCACAGCAATCTTCTGAAAGCATGAGGTAGAACACAGCCATTCCCATTTAGTGGCTCCCTAGTGCCTACAGAATTAAATGAACTCCTTCCCTGGTTGGGATCAGTTGCCTACAATCCAGTTCCAGCCTACCTTCCTGACCTTTCTCACACTGCTTTCTGCCTTACTCTTTCTTTATATTTGAGCCGAATTGGAATCCTAGCAGTTCCTGATTTCTCGTTGCCCCTTCTCCATCCCTGGATTTTGATAGGCCATCCTCCCATCCTGGCATGCACTCCTTCCATTCAGTCCACAAGCATCATGCTAAGTTCTGGGGATACTTGTTGAAATCCTTATCATCTTTTAGGGTCAAGCTTGGGTGCCACCTTTTCTATCACACCTGCCTTGGGTCTCCAAACCATCTCTCCAGTCCTCTGATGACAGTGATCTTTCTCAATTTTTCTTAATCTTTTTAAAATCTTAATCAATTTTTCTTAATTTTCTTCAAATCTTTCCTTTGTCCCTATCAAATCCTGCCATATACTAGCCTTATTTGTGTACATGTTTGGGCTTTGTTATTAGATTGTAAATTCCTTGAGGGTAAGAAGTGACTCTTATCACCTTTGGATCCCCCATGTGCCTGATACATATTATGCACTTACTAAATCACTAAAAAAAATAGTATCACAGCTTTAGGAGACTTCAGAGGCCACCTAGTCCAACCTTCTATCTTACAGAGGAGGAAATAGGCCAACGGAGGTGGCATCACTTGCTTAGGGTCATGCAGCTATTAAGTATCTGAAGTTGGATTCATGGGAACCTAGATTTAGAGCTCAAAAGGATCTTAGAAGCTATAGTGTTGAATCCCCTAATTTTACAGATGAAGAAACTGAAGCACGGATAGGCTAAGTGACCTGTTCAGAGGCTAGATATTTTAATTCAACTTTATAGATGAAGAAAGGGAGGCAGTTAAAGTTTGAGGGACTCACCCAATTTAAGGCATTAGATCTAATCAACACGAAGCTCTTCTATTTTTAAGACTGTCCACCTAGGGGAGAATGTGCCAGAACATGCCATAAGCAAAGCTAAAAATTGCACTAAGAATTTTGGGCCATGCCGTATTTTAAAGAATAAATAGTTTTCTTAATATTTTGGTGCTTCTATGGCTCCAGGAAAGGCATGGACCAATAGGGGGCAGCCTGGTGCAGTGTAGAGTGAGAAAAACCTGGGTTCTAATCCTGCCTCTGATTCTTGCTAACTATGTGACTCCGGGACAGGTAATTTCCCTTTTCTTAACCTCAGTTTCCCCATATCTAAAGTAAGAGAGCTGCTATTTGATGGCCTCAGAGATCCCTTCCAACACTAAACCTAGGAACCTATGATATTTTTAATCCAGCTTGTCTTTCCATTCCCTTGCAGTGCAGATAGGAGACAGGAATGCTTTTAGCAAGAGGGAGATAGTGAAAATCCTTCCTGCCTGAAACAGGCAGCTCTACTGAATTCCTTCCTTCAGAGGAATCAGGATAATATTTCACTGCTTTGTTCTGGTCAGGACCTTTTGTGTCAAAACTGACATTCTTTTCATTCATTCAGTAAACATTTATAAAGTGCCTACTATGTGCCAGGCACGGAGCTAAGCACTGGACTTTTTGATTTCATTGGTCATAGGGGACTCTTGGTGATAAAGCTCCTCCTCCCAGTTCAGGTTGGCACTTGCCTCCCAGCTTCTAGTCTCTCTCCGAGAACAGAATGCTGAGAGGTGAAGTGACTTTGCCCATGTTCCTACAGCTAGTCCATATCAGATGTGGGATGCCAATGCATGTCTTCCTGAATCCAACCCAACTCTCTTGCCACTGCCAGGACCGCTTTTTTGTTAACATTTGTTTCACTAAATGTGGTCCCTTTTATATATAAGATCCCACTGAGAATGGCTGGAGGAGGGAGATGGGGAATGATGTCCTTCATGCACAGCCAGCCGCCATCATGACAATTCTTCAAACAAAGCCCAACCTCCTGGTGCACCTTGCCCTGCTGGCTGCTAAATTTTTCCATCGCAAGGGAATGGAAAGACAAGCTTGATAAAAAATATCAAAGTCAGAAAGGGTGACGTTTATTCTGAGGATTAGCAAAGTGAGAATTAACAAGGGTCTTGCTGCAAAGTCACATCTCTTCAGTGTTGGGTTTTTTTGAGGGGAAAAATAATCTTTTTTTAATGCTTCAGTTACCCTGAATGTAGCTCTCTCTAGAGCTTGAGAGAACTAGATATTCCCATAATAGGATGCGTCTGAATTATTTCTCATCCAGTGAGCATAGTTTTATTTATGGGAAATGAGCTCAAGGATTATCAAAAAGAATTGACTTGGGGTAGCTAGGTGGTGCAGTGGATAGAGCATCAGTTCTGGAGTCAGAAGGACCTGAATTCAAATCTGGCCTTAGACACTTGACACTTACTAGCTGTGTGACCCTGGGCAAGTCACTTAACCCTGATTGCCTTGCAAAAAAAAGAAAAAAAAAGAATTGACTTGTTGACATATACTTTAGGAGAGTCATAGTCTCCTCTTTCTGGCTACTTCCTCTAGGGATGCAGAGAATAGCTCCTTCACTCCTTATCAGGTGGTTTTTGTGTGATGTGTACAAGCAGTTGGATCACTTGGTGGCCACGCTTCAGGCTGGATTAAGCCAGGCAGCATGGAATGTCAAACTAAGAGGCATGATGTTGGCCACTTCCTCCCTATGAGACCTTAGGCAAGTCTCTTTACCTCTCTGGACCTCAGTTTCCTCATTCGTAAAGTGAAAGAGGTAGACTAAATCGCTTCTAAGTTCCCTCCCAGACCTAGATCTTTGGGTCTATGTGAGGTCAGTGCTATTATATTTTTATACATGAGTAAACTCAAGTTCAGAGAAATGACTTGGCCAGTCACACAGCTAGTAAGCATTCAAGCCCAGGTCTTCCCAGCCTTATCCACAATGTTGTGCTGCCTTGTCTCTCTCCCTCTCTCCCTCTCCCTCCCTCCCCCCCATCTCTCTGTCTCTCTCTGTCTCTCTCCCTCTCTGTCCTTCTCTCTCTCTCTCTCTCTCTCTTTCTCTCTCTCTCTCTCTCTCGCTCCCTCTTGCTCTCACTCTTTATCCCCATCTCTCTCTCTGCCCATCTCTCTCTCTCTCCCCATCTCTCTCTGTCTCCTCTCTCTCTCTGTCTCCTCCTTCTCACCTTCCTCTCTCCCTCTCTCTTCTCTCCTCTCTCCCCATCTCTCCCCCCCTCTCTCCCCATCTCTCCTCTCTCTCTTTCTCTTTCTTCTCCCTCTCCCTTTCTCCTTCCTCTTCCTCCCCTTCCTCTCTCTTTATGTCTCTCTCTCTCCCCATCTCTCCCTCTCTCCATCTCTCTTTCCTTCTTTTTCTTTGTCTCTCCTCTCTCTGTCTCTCTTTGTCCCTTTCTCTTTCTTCTCCCTCTCCCTTTCTCCCTCCTCTCCCTCCCCTTCCCCCCCTCTCTCTCCCTCCCTCCCTCTTTCTCTCTCCTCTCTCCCCCCCTTCCCCGCTCTCTCTGTCTCTCTTTTCTCTCTCGCTCTCTGTCTCTTTCTCCCTCTCCCTCCCTCCCTCTCTCCTTTTCTCTGTCTCCCTCCCCATCTTTCCCTCCATCTCTCCCCATATTTCTCTCTTCTTCTTTCTCTTTGTCTCTCCTCTCTTTCTTCTCCCTCTCTTTCTCCTTCCTCTCCCCCTCCCTCCCTCTCTCTTTCTTCCTCCCTCCCTCTGTCTTTCCTCCCTCTCCCTTTCTCCTTCCTCTCCTTCCCCCCTTCCCCCCTCACTCCCTCTCTCTCCACCTCTCTCTCTCTATCTCCTCTCTGTCTCTTTCTCCTCCCTCTCCCTTTCTCCTTCCTCTCTCTCTCTCCCTTTCTCTCCCCTTGTCCACCCTCTGTCTCTTTCCCCTTCCTCTCCCTCCCCTTCCCCCCCTCTTTCTCCTCCCTCTCCCTCCCCTTCCTGTCTCCCTCTCTCTTATCTCTCCCTCTCTCTCTTTGTCTCTCTCTTTCTCTCTTTCTTTTCCCTCCCCCTTTCTCCTTCCTCTTCCTCCCCTTCCTCTCTCTCTATGTCTTTCTCTGTGTATCTCTGTCTCTCTCTCTCTCTCCCCTCTCTTGCTCTCCCTCTTTTCCTTTGTCTCTCCCCTCTCTCTGTGCCTTTCTCTTTCTTTCTTCTCCTTCCTCTCCTCCCCTTCCTCTCTCCCTCTCTCCTTTTCTTTCTCTCTCCTGCTCTCTCTCCCTTTCTCTCTCTCCCTCCCCATCTCTCCCCTCTCCCCATCTTTCTTTCTCCCTCTTTCTCTTTGTCTCTCCTCTCTCTCTTCTACCTCTTTCTCCTTCCTCTTCCTCCCTCCCCCCTCCCTCTCTCTGCACCCACTCTCCTCCCCCTCTCTGCTCCCTCTCTCCTCCCTGTCTCCTTCCCTCCCTCCCCCCCCTCTCTCTTCCCCCCCCCCTCTCTCTCTCCCCTCTCTCCCCCTCTCTTCCTCCCTCCCTTCCTCCCTCCCTCTCCCTCCTCTCTCTCTCTCTTCCCCTTCCTCTCCTCCCTCCCTCATTAGAATGTAAGCTTCTTGTGGGTAGGGTTTATTGATTGATAGGACTCAGCTCATGTGTTTGATTATAAGGCTAGACTGCTTATGTTACCTCATGCTAATAAAGAGATAGAGATACAAATACAGATGTGCACACACAAATGGCCATGGCACTTTAAATACATGCATTTATACACTGTGACACAATAGACAGGAAGACCCGGGTTAAGATGCCCACCTCTGACTAGCTCTATGACCCTGGTTAAGTCCCTTAATATTTGTCTGCCTTAGTTTCCTTACTGTCAAATGGGTATAATGTTAGCACCCATTTCCCAGGGTTGTTGTGAGGATCAAATAAGCTAATTGTAAAATGCTTAGCATAGTGCCTGGCACACGGTAGCAGCCAAATAAGCTTGTTCCCTTTCCTTCCACTCCCCTCTTTGTTCCTCCAGGCAACACTTTAAGATTGCAAGTTACAAAAAAAGTGCTGACCTCTATAAGCAGTGGGAGTTTTCTTACCAGGGACTTCCTTGTACTAATGAAATCCCGAGTGTGATCTCTGCCCATAGCCTTAGAAATCAGGAAATAATGTAGACAGAGCACATTGCAACTTTTAGAGTGTTAATACACTCCGGTTATTGTGATTAGGGGTGGTATATTCATTTATGCACATAATGCACCTATCAGTTGGCTTTGGTGGTAACAAGAGATATCAGAAGAGTGACCTACAAAATGTCCATGGACTCTGCTAGGCAGCGAGCAGACTCTCTAATGAACCACATTTTCTTTTATAATAATCCCTCTCTGATTTAAGGATGTGATCTGGCCATTAGGCTGTGAATTTCTTCACAATTCCCCATCAGGAGCCATGTAAGAGACTTCTACAGATGTTTATTTAAAAAGGCTTTAAAACTTGGACTGAATATATAGCTGCCCTACATAAAGATAGGAAGTCTCTGGTCAAAGAGGAGAAATGGGGGTTTAAAAAAATTTTTGGGTGGTAAGCAAAGCCTGTCTCATCTTTAAAGATTGCTCAAAGGCCCAGGTCCAGGCTTGACACCTTTGCAGGGATTTTGGGCAAGAGCCAAAGTATGGTTTCCCCAATGATTATTGAAATGGTGGATTTCAGCTGGGTGGAGGGGAAGGGAGGGGGAGAAAAGGGCAAAGCTAAAGTTTGGAGCTTCTAGAACATTCTGGCCAGTTTCCTACCTTTATGTAGTTCACAGGGCTGAGCTTTAAGATTCAGGAAGCGTTTTCCCAAGGGGTGGGTGACATGAGTATTTGCATCTGCACTTTACAAAACAGGAAACTGAAGTCTAGAACATTTAAGCCACCAGCCCAAGTGTCATGAGCCTTTCCAGTAATAATACTAGTTGGTATTTAGAGAGTGCTTGAAGGTTTGCAAAGCACTTTACATATGCTGTTTCCTTTGAGCCTCACAACCATCCTGGGAAGGAGGTGCCATTATTATCCCCATTTTATACATGAGGAAGCTGAGGCTGACAGAGGTTCAGTGACTTGCCCAGCATTGCATAGCTAGTAAGTGAATAAGGCAGGATTTGAACTCAGGTTTTCTTGTCTACAGTCCAGTTGTAATACCTAGTTGCCTCCACTAATTTTTTTTTTATTTGAGAAGTTAATTTTTCTCAATTACATATAAAATAATTTTTAACATTTGTTTTTTAAAGTTCCAATAATCTGCAAAAACTGGTACATTTACATTGGGCTTACAAAGGATTTTACACACATGATCTCATTTGATTCTATCAGCTCTGTCAGGGAGACATTGTTATATGAGTAGGTAAGTTTCTCCTCCTCCTCTTCCTCTTCCTCCTCCATAACTTACAGTGACTTGTGATTTTATTGGCTGAGGGAATTGCTGATCAAGAAATTCCCTCTCCTGGTGCCAATCAGTACCTTCTCTGCAATTTAGAATCTTAGTTGTCTAGAGCACTGAGGTTAAGTGACTCACCCAGGGTCACACAATCACCATGAGAGGCACACCTTTAATCCACCTCTTCCTAACTCTAAGACCAGTATTCTGTTTATTAAAATGAGGGGTTCCTAACCTGGGGATTAACCCTGATGGATCGATTTCAGGGGGTCTGTGAGCGTGTTGTTCTAAAGAATATTTTGATAACTGGGGGCCATTGCCAGTGTCTTGACTTTTGTCTTGCCACTGGATTTTGATGACTCTGGAAGAAAGTGAGGCTGATGTCTGTGTCTCACTTAAATCCAGTTCATGAGCGAGTCAAGGTGTTGCTCTTGAAATGTCATTGGTCCTCTTTGAGAGTGAAGGATGAACAACATTTTGATAACTATTTCAGCTATAACTGGTTTCCTTTGCAATCCTACATATTTAAAAATGCTACTATGAGAAGAGAGACTGTTCTAGCTTCACCAGATTCCAAATGGCTCCATAACACGGGAAAAGCTATGGACCACTGTGACTTCATAGATCTGACATAGGGAATCCCCCTCTATCAATGCAGGTTGCATCTTCCTAGGGCATTGTTGGTGCAATCAGTGTCATACATCCAGCATGAGAATCAAGAGTGGAATTTGAACCCAGGTTTTGCAGATTCCAAGATTACCTCTCAACCAGTTAAATGGCATAAGGGAACCCTAGTGGCTTAATTTGATCTCTCTTTAGATCCACTGTGAGGAAAAAGAAGTACACGAACACTTAAGCAATGGATTGGTTTTTTTTGAAGCTAAAACCTGTGACCTTAGTACAGGGATTGCTATGTTTGGTCAGGAAGTTAAGTAGAGTCAATGTCAAGTGCCTCTTAATGGAGATCTCGGTGTAATTACAGTGAGGTCACCATCTGAGATGTGCAAGGTTTCTGGGTGAAATGCTTTTTTCTTGTTAACATCACAGCAGGGAGCTGAAGCTCTGCTCTGGGGCAAGGCAGCGGGCCAACTTTTGACCATCTGGAGCCAGTTCCTGAGAAACCACCACCCTGGCCTGGCTTTTCTTGAAAGGGGATGGAAAGAAAATGGCCAAATTTCCAGCTGAGATGTCAGAGGAGAGGTAAGCTGGAAACATGCACGAACATACACACATCTGGGGAGGGAGACAGAGAGACTGAAACCTCATTGTCTGCAAATTAAACAACTGCATTTCAGGGAATGGCAGGATCTGACTAATTGCTTAATTTGCCAGGTTTAATGGGGTTGTGAACAGGAGGGAGGGAGGAGAGAATTTATCCTTTTGTGGATTGAATGGAGCTACTTTAATTAATGCATTAATAGGGCAAAGTTCTTCTGAGGGAATTCTTGGTGTGGGGAGTCCCTCAGCCTATAAGACATATAACCTCTCTGTGGTTTAGGAGATGAGTGAATTGTCCTAGGATTATATTTTTTAAAAAATCTGATTTGTTTGATATAGGGAACCAGTAAGGAAAATTTCTCTATAATGCAGAGCCACAGCTGCTTTGCCATTTAGAGAACTGTCCAGGTCATTGACATGTTAAAGTGACTTGCTTTTCCAGGGTTCCACAGCATATGGGCAGCTAAGTGGTACAGTGGATAGAGTGCTGGGCCTGGAGTCACGAAGACCTGAGTTCAGATCTGGACTCAGACATTTACTAGCTGTGTGACCTTGGGCAAGTCACTCAACACTGTTTGCCTCAGTTTCCTCATCTGTAAAATGGGTTGGAGAAGGAAATAGCAAACCACTCCGGTATCTTTGCCAAGAAAACTCCAAAAGGGGTCAGAAGAGTTGGACATGACTAAAAATGACTAAATAACAGTAACAGTCATCTCCTTCTTAAAAAAAGAGAAACAGCTTGAGGTGTGTGTGTGTGTGTGTGTGTGTGTGACATGTCTTAACCCCTCACTCAGTACCCTGCCCACCTTCTCTGATCCTCAGAGATTTCCATTTTAAGAGAGGAGCTTGGCAATAAATCTCTGATGGGTAGGATGTGTGTAGGAGACTCCTTTTGAGGTGGGAAAAGGTCTTGATACCATCCCTGTGCCCCATACAAAGAGGGGGGCACCAACTTTTTAAAGGCCTACTTAAGAATTCCATAAGGACTTAATAAATTTAGGAATTTAACTTCATCATTACCCAAGTTGAAGGAAAGCAGAGTTGTACAAGGGCTCGGAAGGATAAAAATGGAGAAAGAGAGATGGCTGAGGACACATACCTTCTGTGTCCTTAGAAAATCCAACAGCTCAGGGTTCTCAATAATAGAGCATTTATATAATGCTCTTAAATTGCTTTACAAATATCATCTCATTTAATCCTCACAACAACTCTGGGAGGTAAGTGCTATTTTAATCATCCCCACTTTACAGATGAGAAAACTGAGACAGGCAGAGGTTAAGTGACTTGTCCAGGGTCACACACCTAGTAAGTGTCTGAGATCATATGTGAACTCAAGTCTTCTGACTCAGGTCCAGTTCTCTGTCTCCTGTGCTGGATGGCTTTCTCCTTCACTGAGAAAAAAATTTCCCCATCCTTTATATTCCATGGTATAGTGGAAAAGGAGGTTGAACTTGGGCAATTGATACCTGAATTCAAATCCCACCTCTGCTCAAACTGTGTGAATTTGGCCAAGTCATCTAACCTCTACCTGTGTCAGTTTCCTCACTGCAAAATAAAGGGGTTGGACTAATTGGCCTCTGAGGTCTGTGAGCCTAGGAACCTTTAATAGATTTCGTTCAGAGTGCTATAGAACCCCTTCCAGAATGAGCATACGCCTTAGCAAGCCAGCTTTTGTTGTCGTTGCTGGCATTTGGTTTTACTGGGATTAGACAACCTCAAACAATGAGTACTGTAGGAAGCAATGAAAGCGATACTTGCTTCCAGCTGGACTTTGGAAAACAGATGTTAAGAGGAAGGAGCCCTCCGTGGTGTAAGAGGAGGGAGCTATCCGTGGTACTAAAGGCAGGGATTTGTTCAGCCAAAAAGTTTGGGCAGTAAAAGAAGAAACATAGGACTCCTGAAACTCATGAGTCTGGTGTGTGTGTGTGTGTGTGTGTGTGTGTGTGTGTGTGTGTGTGTGTGTGTGTGATGCATGCCTATAAGAAATTTACACTGATTTGAGGAGGAAAGTTTTTGTCTCCTGCCTAAGTCCCAACCTGCAGTGCATGTGGGTGTAGTACCTGGCAAAGCAGTTCTGTTACTCAGACGGACTTTCAAAGCCCCAGGACTCACCACATCAAAAGCTGTGAAGACGTGGCAGTAATGGTGATTCGATTTCAAGTCTTTTGTGATATATGCAAATGTAGAGAGATCCTCAGGATCCTGAGCAGCACAGGAGATGTTCCGGATTTCGTGCTCAGCAATAATGTTCTGGAAGAAAAAAAAGACACATTTCCAACCTTTTCTTTTTTTCAGTCATGAGAACAAAAGGCTCTTAAATGAAGTGGGCAGTAGTATTAACCTTTTATGCTGAAATTATTTTACAATATCTCAACCAACCCAAGCATTTATTAAGCAACTAGTATATGCAAATCACTGTTGGGAACAGGGATACAAAGACAAAATTAAAAATGGTCCCTGCCTTCAGTGAGCTTACCTTCTATTGGGAAGATATAACTTGTAAACATAAATATAATAATAGCATTTTTATAGAATTTTAAGCTTTGCGAAAGTATTCTACAAATACTGATCTCATTATGCATATAATATATATCCATTATATGCATATTACTATATAGTCATCATATAATATGTGGTATATGTAATATATTCATTAGCATAATGCCTGGCACATAGTAGCTGCTATATAAATTTTAGCTATTATGATATTATTACATAAATATATATATACGGCTGTATCTAGGCATGCCTGTATATGTATAAATTCATTAGCACCAATGCCTGGAAAATATAAATTCTAGCTATTATAATAATATTATTACATATATGTGTATATATACATGTGTATGTGTGTATCTATGTATGTATATATGTACATATCTATAATTCATTAGCACAGTCCCTGGTAAATAGTAGATGCCATCTAAATGACAGCTATCATTGTATCATTGTTATGCATTTATATAATATATATGATATACACATATGGCATAGCTATATCTATGTTCTCTATCTACCTACCTCTCTCTCCCCCACTGTTCCCCCTGGCTCTTTCAGGAGGAGTGAAAGAGTACTAAGGGATCACCCATGGGTGCTGGTATATCTTAAAAGAAGCTAGAAATTCTGAGGTGTGGCAGTAGGGAGGGAAGGCATTCCAGGCATGAGAAACAGCCTGTGCAAAGGCCTAGAGATGGAATATGAGCTCATGGGAGAAGCAAGTGGGACAGTTTGACTGGAGGGTAGAGTGTCTTTATATGCAGTAAATCTGGAAAGATTTAGATTATTCAGGGTTTGGAACTCCATGCTGAGGAGTTTACCCTAAAGGCAATAGGGAGCCATTGAAAGTTCTTGAATAGCATCTATACAAGTTCAGGCAAAAAAGGATGACAGGAATGAAATGGAAATGATAAGAATGAAAGCTCTTTGAGGGTAGGGACTGTCTTTTTTTTGTCTTTATCTCCAGTGCCTGACATGCCAACGTTTTGAATTGAATTGCATATTTTCGATTGATTTTGAACTCCTGAAGATAGCAGTTCCCCAGAGCCTAGAGCATCTGTACAGCATTCACTCTGCAGCAAACATTCCCAGGCACTGGCTGGAAATGCTTCTTTTATTGTGGTGCCTCAAAGGTGAACTCTGAAAGCCCCCAAGTTCACGTAAAATCCATCTCTGCCATCTTAGAACAGCATCTTTGCCTTCTTAACCCTTGTCATCTCTCAAAAAAGTCCCTGTGCTTCCTGTACCCAGATTACTTGCTAATTGCACAATCTGAAATAAACTTTTGGCAGCTTGCCATTAGGGAGGAGCCTGCCTGTTGGCACCTAAAAATAGTTTAAAAACATCTGTCTGCTGCCAGCAGCACCAAGGAACACTTCATGTTCTGCACACAGAACAGCTGCATTGGTGGAGGAACAATTAAAGAATTAACTACATTAAAAATAATAAATTAAGGTGTCTTTCATCTTGGCACTGAATCGGCAAGCTACAGAAGTGCTGCCTGTCAAAATGAGTTCAAAAAAGCCAGAGTCCTCCAAGCATGGAACATCCTCTTCCAAGAGTCTCAGAAGTACCACAGAAGGTCACAGCCTCATTCTGTTGTTCCCGTCAGCCCTCAGTGACAGGCAAATGGGACAAAAAAAAGCATCATGTGAGTTTATGAGTGAACATTTTATTTATTTATTTTTTTTAAAACAGAGTGGTTGCTACTGGTGAAGTCTCTAAGGTTGTCCTCCTCCTTCCCATTGGATGCTACTGACACAGTGGCAAGCTGGTGCCTCTTGCATTGATTTCACCTTCCTAGGACAGAGTCATGCTGGCAATATAGAGACAGCATGATGCAGAGGTTAGAGCCCTGGACATGAAGTCAGGAAGACTTGGGACCCAATCCCGTCTCAGATGCCTCTTAGCTGTGTGACCACAGGCAAATGACTTGATCTCTCCGTGCCTCAGTGTCATCATCTATAAAAACAGCACCTGCTTCCCAGGGTGGTTGTGTGGGCTGTTAAGTATTATCTAAATGTCAGTTATCATAGGAAAGTTCTTTTAAAAACATTTCTTATTTTTAGCAATATGGAAAAGGACAGGGGGATAAGGCCTGGGCTTATGGTTTCATTGGTAAAAGGTGCTCTTGGGTGAGGAAACTTCTTTTACCAATGCAAGTCAATACCTTCTCTTGCAACTTATAGTCCTAGAAAGGTTTCTAGAGCTTGTTTTTTCAGTTGTTTTCAGTCATGTCCAATTCTCCTTGAGCCCATTTGGGGTTTTCTTGGCAAAGATACTGGAGGGGTTTGCCATTTCTTCCTCTATCCCATTTTACAGATGAGGAAACCACAGGAAACAGCGTTAAGTGACTTGCCAAGGTCACACAGCTAGTAAGTGTCTGAGGCTGGATTTGAACTCAGGAAGATGAATCTTCCTGACCCCAAGCCTAGCACTCTATCCACTGTGCCACCTAGCTGCCCAAGTCTGGAACCCTGATAGGTTAAAATAACTTGCCTAGAGATGCCTTTTGATTTTTTTTTTTTATGAATCTATCTGCAGCATTTCCCCTACCTATCTTCTTGTAAGACAGATTATGAAAGAAAAAAAACCAGCCCCCTCCCACCCACCTCAATGGTATGTAAAATTCCATAGCCATAGTCCCCTACCTCTGCATTTTCCCCTGGGGCCAATCTTGGTTATCATAATTATATAGCATTCAGTTTCATTGTATTTTTTGTTTTTTTTAATGGTCATTTTTTTTGCTGTAGTCATTGTCTAGAATGTTTTCCTGGTCCTACTTCTTTCCTGCTGTGTTAGTTGATGTATCTTTGCCCACTTCTCTGAGTTCCTCACATTTGTCTTTTCTTGCAGAGGAGTAGTATTTTATCACATTCATAGACATTTTCTTTTGCATGCTATTTTAGCCAAACTGGTATTTCATTTGCTCTCTCTAGAACATTAACTAGGGACCCATAAGACAAGCCAAAGCACTAGGGAGCAATTAAATTATAGGAAAAATTGTCCCTATGATTTTCAATGAATTGAGCTCCTTTATTCTCATCTAGAGAGTTTTTAAATGTCTTCCCTTAGGAGGGAAGTAACTGGAGGAGATGGCATTTTTTTTCCTGATTGCTGAGGAAGAGAAGGGTGAAATATTGCTGAGATGTGAATGACATGGTCAGATTAATTTTCTCCATTAACTCTTTGCATTAAAGAAACAATGGCGTGTCTAAGACACTTAAAGGTATATACTTGTCAGGTTAAAAAAAAACCCACCAATCACATACACACATGCATAAATCCCTCAACTTCCTGTGTCTTTCATCAAAAGGCAGCTAGGTGGCACAGTGGAGTCAGGAGGACCTGAGTTCAAATTTGACCACAGATACTTAATAGCTGTGTGAGCCTGGAAAAGTCACTTAACTCCCATTGCCACCAAAAAATAAAATAAATGGAAACACATTGAAAAAAGCTGTTAGCTTTCTGGCTGGTTGGGAATATGGTGGAATGATCTGGTCCAGTTAATAAATATGGCTGTTCTATGTAAGATTGGGTTATAGCAGAGAAGAGGGAGCCATTATTCCATTTTTTTTCTCCTTCTACAAAATAAGGCATATATTTCCTCTCAACTCTGTTTGGTTTTCTCTGAGGCAGAGAATGAGGCCCTTCCCGCACAGAGTGGCACCCAGGGAACAGCAGCAGCAAACAGTGAGGGCTGGCCAGGTGCCAGAACTGTGCTCAAAAGCCCAACTGGAGACTCCCTAGGGAGCAGGCCCTGAATGCTGGCACACACAGTACACAACTCTTAATTTGCTCTTAATTTGAGTCCCAAGTTCTTAGAAAGTGACAAATTTGCATAAAACAAAAGGATTTTTTTTGGGGGGGCATCCCTCCCTCCCCACCTCACAAACATTCCAAATTATCTTGTTAGTCTTGGGCTGATTTGAGTGAGGCATCGGGGGGAAGTTTTTTGTTGTCTTCTTAATTTACTCAGATGGAGAAACTGTGGTACCAGTGGGTTCAGGGCCTTTTCATTCTGACTCCAAGCAGAAAGTTGGCATAAAACACAAATCTTCCCATTTTCAGCCAAGTACTTGTTCTGCATCTTTGGCTCCTTCTTGAGGGATCTTCTAAATCTGAAGATCGAGGCCAGGGCACTGCAGGAACTCAGTTCTGACAGTTTGCAGATGTCTGCTGTCAGGTCAGATGCTCCCCCACCTTTGGGTCATGAGCCTTGGTGAAGCTGATTGGATTTAAACTCTCTTTGTGCTAAATCTTTTCTGAGCTCAGTTTTTCATTTAAGATAATTTTCAGCTTCTCTCTGTTCAACTTATGATAACTGACTCCATTTTTTTTTCTCCCAAGTTGTTGGGTAGTGAATTTCAAGTGTCATAACTTGCCTCCTAAGTACTTGTTCCTACCCCACCCACACCCAAGTGAACGCAGATGCAAATCATTTATTTGAAAAGACAGAACAGCCTTACTTGAGAAAAACCTTTCCCTGTCTCTCACCATCTAATGGAGGCCAACGCTGGTAGGAGAAAAAAGGGAAATTAGAAAATCACTAATTATCCTTTATACGTCAAAAAACTTCTTTGTTGGGAACAAAGAAGTCAAATGTGGCAGTGGAAAGAGCAATATTCTGGGAATTAGGAAGTATAAGTTCTAGCCTCAAAACTCCATTATTAACTAATTAGCTATGTGTCCTTGCATGAGTCACCTGAGCTTTCTGAGCCTCCGTCGTCTCATTCATAAATCCATAAGGATTGACCACAAAATTGTAGATTTTAGAGGTCATGCCGTTCAAACTCCTCATTCATAAGGAAATTAAAATCCTCAGAGGTTAAATGGCTTTTCCAAGATCATCCAGGTAGTAAGCATTAAAGATAAGGTTTTTTTGGGGGGGGGGGGCAGAGATACTGGAGCGGTTTGCCATTTCCTTCTCTAGCTCATTTTACAGATGAGGAAACTGAGGCAAGCAGACTTGCCCAAGGTCACACATCTTACGTGTCTGTGGCCACATTTGAATTCAGGTCCAGATATTTGGATGTGAAAGAATTCTGGAAGATAGGAATGTACCACCAGGATAAAATATCCATATTCAGGTATTTCTTTAAGCTCTGTCTTGATTACAGGCTTAATGGCCATTAATAAATGAAACTGTTCTCATATTCCATATGTAGGCTTGGATTTCACAAGTCTTGTATTTCACATAGAAGGTTCAAGCTAAGTTAACACTTCTATAACAGAATCTCCATGGTAAAAGCATGCCTTAAAGTACTAACTAGGATTTTGAATAATCAACCAATAAGTACGTACGAAATACCTATGAAATTCAAGTGCTAGCCCTGAAAAGATGCTAATACTTTTTTTTGAGGTGGATTGGAACAGAGATTTAATTGGTATGGAGGATTTAGATCTGTAACACTGTAGGGAGCCTTCTATGCAACTCATAGTCTTAGAGAATTGTCTATGTTAAGTGACTTTCTAAGGGACACAGTGTCTAAGGCAAGTGTCTTAGAGAAGACTTGAACCCAGGTTTTCCTGACTCTAAGGTCACCCTTCTATCCTCTCTGCCATGCTGCCTCCCCTGATAAAATGTATAACCAATACCATAATTCCTGTTTCTATATATTTTTAAGGCTGACAAACTGCTTTCTTCAATCCCACTCCAGGAGTTAGGGAGTGCAAGAATAATTATTCATATTTTACAGATGAGAAAACCAAGGCTTAGCAGGAGTAATGTGCCAAACCTGCTGTTACACAGCTAGTATGCGACCCGAGTTCAAACCCAGGCATCTTGACTCCAGCTATCACAGATGCTCCACACACATCGTGTCCAGAGAAAGGACAGAAAGCTGGCTTTAGAGTGAGGAAGACCTAGGTTCAAGTCCTTCCCTTGATACTGATTATGTGACCCTGGTCACTTCATCTCTCAGTCCCCGAGACTAGAGGTTGTCAGACAAGGTCCCAAGTGTGGTCAGAACCAGATTCAAATGCCATTGGGAAATAGTTAACAAAGCAAATAAAAATACAATAGAACATAGATAATGTTAATTTGTGGATTTCTAAGCAATATGTATGTATGGTTTAGTGGCCTTGGTTTCTATTTGAGTTTGACACCACTCCCTTAGCTCCCTGAGATGATAGATAAATTGCAAAGCAAGTGTTGATTTGAATTGGAAGGGGAAGTTTTCCTCATTTGGGAGCTCCTTATCAACAATGAAATCTGAGATCCAGCCCCTCTTCCAATATTTACTTCACCCCCAGCACTGGAAACTGACTCCTTTCTCGTCTCTGCTGTTCAGAATCTTTATCTTCATACAGGCTTCTCCTCTGTGAAGATTTTCCTGCCCCCCTCCAAGAGGTTCTCTTTTTCTTCTCACGCCTTCCTAGAGATCTTTGTCAGGATCTCTCCTTGTCCCTTTCACTTCATGCCTTATACTATAATAATTTTTTTTATTGCACATTCCAGTAGAATATAAGCTCTCAAGGGTTGGGATGGTTTCACCTTTGTCTTTGCATCCCCAGCATCTTACACAGTGCCTGGCACATACAGTAGGTGCTTAGTAAGTGCCCGGTGAGTTAAATTGAACTATGGAGCATGCTTTTTAAATGTAGGCAGTATGATTGCATTAGAAGACACTATTGGTTTCACTGTGCTGCAATTCATTCACTGTTAAATTATTTCTGATGAAGTGGTTGACATTACATAGGACACACACTAACGTTTTAGTCTTTGTAGTCGTGATAATAATTTATGTTCATAAAGTAATTCATAGATTCTGTGCATTATGACATTTGAAGCTCACAACCCTTTAAGGGAGCTTATACAATGATTATCATTCCTGTATTACAGATAAGTAAACTGGTTCAAATAGGCCAGGCATACTCTTCATGCAGAACTACTTAATAAATGCTTGTTGAATTATAGAATAATAGAACATCAGAGACAGAAAGGACTGCAGAGATAATTGAGTACAAATTTGTTTTTTTTTAAAGATGAGGAAAATGATCAAATGGAATTGAAAATCTTTTATACCAACAAAATCAATGCAACTAAGCCAAGAGAAGCTGTTAACTGAAAAAATACAGGCAACACATAGTTCTCACAATAATTATCACCCACCATATGAAAAATTGCCTTAGATTGCTAATAATGAAAGAAATTCAAATAATTTCACATTCAAAAATTGGCAAAGAAGACAAAAGATGGGAATAATCAGAGTTAGAGGAGTTGTAGGAAGACAGCCATAGAGATAGAATACACCATGGCGAATGGTCCAACCACTCTGAAAAGCAATTTGGAATTGTGCTGAGATAAAATGTCCATGCCCTTTGGCCCAGACATTTTACTGCCAGCCATAGAACCGAAGGAAGTCGAACACAGAGAGGACCTATGTACACCAAAATATTCATAGCAGTGCTTTTGGTTGAAGCAAAACACTGGGAATGATGGAATAAGTGAAGACAAGAAAGGCAAAGCTAATTATAATGACAAGATTATAGATGTAAAGCTGGAAGGAACTTCAGAAAAGTCCATCCTCTTCATTTTACTGAGGAGGGCAAGGGAAATGAGACTTGTCGAAGGTCAGAGAGGAGGGAGAATTTGAACACAGGTCCTCTGACTTCAAATCTAGCACATTCCTCATTGTATTGAGGCAACGCCCTTAGTGAGTGGCAGAGTAAGGTTGGAAGGGGTGCCTTTGGTAATATTGTTCCTTAAGGGAGATGGTACTGAGAATGCATTAAGCTACACTGACCTGCTAGATGCAAGCACATGGTTCTTTCACCTGCCCATACCCTACCACCCATTTGTCTCTCTTCAGAGTTTTTCTTTGTATTGTACAATGATGAGACGCCCTGATTGTAGACTTTAGGATATGGTGCTCTTCTCGATTTGGCCTCTACGTGGAGCCTGCTAGGTGGCACAGTGGATAAAGCACTGGCCTCGGAGGCAGGAAGAACAGAGTTCCAATTAACCTCAGATACTCACTAGCTTTGGAATCCTGGGCAAGTCTACCTTTCTCAACCTCAATTTTTTAATCTGTGAAACAGGGATTATAATAAAACCTACCTCCTCAGGCTGTTGTGAGGATTAAATGGGACAATATATGCAAAGTACTTTGCAAACCTTAAAGTGCTATGTAAATTTAGCTGTGATTATGATGATCACTCCTTGGCTTATCAGCACATCACTGAATATCTAGGCTTTCCAGGTAGCAGAGCTCAGCAGTACCTCTCACTTTTCTGCAGGGGATTAGGATGACAGGATTTAGATGTGGAATAAACCTCAACAACTCAGTCATCATGAGTCCCTTATTTTACACACGATCAAACCAAGAATCAGAAAGTTCAGTGACTTGCCCGAAGTCACCCAGACAATAAGACAGCCTGGATTCACACCTAGATCCTCTGACTCTTCTGCTTTATAGATGGCTTTCTTGGTAAAGGATGGTATGTGGTCTTAGGCTTTTCACTTATGGATAGGATTGAGCTAACCCTGAAGGAAGAAGGTGGCCTGGTGCAGTAGAATAAGCATTAGACTTGGGAGTCATGAGACCTAAGTTCAAATCCCACCTCAGACATTGTGTGACTATGGAAAAGTCAGTTTCTGGGGGCCTTAGTTTTCTAATAATAAGAATAAATAATGTAACATAATAATATATGATAACACGATAGAATCTACATAGTGCCTTAAGGTTTACAAAGCACTTTACTTGTGTTATCTCATCTGCTCCTCACAACAGCCCTGGGAGATAGGTGCAGTTGTTTTCCTTATTGGAGAAACTAAAGCTAAGTAAGAGAGATGGAGTGATTTAAAAGCCCATGGTAAAGTGTTCTGCAAATCTTTAAGGTCCATATAAGTGGCACAGTTATTGCTTTGTTGTTGTTATTAATCATTCCTTTGCAGCTTTAGAACTCAGGTGGGCTAATGGCATTAACTTAACCAAGAGTGTCAAAATGAGGACTAGCCTTGGAGTCAGGAAGTCCAAGTCTTGCCTCTAACACATACTAGTTGGGTGGTGATGGGACTGGAGATATATGGTATAATAGTAAGAGCACAGGGTTCAAATTCTGCCTCTGATGGTTACCATATAACTGGAAAAATCCACTTAATTTCTGTCTCTGCCAGCTCTAAATCTAGGAACCTAAAATCACTTCACCTCCTTGGGCCTCAGTTTCCTCATTTGTAAAATGAGAAGGTTGGACAAATGATTTTCAAGGCCCCTTCTAGGTCTAAATCTAGAATGTGATACTAACTGCATGGCTTGTGAGCATTTAGGAAGGGAGTGGTAATCACCAAGGTCCAGCAAAAACATGATAATAGCATTTATTAAGCACCTACTATGTGCCAGGCACTGTGCTGAGTTCTGAGAATACAGAGAAAGGCAAAACCCAGTTCCTGATCTCCAGGAACTCACAGTTGAAGCTTAGCACAGGGCCTGGTACAGAGGAGGTGCTTTTTGGACTTGACTTGGCCAATCAAGGGAATATACTACAGTCATACAATTCCAGTACTTCAGCAATGTATCTGAAAAAAATTTCCCACGAAGGAGAGATGCAGGTTAGATGGTGTAGCTATGCAAGAGCCTAACTGCTAGAAGAACCAAACCTAGAGTCCTCATTATTGGTGCCGTGGCCACTGGAGGAAGGTCTTTAATGTGGTATCCCTGGGATCTGTCCTTAGTCCTGAACCTTTCAGCATTTTTATCAGTGACTTAGAAAAAGGCATTTATGACATGCTTATCAAATTCTCAGATGACATAAAAGTAATTAGAATAGTTAGCTAAAAAATGAGAGAGGAAGCATCCAGAAGCATCCTGAGGTAATAGCTGACTCTTAATAAAATGAAATTTAATAAGGATTTATAGATATGATGCAAACAGGCGGAGATGTATGGCTAGAATTTTTAGTAAGCTATAAACTCAGTATGAACCTACAGGGTGGCATGGAATCTGAAGATGTTAACTTAATGTTAGGCTGCCCTAAGAAGGGTATCATAATCAGAATGAGGAAGGTGAGAGTACCATTATATTCTGTCCTGGTCAAACCACACCTGGAACTCCTGGATTGGAAACTCATTCCACCAATACTAATCTCTAAGTCATCATCTTAGAGATTTACCTGGGGGCACTGAGGGGTGATCCATATGGGGTCATCCAAGCAATACGTGTCGGAAGCATGACTTGAATCTGGGTCTTCCTGACTCTATACTTTGCTCTTTCTCCAGTATACCATACTGCCTGCTCATTACATGATTGCATAATTCCAGAATCAAAACCATGCTGGCATCCTTCATTCTTGGCTGCATGATTCAACACCTGTAGTTGCTCTAGAGAAGGGAATCCCTTGGGACCACTGAATTCTGAATTTGGATAATTTGAACTTGATGGTAATCAGCCAATAGAACTATGCTCAGCTCCAAGCAAGTGAAATCTTGTCTGTGCCATCATAGGTAAAAGCATCTCACTTTGCCGGGAGTGGCTCTAAGGTGACACCACCTGAGATGCAGGACAGTGATGGCTCAGGAGCTTTGGGCATGGGTCATATGCCCTTGTCAACAAAAGGGAAGAATCCCTGGCACATGCTTATACAAAATGTAGCTTCCTTGTGCGCACTGCACCTTTGATAGTGGGAGGCCTGCTCCACCAAGCCCCATCAAACCACTATCATCTTTCTGAGCTTTCCTTGATTCTGCCTTTCAGTAGGATGAGGGCTGAAGCACTTTTGCTCATCTCCCAGTGTGGAAAATTAGGTGGAATATAGGGATAGGGACTGAACCTGTGGTTTCCACTGGTATAGAGAACTCCCAGGTGAGGAAAAGACCTCTACCAATAGAGACTGGCACTTTCTCTGATACTAAGAGTTTTAAAGAGTTAATTAGAGCCATGAGAGGATAAGTGACTTGCCTAGTGTCACACAGGAATTATGCATTTGGAGGGGGAGTGGAACCCAGATTTTCCTGACTTCATGTGTAATTCTCTATCCACTATGTTCTGCTTGAATCTCAAGTGTTAATTTAGAATCTGTAAATCAGTGGGCAGCCTCATATAGTGGACACATTGTTGAATGCTGAGTCAGGCCTCTGACTCTTGTTGAGGAACCACAGGCACCTAATATCTTTTCCTTCCAGATATTCTTGTCTCCATTTTACAGATAAGGCACGGGGGGGGGGGCTCAGAAAGATTAGATGATTTCACTTAACCTTTTTGAACTTTGCTTTCCTCATCTGTAAAGTGGGGCTAAGCCTATCTGAAGCCTACTTTACTTTACAGGGTTGTCTTTGGGGAAAGGACTTTGTGAATCTTAAAAGTATGATATCAGTGTGAGTTATGGAGATTTTTGCTGTTAGGTGGCCGTTCAGTGGATCTGCATGTGTCGAATGTATTGTCCAAAAGAAGAGTGTACATGTAGGTATATGACTATAAAGCTCCATGTATCAAGTCCCTTATTTAGTGACATTCCGTCTGAGGAAGAAGGCTTAAAAATTGTGCCTCTTTCTTTCCAGAAGTGTCGGTCAATTGGGTAAAAGGTGCTTAACCCAATGGGGCTCAAAAGATGTGACAATGGAGCTCAGGGTTAATCATTCAGTGAGTGCCTACCACATACCATGCCCTGGAGATAGAAAGACAAAATTAAGACAGCCCTGCCCTCAAGAAACTTACATTCACTTGGGGGAAAACATCATGTAACTATGTAAGAAGAGACAAAATACATACAGTAATATACAAAATATTATATATAAATAGATGCAAAATATACAGAATAATTAATCGGCATGTTTTTGAGGGAGAGAAGTACTAAGAGCTGAGGGAGGGGTGAGTGTCTCAGGAAAGGCCTCATGTGTTAACCCTGGCAAGTTATCTGAACTTCTCCGTGCCTCAGTTTCCTCATCTGTAAAAGGAGGGGATCAGAGTCAGGGGCCTCTAAAACCCCTTGTAGCTCTAAATCTGGGATCCCATAGTCTTATGATCTTTTTAAGGAGCAAGGGGAAAAAAGAAGGGGAATCTTTGTAAGAGAAAACTACACAACAAAGACCAAGAATAAAGCAAATGTATAGCTAGGGAGAGGGAGGAGGGATTCATGGGTTGGGGTAGAAAGCAAAGGATTATGAAACAAATTTAAAATCCAAATAGGCCACCTTTGTGGGTCTCTTTTCTCATCTGTAAAATAAGAGGGCTGGGCTAGTTGATTTCTCCTGACCCTCCCAGTTCTAGGTCTGTAATACAGTAGTCTTTAATGTCATCAGCATAGGGAACTCCTGGTATGGGAATTCCCTCTGCCCCCTTCAGATTGTGACCCCATATATGACATAGTATATTATAGGGTACACCTTCACTTTACAGATGAAGAAACTGAGGCCCACAGTGATTAAAAGACTTTCCTAAGGTCACACAGCTAGTAAGTGATAGAATTGGGATTTGAGTTTCGTCAGAATATTCTTTCCATCTTGCCGTACTGCCTGTAAGATCTAGGGAGTGAGTTGCCTGGGGCATGCAGAATATACAAAATAAATAGGGTAATTTTTTTTAGCGGGGTTGGGGGAGTGGGGAAGAATTGGTAGCTGACAGGGACTAGAAAAGGATATAGGATGTGAAGAACTTTCTACTTTCTATAACCTGGGTGTCCCCAAAGTCTTATTCAAATTTAATCTGTTTTATTTATTCTAACTCATCTATTAAATCTATTCAAGTTTGAAACAGTACTAAGATTTTAGGATGCCCCCCATGTTAGGTGATTTGTCCAGAGTCACCCAGCTAGGAAGTACCAGGAGTAGGATTTGAACTCAGGTGTCCCTGACTCTCTTACTAGGACCCTGGTACTGCTATGTGTCTGCTATCACACTGGAAATTTGTACTTGGCCTTGTACCTGCTGGTTTATAAAGTAGCCTCGGGCACTGTTCTTAATCTACTGCCCCAACAACCTCACGTACCTTATTTGTTGCATCGATAAATTTGACTCCTTTATAAGAGACCGAAAGAATAATCGTTGGGACTTTTTTCATCTGCTCTGTAGATTTCTGAAAATAAAATTAGAAAGCTGTGAGAACAGGACATGTTGCCTGGCAACTGAAGCACATAATTTTTCCTCCTGAAAGATATAAATGACCTAAACTTACACACACACACACACACACACACACACGCACACCACAACACACATACATCCACACACATCTATTCCCCCACAGAACACACTCTAATTTACATGTTTGTCTCTCTTCTCTTGGGTTTTGACTATGCTTCAGGCTTATAAAGTGTCTGTCTTGCACTTCAAAAGCTAAAAAACGTCTCTCTTGCCAGTCTATGGGAATACTCTTCTTCCCTGGCACTAAAGACCCCCTCCTGCATTTCTAGAATTTCTTGCTCCTAGGAGAGTTACTGAAGCCACATCTGGTTTACCCTAGGGCAGGAGTTCTTAACTTTCTGTATGCCCTGGACCTCCTATGGATCACTTTTTCCATATACTTCTTTTAAATTCATAAAACAACATACATAGAATTACAAAGGAAACCAATTATCTACTTATCAAAATTTTGTAAAATTCCCAAATCCAAGATTAAGAACACCTCACAAGGGAAGTTCTAGGCTTTAAAAACAAGAAAATAATGAGAACATATTATCCTTCACCCCGTGTTCTTTATTCCATACATATAGGTGGTTTCTCATTAAACTTAATACATTAATCCTTGAGGAATCTGTGGTTTGATCAGTGTGAGTCATCTCTCCACATATCTTTCAATGTTAATTATGGAGTGGAGGTGACCCTGGGTTCTTAAGGCCTAGGTATGGCAGTAGAGTATAAAGTATGGAAGTTTCTGCCAGTTAGAAAAGTTTTGTGTAAATTCTTTAAAAGGATGCATTTAATATTTCTGCTTTCCTGCATTTGGTTGTGAGGTTTTTATGCCCCAATACATGGTCAGTTTTTGTGAAGGTACCAGTGCAGCTGAGAAAAAGGTATACTTTTTTCTATTCCTTTTCAATTTTCTCCAGAAGTTTATCATATCTAACTTTCCTAAAATTCTACTCCTCTCCTTAACTTCTTTCTTGTTTATTTTATGGTTAGATTTATCTAGTTCCAAGAAGGGAAAGTTGAAGTCCCCTGCTAGTATTGATTTACTCTTTTCCCTCTGGTCACTCATTTACCTTATGTAAATTCTTAACAATGAACTATGACACTTGCTGAGACTCAGCCTAGTTAAATGTCTTCAGAGAGGCCCATCAGAAGTAGACCAGCCACTCAAAGATGAATTCTTTAGCCATGATCATCCATTGATACACAGTCCCCACTGCTCTAAAACAACAGTCTTCTGAATTTTTCTTGAACAGGGTCAATCTTTCTCAAAAATGCAACTTGTATTTTCAGCAAAATCTTATTAGGCCTACCAGCCATCCCACATTCCAAGTCCTTTGGATGATTGAGACATCCTTGTAGTAATCATTAACAAGCAAAATGAAGATATATAAGTACTTGCTTAGGTTCCTTCATCATTTAGACCTGTTCATCTTCTTAGGTTAAATTCTTACAAGAAATGTTCATTTTTTTAAATCGACATACTTGGAATGACAATACCTTTGTGCTTGCTCTTGGTAATCAGTCTTTTTAGCTCTGCATGTAACTGATCACAGACTTTCACTTTTTGCTTTCAGTACTAGTGTCTCTATATGTTTATATATAAACATACATGTACATATATGAATATGTATGTAAATACATGAGCATGTGTAGAGTCATACATATTCCTCTAGATGTGATGTTTATTGCTGTTCCCAAATCACCTTTTTAAACATCATTTTCCCCATCAACACCCTCTCCCTCTACCCTATTACATTAAATATCAAAATTAACCTACCTGACAGTTAGCCTGATGGATTTTCCAGGTAAAACAGGTAGGAAAACAAGGAAGAAAACACATGAAAAGGTAAGAGAAAAACCTTAGCAGTTCACCAAGAGCTGAATCAGTTTGCTAAAGACAGTCACTTAGTACTTTAGGCAAGCCACTTAACCTCTTGGACCTGTTTCTTGATTTGCAAAATGAGGGACTGGGACTAGGTGACCCTTAACATAGTGCCTGGCACATAGTAAGCACTTAAAAATTCTGTCTGTCTACCTATCTATATTTAAGGTCTCTTATAGCTCCAGACTGAGATACCCAAATAATGCTGCAAAATGGGAAAAGCTATTGATATGTTCCAAGAGCTGGACCAAGGCCTTCTCATTTTAAAAATTGCTGTGGATTGCTTACCAACCTGGTCTCTCTTCTCCTCTCTCTGTTTACTCATCTTTACTCCATTTGCACGGCTGTCTCACTACTGACACGCTGGAGCCTTCTGTTCTGAGTTCCCAGCACCCAGCTCACTGCCTTATATAGGCCAACTTCTTGGCTCCTTCTCATGTGAAATTTCATCAGGAAAAAAAAATACCTAGCCTTTCTTCCTGGTTTTCTGCTGCCATTGCCCAAGTTTATTTCTGAAAACTCTGAAAGGGGACGAGGAATTGGAGGTCTTTTCAGACACAGCTGGAATCCACACCTGCTCAATTCAGTAGTGGTAATACAGTCGATCTCTCACCTAAGCCATTTCACCCTGATTTAGATAATCTTTTTTTCTCATTCTTCAGACACAACGTCTTTTAGTCAGTCATTCATTTTTGTCCGTTAGCAAACATGTATCGCCTTCTACATAAAGAGAACTAATTACCCAAATGTTAGGCTTCCACTGTTCCCATTTAGAGTTTATTCAATAGTCTTATTTAATAAATAATTTATTTAATAGTAATATTAAATGATTGACAAAAGCACCCACTTTCCTTGTGCTTTGAAATGGAATTTGAAATGATTCCATTTGTCATTTTTCTTTTATGATAGCTGCTACCCTTTTTTTTGGTGGGGGCATGTAACTGTGATTTCATCTGCATAGGGAACTCCTAGTATGGAAACTCCCTCTACCAATGAAAATTAGCAGCTCATAGCATAATAAAATCATATATTTAGAACTGGAGGGGACTTTGGAGGCTATTTATTCTAGCCCACTTATTTTTACAGATGAGGAAACTGAGGCACCCAGATGTTAAGTGTCTTGTCCAAAGTTGCTCTGTAACTCACAGTCATAAACAGCTGCCTGAGACACTGAAAAGTTACTAGAAGAACTACTATGAGTCAAAGGGAGTATTAGAACCCAGAAGGCAGCATGGTATGGTGGAAAGCATGCTGGATTTGGAGAAAAAGAAAAAGACCTGAGTTTGAATCCTGATTCTCTCACTTGGGCAACTGTGGACAAACCATTTTACCTTTCTGATTTCAATTTCTTCACCTGTAGAAGGAAGGAATTGGACTAGATTGCCCTTCCAACTCTAGATCTCTTGTTCCGTGATCTCTCCCAGCTCTAAATCTATGATCTTAAATCCTGGTTTCTGGAAAGAGCTCTTCCTTCAGATGATCTGGCTCTCAGATTCTGCCTTAGATGCTTATCACCTGTGTGACCTTGGGCAAGGCACTTCACTTTGCTGGGCAGGTTTCCCTTATCTATCAATGAGAGGGTTGAACAAAATGGCATCTGAGATCCCTTTTAGTTCCAAATCTATGATCCTATGATCCATTCTGGCTCTAAATCTGTGTTTTAAATTCATCTTTCTGAAGTCTTTCCTATTTACCTCGCCATCTGCTACATCTCCATTAAAAAGAGAAAACAAAATGGGTAGTCTGCTAGGTAAGATCAGAGGATTATCATTTAGAATGGCAAGGTTTTTCTCAATGCTTTACTTTTTCCATCCTTATATTTTCCAATACTT
The DNA here is from genome assembly GCF_011100635.1 of Trichosurus vulpecula. Classification (NCBI taxonomy): domain Eukaryota; kingdom Metazoa; phylum Chordata; class Mammalia; order Diprotodontia; family Phalangeridae; genus Trichosurus; species Trichosurus vulpecula. The sequence continues at coordinate 215,425,967 of NC_050577.1, read as the reverse complement.
CTCACCCTTCCTGTCCTTCCTGAACCAATGTAGAAACAGCCCAAATTGAATTGATGTCAGGACCAGTAAATAATAACAGTAATAATAATGCTTGGGTATGCTAATTGCCTTGGGTATGCTAATTTCCTTGGAATTAACACTGTAAAGAAAGCTCTGGCAGACAACGAGCTATGCAGCACACATAAGCTTTTATAAACAATCCAGTCTATGGCAGATTTTTGTCTTTCAAAGGGGGAAAATGTCAGAGATCACAGAAGTTAGAAGGGATTTCAAGAGGTGATTTTCTAGTCCAGGGGTGGGGAACCTGTGGTCCTTGGGAGTGGCCTTTGGACTGAGTCCAATCAAGTTTTACAGAATACATCCTTTTATTCAGGGAATTTGTTCTGTGAAGTTTGGATTCAGTCAAAGGGCTACACTTGAGGACCTAGAGGGCATATGTGGCCTCGAGGCCACAGGTTCCCCACCTCTGTGCTAGTCCATTCTTTCTTTTTGCAATCAGGAGCTTGTATAAACCTTCCCAGGATTATGAAACAACATATAATGAAAGGAAATAGCAACACAAAGTCAATTTCTTATTCATTTTTTCATAGAAGTTTAATAAAACTACATTGGTCCCAGTACAAACTGCAGTATCCACCAGACTGCATAAGACTGAGTATCACAGAAAAACAGTTTTACAGTCGGATGTGTCCTCAGACCATCTGGTCTAACTCATTTCTGATGAAAAAAAATCCTGGCTACAACTTAGCCAACAAGTGGCTATTCTACTTGAAGGCTTCCAGGGAGGGGGACCCTACTGCCTCCTGTCTATTTTTGGACAGCTCTAATTGTTAGGAAGTTTTGCCTCTTTTTGACTTGCCTCCATTGCTCCTGGTTCTATACTCATCAGCCAAGTAGAATCAATGTAATTCTTCTGCCACAAGCCAGCCCGTTAGGCACTTGAAAACAGTTATCCCATCCCTCCTGAGTTCAGGCAAAACATGGCCATGTCCTTCAACCAGTCTTGTCCTGGGGCCTCTTCTCTTTTCTTCCTCTATACACTCTCACTTTGTGATTTCATCAGCTCCCATGGGTTTAATTATCATTTCTATGCTGATGACTCTCAGATCTATATATACAGCCTAAATCTCTGCTAAGCGCTAGTCCCACATCACCAACTGCCTATTGGATATTTCAGATGAAATATTCCATAAGCATCCTAAACTCACTATGTGCAAAGCAGAACTCAGTTTTTGCCTTTGCCCTTCCCAAAATCACTTCTTTACTTCTCTTACTATCGAGGACATTCCCATCCTTTTAGTCTTCCAGATTTGCAACTCTGGTATTATTTTTGACTCCTCACCCCAAAGATGTCATCTATTCTCTCGCCAGATGTCATCATTTCTTTCTTCACAGCATCTATGGCATCTGCCCCTTCTCGCCACTCACAAGGCTACCACCTTTGTTCAGGACCCTATTTATTTATTTATTTGGTTAGGTAAAAAGAGGCCATTTTTTGCCTTATTTCTTACTTAGCCTTAATCATTGAATAGGTATTGCCTCAAGTCGAACTGAGACCTGGGAAAGACCTCGGCTTAAAGAGGCCAAGATCTCCCACTGCATCCTGGGTCATCTCTAGTCGTCCTGATCTATACCTGGCCACTGGACCCAGATGGCTCCAGAGGAGAGAGTGAGGCTGGTGACCTTGCACAGCCCTCCCTCATTTAAATCCAGTTCACTTGCAACTTATGCATCCCCTTCCTGATGTCATGGCCCTCTTCGAGAACAAATGACAAACAATACCTCTTATGGACTATGGTCCTAGCCTCCTAATGGTTCTCTCTGCCTCAAGTTTCCCCTTGCTCCAATACATCCTTCACTCAGCTTCCAAAGTGCTGTTCTTTAGGTAAGGATCTGACTATTTCACTTCCCTAGTCCACAATCTTAAGTAGCTTCCTACTTCCTCTAGGAACTAACAAACTCCTCTGTTGGGCTTTTAAAACCCTTTACAGCTCAGCCCCACCTGGCTTTCCCACTGCTCCATGCATTCCTTTCCCTCCTACTGTCAGGACAAACTGGCATTCTTGTCATTTATCAAACACAGCATCTCATGCCTTTGCACCGGCCACCCTTCGCACCTACAGTGTACTCCCTCTTGATCTTTGCCTCAGAGAATTTCTCAACTCCTTCAAAACACAGCTCAAACATCACTTTCTACACAAAGCATGATCCTTCTACCTATTTTCCCTTCCCTACTCCGTGTATTTTAAATTATTTATTCTGTATATATGTGTATATATATGTATGACATACACAAACATGTATATCACCCTGTATTCTGCATTTATATGTGACATACATTCATATATATTTATTCTAAATTATCTTGTATTTATTCTGCATATAAGCATATATGATATACATATCTTCTAAATTACTTTGCATTTAGTCTGTATATACGTGACATATACTATATATGTGTATTCTAAATTAGCTTGTATTGTGTGTGTGTGTGTGTGTGTGTGTGTATATCTATATATATATATCTATGGCTTATACCCATACATTCTGAAATACCTTATATTTATTCTCTCTGTGTATATATATGTATGACATATGTACAAATATATTCTAAACTACTTGTATTTATTCTCCATAAATATGGGTGTTCCCAAAGTCTTAGTACCACAACTTTTAAACTTAGTACAAAAGTCTTCACTAAGACTTATATATGTATATACAAACATATGCATACATAGGCAGAATATGTACATATGTATACACATATATACATACACATGTATACACACACAACATATACACATACACACACGGTAGTTTAAAGTATACACACACACACACACACACATATTCAGAATACATATAAAGATAACTGAGGGAGTAAAAAGCCATAATAGTTGGAGGGATCAGGAAAGGCTTTGAATAAAATATGGTACTTGGATTGAGTCTTTAGGATATAAGACACACACACACATAGACTACATAAATACACACATATTGTCTCCCCGAGAGAATATAAGTTCTTTGAGAACAAGGACTTTTTTGTCTTTCTATATCCAGTGCCTGGCACACAGTAGACACTCAATAAATGCTTGTTGACTAAGACCCTGAGGAATATCCTTCACTCTTCTTGGCCTTTTCTGAACACTTGGCCATCTTATGAACAAACTTCGTGACCAGTGGTGCCTAGAACTGAACTCAGCAGTGACTGCAGATGTCATCTGGCCAGTTCGGAGTCCAATGGGACTGTCACCTCCTTATGTCTAGAAATGATGTCACCATGAGGGTAGTGTCAAGATTGCATTGGCTTTTGGGGCCATTGTACACATGTATGTGTGTGTGTGTGTATCTACATATACATATACATATGTGTGTATGTATATATGTGTGTATGTATATATACATATATATATAATTAGCACATATTAAAGTTAATTAATTGAGCTTAAAATCCACTGAGACCCCTAGATTTTTCTGGACAAGCAGGTATATTCCCTCTATTGTCAAGTCCCAATTCTAAACAAACCAAAACGTAGTAACTTCTCTGGTTGCTGTCTCCAAAGTAGACACCATCCTGTTCAGACTGGAAGTATTCACATCTTCCTTGGTAGCATGATTGTGTGCCCTTACTGTACACATCTTTTAATTGGCCATTGATGGAAGATGAGGAACAGTGTGGTATTAAACCCAATTTATCATCTGATCATCAAACAGTAACCAAAACTGGAGCCTAAATTCTACTGGTGTCACCTAATCCTTTGACTATAGGCTTTGTCTGGTATTGTACTGTGGAAAAAGTTCTGATTGTGGATTCAGAGATCCTAGGTTCAAATCTTGGGCAAGTGATTTAACTTCTTTGGGCTAAAGTTTCCTTATCTGTAAAATGAGGGGCTCAGAGTCAATGACTTCTAAGGCTTCTTCCAGCTCTACACTTCGATTCCATGGTAGGACCTTGAGAGGTCATTCAGTTTTATTTCCATTTTGACACCCTGCTTGAGCCTGAGAGCAGGTGCATGTTCACAGTAAGCCCAAGAGCAAACCAACCCTGGTTCTGGAGAAAATGGCAATCAGAGAATCGAGAAAAATCTCTCCAGCAGCCATACTCTGTGTTCCATTTTAGGATTTTACAGCTATCAGAATGTGACAACAGATTCATTTCAATCACGCGTGAGCTGATTACTGTTGCTCCTTCCCATTTCCCTCTCACCTCTGCAATCACCACTTCCCTTTGCTTTTAAGGGGTGAAGGCACCTGTTGTGAACATGTTTGCTTCCCCAGTGCAATCCTGCCAAAACACCCTTGCTGCCTGGTGAGGGCCCACTAATGTGCTCGACCTTGCGGCACTGGCTCATTGAGTCTTTGGACAATTAGAACTCCATGTGTTGATTTTTGTAATCAGTCTTATTTACTTTTTTATGATCAGAGCTCATGCCTTCTGGCCTATTTTCCCTTATAGGATGCTCAGGGGAGGTGATGCTGAAACGTTCTCCCTCCTTTTATTGTGGAGTGGTTTATGGTTCCTTTCTGAGACATAAATGAAAGCAATGGCCTTTCCAGTTGGTGTTCCAGTGTGATTCAATAAACACCTATTAAAGCCCCCACTGTGTGCAAGGCACTGCAGATACAAGGACAAAAGGAAATGTTACTGCCTTCAAGGAGTTTCTTTTCCTTCGGAGGAACATGACATATATGCAAATGCATAGCTACAGTCTGTGCAAATGTATGCAAAGTGAAAGAGGGAGGGAAGGAGGGAGGGAGGGAGAGAGAGAGAGAGAGAGAGAGAGAGAGAGAGAGAGAGAGAGAGAACTAACAAAGGGGGTAGAGGATCATGTAGAAGGTGGCACATGTGCCATGAAAGAAAGGAGGGTTTATCCTGATTGCTTAGGTCTGAAGGCAGGAAGACTCATCTTCCTGAATTCAAATCTGGCCTTAGACACTAATTAGCTGTGTGACCCTGGGCAAGTCATTTAACCCTGTTTGACTCAGTTTCCTCATCTGTGAAATGAGCTGGAGAAGGGAATTGCAAACCATTCCAGTATCTCTGCCAAGAGAACCTCAAATGGGCTAATGAAGAGTCATACATGAGTGGAATGACTGAACAACCATAACAACCATGTGAATACGAGGTTTTCTTAGTCAATATGTGGCTGTAAGGATCCTTATGTATAGTTTAGAGGTCACCATTTCTACTTGAGTTTGACACCAATGATCTAGTCCAGTTCTTCGTCTTACATGTATGAAAACTGAGAAGAAAAGTGACTGCTTAAGATCACCCAGGAAGTAGAAAGAAGAGCCAGGATTTAAACACAGGTCTTCTGCCTCTCTCTAGAGAGATTACTAGAGGATTCCAGAGGGGGCACCTTACTCTTATGAAATAAAATAATTTTCCATGATCTTTCTTGCTATCTTTGTAAACATCCTATGAGAACCATGCTGTAAGTAACTTAAACAAATTACACATTTTTTAGATAGAGTTGATTCTTTATTCCTAAGACATCAAAAAATACTCCAATCACTAAATACCATGGGGAATTTATAATTTGTTCGTTGCTCTAGCTAGGGACCCTAGGCATTTCTGTAACCGGGAAATAGTAATGTTAGCAGAGAGTTTATAACAGGGGTGATTTAGGTTTTGATGTTTCATTTAACCTCTGTAAAAACATGTTTTCTGACAAAGAAGCCATTTGTGCTCCATAATCAGTATGGGGAGGAAATTGGTTTAGCTCCACACTGGCAGGGAATGTGACATTCTCTTCTTTTGTACAACGCAGCAATAATTTCCAACAGAATTTAAGTCTTAACTCAGTGATTACATTCCTTATGACCAGTATGATTCCTCCTTTGTGTATCTTTGGCTTGGTTAATCGCACTGATGTGGCCTTTTTACTTAAGACCCACAGTGCTTGGCAAATGCTGTTAATTCCCATGTAAAGTTTGACTCATTAGGGCCGTGTGTGTGTGTGTGTGTGTGTGTGTGTTTAAAGTACACACTTAACTTGGAACAGTGATACTAATTAAATGTGCATTTACAACCCTTTACACTTAAAAACACTATCCTGAAACTTAGAAAATGCCCAACGACTGATTAGCTATTCCATTGATATCCCCTTTGTACTCTTTGGTTTTGTTCATTGCAAATGTACAAAATGTGCTGGTGTGTATGATTTTCCTTTGATATCATTGTCATCCATGCTTATGCCATATTGGTTGTGCTTTCTTTTGATGGCTATGCAAGCTTTCCCAAATTTCTTTCAGTCTCTCACTTATCACCTGAACTGGACCATTTGTGCCCTCATCTTCTTCCCTGCCATTTTCTTGCAGGCTATTCTCCATGCCTAGAAACTACTTCCTCATTCAACTCCATTTCTTCCAGGCTCCCTTCTGGGAGTGTCACCTTCTCGAAATGTCTAATCCTGCCTAGCTTGATACCCCCTCACCAGTTGAGAGTATCATAGATTTATAGCTTGGAGACCATTAAGTCCAAGTCCTTCAGTTTACAGTGAGGAAATTGAGGCTCAGAGAGGTTAAGTGACTTGCCTGCAATCACCATTGATAGACACTGAGGCAGCATATGAATCAAGGTTTTCCTGGCTCTAAGGTCAGCTCTCTAACCACTGTTCCACTCTGCTGCTCTCTTCATCCTCACATTTTTCTAAAGCACTTTGAATTTTTCCTCTGCTCCTTTTGTATTATAGGGTCACAGCATCACTGATCTAAAGCTGGAAAGGACCTTAGAGGCCATCAGGTCCAACCTCCTAATTTTAGAGATGGGGAAACTGAGGTCCAGAGAAGTTAAGTGACTTGCCCAAAGTCACACGGTTCCTAAGTGGCAGAGCTGGGACCGAAGTCGGAGTACCTGGGTTCAAATATTGACTCTAACCCAGGACCTCCAAATCCAGTAAACTTGTTATGTGACCCAGCAGACCCAGAGAGGGGAAAGGCTGATGTTTTTCATCTTTGTATCCTTAGTGCCTTGCCTGTTTTTGTTTTTGGTCTGCAACTATGATTTCACAGTTATGGGATAATCTTGGTGGGGAAACTCCCTCTACAAAGTACCTCTTCTATTGCTTAAGGCAAATGACATACTCAGGGTCACACAGCCAGCAGATGTCAGAGGTGAGACTTGAACACAGGTCTTCCCAAATCTGAGGCCATCCCTGTATCCACTAACCCATCATTGCATTGTTCAACCCATAGCAGGCATTTAATAAGTGATTGCTGAAATTATCAATTTACTTGACATCCTAATGTTCCATTACACTAATAAACCCCAGCTCCTGCAGCCATCCTTCAACTATTGTATAGAAAGGCTGTTTTCAGTTCTTTGCAATTGCCAACAGAGCTGCTATAAATATCCTTGAATAGCTATGCCTTTGTTTTCCTTTTTGGTAACACTCAGAGTATATTACCAATGATGGGATTGTTGGGTCATTCATTCATTTATTTAATAAACATTTATTAGGAATCTATTGTGTTCAGAGCAACGTGAGCTGTTCTTTGGAGAGATATATATTGGTTGGTAGGAGACAACACTTATAATTCTTCAAGTAAGGTGGTGAACCATTGGGCCTTACACTCTGCCATGCATCATGCGTTTTGGACTCCTAGGCACTGCTATCAGACCTGTCTTTGTACCCTAAGGACTCTTGGGCTTTGGCATCTTCCCTGCAGCTAAATCTTCCCATACTTGCCATGGGCAGCTAGGTGCCACAGTGGATAGAGTTCTGGCCCTGGAGTCAGGAAGACTTGAATTCAAATTTGGCCTCAGACATTTGCTAGCTGTGTGACCCCAGGCAAGTTACCAACCCTATTTGCCTCAGTTGCCTCATCTGTAAAATGAGCCGGAGAAGGAAATGGCAAACCACTCCAATGTTTTTGCCAAGGAAATCCCAAACGAGGTCATGAAGAGTTGCATAGGACTGGAACGATTCAATAACAACATACTTGCTGTCTTCCCCAGTTAGACTGGCTTAAGTGGAGGGGAGGATATGACTAAATCCTAGAATTTCAGAATTTCAAGGGATTTCAGTGGCCATCTTGTCTAACTCATACCTGAAAAAAGTCTGCTTTCTACACAACAGTTGGCATGCAGAGCTCCCAGGAAGGACTCATCACCTCTTGAGGAAGCCCATTCTGCTTTTGGACAGGCTCAATGGCTAAGAAGTTATTCCTGATTACAGTCAAGCCTAAATTTGCCTGTTTGGAAATTTTACCCAGCACTCCTAGATCTGCCATCTGGGGCCAAATGGAACAAGGCTAATCCTTCCAAAGCCCTTCAGCTACTTAAAGACAGCAGCCCTTGAGTCTTCTCAAGGCTACAAATCTCTAGTTCCTTCTATTGATCCTTATGTGGCAGGGGCTTGTGTCCCATCAGTATCCCATTTGCTTTCTAGGTGCTCTCTATCCTTCCTAAAATGTGGTGCCAAGGACTGAACATAGTACTCTAGATGTGATCAGCCAGGGCAGAGTGCATTGGGACTATTCCCTCCTCTTTCTTGGAGGCTGTATCTCTCTTAATTCTGCTAAGATCACATGAGCTTCTTTTTGGCTGCCACATCATATTGTTGACTCATACTAAGCTTGCAGTCCAGACTGAAAAAAAAGGCTAGTGGGATCAATGATTAGGTGTGACAGCAGGGGATGGAATGATGTGTACAGGGAAGACTGTAAGCCAGGCTTTGGCCAGGCTACTCTCCAAAAAGAGAAAGCACCTAGCAATTTGTAAATTTACCAGCAACACATGAACACACTTTTCCTCACAATCCTGCCAAAGAGGAGTTGACTAAGCAACTGTTCTTGGTCATTTTGAGTTGTTTTTGCTAAGAAGCTGAGAAATTGAGGGTACTGGAAGGTTGACTTGGAAACTAGGAAGTCTTGGGTTCAAATTCCACCTCTGACACATACTGGCTGTGTGGCCTGGGTGAGTCACTTAATTGTTTGGTGCTATAGACACTTCTCTCAGTTTGGCTATAAATTGCAGAATAGGTACCTGATCTATATTGGTAGAGAGAGTTTCCTTACCTGGGACTTCTCTAGACCAATAAAATCACCTGTCCAATCCTTAGATTAGTATGAATGATTACCTTAAGGTAATAATTTAAACTTTCTCAGTTTTTAGGCTGAACAATTTTCCAAGTGACTGGTTCTAATTGGTTTTTTGTAAATTGCCTATTTATATTTTTTGAATATTTATTCAATACAGATTGGGTATTGTCCTTCAATGTCTATGTAGTTCCTTATTAATTGTAGAATTTAAGCTGTTGTCTCTTATATGTGCTGCCAAAGGTTTCCCATTTTGTTAATTTTCCTGCAATCTCTTTGAAGACAGGGGGACTGTTTTACTTTGGTCATTGTATCCCTAGCACTTAGCATAATGCCAAGAACATAGTAGGTGTTTAATAATTCTTTATTGATTGATATTTTCATGATATTTTGTGGTGCAGAAATCTTTTCAGGGTAATTACATCTACCTACTCTATCCCCAATGATTTTCCTTTTCATATGATTCAAATATTTTTATTAATTAAATGAATATAAAACGGCGATTTATCCCTCTTTGAAAGGGGGAAAAACTCAATTTATTTATTTATTACCAATAAAGCTAAACAGTACCAACTCAACATAGCACAATGGGATGCTTACCCCCTACTCCCTTGATTCATCACATAATTTGCTAAAATTAAAATCCTATATATTACATATCTTTATGTAAAATGATAGCCAATAGCTATTTGTTAGGCATAAAACCAAAAGATTTTCTAGACTCTGCAGTCATCTGAGGAAAAATAACACATTTATTTGCCTTTCAGCTTACTCTATTTTCTAGCCCTCCCCCGTCCCCCCAAAAACTCACCATAATTTCTTTTGTTTAGTAGAAAAAAATTCATCTCTCTACAATTGAAAACTTGAGCTTGTTTTCAAACTTTTATGTTTAAATCTTATTATACAGCCAAAATTTATTCTATTTCCTGGCTGGAGTTGAGGCTATCCTAGTAACATGTACTTATTTCCCCAATAACATTTATTTAACAGTGAACTTCTTCACAATTTTGTATTTGCTCCCTTTATTTGTAAGATCACTTTGTTCCATGGATCTAATTCTGCATTTTATTTTTATTTGTTCAATACCAGATTGTTTTGACAGGAACTGCTTTGTGATGTATTCTGAAGTCTGGGAGAGCAAGCCTTCCTTCTTCATCTTACTCAATTCCAAATAAATTCTTAATATTCTTGCCTGCTAATTTTTCTTTTGTCTTTTTTTCACCCAAAGAGGCTTGTATAAGAAACTGTGAACTGTTACATAGTTTTGAAAAAGTAATACATATTAAGTTTTGGTTTCAATAGTATCTCCTTCTGTTCTTTTTTTCTTTGTATGGAAAAAATATTGATGCTTTTTTCATGTTTATTACTAATGACTAATCCACTTCCCTCCTCCATTAACTCCTTGAAGGAGCCCCCTCTGGTAACAAATATGTATAGGCCAGCAAAAACAAATCAACACAATGACCATGTCTGAGAATATGTCTTGTTGTGAATCTATTGTTCATCACCTCTCTGTCAAGAGGTTGGGAGTATGCTTCATCCTCAGTCTTTTGAAGTCATGAATGTTTGTTGTTTTAGTGAGAGTTGTGAGCTGTTTCAAGGTTGTCTTCCCCCCCCATTATTACTATGGTCATTATGTAAATGGTTCTCCTCATTTCACTCTGCATCAGTTCATACAACTCTTCTATAGTACTGTCAATTGGATATGTCCATCATTTCTTATGGTGCAATAAGATTCCATTGCATTTATATATACCACAATTTGTTCAGTCATTTTAAAAATGATTGGTACCTATTTTTTCCAGTTGTTTACTACAAATTGTTTTCTATTTAACTTTAGTTATGATTTTAACCAGTTAGTTATACATGGAAATCTATTGACATTTTAATTGGTATTACATCTATGACATAATTTAGGGTTTATGATAATTTCAACTGTAGTAACCAAGGTCAGAAACATTATTTTCACTTTTATTTAGTTTCCCTTTTATTTTTATTAATTCAGTTTTACAGTTATTTTTATGGAGGCCAAATATGACTTAATTATACATCTGCCTAATAGAATCCTTCTCTTTCTTCAATATCCATCTCAGGAGTCATGTCCTTGATGTCTGTGGTTGAAAGTGATTTCTTTCTCTTCAAACTGTCCTTGACAACTTGCATTGATCTCTACTGTATCCTTAAAATATCCTGCCCTGTACCACATATATTTGTGTAAGCATCTATCCCTCCATTAGATTGTGAGCTCTTTGAAAGTGTAGACTGGGTTATTTTCATCCTTTTATCCCTAATGCCTATCACAGAACTTTGCACATAGAAGGTACTTAGTAAACTCATTCATAGAGATTAAATGGAATAGTCATTTTATTGTTATAAAGAGGATTATTTTTCAAATAACTTTTGAGCCTTTATGAATAATATGTAGGAGGTAGCATGATGCAGTGGAAAAATTATTTTCTCTGGACTCAAGAAACCTTAGTTCAAATTTCAGCTCTGCTTCTTACTCTCTGTGCAGTATTACTGAATACACTTTCTGCACTTATTGATAGGATCATATTCTTAATCTTAAATCATCTTTATATTCACAATAGAAATAAAACTTGGTCATAATGAATGATTTTTAAAAATGTGGTACTTTATTTTGCTTAGTATTTCTATATATAGTCATTAATTAGATTATCCTATAATTTTCTTTTTTAGTGGCTATCCCTATCAGATTTTAGATTCAAGGTAATATTTGCTTCATAAAAATAATTCAATATCTCTACTATTTAGAAATAGTCTGTGTAGCAAAACAAAATTATTCTTTGAAATTTTAGAGAGGTTCCTATGTGAACCTATCTGGGCCGTGTGTGTGTGTGTGTGTGTGTGTGTGTGTGTGTGTACTGGGGGCAATCAGATGGTTAACAAATTTTAATTGGGATTATGACTATATCTATCTATCTTATATGTACATAGTTATTTGCATGTGGTCTCCACTCAGAAATATAAACACCTTGAAGGCAAGGACCAAATTTTTCCTTTCTTTGTATCCTTAGTGCTTACAACATGTCGATTTTAAGTAATTTATATTTTTGTAAAGAGTCTTTTAATTTACTCAAATCCTTAAATTTATTAGCCTATACCAATCAATCAATAAGCATTTATTACAGCCTTCTTTATGCTTAAATGTATGCTCAATTTCTTGAGTTTTGTTTGCATTAAAAATACAATTTCTCCTACTTCTTCCATTTAGTTCTCTCTCCATATTGATAATTTCCTCTTTATTAAAATCTTTGTTGGTGATTTCTTTCTTTTTAATAATTTCAGTAGATGTCTCTTCCTGAAAGAGGGACAGAAATATATTGTTTTGAAATTTTTATACCTGTACAGCTGTTTATGAATTGACCTGTCATGTTCCCCTGGCACTCTCTAGATATGAGAAAAAAATCTACTCTCTCTTCTACGTGATAGATCCTCAAATGCTTGAAGTCAGCTACCATCACCCTAAGCTTTCCCCCACTTAGTGTTGGGGTTAGAGGTAGAGTTAGTATTCCCCTTATGAAATACAGATTGAAATTACTTGAAGATCCATCTTGGTATCACTATGGCTCAACCTAAGTGGGGTTCTGTAATTTAATGGGCACATTGGAGATATATGGCTTTTTCAAGCCCCCTAATAACCCCTAATCCATCAATGCATCTGAGATAATAAGTACATGCAACCAGGAAGAGGACAGGCAGAGACAGCATCACACTGGGCTTCTTGATAACACTGGCTAGTACAACCTCACTGGTCCACTTGCACTGACCTAGGAGACCTTAGCGGGATCTTTCCCTTCTTGGGTGAGAGGGCTTGCAGTTGGGAAGAAGGGGGTCTTTTCGAAAGCCTTTAAAAGGGAGGGGAAAATGTCAGAGGCTCTGAGTGGGAGGAAGAGAAAGACAAGGAGAAGTAGGAGGAGGGAGGACATTAATTAACTGCCTGCTTCCCTGCCAAAGTGAATGATGGTCCAAAAATGACTCTGGGCAGCTCTCTGTGTAGAGACAGGGAAAACATCTAGGCAAGTGATGGATGGAAAGATGTGAGTGCTAAGTTTGGAAATGGATCTTCGGAGAGGAGGGACATTAAAGATCAAGGAAGCAAGCCATGCTTTTCAGGGCAAAGGAAGTCTAGATTAAATGGTAGAACCGCAGGTAACCAAACAATAAAAACAGAAATTAATAAGAAAAGAAGAAAAGTGGAAGGAAAACAATGTGTATGGGAGGGAGCAGAGTAGAGGATATATCTATTCCACTTCTGGGAAGAGTTCCAGGCCAATATTCACGAATACTGTGTTTATGAGCAAGGGAAAGTATGAGGTATCTGGAAATGGGGTCTGTTTGTCGGTGGACTCACGTACAGACCCAGATCTACCTAGAGGGATTTGTGTAGTAATGAACACAGGAGGAGACAGAGAGAAACATCAATATTAAATGTTTACCTGCAGGTAGAGGAGAAATCTTGGGTGCAGTGGGCCATGGGGAGCTCTGCATTCCTACCTGACTGTACGAGCTGGAGGCAAGCTAAACCTGGGGCCTGAATCTTGTCCTTGGTGGGAGTTAGGGAAAACCTCAACTTCCTTTTTCAATTGCTTTCATCTCTAACTGGAGGGCACATGAGTGTGTATACAACTGTAAATAAGAATGGGTCAGATTCTCCTTAGACATTCAGCAGGTGTTAAAAACAAGGATTTTGAAATGTTCCTAATTTGTCATCCATTGTAAAAAATACAGGAGGCAAAGAGAAAGAGCTTAAAGATTGGTGGTGAAAAATTTGGTAAGCTTTCTGAAAACCTTTTAAAGATAATACAAAGAATGTCACATGAGTGGTTATTTTTTGAGAATGTAACTTTTCTTTTCATTTATTATTCTAAACTTGACAAATATCAACAAACGAGCATTTCCCTATAGAGAAGAGAATAGAAAAAGAGGAGTGTCTATGAAACTGTGTGTCCTCACTATGTAGAGCTTGGGGGTTTGGAGGGAACATTTCAAATTTAACCTGGTAATTCCATCACTTTGGTGCTTGTTTGTGTCCCCTTCTGAATAAAAATGAATCACTGTAATAATCCACAGGAGTTCTTTTAATGAAAAGAGTTTATAAGATCCTAGAGCGGGAGTGGATCTCAGGGACCATGAAGTCTGACTTCCTTATTTTACAGATGAGAAAACTGAGGTGCAAAAAAGTTAAGTGATTTACCCAGGGTCACAGAGGTAGTAAGCAGCATTTTAACTCAGATTTCCTGACTCCATCTCTAACCTTAAATTCCTAAGAGGGACAGCTGGGTGGTATAGTGGTTAGAGTGTTGGGCCTAGAGTCAGGAAGACTCATCTTCCTGAGTTCAGATCCAGCCTCAGACACTTACTAGATGTGTGATCCTGGAAAAGTCACTTTACCCTGTTTGCCTCAGTTTTCTCATCTATAAGTGTGGACCCTCCAGTGCCTAGCACAGAGTTAGGCACAAAGTAGGTGAGGGCTTAATAAATTGATTGGGATCAAAAGTAAGGGGTATGACCTTTCATAAATGGGGATAATAATACTTGGCATACTTCCATCCCTGGGTTATTTTGAATCAAAATCTTTGTGAACTTTATTATAGAAATGTGAACTTTGATTATCCTAAGATCTTAGCTCCCAAAAAATTTGAATCAGAAGTATTTTGTATAATTTTGAAATTCTTTGTGAATAGTTGGACCAAAATTTTAAGTATTTGTCTTAGGTGGGAAAAATTTCTTAACATATCTAATTTACTATAAATGAATTCAAATTATTCTATGCTATCCATAAAAACTTTGGTTTTTAAGGGAATTTTTTAACTGAAAGAAAAACCTAAATAGATATTAAATTCAAAAATAATCAAATTCCTCTATGCCTACGCACACAGTTGGAGGCAACATGGTGTAGATTGAGGGCTAACCTCAGAGTCGGAAAGATCTGGGTCCAAGTCCCATCTCTGTCTGACCTACTGGCTCTGTGACCCTGAGGGAGATACTTTATCTCTCATTTTTGCCCCTTCCTCCCACCCCTGCAACTCTCTAATGAGTTGGCTGTCCATCTTCATTAGGAGAGGGAATTTACTATGTTAGTGAAATAATATATGCATGTATATACACATGCATTCATGCGTATATACACGGTTGCCTGTGCTTAATAAACACGTTATTGTTTGTACGTTCAGATATGTGCATGCCTAATGAAAATGTCAGGAAATTAATGTGAAATTATCTTGATACCTTAAATGTTGAGAGAGTAATTGACAGATGATGAGCAAGCACTTTATATAAAGTTGGAAATGACTCCATCATCATCGTCAGTTTTACTAAACATTCTGGGTAGAAGGAAAAGTTATTTCCTGATTCTTCCTACAAGAAGCAGCTCATTTTTTGAAATACTTGGAAATGCAAGCCTTTGTAATACTTCAGGATATCAGAGAAATCTCACCCAAAGCAGATTTAAGTCAAACTCCATAGGATTTCAGCAAATCGCTGGATTTTTCTGAACTTGCAAGTTGTTTATTTTAGCTAATGTTAATTTCCCACTCTTTTTGATAGATACCTGAAATTAATACTTACATGTCTAAGACAGAAAACCCAGGCGATTACCTTAACCTTTCAGTGCCCAGACAAATCTCCACCCCTTTCAGCTTGAGGTAGATGATCCCATAAATGCTTGTCATCATAAGGGTTCTTGTGGATTATTACTGTGATTCATCTTTGAAATCACATTTTTTATTCAGAAGGGACACAGACAAGTAGGGGAGCTTTGGAACTACTATGTTAGATTTGAAATAGACCAGAAAACCCTCCTCTCTAGAGATTCCCAGTTTCACATGTAGACCTCTTTTCTTGTTCTCCTTTCTAAGAAACAATTTCAAAATTGAAATGTGAATTGGTTTGAATAATTCTGAAATTCTGTGTGTCTTAGAAGAACAACAGCAAAAAGAGGACTACATGTGAAATTGGGAATCTCTGCTCTATAGAGGAGGGTTTTCTGGGCTATTTCAAATATTCCAGTATTTTTCAAAAGTCAAGGAAGCAGACGTTTGATGTTTTCTTGAAGACCTCCTAGGAGAGGGAGCCTAATTCCCCAGGCCACCCAAGCCATTTTAGGACTGATTTAATTGCTAGAACGGTTTTCCTTTTCTGATGTAAATTTGCATATTTTCCATTTTGACCTATTATTTATCTCTAGTTCTGTCCTGTGAGGCCCAGCAGACTAAGTCAAATTCCTCTTCCAAACACTTGAAAACAGCTATGATTTCTCCCTGAGTCTTCTCTTCTTAAGACTATGCATCCTTAGTTTCTTCAGGTGCTACCATATGACATGGTCTCAAGGTCCTTCCCTACTGTGGGTATCCTCCTCTGGGTGCTTCTAACTTGGCAACATCCTCTATAGTAGGTGGTGCCCAGATCTGGACCCAGTAATCCAGGTGTGGTCTAAATAGAGCAGTGGAGAGCAGGACTGTTGTGACCCGTTTCTTAGTACAACCTTAAATCAGATCAGCTGCTTCTTCTGAGTTCTCAGTCCATTAAAATCTTCAGGTCTGTTTCCAGACTCCTGGTGAGCACCAGCCTAAGTTGGAGAACATCATGGTGTGGTGGATGTTGAACTGGACGGAGACCCAGAAAAGCCCCAAGGTCAAGCTGACTCTGGGACTCTGGGCATGTCACTGAAGCTCTTGATGCCCCCAGGCAGCTCTCCAAGACGATAAACCTCAGAGAGGGGTACTGAGCTGCATTGCTGAAGGGAGTTTTCTCATCTGGGAGTTCCTTAGACCAATCAGACCACAGATCTGGTCCTTATCCCTATCCCTACCTTTGCATCTCTTTCTCACATTATTCTCCTTCGTGTATAATTTGTGACACTTCAGCCCAAGTGGGCTGTTCCCTATTGCAAGAACGCCTCCTCCACCTTCCTACCATGTACCTTTGCTTATGTAATAATGACAACGTCTAGCATTTGTCTAGCATGCCAAGGTTTGCAAAGTGCTTTATAGATGTCACCTCATTCGATCTGCACAACAATCCTGCTTGGTGGGTGTTTTTAGTATCCCTATTTTACAGAAGAGGAAACTGAGGTTCAAAGAGGTTAACCATTGCCTGGGGTCACAGTGTGCAAGTATCCAAGGCAGGATTTGAACTCAGTTCTTCCTAACTCCAAGTCTATTGCTATGCCACATAACTACTATTACTACATGCCTTTTGCCACCCCTATAAATTTCAATTTGTTTTTTTTCAGTATTATCCAACTCTTTGTGACCGCATTTGGGTTTTTCTCTGCAAAGATACTGGAGTGGTTTGCTGTTTCCTTTCCAGCTCATTTGACAGGTGAGGAGACTGAGGCAAAGAAGGTTAAGTGACTTTGCCCAGGTTCACACAGCTAGTAAGCGTCTGAGGCTGGATTTGAACTCAGGAAGATGAGTTTTCCTGACTCCAGGCCCATAGCTCTATCCACTGTGCCACTTAGCTGCCTCTGGGCAAGTCACTTAAGCCTGTTTCCCTCAGTTTCTTCATCTGTAAATTTGTATTTACTTTATACATATTTGACATTTACTCATCCTATATATATAATCTCATTAAGAGGAAGGATTGTTTCATGCTTTGTTTTTAAATCCACACTGCCTGGCACATAGTAGGTGCTTAACAAATGCTTGTTGCTTGCTTGCTTAGCTATCTAGATCAGGACTGAGGAACCTGCACCTTAAGGCCACACGGCAGGTTCCCCAGCCCTGATCTAGAGGTGGTGTGGAATAGTGGTTAGAGAGTTAGACTCAAAGTCAAGAAAACCCAGGATGAAGTCTCCTCACTCATGTTTACTGGTTGTATGGCCCTGGGCAACTCACTTAACCTCCAAGTTCTCCAGACAGCCCTGTTAAGTCTAGAAATTGCCACCATGTGCCAATTAGCAACAGTAGAGGAAATTTCCTCACCAAGAGTTCTCTATACAAATGAAAGCACAAGTCCAGCTCATAAATGTACATGGCATTTTACTCTTGTAGAATGTAAGCCCGTTGTGGGCAGGGGCTGTTTCATTCTGGTGCATGTGTGTCTTTCTATCCCCAGTGCTTATAGCAGGCACTTAATAAACCTTTCTCAAATTGATTGACATCATAGCTTTTGCATCTGATGAGCCTGAAAATAAATGAATGAGAAAGGCCTGTTTAATCAGGTGTGGAATTAAGAGTTGCCTATAATCAAAGAAGCAATAAATATATCCCCTATTTTCATGCAAACAACTCATAACAAAAGTGAGGGCTGCACACCAGAAAATTCATGCTGGAGCAGAAGAATGGTTTCTAAATAGGCTGCAGTTCCTGAGCTCTCAATTTCAGCACCAGAATAGTATTTAACCACACTGTACTCCACAGAGACCATTAAAACCTCTTTGCTCCTGCTATCAGAAAGGGATTTCAGAAGCATTCAACTCTAAGAAATTAATTGAAATCTGAATCACAGATTTGGTGTCTTTTAAATACCATGTACATGGTGAATTCTTTAGAATGATTATGATGATCCCCCCAAATCTGATTGCAGTCAGATAATTTAGTTATGAATATTGAACAGAGATGCTTAGTTTTCTTGGACCAGCAAGTAGATATCCCTGAAATTGTCAGTAAGCCTTCAGGACTGAAAAACCTAAAGTATTAAGGTCATGCTTTCCAATTGTGGACAGTTCCTCATTTTCATGTGAGTATTATCATTTAGTTTTGCCATCTATATCTATATCTATCTGTCTCTCTATATATTGCTATACCTCTGTGTTTTTTGGTTGGGATCTATGATTTCATTGGGGACTCTTGGTGAAAAAGCTCCCTTAAGCAATGCAGATCAGAAGTTGCCCTTCCAATGATAATGAGAATAGTTAACATTTAGACGGTGATTTAAAGTCAGCTATAGACATTTCCTCATTTGTTCATAGGCTCATAGATTAGGAGCTCCTGACTCTCTGGACATCTTGCCCTGGAAGACACATCCTCTCTTTCAGTCCTGCCCTGACTGGTGAGTTTCTGAGAACTTTCAATTTTCAGTAAGTGCCAAGGGCAGCCCTGCTTCTGACGCTCCAGACGTCTTCTAAATGCTTCTATGCAGGTTCCTTCCCTTCCCCTCCCCCCTTTTAACCTCTGTTTTATGACTTGTTTTTCCCCATTAGAATATAAGCTCCTTGAAGGCAAGGTTTGTCTTATTGCTTATATTTGTATCCTTAGTGCTTAAGCACAGTGCCTGGCACATAGAACATTTATAGTAAGTGCTCACTGTCTATTTAGAGCTGGAATGGATCCATCAAGTCCAACTTTTTCAGTTTAAAGATGAGAAAACTTTGGCCCAGAGTCACCCAGCAAGTAAGTGGCTGAGGCAGGATTCAAATCCAGGTCATAAAAAGATTCTAAGTCTAGCATTCCATCCGTGACAATGGTCAAAAACGCTCTTGAATGTTGAATGCTGTTGAACCAGATTAAAATGTAATTTTTGTTTAGTCATTTTCAGTCAGTATTTGACTCTTTGTGACTCCATTTGGGGTTTTCTTGGCAAAGATACTGGAGAGGTTTGCCATTTTCTTCTCCAGCTCATTTTCCAGATGAGGAAACTGAGGCAAACAGGGTTAAGTGACTTAGCCAGGGTCACACAGCTACTAAGCTTCTGAGGCTGGATTTGAACTTAGGTAGATTAGACTTCCTGACTCCAGGCCTAGCACTCTAACCACTGTGCCAGCGATTGCCCTGATGATATTATTAAGTGACTCACCCAAGGTCACACAGAGAGGAAAATATTTAACAGAATAAATAAAAATACAGTAAAACATGGATAATATTACATTTTAAAACTAAGTCAAAATGCAGACTGTAGGGATCTTTCTGTAAGTATTAATGAACCATTTTTTAATATCTGTTTGCCACCATTGATTTATCTCTCCTTTGAGTGTTGCTTGGGAGCATTGAGAAGTTCTGACTTACCCAGGGTTATGCGGATAGTTTGTGTCAAAGGTGGGACTTGAACCCAGCTATTCCTGACTCCCAGGCTGGCTGTCTGTCTGCTTTGCCTAGCCATGTACTTAGAATCACAGAATTCAATTCAGTTGAACCTAAGAAGCATTTCTTAAGCCTCTGCCACATGGTTATAGAGACAAATAGGAACCTGTCCCTACCTTTAAGGAACTTATATTTGACTTTGGGGAAAATAAGACATAAAAAGGATAAGTAAATAAAAAATTAGGGCTGGAAGAGACCTTAGGCATCATCAACTCTAAGTTCCAAATTTTAGAGAGAAAAGGAAAGTGAAGCCCAGTGACTTGCTCCAAGTCACTCAGCTAGAGAGTGGCTGAGCTAAGATTAGATCATAGCTAGCGAGATGCTTTGGGGTCCAGGGCTCTTTCCATCAAAATCACAGAACCTGGTAAAAGAGATATTTATGGGCATTTTGGCCTATAATTCTCCCGGTGGAAAAGCTCTTCTGTTAAGAAAGCCGGAATACAACTGGGCCCACGACAGGGCACCTCTCTGATTTAGGTTCCCTAGATCTTTCTTCCATAGAATGAAATGCAATAGTAAATCAGTCACATCACATGTTAGTGGAAGGACCTGGGTTCACATACTCAATCTGCCACTTATTACCTCTCTGTGACTTTGGGCAAATCCCTTCCCCCTTTTGGGCCTCACTTTCCTTATGTATAAAATAAGGGGATTGGTTTAGATGGCCTTTGTGGTCCCTTCCAGATCTAAATCAGATTCGTGAAGCTTGTTTATATACACATAATTCATTCAAAATTGATTCCAACCATTAGGAGCTTGTGAAAAAAAATCAAGGCTTCTCCAAATGAGTGTGTTTATGGTCTCATAGTCCAGAGCTGGAGGGGACCTCAGAAGCCCCTCATTTTGCAGATGAGAAGACTGAGTCTCATGGAGGTTAAATGACTTACCCAAGGTCACAGAGGGAGCACGCATTAGAGGTGAGATTTGAACCCTCCTCCTCTGGCTTCAGAACAAGTGCATATTCACCTGTACCCTTGTAACATAATCTATGATCATAGACCTAGAGTTGGAAGGAACCACAGGGGCCATCTAGGCCAACTGACTCATTTTACAGATAAGCAAACTGAGGCTTGGCGGGGTTGGGGGAAGGGGAGGCGGGGAGGGAAAGATTTGCCTAAGGTCACAAAGACAGTAAGTGGCAGATTTGGGATTTGAACCCAGGTCCTTTGACTCCGAACCCAGGGCTACTCCCATTGCACTATGAATGGGTAGACTTTCTCCTTCAGAAGTTTTGAGTCTAGGAAGAAATGCAAAGGAGCTCTTGGACCAACGTGAGAAAGGGCCTCAGGAGGCGTGGGTGGGCCCACATGCCCGGTGCAACTTTAGCACCTTGATAAACAAAGGCAACTCCAGTTTGGGAAGTTTTAACTTTCTCCGTGAGCGTTTACTATTTCGGCTTTGACACAGAAATGAGGGAATGACTTACCCTCATTTTGGCACATGCATCTTGTGTCGATTCTGTCCCTCGAAGTTCTTTAATCAGCATAGAACCTAAATACTGAAAGAAAGCAAAAAATTCCATTGTCTAGAATTGTCTAATAGCATTAAAGGCAACCAATCCATCAACCAACTGAAAGAGCACTAAATAAATGCCTACTATGTGCAGGGGAGGATTGTCTAATAGTATTAAAGGCGACCAGTCAATCAACCAACTGAAAAAAGCATTAAGTGAGCACCTACTATGTGCAGGAGAGATTAAGATGAAATTGACACAGTTTCTGCCCTCAAGGAGCTTACAGTTGACTGGAATTTATTCACAGATAAGGAAAGAAATACAAGACAGCTATAAATCAAAGGAATGGGTCTAGAACTGGGAGGAATATTGAATCCACACTCCTTACTCTAGTTGGCCAATGAAGAAATGGAGGCCCAGGGAGGTTGCAGCTTGTTTAGGTAGTGTCAGAATCAACACAAAGGGCTGGGTGTGGCACTCAGGAAAGTCCTCTTGAAAGAGGTGACCAGAGTGGAGCCTTTCGGGGTTCCAAAAGAAAACAGACATTTTCTCAGCGGTTCTTTGGCCTGATACTTGTTCTCCAAAAAACCCAAACCAAAACTACAGTATTCACTTGGTATCATCTAAGAAAAATCACATTGAACTGCAAAATGGGGCATCTAAAAATGTGTGCCCCCTCCCTCTTTTTCTGACGCAGCAATGTCTGCAAAAATAAATAATCCCAGTGTTCTCCCTGTAATTGCAGGGCTGTATGTACCCGGCAGCTGGGAAACCAGTAATGCACAGCTCATTCGGGTGATTCAGTTGCCTAGGTAATTATACTAGGCAGAGACCATTCTTTGGGGAGAGAGGGGCTCTTTTCATTCACAGCTGCATGCACTGTGGCTCACCCACCTGAATGGGGGTGAAAAGGGAAACTGGGTTCCCTGGGGCTTCAGGGTAGAGAAAACTAAACTGAGGCAGTTAAGTCTAATTCCTCTTTTGGAAACTTTATCACTGTACACAACGAATGGGGCAGGAAGGGGAAAGACCAGGAATGATCAATTACTTTTAAAGGATTGTGCCCGGAAAGAATCCTGACTGGAATCAGTGGGCCTGGGTTCAAAGCCTCCTTCCAGTTCTTATTACCTGTGTGTCAGTTTGTCCAAATCACTTCACATTTCTAGGCCTCAGTTTCTTTATTTGTAAAATGAGGGTGCTGGACTAGTAGCCTCCGAGGTCCTTTCCTTCTCTAGAGCTTTGTTCCTTATGGAATGAAGCCATGGGGCTCCTGGGTCACAGATTTAGAGCTGGAAGGGGACTCAGAGCTCATCTGGTCTAACTTGTACATTTTCTGTAAGTGGAAACTGAGGCACAGGTTGGTGAAGTGACATACCTGAGGTCATCCATCAGAGACTGGATTTGAACTCAGGTCCAATTTCAGCACTCTATCTACTGGCCTGCATTCCATACAAAAACAATGTCTTGAATAGAGTACAGCAAATTCATCTTAACTGCAAACCCATTTGGCCAAACCAACACGTAGGAACATAGATATGGAGCTGGAAGGTATCTCAGAAGCCATCTAGGCCAATCTCCTTATTTTATAGATGAATAAACAAGCTCCAGGTCACATAAGTAGTGAACATCTGAAGAGGGATTTGAACCCAGATTTGGCCAATAAGGCCACTCATGGTGGCATTGGACCGTGCCAGTGAATGCATCTCTATGAAATGTGCCATTGGAATTATCCTGGAGTTTCAAGATAGCTTTGTGCTGGGATCATGCCTCATAAGGGAGGAAAGGTCTTAGAGATGCCCAAATCACCGTCAGGATTATGTGAATCCAAATGGAATTAAGGGAGAGCTGGCTAAGGCGAACCTTTATCCTTTAGGTTAAGTGGAAAGTTTTCCCTAATTGAGCCAGGGAGGCAAACTAGAGACAGCTCAGCTACAACTTGTATTGTAGTCATGGAAACCACCAGATGCCTCAGTGCCTGCCATCACTTTTCAACATTTACCTGTATATGTGACTCATAATCTCCTGCTGAATATAACCAATTCCCCTACCCCCACAAAATAATAATTAATAATAACAGTAATCAGAATGTTGTAATGAGGAAGGCATATGCTGAGACTGATAGCCCCCAAATTTCAATGTAACTGATGGATTTGGGTGGATATGACCTAGTCAGGTTCTGATGAGTGCCAATAGTGAATCCCCCCTAAAGTGGTTGCATAATCAGAACTCCATATCTCCATTAGGCTGGAACCAATGACTGTACCTTACATAATAACAACTTTGAATAAGTCAAATTTGAAGAAATGCAGTCACTCCATGGGATTCATTAGTTTCACTAATTGGGACCTAACTGCATCTCCTTCTTTTCTCCATCTTGCCTAATCCTCAGAAGGTGGCACTTTATTTTAAGAACTCAGAGTGAGGAGGCAAAGGAATACCATGGACTTTGGTGATTAAATACTTTAACTATTCAGTCTTAGCAAGGCAATTATTTTCTGTAAAAGACTTTTAGGAAGGGAGGGAGAAAGAAAGGAAGGAGAGGAGAATGTGGAGAAAGGCATGGGGGGAGAGAAAGAAAAGGATGGAATAATAAAATATAGAAAAGGGAGGGATGGAAGAAGGGAGGAAATGTGGAGGGACACCCAGAGAAAGAATTACAGAGTCTGAGTGCAGATTGAGGCAAACCATTTGCTCTTTTTTCC
The DNA here is from genome assembly GCF_011100635.1 of Trichosurus vulpecula. Taxonomy (NCBI): domain Eukaryota; kingdom Metazoa; phylum Chordata; class Mammalia; order Diprotodontia; family Phalangeridae; genus Trichosurus; species Trichosurus vulpecula. Next base: position 215,401,725 of record NC_050577.1, on the reverse strand, counting down.
CCTTTCTTTTTTGGTTTTGTTTCTTCTTTCCAACTTTACTATTATGTAAATAAGTTTAATGCAAAGGTATATGTAGAACCTATATCGGATTGCATGCCATCTTGTGGGGGAGGAGACGGAGAGAGAGAAAATTTGGAACTCAAAAACTTGTGGAACTGAAATAAAAAAATAAATTAAAAAAAAAAAGAAATGTGGAAGGAGAGAAAAAGAGAAGGAAGAGGAGATTTTGAAGATCGGCATTGTTGGGATTTAGATTAAATAAATAAATAAATAAATAAAACTCAACCCAAATTGTTCTCCAGGGGATACGCAGTATTGATTACTTATCGATTACTTAAATATGGAATGTAGTGTGACTTACAAAAGCTTTATAATCACATGACTGGAAGATGAGTTTCTCTGGGTGGTGCTGCCAGTACTGGACAGGGGTTGATGCCGTGGCTTCATTAGGCGGTCTCAAGGTAATGGAGGGCTCTCCCCAGTCTCCTGTCTGAAAATCACATTTATTCTCAAGGTAATATAAGCAGTAGGCAATGTCATGATGCTTCTTCACTGTCTATAGCTTCAGCTCTTTCTATCCATGCACTACATACATGCATACTGTGGTGGTGTGTAGGCATACAAATTCTATGTTGCAAATTTACTGCATATCTATTACTACCATTCCACATTCCCAATGTTTCATTAACTTTGAGGTGCAAGTGGCATGTGATTTACTCTAGCTTTAGAATATAAAACGGAAAGCTTTGAAATAAAATTTCAAAATCTGATCAGTTAAGTAATTAAGAAACTAAAACATTTAAACAGAAAATGAAGACATACAGAGATGATAAACTAAGTCTACCAACAGAAAAAAAAAGAAATTTAGTGTTGAAAAGCGTTTTCTAGTTGAATATATCATAAAATTTATTTCACAATGTGTTTACATCCAGGATGCTTATGCTCCATAATCGTCAAGCCCCTTTGTTTGATACTGGCTGCCAATCATTTGACATCTCTGGAGGCAAGGTGCTGTTTAAGTCAAGTAACTAAACAAATTTTAAAAGGGGAGTGACGTGAAAGGGTGACAGCTAACATCCCACCTCTGAATCCAACTCCATTAAAGTCATAACCCTTTTGCTGCTCTCTTGATTGGTATAATTGCTTCCCCTTAGAAGACCTTAAAGCACAAATAACATTTAAAATGTCAAAGGTCACGTTTGGCCCGCTTAAGCATATACCCGCATGTGAGAAATGGAATTGGCAGTTACAAGCATATGGCTCTCTCTTGATATTTCGAGTGTCGATGCTTACCCGCCCCCTCCCTTCCAGCCACCCCCAAGCGCACGTGCATTCCATCACTGCATCACTATCTTCTTCTGTGCATTTACCTGTTACCGTACTTGACCAGTGAAATAATCTGCAAATTCAAAGGCCCATGTGGGTGTTTCTTCTTGAGTGTGTCTCTGTGGGTGGGCAGCAATAGCATTCCTGCTGATAACTGTACATTCCTCCCTGGTGGAGATGCTGCCTGTTTCAGCTTTTATTTATTTATTTATTTATTCTGCTCAGATGGGCATGACTAGGTCTTTGGAGTAAGCTAATGGTCACTTCTTAATCTAAATAAGACGATGTGGGTTAGATTCTGGAATCTGATTTCCTCCTCCCAATAATAGAAAAAAAAATCCTAACTCTCTAGGGGGTGCAGGCCAAAAGCCCTTGGGAAGCCAGTGAGCAAGCAAGACCCTAAAACTCCTGGGCTCCCAAATGAAATAAAGCTTTGATGAGGGATAGCCAGAGTGGGGGCAAATGAGAGAATCAAAATGGTCCCCCAGTTCAAAGGCCTGGCAAAGAATACAAACAGCCTTTATGGCAGTTTGTAAGTTTGTGCTTGGGGTCGAATGATTCTCTCTCCAAGGCTTTGTTTTGCTGTAGGAACAGTGTAGCCTCCTTGAGGAAGAGTGTCTAATTTGTCTTTGTACCTCCCGCCACAGGGGCTGGCAAAATGCCTTATGAGTGAGTGGAAGGATCCCCATCTATGTTTGTCTTAAAAGGTGCTCTGGCACCGTCACCATGATGTGGGAGTCAGAGTAGGCTATTGCTGAGTTACTTAAATTCTTCCCCAGGACATTGCCAGTTGTGGAAAGGGGCCAGGCAAAGACACGGCCTCTGTTCCTGGAAAACCCTGGCTCATCCTGAAGTCCTCAAAGAAGGTGACTGTCATTCTGTGAAGACTGGGTCATGTACTTTGCCAAATGGGCAGGATCTCCCAACAGGCCTATGGTTGCAGGGCTTTATTTATTTGGAAAAATTCTGCACACATTAAAAATAATCCTAGTTCAGTGGTTCTCTTGGCTACCTCCTGGAGGCTTTCCCCTCCACCAGATTGCCAGTTTCTATCTTCTCCTGTTGCTTCTCCTCTCTCACTTTCTGTTATCTCTCTACTATTTAAATCATCCCCCCCACCCCTTTCATTTCTGCTCTGGTTTCCTCCTTTCCATCTGCCAACATCTTGAAGACTTTCTTCTTAATGCTATTCATTTAACGATTATGTTTTCTGACTCATTCCTGATTGGTTCTGATTCTTTAAGATTCCTTTCTTTTCCTTCCTCCATCCCTCCCCTCCCCTCCTTTCCTTCCTTCTTTCCTTTCTTCCTTCCATCCATCCATTGTGGTTAAGTGACTTGCCCAAGGTCACACAGCTAGTAAATGTCAGAGGACAGATTTGAATTCAGGTCCTTCTGTCTCCAGGGCTGGTGCTCTATCCACTGCACCATCTAGCTGCCCTGTTCCTTTCCTTTTCGATGTGAGGCTTTTTTTGTTTGGAATAGACATTAATGAAAGACCACAGTGATCTGATGTTCTATATCCCTCTGACATCTTCCCTTTAGAATCTTTCCCTCTCCTCTTGTCTTCATAGATCATTATCACATGAAAAACCTTCTACCTAATCTTTATTCCAGTTGATTGGAAGCGACTGCCTTGACCAAAATCTTGTTGGACAGATGAATGGTGGCCTTTGAGTAGTGAGAGCTCTTGGTACTTAGAACGTGGCCTGAATGATTTGAAAACCCCGGATTCCCAAGATGGCCAATCGCCACCCCTCTCCCAAACCCTCCCTACAGCCCCAGCATGGCCCACAAGTAGAGTACAATACTACAAAGATAATACAACACTGTCACATAACAACAGAAGTTTGCACACCACTCTGTCGAATGATACAAAAGGGAGATCCAGGGAATTCGGTTACATGGCCAAAGAGCAGCCCCAGACTCGGCTGATGCATTTTTCTCAAACCAAGCACCCACTTCAGATTTCAGCTTTATTAGTGGCAGAGGAGAGCTGGGGAGAATCCTCTTTCCTTTGTGCAAACCCAGTCAGACACAGCAGGGCCCAAGGGTGGGGTGAGGGTGTCGGCGGGAGAATGCAGAGGGAGTTACAGGGGATTTGGGCACATTAGTATATTAAGCATGCAGAGAAGATGCAAACCCTTGGCGCTAGTTTTTTAGTTAGCCCAGGCACTTTCAGGGGAGCTAGAATCAGAGGGAATCACCCCACACAAAACAGAATTGCAGCCAAACATGGTTCCAAATGAGGACGCACGTCATGAACATAAGGAGTAGAAGCAACGTAGGGACTAGCAAGCACCACCTTCTAGGGCACTTCCTCATGGAAACCACCTCAGTCTAGTGAATGGGTATTTGGAGAAACCAAACCACTGGTGCCTGTGTGCAAGACACCTTTTTTGGGCAGGCTCACCTACAGCTGCTCTAGAACTCACAGAAAAACCCAACTCTCAATTATGGGCTTAAATCAGGGAGGACTCCCACCTATGACCTTTATGATAAAAATGGAGATCAGAAGATCCTAAGGAGGAGAACCTGGAGGGACCTTAGAAGTTACCTAATTCAACCATTTCATCAGACAGATGAGGAGATTGGCATCTCCGAGGTGAAGGAACTTATCCAAAGTCGTGAGGTTAGTAAGTGGCAGAGCTGGGATTGGAACCCAGGTCTTTTGCCTCAAAATGCATGCTTTCTACCATACCAAGAGGAGAAAGGACTGGCCTTTTATCTGTGGTGGCAAGGGAGAGAAGATGAATGGAAGGATGAGTGAGAAAAAGAGAGGAGAGGGAGAAGGAGGAGAGAGAACACTTTTCTTTGTGTTCCTGAAACTGTGCTCCAACCCAGAGGTTTAAAAATTCCCCCACAGGGTCTGAATCTGCATTTCTGGAAATAGAAACTTAAATTTTGTCAGACAGCGCTATTTTCAGAAGAACGTATTCAACTGAGTAAAAAGGAAAAGAAAATGGGGTTGCTTAAGATAGAATTCGTAGAAGAGAAATTTGTTTTGTTCCTAGAAATTCACCATCTCTTTTTTTTTTAATGACCCTACCTCTAAGAACACCCAGAAGTCTTTTTCTTTCTGCTGCAGATTCTCTTTCTCTCTCTTTTACTCTGTTAATTTGCTACAGATTTTGTGGTTCCAACTATTGGATCCAACTGAAGCACTGGTTTTATGTATTTTGCCCTTAGGTCTGAGAGAACTATTACCACTCTATGGTCTTAGTACCAGGAGGAAAGAGGGAGAGTGGTCTGTCCCAGAAGTGCCAGGTCACAGTTTTGTCCACGGTCTCCAAAAGCATGGAGGTTGTCTTCAAGAAGGAAGGAACCAAGAGAGCAAACCCAGCCCAGAAGTGACTCTTGGGACTGGATGACGAGACGCTGGTGTGGAAATCTGAAATTTGTGAAGCCCTGACCAACAGCAGGTGTGCCGCGAATTACAGCGATACACCCGATGGAAAATCAGCATTCTTTGAAGTTTTGAAAACCAAAAAAGAAACCAAGTTGTTCATTACATATTTTGGTAAGCTCTCCCTTTGGGAAAAATATTAATGAAAAGCAAAACCAAAATTAAGTCCAGAAAGTCTCAATGTTAAAAACAGGGTGTTCCAAAAATCTTAGCACAGTTTAAACTTATATTAGTATGTTTATAGGTCACGATCACCTTTAATGGAGATATAGCTGGGGCAGCCATGACAATATTTATTTAAAATTACAAGAGTTAACCTAGTTAGCATCTGGCCTGTATTTACCACTACACTCTTTATAAAGGACTGAATAGTCTACAGACCTCTACAATGTTAGAAGGTCTCCTTTGCTAATTACACATAATGGTGGAATATAAGCTTCTGGAGGGTGGGGTTTGTCTGTTGCTTTTTTGTTTTTGAATATCTTTGTACCGTGGCTGGTTCATAGTGGTATTTATCAAACATTTGTTGATTAATGGTAATTAAAATAGTTTTCATGAGACTCCATGGATTTAAAAGGGCTTTTACTAGTTAGACAAACCTATCTGTTTCAATCTGTCCTAATAGGTCAACAGTGATGTAGGAAAATAGGGGATGTCTTATAGTGCTGAGGTGTCAAGCTCACAAAGCCATAAGACAACTGCAAAACTCCAGAGTGTGGCTAGATTAAAATGTAACTGGGAAATATTTAACAAAATAAATAAAAGTACAGTGCAGCATGTTGTTTAGTCTGACTCTTTGTGACCCCTTCTGAGGTTTTCTTGGCAAAGATACTGGAGTAGTTTTTGCCATTTCCTTCTTGAGTGAATTAAGGCAAACAAAAGTTAAGTGACTTGCCCAAGGGCACAAAGCTAGTGCGTGTCAGGTTAAATTTGAATTCAAGTCTTCCTGACTCTAGGCCCGGTGTTCTTCTATCCACTGAGATACCTAGCTGCCTCACATTACAGCATAGATGATGAGAATTTGTAGTTTTCTAAGTCAATATGCAGCTTTGTTTCTTTTGAGTTTGACACCACTGTGTGCCATTTTAAAAATTCAGACTTACATCTTTGGATATGGAGGGGGAAGCGGAGGGAATAAGCATTTATTACATGCCTACTATGGGCTAGGCACTATGCTAAGTGCTTTACAAATGTATCTCATTTGATGTAGGCATTCCCAGTAAGGTAATTCCTTCTAGCAATGCAGGTCAGCACCTCCATGCAAAGTATTGTCTGAATTGAGAGATAAAGTGACTCGCGCAGGGTCACACAGCCAATATGGGTCAGAGCTGGGATCTGAAACCCTTCTTCCTGTCTCTGAGGTCAGCCCTCTATCTACTGGGCAATGGCTGACAATGGTTTCTCTTTCTCCTTGTTTTTATACAGAGCCCTGGAGCGATTTTTCCAAGGTCATATTGAAGGAAATCAATAAAGGAGGGAGAACTTGGCCTTAACAAGGCCCTAAATGGAATGAAAAATGGTGACATCCTAAAATGATAGGAAGATTTAGTGTAAGTCATGCAGCTCAACAAGTATTCACAGGGTTCTTCTTATTGTACCAACTGTCAGAGATAAAAGGATGTGAAATCTGTGACTAGCCTTGCATTATATAACCCAGTCCTCAGCTTTCTTTGTACCTGCTGTGGGTAACTGTAAAAGCCCAGTAGGACTGTGCTTGGGCTGCCAAGCCCACAGGGACTGGAATTTCATGTACTCAAGGAGACAGAAATGCAGTTTAGTTCTTTGTAGAAAGGAATCACAGGCAGATGGCCTCCTATAATCCAAGCCTCTCATTCTATAGATGGGGAAACTGAGGCCCAGGGAAGTAAAAAGCCAGGATTTGAACTTCAAATAGAGTAACATTTCTCCTGCCCAATTATGCCTCCATATCCATACCTATGAAAGGTAGTTTAATTACCCCGTGTTGCAGAATCCAAAATAAATTATGGGATGAAAAATCTTACTTAGCTTTCTCTCTCTCAAAAAGAGCCAAATTATTATTATTTTAAAATTTTGTTCTAAATGCAAAGGGAAACTGAATTGGGGGAACATTTTGTATATTCTAAGCTTCACATTCTCAGAGTTAAAGAAGTTATGATGGCTGCAAGTAATTAAAAACCATAATTGTGTATTAACTTTTCTTAATGAAAAAGAAAAGCAGGGTGTCTCCAAAGCCTTATCAACACCCTTCTTTGATTAGGATTTAATTGATTTTTGTTTCTGTAGAAGTTTTTCAATCTTTCTTCCCTGATTGGTTTTGCCCACCTACTCCTTGTCTCTCACCTGGCCCACTGCCAATTAACCCATTTGTTCCGGGCTCAATAGATAAAAGAGCCTAATCCTAGTAGAGCATTTTCACTGGAACTGCAGTTTTGAGGATTTTGCTCTCAACATTTCTAATAAATCAGGGTTGTCGATCAAGCTACATACATGTACATGAGACATACATGATGGTATTTATTTTTGGCATCCCTTAGGGCTTCAAAGAATGCTCTGCCTGGAGCTGCATATTTACTTAGATGTATTCTCATATATGCAGTGTAACTATAAGAAAATGTATCCCACAAATGCCCCCAAATGTAGGCTCTCATGGCTAAAACATCATTGAGCAGTTTGGGGGCTGCAGATTTAGAGCTGGATGGGACTTTAGAGTTTATTCAGTCCAACTCTCTCATTTTATAAATGGGGAAATGGAGGCCCAGAGAAGTTAAGTGACCTGCCCTGTGTCACACAGCTAGTAGATGTCTGGGTGTCAAGTCCTCCTGATTCCAAGACCAGAGCTCTGTGCTACACTACCCTCCTCAGCTGGTGTTTTCCCTATCTGCATTATTTTGTAGTTACTTTGTTTATATCTGTGTATATACTCTCCCCCAACTTCAGAGTAGAAGGTAAGCTTCTTGAGGGCACGAATTATTTCTTTTCTTTTTTTTGTCTTTGTATCTTCAGATGTTTAATATATTTTTGGAATGGAATGTAGCAGAATCCCTAGTATGAGCCAGACTTGTAAGGCTATTAAAAGGAGAGGGTAACTTTCGAACACTTAAACATTTTCCATAGTTCATTTAAGTTTTGGAGGGACTCCTGAAGTAACTGTACAGATGGCATTCTCTTGGTTGTACACAGCAATACCAGGCAATGGTCATATTCTAGCTACAAGAACATTACAGATCCCACAAGCCAATACCCTTCACATCTGAAAAAACCATGCACTGAAAAAACTCAGTGTCTTTTCAATACAGCACACTGAGAGAGGGCCTCCTTTGCTAATTAAATGCAGATTAGTGATTCTCAACCAGGATACTGAGGTAGCTTGAGGGTCCAAACTCCTTCCAGATGGCAAATCTATTCATTCCATACTTCAAGGACCAATAATTTCATTGGTTCAGATACTCCTTTCCTTGACACTTATCATTGGCCTTTCATGCCTTAGTAAATTTTATGAGTTGCCATGGCCAGAAAAAAACTCATAGGATCATAGATTTAGAGTTAAAAAGAAACTTGGAGACCATTTGGTTTGCCTCATTTTTTACTGATGAGGAAACAGGCTCAGAAAGTAACCTGCCCAAAGTCAAATGGGTAGTATGAGCAGAGGCTGTATTTGAACCTGGGTCTTCTGACTCTCTCTAGAGCCAATGCTCTTCCTACTGTGGATATCCAAACTCCTGGTGATGACCCTTCTGAATTTGGCCAGGCTGGTCTCTGGACAATAATCAACTTGCTCTTTGGGATCCACTAGTCCTTCCATTCCATTGCCAAAGAGAAGGCATTGACTAGAGCAGGGCTATAGGGGAGGCTAAATTCTTCAATAAAAAGTCTTCTGCAGAAAAAATTAGAAGGATTTAAAAATATTTTTTTAATTAAAAATGAAAATGAAAATATTTGATTTTTTTCCAAATAGAAAGGAACTCTTATATTATGAGAAGGTGAGTTGAAAAAGTTCTAATGTTAAGTATTTTGAAGCAAAATGAGTAGAAATTTCACATCAGTCAAAGGCACTGTCAAATGAGAAAGGTTGAGAATTACTGTTTAGCTAGGAATTGGCACCTCTGTGGCATATTTTTCTGCTCTTGAACAAACTGCATGAAATTCATACAGGTTGTCATGCAAATCATACTATGATCAGGCTGGCTATAAGCAAGGAACATAGACCTCTGCACTAGGGCATATCAGACACAAGGGTGGTAGGGAGAAGGACCTCATGGAGAAGGAAATAAATAGTACAAGATGAGGGGACAAATGGACATATTAGTGTAGTTTTTCTACCTTCCCTGCAAAAACGAGCCAACATAGACATCGGAATAGAGATCAAGACTGACATGGGGTGGGGTGGGGGTGGGAGGTGTTGTGACTGAAGACTTTAAAAGCTGAGTATACTCTGACTCTGGACATGTTTTTCCCACACCGACGAATCACAAGGCATGATAAATGAAGGCACAGACAAAGAATCTCAGGTATCAAGGGACATTACAAACCATCTGGCACTTTCAGGACATAGCACCTGTTGATAACTGCTCACAACACTTGGCAAGACATCACACGGTGCAAATTGATAAAGAGAACATAACCGTTCATTGTCTTACATTATGAACCTGATGGATCGCTGAGAATGGAAATCCTGCATTCTGGTTGGTCCATATTTCACAGACAGACGACTGCTGATATAAACAGAAAACTATATCTTATCTTGAAAATATTTCAACATCGACAACTGCCCAAGTGGACTCAGAGTGTGCAAGGAAAATCAACAGAATGGTAAAGAATAACATTTTAAAAAACCCAACTTGTAAATGTTTTACAGTTTTTTGAGTTTGAGTCATGTATTTCAAAGTCATTTTCTTTGCTAATAAAATTGATTTTTGACTGATTGGTTACGTTTCAAGCTAAGGAAGAAAAATCATGATCCTATCAGAGGGTAACAAAATTAACATCAGCTTTTGGAAAAGAAAACTGTTGTTTTTCACATTTGCCAAAAGAAGTAGGTTGTTTCTTTAAAATATTATACGAAGCATATAAAAAAGCCAAGAACTGTCAGTAGCAATGGAGAAACAGTAGAAGCTTTCTCAATAGAAACAGGCAAAACAAGGATGCCTCTTGCAATCTGCTGTTATTTAACATCGTTATAGAAATACCAAGAGAGAAATTTAAGTCACAAACACCAGCAAAGAGGAGATGTAGCCCTATTTGCAAGTAATTAGAAAACCTCAGAGAATCAGCAAAAAAACTCTAACAGATGATTAAAAGCTTCAGTGAATAGTAGGATACAAAATAAATTTTAAAAAATCATGTGTATTTCTGTGTAGCACTGACAAAAACCAGGAAGAAAAGGTTGTACAAGAAATTCACTGCAAAGGGAAAGGTTTATTCTTTCAGGATGCTACTGTCTCTTCCTATTCAAGATGCAGAAATTTACCTCCCCTACCCAGGCAACTGAGATCCTTCCATGCCCCTCTCCCTCTATATCTAATTTAACATTGTTTTTTTACCCCCCTCATTAAAGTTTTCAGGAAACTTTCATAAAATCAAAACTTTCTATTGATCTGTGTTCAATGCCTGATCACAAGACAAAAAAAGGGAAAATTTTCCCATTAGTTATTGTACCATTTTGGAAACATATATTTATAGCATAAATCTCCCATTAGAGCAACCTGAGGAAAAACAAAGTGGTCTCTAGTGCTTCAAAGCCCACTCAATGGCTCAAGCAGTGTCTATGTGTGTGTGACACAGAGGTTGGGGAGGGGTAGTTGGGAATGGGAAGAATTCTCATTCTCTTCCATATTGAGCATAAGATCATGAATTTGAAGCCAGAAAGAACCTTAGAGGTCATTAAATTTATACCCTGTCATTTCATAGATAAGGAAACAGAGGCCCAGAGAGGTGAAGTGATTTACTCAGGATCACAGAGTTTGGTGAGTGTGAGAGAGACAATCATAACTCCAGTCTTCCAGACTCCAAATTTAGTATGCTATTTAGTGTACCACACTGCCTAGGCTTCCCATCACAGTTGGCCTTTGATTTCCATCTCACCAAATCAAACTAACAATGCCCCTTTATCCCCAATTCAACCCAACTCAAACCCACACTGCAAGGAGATGGCTGAAAAAAAATGATCTGGCTTTTCTCTTGCATCTTTACCAATTTTGTCATCTAAAAAAAAAGACCTCTCGAAATCCTAGAACATGGATGAGAACAGGCTTCATAGTTGCCGAGCAACTAAAAATTTGCTAAGCATCATAATAATCCACAGCATTCCTGAGCAGACAGCAACAAGAGGCATGATGAGAGGAATAACACAATCACAACATCCAGAGAGCTGGCAAAAAAATAGCAATGTCAGAGCCTGCATCTAAGTAAAAACTACAGAGAGCAAAGTGACATTAAAAACAAGGGCCAGAGCCATCACATCTGTTTCCAGAATAGCTACTAGCATTCAGTCATTGCTGGGTGGCCCCATTTACCCCTCACCTTTTGCAGTCTGCAGTTTGAATGGCTTGCTGAGCAACAGGTTCTCATTTCTGAAACTGGCAAAATAGATCAGTTTCCTGTGAAATTACCAAAAGGCCCTTCGAAATGAGCTTCTGAGTAGTACTGACCTTCCATTCTCAATTATTTCCTTCTAAACTTCATGCTCTTTCCTTAGTTGGGAGAGGTTTTCCCCTGGTTTTTTCCATCCTCCAGTGAGTTGCCTCTTGGATCTACAAAGCCTCTGGCAGTGGTTAATTCTAATTCTCATCAGCTGTTTGAGATGAAATGACTATGCATCACTGGAAGTCTCATTTTAAATGGAAAAAAGTATTCTTTTGAAATATCTTTGATGCAGTGCATCATCTTTCTCTACAAAGTCCTAATCTAATTCATATAAATTGTACCTCCTGTATAGAATCATAGCACTCTGGAAGTGGAAAGGGCTATGGGGTGGGGGGAACCAACCATTAATCCCACCTCACTTCATTAATGAGGAAGCTGAAAATGGAAAGGAAGAGAAAGGAAACCAGAATGTATAAATGACCTGCCCAAAATCATACTATTAATGGCAGGGCTGGGGCTAGAATCGATCCATGTAAAATGTAGCATTGACATAAGCATGTGAGACTACAGATGTGTCAATAATTTGCATCAGCATGAGCAACTTCTTCCACCAGTGCTGATTGCAATTTGTCTATCATTTCTCTCTCCTTCATCTCATACATTTGACCAGTTGCAAACTCCTCTTAATTCTTTCTCCACAACATCTCTTGCATTCCCTTTCTCTCTATTCTCAAGGCCACCACTTTGGTCCAGGCTCTCATCACCTCTTCTTTGGACCAGTGGTGTCAAACTTAAACAGAAATGGGGCCACAAAGTCATACGTAAGGATCTCTGCAGGCCATGTATTGATTTCATTTTAAAATGTAATATTACCTATATTTTACTGTATTTTCATACAATAGTTCCCAATTACATCTTAATCTGGTTCAGGCCACCCTTGGGAGTGTTGTGGGATGCATGTCTGGTTTAGACTATTATGATAGCTTCCTAATTGATCTGTCCTTTCCAGACTGTTTTCCACAGAGCCGTCAAAGTGATTTTCCCTAAATGTGTTACTCCCTTGCTGAGTAAACTTCTGTGGCTCTCTATTCTTTCCTTGGTTTGGCATTTAAAGCTCTTACTTACAACTCAGCCCCATACTATTTTTCCAAGCCAATTACAAACTCCTCCTCATATTCTACAGTCCAGCCAAATTGGCTTTCCCACCATTCCTTAGACCTGATGCCCTATCTCCCATCTCTGTGCCTTGCATAGGCAGTCCCCTATGCCTGGCATGCTCTGTCTCTTTAAAACTTAACTTGTGAGCCTCCTTCTGCAAAAAGCCTTCTTAAGCCTCCTAGCTGCTAGTGTTTTCCCATCCTCCAATGATCTTATATTTCTTTTGTATATATTTCATTTATATCTACACATGTACACTTTATCTCCCCAATAAGCTTTTTGAGTTAGTTAATTCAATCAGCTAGCATTGATTAAGCACCTACTATGTATTAGGTACTGGGTACAGGAACTGTTTCATGTCTGTTTTTTGTCCCTAGCACTTGAGAAATTGTAAGCTGAAACACTGTAGTAGGAGAGAGTTGCCTGAGTCTCAGAGAAGTGAAGAGGCTTGCCCAGACTCTTACAGTTAGTAAAGCATGATGGGAAGAGTTGAACCCAGGTCTTCCTGACTCCAAATAGGGGGATAAAAGGCAGTTAGTGATTTCATTATGAGATAATGTTGGTAAAGCACTTAACATAGTACCTGGCATATAGTAGGTGCTTAATAAATGCTTCTTTACCTTCCTTCTCCTTTTTGTTCTCCTCCCCACTTCCTTCTCCTTCCCTGTTCCATTCTGTTCCCTTCCCTTCCCAATAAAACAGGAGGTAAAACGCAGACTGTTTTCTAACTTGGAGTGTCTATCCCACTAGGTAAACAAGCAATATTAATATTTTACTGTGTTTGAAATATGCCTAACCACTTACTGTCCAAGGTCAACTTTCTGAGGCTATCGGACCCAAAGGTATTGGGGAAGGCCTGCCACAGAGCTCATGTCTATCCCACATCCAAATCTATACTTTTGCTTTAATGGATCTCATTGGTGTGGGTACAACCCTATGAAAACAACAATAACCTTCCAGTGATACACAACCAAACAGCCAACCCCTGGCAATCTTTCAGATGCAGTTTTGATAACCTTTCTGAAATGGTATTCAGTGTTCCAGGTCCCTCAGTAGGGTCCCATTTTGTAAATCATGGCTCCAGGACATCAATTCGGAGCACAAGTGATGATTTAGGCTCATTTCAAAGCAGTAATGCTTCAATAACATCAAATAACTAGTTGGATGGTCAGCCTGAATGGAACTTGGAATTTAAAAGCATTTTTTAGAAGCTAGTTTATTGTTATTTTCAAGTAAGATGGTGAGGTTTAGAGATCATATATTCTAGACTGTTGCTTTTACAGATAAAGAGACTGAGACTCAGACAAATGAGGTTACTTAGTCAGGGAGAGAACTTGGATAGGAATCCTTGTCTAAAGATTTTCAAAAGTCCATATTTATGTTTTGTGTGACTTTGCATGTATAATTGGCATCATATTGATTGCCTTCTTAATGGGTAGGGGAAGGGCTAGAGAAAGGGAGAGAATTTGGAACTCAAAATAAAAAAAAATGAATGTCACATAAATTAACAAATACAAAATTTTAAAAAGAGAACTTAAGTCTATATTTAACTGTCAGGCTCTCAGATTACCAAGAGTAAATTTAGATAGTGATAAAAACAACAGTTTGCATTTCTATAGTGTTCTAAGGTTTACAGATTGGTTTCCTTTAGTGGAAGTTTCCCCAATTGTAAATTTATTTTATTTTTATTCTTTAGGTAGTTGAAGTGTTACTGTACCCATATGCTACATACACTGCCTCTCAATTGGAGGGAGGATGAGGGAGTGTGTGTGTGTGTGTGTGTGTGTGTATGTGTGTATGTAGAGGGGAAAAGTAAGAAACTCTTAGATTTAGGACTCTGGAGTTGATATCATTACCTTATTTTCATATGTTCTATCAGAAATGAAGTCATTGCATCTCCCATCTCTGGGCCTTTGCGTAAGCTGTATTCTGTGGCTGGAATGTTTCAAATTCTGTCTCTTGAAACTCCTGGTTTTCTTCAAGATGGTTCAAGTGCCATCTTCTCCACGGGACTTTTGTCCTAGCTTCTGGTGCTGTCTACCTGCCCAGGTTACCTTATAGCTATTCATGCGTTTGTGTGTGTGTGTGTGTGTGTAAATGTGACATATATATGTATGTATATGTACATACATATATATGAATATATTTAAAAACAAGCTAGATATAAGGTACATATATGGAGATGTGTGTATATTAACACACACACATACACACACACACATATTGTTTCCTCCTTAGAAATAAGTTGTTTGAAGGGAGGCCCAAATTCCCCTTTGTTTTTGTCCCCTCGATACCTAGCACAGTACCTGACAGAGAGAAGATGCTGAATAAATGGTCAACCTCTGCTGTCCCTTCGGTCAGCAAACCTTCGCTGGCAACCACAAGGTACCAGGCACATTGTGAGGCAGTAGGGGGATGGGAGGAGGAACAAGGCCCAGTCTCTCCCATCTGTCAATGTTTAGGGCATGGCTGGTGGCCATGTCCATTCCCACAGTCCCCGGCATCTTCTTCAAGGTGCCGCTGGCGAGGGCAAAGAGATGGAATCCAGCTTTGTGGAACCAAGTCACCACTCCAGCTGTTTGAGCTCAGTAGATACTCTAAAGACTTTTGAAGAGTTAAAAGCTGACATTTTAATGGTACTTGTACTTTACACTTGACCTTTTCCATGAAGCTTTGCACATCTTAAAGTAATATATAAATGTTAGCTATTATTAGGGAGAGGGCCTGGACTTGGGATTTCATTGATATAGGGAACTCCCGGGTGAGGACGTTGTCTTTACCAATGCAGACCTGCACGTGCTCTGAAACTTAAGCATTACAGAGCCTTGCAGTGGGGACTGAGGCTTAGGTGACTTGTCTACGGTCACACAACTCAGAAGCAGGACTAGAACCCAGGTCTTGTTGATTCCAAGGCCACTTTCTATGAATGAATGAAAATGAATCACAGAGCACTTACTGAGCACACACCATGGGCTGAGCACTGTTGGCGTATGCTTCGTTCCCTCCTGGCTTTGTTCAAGTTCCAGCTAACATTTCGCCTTCTGGGAGGAAGCCTTTTCTGATCCCTCTTATTTCTGGGCCTTGCCTCTGTTGGTTATTTCCAGTTTATCCAGAATACGTACAGCCTATTTGTACGTAGTTGTCTCTCCCATTAGATTGTGAGCTCTTTGAGAGCAGGGACTGTTTTTTACCTTTCTTTGTATTCCCAGGGCTTAGCACAGTACCTGGCACATAGTAGACAATAAATCTTATTGATGGATAAATAGAAAAAGGAAGACAGTTCCTGCCCTCCAGGAACTCACATTTTAATTGGAGGAGATAAGATGTTAAAGAAAATTCAGCTGCAGGGCAGATAGTAGATTTCTCTAGCCTATAGGCCATGTTGCCTGTAAGGTTATTATTAAGGAAATATGAATGAATGGAACTTTTAAGCAGGATGCCATTAGGGTAGAAGCTTTCTGCCTTGATTTTACCCAGAAAAAAAACATATCCTTTCCCTCCATCTTCCCATTGTCCTAATTCTTGTACATTTCAGGTCACTGGCCAAATCTAGCAAAGGATTCCACAGTCCATTTAAAGGCTCAGTTTTAGAATTCAAGTTAAAAGAAAAATGAAAAGCAAAAATCCTGTCTCTTGAATGACAGCGACTTTAAAACAACAACCCACAGATTAGATAAAATAGCCTATAAGGCAGAAAGAAAAGGTCATCCTTACAAAGATGCTGCCTCATTTTCTTACTCGCAAACTCCACAGCCTCTTGAGCAGAGACTCAGACGAGGTAAAAGCTGTCAAAGAGTGGAAAGTCACAGATGCTCAGTTCAGTCACAGAACATGAGGACCAAAAGACCTCTCATTCATCTTGTCTTTCCAGTGTGGCAGGAGTGTTGGCTACATCCAGGAAGGCGCACTGAACCTCAAAAGTCAAAACTTGCAGGCCCGCCCCTATTTTCCTATGAATGAAATTTCTTAACCTGACTGGGAAACTGAGGACCATGTCTTTCCCCTCAAGCTAGATAAGGGAGTTGCTTCCTCTCATTCTTGCTCTCCTAATGGGCTACCCAGCACAGGTGCTGATCATATGAAATGTGGGCCTGAGGAGATTTTTCCTGCCTTCTCTTTGTGTTGCCTTTCTCTGAAGGAGCCTCATTGTGGTGTGGAAATGATAGAATCATAGATTTAGAGCTTAAAGGGGGCCTTGGTGACCATTCATTTTACAGGGGGAGGAAATTGAAGTTCAGAGAAATGATTTGCCCACAGTTGCATAGTTAATATTTGCCAGAAGCAGAATTTGAACCTAGGTTCTTTCTGATGCCAAGTCTAATACATCACCCAGCTGCCTCTGAAAATATAGAATCACAGCTCTAGAGGAGCCTCAGAGGCCATCCTGTCCAACCTGATCATTTTACAGATGAAGAAACTGAGGCCCAGAGACATTAAGTGATTTGGTAAAGGTCATAGTATCAGAAATGGGATTTGAACTCATTTCCTCTGACTCTGGAGTCAGTGCTTTTCCCACTGTACTACCCTTGGCTCTAGAAGGCTTTATTAAAGAAGCACCACTCTAGCAGATACCCAAGATGGACTCTCTTTGAGTACAGCCCTGGTTAAAAAATATATGTATATATATGTTGTCTTTGGATAAGCCTAGCTAAGCTCATTACTAGGTTGGCCACAAGGGGATGAATTTTTTTGGCCACAGTAATTCCTGAAGGCCATCTATTAAATTACAGATGGATCAGAGGAATGTAGGTCTAGAGCTGGGAGAGAGCTCAGGGGTCCTCTAGTTTCCCCCACCCTACCAATTTTACAAAGAAGAAAACTGTAGTAGAGGGAATTTTTGTTCAGATACCAATCATTTTATAAGCCACTGAGGTCCCTTCCAACTTAGAGATTCTGAGATTCTCTAGACATTGGCATTCATCAAAGCAAGCTCCATTAGATCTGTGATCTTTTTGACATGGGATCAGAGGAGCATAGA
Source organism: Trichosurus vulpecula (assembly GCF_011100635.1). Lineage (NCBI taxonomy): Eukaryota > Metazoa > Chordata > Mammalia > Diprotodontia > Phalangeridae > Trichosurus > Trichosurus vulpecula. The sequence continues at coordinate 215,384,294 of NC_050577.1, read as the reverse complement.
CTGAGGGCTGGAAGGGAACTCGGAGGCCATGAAATCCAGCCTCTTCATTTTACAGAGGAGGAGACTGAGACAAAGAGACGGTAAGTGATTTATCCAAGGTCATGCAGGTTTTAAGTGGCAGAGATGGGATTTGAACCAAGGTCCTCTGAATCCCAAATCTAGTACTCTTTTCACCATTCCATGCTTCCTCTATGGTATTCCCATCCATCCTTTCTCCAAAGGAGGAAATCACAATGCATCAATGTCTGCCCATTTTGTGTGACTCTTGCCATGCTCTGTCCTGCTCTAAAGCCACCATGGTGGCCAACCCAACATGGTGGGGATCTTCCTTGTGTCCTCTTAAAATCCCACTGATATCAATGGGACCATGTACATTGTCAGTTATCTCTTGCTTCCCTATGTGACTGACTCATTTCTTTTGGTTATTTTTTTTTGAAAGGAAAACCTCCAGACCCTTAATTAGCTTATGTCTCTTGGAAGACAGGGCATGAACTAAGTCCTTTGGATTGTCTCCTGATACTACAGGTTTAAGTTAAAAAAGATAGGCATAGATAAGCCATGTGCCAAGCACATTGCCTCTAGTGTAGGGAAAACACCACAGCCTGAGAGGCTATAGCTCCACTTCATTTACAGAGATCATGGATTGACTGCACACGCATCCTCCACGTTGGCTGGAGCCAAAGGGCCATCCCAGAACTCACAGGGAACTTCTTCATGGGGAAAAATAGAGCAACTGGTACAGAAGCTACGTATAACCCCATTCTGGCTAAGGCTGTTAAGTTTCCTAGATGTTGCTAAGAATTTGGAGTAAGATGGAATGATGCTGACTATCAGGGAGTAAGTCAGGGAGTAGTTTTCCCTGGCAGCCCAAGTCTCTTCAAAGTTATTGAGACATACATATCTCAGGGCAGCACAAGAGAAGGAATATTGCAGTTGTCAGAAAAGTAGCCAGTGGCTTCTTTATCTTAAGTGGTCTGGCTTTAGGAGAGGCATCCTGGTGTGGTAGATCTTTAAGTCAGAAAGCCCTGGATTTGAATCCTGCCTCTGATATTTAAGCATGTGCTTATGGGTAAGCCCTTCGATCTTGTGACTGTCAGACTCCTCCCCTCTAAAATAGCTGTGGTACCTGTAGACGCTACCTCTCAAGGTTGTTGTGAGGTTCGAGTGAGGTCCCTTCCAGCTCTTGAGCTATGATTCTGTGGTCACAAGTTGAAAGGGACCTCAGTGGTCATCTAGCTTAATGCCTTACCTGAAATATAAAGTCCCTCTTGAATGATCATATCTTTATGACTCTCTGATTCCATTTATATAAGGGTAGGGGCTGAATCTATGACTTCATTAACATAAGGAGGTCCTGGTGAGAATCCCCTTCACCCAAAGCAGATCAGCACCTTCCCTGAAACTTAGAGTCTTAGGGCATTGTCTGGGGACATTCAAGGATTGGCCCAGGGTCATACAGCCAGCATGTTAGAGGAAGGATTTGAATCCACGTCTTCCTGGATTCACTAGATCACATCGCTTCTCTTTCGTTAACATGTAAAAACCAATAGGTTCTAGGTCTCGATCTCCACCCCACACTCTTTCCTGAGCCCCACTGCTAGATTTCTGATTTCCTGCTGGACACTTCTACCTGGATAACTAGGTCCCTCCCAAAGGCCTCTGAGGTCCCTTAAAGTTCTAGACCTGTGAGTCTATGATCCATGTGTCTGAAAGGGAACACATCAACTTCCTTCCTGGACTCCAAGCATCTTCTTCATCTCCCTGTTTCTGTGGATGGCACCATCATTCCCCACCTCTCAGGCTTATAACCCAGGCATCATCTTTGCCCTCTCCCTGACTCCCCGACTCCCCCACTGTCCCATCAGTTACCGAGTCCTGCTGATTGGACCTTCGTGGTGTCTCCTCCCCTCGTCCCCTCCTTTCTACTCCAACTTCAACCACTCCAATTCAGACCCTCTCTTCTTTTCCTTCTTTAGTGTTCCTTCATTACTGCTGCCAAATTCATCTTTCTGCTAAGTCTAACCTCATAGCTCCAAAATGAAGCCCCTGATGTTTTGGCAAACCCTAACAAGACACAGTAAAATAGAAAGTTGGGAGTCATTGCTTAGAGTCCCGAAAGATTCAGTAGCTCTTTGTCACCTCTTTGGATAAAATGCATACTCCTTAGCCTGGCATTGAAGGTCTTACACAATTTACTCCTCATTTATCTTTCCAACTTCCCACCATATTGTGACTCTTCATGTTTACAAAGAGCTTTAAATACATTATCTCATTGGATCTTTCCCAAAGCTCTGTGATGTAGGGGCTGTCATTATCCCCATTTTACAGATGAGGAAACTGAGGCTGAAGGGTTACATGACTTCTCCAGAACGCCTACTTCTAGTAGTGGTGGTGGTAGTAGTAGTAGTAGTAGTAGTAGCAGTAGTCACCGTCATACTTCTAGTAAGCAAGATTAGAACTCAGGTCTTCCTGATTCCAAGCCCAGCACCCTATCCACTAGGCTACCTAATTGCCTCTGCCTCTGCTGATTTCTGAAGCTCCTTTCCATTGTAAGATTCAGTCAAAACCCAACCTCCACTCTGACTATTGGGAATAAGGGAAGAGGCAGAAGGCAGGAGAGTGAAAAGGGGAGAATTTTTGTGCCCCACAATGAACAGGTTCACAATAGCCCAGTTTCTGAGCCACTGATCAGAGAACTAGGAGGCGTATAATCTGTTTTCATTTGATATGTTTGTTTTTGTTTGGGACTACAGCATGGCCCAGAGCCCTTCTCTAAAAAGCCCTGAAAGACTTGTATTTAAGGAAGTGCAAAGAAATGATTTTTGATCTTGACTGTGATTTCATTCATTCATGTGGCGTGTGTGTGTGTGTGTGTGTGTGTGTGTGTATGTCTGTGTTTACAACCAGTGGCAAAGGTAGGATCTGAACCCAGGACCTTTGCCTCCAAATCTAATACTCTCTCCATTGTACCCACTGACTGCCAATTGTCTCCAACATACACAAGGTGGAAAATAAATAAAAGTATCTGAAATATAGAAGTGCTATCTATCTCTGTGTATATACAAATATATATCCATAAACACACATATATATATTTATGTAAGTACATATATACATACATATATCTACATATGACTTCATTTTAGATTAACACACTTGATCCTCAAGCTCTCTGCCTGTATTGTGTAGTCCAGATAGGATCGGGGCACTACTCTCTATTATCATCAGAAGAACCTCATCCGCTTGTAGCCTCTGATGAGCTAGCTGTCAAGTCTGAGGCTGGTGATGGGAGAGTTTGCTGAGCCAGCTTATTCCAAACTGTCTGTTTTGTTATCTATTGTTAGGGTTTGCCAAAGCATTGGGGGTTTCATCTTTGGAACTATACGAGAGAAGATTTTGAGGTCAATGGTTAAATTGGGCCTTTTTAAGTAACACTTGTGCGGTGGAATTCTAAATGGAAAATCCTAAGGGCTTAAAAAATTGATATGACGAAGTGTTCAGAAAATATTATCGGGACTGAACTCTCCTTTAGCCATTATTTGCCCCAATTAGGATGTGAGCTCCTTGAAAGCTGGGCCATCTTGCTTTTCTACGTGCATCGCCATCACTTGGCATAGTTTATCGCACATTGTAAGTACTTAATAAGGGGCGGCTAGGTGGCCTGGTGATTAGAGCCAGATTTGGAGCCAGAAAGACCTGATGCCAAATCATCTGCCTCCTGGGCAAGTCTCAACCTCTGTTTGCCTCAGTTTCCTCATGTGTAAGATGGGGATAATAATAGTACTTCCCTCCCTGGGTAGTTGTGAGGATCAAATGGGTAACATGTGTAAGGTATTTTGCAAACCTCAAAGCCCTATAACATTATTATTGTTATTAATCATTATTACAAATGCTTTCCCATTCTGTTATTTCAGTCAGCTCTGAAAACACCCATGGTGCCTGGGGAGTAGACCACATTTTCTGACATGGGGGTCACTGCTCCAGAGAAGAACGAAAGGACAAGTTACTCCCCACAGACTTCCTGGTACCTTTTGGAAAAGGCCAGCTGCATTTTCTAGCACCTAAAAATTTAGTGTCCTATTTCAAACAAGCAGAAAGAAACTTTAGAAAGAGCAAGAAAAACATTTTCTTTCCTTCTTCTAAGCTGAGATTTCCTCTTTTTGCCACTTTTAAAAATTGACCAAGACTGCAAAATCACCTTGGCAACATCTTTTTTTTCCAAAATCCTCATAAGTTTGGACGTCTATTGGAAATTGTTTTAGGGCCCCTAAGCTCGAATCTGTTCTCTCTCTGCCTTTGATGGTGCTTTCACAAGGCCCCCTTCCCAGTATTCATTCCTTGATGTATTTTATATTGATATCCTCTGTTACGCCAGTAAGTTACGATGTCATCAATGGGGGCATTCCCTCCATTAATGAGGATTGCAGCCCATCTCCCTGCCTGCCCTTCCTGGGAGACTCTTGTACATGCCCTTCCATAACTTTGCCATAGGGGGTCCTACCAATGTGTTCGGGGGCCTTCTTCATGTTTGCTTGATCTTATATGGATATCAATAACACCCACAGAAACAATGAAAAATACAAAATGGTGGCCCAATCCATATTGGTACTGCTGAGATAATAATGAAAAAAAGTTGGTTGAGAGCAGTGAACTTTTCTCCTAACAATGTCATAGGATTGTCTGGGGCAAAGTTTGGGAGGCAATGGGAAGGACATTGTTGGAGGCAAAGAACCCAAGTGTAAATCCTGCCTCTCCCACTTACTACTTTAAGTACAGATCTGACTATGCCACTTTCTGACTCAATAAGTGCCAGTGGCTCCCTATAGTTCCCAGGCTCAAATATAAATTCCTCTGTTTAGCCTTTCACAATGTGGCCCCAACATGTCATTCTAGTCTTATTATAAATTACTCCCCTTGCCATACTCTGTTCGTTAAGCCCAATTGTCTCTGTCTCTTTCACATAAGCCAGTCCATATCCCATCTTTGTGTTTTTGTACTGGTAATCCCTATGCCTGGAATGCTTTCTTTACCTCCTCCTCATAGATTTCCTCTTTTCCTTCAAGATATGCTGCAAGCACCACCATCTACACCAGTAGCACCAAACTCAAGTAGAAATAGGGTCTACTGACCCATATACAAGGATCCCTGCTGCCTGCATAATGACTCAGAAAACCACATATTAACATTACTTATGTTCTATTGTATTTTTATTTATTTTGCTATTTCCCAATTACATTTTAATCTTGTTCTGGCCATACTCCTTGCTGGCTGCTTACACCCATATGTAAGTTATGTGTTGTCTAAAGGAACTATTTCCTGGCCTCCCAACTCCTGGTACCCCCTTTCTCAAACTAGCTTTGAGTAGTATTTAAGTATGTGAGTAGTATTTAACTCCTTTGTATTTGCTCTCTTTACATTTATGTCACAAATAGTTACATGTATATATTTTTTATTTCCCCTGTTAGAATGAAACCTCTCTGAGAATCAAAATGGATCCATTCTTTGTAGGTGTATTCCTTGTCTCGCGTAAGGCACACGCTCAATAGATCCTTACTGATGAACTGTGTTTGGTTTACTTTATCTCTCTGGGCCTCAGTCTCCCTAACTGTAAAATGAGGAGATGAGGCTAGGCGACCTCCGAGGTCCCTTCTAGCTCTATGATCCTGTGCCCCTGTAAACGTTCTGTAAATCTTCAAGAACCCCAGCTCCAGGAGGTGGTGTACCAGATGGAGCACTAAACTTGGAGTCAGGGAGACCCGAGTCAGAAGAATCCTACTTACTAGCTTGGTGAGTGACTTAACCTCTCTCTGCCTCAGGTTTTTTCATCTGTAAAATGGGGATAATAAAAGCACCTCCTCTAGAGGGCTGTTGTGAGGATCAAATGAGATTATATATATGTATATAAATATGCACACATACATATATACATATATGTGTATGTATGTATATACATGTACACACACACACACAGTGCTTTGGAAACTGTAAAGCCAGAGATTCTGGTAGTGGTCACATAAATTACTTTTTTCTTAGCATCACCGTTTTTAGGGACAAAAATGCAAAAAAAAAGGCAAAAAAATGTAATCTTTATGCGTTCCATAGGACCAGGGTTCATACTGCCTTCAACACAGAACAGAACAGACTTCAGTGATAAGAAAAAAGCACAGCCCTTAGGACAATGGAAAGAACATTGGCTTTGGAGTCAGAATTTCCATTGTTCGGTTGTTTTTTCAATCATTTTTGTCTCTCCCGTGACCCCATTTGGGGTTTTCTTGACAAAGGTCCCAGAGTGGTTTGCCATTTCCCTTCTCCAACTCATCTGATAGATGAAGAAACTGATGCAAATAGAGTTAAGTGACTTGCCCAGGGTCTCCTAGCTAGGAAGTGTCTGAGGCCACATTTGGACTGATCTGAAGACGATGCTTCCTGACTCCAGGCCCTGCACTCTATCCACTGCGTTCAAATCCCATGTCTGATACTTACAAATTCCATCTCCGTGTAACTTTGGGGAAGTCATTTCACTTTCTTTGGCCTTAGTTTCCCCCTGTGTAAAATGAAGGAGATGACTCGAAGATACCTGATGTTCTTTCTAGCCCTCAATCCTCAATCTCAGATTCTGCAGTCTTTCCAGAAAGAGCTCTGGGTGGGAAGTTGTCCTCTGAAAGATTTTGAAAGATCTTACCATAGGCAAAGCAGGGACCTTCAGCAGGGTACACTTTCCATGTACAAAGCCCCGGACAGAATAGGAGAGCAAGGATCAGAGGAATGATTAGATAGCCCCAAGACCTCTTTTCGCTTAAAATCTGTGATCCTTTGATAATGGCAGTATACATAAAAGTCACAAAGGTGCCATTGAACAACACCACTAGTAACTAGTTTTGGCCTGGAAATAGTCAAATAATCAGAGAACCATAGACGTCAGAGATTTATCTAGTCTGTTGCCTTTTACAAATGAAGAAATAGTCTCAGAGAAGTGACTTGTCCAAGGTCACATGACCAGTAAATGGCAGAGCCTGTGGTGACAGCTAATAACCAATTCAATTAATTGGCAGGAAATGAAGCTTCTTTTATAATGCCTATCTTCACTCTTATAGTATTTGAGCCCTATGTCTGTATAGCTGGAAACTGAGACAAATTGAGAAGTTGGACATTTCTTTCAAATTAACCAGTACTTGCCAACAAGCACTTATTAAGCACCACTTGTAGACCAGGCAATGAATGAAACAACTCTTAGTCTCAAAAAGCTTACAAAGACAGTTACTAATTATAAAGGGGGATGTTTATCAAGCCCCCCAGAAATTTAACAAATACTATTCAGTGTGGGTGGGATATAGGAAGAATTAGATTTACTAATGGTGTAAGAGACAGCATAGCATCCAGCCATCAGTCAGTCAACCAACAAGCATTTATTAAGCACCTATTATGTTCTAGGGACTGGGTTTACGAATACAAAGAATGTAATAAGCCCTACTGTCAAGAAGCTTTCAGATAGATTACTAGGCTTGGAGATAGGAAATTTGTTGTTGAGTCATTTTAGTTGTGTCTGACTCTTTGTGAGCCCTTGGAGATTTCTTGGCAAAGACAATGGAGTGGTTTACATTTCCTTCACCAGCTCATTTTACAGATGAAGCAAACAGGGTTAAGTGTCATACAAGTAACGTCTGAGGTCAAATTTGAACTCAGAAAAGGAGTCTTCCTGAGTCCAGATCTGCTGCTTTATCCACTATGGCACCACCTAGCTATCTAGATAGGAAAACATGAATTCCAAATCCCATCTCTGAGACTTGATCATCTAAACTCTTTGAGACTCAGGTTCCTTTTCTGCAAAAATGAGAATAATATATAATACTTGTTGGTAGTATCTACCTCAAAGGCTCTAAAGACATAATGTATATGAGAAGTTTGCCAATTTTAAGACACCACATAATTGTCATTGATTATTCTATTTTAAAGTCTTACTATCTAAATGGACACACCATCCAGGCAAGTGATCCTATTCACTCTTCTTGTTTTCAGCCTAAACCATTCAGGCTCAGGAAAGAGTGCTAGATTAAAAAAAAAGACCTGGGTTCAAATCCTTGTTACTTTTGGGACCTTGGACAAGGCATTGTCCTTCTCTGGGCTTAGTTCCTTCATCTGAAAAATGAGCAGTTTGAAATAGATGATCTTTGAGGCTCCCTCCAGCTGTAAATTTCTGCTTCTATACTTTTAATCATATACAATATAGTGTACCACTCTAAGGCCTTGAACGAGAGGCACAAACACGTTACAATTATAATCTCTCTTCTTGTATTTAAAAAGACTACTTTGATTTTGTGAAAACACTAGCTGGATCAGGTGTTCTTAATTATGGGATCACAGGGAATCTATGAACTCCAATAGAAAAAGATGACATCTTTCTTTTCACTAACCTCTAATTAAAATTTAGCATTTCCTTCAATTATTTAAAAATATGATTCTGAAAAAAGAGTTCCTATGTTTTAGCAGACTGGCAAAGGGGCCATGTCATGAAAAAGGTTGAGGACCCCTGGTTCAGATGGTCTGTTTAACTGTCCTTTCTTGAGTCTAAACAGGATCCCAAGGCTGCCTTATATAGGGAATCACAATGATCTAGGATTTGGGGGAGGTGGTAGTAGTGTGGAGTTCCCAGCATGAAAACTCCTTGCACTTTTGCAGATCAGCAATTTGTCTCTAATTCAAATTTTTAGAGAATTGCTTGAGGGTTAAAGGGACCTACCCAGGCCCGCACAGCCAATAAGTGCCTAGGGGTAGGACTCAGGCTCAAATCTTCCTGACTCTGATGCTTCCTAAATTTCTCTACATCTCTAGCATTCCATTACACTGTTATATAATTCATTTTTGGAGAAAAGTGCCTATACTATAATGTGATTTAAATCTACCTAGTTACGTCCTAAAATGACACATGCCTAGAAAAGTTACCTTTGGCACATTGCATCAATTCAGTGACAAAGGACATTGATTTCCAAAAGTGATGGCTGGCTTTGAAATGCCCCACGCATATGAATACTTATGGGTTATTAGTCTTGATTTAGGCTAAAATAAGAGACATGAAAATGCTTTGGAAAGCTGAAAACACTAATACAGGACTATAATCATGATGCTATCTTAAGTAGTACAACACATTCATTTTTCAGAGTGAAAACTGGGGGTAGAGAGATTGTTTCTAAAAAACAGGCCTAATGAATTGAAGTTGAAATTACAGGTCAGATAGATTTTCAATGTGGCATCTGAGTTTACTCTTGATATATTTTCACATTACTAAATTGATTTTGGAAGTACATTTATTACTGTTGATGTGGATACAAACAGTGCCCTAAGGGTTAAAAGGAATACTAAGAATTACTTTCCCAGGCCCCCTGAGTGGGGTTTGAGGCTCATTCTGTAGCCCACCCTATAACTTGAGGTTGTCTTAATGCCCTTTTCCCCTTATCTTGAAATACCATACAACTTGTACCAAAAGAATTGCTCTTGTCCCTCTTATCCTGTGTTCCTTATCCTGTCATTCATCTTTCTCGTTCTGTGTCATGACTTTTCCTTATCTTGCTTATCTTCTTTATCTTCCTCACCTTGTTTGTATTTATCCTGTCCCTAAATCTCCAACCCCCATAAGAAACCCTAAAAATTACATCATCATCCTGAACATCTCTATGTAAGCAAAACTCCCCCAAATATCAGGGTCTCACTTAGCTTTCTTGCTAAGAAGGCCTGCGATGCTTTTTCATGTAAAATAAAAAGCTCCCGTTGGCTAAAAGAGAAGGTCTAAGTGAATTCTTTCACATCTGAACCTGCTCTCCCAACTCTGACCTCAACACTTACTAAGATGAACAACAAAATAATAGCAGCTCTACCCCTTAGTGAGATAGCATTTGTAAATGCTTAGCCCCAAGTGTCTTATACACAACAGATAATTCATAAATGCTAGTTTCCTTTTATCTAGGATGCAAGCATGGGGCAGTAGAAAGAAAGCTGGTTTTGGATGAAGAGGATCTGGGTTCAAATCCTTTCTAAACTTTCAAAGCTTCCACAGTCTGTGCCCTTCAGAACTCAAGGACTAAGCCCGGTGACTGGAATTTCAAATCCACTTCAGCTGTGGCTCAGGAGAAGGCTAAGAATTAAATGTGGTGGTTTTAGGACATAAACGCTCCATGGTGGTTTTCTACGGACTACATTTTCTTTTCTTTTCATGGATTAGGAGAAGCCCAAGGGTGGATTGATAGGTTTTCTGAAGTTGAGAACCAGAGGGGGCTGGGCCCACATGAATTGAGGACTAAGTCCCTTCAGGGAAACAGGAACACTTTTTAAAGAGCTCCATTAGGCAGAAAAGTGAGTGGGCTTCAAATTTTCTCTGGAGGGGGAGGGAGAAGCAGCATGACTCATTACTTAGTGGAATTTTAATTGCTAATGTAAGTTTTTATGAAGAACCATGTGGACCTATCTGTCTGCTGAGCACAGCAAACCTACCTCCAGGGAGGGATATGGTTTGGAGCCAGGGAAGACAGGGTGTGAAAATAGAAAATGGATTTTTAAAATTATTATTATATTAAGAATCTAAAAAAAAGGAATGGGGAAAGGTGTGAATTGAGTGACAAAACATTAAACATAAAAATCTGATGATGCAGCTGCAAATAACTGAATATTTCATCTTCTGGCAGACAAGCTTGCTGAGCTACAGAATAGCCATTCAAATTGATGCTTGCTTCTGGAAAGAGAATAGGCTTTGGACAGAGTTTTATGGGGGAAAGGGAAGGGGAGGTGTTTATTTATTTAAAAGTAAAAAAAAAATAAAACAACCCCGACAAATCCCCTTCTAAAATAAAGAAATGTGTCTGTCTTCTAATTCCTTTGTTCAGTTCCAGTGGTGCCTTTTCCTCCAAGCTCTTTGGATCATGCATTTAGCCTGGAAAGAGCCCTTGCTGATTACCTAAATCAGTCCCTTCATTTAACACCTGACAGAGCCGTGAAGGCCCAGACAGGGTCACACAGGTAGCAACTCAGGTCCCATGACCCCAAGTTTGGCAGTCCACAATCAGTGCCCTTCCTGCTAGTATTAATCTTCCCTATCATGGTTACACATACCCATCCTGACAGACACTGCTCTCCAAATCATCCACCCTTCTTTCTCCTTAAATCGCTATGTTGAGTGTTGGGCATTCCTCACGCAAGATCAGAGAAATCACTGAGGAAGCCAGAGAAAAATTGGAAGAATACTCTACAAGGCAAAGTTCACAGGTTCAGAGCCGGAAGGGACCTCAGAGCTCATCTAATCCAACCCTCTAATTTTACAGATGTGGAAACTGAGGCTGAGGGAGCATTCAGTTAGGGATTGTATTTGTATCCACGGTGTCTAGCACATAGTAGGTACTTGTTGATTGCCTGATACTGAAGAGCAAATGAGCTAATACTTGTAAAGCATTTAGCACAGTGCTGAAAACATAAGTTGCCTAATAAGTGCTCATTCCCTTCCCTAATAAATAACTGGCCTTTATATAGAGCTTTAAGGTTTGCAAAGCACATCACTCATTTGATCCTCACAACAACCTGTGAAATGGGTGCCCTTATTATGTCCATTTTACAGATGAGGAAGTTGAAGCTAAGAGAGGGTAAGTCATGTGCCCAGGGTCACATAGTGGATGAATGTCTGAGCTGAGACTTAAATAAAGGTCCTCTTGACTCCCAATTTACTTCTCTAATTATACCTTTACAGCTCTAAATATTGCCTCAACTTTCTATTAGTAACATAGTGTGCTGTATTGATGGTGGTAACTAGAAAAAAATAGGCAGAGGTAGGTACTCAATAAATATCAAAGAAATTGAAAAAAAATACAGAATGCACCTCTGACTCTAAACCTAACTCAGCAAGGTCTTTAAAAAGTACCATCGGTCTCCAGAACTTTAGTCATGCTACAAAGGAGAAGCCTTTCTAGATTTGTCACTTGAGAGGTTTTCAGGAATGTGAAACTACAGCAGGCAAATATTTGGACAGAGAGATATATAATTTTTTTTCTTTATACAGTTGCGTTGTATGGAGGAAATAACTACATTCCCAAAATTAAATGATCAGATACAACAGTTGGTAGTTATAGATTCGGATGCTGGATTGCTGTACAACTGGTGCTCGTTAGATAATTAGGAAAAAAAGAATTACTTTCCCCCCATGCCAGTATATACCTATAACCACATAAGCCAACAAGAAGAGGAAGAGGGTCCTAGAAGACCCAGTTTGAATTTATTTCTATTGGTTCCATTCTTGTGGGAAAATTTCAAACTATAGTCCATTCTGAAAAAAAATGCTCTTATTAGGGAAATTCAAACACAGATGTCATCCGCAAATGTTAAGAGAGGAAAACATATGATAAATGCCTGGGAGAATAAAGCACAAGTCAGTGCACTCAGATTTGGGACAGGGCATTTGACTGCCCTAGGCAAGGTTTGAAAATTAGGTACCCTACTCCATGCCACCCCTTTCCGGTTGTCACTCCCAGGAGGCTTTCAGCCTCAGTTTTTAACTCATGAAACCACATCACAAAACCAAGGATGACTAGAATTTTCTGGCCTTAAATATGTCCATTTTTAAAAAAGCAGTTGAAACTATTCATCATACCACTGGATTGTGTGTGCCCTAGGAAGCTACCTGCCTTGCTACCTCCCAGTCTCAACTCTGAACATACCTTTGAGTGACTTCAATCCAAACAACTATAGTAGCAATTAAATGATGATTCAAGAGAAGGAAAAAAAGTTTCAATGAGGTTCATCTCCTATCTACATTCATGTGAAAACAAAAGCAAGGAAGACAACAACGCGGTGTTTGACCTTGCCTCTGGCAGAGAACAGAGAGCAATTCACAGCTGAAAAGAGGCAAATGGAGACAGGGTCACCCAAGCCTTCTCCCTCCAGGGTTTTCATGCCCACAAAGCATTGTGCCTGCAACATTTCCTGCAGTGGCCTGTACAGCACCTTCATTCCCTACAGTTTTGAGCTAAAGCATGGCATATGCACTGAAGATTTTTAAAAAGATATCTCCTGTACAGTTAAGAGCCTCTTTCCCTCTTTTTTTAAAAAGGTTGAAACAAATCTCTTTATGGTCAAATTTCTACCTGGACTTTCTCATCTCAGATGTGGCTAGCTAGCAAAAGAAAGCCTTTGGTTAATCAATCTGACCCCAGAGCAAGGTTCAAAAAACGTCTCCTTCTCTACTGGGGAGTTTTCAACAAATTCATTTCTCTCGATGTCTCTGGCTGCTTCTGGGACCATCCATCTAAGGTGGCTTTAGGGAGCACTTAATTACTAATCACTCTGTGGCTAACTATCTATGCTGAATAATGACTGCAGACTCTGCAAACTGAGAATCTACAAGGATCTCTCCAACCAGACTTGAAACATGGAAAGGATTCCAGATTGTATAGATCTGTTGTGGCAGCCACTCAATGACAAGTCTTCAGCAATAATGCTGTTCTTTTCAAATGCAACCAGGTTCTTTGGTTCTCCTGTTCTCGTTCTCTCCCTCCCTCCCGTCTCTGTCTCTCTCTGTGTCTCTCTCTCCTTGACCTCTCATTTCATAGCAAATTCCTGGTATAGGTACTCTCTCCACTCCTTTGAGCTGCCACTCTACCTGGTTTCAATAAGGGATATGATGCCCTCCCAGGATAAACTTTTCTAATTTCTAATTCATTTCTAATCTTTGATGCCTTCTTCCTTAGCCTCCTCTTCCTCTCTAATTGGAGGGCTGGAGGGTGGAATACCAAACTTTTCTGAAGGCTTCTTTTGTGCAGGGCAGAAACTGAACTCAGCTCCTCCCCATTGCACCTGCTGTTCTGCCTGGTTTCAACTCTTGGGAATGAGATGCTCCTGAGCTGGGTACCTCCTGGTATCTCTCTCCCCTCCCCAAACTTTCCTGCCTCCTTTTGTGTATTGTTTCACCTCCTTAGACTGTCAGCTCCTTGAGAGCAGGTTGTCTTTCTGTTAATCATATCCCCAGCACTAGGGGGCAGCTAGGTGGTACAGTGGTTAGAGCACCAGGTCTGGAGTCAGGAAGACTCGTCTTCCTGAGTTCAAGTCTAGTCTCAGACACTTACTAGCTGTGTGTTACCCTGGACAAGTCATTTCACTCTGCCTCAGTTTCCTCATCTGTAAAATGAGCTGGAGAAGAAAATGGCAAACTTTCCCAGTATCTCTGCCAAGAAAACCCCAAATGGGATCATGAACAGTTGGACATGACTGAACAAAAATAAATCTCTAGCACTGAGCACAGTGCTGGCATATAGTGGGCACTTAATAAGTACTTATTAGATTGGATTTAATTTATAATCTTAGATACATGGCCAGGGCTACTGAGAAGTTAAGAGACTTGTCCATGATCTCATAGCTAGTCTATGTCTTAGGCAGAACTTGAACCGAGGGTTTTCCAATCATAAGCTGACCCTCTGTCCACCACACAACACTGCCTCTACACTATGGTTATATAAAATTATACCATCCAATCACAGTCTTTTTTTCATATCCATTACCCATTGATTTGCTCACAGCATTAATTCTTTCAGTAGGAAAATATTTATGAGATTTAATTAGATTATTACATACGTTGTAGTATAATTACACATACCACATATATACTGTAAAATATTATACAATATAATATAATGATACAGAGTGTCTCAAATGTTTGGGTGCAGTTTTAAGCTTTAATATCTCAAAATTGAGTTAAGATCTTCCAGACACCTTGTATATACAGGAGTATAACTTGTTATTTTTTTCTTCCTGGGACCTATGGTGTCATGGGGAGAACACCATGGGGAGGAACTGTCTGTCTCCTAACCACATCTCTTTGTCCCTTTCTATAAATATATACACATATATGCACATATATATTTATATACACATATATAAACTTTTTTCTTTTGGAGGGCAGTGGGGGCTGAGCCCACATACAGAACTCCTGGTAAGGAAATCCCTTCTACTAATTAGATCAGCATTGGTTCCTCTGCAAAACAGAGTTTTAGAGAGTTTTCTGGTGCCAATGAAAGGCCAGTCACAGGGCAGTCTGTGACAGAGGCTGCATTTCAAACCCCCTCCAAGGCCAGCTCTCTTCTATGTTGTCCTGCCTCTTTACGCATAATCTAGTTATCATTATATATCCTGTGGCATAATTAAATATAAGGTCACACAAACTATAATATAGTTTTTGACATACTGTATTCTAATTCTAGAAAAATACATATGCCCAGGAGGGAATCAGAACCATTCCTCCTGAGTCACAATCCTCCATCCTATTCTAATCTTTTAAATTTTAGTTATCGAATCATTTTACACCAATCCAATCCTGGTTTTAATCATCTACATTCATTACCCTTTGGTTTGTTCACCAAATTACTTCTTTCCGTAAGAAAATATTTGTTGAGATTTAATTTAGTTTCTTCAGTAAGAAGAGAGAGCAAAGATACATATTTGATAAGGAAAGTTCCAGCAGCTGGATTCTGTTCTGGATGGGGGAGGCTGGAAATGGGGCATGTGGTGAATAAATAGAGCCCAAGGTAAGACCCCCAGGGGAAGAGTTGCTAGGAAGCCAAAGGCAGGAGTTACAATGAAGGCATTACTTGATTCTAATGATAGGTACAAGAGCTCAAAGATATGCTTTTTTCCACCTTACCTGGGCCATCTGTCTCTCCAGTTTCGATCGGGGAATATCATCAAAGTAGTTTTCATTTCTTCTTCTCCTCGCATCACCCTGCATGATAATGTGTGGAACGTCTAGGGAGCCCCCAGTGGTGTAAGTACTTTGGCTAAGTGATGGAGACAACTGAGGAGGGCTGTGATTACCACTGGGTTCCTGAATGGAAATACATCATGAAATAAATACCATATTCTAGCGGGTACTTGTTGGTTTCAAAACTTTGAACGACTGACAAAACAAAAAAGCATTAGGGATGCTTCGGGGGGTGGGTGGGTGGACAATGCCAAGGAGTTGGATGGCATTCTCCCATTCCACTAATGAATGGTATGATATATTCAGTGCTTTTTTTTCCTCTAAGTATTTTAACCAAGTCATTTGAGGGTAAAGAATAGGGCGTCCAGTTTGTGACGCTAGAACAACCGGTGAGCTCAGCCATGCATATGAACGTGAGGCACCATTTCCTGGAGTCAATCATTTTGGTGAAAAAATGAGGAACTTGTGCCTATGTATGATGAAGCAGTGGCGTCACAAACTGGTAGATGCACGTGAATATGACACTGTCAACTGGAGCACAATGGATGATGATCTACCTTCGAGTAGCGGGTAGGTGACATGGAACGGCACAGCACACAGTGTAGACAGCATTATGACGACCATGGAACGGTGAACAATGGGACAAATGGGGAATTTGATTTTTTCCTTCCGGGGGAAAATAAACTTGAATCTGATGGAGATTGGTCCAAAGTGAGGTAAGGATAGGGTGAGGGGTTAGACCTGTGATTTCTTTGGTTTAGGGAATGCCTGAGTGAGGGAATTCCCTGTACCAATGCAGGTCAGCACCTTCTCTACAATTTAGTCTTTAGAGAATTGTCTAGAGCACTTTGCATTTAAGTGATTTGCCCAGGATCACGCAGCCAACGTGAGGCAGAGGCAAGCCTTCAAGGCTGGCTCTTTGTCAACTACACTTCGGTGTCTCTCAAGGCACTCCTGAGAACTGGGTTCTAGGATTTATAGAGAGGAGGAAACTCGGGAGATCCTGGGTTCTTCCCTTGTTCCTCACCTCTCCATTTTCTTTTCCCAGCAGATGTTCCCAAGTAGACAAATGAGCCTTTGAGGGAGTCAAGCCATTGCACATGTTTTAGTCATTATTATTATTTTTTGAAAATCTGTTCCTATTAACTGCTTGCAAGGAGGGGAAGGGAGAGGGGTAGTAAAAAGGAAAAGATTGGAGAAGGAAAGAAAAGGAGTTAGCAGAAGAAAATGACGATCCCATACCATAAGAGATTTTAGGATTGTTAATCTAGAATGAGTTTCAGAGGCCATCTAGTCCAATTCATATATTTTACATTTAAGGAAAATGAGGCTCATGGAGATTAAGTGACTTGCTCAAAGTCATGCAGGTAGTGTCAGAGACTGTATTTGAACCCAAGCCCTCTGACTATGGAGCCAATGCTCTTTTCAGTGAACTTCAGTAAACTGAGCCTCCCTTGTCTCACTGTTACAGCTGCTAACTCCTTTCTCCTCCTCCATGTACTTAAAGCAAAAGAAGGAAGTTTTCCAACCCCCCCCCATGCCAATTTTACCCTGATCTATTTAGGGAGGGACCTTTTCAAGGATGAAAATGGCTCTCCAAGTTTCTACCACTCTGCAAACACCTCTAAAGTCTTCTTACCTACCCCCAATGGAGCCTTGTTTCATTTCCTGCCATTCTCCAACCTGTTCCTACCTGTCACAATCTAATTCCTTTCCCTTCTCTTTAGCTGCATCTTCTCTTTCTTCCCCTACTAGACCCCAATTCCCAACTTCCTCTATGAAATATCCTTGAGCTCATCACGTCATGTCATAAAGCTCATTTGTGGAGTGATCCCATTTACATCCTGCAGATGGTTCAGCATTTTGCAAAGGTTCTTTTGCCTTTTGTCATTTATTGGCACCACTGATTCAGAGGTCAAACAGGCAAAGTTACGCAGGGGAAACCAAGTCATAAATGAAGAATGAGAGGGAGTAAGGCTGGAGTAGTTTGCTATCCAAATCTCCAGTTTTTGGATGAACTTTTGAAAACTCAAACCTGGGTTGATGAAGGGAAGTGTCTTTGGGTCGCTACTGCCTCTAGCTAAGAAAATGATCCAGTTCCTATTGTGCAGAACGTTGAAGAATCCCCTTGGTAAGAGTTAGGTCTTGCTTCTAGGATCATAGATCTTGAGCTGGAAGAGGGGTCAGAGGCCCTCTAGCTCAGCTCCCTCCTTTTATCGATGAGGAAACTAAGGCAGTGAAATGGCTTGTCTAAGGTAATAAGGCAGTAAATGGAAGAGCCAGGATTTAATGTCCGGCACTAGTTTGGTGCTCTTGACTCTTGACGCACTCCGAGTCAGCACTTCAAAATGGAGAAGTGAATTGTTCTCCTGTTAGAATGGTGTGGAGCTGGAACTGATGATGATGATGATGAGAGGGGTCCTCTGGCTGCCCTGGGACTCCAATAGTCCAGGGCCTTAGAGTACTGGGAAAGGCTGTCAGTCTGCTAGAAGGAGGAGACATTGTTGGTAGGTGGTGGTATGGAAGGGTGGTTGGCCCTTTGAGATGGCTTAGAGATTTGGGAAGTGGCAGCTACAGCAAGTAAATGTTGGGTGGGCAGGAGATTGGGCTTTTTCTTCCTGCTTCTGCCTCTTTTCTTTCCTCTGTCTAGCTCCTTCTTAATCTTCTTCCCCCTCTGTAATTTGTATTTTCTATCCAACTTCCTAACTTACTTTATCATCCCTTTCCTCTCCTACCCTGCCTCTCCCTCCTTAGTGTATGTGTCTATCTCTTCTCTTTCTCTCTCTCTCTCTCTGTCTCTGTCTCTGTCTCTCTCTCTCTCTCTCCTCCATCATTCCTTTTCCCTCTGTTACCTTTTCTCTGCCCTAATCTTGTTACAATGTGAAACTGGAGCATCATTTTCATTCCTTTAAAAGTCATTAACATTTTCTTTTCATTTTTAAAAGTAGGCAACTGGAAGGTTTTATATTCTGTTCTAAAGCAAGAATCATAGACATAAAGTTATTATAAGATACTTTTTACTTTGCTGTGGCCCTTGATTAATTTGTTTTTTCTGTGGATCAGAAGTGTTCAATTAAAAAAAGAAAATGAATTCCCATCCGTTGGCAAAGATGGTGATAGAGGAAGCTATCGAAGCAGGGGTTTGTTGGAATGAATTCAATTGAACTACACATCTGGACGTAAAATATTCATATGCTGCTTTGGCCACAGCAAATGCATTAAAACAGCATAAAATTATTAAGATAGAGAGAGTAATTTCTCCTCCCCTTCCTCACCCCTGGAAATGCAGAGGATGTAAGTTACATGGCTAAGAAATAGCCCATGGTCTCCCGACCTGTAGCTTCGGGCAGTTGGCAAACCCCTATATTAGTTAAGCATAACCATGAGAAGGAAAGCCATGTTCAGGCAACTTACCCTGAGAGTGATGGAGCGAGGGGGTTTCTGGGGAGGATCCTCGTGTAGCCGGTCTCCCAGGGATGCCAAAATACGTTTTCTGTGGCCAATCAAACTGATTTTTAAAACCTGAAACAATACATATTTAGGTCAAAAGATTTTGTCCGAGCAAATAAAAGTATGAAGGGAAAGCCCTTCTCTCCTCCCCTCAAAACAGACCCGAAGAAATTCTGTGCAACTAACTCTTGACTCTTGACCCACTCCGAGTCAGCACTTCAAAGTGTAGATTGTTGTTGTTTGTCTTCGTTCTTGAAGAGGACAAGAAAATTGAGAGGAGAGGTGAGAAAAGGAGATGAGAAGGGAGGGGAGGAAAGGACAGAAGATAAGAGAGAATGATAAAGAGGAGAGAGGGAGAGGAGGAGACAGAGAGAGGGAGAGGGGAAGAGAGAGGGGGGAGAGGGAGAGAGAGAGAGAGAGACAGAGAGAGAGAAAGAGAGCGCGAGCGCGTACGAGTGAAGATAAAGGAAATAATTTAAAAAAACGCATGGGTGTTGCAGACTTGGGAGACAGCATGTTGTAATGGAATGGATGTTGGATGTGGAGACAGGACCTGGGTTTGAATCCAGGCTCTGCCTCTTGATTCATGCATCACAATTCACTTTACCTCCCTGGAAAATGAAGGGGTTGGATGAATGGTTTCTGAGACCCCTCCCAGCTCCAAATCTAGGTCCAATCACCTTGAGACCAGACTCACTTGGTCAGACCTGCTTTCATCCCACTCCCTGTTCTGATTTTGGCAGTGTGTCTAAGAGATGGGTTATGGAATGGTGTGGTTATAATTCTAGATGCCAGCCTTAAAGGTTAGGGATTTACTTTCCAACTCATCTCCTTTCTATCTTAATAAAGTATAAGACTTTTAACTAAAAACAGCAGAGCAAAAAATGTCTAATAAGGGCTTGAAATCTTAGATAAGCATAGATAGAAATAGAAGATCCAGAAGTCCTTGATGAGGTCAAAGAAATTAGCTCATACCACCTACTGTGAAATACTTAGCACAGTGCCTGGCACAAAGGAAGCACCTAATAAATGTTTGTTCCCTTCCCTTTTCCCTTTACTATGCCCAGGGTATTGGGAGAACTGGCAAATGTGATTACTGAGCTACCATGAATAATCTCTGAAAGGACTAGGGAGAATGGGAAAGGTGTTGGAGGAAGGTAAATGTCCTGATTTTCCACAAAGGAAGAGAGTGAAGATTGCAAACTATAGGCCAGTGCACTTGACCTTCAACTCTAGTAAAACTCTAGAATACATGATATTAAAGGGTTGGTTAGTGAACGGTTAGAAATAATTGACCACAAATGACTAGCACAGCTTTAATGAGATCAAGTCATACCAGACTAATATAATTTACCTTTTTGGATAGGGTTACTAGACTGGCTAATGGGCAGCTACGTGGCACAGTGGATAGAACACTGGCCTTGGAATCAGAAAGACTCATCTTCATGCATTCAAATCCCACCTCAGACACTTACTACCTGTGGGATCCTGGGCCAGCCACTTAACCCTGTTTGCCCCAGTTTCTTCATCTGTAAAATGAACTAGAGAAGAAACTGGCAAGCTCTAGTATCTCTGCTAAGAAAACCCCCAAATGGAGGTGACAAAGAGTCATACATGACTGAAATGACTTAACCACAACTAACCAGACTGGTACATCAGGGGAATGCTGTAGGATGAAGTTTAATTAGTTTTGGTCAGAACAAAGTATCTTCTACATCATTACTGTGGGAAAGAAAGACAGATTAAACCAGAGTATAGTCAAGTAGATTCAGAATATATTGAGTGACTTGGCCCAAAGAGCCATTGATAATCCTGTTGTTTATCAATCATTTAAAAAGTACTTTACAACTTGCAAAGAGCTTCGCTCGATCGAACATTTGATCCATCCATCCATCCATCCATCCATCCATCCATCCACCTATCCCTCTATCACATGTTGTCTCGGGATTAAATGTAATCTCCTTCAGGGCAGGGACTGTCATTTTTGTCTTTGTATCCCTAGCATTTGGCACAAAATAGGTGCTTATAAAATGCTTGTTAACTGACTGATTTCCATTTGGACGCACATCTGGACTAGAGTGACTGTATCTCTACCCCACACTAAACCTTTCAAGAGATGCTGAGATGAGAATCTGGCCATATATAATGGAACAAATATGCTTATTTAAAAAAACAACAAAAATGATTATCAACTTTTATTAAATCATTTTTTCAAATGAATCCACTTTTGGAAAAGAGGAGCAGGTGGTAGCTAATTTGTGGTTTCATGTAGGTGCTATCAGAGACAACCTGGCCCTGTCTCCCAAAGATGTCCAGTTCACCAGAATGAAAACAACAAACTGGATGGCTTTGGAAAAACAAATCTGGCCAAACAAATCTGAGAAATTTCTCTGTCCTAGAAGTGGTAATTAAGACATTTCATAATAGAAATAAAATCTGCCTTTTCCCCCTGAGATTTATTAGTTTAATTCTAGAACCTAGTGAAAGGATTATGGGCTATCCAGCAAATCACATTGATGAGGACCCCCTCCCCCCAGTGGTATCGATGACCCTCCTCAGAGAACAAGCAGTGAATGGAGAGACCTTTCCAAGTCTTAAGCCCATGGGTTGACAAGTCCAGTTTCATGGTCATGGTTTTAGAATCAATGCTGAAAATGATGGGTTAGTAACATTGGATAAAATGTCCCTATTCTCTATAAATAACCCCACTTGTGAATGGAGAGACCTTTCCATGTCTTAAGCCCATGGGCTGACAAGTCCAGTTGTATGGTCATGGTTTTAGAATCAATGCCGAAAAAGATGGGTTAGTAACACTGGATAAAACATCCCTATTCTCTATAAATAACCCCACTTCACAGAAGATCCTGCTGCAGTCCCAGAATTCACCCACTTGTCACTTGTGTAGCTAAGACCCAAACCGTGGATAAAGGCACTGTGGGTAATCCCAGCAAATCTGTCAGAATGAAAAGAACGGAGTCTAAATACATCCAGTCTTCCCAGCTTTGGAGGCAGTAAAAGAAAAACAACAAAGCGCCTGCGGGCTTGGATGGGTCCTAAGAGAATGGAGGGAACTGCCAAGGAAATCCTTCTGGGGGGGCCTTCGAATGGCACTTTCTTCATTCTTGGTCTTAGGTCATTTAGTCAAATTTGTTGTTCAGTCATTCACTTGTGTTTGACTTTTTGTGACCCTGAGGACTATCGTATGCCAATGCTATTCATGAGGTTTTCTTGGCAAAGAAACTATAGTGGTTTGCCATTTCCTTCTTCAGTGGATTAAGGCAAACAGACTTGCCCAGGGTCACACAGCCAGTGTCTGAGGCTGGATTTGAACTCAGGTTTTTCTGACTCCAGGCCCAGCAGTGTATCCACTGAGCCATCTAGCTGCCTTCATCTGGTTGTTCAGCCAAATGCCAGTCTTCATTAAGCACAATATCTGACAAACCACAAGTAGTACCTTAAAATTTTGACATACACCATCTCTCGAGAATCCATAAAGTTCCTATGTTTCTGTTGGTATGTAAACAGCTTATAGTCTTAAAGACTACATATTAAACTCTTAAAGAGTTGTCTGAGGCTCAGAGAGGTTCTAAAATTTGGCAATGGCCGCACAGTTAATGTCAAAGGTGAAATCTGAAGAGTGATAATAGCTAACATTCATATAGTGCTTTAAGGCTGGCATAGCACTCTCCATATATTAACTCATTTGACCCTCATGACAACCTTGGGAGGTAGGTTCTACTTTTTATTTTACAGATGAAGAAACTGAGGCTGAGGGCTCCTAATGTGGTGACTGTCTCTGCTGATCCAGAATGACTTCTCATCTTATTTTTTACATTTTTATGTGTTCTTTCACACTAATTTTTAAAAATTTGGATTTCCATATATTCTCCCTTCCTCCTACCCTCCCCCATCCACTGAAAGGGCCAGCCATGATATGATATCAATTATATGTATAGTGACTTCTCATCTTAGAGAGTAGTCTGGGACATGGAGAGGTTAAATCCCTTACCCAGGGTCACACAGCTATTAAGTATCTCAGGTAGGGTACAAACTCAGGTTTTCCCTGATACCAAGTCTAGCACCCATTCCATCACACACTTCAGATTCCTTGTACTATTTGTTAAATGATAATTTTGTCCTCTGAAACCATGCTTTTTTTAGGGCAGGGACTTTCTCTTTTTTTCAATTTATATCCTCAGTGTTTAGCACAAAAGGCAGCTTAGAAGAGTGGAAAGAAAGCAGGCTGGAGAGTCAGGAACCTTAGATCATGTTCTATTTCTGATACCTCTTGGTTACAAGACCATGGGTAAGTCATTCAACCTCTCCAGGCTTAAGCATTTCTCTAATTCCCTACAGAAAAGGTGTATGGTCTTGTATGGCATTGGTATAGAACATGTACACACACACACACACATATACACACATATATATTGCCTATACCACTGGTAGATCAGTATACCAAGGAAATCATAGGTCTCATCTAAAAAACAGTAACAAAAATACAGTGCCTGGTGCAAAGTGGGTAATGAATAAATGAGGGTTTGTCTATCTAAAGTATTTATTAAGCACCTACCAACATGTGCCAGGTACTGTCCTAGGTGCTGCAGATACAGCTACAGAGAAATGATTCCTACTCATAGTGACTGAGAGAAGGGATTGTGCTGAGACAGGAAGGGCTTGCTCAGGCTCACACAGCTCGTATGGCTTTGAGGTAGGATGACTAAGATGTCTCTCAGGTTAGTCACTTACGCAAAATTTAGGAGTACTGAGCATATCTATTCACAAACACTGTTCTCTGTATACAGCGATCTTTCTCTGGTCTCTGCATCTTTTGCACTGGCTTCCCATCAGCTAGGCAGTACAGGGGATAGAGCATCAGACCCAAGGTCAGGAAGACCTGAGTTCAAATCCAGCCTCAGACACTTCCTATCTGTGTGACCCTGGGCAAGTCACTTAACTCTATTTGCTTCAGTTTTTTCATCTGTAAAATAAGCGGGAGAAAGAAATGTCAAAGCACTCAAGTATCTTTGCTAAGAAAACCCCAAATGGGGTCACAAAGATTGGACACAATTGAAAAATGGCTGAACAACAATCTACCAGGCTTGGAATACTCTCCCTCCTCACCTCTGCCTGTTAGAATCTCTGAATTCAATTAAGACTCAGCTCAACTGCCACCCCCTCGGAGAGGTCTTTCTTGATCCCCCCAGTTGTCACCCAAGTTTTAAAAAATTCCCCCAAACCAACCATTGCCATCATTACCCTCTAATTTCCTTGGCTAATAATAGTAATAGGGACACTCCCTGCACCCATTACTTTATATTTACTTTGAAGACATTTTGCATTTAATTATTTGTGTACGTGTTATTTTTCCAGTAGAATTTTAGCTCCTGAAAGGTAAGGACCATTTCATTTTTGTTTTTAAACTCTAGCACCTGGCCCAGTACACATAGTAGGGGCTTAATGAGTTCCTGCTCAATTGAATTCAATTGAAATCCAAATGTAGATCAAAGATCAGAAGCCTACAGCAAGTCCCTAGTTTAGAGATGGTTACAGAATAGAGACAAGTCTGCCTTCCAAACTCCAAAGTCTGCAGAAGAGATAAAACCCAACTGGAATAAGGTAAAGCAGAGAAAAACTCAAAGGAGGAAGAAGAGAAAAAAAAATCCCAAGGCAAAATCGGCAAAGAATCCTGGATCTGGACTCCAAAGATTCGGTTTTCAGACCTGTGTGAACTATGGCAAATCCTTTCGTCTCTCTCTTTTGGCTTCAGTTCCTTTATCTATAAAATGAGAGGCTTGGATGAGACATTTCTAGGGTCCTCTCTGCCCTTAAATTCTATGACAGATCAGGTATCTTGGAGGCATAAGGCTTTCTTTTCCATTCCTGGGCTTCCTTTCACTCCCTGCTGTCCCTTCAGCACCATTCTGTGCTGGGATACAGGTCAAATGAAATTCTTAGGCAAGCCTGCCTAAGGTAGCAATGCTCTTGAAATCCCACATATCTCTTATAGGGGAGCACATCACTGACGCAGTCAGCAAGCTAGGACCTGCCCCATGTTATTTCTTAATATCTAATCTGAAACAAGACCTATAATCACATAGGAAGTGGGATGGAATGGGTGCTATATTACCTTTGGGAAATTGTGAAGCACTTTTTTCTTTAACCAGTCTCAAGCTATTCCATGGACCAAAAAAAATTTAAAAAGCAGCCCATCTTTTCACATTAGTATTCTCCCGGTTGTTGCTACAGGGCTGAGAATCATAGAACCCCACTGTCTCCCAAGAATCAAACCTGCAGGTGACCTGCAGGGCAGTGGAAGGATGTGGTGGGTGTAAATAAATAGCCTGATAGTTGCTGACAACAAAGACATGAATACAGGAAGAGGCAGCAGCGTGTGAAGGGCAGGGCTGGGGATGGAGGAGAAAGCACTGACCCTTGATCTTGCTAGGCAGATCCGAGTTTAATTCTCCCTTCTGACATGCTAAGCTATATATGATCATGGGAGAGTCTCAGTGTCCTCATCTGTAAAGGGGGGTTATAATAGCATCTGACTCACAGGGTCATTGTGAGGCTCAAATGAGGTGACGTATATAAAACACATTATATATGCCAGTTATTAGTACTGCTGGTTTTAGGGATACTAATTTAAAGCACTGAATAAATGTCAACGATTTCTCCTCTTTCTCCTTCTTCATATTTATACTGAAATATATCCATGGTCTCATTGATGCAGATGGTCTTTCCAGGGATATCAGTCACAACCCATGTTAAACTGGTCCAGCATCAGAGCACGGGGGCTGTTAGCTATCTCTTACTCTTGCTACGTAAGCAATCAATGAGCATTTATTAGGCACTCACTAGGTACCAGTTAATGTGTTAGATGCTAGGGATATAAAGAAGGGCCATCTCATCCGACAAATGCATGTCTAGAAAAAAAGATAGGTCGGTCATGGAGCAAGACTGGGGTTTGACTGCGGTAGGAAAAGTTAGGAAAAGGTAGAAGGCCTGCAGTGTGCTTGGACAGATCCTCGAAGCGAGGGCCTCAATGAGATTTATACAAGAGGAGGAGGCATAGATGTATCACAGGGTCGCAGCTTTGGAGTTCTAAGAGACTTCAAAAGGTCTTTAGTCTAAACTCTTAACTTACAGATGACGAAACTGAGTCTCAGAGAGGTTCATATGACTTAGGATCACAGACTGAGATCTGAAAGGAAATTTAGATGAGTTTTATCAAAATTCCAGAAGCAAACTATATATACCAGTCATTTTATAGGTGAGCAAACTGAGACCTGGAAAGGTTTGAATAACGTGTGTGTATGTGTGTGTGTACGTGTGTGTTTCACACAGTTGTATGTCTAAGGCCAGATTCAAACCCAGGTGTCTTGAGTAGGTGACACAGGTAACCCATAGGCATAGGTAGGATTCACAGTCAGATCCTCCAGTTTCCAAACCAATGCTCTCTCCACCACATTACTCTCTGTTTCGAGATGAGCTGCCATCTTTACCAATGAAGAAGAGGCACATAGACGAGGTCCCTGATCCACAGTATTGCGGTATAAATGTAAACAGTGCTTTTAGACTCTCACAATATAATGACACAAAGACACTCATGTCATATCCCAGCCATGTGAGCCTGGGCAAGTTCCTTCCCTTCTGTGGGCTGGATGAGATGATCGCTAAAGCCCCTTCCTGCTCTGACAGCGCATCTGATGATGGTTCTAGACATCAGCAAGAGCATAATATTATGTCAAGGGTGTCATTCAAGCTTCTGTGTTTTTCGCCAGGGGGGAATTCACATTGAGAACATCATATTAACAGGGCATGGAACAGCTCACGTCAGAAGAAATGTCACATCAAACCTTCACCAGGCTACGTATGCCACATGATTCACACACACGCACACACAACCACGGTTACTGTGGATTTCCCTGATATTCGTGGATGAAAATAATAGGTATAGGGATAATTCATTGATGGAAAGAATTCCTGGTAGCAGACACTCTCTCCACCAAGGCAGGTTAGCACCTGCTCTGCGGCTTAGAAGCTTAAAGAGTTACCAGAGGGCACTGATGGGTTAAGGGACTTATCCACAGTCACACAGCCATGCTGTATAATGGAGGAATGTGAACAAAGGTCTTCAGATGAGCATAGACCTTGAGCCCAGGAAGGCCAACCCATTCATTTAATAGGTGAGGAAATAGGTTCAAAGAAGGAGGAATGAATTCCCCAAAGTCACACTGCTAGTAAGTATCACAGGCAGTATTTGAATCTAGACTTTGGTGGCTCCCAATACAGCATTCAGTCTCCTACACTACACAGGGGATAATGTTTAAGCCACCTACCTCAGACAGTTGCTGTGAAATTCAAGTAAAATTCAGATAAAATAATGAGGGCTGCCTGAGGGACACTGGGTGAGTCTCAGTTTACTCATCTGTAAAATGAGCTAGTAGCCTCTAAGATACCTTTGAAATCTAGCTGGATGGCTATCATTTTCCAGACAGAAAGTGAGGGTCAGAGTCCTTAGAAGAGGGGAAGTGGAAACCCAGCTCTTCCTACCTCCAAGTCCAGTGTACCATCCACTCCCTCCTAAATACAGCAGCAGCAGCAACAGCAGGTGACCTTCATCTAACACGCCCTGGCTTGCTCGCCAAAGAGCTTTCCACGCTCGACTGAATGCTATGAAGCCACAGTGAGAACTCGGCAGCAAGTTTACCCGAGTCTCAAAGGAGAGTAATGTAGTTACAGCACATCTCCGTGTTCTGCATGAAATCTATTTATTGCTAGAGATGGACTGAGGCCTCCGGGGAGAATCACAGATTCACATAATGTTCCCAAGCGTTGCATTTTGCATTGGTTATATTTCAGAGCTCAGATTTAGCTGACAGACGTGGAACGACACATGCAGCCAGACGATTCCCCGGGGAGGACACATGTACAGATGCGGAGGAACACAAGCCATCCTCGCCAGGCTTGGTTGGCACCAAACCCAGTCCTGGGTTGTCCCCCCTCACCCCCATCCTTCCCCTCTTGACAACCTCCTACTGCACTATTTTTTTTCCTTCCCCTTTGGTGGCGATAACACAGTTCCATCCTGTGTTTTAGAATCCCACTCTGTATTCAGAGAGAATCACACTCCCACCCCCTGCTCTGGATGCCTTCCAGGCAGAGAGCGGATCCCACGCAAGTCCGTGGGTCTCATTCTGGGGCAGAGCTGCCTGGTTGGTGCAAAATTGAAATTAGGATGATGTTTGCAGGGTCTTCAGCACTGACTGTGGAAGTTCAGGCACAACACAATTCAGTTTAATGCAATAATCATTT
This sequence comes from Trichosurus vulpecula, assembly GCF_011100635.1. Classification (NCBI taxonomy): domain Eukaryota; kingdom Metazoa; phylum Chordata; class Mammalia; order Diprotodontia; family Phalangeridae; genus Trichosurus; species Trichosurus vulpecula. Next base: position 215,355,805 of record NC_050577.1, on the reverse strand, counting down.
ATCAGGCAGCTCCAATGGGCCTGGCTCTGTGCTAGCTACTGTGGATCCAAACATATAAGAAATGTATACCCTATTGGCAGTGGAGGTTGGGAGGGAAGAGGAAACACCCTGTAGACAGATAAGCACAGACTCTTCCCCTCTAACCCGCAACCTTGCTGTTGATACAAAAATGCCAGGCTAGGCATTGGCGAAACAAAGCCAAAAGATGACAACGGTCCCCTCCCTCAGGGAGCTAACATTCTAATGATGATCCCTGTCACTCGATTCAGTTCCACAAGCATTTAGTGAGGCAGAGTAGTACGGGGCAGGGATTCTCCACCTGGAATCTGTGTTTAAAAAACTTTTTTTATAACGACTTCATTGTAACTGGTTTTCTTTGTATTCTTACGCATTTTATTTTGTGTGTTTAAAAGCATTTTTCTAAGACGTCCACAGACTTCACCAGACTACCTAAGGGGCCATCGGCACGCAAAAATGTTAAGAACCCCTGGATAGTAGAAGGTTCTAAGCTCAGATGTGTTACGTTGGAATAGTGAAAAGAACAATGGCTTTAGGCTCAGAGGGGTGAGAGGCCTTGGGTTCGAATGTGACCAAACTGATATTCATTTCCTGTTTGACCCTGGACAAGCCACTTAGCCTCCTTGGGCCTCAGTTTCCTCGTCTGTAAAGTGAGGGGCTGAACTAGAAGGCATCTAAGTTCCCTTCCAGCTCAAGATCTATAATCCTGTGACCTCAAAGGGCCTCAGTTTCCTCGTCTGTAAAATGAGAGCAACTAGGTGGCACAGTGGATAGAACACCAGGCCCGGAGTCAGGAAGCCCTGAGTTCAAATCTGGCCTCAGACACTTACTAGCTGGGTGACCTTGGGTAAGTCATATTACCCTGTTGTCCTCAGTTTCCTCATCTGTAAAACGAGCTGGAGAAAGAAATGGCAAACCAGTCCAGTATTTTTGTCAAGAAAACTCCACACAGCGTCACAAAGAGCCAGACATGATTGAACCACAAAAACTGAGGGGGTTGAACAAGATGCCCTCAGAGGTCCCCTCTAGAACTATTGCTATGAATCCAAGAATTCCAGGACTTTTTTCCCACTTCCCACTTCTCCCTGTGGCCTTTTTTTGGGGGGGGGGTGCGGTTCATCTCAGCTTGTTAAATTTATTCTTCCCCTATTTTGAAATTTACCGTGAGAGGCAGTGTAACACTGCAGATAAAGAGCGGGCCTTGGAATCCGGAAGCCCTGGGTTCAAGTGTCACCTGTGATCATTATGGCTTTGTGACCCTAAGCAAGTCACATTCCTTCTCAGCGCCTCGGGAAATCTCTAACCCTCTGCCTTTCAGAACAGATTCTTTTCTAGACTCTCTGGTTTCCTTCAAGACTCAGCTCCAACACCATCAGCTACACAAAGCCTTTACTGATCCCCCAGGTGCCAGGCCCTCCCAAGCCCCCAAAGCACCTTGCATTTATTTTGCATATGCCTGTTTATGTACACAGTCTAATAGACTGCAAGATGCTGGAGGGCACGAAGTAATTTACTTTTATCTTTTTGTCTCCAGTGCGTAGCACAGTGCCTGGTACAAACACAAGAACACTAATCTGTATGCTCATAGACCTCAGTAGGAGTTCCTCGGGGACAGGTCTACCCACAAGGCTTTATATTCATGGGGTTTGGTGGGTAATAGGCACCTAATAAAGGCTTATTTGTTGGTTGACTGATATTATTTGTGGAGATGTTTCCCCACTCCACGTGGATAGGACAAAAATCCTACCAAACGACCTGTCCATCCAGCCTCTGTCTCATGGATCCTGTCCATCTCTTGCTTTGTCAGATATAACAAGGCAGAGAGAAGAAATTCAAACCTCTCCAGCCTCACCTCCGACTTCCTCTGAAAGATCAAAAAATAGACCTCTCATATTTGGGAAAATGGGAACGGAGCCCAAAATGGCCAGTAGGATTCCCTCTGTGGATAATGTGAGCCAGAGACTGTGCAGTAAAAGGAGGGAGAGAGAGGGAGAGAGAGGGAGAGAGAGAGAGAGAGAGAGAGAGAGAGAGAGAGAGATGGAGACAGAGAGATACAGAGAGGAAGAGAGAGGAAGGGAAGGAGGGAGAGAGGGAGAGAGAGATGGAGAGGGAGACAGAGAGAGAGAGAGAGATGGAGAGAGAGAAAGAGAGAGAGAGATGGAGAGGGGGAGAGAGAGAGAGAGAGATGGAGACAGAGAGATACAGAGAGGAAGAGAGAGGAAGGGAAGGAGAGAGAGAGGGAGAGAGGGAGAGAGAGATGGAGAGGGAGACAGAGAGACAGAGAGAGGAAGGAGATAGAGACACACACACACAGAGACACAGAGACAGAGAGAGAGAGATATGAGACATAAAGAGAGAGACAGAGACAGAGAAGACAGACAGACAGACACAGACACACACAGTTAGTTGTTTTGGCCAAAGATCAATTTGTCTGTCTTGCTCTACACTCCAGACACAGGACGGTCTGGTGGGGTACAAATATCATAGGCTGGTAGAATCAGAGCTGGTAAGGACTTTAGAGGCCATTGGGGCCCCCATTTTTTTGGAGAAGGAAACTTTGACCTAGAAAGAGGAGATGATTCACTCAGGGTCACACAATGCGACACTTACCAAGAGATGTACCTGAACAACCAAGTCTGGTGACTCCAAAGCTCCTGTGTTTTCTGGGAGAGCCTGCTAGGGAGGCACCATTTGGAAAGCAAACGGACAAGGATGGCTGACACTTAGATACTGCTCTAAGAGCTGAAGAGCCTTTTACATGCATGCATATTTTCATCCTTTGAATAACCCTGAGAGGTCGGTGTTATTATCCCCATTTTCCAGCTGAGTCAACTGAGGCTCAGAAAGAGTTACCTGACCCACAGTCACATAGCGAAGGGTTTTAGCTCAGGTCTTCCTGACTCCAATTCCAGCTCTCTGTCCCCTTCAGTGCTTCGCCATTCATCTATCCACTAAAGACTTCTACTCATGTCACCTTGTTACATGGAAATGCCACAGACTTCTTTTGCCAACAGAAGCTTCTTTAGAGTGGGGACTGCTTCATTTCTGTCTTTGTACCCCAGGGCCTAGCACAGCACCCGACACACAGTAGGCACTTTATAAATGCGTGTTGACTGACTGAAGGCTCTGGTAGAAGTTAACCAAGCTACAAGGGCTCCTGCAGACCTGGTAATATGCGGACTGTATCTTTTAAACAAGAACCAACCTGGCTAAGTTTGAACCAATTCACCTGAGAAGGGTAAACACCTGGCAAAGATGTTTCTGACCATAGAAACTCACAAATACAGTCTCTGGAGGGATGGAGGGACTACAGTCTACACTGACTGGAGGAAACACAGGTCAACAATGAGGAAATCCCAGATTTTTTGCATTACTAAAGTTTTATCATAGGGTTCCAGATCTGAGCCCGGAAGGGACCTCGGAGCCCATTTCCCTCATTTCATCGACATGGAAACTGAGACCCAGAAAGGTAAAGTGACGTGCAGCAGTAATGGGCAGAGGCCCTATCTCTCCAAGCTCAGCCCTTTCCCCTCTGTCTCTTAATAGGCTACATCAGTGATTTCATTGGTCTGGATCCTGTCTCCCTCAACACTGATCACTACCTTCACTTTGACCTAACAGATGGTCCCCAGTAATAAATTATATAGCACTTTGAGGTTTCAAAATACTTTAAAATATCTCATTTGATCCTTACAACAACCCTGGGATCTAGGGGCTATTATTATCCCCATTTTGCAGAAGAGGAAACTGAGGCTGACAGAGGTCAAATGACTTAACCAGGGTCACACTGCTAGTGAGTGTTTGAAGCAGGATTCGAACTCAGGTCTTCAGTGCTCTACCTCCTGCACCCGCTAGCCAACTGTGGCTGAACATTTTATTCCCCTGCAGATCTCCTGTGATGAACCTCTCTTTACATTTAACCAGGAGAGTCTTTGCGTAATAGAATATCAGTTAAGCACATTTGTTGGATTTATAAATTATAGTTACATATGTTATATGTAATACATAAATTTATAATACAAATTGTTCCCAATAGATGCCCTATTTCTTCTCATTTCTTCTACAAAAATAGTTCCTAATAGAGACTCTTCCATCTTCAATACTCCCCTTGTTCCTTCTTCTTGCTCCTTGAGGGCAGAGACTCACTTAGCTTTTGTCTGTGTATTCCCAGAACTTAACAGAGCCAAGTATACAGTAAGTACTTAATAAATGCTTGTCAAATTGAAATGAATTTTGCCATTTAGCGCCTCAATTCCTTCCCATAATTCCACCATGGTTGTGATGAGAGACTTCCTTGCAGTCCTGCCATCTGGAACTTTTCTCCTCTACCTACCTAGTCTGAACCACCCCCTCCTCTCAGCTAAACTCTCTGATTCCTTGTTCCGTCTGCTATTGTTTTTCTGTTTAATGGCTTTTAAAAAACGTAGCTCAGCAGATAGCATTCTGCATGGCAGATGCCAGAGGACACGGGAGCTGCTGCCTATTGGGTTTTTAACTTCAGGGAGATGGGTTCTGAATTCTACAACTCCAGCGACAGAACGAGGGAGACAGAGACAAAGAGAGGGAGAGGGAAAGGGGGAGAGAGGGAGAAAAAGATAGGGAGGGGGGAGGGAAGGGAAGGGAGTAGGGGAGAGGGGGAGGGAGGGAGAGGGAGAGAGATACACAGAGACAGACAGAGAGAGGAAAAAGGGGAGGGAGGGGAAGGGAGAGGGAGAGAGAGACACACATAGATACAGAGAGACAGAGAAAAAGAAAGAGAGGGAGGGAGGGGGAGGAGGAGGGAGAGTGGGTAGGAGAGGGAGGGGAAGAAGAGAGAGGGGGAGGGAGAGTGAGGGAAGAAGACAGAGAGACAGAAAGAGACAAAGAGACACACAGAGAGGCAGACAGACACACAAAGAAACAGAAAGGTAGAGACAGACAAAAAAAATAGGATGGTGGAGACCAGAGGTGTCTGGGCTTCAGTTTTCTCCTGTGGGGGGCTGGACTTGATCTCTAAGGCTCGTTCCAGATCGAAAAATAGGACTTCATAAGAAACCTTCTGAAGGGAAAATGTCCAGTACATGGAGACCCCATTAACTGGTGCCAGAGGACTTGAATCCCCTCTGCTGAATACTACCTATATGTGACCCTGAGCAAGTCACTGAATAACACCAATAAATGCCCTATTTCTTTCCACTTAAATTCACCGGTCTTCAGTTTCCTTGGCTATCAAATGAGGAGGCTGGACCAGATGGCCTCTCAGGTTCTTTCCATCTCTTAATCTACGGGCCTACCCTGTAATACAATTTCTGGCTCAGTTTCATCTCTATAGTAGAAGTTCTATTTCTTGAAGCTTCCGGATCATTCAAGGAAAAAAAAGAAATCAGTGCATAAAAAAGGGCCCTGTTATGGTCTAAACCACATCTGAGGCGGTACTGGCAGACTTGGGATCGTGCCAACCACATCTCAAAGCGCGAGCATTTATACAACATACTGCCAATGGACAACGTGACCTGAATTTTAAGAGGCTAGCGGAGTACTCCAGAGTTCATTTTTCTTTTATTGCCTAAGTTATCAGCTGTCCAGGGCACTCAACAATTGATTTTCCTTGGATGACTGAGATTACGTACTCCTGCCTAATATGCTACATTGTGGTCCAGATGGTCTCAATTTGTAGAAGGCATGGTTACCGAGATTCATTATGTCTGTATGTGCATCCAGCGGAGAGATATATAGATATATGCAAAACACGTGTGCATCTACATACAAACATATGTCCAGGCGTAAGTGGGAGGCAGGGTGGGGAGGGAACATAATTTTATTAAGCACCTACTATGTGCCAGGTGCTGTGCTAAGCATTTTAAAAATATTGGATCCTCACAACCACCTGGGAGATAGGGGCTATTATTATCCGCATTTTATGGATGAGGACAGGACACTGAGGAAAATAGAGGTGAAGTGGTTTGCCCAGAGTCACACAGTTAATAAGTATCTGAGGCTGGATTTGAACTCAGTTCCTTCCTGACTCCAGGCCCAGCTCTTTGTCCACTGTGCCATCTAGCGGCTATGGATGACTGTGGAAAGAAGGCTGGCTGGATTCAGACTTAGAGGACCAGGTTTCGAATCAAAGTGTCAACCACTTACTATCTATGTGACCTTGGGTGGGTCACTCTCTTTCTTGTTTCTCTAGATCTCCATTTCCATGTATGTAAAATGAGGAGAGTGGTTGAACTAGATGGGCTTTAAGGTTCCTGTCAGCACCAAGTCTATGACCCACATTCAAATCCTGCCACTATTATCTGTGCGACTGGGGCCAAGTTCACCCTTTTGGAACTCAGCCTTCTCCTCTGTAAAATGGCGGGGTTGGCTGGAACACATGGCTTCTGAAGGTACCGCTCAGGGCCTGGAGTCAGGAAGACCTTAGTTCAAATGTGACCTCAGACACTTACTAGCTGTGTGACTCTGAGCGAGTCACTTAACCCTGTTTGCCTCATTTTTCTCATCTGTAAAATGATCTGGAGAAGGAAATGGCAAACCACTCCATTATCTTTGCCAAGAAAACTCCAAGTGGAGTCACAGAGTCCAACATGACTAAAATTACTAGCTATGATTATTCTGAGGTCCCTTCTAGCTGTAAGTCAGTGAGCTAGGTTGGAACCTTGGGTTCATCACTTATTACCTGTGTGACCCTGGATGAATCTCTTCATCTCTCTTGGCCTCAGTTTCCTCATCTATAAAATGAGCAGGCTGGAGCTAGGAGGTCTTTTCCAGCACTAATTCTACAATCTTCTGCCTCTCCCTGGAAACACAAGTAAGTCAGCAGAGCAAGGCATCCAGCGGTCGTTTAATCTGCTAAGACAATTCTAGCTCCATCAAAGCCTTGGTTATTGATTTCTGTTTCACCCATTGTCTGGATTCCTTCTCCTGACAATCAGCTCCAGGGCTCCTGCTGCCTGTTTGCCTACTAGACAATTCACTGATACTTAGCAGCGACTCCAGGAGATGAAATCCCCATCAGTCGATGGTTTCTTGTCAGCAGGTCTGGCGAAAAAGCTTGAAGGGGGAGGATGTGGCAAATACTAGCTAAAGTGAGGCTTTAAAGAAATTAGCTGCAGATTTCTACTGGATTCTGCTGTGCCTAGAGCTGGGGTAGAAAGTTGGGAAAACAATGGTACAGTCATATAGATGGAGATCTCATGGAGACTATCATCTAGTTAGGGATAAGAGACATAGAAACCAAGAACCATTAGAACAAGGGTGAAGGAATAAGTGTCAGGGCCCAGCGTGGTACCTTGCAATTTTTTTTGATAAATTGCCAATAGGAGACTGTGGGACCAGGACCTGCAAACCGATTATTATATGGAACACCCTGTGTGGAAACACCTTCCCCCAATGCAGATTGGCACTCCTTGGCAACTTCTAGTCTCAGAAAGTTGCCTTGTGCCCAAAGAGGATCCTGTGAACATAGATTTAGAGCCAGAAGGGACCTAAGAGGCCATTTAATCCAAACCTCTTTCTTTACAGATGAGGATAACTCGGGAGAAGACAAGGTAAGTGACTTGCCCAGATCACTCAGATAATCAGTCAGATCTTCCTTGCTCCAAGGCTGGTCCTCTGTTGACTACACTACGATGCACCTGTGACATAGCCAGTATCTAATAAATGCTGATTGGCTGAACTGAGCAGGATGGCATTGTGGGAACTTAAGTGAGTTAATTAACTCCTTAGGGCCTCCTCATCTGTAGGGCCTCTTCAACTCCTCAGAGCTTCCTCATCTGTGAAATAAGAGGATCAGACTTTTGTTGTTAATGTTTAGTTGTTTTCAGTTGTGTCTGACTCTTCATGACCTCTTTTGGGGTTTTCTTGGCAAAGATACTGGAGTGGTTTGCCATTTCCTTCTCATTTTACAGATGAGGAAACTGACGCCAACAGGGTGAAGTGACTTGCCCAGGGTCACACAGCTAGTTAGTGTCTAAGGCTGAATTTGAACTCAGGTCTTCCTGACTCCAGGCCTAGCCGTCTATCCACTGTGCCACCTAGCTGCTTAAGGATCAGAGTAGGTGGCCTTTGAGGTCTTGCCAGTTCTGAAATTCCATGATCAGAGAAATGCCAAAGGAAACCTTCTATATGGACTGCAGCAAAGCATTTTATAAAATCTGCTGATGCTTCTGCTGATTTTTTATTTTGATTTGGTCTGGGATTTCATCAGGGAAGGAGCTCCCAGTGAGGAAGCTGTCTCTGCTCATATAGATTGGCACCTGGTCTGCCATTCACTGTCTTAGAGAGAGCTTCATGGGGCTTTGGGAGGCTGTTCGACCTACCTAGGGTTGCATAGCCAGTATGTTAGAGCCTGACGGACTCAAACCCAAGCCTTCCTGACATCAGGTTGTCTCTCTAATTAAATGGGGACTGAGAGACCACCTTGTTACATAGAGCCTCAAATACTTGAACGAAAATGCGGACAAGGTATTGATCATAGTGTTCTCACTCTAAGTCCAGATCACGAATCCTGCTTCTGACAACTGAATAAACAGAAAATTAATGGGCATTTACTAAGCATCTACTATGTGTTAGATACTGGGGATGCAAAGACAAAAGTTAAACAGTCCCTGTCCTCATGAAGTTGACATTCTACCAGAAGGTGACTACCTGTACACGTACAGAAAAATATAAAATAAATTCAATGTAGTTTCTAATAATGGGGAAGAAATCAGGAAAGTGTGATTTCAGCTGAGTTAGTAGGATTGGAATCTAGGGGTTCCACGAGTCAAAGATGAGATGGGAGAATGTTCTAGAGGACAAATCAGAAGGATGAACAAGTCCCTGTGTCTCTCTGCAACTCAACTTTCTCATCTGTAGAGTGAGGATAAAATATCTATTCCCTCTTTCCCAAGATTGCTTTGGAAGGGGAGGGGGTTTGAAAAGCATTTTGGAGACATTTAGTCCCTATAAGAATGTCAGATGTTATTACTTCAGCCTGTAGGAAAGACTCTGGTGGCTTTTGAAGGACCCCATCCTTGCCAACTCTGTCTCAAAGCTTTATTAATGACTGGAATGAAGAGAGAGATGCATGTCTACTGAATGCGCAAAGAACATGAAGATGGGAGAGGCTCCTAACATGATGAGGATGGTTTCAGAATCCCCAAAGATCTCCCTCAGAAGGCTGAAATGCCATGCCAAATCAAAGCTGGCAGAATTTAATAGGGATAAATGTAAAGTCTTGCAATTGAGTTAAAATATATCAATATCACTATAATTAATAAGAACAAAGATTTAGAACTGGAAGGGACCATAGATGCCATGGGGCCCAACCCTCTTACTTTGTAGATGAAGGTAAGTGAAGGTGCCCAGGGTCATACAGCAAATAATGTCTGGGGAAGGATTTTGAATCAGATATTCCTGACTCCAGGTCCAACACTTCATTTACTATGTCACCCTCATTACACAAATAGAGGATGTGGGAAGACATAGCTAGATAGTATTTCATATGAAAAAAAATTTTCCTCATCTGTAAAATGTGACAAGGTGGATCAAAAGTGCCATGTGGCAGTCCCCACAAAAAGCATATTTGAATTCTCAGTATTTGAAGTTATAACTATGGAAAATATAATAATCCCTAGGTTTCAGCACAAAGGAAATATTCAGTCATTTTTCAGTTGTATTCAAGCCTTTGTGACCCCTTTTGGGGTTTTCTTGGCAGAGGTACTGGAGTGCTTTGCCATTTACTGCTCCAGCTCATTTTGCAGATGAAGAAACTGAGGCAAACAAGGTTAAGTGACTTGCGCAGGGTCACACAGCTAGGAAGAATCTGAGGCTGGATTTGAACTCATGAAGATGAGGTCTTCCTGACTCCAGGCCTGGTGCTCTATCCATGGAACCACCTTGCCGCCCATAATGGAAATACATAATGTGAATTCACATAATGTGATTTCATTATTTATATTAACCCTGTTCCTAGTTGTATTGCTTTAGGCTGTAGTAGTACAGGAAAAGGATTTGGAATTAGGATGGTACAAGCCCCCTATGTACTTTGAATTGGTCAGACTCCCTCGGAGAGAAAGAGAGGCATATGGCCACGGATAGAGTACTGGCTGCAGTCAGGAAGATCTAGGTTCAAGCCCTGCCTCTTCTACATACTGGCTTGGTGACCTTAGACAAGTGGACCTGGATCACTCTCTATGAATTTAAATTGCAGAGAAGGTGCAGATTTGCCTTGCTCAGAGAGAGTTCCTCACTAGGACCTTTCTACACTGGTGAAATCACAGGTTAAGTAAACAAACAAACAAACAAAAAACATTCAAACAAAACCCCTAGTGTGCCAAGTTTGATTCTGGATGTCACATTTTAAAATGGATGTCAGCAATTTGGAACAAAAAGCCTCAGTCATGATAGGTACTTAATAAATGGTTCTGGATTGGCTGACTGGTGGAGGGAGTTTCCATGCTGGGAATTCTCCACACTAATGAAATCATAGGTCCAGAACTTACTGTCTGCCCCACAAAGTCAAATATTGAACCAATTAGAACCTATTCACTATACCTTAAGAATAAAAATTCAGGTAAAGCAGATGAATGGGTGGACTATTAGAGACCTCCTTGATAGTAATTATAGGCTTTAGGTAGGAAATATGGAAAAAAAACAAACAAGAATGGTGTTAACCATAGCACTCCTCTATGAGGTAGGTGCTATATTACCCAATGGGAATGCCACATCTGAAGGGGCCAAGGTAATTCATTATAATTAGAGGGATCCTAGGGAGCACCAAAGGGAGAAATAATGATCGGCCACTTGGTAGAAAATTGGGTTTTGTTTGCAATCGTAACTGAGCTCATTACAGATACACAGTACCACTCGCCCAGGGAGAAATTACTCATTTTTCACTTCATGATAATTGTCAAATTAAACTGGCTAGAATAACAACAGATGATGAAAAATGGCTGAATTATTTTTATACAGCTGGTGGTGCCAGGGAGGTATTTGCCTATGGTAGGTGAAATTTGTTAATAAGGTAGTTTTCACGCAGTGGGCAACTCCAAAGCTATTTTTCCCAATAATACCTTACCTGCTTCCAGATGGGTTCTATTCTATTTAAGTCTTCCTGAAATCCCAAGAGATACACCCAAGACTTCATTTGGCATGAGTCTTTATATACCAAAGTCCTGGACTCATTCAGTCAACAAACATTTATTGAACACTCTGTGCTAGGCACTGTGATCATTACCGGAAATACAAATATAGCCCTCAAGGAGCTAACATTATAGTGAGAAAACGAAATGTAAATTACTGCATCCATACACGATATCTAGAAGGTCCCAAAAGTCTTAGTGCAGCTCTGTTGCTTCAGTTGTGTCTGACTCTCAGTGACCCCGTTTGGGGTTTTCTTGGCAAAGATACTGCCAACTATGTGAAGCAATTAGTGGGAGAGGCCCCCTCCATGTTCCTTCACTCTGTGTTCCACCTCCTACCTCCTTTGTTCCGGGGGCCCAACGTGCCGGAAACCCACCTCCTTCTCACATGTAACTGTTAGATTCCTTTGCGTCCTCAGCTACCAACTCCAGAAAGAAGCCTTTCCTGATGTCTTGCTCAGTTGTTAATCTTCTCTTTAACCTTTAATAAAGCTTCAAGCTGCACTAGGCAGCTAGGTGGCACAGCGAATAGAGTGCTGGGCCTGGAGTCAAGAAGATCTTCAAATCCAATCTCTTACACTTATGAGTTATGTGACCCTGGCCAAGTCACTTAACATCAAGCTTGACTCAGTTTCTCCAACTGTAAAATGGGGATAAAATAGCACCTACCCCTCTCCCCCCAGGATTGTTGTGAGGATCAGACTGGCTTGATAAGCCAGTCAGACACACTGTACCTTGACCTGAACATAGTGATGTCATTTTGGTCCTCTTTGAAAATGAAGGACAACAACCAACCAGCACAGTGCCTGGCACATGAGTTTTCTTATACTTGCATAGATGTTACACATGTTTACATGCATATGTGCAAAGACTGTCAATTCAGTGAGTGTTGATGGGAGGCCCACAAATACTAGTATGTTTCCTTCTACTTATTTTGAGAACTAAGATCTTTAGCAATCACTCCATCTCAAAGACTTCAGTTGAGACAGTCAATGTGTTGCTTGTGATGCCTTGGGTAATTAGTGCTCCTGTTTCTCTGGGCAGTGCCAAATTGATTCTTCAGTGGTCACTCTGAGCTCACCGCTGAGTAATTTAATGGACCACCATCGAGTTTCTCCAATTTGGTCATTAGGACGACAGAAAGAAAATGGACCGTGTTTTCTTACCTTCACTGTTGTGGTGTCTAACCACATTTGCTCTGATTAACTGCTCTGTGACGTCCAGACAACTGAAAAAAACTCATTTGTCTTCAAGAGGGTTGATCTTCCATGTGTATAGACAGAGAAAGGACCTTTGCTAATGACTGCGCAGTCAAGCCAAATTGAAACGCTATTTTTAATAGCTGAGCATTAGGCATACTTGATGTCTCATCTCTGTGTTTCATCTCGTATTACCATATTTGCCTTAGGAGGTAAAAGAGTTTCTGAAAGCTACACTTTCCAATGGCCAGTCCTTGGGTCATGGGTGCACAGGTCTCGAGCTGGAAGGGACCACCAAGGCTGAGTCCGATGAGGAACCTAAGGCCTAGAACAGTGATTTCCCCCAGGTCACACATATAGTAAGTCCCAGAACCAGGATTTGAACACAAGTTTGAACCAAGCTGCAACTCCCTCAGACTCCAAACTCTGCAGACTCTCCACTGTACCATACTTCTAGGCTCATGCCTTTCAGCAAAACCTTTTTGGAGGCTGTGGATGATGTATGCTGAATCATATAAAGAGAAATGGCTCCTTTCTGTCCCTTTCTTTACCTTTAAACGCATCAATGTCATCTAAGTGCTTCCTGTTAGCATTATGAAGGGAAGATTAGGTAGGGGACCTGTAGGACTTAGAAATAGAAGGGGCTCCAGTGATCATCTAAGCTGATCCTCAGTCATAAAGATAAGGAAACTGAGGCAGAGAGTGGTAAAGCAACTCAGCCACGGTCACAAGCATTAGAGGCAGGATCTGACCCTAGCAACTTCCCTATTCCAGCTTCAGCGGTAAAGCATATATCAATTCTACAACGTCTTTCCTACATGGTGGCCACACATTTCTTGCTAAAATTGTTCTATTCTAACTTCCCTGCTGGCATCTCTTGTTCTCTCACGTGGAGCTGCAAGCCAGTGGTCATCACCTACATACACACACATGGATTCTGCAAAGGGCTTTGGAACATAAGGAACCAGATGTGCAACGCATGCCTTGTGACAAGCTGGTTTCAGCCTCCCCTACCTGCTTACTTATAAATAGTACTGACATTTCAAAATGTCTCCAGAAAGCTCAGCCAAAACTCAGGAAAAAAGAAACTTTCAGACTAGACTGTTGCATAATTAAAACTAATCGGCATTGAATATGGCACCTGGCACATAGTAGGTGCTTAATAAATGCTTGCTGAGTGAATGAGCAAATATTTATTAAGCACCTATGAAGGTCAAGGCATCATGCTAGGCACTGGGGATACAGAGAGAAAATGAAAAATCTCACCTCCCCTTAATGGATGGGGACACAACAAGTAAACGGGTAAATGAAGAGAAGATCATTTGTCTTGATGACTAGGGGAAATGAAGAAAGACCATCCTTAGGAGATGGCACCAAAATTGAGCTTTAAAAGAGGTAAACAATTCCAAGATGTAGAGGTGAGAAGGGAGTGCATTCCAGGCATGAGGGACAGCCTGGACAAAGGCGAGGAGGTGGGAGATAAAATATGAGTTTGAGGAACATTAAGTATTCAAGTTTAGCTGATAGAGGGTAATGCCAATAGGGCAGACCATGATGGATTTTAAATGATCAGCCAGAGGTATCTTTTGCACTTTGTTAACCTGTTATAGAAAGTTTCCAATAACATGATTATGTTTTATAAAGCTCTCTTTCTAAACTCCACCAATTAACAGGCATTTCTTAAGCTCATATTGCGTGTTAGGCATTAGGAACATAAAGAGAAAAAATGAGATTGTGAGCCATCAAGGAACATGAACTCTGCTGGGGAGAGTCAGCATAATCACTGGGGCCACCGTATCTAGCCTGCCACAGATCCCCCATCATGTTTTACCCTGGCCATCTTTGTATCATGTCATCATTCCAATGCCCCCAACCTCTCCCACTGTCTCCTTGAAATAGGAACCAAATTAAAACCATCATTGCTTCTGGAAAGGGCTCATCTCTTGATTGGCTTTACTCACCATCCCCCTTGACCATCTAGATCAAACATCTTTGCTGAGCCATTACTACCCTATCCACACTGTCTCCTCCCACCAGACTATAGACTCCTCAAGGGCAGGGATTGTCTTCCTTTACTCTTTGCAACCCCAGGGTTTAGCACAATGCGTAGTACCACAGTAAGCATGTAATAAATGTTTCCATTTGCTCATTAAAAATACAAAATGATTTTGGCTAAGAGAGGTGTGAACTCTAAGGCTCTGAGAAGAGGGAGTCTTTGAACTGAATCTTGAAGAGAATCAAGGGTTCCAAGAAGTGGAAGTGAGAAGAAGACAGTGTTCAACTCATGGGGGGCCAAGGTTGGATGAATCCTCTCCATTACTATCCACATTCCATTCCTTTTCCAGATTTCACCTTTGGTGCTTACCATCATAGTACTACTCAACTTTCCATGTGCACAAATCTTGTCTCTCTAGCTAAAAAGCCTGCCTTCCTCAACTCCTCTTAATTTCAGTGCCTTCTCTCTGTTAATTATTTCCTATTTATTCTCTATGTAGCTTATCTGTATATATTTGTTTGCATGTTGTCTCTCCTATTAGTTAGTGAGCTCTTTGAGGGCAGGGACTATCTTTTGCCTCTTTTTGTAACCCCTGGGGCTTAGAACAGTACCTGCCCCTTAATAAATGTTTATTGACTAAAAACTGACTGGTAGCCAGAATTTTTTAAAGGAGAGGATGTCACCCTTCCCTTCAGCAGCTAGTCCAAGGTTTGCCCAGAACTAGACCCTGATACTCATGTATTTAGTGTCCAATATATATTCATCAGTTGGAATGCTTAATTTCCAGAAGCCAAATAGGGATATGCTCTCATTTTTAGGTCAGGCTCACAATATCAAAACACCTTTAGTAAGCATATATCTCTGTGGAACTAGGTCTACTTTATAATTAATATATTTTTATATTAATATGCTATATTACTATATAATTATATAACATTATATTAATATATTGATCATTTATTTTAATATGCTAATAATTAACGTAGTACTGTATAATATCTCCCTAGAAAAATATAAGCTCTCTGAGGGCAGGTATAATTTCAACTGTCATGGTATATCCCCAGTACTCAGCAAAGCGCTTGGCATGTAATAGGTACTGAGCCAAACTAAATCAATTTTTGAGCCAAACTGAATCAATTAAAGACCACCAGGATTATAAATCTAAGGGAGGGAAGGGACCTTTAGAAATGACCAAGTCCAACTCTCATCTGACAGATAATGAAACTGACGCTGAGGGAGGCGAAGTGTCCAGAAGTGGTGGATCTGCCCAGAGTCACATAGCTAGTACCCCCCGAGGTAGGATTTGAATGCAGGTCTTGCCATCTCCAATTCCAGCACTCTATGAACTATACCACCTGGATGAGCTCCATATGTTTGTAAATAGAGAGGCCTACATTTCAAGACATGATTTTAAGTACTGGACTATAAGTAAAAACCCCTGACAAAAAAAAAAACACTGCTTACAAATTATCCTTCATTTACAAAAGGGATGCTGCTGTTCACCCAGCAGGAGGCTCAGTGTTTGGAGTTGCCTTTTTAGGAGGCTATTAGTGTGGCATGGGGTTATATACTCTCTCACCTGGTACCTGCTCTGAAAAAAGTCATGTGTTAAGGAACTAATTGCCTAAGGTAAGGTTGTCACCTGGGGCCAAGGAGTAACGACACCGGCTTCTATCTGTATAACTTTTTATAATCACAGAGCACTCTCCGGTCATGATTTTTTTTTACTACCCCTGTGATTTTACTGTTGAATCGAACATCTCAGGGAGGAAACTCACTCTACAAGTTAATTTTGCCTTTCCTCAAATCCCAAGAACTTAGCACAGTACCTTTAAGCTTGCTAACAATAGCTATCATTCGTGGAGGGCTTTAAGGTTAGCAAAACACTCAACATATGTCTTCTCATTTGATCCTCACGACAACCCTGGAAGGCAGTGAGATGGTTCTCTCCATTTGACAAATGTGGAAACTGAGGCACAAAAAGTTAAGTGAATCATCCAAGGTCTGCTACTACCTGTCTGAGGCAGCATTTGAACCCAGGTCTTTCGGCCTCCAAAGCCACTTCCCTGTTCTTTGACTAAGTGTCTTAGAGAGTTGCCTGAGGCCCTGCAAAGTTAAATAACTTACCCAGGGTCACACAGATGTTCCTATTCTTTATTTTACATTAGTGTCATAGCATCTCTCTGAGGGAGGCAGTTTAAGTATTACTATCCTGAGCATATGGTAGGAAATTTTATGAAGCTTTCCCTCGGCCAAATGTGGAGGAGAACAATTTGTTCCAAGGGCCATGAAGGCAGCTAAGTTTGGTCAGACATCAGAGACACCAAGGTTATCCACTGTATCCAGCCGTCTTGACTTGTCCTGCCACTGGACTTCGATGACTCTGAAGAGAGAGAGAATGATGACTTCGTGAAACTCTGCCTCGCTTAAATCCAATTAACCCACGAGTCAAGACCTCACCTGTGAGATCATTGGTCCTCTTCAAAACTGAAGGATGAACAACAGCTGGGTAGGAACCCCTGATGGACTGGGTTCAAATCCTGCCTATAACATTTACCAGCAGAGTGACCTTGGGGCAAGTCACTTAACCTAATTGACCCTGAGTCATTAGACTGGACTAGATGGTTTCCAGGGTTCCTCTGAGATCCACCATTATGATCCCATGACCCTCATCTCACAGATGGGAAAGCGAAGCTCAGACCTTTGCCCAAAGCTACATGCCAAGAACATGGCAGAGCTGAGACTCAACTTCTTTATCTGTAAAATAAGGTCAAGAACAGCACCTACCACTACCACTTTTGCACAGCCCATGATTTGTTTGGGCACCTCTTCTTTTTTAGGGAGATTTGTTTATGTGAAGTTTATCTGTTCAAATCGATCAAGGAATTTCAATTATCATGGATAATGATTATAAAATGAAATGATGGCTTTGTAATTACAAGATAAAACACAAGTAAGTTGGGACAGAATCTATTGCTATGTAAACTAAAGTTGACACGCAAACCGACAGACATTTGATACATCGTTTTACCAGATAATTACAGCAGTCTATGCATAGCACAACTTTCTAAATAAAGATACACATTAGTGGTAAAAAAAATAGCACCTACCTCACAGGGTGGGTTTAATATGTGCACATATATGTATAGACACACACGTGAGCAAACACATACATATGGATTTATGCACGTATGTGATCTATACACATGTATGTATGTAATGCATTTTCAAACTTTAAAGCACTAGATAACTGTGACTATGCCACTATCTATTTTTCTATGAGCAGCTAATTAGCCCATGTGGAGATTGATGCCATCACCTTGGCCTCATTATCTCCAAACAAGTCCCTATGCCTTTGCAATGCTTTCCTTGTGCCTGGAATGTTCTTCCTCCTCATCTCTGTTTCAGAGATTCCCTTTCTTCCTTCAAGATCTATCTCAAGCACCATTTTCTGCACGAAAGCTTTCCTGATATCCCTCCCCAATGGCTAGTTCCCTTTCGCCTGAACCACCTTATATTTAGCCTCTTTTTTAGCCTTATATTTATCTTTATATTTAATTCTCTTTATATTTAGTGTTTATTTTTTAATTTTAATTTTTGGAGGCAACTGAGGGTTAAGTGACTTGTCCAGGGTCACACAGGTGTGTATGTGTTTATATGTGTACTTGTGTTGTCCATTAGAATATAAGCTCCTTGAGGGCAGGAATTTTTTCATTTTTGTCTTTGTATTTCTAGTGCCTAACATAGAGTCTGGCATTAATCAGTGCTTGTAGACTGAATAAATGGCCTAAATGCAAATTTAGATAAAGAGCATCTAATATTGTTTTGGTGGCCATTTTTCTTCAAACTGAGGGTAGCTTCCTTTCCCCCTAATTATGTGTATGTGGTATGTAAGAATAATTTCATAGACAGAAGGGCCTTGGCTACTCAAAATAGGCCAGAAAAGTGCTTGAACAGTTCAGTGGCTTTTAAAGTCTTTCATAACTTATCCCCTTCCTGCCTTTCCATTCTTCTTATTCCTTTCTTTCCTCCAAATGTTTTTTTTTTTCTGAAAAAAGCATGGTATAAGATATACTTGAACAAGTTTCTGTGACTCAGTTTCCTCATCTGCGAAGGAACTTGCACATGTCATGCTCATCTCAGAGAAGAATTCACAGAATCAGAGGAGCATCAGTCTAGTCCTGAAAGGGACCTCAGAGGCCATCTAGTCCAACCACCACTTTTGAGAGATGAGGAAACTGAGGCAGAGAGAAGGGAGTGACTTGCCCAAGGCCACAGAGGCAGTAAACGTTAACTTGAGGTTGAATTAGGTAGTTCTAATGTACTCTTTCTGGGAGACGTGACTTACAGTGGTAGTCTTCCATAGCATACAAACATCCAAAGCTCAGCAAGTGCTTTATGGCAGAATATATGGGAATACTCAAAGACTCTGAGATTTCGCCATCCAGGGAAACTCCTGGTCTGGTACTTTTCCCACCAGTACAGATCCCAACCAGTCTTTGACTCAACAGGGAAGTCCTGTTGGGGTTGACTGTGGAACACAGGAGGTTAAGTCAGAGTTTCTTAAACTTTTTTCCACTTGTGACAACTTTCCAAATTTTGGCAGTGTTCCCTGGTGTTGTGTGGACTGAGGGCACATGCAGGGCAAAGCGTGCATGCTTGGCGTTCAGAACCAAGGCTTCAGTGAAGTTGTGCAATGCTACATGGACGAGTGCTGTCAGAAACACTTTGGTTTCATTATGTGTTTGATTTTGAATTAATTTTTGGCCGTTGTCTGTTCAGAAACCTTTTACTGTTGCCACTTTTTTTCTCGTGACCCCATATGGAGTCTCAACCCGCAGTGTAAGAAGTGCTGAGTTAAATGACTCATCCGGAGGAGCTAGAAAGTGTCAGAGACCATATTTGAACCCAGATCTTCTGGATTCCAATATTTCACCCCACTCTGCCTTCATGTAACACAACTGTCACATAATAGAAATGATTCATAATGCACTAATGGAAAGGGCATAGTGCATGGAGCTTTAAGGCCAAGAAGATGGAGGTTGAGATTCTACATCTGATGTATGCTGGCTGTGTGACCCTGGACAAGTCACTTAACTACTTAGGGCTCAAGGCAACTCTGTAAGATGATAAGTATTAGTAGAGTTCCCTCACTGGGAATTTCATATACCAACAAAATAATAGGGCCAGTGCTAATCCCTTATTTTGTATTGATTCGTTATGTGGTATGGCTACCACGAATCTACATTAAATTGCACCACGTTACTGTCTTATTAAAAAAAGAATTGAGAGACTATAAGTGTGAAATGCTGCATGTGCCATCAGAGGCTAGAGAATTGGGTCTGGTTCAAATTTTTCTTCCTAACAAGGCATGATTCAATGGTAGGTATGTTGCAAAAATTATTCTAGTGTTAACAAAGACATAAATAAGTAATTAAAAAAAATCAGGTATTTGTCAGTTCTGTGTGATGCGATGACTGCTAAATTTTTCTAACTAGGGAGCTAGTCACTGGCTAATGCCTCTCTTCAGTCCTCCTCTGGCATTTCAGTTGGGGTCCAGGAAGCATTAATGAGGGTGTCCAGAATAACCTTTAAGAGCCCAGCAGGACAGAACTGAGTGTAGCCAGGGCTGAGAAAGAACAGGAAAGGAAGCACTCAAAGTACATTTTCTCTTTCGCCTTGAGGTGACAAGCAGGAAGAAACATCAACCAAATAAAGCTGTTATCAAAGAACGCCAACGAAATAACATATTTACGTCTGCCTAGTTCAATCTGGCGGATCAAAAGAGAGGTAAGAAATTGACTCTGTAAGATGACGGCCTATCACTCAAGACAAAATGGCACCATCAATCCATGCCAACGTCTTACTCGCTGGCACTTTGCACAGTGCTAGGCACATAGCACATACTCAATTCATAATGTTTGACAGACTGATTTCATGCAGAATTTCCCCTTAATCTTTAGGATGTTTAAGACAAGAACTGACATTAGAGGACATAAATCGGGAAGAAGAAATTGAATGGCCACACATCAGGAGCAATTTAGGGGCCTGATATTAAAATGAGAGACTGACTGTTGTGAGTAAAAAAATGAACCAACTTGAACCTCAGTGCATTCAGTTTAGATTTTTCTAAGGTACAACAATACCTACAGAGAACCTTTGCTTTTTCTGGTTTATAGTTAAATAAATGAGAGATAGGGAGAGTGGGAAATGGATGAGGATATAATAGTAATAAATAAATAATAATAGCTGACATTTAGATAGTGCTTTAGGGTTTGCAAAGTTCTTTACATGTATTATCTTATTTGAATCTCACAACAATCCTAAAAAGTTGGAGCTATTATTATCCTCATTTTATAGATGGAGAAACTGAGGCTGGGGTAGGTTAAGCAATTGAACCAGGTTCACACAGCTAATAAACATCAGAGATAGGATTCAAATTCACATCTTCCAGTCTCCAAGCCTATTGCTATATCCATTATGCCACCTAGAATAGCCTTAGATATGACAGAAAAGGAAAATGATAAATGTTGGAGGGGAGGTGGGAAAATTGGGACACTAATGCACTGCTGGTGGAGTTGTGAACTGGTCCAACCATTGTGGAGAGTAATTTGAAAGTATGCCCAAAGGGCAATCAACTCATACATACCCTTTCAATACCACTACTAGGTCTTATCCCAAAGAGATCATAAAAAAGGGAAAAGGATCTATTTGTACAAAAATATTCATAGCAGCTCATTTTGTGGTCACAAAGGATTGGAAATTGAGGGGATCCCAATCAATTGGGAGAAAGTCTCAACAAGTCGTGGTATATGATGGTAGTGGAGTACAATTAAAAAATGATGTACAAGCTGCTTTCAGAAAAACCTGGAAAGACTTACATGAACTGATGCAAGGTGAAGTGAACAGAACCAGGAAAACATTGTACAAGGTAATAACAGCATTATAAGGATGATCAAGTGTGAATTACTCAGCTCTTCTCAGCAATACAATGATCCAAGACAATTCTAAAGCATTCATGATGAAAAATGTTATCAACATCCAGAGAAAGAACTGATGGGACTCTGAATGCAGATTGAAGCATACTGTTTTACACTTTATTTTTTGTCCTTTGGGTCTGTTTCTCATTTCACAGCATGACTAATATGGAAATATGTTTTACATGATTGAATATATATAACATATCAAATTTCTTACCATCATAGGGAGGGAGGAGAGGGAGAAAGGGAGAAAATTTTAAAAAGTTAATGTTAAAATTATCTTTACATGTAATTGGGAAAAAATAAGATATTATAAAAAAATAGAATAGCATCAGAGTTGAGAAGACCTGAGCTCAAATCCTCTCTCAGATACTTATTAACTGTGTGACCCTGGGCAGGTTAGTTAATTTCTCTCAGCCTCAGTTTCCATATCTGTTAAAAAAAGAGGGGGTTAGACTTGACCTCCATAGTTCCTTCCAGTTCTAAATCTGTGATCCCAGGATATTCTTGAAACATTTCTCTCTGAAACTTTTTGTCCCTTTTACATCAGTCATGGAAAATACTGTCATGTAATAAGAACTAAAGTTGACCCAAAGGATAATGATGAAGGGCACAGTCACTGGGTAACCTGCAGAATATTATCAACACAAAAAGTCAGTCAAGAATGTCATGAGAGGACTGAAGGCAAAGTGGGCTGGTCCCATGGCAAGAATGGGGAAATCAATGGATCTTTGTGCTTGTATCACTGGTGCCTAGCACAGTGGCCATATCAATGGACCCCTAATTAAGAGTTTTTAGATGAGAAGGCACAGATGGACTGTGATCTCTTTCCTGGGAAAGAGTACACACACTGATGAGATCACACAGCTTTCCAAGTATTAATTCCACAGGAGCACAAGCATCTTATAGGAGATCCTATTCCCACTTTTTAAAAATGATGCCCCATAAGGTTTTGAGCCAATGAAAGATCTGAAGGTAGGTATGGGGGCGTTGGGGGTGGGGAGGGTTTAGAGATCACCTAAATCTAACCACCTTCTTTTACAGATGAGAAAACTGAAGTCAAAGGTTAGTAGGGGCAACATCCCTAACAAGTGATAACTTATTCTCTGCTTAAACACCGCTAATATGGGGAACTCACTACCTCCTGAGGCATATCATTCTACTTCTGAATACCTTGAATTATTAGGAAGTATTTTTTTAACATCAAACACAGGATAGCATTTCAACTTCTCCCCATTGCTTTTATTACCACCCCCTGGGGCCAGGAATATAAGTGGAATCTCTTCTCTACACTGCAGATCATGAATTATTTCAAGACTGCCACTCCCCAGACCCCCTAAGTTTTTGCTTCTCTAGTCTAAATAGATGCAGTTCCTTAACTAATCCAGGCTGTTTTGTGCTTGTCTATAGTCTAAGGAATGTGTGAGAGGCAAGAAGAACTTTTATTTCCTGGAGTCAAAGACTAAGGATATTTCCACCATTAACTACTGTTCCAAACTCACAATCTCTGCAGGTATCTTGCATTTGAAACTAAAAGGTCTCAGAGATGAAGTTATCTCCATCTGAAAGGGTAGTTTATTGACTAGAGTAATGGCCAACACAGTCTGGTCTAGTCAATTTTATCTACAAAGTAATCAGCAGCCTTACTTTTTACATTAAGCCCAAGCTGATCCTGGGGCAGGGATGGCCCATCTTGTTAGAGCAAATTGACAAATGCAAACCAGCCTCTCAGGTAACCACATTGATTGGATGCCCACTGCGTGTGAAGTCCTGAACTTCTCTACCAATGCAGGTCCGAGTCTGCTTTGCATCTTGTAAACCGAGGGCTTTGTTGTTGTTCAGTCGTTTTCAGTCATGCCTGACCCGTCAGGCCCCCATTTGGGGTTTTCTTGGCAAAGATACTGGTTTGTCATTTCCTCTTTCAGCTAATCTTACAGATGAGGAAACTGAGGCAAACAGGATTAATTGATACGCCCAGAGTCATACAGCCAGTAAGTGTCTGAGGCTAGATTTGGACTCGGGTTTTCTAGTAATAAGTAAGAATACCAAGCATGGTATTCTATCCACTGTGCCACCTAATTGCCCCAGACTAAAGGCAATTAGAGATTAAATCACTTGCTCAGGGCCACGTGTCTAGTGTCTGTCTGAGGTAGGATTTGAACCCAGCCCTTTCAGATTCCAAGGCTGATTTTCTAAGCTAATGCTCAGTTTTTATGTAGCAGTTCACAACATATGTACTCTCTCATTCCACCTGCACAACAAAATTATGAGGTAGAGATAAGGCTATAAAGGAAATATTGCTGTCCCCATTGCACAGATATGGGAACAGGGGCTCATGGCTGTTATGCAGCTGGTTTCAGGTCACACACTGAGTAGAGCTGGGATCCGTTGCCTCTTCAACTGTATCCCAGCTGTCTGCTTAATAGCAGCTGTGCTCTCTTCTCTACTTCCATGGGCTGTCTGGAGACTCATACGAGGTAAGCCATGCCCAACGCTCTTTAAACCATGTAGCTTACGGTAAAGACACCCCTGATTATTACTAGAAAAGCCTTAGAGTGAAACTGGAGCTATAATGAGCCTTCCTGCTGAGGACCAACATTACTCTAAGACTTCAAATGGTCCAGCTGATGAAAAGAGGGGCCTTATGGATGTTTCAAGTGTCTACTGTCTCATTCTCTAAAGGAAAGTTTTTTATTTTAAATCATGGGTAGGTGAATCGACCCATGAGGATGTGTTTGTAAGCCAGTCAGTCAACAGTCAACAAGCATTTATTAAGCACTTACTATGTGCCAGATGGGGGAAACTAGATGGGGTAGTGGATAAAGCACTGGGCTTGGAGCCAGGAAAATCTGAGTTCAGTTTAAGCCTCAGATACTTACTAACTGTGTGACTCGGAGCAAGTGACTTCACCCTGTTGGCCTCAGTTTCCTCATTTGTAAAATGAGCTGCAGAAGGAAATGGCAAACTACTTCAGTATCTTTGCCAAGAAAACCCCAAATGGGGTCATGAACAGTTAGACACACTGAAAACAACTGAAAATGTGCCAGATGTTATGCTAAGCCCTGGGGTTATTTTAAAAAAAGGCAAAAACAGTCCCCGCCCTCAAGGGGTTTACATTCTAATTCGGGAGACAAACATACAAAAAATAGTCTATTCTGAATTATATACAGGGTAGGTGAAAGGCAAATTCAGAGGGAAGGCACTAGCAGTTGGGGCAAAAGGTCTCCCATAGAAGGTGAATCTTGGAAAAAGAGAGGAAAAGTGGGAGACAGAGACGAGGAGAGCATTCCAGGCATGGGGGAGCCGGTCCACAGACATAAGTCAGGAGATTGCATGTTGTGTGTGAGCCAAGCCAGAAGGTCAGCCTTGCTGCATCATGAGGGCCGGACAGGGCACAAAGAACAAAAGGAGGGAAGGAGCCATGTCTTAAAGGGCTTTCAAGGGCAGCCAGAGCATCGTAAATGAGGCAATTTTTGTGCTGAAAGCATCTGTAATTTCGTTAATGTGAGCGCTGCTACATGTCACGGCACCTTAGAAATTGCAGTTGCTCAAAAAATTAATCATCGTGCGCCAACATGGTGAGAAGAGTAATGATAAGAGCAATAATGAGGATCAGGTGATTGCCGTCAGAAGGAACAGAAGGGCAAGCCTTCAAAAACTGGGATGTAGCGACCCAGGCGGACTTTGCAAAGAAATGTTGTAAGTTGCACAACACATCACTGCAGACTGGGAAAACTAAGCATCTACTGAACACCCAGCAAGACATGATCTGGGGCTTAGAGATGTGGATCAGAAGCTTCTCTCAACCTCTTCTGCTCCTCTCCCTCCAGGTGAAGGGAACTGGGGCTGTGGGTCTGGATGACAATTTCCAGAAGTTCATGCAGCTCCTCTCAGAAAGCTTTTCCCCTGTCTGTGAGAGTTCATTTGTATTCAACAAAATTTATTAGGCACCTACTATGTGCTATTTTAGGCACTAGGGAAATAAACGTAAAAATGATGAAGCTGTATTTTCCTGGGGAAGGGAGATATGGTGTACCTAAAAGCTCATTATCTTTCATCGTCTGTACCCTCAGAGCCAGGTCAGTCCCTGGCACATAGTAGGTGCTTACAAAACGCTTGCTTGACTAATAGATGACAAATCCTCACAATGTAAATACAGACTTCAACATATCCTTGAGAATTTAACAGATAATAAACTGGACTAGAACTGCAGCTTTATCATGGATAAACTCCCATAATAGTCCACAATGGTCTAGATGAAACATTAAGCCATAAATCCATAACCCTAATCTTAAACTAGCAGGCAGCTGGGGGCACAGTGGATAGAGGACTGGGCCTGGAGTCAGGAAGACTGGAGTTCAAATCCAGCCTCAGACACTTATGAGCTGTGTGACTCTGGGCAAATCACTTAGGCTTTTCTCAGCCTCAGTTTCCCAATCCGTAAAATGAAATTAACAACAGCACCTACCTGCCTGTGTTGTGAGGATCAAATGAAATATTTGTAAAGAGCTTTGCAAACCTTAAAGCATTATATAAATTCTGGCTATTATTAATTAATATTATTGGAACTTATAGAACATGGACTTTTTATTGACATATTTTCATTCAAAAGGCAGTCATTTTAATCAACCTATACAATAACAATAGTCTGCAGAACACTAAATATAAAAGGATGTGATAGTGATATCTGACACAGCCACCTGTCTCAGGACCATTTCTATCTGAACCCCATCAGATTGTATGAAAAGGATGAGACGGCGATAGTAATAATAAATTATATTTCTATATGCCATTAAGGTTTACAAAGCACCTCACATACATTGTTCCATTTGATTCCCACAGATGCCCTGTGAAATAGGTGTTATAATTATTTCCGTTTTATTGATGAGAAAATTGATAAGGGCTAAGCTACTTGCCCAGGACCACGAAATGTGTGAGGAAGGATTCAAACCTAGTCACTCCACTATACCACGCTGTTTTGGGACCAGCCTTTCTAAACTTGGACTGGTCCTTGGATAGATCTATATTTCACTGACATGGATGTAATGCCTTCTGAACTAGGTAGGTATTCTACCAGTGTGGCCATTGAGAACCCCAGGGTCAACTCCATGTGAAATGGAGTGGCAAAGGAATACTTTTATGAAAGTGAACCCTGGTTACAATATCGCAACATACCGTAATATGAAAAACTAGAGTAGGTTATAGTTTCTTTTTTTTCTGGATCACAAAATTTCCTAGTTCTAAGAGTAGTATAGCACAGATGGCCATTTCCTACCCACTTACCACTGTATATTACATGGGATCCATCCAGATAATGATGATAATGATAGTTAACATTTATAGAGTACTTACTATGTACCAAGTACTGTGCTAAGTGCTTTGTAATTATCATCTCATCTGACCCTCACAACAACCCTGGGAGGTGGGTGCTATTATCATCCCCATTTTATAGATGACAAAACTGAGGCAAACAAAGGTTTAGTGACTTGCCCAGAGTCTGAGGCTGGATTTGAACTTAGGTCTTTCTGATTCCAGGCCTACTGCCCTATCCACTAGCTGTCAGAGAAAGGACAGAGTCATTAATAAATATTTATCAAGGACCTACTATGTGAAAGGTGTGGGTTTACAAAGAGCTATGATTTCCTGCCATCAAGTAAAGTCAATCAATCAACTAATGTAGCCAGGTTGTGGTACCAATCCCTCAATTTCCCTCCTTGCTCTATTTCTCTCTGGGCTGGGGCTGACTTGCTTACCCCACCTTTACCCACTTCAGCAGGTAAAAAAGGCTCCCCTGAGAATTGGCCATACAGCATCATTCAGTTCCCAAGGTCCCAGGGTAACTGTGGTATGAGGGAAGATATAGTCTTCCTATTTGCCACTGTAGCTCCTGAGCCCCCACTGGAGTGTTTCCAATTCACAAAAAATCAGTTACAATGACATCATTGTCTCTGAAACATGAAACATTTACTCAATGATTGGGCAAAAAAGAATAATCATAACATTTACTCAATAGAAGGTAAAAGCTGGAATAATTGAAACATCACAGTACACCCATAACTTGGGTCATGCTTTCCCACCAATGCCCATAATTTCTATGCTGGGGAGTGGGCACACACGGAAACTTAGCAGTGAGGCACATGAGTAAGGTAATTCATGACGATAACGGCAGGCCTTGATGTTCTTGATTTCTTTTGTGAACAATCTGTACCACGTGTCACCTAATGTTCAAAGCAACTTCTTTGGTAGCTCTTTCCCAAATCCTCATAACTCTCTTTCTGGGGAAAGTCATTTTTCTGCCACTCTTTGGCCACTGAAGTACTGTCAAGTTCTTTTAGCACACAACCACTCATAGCAGGGTTCTGAGAAAGTGTTATGATCTTTTAGCAAAATTTATTATCAACACAC
This sequence comes from Trichosurus vulpecula, assembly GCF_011100635.1. Classification (NCBI taxonomy): domain Eukaryota; kingdom Metazoa; phylum Chordata; class Mammalia; order Diprotodontia; family Phalangeridae; genus Trichosurus; species Trichosurus vulpecula. The sequence continues at coordinate 215,328,102 of NC_050577.1, read as the reverse complement.
TCTTTTGGTGAAAAGCAGTCCTTAAATCTAGAATCTGTCAACTGAAACAGATATGATTTTCTATGAGCTATGAAGGGCTTCACCTTCTCAAGCCACTGAAAGCAGTAAAGTATGTTATAGACATTCCATCTCTCAGGTGGTAGATAGTTCTAAAGGACAATAAAGCTAAGTGGCTCTCGCATAGTAGGAGGACTTTGCTTTCCTCCAGCCAGGGTCCAGGAGCTATAGCTCCCTCTTCCAATCACGTCACTCCTTGGATCAGATCCAATGCCTGCTAGTCAGCTGTGCTCAGCTCCAGTCAACGTCTATATTCTGTCCCTTGTAAGCAGCTTCTCTCCTTGCCTTTTGTGTCTTCTGGCCCCCGATCACTCCTTGATTTCCTTAGGATTTCTGGCTCATTTTCTTTAGGCCTCTAGGAAGAGCTCAATCTTGTATTTTCATGATCAGTCCACTTTACTGCACAGCTAATTGTGGAGTCTAGGAATGAAGTGCTACACTTCTTTTTATTTCTTCTCTTTTATATCTTTAACTGGTATCCCTCTCTCTGGCTTCTAATGCTTCGGGTCATTGCCTCTTCACAAGTAGTGACCCATCTCTAACTCAGGTTAGGGAATGTTCCATTATATATAACACAAACAAACAACATACAAATTTCCCATATGCCACAGTTTTATGATTCCTAGTTTCTCAGTTATATCCCTCAAAACTCTGACAACAGTCACATGCAAATAAGCAGGTGGGCTACAATGCACTGTGGCCACTTTTACATTAGTCAGTCCTTTTGCCTGGGACCTGCTTTCAAACAGGTCCTCTCAGTACATTAATCTGAAGGCTGCTTTCTCTTAGTCCCTGAGAATGGCTTGTGTTTCTTCTTTAAACACCTTTGTCTAAGGGGTGGTGTTTCCTCTAAGGCTTAGCATTTGAAAAACCACTCTTTTTCTGCCCCTTTCAGCAACCAAGATATTCTCAAAACAAAGAGGGCAGTGTCTTACCCAAGCATTTATTAAGGGCTCCCTATATACTAGGTACCAGAAATGCAAGACAGTTAGGAAAGGCATCTTGGATAAGGGGCGAGGGGTCGAGTCTTGAAGGAGATAGTGGCTCCAAGAGGCAGAGGTGAGCTGGGAGAGCACAGGGGACAGTTGGTGCAAAGATATAGAGATGGGATGGGGCACTGAGTTTGGGTGAGCAGACTGGTAAGCGGATCATATATCACAATGAACCACATGTGACATATTGAGAGTTAGAAGAGACCCCAGAGATCTAATCCCATCGTCCCCTCATTTTCCAGATGTGGAACCTGAGTAAGGTCACAAAGGTAACCTATGGCAGAGCTAGGATTGGAAGTAAGATCCTTTGGCTCCAAATTCTTCACTGTTTTATATTGTGTTCCATTATGAGTCCCCCAAGACCAACGTTGGTCACTGAACTCTCTTCGGCTTTCTGCCTCATTTCCTTAAGACCTTTGGGAAGAGTACAATTCCGTATTTTCACGATCGGTCTACTTTGCTGCTCAACTAATTGTGGAGTCTAGTTTTGTAAAACATCTTGTTAGAAACCATTCTTATTCACTTGAATTAATTTGGATCCTGAGGGAAATAAAGGCTTAATTCTAGCAGTGATTTTGGGCTTGACTCCAGGCCTTCTGACCCTACAACTAAGAACAGACAACAGACTTTCAAGCTATGAAAAACAGCTTCAGTAGAATCTTTTGGTTACATGATGGCATAAGAGCCCATGGCTTCAAAGAGAAATATTGTGAAAAGCATGCTGGTTTCTGGCAAGAAGAAAACCTTATTTTCCAGCTCTTATTAATAAGATTTTCTTTTACAAAAAGGCTAACAATGTGTATATTTAAAAACCTGGTGAATTCATCAGCAATTTAATAATGTCAACAGATGAATTGAATTGTACTGTAATTCACAGCGGAGAGATTTTGGAAAACCTAAGGGCTCCAAACAAGCTATTATGAACATTTTATGGAGAGTCAACACATGGATTGTGATTAATAATGAGTCAGAATAGCTCTGAATGACAACAAATAGAAAGGACTCATTAGTTAAGAGTGCTTAGTACTGAAAATTTTTTTGTAATTTGGATCCTCATTCAATGTTTTCATTGTTAACCAACAGGGAAGATTATGATTCTTATATATGTTATGTAAAATGCATTTTAATTATATAAATGGATGTCTTTAAGAGGCTTAATGGGTTTCTATGGCAAAAGAATGACTCTGCTATTAATTACTAATGTGTCTTTGGAAAAGTTAAACTCTTTGGTCTTCAATTTCTGTAATAATAGTAATAGCTCATGTTTACATAGCACCTTAAGGTTTGAAAAGTGCTTGGTACATATTACCTCATTCGGTGGGTACAGCAACTCAGTGAGGAAGGTGTTACTAATATCCTCATTTTATAGGAGAGGAAACTGAGAATCAGAGAGTTCAACTGACTTGTTCAAGGTCTCACAGTGATTGGGGTAGGGTTTGAACTCAGGCCTTCCTGCCTCTTAGCTTGATACTTTCTCAACTATACCACTGAGCTGCCAGTCATCTGTTAAATGAGGGGATGTGGCCAGATGGCCTCTTGGAATCCCCCCAGCTCTAGGTCTAGGAGTGATCACCTGCTGGTCAACTTGTGAGTGATTCATTTTCTCCTTTCTTAGGTAGGCTGGTCCTCTGACAGCAGACACAATCAACCAACAAGCATTTATTAAAACCCTACTGCATGCCAGGCACTGAATTATTCATTAGGGATATAAATACAAAAGCCTGTCTGCAGGGTTTACATTTTACTAGCATTTTTTGCCTGGAATTTCACAAAACTCCAAGGACCCCATGGATATATTTCACAGGGTCCACAGACTTAGATGGGAAAAATTACATCATTATCTTCTCTGATCCCTAACTATAATTCTAAGAAGGGGCACCTAGGCTTCACCAGAATGCCACAGGGGTCAAGAATACAAAAAGTCTAAGACATTGGTCTAGGGGAATATAACATTCTCACAGATAAGTAAATGTAGGATGGACATGATCTAGAAAACATAAAGATATAGGGCCTGGACCAAACCTGGCCTCAGACACCTGCTAGCTTTGTGACCTGGGAAGGTCGCTTAACCCTGTTTGCCTCAGTTTCCTCATATACAAAATGAGCTGGAGAAGGATAGGGCAAAACACTCCAGTATCTCTGCCAAGAAAACTTCAAAATGGAGTCATGAATAGTCAGAAATGACTAAACAACAACATAGGAGAAAAGCATTTGACAGCCAGGGGAATCAGGAGAGATCTCTTTTTTAAGACATTCGTACTTTGAAGCTTTTTCAGCTTGCTAGGACCTAAAAGAATTGGTGCTTTACTGATGTAGCCTCTGAGAAGGCAGAATCTTCTCTCTGTCTCAATGAGGGATTAGAGGGGAAGTCTGATAAAACACATAACTCTAGAAATATACTCTACTTGGCCCCAGAGGGCAGAAGTGGAAATAATGGGACATTGTATTAAGGTAAATTTAAGCCTGATATTAGAAATAAAGGGCAGTTGTGTGGTCCAGTCGATAGAACACTGGGCTTGGAGTCAGAAAGACTCACCTTCCTAAGTTCAAATCCTGCCTCAGACACTTCCTAGCTATGTGACCGTAGGCAAGTCACTTAGCCCTGTTTGCTTCAGTTTCCTCATCTGTAAAATGAGTTGGAGAAGGAAATGGCAAACCACTCCCATATCTTTGCCAAGAAAACCCCAAACGGCATCATGAAGAGCGGGAGATGACTGAAACAATTGAACAACAACTAAATAAGAAATAAACCAAACTCCTATCAGAGCTGTCCAAAAGTGGGAACAGGCAGGCTCAGGCGATCTGGAAGTAGGAGATTTTGATTATTACTCTTGGGGAATTCTTGTTGAGGGATGGGTTAGATTAGATGGTCTCTGAGATTCCAACCCCAAGATTCTTCTGTGAAGTATATATTAAGCAGCCACTTTTTGTTAAGCACAAAGGCATACAATTCTGAATTAGTAAAAATCAGAAATAATTGATTTCCGGGATTTTTTCAGGGTCTTACAAGCAAGAGATGAGTCCAGTTAGAACCATTTAGCTTTCTCAAACAAAGGGCTGAGATCCTTTAGATTTGCTTCTAAAAGGCAGATTGAGGCTGGATGTCAGGAAGAAAATGCCTAACAGCTGAAGTAGAATGGAATGTCTTGATAGGAGGGAAGTTGCCTCTCCCTGGAGGTCTATAAGAAAACAGCAGGTGACCACTTGGTGAGTCTGTCATAAAGGAGATTCTTTGGGGTGATATGTTGGCTTCATGGCCTGTGAAGTCTAACTCTGAAACTGCGAAACACTGACTTAGCTAGTCAACCTTTCATATTCTGCATGGCCATTGTCAGAAAAACAGAGGTGCGACTATATTCAAAACTGGCCTCAAACACATTCTTAGGGCAATGGACGTCTTATTTGATTGACCAAAACAATTTCACACCAGTGATTGGAGCTCAAAACACTAAACAGAATTGATCACATGGAATAACATCTTTAGAAATAAATACAACAGGATTAAGCCATTCTTGCCATAAGCTTCACATGGCATGCTTGTTTTAAAAAAATTCTATATTCTTTTGACTTTGGCTGTTTTTCATAATCTGAAAGATTTCAAACAAAAGTGTTTCTCTCAATGCAGAAGAGCCTCCCACAAACCATCTACTCATGTAAGAAACTTCAATCCGTCCTGCACTCAGCTGCCATGGTGATTTTCCTGAACATGCCGCTCCCTTACTCAATGAACTCTAATAACTCCCTATTACCTCTGAGAAACAAATCTAAACTTCTCTGTTTGGCATGTAAAGCCCTGCACAACATCATCCGGCCTCATTATACCTTTACGTACCCAAGGATTCATTCAAACTGGCCTTCTTCCTGCTTTTCATACCTGACAACCTGTCTCCTGTTTCTCTGCATTTGTACTGAGCGTACCCTTCCTCTTTCCCGCCCCTCCCACCAGCCTGGGATACATTTCTTTCTCACCCCTGTCTCTTAGGATTCCTAGCTCCCTCCTTTAAGTCTCAGCTTGGGTACCACATTTTCTATATGAACCTTTCCTCATTCTCTCCAGTGCTACCCTCCCAATTATATTATATCTACTTGAAATATATCTACATATGTATATGTTGTCTCCCCAGGCTACATTCTAAGCTCTTCGAGGGCAGAAAATGTTTTGCCTCTTCCTTTGTATTTCCAGTGTCTAACATGGTGCTTAGTGCATAGTAGGTCTTAATAAATGCTTGTTGATTGAACAAAGAGATGGAAATACTATAAAATGGAAGGATTTTTTTTAAGGGACTGAGAGGCTGAATGCATTTAAAACTGTCAAGTATCTACCAAAGCAGAGATGCTAAGATATCGATTCATTATATTTGGATTCTGAGAAAATATGCAATCCATTTCTTTTTCCCAGCAAGGTTTTACCCTCAGTTATCTAAGAGATCGCCTTGGCAAGACAAGGACCCCTTGTGCTTTCTCAGAGAATACTAATTTGTCTTCATTAAATTGTTAGAGCAGACTGTAGCCATCACTTAAAATATGTGCAAAACTGGGGGTGGGGGAACGGAAGGAGAATATTAGACATCCAGCAAGAGGAAAGGAAAAAAGGAGACCTCATTGTCAATTGAGAATTGAAAGACCATTCTAGTTTAAAATTAGGCCAATTTCCTTTCACTGACCTGAGCTTCTTTAAAGGAAAAGTGAGGTGAGGGGGCAGAAGGAGCAGCGTGGTAGAGATAAAAGGACTATTCAGAGATTCCTGGCAATTTGAAAGAGTCACCCGGAAATCTAGCCATCTTGCTTTTCACTCTCTCTCAGGAGGGAAGAAACTAAGCTATTCTGGTAGAAGAGGAAGGACAGAAACCAGGCCACCAGGAGCCTTCTTTCATAATCTTTTAATATTGCTCCTTATGTCATAAGATCACTGATCTGGAGCTAGAAAGGACCTTTGAGGTAAATTAGTTCAGCCCCCTCCCCCATTTTCCAGGTGAGGAAACTGAGGGAGAAGTGACTTGTTCAAGGTCACATGGTAAGCAGCAGAGACAGACAGACAGGATTTGAACCCTGGTTCTCTAAACCCCAATCATTTGCTCTTTCTGTCAGACTATGCATGCTTAATCTCTGCACTGTTAAAAGAGGGTGTTGATACAGATAGGAATGATTTTGTTCCAGCACGGTACAAAAAAGAGAAATGAATTTGGAGTCAGAAGACCTGTGTTTGAATCCTGCTTCTGACATTTACAACCTGTGAAACCTCAGGGAAATAATCAGAGCCTTGGTTTCCTTATCTGTAACATCAAAGTGTTAGACTAGATGACTTCTGGAATCTCTTTTCTGTTCTGGATCTATTATGTTACTACTGTGTGTGTGTGTGTGTGTGTGTGTGTGTGTAGAACTGACCCCCTTGGAGTACACTTTTCTCTATAAAGATTAAACCAATTTAGTGCCTCTGAAAACATTAGCAGGTTGCTACTTTAATAGTTCATAAATCCTATTCTAATTGTTCCATATGGCTCCTTGGTCTATTTTTTTTGGATGAGAATTCTTGAGGGGTGGGGGAGGAGTAAATGAATTCAGCAAATGACCAAAGATTAACTGTGATTATGGAGTTAATGTGATCAATTATCCACTGACAATGCAGAAAAGAAAGTGACGTCTGCCCAGATGTTGGTCTCCAAAGGAGGGTGAGAGGGGGACAATCTTCCCAGAAAAGATGCATAATTATCTTTGATTTGAAGCTGATTTTCAGCCCAAAGTTATTCATAGAATCAACAGAATTTGAAATCTGGAAGTGATCTCAGAGCTCATCTTATCCAACTCCTCCCTGCACTTTGGCTATTTTAAAGATGAGGAAATTGTGGGTCCTAGAGGTTAAATGACTTACCCAAGGTCACACAGCTGGGTATAACTATATCCCATATCCTGGCTCCCATTCTACCGCTCTTTATGTCACCAGTTATTATCTTTGGGTGTCATACCCTCAAATGAAAGAGAATATTGCCAATTTAAAAATTTTCATTTTGATATTACCTTTTGTATTAAAACCTATATAACAACAAATCAGCTTCTGCTTCATACCTTTGGCTTCTGAACTGCTCTCCTCTCCTGGCTTGTGTCTCTCTGACCTCTCTTGTCTTTAGCTTTTGCCTGTCTCCCCATCCTGCTCCCTTCTCTGAAGTGTATTTAGGTGTCTGCCAAGACAAAAGACAAAAAGAGCCTTTGGCTCTTTTCCCTTCTCTTTTCAGACCTTTCCCTGGGTGATCTCATCCAGTCTCATGGCCAGGAAGAGCTAAGCCACTTGGCTCCAAACTCCTTCCTTGGCCCAGGATTGTTCATTCCACTCATCTGTCCTGCCACCACTTGTGGGTCCTCTTCCCCAGTTCTTGCTCTGAGAACTGTAACCAAATCAACAGCACCATAGCCTTTGTCTGGGATCCTGGCAATGGACTGCACTATGGCTCCACTCAAAGTCTTTGTGATTCCTTAGGCCAAAGCACCTTTCAGTGAACTCCCCTCATGTTCCAACCTCCTCTCTAGACAAGGTTCAACAATGGAGCCACCTCTTCCATAAAACTTTTCATGACTCCATTAACTGCAAATGATATCTCCTACAAATTTCTCATAACCCTTTGTCTATACCTCCCTCTCTTCTGTCCTGATCACGGTCTACCTTGTAACAGGTCTGGAGTCAAGACTTAGCTCTGCCACCTATTAGCATTGTGGATCTATTACTTGGCAATGCTTCAGTTTCTTTTTTCCTAAAAGAGGAATAAGAAGCAAGCAATAAACAAGCATTTTAAAAGCACCTAATATGTGCCAGGCTCTGTTCTAATTGCTGGGATATAAACACAAAGAATGAAACTGTTCCTCCCCTCAAAGAACTTCTGTTCTATCATGGGACACATTGTACATATATAAAGATACAGAGAATAACACAGAGGAATTATGGAGGGTGGGAACCGGTAATTGGAGAGAGGGTCAAGAAAGGCTTCATGTGGAAGGCAGTGTTTAAACTGTATCTTGAAGGAAGAATGGTTTTCTATGAATACTTGTACTGGCTTGGGTTGGATGCAGGGAGAGTGCTGTCACGTGGCAAACTATAAAGAATGTAGGATTTGGATCTGGACTACTCAGAGGATTTGGCTTTGAATCCTGGCTCTACCACTTCATGACATGGTAGGTGCTTAGTGTTTATTGACTGACTATTGATTTCACTTCTCTAGACCTCAGTTTCATCATTTTAAAGTGATGGGGGAGGGGAGGTTTGAAGCAGAAAACTTCCAAGTCCCTTCTTTCTAGCTCCAAACCTATGATTTCATAAATTTCTCAAGTGCAGGTCCTTTGTAATATCTTGTCTTTGCATCCCCAGCACTCAGCCTTAAACCTCACAGAGGTTAGGCACTTAATAGATATTCAGTGAATCGAATTGCACTTTTCCTTCAGAGCTATGTTGATGGATCTAGGTTCTCACTGAGGCACACACTCCCTTGAATGGTACAGATGGCCACCCATCCATTCCTGCTCATCCTGAGTGACTCTTATCTATGGCCTCCCATAAATCCTTGAGAAGCTGTCCACCCAAAGTGGTGGTGGCGGGCCTTCCTCAAGATCTCTTGAATAGCATGGAGCTATCTACTCACTCATGGCTCCCACCTCCTTTTCCAAGCAAGCCTCTTTCTTTCCTTTCACTTTCCTGGAATGGTTGCCTGTTGAAAACACATTACAGACTACTCATGACCATCACACAACTCTCCATTGTCCCTTCAATTTTAAATCTTCACAGACTGTGGCATTTTTAGTTTCTTAAAGTAAAGCTGGGACAATGTTAACGCTAGGTTGAAAAAAATCTTCAGTTTAAAAAAAATAAGATGACTTTCTTCTTTTAAAAATTTTCCTTTCTACTTGATAAGCTACAAGTTTGCTCTCACCTCATTTCCTAACTCCAGTTGCAAATGTGAGGTGAGAGTCTGGGTCAGTCTTCATTTCCCCAAATCACTTTATTCTTCCTGCCACCTAATACTCTTTTGTTATGGTCATGATGACTTAAAAATTCTTTTTCTTGAAAGTAGAGCTGTTGACTTCATCCCAGCTTCAATCGCTATTCACACAAGGACAGAAAAAAGGAAAACCAATTTCCTCTATTTTTGCGTACACGCAGTATGTTCTCAGATGCATGACACAATGACACAAGATAGAAAATGCCACAGCTCGGGCTGAAAGGAGGCATTTATACAAAATTCCCTCTCCTTTTTTTTTTTGAACAGTATAACTTGGCCCAGAAAAGAAAGTTCAACTTGGCTTTCATTTGTAGAGACTGCAAAATATTAATATGACCAAGGGTGGCTGTTCTGAAAATGATGTTTAATAATTCAACCTTTCCAAGAGAGGCAAAGGAGACACCTTAATTTTTTAAGAATGAGGCAATCTTTCCATAAAAGTGACAGGCTGACCTTGCTTTCCACAGTACCCGGATATCTAAAAAGTTGCGTGTAAAGTATGTTTATTTAGTCATTCACAGGGTCCTAGATTTAGAGCTGCAGGGAGCTAGAAGGAAGCTTACAGGTACATTATAAATTCATGGTATCCAACTTCAACAGGATCTTCAGTGCAGCAAGGCAGGCCTTTGATTTCTCCCTAGGTCCCTACCTCACCCCTCACAGAAATTATTCCAAAGCTGCCCTTCTCTAAACCTTCCATACCTCCCTCCATCCTCCTCTCTCACCCTTGTTCTGACTACAGCTCTTGCCATCTTGTTTTCTTAGTGACAAAATAACTGAGGCCTTTCCTGAGGAAGTCCCTTGTTTTTCCTTTTCTTCATCCTCCAAATCCATGACCTAAACCCCTACTCTTTCCTCCCTTCTCCCCATCTCTGACAATAAAGTGGCCCCTTTCCTTGCCAAGATCACTCCCTCCACCTGTGCCCTTGATCCCACCCCCATCTCCTTTCTTCAGTAGATTATAACCTCAATCATTCCCTCTATCTCTATTCCTTCACTTCTCCCTGTCTACTCACTCTTTCCTTCCTTTCTGCCTTCAAACATGCCCATTTCTCTCCCATCCTTAAAAAAAAACCTTCATTGGCTTCTGCCATCCCCTCAAGCTATCCATCTCGCTCTCTCAATCAGCAAACATTTATTAAGCACCTACTATGCACCAGGCAGTGTGCTAGGTGGTCAAATTCCTAGAAAAAAGACATCCACAGTTACTGCGGCCACTTCTTCTTTCACTCTCTCCTCAACCCTTTGTAATTTGACTTTCAACCATATCATTCAATTGAAACTGCTTTCTTTTAAAGTTAGCAGTGACCTTTTAACTGCCAGAACTGGCGGCTGTTTCCCTTATGCCTGGAATGTACTTCTTTACCTCTTCCCCTTAGAATAGCTGGCTTCCTTCAACATTTAACTCACACGCCACATACTAGGGGAAGCCTTTCCTAAAGATATCACTGGTTGTTAATGCTCTCTTCTCCCTAAAATATACATATATATATATATATATATGCACATTTATACATATATGCAATTACATGTATATGTATAGATGCACACATTCCTACATGCACACAATTCACATACATTTATATGCACATGCATACATGTATATACCCAAACAGGCACACATTTCTACATATGTGTACATATATGCAAGCATCTATGGGTATATATTTGATGACAAAGAGTACACTTACAACCAGGGGTACACACACATTAATTTCTATATTGTATTACCCTAGTAAAACATAAGCAAGCACCCTGAGTACAAGAATTTTTTTTCCTCTTGCATACCACAGTACCTTGCACACAGTAGGGGTTTAATGAATGCTTGTTAGATTGGATTATGTTAAACATCCTCTAGTTTTAGGTTCAAGATGGCTGGTGACCCATTCAACATTTCTTATAAAAAAAAAGCTTCTACAAAAATCAAGTTTTCTAGAACTGTTCCCATCAGCTCCACAAGGTATCATTTTGCCCTTTCCTGTACAAATCTATGACAAATGATAAGATTTTAGGATTTAAAGTCAAGAGGGATCTTGGAGACCTTGCACTCCAGCCCCTTTAATTTAGAGATAAAGAAAATTAAAATAAAACAACGAGCCCAAGATCAGTCAGGTAGAAAGGTCAAAGGGCAATGAAAACTCATCTTTTCTGACTCCAAACTCATAACCCCCTTACTTACACTTGGGTAAAAACACTCAACATTATAAGTCCTTATAAGAGGCAAGGTGAGAAGAAATATATTAAAGCAAACATCAAAGTTAGCAAAGATAAAGTCAATTATCCATCATCCAAACTAATGGGGGTGAATGTATATATGTGTGTTGTTTAGACACAGCTAATCCAAAAGTGTACCAAACAACAAGTTATTGAATTTAATTTTTTAAATTAAAAATTTGAAAACTTAAATTGTACAAAATGCATTTTATACAAGTTTTTGGGCGGGCATACTGCCAGAGTGGGAATGCCCTCTACTTAAATAGGTTAGCAACTCACCTCTACCTTAGAGCCTCAGAAACTTGCTTGCGGACATTGGAAAGTTAAGAAATTTGCACAGTCAGGATATGTTAGAGGCAGGATTTGAACCCAGGTCTCCTGACTTGGAGGTTTGTCTCCTATCTACTAATGCCACACTGTCTTTCATTTTATAATGTGATTCAACATACATACACAATCCAGGATGACATAATACTTCATTTTGCTTATTTTGAAATTAAACTGAATTTGCATCCCCAGCATAAGCAGCTGGAAATGGCCCAGAAGGAGACTGGGTAACCTGCTCTTTTACAAAATGAACCCAAAGAATTCCACACTACAGATAATATACATATGGAGGAAAGCAAATCACTGGCATGGGCAAAGGGGAGGGAGGATAAATGCATACAATACAGATTCCTGTCCTCCAGATAGGGTTTATTTTCTATTGTCATGGAATCTGTCTGTCACCAGGAGGTACTTTTTTTCCAGAGGATTCTCTCAGTGATTCGAGCTGCTACGTCTGTCACTGTGGATTATCCGGTTATCATTTAGGGTCAAGTGCATTACGATGATCTTTCTTTATATCCATTACAAGAAAGCATGGCTGAAGGGCAAACTCATTCAGGCACCTGATCCTTTTTGTGTTCTGTGGGCCACGCAGGAAGCTGCTTCCCTCTCTGGGCAAAACAAGTCTTCTTCTAGTGTGAAACAATAAAAATATAAAAATACCCCTTTTCCACCTCTGAGGAACAGCCTAAATGGTGGATCAACCTTACTGGAAACCACAAACAGGGGATGTAAAAGGAACAAACAAGACAGGATACAATCCAACAAGTACCTAATAAAACATCTACTAAGTGCCAAGAGGTGTTGTCCTAGGTACGGGGATAAAGAGCCAAAAAGTGAATGAGTCCTTACCCTCAAGTAGCTTACTTGCTACTATTCCATATATTATAATAATAGATTTTTCTCAGCCTTTCTTTGCTGGTGAAAATTAGTTTCCAACACAGTTACCAAAAATCATGCACAGAACTCTTGGTCCTAATATTCTTTTGTTGCAACATATTTTATTGGAAAGTAGGAATATTGGGTTGGTTCCCAAGATAGTTCTCTCTTTTTAGGTGCCACTCTTTGAGATATGGATTTTTTAAAATTACTTTTGATCTTTTAGAGTCATAAATAAAAAAGCACCACCTGCTCTCTTTTCACATTTGATACTGATGCTTCTGGCTTACCACCAGTGGGGAACCACCCTTGGAATTCTTTGGACTCAGGAGTGGAAATGGCTCAGTGAGTCATCCATAACTTTTGAAACTCTCTCCCCTACCCATATACCTTTGCCCTCTGCAGTTTAATGGTGGTTGGAGGTGGCCCCAAAGGATGCTGGGTGACCTGGTATTTTTAAAATGGCCCTGATGATCTTTACATCATAGTTAATGTAATTGTAAGTGACAGCAAATTTCTGGCAGTGGAGAATGAGAGTGAGGATAAATGTATATACAACACTGATGCCTGATTTCCAGAAAGAGCTCTTTTTACTGTCCCAGAAACTGTTAGGTACTAGATGGTACATGGAAGATACTAGCTGAGTAGCCATGATACTAGACTTAGAGGTCATGTAGAGTCTAGATTCTAGACCAACCCCTTTTAATTTACAAATGAGGAAGCCAAGACCCAGAAAGGTCAAATCACTTGTCTGAGGTCACACAAGTAGCATGTGGTAGAGTTAGGATTCCATCCTAGGTCACCATTTCTTCCTTCTATGCCATATTACATTTTGCTACATCTTTAATTATTTATAAGATCTTTGCTTGCATTTCATAATTTTCCATTCATCTCTCTTGCATGGACTTGGATCTGAATTGAGAGTAGGATACAGGGAAGGTCAAGCAGATTTCCTCCCAACCTTAGTGTTTCAGAATTATTTTGGATTTTTATTTTTAAAAGAGGATTGTTACATTGGAAACATATGAAGATATTAAAAATAAACAAAATAATAAATAATAGTTAACATGTTTATATCATTGTAAAGTTTGCAAAGTACTCAACTGATATTATCTCATTTGAGTCACTCATGTTTTCTATTGTTGATATGGGGTCCCTCCCTACTCTAAATCTGTGGTCCCAGGCTCCCCTGGGAGATTGAATATTATGCTCTTTTGAAATAAGGCAGATACTTACAAATAACAACATCCAGGATATCATTTAGAAACACTTGATTTAAATGTTAATTAAACTTAAACAAAGCTACTTGCTTTTTCATAAAAAATATTTTTCTTGAATGTGGAAAGGTAGAATGAACAAAGGCAAAAAAGAAAGAATCTTGTAATTTATAAGAGGAGGTGTTCTGGGATGTCTTTTAAAAAGGCAGGTAGACAAACAGTACCACGGTACATCTTGCATCATGTTTTGTACTTTTCAAAGTGCCTTCCCATCTGTTCTGTGATATGCCACAGGCAGAGAGAATATTATTCCCATTTGATGGACAATGAAGCTGTAGCTCAAGGGTTATTCAGCAGAGTGGGAGAGAACCTCAGAGGTCAAGTCCAATCTTGTCATTTTATGCATGAGGAAAGAGGCCCAGACAAGTGAAGTCACTCGACTGTGATCACAGAATTAGTAAAGGGCAGGGTCATGATTTGAATCAAGTTCTCCTGAATCCAAACCCAAATTGCCTCTGCTAGAATCATAGAATTTTAGAGTTGGAAAGTTTCTCAGCAGCCAGTCCAACTGGAGGCAGCTGGTGGTGCTGTGGGTAGAGTAATGAGCCTGGAGCTAGGAAGACTAGAGTTCAAATCCAGCCTCAGACCCTTACTAGCCACGTGACCCTGGGTAACTCAAGTTCTTTGCCTCAATTTCCTCAAAAATGGGGATAATAATGGGGATAATAACAACACTAACCTCCCAGAATGGTTCTGAGCATCAAAGGAGATATTTGTAAAGTGCTTAGCAGAATCTGGCACACAGGAGGTGCTTAATAAATGTTTCCTTCCTTCCCTCCCTCTCTCAAGAATGAATTCCATGTGTAATGGCCAACAAAAGGTCACACGGTTTCTGTTCTGAGAACTACAAGGAGAGGGAAAACTGAGGAGGCAGTCAGCTCCACTTTGAGATAGCTCTAATTTTTAGGAAGTTTTTCCTGACATCAGTTCTAATAAAAATAGCTAACATTCATCTAGGGCTTTCAGTTTAGCAAACCACTTTCCATATGTTATGTCATTTGATCCATGTGAGGCAGGTGCTAATGATCATCCTTGCTTCTCAGACGAGTAAACTAGGTGATTGGACTCATAGTTCTAGAAGCCATCATGTTCAACTATGATCCTTCCCATTGTACAGATGAGAAAACTGAGGTTCAGAGAAGTTATGTGACTCAGAAGCCATCTAGGTCACGCCCCTTATTTTTATAGCAGAGGAAACTGAGGCCCAGAGAGGTGAAGAGATTTGCCAAGGTTATACAAGTGCTGAGTGTCAGAGGCGGGCTTTGAACCCAGGTCCTCTGACTCTACACCGGCTCTATATCACACAATTGCCCAATGGCAGAGCTGGGACTAGTACTTCTAACTCATACCTACTTCAGCCCTCCTTCCACTTCAAATGAAATCTGGGAGATCAGACAAAGTGCAGAAAGGATTTCAAACCCTCCAGCTCTATCTAGTTAACACAGGAGAGTCTGTATAACTTATGAAAGTAGCGCAATAAAGAGAATTTAAATGCTTCAGCTTGCTTCCAGTGTGCCTTAATCAGAATGGAATTCACACACTCAGAGATTTAAGGCTGGAAGAGATCTCAGAAGCCATCTAGCCCAACCCTCCCATTTTACAGATGAAGAAACTGAGGCTTAGAGAGGCAAAGTGACTTAGGCGCCCAGATCTAGAGCTGGAAGGGACCTCAGAGGTCAACCTCTTCATTTTGCAAATGGGAAAGCCCAGCAAGGGAAAAGTGACTTTGATTCATAGACTGAAAGCTAGAAGGGATCCCAGATCCCAATATCTGTGTCATTTTACAGATGGGGAAACAGAGGCCCCAAAAGGTAAAATGACCTGCCCAACATCAGACAGGTAATACCTGTGAGAACAAGGATTCAAACTCATGTCCTTTAACTCCAAATCCAGTGGTCTTTTCTTCCTTAAACAGTGCCTTAAAAAAAACTACACTGAAACATAGTTACAATGTTGCATCTAAATCAAGACAAATATAGCTAAATCCACAACAGGAACACATTACAGGAAATTAAGCCATTGAAAGCCTAATCATTTCATCAATGAAGATGGATACAATGTAGCTTTTATAGCAGTTCAGAAAAATGTTATCAAGTGTCAAGAATTCTGGCTCCTTCAGGGATATAATTTAGTATCCAGTGGGATCGGTAATTTGGATATTATTTTAGCTTTAAACTGAGAAATATGGGGTGTGGAAAATCTCATAAATTTCCGATACTTGCTTAGCATAAATGGATCGCATTCAAATACAGTTTTGCCTCCGTAGCAGAGTTCATTTTTTATCCCTGCTTAAGTTGAGGTTATGTTGAATAATGTGACTGGGCAGATGAGTCATGTTAGTTCAAATACGAAGGACGAGAAGCTTTCTGAAATGAAGATAATCCTTATTCTGTCTCCCTCCTGCCTGTGTTGGGCTGCCTCCGTGCCCAAGTTCTCTGAGACATTCATTCTCCTGGCTTCGGCGTCTGCCAAAGAGTGAAGGGTGTGGTGGAGTTGGCGGAGGAGGGAAGGAGGAATCTAACAAGGAGTGGGAAGGCATCTCTAACAGGGAGGGTAGTAAAGATGTTCAGAATTCAAGGAAAGAAAAAATAATGAAGGAATCCGGCGTGGGTGTCTGCTTCCAACCTCCCCACGGCTGGAGGGGAAGGTACAATGAAAAATCTCTCTACTTTTTTTTTAAAAACCAGGGTAATAAGACTATTAACAACTTGGATGCCAGCTCGATAACTATTGTCCTTAGCTACCTGTTTCAGGAGGAGGGGAAAGGATTCGTGAGCATGAGATGATAGAATGTTTAAAACTAAAGAAAATAATATAATGCAGGTGACAGGGCTCTCCCCATCCATTCTCTGAAATCACTTTGTCCTTTTGATATACCTTGTCTTTTCTTCATAAGCTATACACGTAGATCTGGAAAAGATCTTAGGGGGTCATGGAATCTTTTCTCCTCATTTAGTAGGCGAGGAAACTAAGGCCCCAGGAATTCATAGGATCATAGATTGAAGAACATAAAATCAAGTCTCCTCACTTTACAGACAGGGAAACTGAGGCCCAGGGAGCTCACAGGGTTCATCAATTTAGGACTGGAAGGGACAACAAAAGACAGAAAATTGAGTCTCCCCACTTTACAGATGGGGAAACTAAGGGAAACCAGGGAACTCATAAGATCCTGTATTTGGGGCTTGAAGAAACCTCAGGTCATCAAAATCAATACCTTCATTTTATAGAAAAAGGAAATGAATGAGGCAGCCAGGTGGCACAGTGAATAGAGCACCAGCCCTGGAGTCAGGAGGACCTGAGGCTAAATCTGACCTCAGACACTTGAAACTTACTAGTTGTGTGACCTTGGGCAAGTCACTTAACCCCAATTGCCTTGCCTCCCACCCTCAAATGAAAAAAGAAAAAAGAAATGAATTCTAGAGAGGTGGCCACCTGTCCAAGGTCATGTAGGTTGTAACAGAGCCAGGTCAAACCCAGGTCTTCTGGCTCCCAAAACAGTGAATTTTCCACAGTACCAACATATCTTGCCTGTTGAATGATGCACATGTGGTGCTCTGCCATTAGAATGTCTACCCCTTGAAGGCAGGGGCCATCCCATTTTTGTCTGGCACAGTGCCTACCACATACGAGGCGCTTAAAAGGTTTTTGTTAAATTGAAAGGAAGAAAGAGCCACTCCTGATCTTTTGGCACAGAATCACAGCTCTTGAGCTGGAAGGGACCACAGAGACCATCCGGTCCAACCCTTTTGTTTTACCCATGAGGAAACTAAGACCCAGCAAATGGAAGTGACTCATCCAAGGTCAACATAACCCATAATAATAACAGCAAATGCTTTAAGGTTTACAAAGCACTTTAAATATCATTTGATCTTCACAGCAACCCCAAGGTAGGAGCTATTATCCTCTCCATTTTCCAGATGGGGAAACTGAGGCTTAGAAAAGTTAAGTGACTTGGCCAGAGTCCTACAACTAATGAGTGTCTGAGAAAGGATTTGAACTCAAATTATTCAGATACCAAGCCCAGCATTCTATCTACTATACTAATGGACTCAAATAAAAACAGACTGCCCTAGCATATTGACTTAGAAAAACACACATTATCATTATCTATGTTTTATTGTATTTTTATTTATTTTGCTAAAACTTCCCAATTACATTTTAATCTGGTCATGGGTCATACTAGAGAGTCACTTGTGACCCAAGAGAAAGTGCCACTTCTATACTACACCAATTCAATGTACCATGTCTCAAGGACAGAACCATGATTTGAACTCAGCCACATCTAGCATTCTGTTCACTCTGTTAGTACAGGAACAAGTTAAAGCCGGGAAGGTAATAGCAATGACCTTGTGATGTCAAAATCAAAAAAGGATGCACCAGTGCTGATTAGGCTCGACAAATGCAAATCTGAGGCAAGAAAAAAACATAGGGGAAATAGCCTTCAAAATGTAACCAAATCCCAAGAGATGCTCCAGTTAAAACAAATATACTTCCTAGGAAATTCCCAAATGAAAGGAATACAATGTTTGACTCTAAGAGAGAATATTCGAAGACCTGGGGAATGGGGTAGAGGGAGGGAGGAGGGTGGAGAAAAAGTTAGATGCAGAAAAATCAAACAGAGATGAATGCTAAGGTTTCCTTTCTAAGAGTAGCAAGAACAGAATGAGCCCACATTAATGGATCACTTAAGGAAGGAGAAAAAGGTTTTTTGTACATGATAAAAGACTCCAAGGGTAACGGGTCCATTAGTTAATGAGGAGGGTGATGATGAAGCATAGCCAGAAAATTTTGAAAATACTAATGGCACAGGATTGTTACTGGAAAGTTAGGCACGGTGGCATGGCTGCTTTTCCTCGCTTCAGTGTGTTCAACCGGCTTGAGATTGGTTAGGGAGAAGCGAATATTAGAAAGAGTGACATCTTGTCCCACCTTAGGATCATCTGACCACAGCTTTAGAACTGGAAGGGACTTGAACATCTGACAAGTCCAACCCCTCCATTTTAGAAATTAGGAAATTGAGGCACAGAGAGGTAACAGGTATGGATATAGAGCTAGAAGGGTCCTTGGAGACCATTTAGTTGAAAACTCTCATTTTACAGATGAAGAAACTGAGGCCAAGTTACAAGACATAATCATAGATCTGGAGCTGGAAGGGACCTCAGAGGCTATCTAGTTGAACCCCCTCAAACTTTACAGATGAGGAAACTGAGGCCAAGGGAGGTGAAGCAGTTTGCCTAAGGCCAGATAGGTGGGATTTGAACCCAGGTTCTCTGCAGAGCCAGAGTTATTTCCAATGTAGTATGCTGTCTCCTTAATAGAGGGCCTTCTCTTCCAATGCCCTCCTAATTCTGAAGTCAGAGAACTGACCTGGAGGTGGAAAGCCACATCTACCCTTTACAAAGCCCCCAACTTTTGGCATTCCCTCTTGCCAATATCCACTTAATTGATGTCCCTCTCCCTATCTTGAAAAACTTGTTCTGTATTAGTCACACATGATCAAAAGGTAACCAAATATTAGGGAACCAAAATAATAAAGCACCCCAATTTGCAAGAGATCACAGTGACCCAAGGAAACAATCATTTTGCAGATCAATCAGCAGACATTTATTAAGTGTCTACTGTGCCAAGCACTATGCCAGGTGCTGGGGGCATAATAATAATAATAATAATAATAATGATAATTAGAGCTAACATTTACATGGTGCTTTAAGGTTTGCAAAGTAGATTGCAAATGTCATCACATTTGATCCTCACAACTCCCCTAGGTGGTAGATGCTATTATTATCTCCATTTTATTGATGAGAAAAGTGAGGCAGAGAGGGGTTAAGTGATTTGCCCAGGATCACACACTAAAGAAACAATCCTGAATCTTAAGGCACCTATAGAGAAAACACTAAAATCTGCTAATGATCAAGAGAAAATCTAGAGCAAAAAGCAGCAGAGTAGTGTGTGTGCGTGTGTGTGTGCGTGTGTGTGTGTGTGTGTGTGTGTGTGTGTGTGTGTTATGGTGGGGGAGGCAGCAGGGGAAAGTACAAGGTGCTGGCTTTTTTGGATACCATGACTAGATTACTGGATTAAGGGACTGGAGCAGATGTCACACATTTGGATTTTATTAGACCATTTGGTAAAATGTCTCACGCCAGGCTCATTATAAAACTAAGTGACTCTAGCTGGAACATGGATGGAGGGATAATAAATGAGGGGTAACAATACATGACGATCCATCTCATTGGGAGGAGAGTGGGTAAGAGAGGTGAAATCAGGACGCCTGCTCTTAGGGGCTTATACAACACCCTCTTTAATGATCTTGAAGAGACAGGAAAGAGGGCAGCTGAGAGGAAACTGGAAGATTCAGCAGACAAGAGGGTGAGAAATTCAAGGAAGAAATCCGAAGATGGGGAAACGAGCTAACCCCAGCAATGCAGAAAAAGAGCTGAAAATACTTTGAAAGCTCATTAAGAGGGGTGAGGCATAAACTACCCGATATCAGTGTGAACTCAAACATAGAAAGATGTAGGTAGAGTTACAGAACTTCAGCTGGAATGATCCTTGGTTGCCACATAACTTAACTCAGGCCTGATTTTAACAACATGTAACATGTTTTAAGAACATGTAACACAACATGAGAGGCAACATGGCTCAATGACTCTAGATGACCAGCCTCAGCATCAGGAGGACCTTGTTGGTTCAAGGCCCATTCCTGGCACGTACTGGCTGTATTATAATAGGTAAGGTATGTTTAGTGCATGAGGAAACTCACTAAAACTCTTGAATTCACAAAATCACAATCTGAGAGGTGGAAGAGGCCTCAGTTGACATCCAGTCACACCCCAAAATAATCCCCACTATAACATACCCTACAAATAGTCATCCAGCATCTGCTTGGATGTCTCCCAAGGAGGGGGCACCTGCCACCTCTCAAGGCAGACCATTCCACTTCCGGACAGCTCTTTTTGCTAAGAAGTTTTTCCTTAAAGTGACCCCAAATTTTCCTCTTTGCAACTTCCATCCACTGCTCCTAATTTTGCTTTTGGGGCTAAAAGGGTAAGTTTCATTTCCCTTGTAGAGGACAGCCTTCAAATACTTGGACATGGCTGGGAAGTCAGTCATCTAGTATGTTGGTTACACCTCTCAGCAATCCATTCACTTGATGAATATGTTAGCTATCCCTTTACCCAAATTTCCGATAAAGAATGTGAAAAAGCAAGGAATGAGCATGGAGCCCTGTGGGACTCCACTGGAGACTTCTAGCTACACTGACACTAAATCATTAATAACGGTCTTTGAGTCTGACCATCCAACCAGTTATAAATCCTTCTAACTGAATCATGGTCTAGCTGACATCTTTCCATCTTCTTCAAGGGAACAGCATTAGATACTTTATAAAAAGCTTTAATAGAAGTTGGGTAAACTATAACATTCCCTTCATCAACTAGATTAGTAACCCCGTTAAGAAAAAATTTAGTTTGGCATGACAGGTTCTTGAGGAAGCCATGATTTATGATTCCCAATTCCCTTTTCGCATGTCCACCAGCCATTTCTTTAATGATCCTTTTTAGAATTTCCCCAGGAAACCAAAATCAGGTTCATTGGCCCACAGTTTGTGGACCCTGTTCCCTTCCCTGTTTTGCAAATTGAGACACTTACCCCTCTTTTAATCTTCTCCATGATATTTCGTAGATCACTAAGAATGGCCTAGCAGACACGTCCTTTAGTTCCTTCAGGGCCTGAGAATGTAGTTCAGCTAGTCCAGAGCTAGGAGTGCTCTCTTACTCTCTCCTAACTTAAGTGACTCATCAATGCCATGCCAGTCATTTTTGTTCTGCCATTTCCAGAGCAGAGGCCATTCTCCCTTGACAGACAAACAGAGGCCAGATAACGAAAGAGAAGTTCTGCCCTCTCATTCACCCTCCCATCTACTCCAAACAAACACTTTTTACTCATCCTTTCTCAGATTTTCCTCTTTCTTTCACACAGAAAAACCACACCACAGCACACCACACCACACCAAACCAAACCAAAATAACCAACCAACCAACTGACAACAGCAAAACAACTCTTTTTGGTTGACTTTAGCTTCCCTTGAATTTGAACACTTCTGACACTATTTTTACAGGACCATGCCATGCCCTTATATCCATCCTCTGTTACCTGGCCTTGCTTCCATCTTCTACACATTTCATTTTAAAATTGAAGTTGGTGAGTGAAATCCCAGGGCAGCAAGGTAGCATGGTGGATAGAGTAGCAGGATTGGAGTCAGGAAGATCTGAGTTCAAATCTGTCCTCAGATACTTCTTTGCTGCATGACCCTGGGCAAGTCACTTAAACCTGTTTGCCTCAGTTTCCTCATCGGGAAAATGAGCTAGAGAAATAAATGGCAAACCACTCTAGTATCTTTGCCATGAAAAACCCCCAAATGGGGTCACAAAGGTTCAGACATGACTGAAAAATGACTAAACAAAAGTGAGCTCCCTGTGCATCCACATCTGTCTCTTCAGACAAACCCCATTTCTTATCCTCTTTGGAATTCTGTCCATTCATGTCTTCACAATGTCATTCTCTCCCATCCCTCCTGGGATGACTTCACCTGGAGTATCTTAGTCTATGTGATTCTACCTCTATTTTCTCTGAACCTTTTAAAATTTGAAGTATGTGTCACACTATGCTTGGATCCCCTTTCCTTCTTTATCAGAAACTCTGGTTCAGAATGGTCACTTCCCTCTAGACTTCCCTATCCTGATTAAAAACTGAAACTAAAAAAACCTGAAGTGGTAGGTGATAGTATCAGGTATAAGTTAAATTTTAAGCTCAAATAGATTCCGGTTTTTTCTTAGAGTAGGGTTCTTTAATAGCTCTTTTTGTGGTGGCAAAGAAGTGGAAGTTGAGGTGATGCCCATCAATTGGGGAATGGCTGAACAAGTTGTGGTATATGATTATGATGGAATACTATTATGCTACAAGAAATGATGAGTAGGATGCTTTCAGAAAAACCTGGAAAGACTTATATGAACTGATGCTGAGTGAAATGAGCAGAACCAAAAGAACATTGTACAGAGTAACAGCAATATTGTATGATAATCAACTGTGAACGACTTATCTATTCTGATCAATACAATGATCAAGACAATTCTGAAGGACTTATGATGAAAAATGCTATCTACCTCCAGAAAAAGAACGGGTGGAATATGAATGCAGATCGAAGCATAATTTTTTTTTCACTTTCTTTATTTCTCTCTCTCTTTTTTGTTACATGGATAATGTGGAAATATGTTTGACATGATTTCACATGCATAATTGATATCACATTTCTTGCCTTCACAATGGGTAGGGGAGGAATGGGAGAGAATTCGGAAGTAATTTTTAAGAAAATGAATGTTAATAAATAATATAAAGTAAGAAAGAACAGGGGTTCTTAAGCTAAGGTCCATGAACTAGGTTTAAAAATATTCTTATAACTGTATTTCAGTATAATTGATTTTCTTTGTAACCCTATGAATTTTATTTTATACATTTAAAAATATTAATCTGAGAAAGGGTTCATAGACTTCACCAGACTGAGAAAAGGGGTCCATGACACAAGAAAAAATTAAGAACCCTTACTCTAGAATTTGTTCAACTGGGCTTTAACTCTGGGATCTGGTAACAGAAATATCAAAATCATTCAGATTTTCTTCTAGCCCAGCCACTATATTTCTGCCTGAGGTTTTATGCCAGATCTGAATGAGGGCCAGCTCCAGCTACTTCTTTAAACATCTTGCTCTACTAACAGGATCATAACTGACAATAAAAAGGGACTACTGTGGGTTTGGGCTGTTTTCCTTTACTATATTTTTCTTTTAAAAATACACTTTATTGATGCCTTTGGTCTTTAAATCACAGTCAATTCTGTGAAAGAAAAACAAAATCTCCTTCCCTAGACTGAAACTTGTCTTGTGGTAAGAACAATGATTAAGCAAAAACATTCAATATAGTGACCCCATCTGGGAGCATATGTAGCATTCTGTCCTACTAGTCCCAGCCTGCCCCAGCCTTTCCAATCCATGCACCACGTGGTGCCAAAGTGATACTCCTAAAGCCCAGGATTGACTGTGTTGCCTCCTTTCTCAACAAGGTTACCTAGTGCCTCTAGAATCAAGATCCAAACTGGAGTATTTCATGTCCTTCACAATTTGGATCTAGGTGACCTTTCCAATCTTATACATTAAGCCCCTTCACATGCACACACACACTGTTCTGTCAAATTGGCCTTCCCAGTGTCTCTCACTCATGACATTCCATCTCCTCATCGTAGAAACTGTAACCCTAGCCACATGTTGCAAGGGAAGGAAAATGTTTGGGCAGCCCACATTACCACTGGTACCTTCACATCATCAAGAGAAAAGTAAGAAAGGTCTCCTGCATGTCGGGTGGCCACCCATGGTGAACTGATGGGGGGTCATGGACAAGAGTTGCACAGAATGGGCAGTTATGGATGGGTTATATCATTAGAGGGGATAGAGACATCAAAGACATTTGGATCCACTAGGGTATTTGAATGTAAGTTAGAAATCACCACACATCACTTGGATGATTCTTAAGGAACTAGTGATAAATAAGTGATAAATTAAAAGCTAAGTTCTCTGACTCACAAGTTCTTCACTCTTAAGAGACTTGGGTTCTAATTGAGTTTCTGTCACTTACTGGCTATTTAACCACAGATACGTCAGTTAATTTCTAAACCTGAGCTTCCTCCTCTGTAAAATGGACAGAATGATACCCACAGATCGTAATTCCCAAAGGTGCTCTAAGAATCAAATGAAATAAAGGATACAAAGTACTTTGTAACTCTCAAAGCACTATCTCAATGTCAGCCACTGCTGTTCCTCAGACACATCTTTTTTACTTTACACATACTGTACTTTCTGAGAAGCATTTAAACATCAATGCACTCTCAATGACTTTATCCAGAGTAATTATACAGTAAAGGACAGTACTTGGACTTTGGGTCACTGCGTGTGTAGCCAAATTATGCAGTGAGGTGACATGCAATTAACCAGAGCGGCACATAGATTATGCCTCTAATGAGGCCATACTGGGTGTGTGACTTAGAAAAAGAATACTTCATTAAATTATAGCGTTTACTCTTAAATGCATCTTATTGTCTACCTGGGCCTCCACAAGTCTCTTCTGTGACTCAAGGAAGAAAGGAAATGGAGTCTTGAGAAATACTGGATAATAGTTGGGAGTTCTGCTCTCAAATAAACAAAAAAGCCAACTTGATTCCAGGTCCTAGGTTCCAAACTCTGAGTGAGTGTTTCCATATTTTGGCTAGCAGCTGCTGTGGGGGTGTAAAACCAACAACAGCCAGCTCACAGAATGCTGCAAGCCCAGGTTCTTTTGATCTGCTTTACTAAGGAAAGCAACATCAAGGGGTTGACAATCTCAGTTTAATCCAGCATACAAATATCATTCACTTGATTCAGGGGAAAAAGCCAGCACCCTGAACTTCAGAGCAAATACAAATTACAGACATCAACGGACAGACCTTGTCTGATTCAAATCTCAATGCATAGTTATCAGAGTTTAAGAAAGTCCAAACATCTGGGTTTACAAGCTGGAGGGCTCTTAACTACAGCTCCCCGGAGTCTCCACATCAACATGCCACCAAGAATGAGAGCCCTAAGCAAATAGCTCCGTCTTCCCTTTTTATGCACTCTTTAGCCATCACCAAACTGTCATCTGAGCGACCAGAACTTAAGCTCTTACTATTGGCTCTGCAGTTAGCACCTCTCCCTAGGACCTTGAGGGCTTCATGCCCACATCGACTTAGCACCTAATAGCTGAGGGTTTTGGGCCTACTTGGGAGTGAAGATATAATCAGACCTCCCTTCTTGGGCCCCACCTGGAGCCACCCCTTAGTTACCTAATTTAATCGAGGAGATAAAGGCCAAAACTCTTCAAGGGCACTTGGTTGAATAAGTGCTAAGAGCCCATCTTGATCACCAATACAGTGAGGAAGGACTCTGATGCTTCTATACAGTGTTGGAAGTCAACTTTATCATGTTGATACTCACATTACTAGAAAGAAGAGGTTAAAAAAACATAATTGTTGGGAAAGCTAATTTTAAATTGACCCAAAAAACCCAGATGCTACTAATCACCTTAAGAGCTCTCCAGGTCAGCAGGAAAAGCTGGATTGTCTGTGAGGGATGATACTAGATAGGATGCAGGGTGGAGCAAGAGAAGGAGTGCTATATCTGGGGTTAGAAGACATGAATTCCAGTCTCTGATGTGCCATTTCTTCTTACCTTAGGCGCTTACCCTAGCCTCAGTTTCTTCATCTTTAAGATAAAGAGGTTGCGCTAGAATGCTTCTAAGATCTTTTCCAGCTCCAGATCTTATGATGCTCTATGCCTTCTTACTCAGAGGTTGTTAATTTTCTCAGCCTATTTCAGTTGATCAACAAGCCTCCTTCGTGCCAAACACTGTGCCGTGCACAGAATATGAATATTAAGACAAAAATGAAATGGTCCCTGCCCTCAAGGAGCTGTATTCTATCAGTAGAGGCAACAAATAAAGTGGGGACCAGATGGCCTATGAGGTCTTTCTAGCTCTATGATCCTGTGGAACATTTTATACCATTTTGTATCATTTTTGTAATTTCAATAAGACTCAGAGCCTGAACTGATTAACCAGAAGAAAAGACTGATCCTAACAGTCTCTCTGTTCTCTGAGTAAACTCAGAGAATATCCTTTCTCTGTCAGCAAGGCCAGATCCGGCTGACCTAAGAACAGTCTTTCCCCTGGTAACCATTAAGGGATGAGACCCTAATCCTGAGACACTACCTCACTTAATATTGTATGGGCATATACTATGCTATAGAATGTTAATGAAACACAGAAACATTGAGTTGTAGTTTCAACTGACCCTTGTCAACACTCTTATATTATTGTATTTACAAATCTATTCCATTAAGGAAAATCCTCTTCTTGTATCATGGTTAAACATACATGGGGATCATAAAAGTGAGGTAACACAGACTTCTGAGTCTGCTAAAAATAATGTTTATAAGTTTTCTCCTTCCTTTGTTCAGGCAGTCAGATTCAGGTCTGACTCCATGCATGCATGTATCCACTAAGTTTAAAGGGAATGAATGAATGAATGAATAAATAAATGCATAAGTAATATGAATTTTTCTATCACCTAGCTTGTTTGTTTCCTTCAACCAAATTTTCAGGTTTAACAATCCTAAGCTAATAGATAAAATAAATACAAAATTAATTCAAGGTGGTCCATGTTTAGGCAGGTCAACTATGTCCTCATCAACCAAATACAATTAAATGATTAAATTCCAGGAAAGAAATTAGGTTGATTCTCTAGTGACAGTAGTAAGACAAGTTGAGACAAAACAGTCCCTGTAGCTCTTTAAAATACACAGAAATCACCATCACCAAATGCTGTGAACAATGCATGAGTGGTTTGCTTGATAATGGACCCTCCCTCTCCCCCCAAAAGGGAGGGGTAGTATAGTGGTAGGAAGTGGGAGGGGATTATTATGATATCTCTTGCTTCTGGGCCTACCTTTTGCTAAAAGCATGAAGTCCGTTTTGGCAAAAGAAAAAGTCAGAATGCCTTTATGGATTTCTGTAGATTTTTCTTTTAAATATAGGTACAATGGCTGAATTTTTCACTTTTCAGCTTAGGGAGGGTATGTATTGTTTTGGGAAGAACACCAGATTTGGAGTCAGAGAATCTGAATTCAAATCCTGCCTTTGACTTTATTACTGTGGGGCAATAAAAGTGCTTTGGCAAGTCCCTTACCATTTCCGAGCCTCAGTTTCTGCATCTGTAGAAATAAGAGGGTTAGATCTCTCAAGTGCCATCCAGGCCTAAGTTGATGATTCTGTTCCATTAAACTTACATTCATTCCTCATCCCACCCCCTTCCATGAGGAGATCTGTTACATAAAATCATGCACTATTCAAAAGAACCCTATAGTGAATCTCAAAAAAAAGTGACAAATCCTCTGGGAATGTAAGCAATAACCACCCCCTCTACCCACACTGTGTTTTGACAGTATGGTAAGCGAGCATTTTTGCATACAGCAAGTTTTCTTAAAGCAAGGCACACATGTCCTCTGAGGTATAGAATCCTAGACTCAGAGCTGGAAGAGACCTCAGGGTCCATCTAGTCCAACCCATTCATTTTTCAGATGAGGAAACTGAGGCCCAGATAAACTAGTATCCTAATGGGTAATGGTTGTATCTCCGCCAGGCTACACTGAATCATGAGATTATAGATACAGAGATGGCTAGGTGGTACCATAGTGCACAGAGCACTGGACTTGAGAGTCAGGAAGACCTGAGTTCAAACCCAGTGTGAAACATTTACTAGCTGAGTGACCCTGGACAAGTCACTTGATCTCTGTCTACCTCAGTTTCCTAATCTGTAAAAACCCTACCTCCCAGGGTTATTGTGGGGATCAAATGAGAGAATATTTGTAAAGCACTTTGTAAACCTTATGCTAGCAATGATTATTCTATTACTATTATTAGAGGTAGAAGGGACTCAGAAGCCATCTAGCCTAACTCCCCTCATTTTAGAGATGAGCCAACCGAGGACAGAGGAGGTCATAGGATCATCTATCTAGTGCTAGAAAGGACTCAGAGGTCTTCTGGTCCAACCACCTCATTTTATACAGAAAGAAACCAAGTCCCAGGAAAGTTAAGACATTTTCCTAAGGTCACACAGATAATAAGGGGCATAGGTTAAATTTTAAGACCAGGTACAGTTTCTCTCCACTGTACCATAACCCCACTTCTCAATTCATCAGTACCCATCTTTTATTGCAGTATTTGGAAGAATTATAAAAAAACCCCATAATGAAAGTGTCTTGTGGCTGATTTCCACCTCCCTCTTGGTGGGTGTGCTTTTTTAAATGTCACTGCAGTATAAAGAACCAAATAAATTACTGCTAATGTTTCCTAAGTGGCTGGAGCCTTCAGTCTGGAGTCAGTAAAAGAGATGCCTGGCCCATGGTTTTCTTCAGACTACAGGAATTCAAAAAAAATCAATCATTCCAGGTGGCTTTTATAGCTCTGTCGGCAATAAGAGTCATGTTTTATTGCATCCGGGCACTTAATTAGTGGGTATTATTGAAATGCAATATTCCATGCGGAAACTACTTTTACACAATGAGAAGCTTCATGGTATGCGGATTCTCAAGTGATGGGTTTATCTCCTACTCCTCCAACAGATTGCCAATAACACATGCTCCTCCCAGGGAAAATATTTCAGGTCTGCCGACAATATTCATCCTGTTCTCATCACTAAATAGAATGGTGGCCCATACCAAATGCTCTGCAATATCTTATCCCATCAAGGGCTTTCTAGTTCAGACTTGGTAAGACAGCTGATTGTATTTTCATTGGACTTTGGGATCTAAGGATATTTTTAGCTTTTAAAGTCTTTTCCAACCTAGTTAGGTGGCATATTAGACAGAGTGCTAGACTTGGAGTCAGGAAGGCCTGAATTCAAATGTGGCCACACTAGATGCGTGACCCTGGGCAAGTCACTTAACCTTTGCCTCAGTTTCCTCATCTGTAAAATGGAAATATTAATAGCACTTACATTTCAGGGTTGTAGTAAGGATCAGATAGGAAAATAACTATAAAGTACTTTCAAATCTTAAAGTGCTATGTACATACTAGCTGTAATTATTAATAATCTGTCCAGGTTTATTGGAAAATATCCCAAGTCCCACACTCTGTTATCCAGACAAACTAGCTTTCTCTCTGTTCCTCACACAAAGCATTTCATCTCCTACCCCCATGCCTGGAATCTATCACCTCCTCTCCTCTGCCTCTTACAATCCTTCTCTTCCTTTAAGACTCAGTTTAGGGGGCAGCTAGGTGACACAGTGGATAGAGCGCTGGCCCTGGACCCAGGAGGACTTGAGTTCCCATCCAGCCTCAGACACTTACTAGCTGTGTGACCCGGGGCAAGTCACTTAACACCGAGTGCTGCCCCCCTCCCCCATAAAAAGTCTCAGTTCAAGCATCATCTTCTGTTCCTTCTAACTCTGAGTGCCCTCCCTCCCTCCCTCCCAAACTACTGTGTATCTAATTACTCTGCATTTACTCCCTTCGTATTTACTTATATATATTTATATATGTACTTGTGGTCTCCCCCATTATTGTTTCATCTTCTGTATTTGTATCCCTGTCTGGCACAGGGTCTGGCATATAGGACATAGATAGGTAGGTAGGTAGGAAGGAAGGGACAAAGGAATGGATAGAGGAAGAGAAGAAAGGAGGGAGGAAGAGAGGAAGGAAAAGGGGAAAAGGAGAAGGACAAAAGGGAGGAAGGAAGAAGGAAGAAAGGGAGAGAGCAAGGAAGGAAAGGAGAAAGGGAAGGAATAAAGAAGGAATGAAACAAATATTTGTTAATTACTTATTATGCATCTCCTGTTGTGAGAGGCACTGGGGATACAAATTCAAGTAAAAAGACAGTTCCTGCCCTTAAGGGGATTACATTTTAATGGAAGGAAGGTAGCATACAAAAGAGAGATGAAATGATAGGAAAAGGGAAAAGAAGGTATCTGGTTCAGGGCCATGGTTTTGACGTTCTTAGGAAGTCTGAAGTCAGGAGCAGAGACAGGAGAGGAATAAAGGCAGGACAGCAAAGGTCCCTCCATCAAATGGAGGCACTGAGAAGAGCTCATCAATGGGAAGAGGGGCATTTCCTAAGGACTTATTACTGGATTCATCTAATTGTAGCCAATGCATCAGCAAAACATAGTGTGCAACAGCATCTGGTATTCCTGAGGCATTCTGTGCATGTTACAAATGCCATGACTTTTTGCTCCATACATAAACTCCATCCTGCCATGCCTGTCCATATGGTTGAGAGAACAAGACTGGGGATTAACACACTTGAGGCTAAGTCCAAATGATCAGCTCCAATGGAGGCAAATTTAAGCAGTGACAAAAGGCTCCCCTGTTCCTCCTTATTAGGGACATTCAGCAGACTTAAAGACTTTAATTTTAGCATGTGCTTAGAGCTCCTTAGCACGAGGCCATGATTAGGCAATTTAAGAGACAACTTCCTAGGTTTCTGATTGGTTTCTCCATCATAATCCAAAGAAATGAGACCCGATGTTCATTAACATCTGGCCAAGTCCCTACGTAGGAAGATGAACATGATATAGTGGAAAGAAGGCTGGATTTAAAGGCAAAAGACTTGTTTGAATATTGACTTTGGGATGTTCGCCTCTTTGTGTCTTAACTCCCTATCTATCAAGTGATGATTGTAGCTAGCCTCTAAGTGTTTCCAGCCAGACATTGATAACTGAATTTGATAACAGAAATTGATATTCTGCCTTCAGGGGTTGGACTATTAATCTCAGCTGCCATAAATTGTATTTTTGCCTTAAGTGCCCCAAGTAGTGGAGAGAACAATGAATTCAGAAGTCACAGGACCTGAGTTCAAATTCCAGCTTTGCTACTTGCTATCTGTATGACCTTGGACAAGTCCCTTTTCTTTTTTGGACTTCAGTTTCCTAATCTGTAAAATGTGGAGGTTGGACTAAATGGCATTTAAAGTCCCTCCCAACTCTATAAGATCTAGGATCCTATGATTTTAAGAGTGAAATGTGGCTATTTGGAGTCTATGACCCAAAGAATAATGTCAACTTAAAACTTACAACGGCATTTTTATGAACACCATACGAATAGCTCCATCTCTCTTCTTCTTTGCTTCAGATATGCCATGAAAAGCATCATGAAATAGTATTGGGATCCTCTTTATGCATGCATGTGCATGTATTCATGTGTGTATGCATGTGTGCATGTGTGGCCTGAACCCTTGTGGGAGCCTTGTAAAGCCAATGGTTCACTTCTCAGAATGTTCTTAAAAATACAAAATTAAATACACAGGATTATAAAGTAGATGAATTACAACAAAACACAATGATCAAAACACAAATGCGCACACACACACACACACACATATATATATATATAAAAGCATATGGACACATGCATACATATATGTATGTATACATAAGTAAAAACATGGGTGCATACACATGTATATGCATCTATATGTATGCATGTGTATATATATATGTGTTTGTGTGTGTGTATGTACATAAACATAGTCACATACAAGTTCACAGATTTCACGTTAGGAACCCCAGGTATAGTAGATAGTCAGGAAAACCTGGGGCCAAGTTCTTCACATGATATATACTACTTGTATAATCATGGAAAAATCACTGTATCCCTCAGTGACTCTGGTGACTCAAAAATTTTAAAGTTACAGATGAGCTGTTGACCTGTCTCAGAAGGGTTTTCCACACTAGGATGTTCCCTATACCAATGATCAGTTCAGATAAAAAATGTACCCCTTCTCTTGCAGCCCGCACCCTCCTAACCTTAATTCTTCCTCCATCAGAATCAATCTTAAGGACCAGTTATAGAGGAAGAAGGGGAGATTGCTGGGCAAACACACCTGTTTCAAATCCCTAGTTGTGATGCAAGTGTACTAGCTACATGGTGCTGGGCAAACTGCCTGACCTCTCTCAAACCAACACCACTCCCTAAGATTCTAAGCTTCAGACAAGTCGCCCTCTGCCTCTGTGGCAGATGGAGGAAAACCCCACTACCCTTGTAAACAACTTCCCATAAGAGATATACTTGTAGAGTTGGTCTGAAAAGTGCTGTCATGTTTCGTATCAGCCTTTACACTGGGAGTGATTGCAAAACAAATAGATAACTTTGACTTCTGTTGCTTTGCTAGAAAAAGGATCTTTCCAGGTGATTAATAACTCCTTCCCTTTCAACTGTTCAGGAGAAAAAGTCATCTTGAGGATGATTGCACAGTTCCTTTCTCCAATGGTCCTCCGCAAACAAATCAACAGCTTTGCTAATAATGATGACTACAGGGTAGGCTAATACATTGGATATAAATCATTGTCACTAAGAAGAACTCATGGGCTGATCCTCCAACTAAAGCTAAACAAGTCTACCTTGTTACCTAGCAACTGGGCTAGTGACTGCTATACTGCAAAAAAAAAAAAAAATCCTTGTTTTTTATGTCCGGAAAGCGTTCATTAAAAAAATCATTTAGATAAGGGAATAGGTGACGCTTATTTTTTGTGTATGTCCAGAGGCTTCATATGGACTCAAGTTACCTTGCTCATGATGCTAAGGTTTCATTTTAATCTTTTGGCTAAAGGCTATCTTGGGCTGGAAAGTGGACATAGGCTTTTTTTTTTTAAATTTAAAAAACCTTACTAGATTCATCACATACTATTAATACTATAGTATTAAGACTGGAGTTTTATTTCTGAAGAATAATAAAATTCCAACAAGGTCTCAGGCTAAGCAGGCTACTCTCACTGTCTACGTGAGAGGCAATCAGATTTTTCAGAACACTTCCCTGGCAGGTGGACTGAGCCATGACTTGTAAGCTTTTGCAGTGTCTTGAGCACAGTAGGTCTGTTAAAACAGGCCAAACACAGTAGTAGACAAACCAGTCCAACAGAATGGAAGTTCCTTGAGGGCAGAGATTATTTTCTATTTTTCTTGGTATCCCCAACACTTGGCACATAGCAGATGCTCAATAAATGCTCATTAAATGATTATTAGTTATTAATCCAAGGGAGTGATTTAATTTTAATGCCTCTAAATTTAAGTTCACATTGAACTGCTTTAATTGCAGAGAAGCCTAGATTTCAAGATGACCTCTGAATTAATCAATAAACAAGCATTTATTATTTGAACCATGCTATGTTTTATTTATGCCTTTGCACCTGCACATAGTAGGAGCTTAAGAAAAACACTTATCGAATAGAATCAAATAGACAAAACTAGCTTCTCAGCTGGTCTGTAGGGCTAGTGGAACTGGTTAATAGTGGGTGGTCTATGTATTCAGCAGCACCAAATGGGCATGAGGTGCTGACTGGACAGCACCACTCTGTAGACTGGCTCTCAAGGGAATGATTAAGATCCACAGATACTCTTGAGTTTGACCAGGCTATCACTGCTCACCATCTCTAAAACTATGGAAACCCAAATCAATTAATCTTAGTGATTCTTATCTATGCCACTACTCAAATACTTCAATAAAGCTTCCAGATGATGAGTCATTTGTAATGTAAGAAGACTGATGAACTATGTGTAAAAACAGAAACTTTAAAAAAGGATTCATTCTACCTTGATGTGCTTGGGACTTGGAGATACAAAATGTTGCATACAATTTATACTTAAATCCATGGCATAATCTTTAGCCTTTTAAAATTATTTGTTATATTATTATAAATACCATTTTTAGAAAAGAAAGTCTGTGTTCCGCATGTTGAATTAAATTGGTTTAACTCAACACACATTAATTAAGCATTGACTATATGCAATGCACTATAGACATGAGGTCAAAAATATAATCCCTTACCTCCTGAAACTTACATTCTGATGAGGGATACCACTTGTACATATAAAATTAAATATAACAGACAACAATTTGAGGGGAGAGACAGTCCTGGCAACTGCAGAGGGCTGGAAAGCCTTCTAACAGGAAGCAACAGATTTTCAGAAGCAAGGAGGGGTATGGAAAGAGTACATTCTAGGCTTGAGGGGCAGCCCTTGCAGGGTGGGAGATGGTAGGCTGAATTTGGGGAACATTAGATGGTTCAGTTTGAAGCATAAACTGTATTAAAAGAAGTGATGTGGAATAAATGCCAGAAAGCAGGCTAGAGCAACACTTAATAAGCTAGCAGTCATTAGAAAGGTAGACCTTGGAGTCAGATGACTTGATTTCAAATCACGCCTCTATGTTCTCACTATCTATACAAACTCAGGAAAATCACAACCTCCATGGATCTCAGTTTACTCATCTGTAAGATGTGGGGGAGGTAGGTAATGCAGTAGATAAAGTGCCAGTCCTCGAGTCAGGAAGACTCATCTTCCCGAGTTCAAACACAGCCTCAGGCACTTAATAGCTATGTGACCCTGGGCAAATCACTTAACTCTGTTTGCCTCAGTTTCCTCATCTGGATAATAAGCAGGAGAAGTACATGACAAACCACTCCAGTATCTTTGCCAAGAGAATCCCAAATGGGGTCATGTAGAGTTGGACACGCTTGAAAATGACTCAACAACAAAGAACATGTGGGTTGGACAAAATAGCTTCTTAGGTCCCTTTCAGCTATGGATCTATGGTCCTATGATTCTGTAAGTCAGATTTAATAATAATCAATTGTAGAGTAAAGGAAAGGAATGTGAAAGAATTCTGGGAAGGTAGGCTGGAGCCACCCCGAATAAGAGTGATGGGAGGCACCTTGGGACAGTGAAAAGAACATGGGCTCCTATAGTCAGAGAATCTCACTTCAGATGCCACCTCTGACGCTAAGGATGCACATGACTTTAGGTAAATCAATTTCACCTTGCTGGGTGTCAGTTTCCTCCTTTGTCAAATGAGAAGGTTGGACAAGACAGCATTTGAAGTCCACTCCAGCTCCAAATCATAGATGATCTTATGAATACCCATCTTCTAAGGATGAGGAATAATGATAATGTGGGATTATGTTATTTCATTGGAGCCTCAAAAATGGATTATTCCCATTGGGGTAGGGGAGGTGGGAAGCTCTGGATCTGTGATTTCATTGATATGGAGAGCTCAATGAATTAGTAAGTATTTATTAAGCAACCATCATCAGTCAATCATTCAATCAACCAGAAATTTATTTTCTCCCTATTATGTGCAGGGCCAGACTGGGGATAAAAGTACAAAGAGTATGACAATCCCTACTGCGTGCTAAGTACTAAACTCCCAAGACAGAAACTCTCCACTAATGCAGATCATAATTTATGGACTTACTGAGCTGCTTGAGGCCCTGAGAGGTTAACTGATTCACACAGACAATGTGTGTCATAGTCTAGATGGGAACTCAGGGATATTAAGTGACTTGCCCAGGGTCACACAGTAAGCAACCAGGTCAGGACTTGAATCCAAGTCTCATCTCATTCCAACTCTAGTATTTTTCTATTATATTGTCATTATGGTACATTTGTAATTTTTTAAAATATGGGCAAAGTTCTTGCAGCACTAGTAATTAAAACAGAACCCAATAAAATTGTGTATTTTTACCTCAATCCATTTTAACAAATCAATCCATAAGTTTTTTTATTAAGTACCTGCTATGTACATATCAGGCACTGCTTATGGCAGCTGGATGTCATAGTATATAGAGTGTTGAGCCTTGAGTCAGAAAGATCTGAGTTCAAATCTCACCTCAGACACTTACTAGCTGTGTGACCCTGGGCAAGTCACTTCACCTCTGTTGGCCTCAGTTTCCTCAACTGTAAAATTGGGATAATAATAGCACCTAACTCTCAGGTCCATTATGAAGATCAAATGAGATATTTATAAAGCACTTAGCACAGTGCCTGACCCATGCTAAGCACAATATAAGTGATTATTTCCTCCCTCCCCCATATGTAGAAAACTGTGGTTTTACTCAATAGTTATAATTATTAATTATCAATTGCTATTGTTAATTAATAATTGCTCATTGTTATTAATAATTATCATTATTATTGAGAGTGATTATTACTAATTATCATAATTATTGCTAATGGTGTCATTGTTGTTAATCTTGAATGCTGGTACTTTAGAAAATCAAGTTTAATTAGAAAAAGATGAGGTGGTGGTAGTGAAAGTTCCCAAGGGAACTTCTGGACAGTTTTAATGGTTTTAGAGATTTCTGGCATGCTCTTGGTGATGATGGATTTCATTTTAAAACTTCTGACTTGACTTTTCCTTGATACAGCAGTATAATTTATGTTCCTCTTACCACTTATTGATTAGGATCATATTTTGGCTCACGGATAGGGGAGAGATAAATAGATATGGGTTAGGGAAGGAAAGGGATCAAGTATTTATTAAGCACCCACTGTGTGCCTGGTGCTGTGCTAAGCCTTTATTATATTTAAAAATATCACCTACTTTAATTTGACTGTAGAGTGAGGGGAAGGAGAAAGGGCACTAGAAAGGATGTATATCCTCTAGTGAGAAAGAAGGAAAAAAACTGACAGATATTAACTGAGCTATAGAGAATGAAAGAAGTAAAGGGGAATACTGCATCTTCGCAGTAATTTTCCTGAAGAAGAAGAAAGGAGGTGTTTGGGAAGAGGTATCTGCCCAGGAAGCATGAAAAGAAGGTGCAGAGAGTAGCTACTCAGCTATTTGTCTTATTAAATTGATATTATAACTCAGAGAATTCCTGTACATTTCTAATTTGAGGCTGAATCCCAAATTTGATCTGGCATCAATTTCTATAAGTAACAAATTTGATAACATAAGTGACACCATTTATATTAGTAATACCCACAAACCTTTGGGAAGTATTTAGTAAGCAAAGCTTTCTTCCTTTCTTCCTTCCGTCCTTCCTTCCTTCCTTCCTTCCTTTCTTTCTTTCTTTCTTTTTTTCTTTCTTTCTTTCTTTCTTTCTTTTTCTTTCTTTCCTTCCTTTCTTTCTTTCCTTCCTTCCTTCCTTCCTTCCTTCCTTCCTTCCTTCCTCTCTCTCTCTCTCTCTCTCTCTCTCTCTCTCTCTCTCTCTCTCTCTCTCTCTTTCTCTCTCCCTTCCTTTTTGGGGGCAGGGGGGAAGAAAAACTGCACACACAGAAATGCAAACACACAATTTATTCTCACACTAAATTGATGGCTAAGTCAGGGAAAAAATCGTAAGAGATACTGAATATGATCTGTAAGTCTTTTCTGGAGGAATTATGTGAATCACAGAGATCAAGATAAACTGCTTAATTTTCTATGTTTTACCGTTTTAGGGGAAAAAACCGCACAAACTTGATCATGAATTGTAAATGTTAGGAAAAGAGACCTGTGAGTTACCAAATGTGAAACATACCACCTGTTGTTTCAGAAAAAAACCCAACCCAAGAACCAAGCCATTCTGTTGTTGCATATGAAGCGTAATTAAAATACATTTTTATAAAAGGCAAGAGATCTTTTAAGCTTAAAGTGAGACAGAGACAGTACTGGCACCCAAGTGCATTTAGAAATGTTAACATCAAGGCATCAAGGACTTTGGATTTCCTCAGTGTGGGGGTTTCCCTGATGTGTCTATAAAATCCTGTTTAGCTTTTAAGTCCTTTACTACCTAGGTCCTCCTTATCTTTCCAGCCTTCTTAAAACTTGCTCACCCCCATGTACTTCCTGGCTCCCTGACATTGGTGCCCTTTGCCATTCTCTCCATCATGATCTGTGCCTTCTAGCTGGCTTCCTTCAAGTCTCAGGAAAAGTCTTGGTCTGCTGCAAGAAGCCTTTATCAGTCCTCCTTCATCTTAGTACCTTCCCTCTGAGACTGCTTCCAATTTATGCAGAAACTGGGTGTGGAAGTGGCCTGGGGTCAGGAAGTTGTTGGTGAGTCATTTTTCAGTCTTGTTCAACTCTTCCTGACCCTGTTTGGGGTTTTCTTGGCAAAGATACTAGAGTGGTTTGCCATTTCCTTCTCCAGCTCACTTCTCCAGATGAGGAAACTGAGGCAAAAGGGGTTAAATGAGTTGCCCAGAGTCACACAGATAGGGAGTGTCTGAGGTCCTGAGCCCGGAGTCTGGACTCTCCACTGTGCCACTAGCTGCCAGAGGTCAGGAAGACCTGAGTTCGAATATAACCTCAGACACTTGCTAGATGTGTGACCCTGGGCAAGTCACTTAATCTTCATTTACCTCAATTTTTCCTACTGTAAAATGGGCATAATAATAGCACCTACCTCCCAGAATTGTTATGAGGATTAAATGAGATATTTGTGAAGTGCTATAGGGACTATATAAATGCCTATTCTCTCTTTTTCCTCCTCTATTTCTTCTTTGTGCAAAGTCATTTGCATGTTTTCTTCCCTATTAGACTTAGTTCCTCAAGAGCAGGGACTCTTGCCTTCCTTGGAATGCTCAGTACTTAGCACAGCATCTGGCACATAGTAGGTGCTTAATGAATGCTCAGTTGCTGACACATAGTAGGTGGTCCATGAATACTCAGTGCTTAGTATCTGGCACATAGTAGGTGCTCAATGGATGATAGGTCACTGACAGCTTACAGTTTTAGAGAACTGTGGGAGGCTCAGAGAGGGGTCAAAGAGCTAGTGTCAGAGGTGGCATTCAAACCAAATGTTTTCTGACTCTGATTCTAGTGCTCTCATCTGGGCCATGCTGCCTCTCGAATACCTAAATAATTAAAGTGCATTGAATTCTACACAAAGGAAAATAAAACATTTGAGCATTCATACCACATAAAATATGAAACAGTCAGTGTAGAAGGAATGGTAGTAACATGAAAGTAATAATATAAACTTGGGCTTTGGGGAGAGTGGGGAGAGATCTTTTTAAAAGCATGTTATTTTTCTTCCTGCGATATTGTTTTAAAATAACCACACACACACACTCACTGCCCGCTGAATGTTACTAGAACCACAGAACTGAATACCTTCCAAACATATGGCCCAACTCCTCTCTGCTTTATGCCTGTGGCACCCACTGATTTCAGTGAAGTTTTCCCTACGTGCAGGAGAGGCTACTCTCTGGAGTGAGCAGTGGTATCCTATAATGCCAAAGAGAGACAGACAGAAAAAAAGAAAACCTAGGAAAAGAAAAGAAAGAGAAAGAAAGAAATAAAGAAAAGAGACAGAATGAAAAGACAGAAAGGGAGAAAAGAAAAGAAGACAGAAAGAAAAGAAAAGAAAGAGAAAGAAAGAAATAAAGAAAAGAGATAGAATGAAAAGACAGAAAGGGAGAAAAGAAAAGAAGACAGAAAGAAAAGAAAAGAAAGAGAAAGAAAGAAAAGAGACAGAATGAAAAGACAGACAGAAAGAGAGAAAAGAAAAGAAGACAGAAATAAAAGAAAAGAAAGAGAAAGACAGACTGAAATAAAATGCCTGAGAAGTATCAGCCATCAGACAAGCAGCCTGTCTGTAACCAGAAACACTTGGAGAAAACCCTGACTATTATAAATTCCATACGGCTGTACACAATTGTAGGGCAAAGGTTTCCTATTCTCCTTCCCCTCAAAATTCAGATGGAGTTTTCCTCAAGTGAGAGTCAATATGGTGTAGAATGAAAAGCACTGGATTTGGAGTTGAAAAGGATCTGAGTTTATGATCTGACTCTAACATGTACTGGCTGTGGGACCACAGGCAGGTTAGTTGACTACTCAGCCTCAGTTTTCTTACCTATAAAATGGGAATAGTGGGGCTTTCATCAGGTTGTCATGAGACTCAAATTTTTCTGTTCAATATTTAAAGCCCTTCATAACGTAGGCTTGGTCTACATTTCCTGTCCTAGTAAACATCACTCACCAACTCTAGCCAAATTGGCCTTGATGTTCCTTTTCATAAATAATACTCTATCTCCTCTCCCCATGCCTCCCTGTTCCCTATTCCTTATGTCTAGAATACATTTCCTCCTCCTGACCAGCAATTCCTAGTTTCCTTCAAGCACCACCTTCTACAAGATCTCTCTTGATCCACTGCTAGGGCCATCCCTCTCAAATTATCTTGCATCAGTTTTGGATATAAGCTTAACACTGCAGTAAGATTTTGGGGACACCTTGTACAAGTACATAGGATCATAGAGTCAGAGATGGAAGGGCCCTTAGAGGTCATCTAGCCCAACCCTCTCACTTTTACAGATATGGAAACTGAGGTGAGGGAGATTAAGAAGACTGTATGTTAGGTTTCCTGACAAGAGGTTCTGGAAGACAGGGGATTGTTTTCTATTTGTCTTAGTATATCCAGGCACCTAGCACAATGGCTGGTACCTAACAGGAGTTTAATAATTCTTATTGATTGAAGGCCGTTGCAAGATGCTTACCAGCTGTGTGACCCTGGGCAAGTGACTTAACCTTTCTCTGCCTCAGTTTCCTCATCTGTAAAATCAGGATAATATATATATATACCCATACACATATAATATATATGCACATATATGCTAGTTATGATTATATATGCAAACATTGAGCTGTTATATAAATGACAATTCATATAATTAAGTATATTCAACCATTTGCATTTTGGTAGATGCATGTCCTGCGTCTGAAACGTACTACTTGTATAACCCTGAGTAAGCCAATTAACCTCTTAAGACAAGGGTTCTTAACCTGGTGCCCATGAATTCACAAATTTTTTTGATAACTGTACTTCCATATAATTGATTTTCTTTGTGTATTTTATTTAATGTTTTTATTTATGTATTTTATTTAATACATTTTAAAAATATTAGTCAGAGAAGGGGCCTATAGGCTTCGCCAGCCTGCCATGGGGGGCCACGACACAGGAAAGGTGAAGAACTCCTAAATACAAGTTACAGAGAAGGTACAGACTCGCACCGGGAGTGTCCTCATCTAGAATTTTGGTGAAATCATAGGTCCAGCTCCTGTTCCATTGCTGAAGTTTTTGCATGGGGAATTTCCTAAACCATTGAAAGTACAACTGCTTTACAAAATAATTGGCTAACTAATATCTGTAATGAAGAGAGAGGTAATCACTTTCAAAATGAATCTTGAACACCCCTTCCCCCCCCAAAAGAAGAAAACCTAAAAATAACTTACAAAACAGTCTCATCTCTGTCTGACATAGCTTGACCCTGGCCTGATCAGAAAAATCAAAGAAAATAAATAGTAAAGTGATTTACTGCTTGGTCATTTTAAATAACTTCCAACTTTCAAACTAAATAACTTTAAATAACTTTAGGCCAGAAATTAACCTTGGTAAGGGCAGATAAACCACACCTGGCTTTGTATGTTCCATCTGCATCCATTCCATGTGGAGAAAGTTGGAGGAAGGACTCCACCATGCTGGATGGACTATTTATGGGAGGACAGAGACAAGAATGGTGGGGCATTGGAAGATGTGGATGGTTTGCCACCCACTGCCCTGGATTATAGGTATCAGTGTTCACCACCCCCGACATGTTGATGAATCCTAGATTCCTGATGTAAAATACAAGATGTGTAAAATTCAATTCACATGCCTACGTGGATGACATTCTAGAGCACCTACTGTAAAAATCTGTTGTTCTTGTGGGTCCTTTGTTTTCAAAGAGGATCAATGACATCATGAGTGATATCTTGACTTGTGCTACTCACTATCTGTGACAATGGGCAAGTTGCTTTGCCTGGCTAGGCCTTGGTTTCCTCATATATAAAGTGAGAGTCATAATGAGGTAGGTTGGAGCATTCTTGGGTCCCATTCAGCTCTAAATGTGTGATCCTATGATATCACTAATGTTGGTCAACCTGCTTTTTTAAGTGATCTTGTTCCTGGTTTAATTTCATGCCAAGTATGTATTCAAATGAACAAGCATGATGGTTCCAAATTTTAAGTATGGATAACATGAATAAGGAGATATCAATGATACAGATATAAATGGACCTATGTAAAAATAAGGGTTAATGTAACACAGTGGTCAGTAGATTCACCAATATTCTAGTGTCCCTCTACAGATACTGGCTCCCTTTGGTTTTTGGTCCCATTGCCTCAGTATCTTCCACTGAAGCCCTACTCTGATTCAGCCTCTTCGTGGCCAAGAGGTGACTCTGGGTTGTCAATGATCATGGTGATTCATTCAGCAAGCACAGACTAAACACCTACTCTGTGCCAGGCAATTTGCTAGGTGCTCGAAATACAAATTCACAAGTCTCTGCCTCTTAGAAGTTTACATCCTACTGGATGGCATGGACTGGGATGCAGACTCTGGGAGATCCAACCATGGTGGAAAGTCTTTGAGTTAGGACCCAACAATAGGTTTAATTTCCCTGAGGCCTGTTTCCTCTTCTGTAAAATGCAGTGATTGTACTAGATGGTCTCTGATATCTATTCCAGGTCCATGACTCTGTGATTAGTCCCTTTTTACTCTGATCATGTCTATGTGGTCAATAACAATTTTTGGTAGGGAACATTATAATGTGTAGGATCTATTTCTTGCCTTCTACTCATTCAATGTTTGACTTCAGACAAACTATTTTTCAACCTCAATTTCTTCATCTATAAAATAAGGCTGGACCATGTTATCTCTAGGGTCTACAATTCTAAAATGCCGCTCCCACTTCCCCATATTGAGAAATTACTGATAAAGTGCTTTATAAATAATAGTTAAGGTTTATAAACCCCATTCTTATCAACCACCATGGGAGGTAGGTGGTACAAATATTCTTATCAATTATTTACACTTGACGAAGCTGGAAGGGCTTTGGATATGGACCAAGTCAAGAAGCATTTATTAATCACTGTGTGCCAAACACAGAGCTAAGCACTGGGAACACAGATGCTAGCAGAAAGAAAGACAGTCTGCCCTCAATGAGCTTATATCCTAAGGGCAAGGAAGACAACACAAAAAGAAAGCGGAAGGGGTGTGTGTGAAGTGGCATGACACTGAGGTAAAGAAAGTCCAGAAAGGCAGGAGTGCACAGCCTAGAGAAGAATCAACAATAGATGGCCAAGGTGTTCTCCTTAAAATAGGGATTCTGGAAGGAACCAGCCAATCAGAGGAAGAGGCCAAAGGGGCCAGAGGTTATTCTCAGTGTGAGAAGTCCAGAGATGGGCAAACTCACAAGTGATAGACTGTATAGCTTCTATTCAAGGACTAATCTAGTTTATTTTGGAGATTCTTATTACCAGGGTGGCTGCAAGGTGATGGATTTGGAGGGCAGAGCAATTTCCAAGATCGCCTACAAGATCACAAAGGGGCTGCAATCTGTAACAGTGGAGGGAGCGGGTACTGACATAGGTATAATCAGAGATCTTTCAAATACTGCATATTTGCAAATAAGAAAACTGAGAAAGCTTAGTTAGTGGTAAAAGGTTAAATGATTTGTCCAGGGTTACAAACGTAGTAAATAGCTGAACTGGGACTTACAGCTTTTCTCAAACTAGGCAGCTCTTGTCCTACAACAGGCCGTATCATAGGAATAGTCATAAGGATTGACAGAACCTAGCAGAATAATATCCAGACTATAGTGCCACAGAGCTTAGAATTGTACTTGCATTTATAGCTAAGCAAATAACATGCCCTTCATTTTTCTAAGAAAAAAATTGGTATAGATCTCGACTCGCTAAAATTTACGACATATCTTTTGTTGATGTTGGCTGATAAAAAAGCAAATTTCTCTAAGAATCATTCTATATTTTCTTGATGATAGAGCAAAAATTGGATTAAGATAAATGTTTTCCAGTTCACATTAGCATTATAGGAAGCATTCTTTTTTTTTTTTTTTTACAAAAAAATTAGGTATGTATCATAACGGAATTCTGGAAGATGGCGTTACTGACAGTTTGTGGGAGGACAAATGTAAGCGTGTCAGTGTCCTTGATCAAACAAATAATGATTAAATTTATTGACAATGCTGCTCTTTCGAAATTATCTTCTTAAAGGCAGCAGATATCAATATAAACAATGAAGGTGATGGTGGCTTATGCAATTTTTCACCCAAAAGAACTTGCTAGGTTGGCAGTACTTATGCATTCTACATTTATTCCAAAGTTTACTGATGGATACTGCTTTTAAATCCGAGGGCACATATTTGCGCCCATCCTGTTTTTGTCCAAAGTAGCGAAGAAGAAGGAACACACTGATGATTTAGGAAGCTGTCTCTACTTCTCCTTTAAAGGATAATTACTATTAGTCTAAGCAAGACCTT
Organism: Trichosurus vulpecula; assembly: GCF_011100635.1. Classification (NCBI taxonomy): domain Eukaryota; kingdom Metazoa; phylum Chordata; class Mammalia; order Diprotodontia; family Phalangeridae; genus Trichosurus; species Trichosurus vulpecula. The sequence goes on along the minus strand of NC_050577.1, from coordinate 215,283,689 downwards.
ATGCCTTGATTATAGGTATCAGTGTTCACCATCCCCCACATGTTGACTAATCCTAGATTCCTGATGTAAAATACAAGATGTGTAAAATTCAAACATGTCTCTGCAAATGCAAATGCATATTCTTTTACTCATGGCCATTAATAGAGTCAGTCGGGGCAGACCTATTTCCTAATTAGTCTTGCTAATTGTTCTTTCCTGCTGGGACATTAACTAGTTTGATGAATGCTACTGTGACATATGCTGACATATAAAGGGTATAGTTTCAGCATCTAGCCAGAAACAGGGACATTAAGGTGTCTCAATGCTTTTAAAGCCAAAGCTAATGATGTGAATGTGGTAATAATGCTAAAATGGTTCATTCCTGAATGTGTCTGCTCAAAAATTTAGAAGCAGGGAGAAACTGTCTTCATGTAAGTTCACTGATTGCAATCCATAAACCACATCTGCTGATACCCAAATAATAAAAGGGATAGGGAAGAGATCTATCTCCCCTAGTGATCCTGTTGAGGTAGGGAACTCTTGGGTGAGGACATTTCTCCCACCCCTTACATGCTGACACCTCCTCTGCAACTTAGAGTCTCAGACCAGGGGTCCTTAAGCTTTTTTGTATTATGGACCCCTCTGGCAGTCTGGTGAAGCCTACAGATCCTTGCTCAGAATCATGTTTGTTGCTTACATTCACAATAGAAGGAAATGCTAAATTTCAGTTAGAAGTTAGTGAAAATAAAGACGCATTTTAGAAAAAATCCCCCAAATTCAAGGTGCCCAATCTTCCTGGTGCCAAGGTTGGTCTTTCATTGTATCACGCTGCTTCTCTGATGCTCAAATAAATAGAAACAATATTTTGAAGGATTATTGGGGATGCCTTTCCAGGAATAATTTACAATTTAATCTGCCCCATTTCACATAAAGCATGGTGACTTTAAACTCTAATATTTCAATAGAAAAGCAAACCCTTTATAGAAACATCCCAGCCCTAACAAACTGGTATAGTTTAGAGAGTAAATATAGCATATTTCTCCAAAGGCCAGTCATTCAACTGAAGACAGAATAGTTGGATCACTAATAGCTGTTCGATTATGTGTATTTGATTGGCAAGTTGAATATACATGTCCATAATAAAGTTTGAAAATCAGCATCCGCATGCATCCCTCACCCAAGCCTCCCATCAGATGCTGTATTGTCCTATGCACCCTTCAATATTCTCTGAGGAAAGCACCTGAGACCGAGACTAAGTGGAGCTGATGCTAGGGAAGGTCTGACTCTGGGCTGTTACTCTCATCTATGCAGCCTAAGTACGGAGACTAGAAGAATGATACTCCACATTGAATGATAACAGCGAAGACTGATAAAACATAGCCTCCCTTTCCCTCCTCTGCATCCTTAGCCAAAGGAGATTTTCTGATCAGATGTGGTAGGGCAAAGTTTTTCTCTTTGAAGAAAAACAAATATTTTTTTTCTCCTTCACTTTCTCTTCTCCAGTCATTATCTTTGGTATGTATGAAGTTATAGAATATATATATATATATATTATATATATATATATATAGTTATAGAAAGAATAGGGCTTTCTCTCTCTCCCTCTCCCAAATGTCTGGAGCTGAAACTCTTTAATCAGTTTTAATTTCCAGATTAGATTAGAAGCACCAGGTAGGTTCTCTGCTGCCCGCTAGGCACCCCCCCCCATCTGAGGCTTTGAGAGTCATTATGTCAATGTCAAGAGTGACTCTAAGCACTCCTGTTTGTATGGTTTATTGACAGAGGAGATCTTAATCTTTCTGATCTACGATGTCAGGAAGGGTCCCTAGAGCACCTGACTTAATATAGAGACTGTTGCTTGTCCATATGATAGACACAAGCAGGGTGGGTTCTGAGCTCAAGTAAAAAGGCAGCATTGCCACATCCTTGGGAAACATCCATTCCTGAGTCGACACAACGGGGGATGAGAATGAACTTGGAGGTCCTCTGATCCATTTCCTTCCCTCTGGGAAGGCTACACTTTAGTGAGAATCTAGCTCATTTTCAAGGTTTCTAGAGAAGCTTTATTAACATATCTCCTGATAATTGACAGCAACACTTGTAGCCAGGGAATCCTCAAAGCCACCCCAAATCCTTCATGCTACAGGTCCAAAACTATCTCCTATGATTTCTTCACAGGTGCACAAATGTGGCCTCTTAACAAATACAGGACGGTAAGGATTGCAGCACCGACTAACCTTCCGGGTCAATCTCTCTTAAGATCCAAAGCCTGAGACGCCTGCTATAACCATCCTTATTTATTTTAAACAGCTGGGCTGGCTTCCTTAGAAGCACGGTAACAAAAAAGCAACAGCCAAGCTGGGGGAGGGAATGGAACCAACCAAGACCTCGATGGGCTTTCACAAGTTTTCTTTTGGAGTAAAATCTTATCCAAGTTATACGGAGCTGGAAATTGGGTGTGGGTGTGGGTGGGATGGTTTACAATGGAAACGCTGACCCAATCTTCACAAAAGCAGTTAGCTAGCTAGTGCAGGCATAGCAGCTGCAGTTACCGCTCTCCAGGATGCAGCGTTTTGAAAGTGCATGCCCACTCCCTCCCCCAGCCGCCCCATTCATCGATGTCTGAGAATGCCCGGAGAGCGCTTGAGATCCCCCCACCCCCTTTCAGCAGCTCTCCTTCCTACTACTCCTAAAGGCGGCTCGAGGCGCACGCTTTGGCAAGGCGCCGGAAAAATCATTCAGGGTTAGGAAGGGCTTCCTAATATCGGAGAGGATATCTTTGGCAAAATGCACCCTGACCATTTTAGGAAGACGCTGGACAATTTCACACTTTGGCCGACCCCTGAGTCCCAAAGGCTGGTAGAGGTAAAGGGAACTGGGGAAGGCAAGCCACCCCTAGGCAGACTACTAAGGAGACAGGATGCCCTCCCGGGGTGGATGGATGGACGGATGGCTAGCCTGGCTGAATTCTAGACATGAACCAGGGCTGCGGCGAAGCTTCTTTCTCTAATTTTTTTTTCTTGCTGTCTTCGTTTTTTTCTGACCCAGTTGCAGAAATAGTTCCTCTAAACCGCATCTTCGCAAGCGGGGGATGTGTCATTAAGGAGGAGGAAGAGGAGGACGCGAAGGATTGTGCCATGCATTGCTTAGTGCCACATTCACTACTCACCCAACCCAGGCTTCACAACCGACCACCAGCAGCCGCGGCGGGATGGCCCAGACCCAGGATCCGCAAGGGCTCTCGCGCTGCTCCAAGCCTCGGGGTTACACGCACACAGCAGCCGTGCATGGAAAGGCGGGCGGGGGTGCTGGGTGCAGGGTGGGGGTAAGAGCTTCAATTCTCTAGCCTTCTCCTGGGAGCATATTTCCGGGCTCTCCGACCTCCAAGCAGCGAATGAGAGCGAGCAGTAAAGAGAGAGCAGCCCAGCCGGATCAGATGGGAGCGGAGCGGCTCAGCCACTCTCCTGCGCCCTCCCCACTCCAGCCGGCGGCGCTTCGCTTCTCTCCGGGGGCCGCGCGCACACGCACGCTCGGCTCACCAGCCCGCCCCGGCCCCAGCCGCGCCAGTGACAGCAGCAGCAGCAGCCAGAGCCTTAGCCCGAGCTCCAGTAGCAGCAGCAGCAGCAGCCAGCGGCGCCTCCGCTGCGCAGCGCTCAACCCCAACACCTCCCCCTCCCCCCCACGCCGCGCGCCCTTGCACGCTCCCAGAACGCACACTCACACCCTCACACACATCCACACACACACTCACATCCACGCTCGCGTGCCGGCAGAAGAAGCGTTCCTCCCCCGGTTGCAGCCTCTAGCTCTTGCTCACAGGCTCCATTATTTCTCCCCTTTTTGGAAGGGGTTTGGGGAAGAGGTATAAGGCGGGATGGTCTGAGAGGGAGGAGTCACTCCTCACACGGGAGCCTCAGGAAGATCAGGGGGCACCAGGCTGGGGGATGAGCGGGGCTCTGTGATGAGTTACCTAACTGACTGCTGCTGCTGCTGCTGCTGCGGCCGCCGCACACGTTCCTCCTTTCCCGACACTTGCTCTTGCTCGGTGCCCCTCGCATCCTCTGTTACTATGGATATCTTCTCCTCCGCCCCCTCCTCGCACGCCAGGAGAGGCAGGCGCAGCAGCAGCACAGCGGCGGCCAGGCGGCTCTCTGCGCGAGTGCCCAGGTGACCAGCTCAGCAGGCAGCGGCTGCTGCTGGGCATAGGAGGAAGAGGAAGGAGGCGGAGGAAGGGAAGGAATGGGGGAGGAGGAGGAGGAAATTGTTTCGGGCCAAGAAAGGGTTCGAAGGACGTGTGCCCCTCTTCAATTCCCACCCCTTTGAGCTCATCCTCCTCCCAACCCAACCACTTAGTTTTTGCAGAAAGGCCGGGAGAAATCGACTATTCTTAATTCGTTATTGGGGATGCCACCCAACCCGACTGGCACCCTTCAGCGAATGCAGAGTCCTCCTAGAATCCCGAATTGCTCTAGGAAGTGATCGGGGCCCTCTAGTATACTCCAAAGTCTGACATTCAGAGTTTTAGCCCTCTGAAGGATAGAGCCAGCCCTCTCCCAGGATGCTGAAAAGCTGCTGTGTTAGGCACAAGACTTGGAGTCAGAAAAGACTATTGAATTTCCCCTCAGGAAATCAGCCAGACAGCCAACAAGCATTCATTAAGGGCTGACTACGTGCAGTGAATACAGCCTGGAATCAGAAAGACTTCTTTTCCCGAGTTCAAATCTGGCTTCAGACACTCACTAGCTGTGTGACCCTGGGCAAGTCACTTCACCCTGTTTTTCTCAGTTTCCTCACCTGTAAAGAGCTGGAGAAGGAAATGGCAAACCATTGTTATCTTTGCCAGGAAAACCCCAAATAGGGTCAGGAAGAGTAGGACATGAATGAAAAACTACTGAACAAACTACTATGGGCAAGCCACTTGCTAGGTGTCGGGGCTAAAAAAGAAGGCAGCGATCCCGGGCAAGTCCCTTACCTTTTCTGGGCATCAGTTTATCTGTCAGACAGGCTAATAATAGTAACCCATCTTACAGGATCCTTGTAATAGTCAATCATCAAGCATTTATTAGGTTCCTACTCTGTAAGGGATTTCTGGGGAGAAGATGGGGGAAGGAAATAATCTCCACTTTCAACGAGTTCATCAATTTAGAAATGGGAGGGATCTTAGAGGTTAACTTGTGATAGACTCTTAGATCTTAAACTGGAAGAGACCTCGGGTACCATTTAATCCAACCCCCCCCATTTCACACATGAGGAAACTGAGGCCAAACTGCTTTAAGTAAAATGCTCAAAATCACTTAAGCAACAGCAGTAAAATTTGAACTCAGGTCTTTCGACTTCAGAGTTGGAATTCTCTCCAATGCACCATGCTGCTTCCCCTTCCATTTTCAATGGATCCAGGAAACCAAGATCCAGATAGGTTAGGAGAGCAGCCTTAGGCCATACAGGTAGTAAGTGGAATACCTTGGATTTGAACCCAGGTCCTCTGAATCCAAATTTGATGCCCTCTCCACTGTCACAAGAGATAATGGATGTATAAAGGACAAACCTGAACACCTATAAATGTGAGTTGTTTATATTGTTATCGATGTCCATAATACAGTATCTTGAAATTTGGGTTTGGCTTGACTTCAGAATTGAGGCAATGAATCCTTTGATGGCAAGGCAGAGGATATTAGACCCTCTTCAGCTCTGGTGCAGTGCCAATAATAATCAGAGATGAATTCAAATCTTGGCTATGGTACTTAATTGCTTATGTGACCTCAGTGCTCTTAGGGCCCCAGTATCCACATGTGAAAGTGAGTAGGTTGGATGACATCAATTGTATAGTCCCCCCAAGCTCTAGATCTAGGATCTAAAGACATCTTTGGGTTTCAAGTGACTCATCTGCAAAGTTAAGAGGTTGAGCCAGAATCTATGGCCTCAGAGTTCCCTTCCACCTTCAGAGCTAGGAGCCTATTACCTGTCATTCCTTCATACTTACTTCCAGAAGCATTCTAGCTGACATTTGTTGAGATCTTACTTTACTATACACCTAACACTGGACCCTTTTGTTAAACCTATGCAATTATTGATAAATTATGGTCCTTAGGAATCCCAGGGGTTAAGTTCCCTCTATACTTGGCAGACCCCATTTTCTGCTTCCCTGAAGGCCTCACTAAGATTCAGGGTAGCTTCTGAAATTGATGAGGTTCTGGAAAAGAGACAAAGGGCTTGAAGCAGGTTGGTGTGATGAGAAGGTGAAAAAAAATGACTTCAGGAATTATCTAACATCGTGAATCATTAAAAAGAGGCTTTAACACTTATCTGAGTCTCTTCCTTAAAAGCAGGATGTTAAATCAATGAATAAGTGAAAAATGTTGCTAAGTGCAAAACTCCAATCAAGATTTTTAAATAAATTAACCGATTAAGACTTTTTAAATGCTGGAAGATGATTCCTCTTTCATTATGTGTAATTTCTTCTATCTTATATATTGTGGTTAGACCTATGATTTCATCAATGTAGAGATTCCTGGTGTGGGAACTCTCTCCACTAAAATTTATCTGTAACTTGCAGTCTTGGAGAATTGCCTGTGGATGCTGAGAGGTTCTACTGCTCACTCTACTATCCGCTCATCTGTGACTTTGGCTTGATTCCGTTTCCTCAGTTTCATTCACTCCCTCCCTCTTTCTGTCCCTCCTTCCCTCTCTCCCTCCCTCATTCACTCATTCATTCAAAAGAGATTTGGTAAGGACTTGGCTATATCCAAAGGCACTGGGGATAGAGTACAAAAGTGAAACCTCAAGGAGCTTACATTATGGGATATTAGAACCAGAGACCCTTGGCTCAAAAGGGACTCTCAGCTCACAGATAAGGTGCCAAGGCACAAAGAGGTTAAGAGACCTGGCCAAGGTTAGTCACATAGGTAGAAAGTGCTGTGAGCCAGGATTTCAATCCAAGCTTTCTGAATCCAGATCTAACACACTTTCCATTGTAACATGTTCCCTCCTCTACTGTGAAATGAGTATAGAAGTAGCATTTGGTACAGCATGGTGTTCTTGAAGCCGCTTTATGGGTACGCTTTTTAAAATCACAGGTACATTATTTTAATAAAATGTTTTTTGTAAGTTACAAAAGAAATTTTGACTTGATAGCTTCTAACAAACACTATTTTCATTTCATGATGACCCAAATCAAGTTTCTATGCCTTTATGGAATCACCATATTGACTATCTAGTCCAACTCATGCCTGAAAACAAATACCCACTTCTCCATACCCAATAAAGGGTAAATAAACCTCAGCTTGAAGACTTCTAATGAAGGGGAACCTACTACCTTCTGAGACAACCAAATCCACTTTTGTATAGCTCTAATTATTGGGCAGTTAGGTGGTAAAGTAAATAGAGTACCAAGTCTGGAGTCAGGAAGACTCATCTTCCTGAGTTCAAATCCAACCTCAGATACTTACTAGTTATGTGACCCTGGACAAGTCACTTAACCCTGTTTGCCTTAGTTTCCTCACCTGTCAAATGGAGAAGGAAATGACAAACCACTCTAGTATCTCTGCCAAGAAAACCCCAAATGGGGTCACAAGGAATTAGGCACAACTGAAAAATGACTGAACAATAATTATTAGGAAATTTTTTCTTAACATCAAGCCTTAATTTGCTTTCCTGAATTGCAGCTTGCACCTGGGTTCATGGTTCTTCCCTCTGGGACCAAATAGACCAAATCTAATTCTTTTTGCACAAGGCAGCCTTTCTAATACTTGAAGACAGCTATCTGGGTTCCCCTGAGTCTTCTATTCTTTAGCCTAAACATCAACCAGTTCCTTCAATTGCCCTCTAAATGGCAGAGACTCCCCAAATAAATGGTTTTTTTTCATTCACCCCTCTTGGTTGTCCACTGCTGGATGCTGTTATCTTAACATACCCTTCTTAATGTAGCATTGATCTCCATTAGTAATGTATCAAATGTTACCACAGTCATTCTTCCAAAAGGTATCACATAGACCTAACGATGTGAAATTCCAAGCATTCAGATGTCTTTCTTCATCCCATAAATAATCAGATATGAATTTCACCTATATAGTAGATGGTTAATGGTCTGTTTCAACAATGTCTTCAGCAAAACACTATCTAACCCAACAGCAAAAAGCTCATAAACTCTTCTAGAATCTTTTGCTAGAATATTAAGAACAATATGGTAAGATCATTAACACATAAATAAGGAGTTTAATTAGGTGGAATGATGATAACAATAGGGCTGTTCAGCTAGCCCTTTAATGTTGGCCAAGTGCTTAAAATCACATTCAGCTGAAATGACTACATATTTCTGCGGCTCACTTCTGTAAGGAATTGGTAGGCAGAGAGACTACAAGAGAGGCCTTTTGTAATGAAGTCAAAGAAGTGCTAATAACAATAATAATAATGATAGCTAGCACCCAAATAGCACCTTTAAAGTCTTCCAAATGTTGATCATCTCAATAACCCTGTGAGGTAGGCACTTCTGATCTCATTATCCTCATGAGGAAACTGAGGCCCAGAGAAATAAAGAGACTTGCTCAATGTGGGCACTGAATTATTAAGTGTCACAGGTAGGGTGCAAACTCAGGCCTCCTCTGATTCCATCACTCTTTCTATAGCACTACACCCTATATAACTTTCTAAGTACCACAGATACCAGGAGTTAGGATGAGGACATGTGGAGTACGTGCTACCTGCAAAACTCTATCATATCTTTCATCATTTGCACTAATTTGCTATTGGTCATGCTAGGAATTGATCCAACCATTCTAGAAAGCAATTTCAAATTATGAAAAAAAGTGAATGAGGTGATCATAAACTTTGGCCTAGAGATTTCACTGCTGGGAGTATCCCCTAAGGAAGTCAATGGCAAAAAGTCCTACGTATAATAAAATATTAATAGTGGTACTGTTTGTGGTAACAAATAACTAGAAATAAAGCATGTTTTCACTAATTGGAGAGTGAATAAATAAATTGTGATAAAATAAGATAGTGGAATATTATTGCGCCATAAGAAATAATGGATATGAGTAATTCAGAGAAACATAGGAAGAGTTATATGAACTGATGAAGAGTGAAGTAAGGAGAACCAGAACAATATACACACTGGCTACAACAATGTAAACAAAAAGAAAAGATAACATGAAATGTAACACTTTGTAATCATAATGACCAAGTTTGATCCCAGAGAAGAAATGAGGGAATATACTACCTTTTTTCCATTGGAGATGTGCAAGACTATCAATGTGAAATATTGAACATACACTATCAGATGTGATATATACATTTACTGGCTTTGCTTACATTTTTTGTTGTTGTTCTCTACAATGGAAGGATTACTGAGTGGGTGGGGGAGTGATATATTTCTCAGTGACTAATGTAAAACAAAAGGCATCAGTTGATAAAGGGAAAACCAGATATGTTTGGAAAGAATTCAAAGTTACTCTATTTCTAATAGCAAAAATGTCAAGACAATCTTTGTGTCCATTGGCTTGGGAATGGCTAAAACAAATGTGGTATATAATTTTTAAAAATATGAACATCTTCTGGGCACCTTTGTCTCTATTCCCATTGCAATCACTTGAGGACCAGTCCTCATTACCACCTGCCTAGACTATTGCACTAACCTTCTGAGAGGTAACATGAGTACCCTTCTAAGACTGTAGCATTGGCCTATTGCACAGAGATGTTATTTTTTTATAATGCCAAATGAGATGTTTGGAAGAGATGCAATTCATTATTTTCATCATCACAACAATAAAAGTCAGATTCTCAAAGAACAAAAGCCCCAAGCCCATCAATCCTCATTTTTCACTTGAGAGACCCAAGCATCCTAAGATTGGGTATGTACATTAAAATGGCAATGCTCAATTTGACAGGGATCTTTTGGCTTTTGCTCTCTCAGCCTCCAAACTAAGACACCTTGTTCCTTAGCAAGTTATTTCAGAAGCAAGATATTAGAATTTGTCTAAGTTCCTCAAAATTTTCTAAGATTAAAAAAAACCCTGCAGTGACAGAATAGAATATTACACATATTCCCTGACTAGTAGCTTCTTTGGCAAGAGTGCAAACCTCATCCTATGGCTAACTTCATAACAAATGAAATGGTCAGAGAACAGTGGTAGGACTTCTATTCATGATGTGAATTTGAATGAAAGGACCTGGATTCAAATCTTGTCTATGCCACTTTCTACCTGGGTGATCTTGGGCAAGTCTCTTAAATTTGTCTAAGATTCAGCTCTCTCAAATGTATGACATCTTATATTAAGAAGTATAATACAAAGTTTTCTGGATTTGGAAAACCCAAGTTTCTCTCATAGTCTCAGGTTCCTTCTCTGTAAAATGGGGATAATAATAGCACCAACCTCCTAAGGTTATTTTGAGGATAAAATGAGATTACATATATTATATATTACATACATACATACATATATATATATATATATCCCTTCGTAAATTTTAAAATGCTATATAAATGCTACCATTATTATCATGACTTTTACTACAACTACAACAACAACAATGACTACTACTACTATTACTACTACTACTACTACCACCACTACCCCTCTTCCTCCTCCTGCTGTTGTTGTTGTTGCTGCTTACCACCACCGCAGCTGCTCCTATTGCTGTGGCTGCTGCAGTTACTGTTGCTGCTGTATCTGCTATTGCTGCCCTCTACTATTGCTGCTGCTGCTACTACTCCTACTCCTACTACCATCACATTGAAATCTACTTACTGCTGCATAACCAAATGAAAGTTCCTTTAACTTCTCTGGGCCTCCGTTTCCTGAAAATATAAAATGAAAGGCTTGGACTAGAGTCTTGTTCTGTGACACCAAGATTCTGAGATTCTGCTGAGATGGCCTCTGTGTTCTTGAACTAGGGAACAAGAAGTAATGGTGGTGGTGGGGAGATAAGTTTGTTCAAGGCATTGCCAGTACCACCTCCATCTTCACTTCAACTAAACAAACATTTTCTAAGTGCTTATGGTAAGCAATATACTGTGCTAGGTACTGGGTTTGGGGGTGGTGGGGAACAAGGAATTTAGATAAGACATGTCCCTGTCGTGATGGCTTATAGTCTAGTAGAAGGACAATAACATGGAATTAGAACTTGAAAAAGCTTTCAAAGTCCAAACACTTCATTTTATATTTTATATCTACAGTAAACTGATACTCAGGGAGGCAAAGGGATTTGCCTACAGTTATGTACAAAATGAAGGGATAGGGTTAGGATTTGAACTCAGGTCCTCTAAATCAAAATACAGTATTTTTTTCACTGTACCACTTATCAAGACTGTGATAAGAGGAACAGAATCTCAGTGTTGGAAGGGACCTCAGAAGCCATGTAATCTAAACTTTACCGGAGAAACAGTCATCTGGGCTGTACTTTAAGACCTCTGGGGCAGCTATCTGGCTCAGTGGATAGAGTGCTGAGGCTGGGGTCAGGAAGACTCATCTTCCTGAGTTCAGACACTTGTGAACCTGGGCAAATCACTTAACACTGTTTGCCTCAGTTTTCTCATCTGTCAAATGAGCTGGAGAAGGAAGTGGCAAACTACTCTGATATCTTTGCCAAGAAAACCCTAAATGGGCCATAAAGAACTACTAACACAACTAAAAATGACTGAAAACAACAACAACCATGACAACGATGACAATGATGATTACTTAAGAACTCTCATGAAGGAAAACCCACTACTCCACAAAGTAGCTTCATTCCCCTCTCCATGTTGAAATAGCTAGTGATCAAGAATCTTTTAAATTCGATCAATTTGAAATTAACAAACAAGCAAAACTATGGTTTCAGTCCATTAAGGGAGGGTAGAATCAGTGCTATATTAGCCTTTATAACAGGATGGGATCTGAGTAGGAGAGGTCGAAAATATGTGTGAGAGAGGGAAAAACTGATAATCAAGGTGCTAGAGGAAGAATAGAAGAGAAGGAATGGAACCAAAGGCAAAGATGCTTATTTTTCTGACAAAGGAAGGAAAGAGCAAATATTCTTTCTTCTACTCCTATGTTTTTGGTTCAAATCTGCCATTCCTGCTTCCAGGTAATCCAGAATTTTAGCGAAATCCTTCATTATTTGCTCTGATTTTTCTATTCTTTTTATTCCTGAAATCTTTCAAGGCTCTAATTTCTCTCATTTATTCTTTTAAATCTTTTGTTGGTATCCAGAGAGCTTTGAACTGTTCCATGATCATTTCTGGGATTTCCTTCCTTTTATTGTATTTCTCTTCACCTGAGGTTTCTTTAGTTTTCTTTTTGCTCCACAGTATTTATTCATTTTATTGGGACCTCTTTTTGTTTACTGAGTAACAGCCATACAAGGAGTGTCACCAAAGGTAATGTGCTTAACCTTCCAGTGTTCCAGATAGCTGAGCTGAGATTAGAGCCTAGGTCTCTAGACTTGCAGTTTCTATGACACCATATTTTATGTTCTTTAACATAAAAATCTTAAATCCTTTTAGTCCTTTAATTTTTTACTTAGAAACACAAAAGCTCTGCATTTCAAAATCTCAAGATGTATTTATTAAACATGTGTGTGCTTCTGAGTATGTATGTTGGATATATACATGTATTTATATCTCCATGTATATATAATCATATGTATATATATATGTTTGCATATATAACTTTTTTTTTGACTGTGCCTGTGATTTAATTTGTTTTGGGAAATCCTAGGGAGGAAGCTGACTCTACTAATGCAGTTTGGCACATTGTCTACCACTTATAATTTTAGAGAGTTGCTTGGAGCAGTGAAAAGTTAGGTGACTTGCCTAGGCTCACACAGCTGTTGTGTGTCAGAGGTAGGACTTTAATCCAGATCCTATTATGAGCTCTCTAATCAACAGGTCACGCTGCTTGTCAAGCAGTCCAAATCCTTATGAAATCTGAGCATGCTAATAGACAGCACTAGCTGCTACCATGGACAGAAGCTTCTCCTTCACATTCCAGCTGCTTCCCTGAACCTGTTCACCCAGCCGATTACTGGTACCGAAGGAAAGTTACTTTTTCACTACTATATGGATCACTTCTCTGTATTTTTACACATTGTCTTCTCTTTTCCAGGAGAAAATGTGGATCAAGGGCAGGGAAAGAGAGAGGCTGTGAGGAAGTTCTCCACAAAGAAGAGTTAAGTGATTTGACATGGTTGCACAACTAAAATGTGTCAGAGGCAGGACCTGAAACCTTCCTTATACCAGATATTATGTTATACTGGAAAGAGTACTGGGTTTGGGGTCAGAAAACCAGTGTTCAAATCCTAGCTCTTCCACTTCTTACCTGTGTGAACCTGGGTGAGTCTTTTTACTTTTGGGCCTGTTTCTGCATCTTCAAAATGAAAAATTCAGATTTAAGGAACTCTAAGGTCATTCTAGCTCTAAATCTATGCCACATTGTAGCTATTACATCCATGTTCCTTCCTTCCTCCTTTCTTCCTTCCTTCCTTTCTTTCTTTCTTTCTTTCTTTCTTTCTTTCTTTCTTTCTTTCTTTCTTTCTTTCTTTCTTTCTTCCTTCCTTCCTTCCTTCCTTCCTTCCTTCTTTCCTTCCTTCCTTTCTCTTTCTTTCTTTCTTTCTTTCTTTGTTTCTTTCTTTCTTTCCTTCTTTCTTTTTTCTTTCTTTCTTTCCTTCTTTCTTTTTTCTTTCTTTCTTTCTTTCTTTCTTTCTTTTTTTCTTTCTTTCTTCCTTCTTTCCTCTCTTTCTTTCTTTCTCTTTCTTTCTTTTTTCTTTCTCTCTTCCTTCTTCCTTCCTTCATTTGTTCGTTCATTGCTTCCTTCCTCCCTTCCTTTCTCTTTCTTTCTTTCTCTCTCTTTCTCTCTTTCCTTCTTTCTTTTCTGTCCTCCCCCTCCCCTTTCTCTCCTCCCTCTCTGTTTCTCTGTCTCTCTCTCTTTCCACACATAAACACCAACACACATATTTACATAGGTAGTAGTGTGCATGTATACATACACCCAATCCTTTATTATTTTATATTTTTGATACAGTTAGTAAAATATTTGATTGCATTTGATGTGCCCCTGTTAATGCTCTAGTTGATAACTAATGACTTATAGAGATCTTTAATTTTATATAGATATTTTATATAGATATGATGAAAAACTCTTTTCTTACTATTCCATGGGTCATCACTGATCTTAGATGCCCACTTCTCCAAATAACTCTTTTTGTTAGAGCTTAATGGATAATATAGTCCATTTCAACATTAACTGTTGGTTTTCCTAGAATAAATTTACATCAATGAACACTACAGTTTTGGATTCCTCACTATAAAATGGGGATCATAATAGCTCCGACCTCTAGAGTAGTTGCAAGAATAAAATGAGTTAACATATTTAAAGTGCTTTGCCAACCTTAAAGCACTATGTACATTCTAGCTGTTATCACTGCTGCCACCACCACCACAACCACCACCATGATCATGAAAATCTCTATCAGAGGGGAGTACATTGGAAAAGGGATGAGGAGAAAGCCCTTTTGGCTTCATGGTTAAAGTCTTGGTAGCCAAATATCTAAACCTGTCAAATGCATCTACAAAACAAGGAAGTTTGACTAGATGATACAAATCTCATCCGTCTTCAATGTCCTTGTTTCTATTTGTTTTTAGTCTCTGTATATTTTACTGGCTCTGTGCCACAGTCCTTTGCAAAATGTTAGTGGCCATCCTTGACAGCTTTCACTAGCCCCCTGGCATATGCTTCTCACTGGTGGTGAATGTCATGGAAATTCTTTTATTGAATAAGTAAATATATTTCCTGCAGATCAGGAATTCACCCACATGATCAGGGTAGAAAAGGTTAATGATGCAAAAACTGAAATTTAGCAGTAAGAGGCTCTTGAGAGCAATGCCCTGTCACAGAAAAGACAATTTCAGAACTAAGCTAGTAGTTATGTAAACATGGACAGAAACTTGTTATAATTTGACCTTTATCAAAAATTGACTGTGATATTTTGGATTTTGCAGACAATGTTTCCTGATCCCTATAGCTATTCATGCTCTCTCTCTCTCTCTCTCTCTCCTCAAATTATATTGGTTTTATTTGTTTGTTTCAATTTTTATTCCTACCATTGTTCTATAAGAAATGATGAGCAGGCAGCTTTCAGAAAAAGCTGGAAAGACTTACATAAACTGATGCTGAACAAAGTGAGCAGAACCAGGAGAACATCGTATACAGTAACAGCAATATTGTGTGATGATCAACTGTGATAGACTTGGCTCTTCTCAGCAATACAATGATCCAAGACAATTCCAAAAGACTTATGGTGGAGAATGCTAACCACATCTAGAGAAAGAATTATGGAATCTGAATGCAGAGCAAAGCATATTATTTTTTACTTTTTTCTTTCTTGTGGTTTTCCCCTTTTGTTCTGATTCTTCTTTCACAACATGACTAGTATGGAAATATGTTTAACATTATTGTACATATATAAGCTATATCAGATTGCTTGCTGTCTTGAGGAGTAGGGAAGGGGGGGTAGAAAAATTTGGAACTCCAAGTCTTACAAAAACTAATGTTGAAAACTCACTTTACATGTAATTGGAAAAAGAATAAGAAAATAAGAATAAGAAAAAAGAATAAGAAAAAATTTCATTTCCATGAAAGAATGATCCAAGACACTAATTATAAGAGAAATTAAAATCTGAACAAATCTGGTAGTTTCACCCCGCGTTGTTTAGATTTTCAAAAATGACACAAAGCTAAAATGGTAAATGTTGATGGGGCTGTGGGAAGACAGGCAGACTAGCACATAGTTTGTAGAGCTGTGAATTGGTCCAATAGTATTAGAAAAAATTGGAATTACCATATACCAAGAAAAGGTAGATGCCCTTTGACTCTATAATACCACTACTGGGTGTATATCCCAAAGAGGTCAAGGACATATGGAATGGTCTCATTGTTACAAAAAATATTTATAGCAGCACTTCCAGGAGTAGGGTAGAGAAGAACAGAAGTAAAACAGGTGCTCATGGATTGGGGAAGGACTGAACAAAGTGTGATCTATGACTGTCAAGAAGTTATTATTATGCTGTAATGATGAATATGAAGGACTCAGGACAACTAGGGAGGATTCTTGTGAACTGATACAAACTGAAATAATCAGAACCAGGAGAACCATTTAAGCAATGGCTACAACAATGTAAAGCATAACAGCTTTGAAACATGTCAGAACTCTGATCAATGCAGAACAATGATCAATGACCAAAGCGGACCTGTAAAGCAGGCATCCTGCCTCTCAGCAAAGAGGTCATGGGATTATATATTTAGAACTGGAACGGACATTACAGATTGCCTAGCCCAACCCCCTCATTTTACCAATGGTGGATTACAGGTTAAGAGGGAAGCTTACATTGTCAGATGTGGTCAATGTACTGATTTGTTATTCTTAACTGTACTCTTTGTTATAAAGGGTGTTCTGTGGTGATGGTGGTGGTAAAATGGAAGTGGCGGGGGAAGTCCTTGAGGCGTAACACTAATTAATGTTTAAAAAGTATCAATAAAAAATTTTAAGATATCTTCTTTTTTCTTCCCTGTAGTTGTATCCCCAGTAGAATGTAAGTTCCTTGAGGTCAGGGATGGTTTTGATTTTCATTTTTGTAATCCATATAACAACCAGCACACTACCTTGCCCATATGAGGTATTTAATAAAATCAAAGAATTGAAGAATTATAGAATTTTAGAGTTGGAAGAAACATCAGTAGTCAGGGAACCCAATCCACACATGAAAGGAAGCCTCGCTCTATGAAACATACATGACAAGTGGTCATCCACCTTACGTTTGAAGACTTCCAAGAAGATGGACCCCACCAACCATTTTGACAGCTCATTCCACTTTTGGACAGGAATTTTTTCCTGAGAGGAAGTCTAAATTCACTTCTTTTCATCTCCCACTCTTAGCTCTTGGTTTTGTCTTCTGCAGCCAAACAATATAAACCTAACCCCTCTCTCACATTATAACTTTTAAATACCTGTTCAGATATCATGTTCTTCATGAGGCTTCTCTTCTCCAGGTTGAAGGTGTCTATTTCCTTCAACTTATTCTCATGTGACATGATCTTAAGGCCTTTTCACCTGCTTTGGATTCTCTTCAGCTTATCAGTATTCTTTTCAAACCATAGAACCCAGAAACTCTAAAGCACAGAACTCCAGAAAAAAATGGAGGATGGCTTGCTGAATTGAATGAAAGAGTAGCATGAAACTGACTTCACCTCCTATGTTTTAATCACACAACTGAGATAGTCCCTGTGGCTTGAGAAAGCAACAGAATGAATTTTACTAGGAAGGAGTGGGTGAGAAGTACTGAAGTAAACTAGTTAGGCAGTTGGACCAGCTTCCAAATTCAACAAAATCATCCCTGGCCTCCCTTTAGATCACTGCTTTGTGGCTTACAACTAAAAAGGAAAACAAGAGGGCCAGGAATAAAGCCCAATTTACATGCAGTCAAATCCTTCATGACCAGGCAGTGTCTTGACTGGGGAAGAGCCCTTCCCCCCCATCTCCTTATTTGCAAAGTGAGCAGAAAACAACTTAGACTTAAAGAAGCCTTGTCAACTATGTGATTTACACCCTGAACTCCAGAGCTAATGAACGAGATGCTTATAAAAGACACCTCACCCGAGCAGAGCCTGGAATGAGCAGAAGGTCCCACACTTCTTCCTGGAAGCAAGCAGGCTTGGAATCCAGGGGGAACACATTTAAATGCTGAGACCCATCTGCCAAGAACACTCTGCCCCAGTCTGCTGAACAGAGACCCAGAGACTCATGCTTGATAGTAGCTACATTCAGGGGCCCAGTTATCTCTAGCTCTACTGAACCACAACTGATACGTTCCCTTGCCACCCCATCTCTTGACAGCTAGACCCAATGGCATGTGTTCCCTGTGGCTCCCACCTCTCTCCAATTGAGCTTATTGTGTTCTGCACCAGTGGGGGCTTGCAGTTCACAGGAAGAGAAAAGGGATATGTTAAAATCTGGAGCTTGTCTAGTCTGTAATCAGTGGGTTCAAGGCTTGGCTTGCGTAGAAAGTTGGAATTTTCATGCTTTATGTTTAAAGGGTTGCACCACCCTTCTAGGGAGACACTGAACACTGAAAAGGTCATTGGAACATGGGAATAAGTCCCTTGTGATCTGGACCATTCATATGCTCTAATTTCAAATGGAGCACGGAATTTCTTCAGTTTCATTACATATATGTAAAGTGCTAGGCTTGGAGGACTTTCAGGGAATCCTAATTATTCCGAAACCAGAGTCAAGTGCACGTGCATAATATTTTCCAGGTGTGTTCATCTCATTCTTTCTTCTTTACCCTCAGCTGAGCTGCCTCTATTAACAAACCTATTATCTCCAAACTAAAGCAGGCTGGGTCAGAATGCAGAGTGGACAATATCTGAGCCAGAATTGGAGGGAAAAGGTCAATATTATCCTGGATTAATAGCTTTCTTGAAAGAGTTTCATAAGGGATGCTAATTTCTTTTTCAAAAATATTTTTTTCAACGAACAAAAATTCTGTTTTCTCTCTATTTCTTCCTTTCCCATCCATAAAAAAAACAAATCCTCGTAACAAACATTCATAGCAAAGCAAAACAAATTCCTGCATTGGTCATATCCAAAAATTATATAACTGATTCTATGTCTTGAGTTTATCATCTCTCTGCCAGAAGATGTTAAGGGTGCTGGCTTTAATTCTGAACTCAGAAGCAGATATTTCAACTTCCAAAACTTTAAGCTTTAAACTGCCTTTTAAAGCTTTAAACTTTTGACTTTGCACCCCCAGTGCTTAGCACTGTGTCTTCCATGTAGAAAACATTTAAATTTTTTGGTTGATTAAACTGCAAAACAAAGAGCTCTCCAATGGTGATGGAGCCCTCTCTAACTGTGGTCCTACTCCCAAAATACAGAGACTCCCTGGGTTATATGTGAACTTTTCACACTCAGAAAAAGAATATGCACATAGGAGGGTAAGCAAGTCCACCTGCCAGGCCACCAAATGGGAGCCTTGGAATGTGGCTGCCTGGGGGAGTAGCTCTAATGAGCCATATGTCCTTCCTTTAATTCCTCTTGATTCTCTGTTTCCTTGTCCTCCCTATCAAGTATATGTGGATAAACACCTCTCTTAAAAGAAACCTATAAAGCATGCTAGTTCTCCCTCAAGTGAAAGAATAGTCAATTCACTCCAATCCAGCATAAATTCCTATTTATCTCTCGAAGTAGCTATACCCCATAGGTAAGTAGAAAAAGAAAAAAGAATCCTTGAATATAGGAAGAGTTAATTGGTGGACAAGGAATTACCATAATTTTACATTGCTCTATGAAATCCTCCCTGTAATTAAAGCAAACACATACCTCAAAACAAGATTACTCTATTTCCGAGGAGCATGATATAGTGAGGAAGATAGTGGAGTTGACAGATGATGACAGTGAATTGTAGACAGATGAAATAATTTGCCCAAAGCCATACACATGATAGGTGGAAAATCAGGATTTGAACCCAAGTCTCTGGACTCCAAATTAACCCTCTTTTCACTCTATGTATAGCCTTGCTGAATCTCAAACCAAATCTCTTATCTTTATTTATTGCATCACACAACAGCTGCTTCTGCAGATAATGGAATTTAAGTGCCTATGTTAAGTGTCTGGCACAGAGTAAACACTATTAAATGCTTACTGAATAAATGAATGAATGGGTAGCTCCGCAGAGGCCCAAGCAGGCCTCTCCTTTCTTTGGTAGCCCTAATAATTTTTTGCTGTCTTTTGTAACCTTTTGTCATGAACTCCCTGTGTGACATTGGGCAAGTCACTTATTCTGTCCAGTGTAAGTTATAGCCCATTTGAAATAAGCAATCACCAATCTCTCTCTCGCTCTCTCTCTCTCTCTCTCTCTCCTCCTACTCCTCCTGCTCTCCTTCTCCTCTCTCTCACTCTCTCATCTCTCTCCTCTGTCTCTGTCTCTCTGCGTCTATCTGTCTGTCTGTATGTCTCTCTCTCTCTCTCTCTCACACACACACACAAAATGTAATACTACAGACAAAAGAATGCAGGCTTGCTGGAGTTTCTGGTGGGAGCAATATTCAAAACCTATTAGTCTAATCCTCACTGCTAATGAATACCAGGGCTGGGGGTATATAACCGTGCTTCTAGAATCACTTCAAATGATTGCTAGGGTCTATGCAACCAGTCAGGAGTCAAGGGAGCAATGAACCAGAGTCTCCCAGTGCTTTAATGATTCCCTGGGAGTAAATTAGATACTTTAGCAGGTTGTGTTAACTCTTTCACATCATTAGCCTACCATTTTGTAAATTGGTACTTCAGGGCATTAAGTGGGATTCTGGTGGGTTTGGAGAGTCAGCATTTTCTAATTTTCTCCCTCCTTCTAGCCCTGCCTTTTCCTCCCTAGAATATTTCATCCACTTTTGCTGTGAACCAAGGTCATTAAAGTTCCATAGATTTTGAATAAGAAGAGACCTTAGAGGTTATCTAATCCAAGACCTGGGCAGCTAGGTGATACAGCGGATAGAGTGGTAGGCTTGTAGTCAGGAAGACCTGTGTTCAAATCCAGTTTCAGAAACTTCCTAGCTATGTGACCTTGGGCCAGTTATTTAACATCGGTTTGCCTATGCCTATGACGGATGATCCACTGGAGAAGGAAATGACAAATCACTTCAGTATCTTTGCCAAGAAAACCCCATGGACAGAGATTCACAAGACCACAAAGAGTTGGACATGACTGAACAAGACCAAGACCTTGAGTTTTGGGATGAGAACACTGAGGGTCAGAAATGTTAAGCAACTTGCCCACCATCACCAGTTGGCATAACTATCTTATTTTGATCTACTGTAAACCTTCTTCAACCTGTTGATGATGTCTCTGGGATCTCCACTCTGGGTATTCATAGGCAGGGGTTCTTAACTTGTGGTCCCTAACCTTGTCAGAAATATTTTGAGAGCTATATTTGAATAGAATCGGTTTCTTTCAAAATACCATAGATTTTATTTTATGCATCTATAGACATTATTCTGACAATGATCCACTAGACTGCCAAAGGGCTCTAGGACAACAAAAAAGGCTAAGAACCTCTCTGCTAGAGGTAGATATATTTTGTTTTGATACCTTTCCCACAGGCAACATATGGAGAGAAGGAAGGCTCATAGGATCATCAATTTAGGATTGAAAAGCTCTTATAACCCAAGTCCCTTATTTTATGGGTACGGAAACTGATACCCAGAGAGTTGCAGTGATTTGCCCAAGGTTACACTGGTAGAAAGTAATAGAGATGGAATCTAACCCCCAGGTCCTCTGATTACAAATCTAGTATTCTTTCATGTTACCTCCAGAAACTCTAGAACCAATTTTTTTTTGCCTTTTTTGAGTCCTTGGACCCCTATAGTAATCTGGTGAAGCTTATGGACTCCTCAGAACAATGTTTTTAAATTCATACAATAAAATATAGGATTCTAAAGTAAATCAATGGCATTGAAATAAAGATGCATTTTTTCCCATCTATGTTCACAGAACCCATGAAATCTATCTTCAGATCTCATGGTGGAGTCTGCGAACCCAAGATTAAAATACCTGCTCTAGAGATACCCTTGAAACTCCCTGTCAAGACAGAGGTCTCTAAGTAGGAGTCAAATGGGCAGTTGTTAGTGAGACTAAAGAGATTCTTCTTTTTGGTGGAGATTTGACTATGTGTCCTCTGAGGTACCTCCCAAATCTTCTTTGAAAAATTCTGTGATTTGCCACTCATTCTTTGCTGTTTTTCTCCTATTGGGTGGCCAGCATCATAAGGGCATGACCAGGGATTTTTGTCTTCCATAAGAAAAAAAACCAGAACTTTCCTGTTCTCCCCTTCACTTTAATGCCTGCTATCCTCAATTCATTATTCCACATAATTGTTTTGGTGGGGCTACCAAGAAAATATCCAGGGGAGTTCACTCATTCACTCAACAAGCATTTATTAAGTGTTCGCTATGTGCCAGGCACTACCTACAGGCCCAGGTAGTATATCCCAGCAGTACTAGACCAAGAGTCAGAAAACCTGGGTTAAGGTTTCATCTTGGTTGCCAATTCACTGTTTGACCTTAGTGTATCAGTAAGGCAATAATAACAATGTAGATGATAATTGCCAAAATGCCTATGTAGTTCTGTGTCGCAAAGTATATGAGACTCTCCACATAGAAGGTAGAAGTAAACCATTTATTCAGACACCAGAGAACCATATCCCAGAAGCCATTTATCCAGTCAGTCCACTTCATCATAACAGCAAGGAACCCAAAACATTCAATACACAATATAACAACTTGGAGCCTCGCCATCCCAAAACCTCTCCAACTCCCTGCTGGGGTCTCCCCACAGACAAACTCACAGTGCAGCTAAGTCAGCCTGTTCAGTTCTAACAATCACAAAGGTGGCCATTAGCAGCCATAACATCTCTCTCTCTCTCTCTCTCTCTCTCTCTCTCTCTCTCTCTCTGTCTCAGTATTTCCTGTGACATAACTTCCTTTTCCTGTCAGGAAGCTCCT
Organism: Trichosurus vulpecula; assembly: GCF_011100635.1. Taxonomy (NCBI): domain Eukaryota; kingdom Metazoa; phylum Chordata; class Mammalia; order Diprotodontia; family Phalangeridae; genus Trichosurus; species Trichosurus vulpecula. The sequence goes on along the minus strand of NC_050577.1, from coordinate 215,261,183 downwards.
CTCACCACATGTGGGTTAGGCTTCCTGTGATGTAAGCAGGTCACATGGCCTATTAATGGGTGGGAAAGATCTTCAAATCTAATTACTAGTACACTTAGGAAAGTCATTTTCTTTCTCTGGGGTTTCTCATTTGTAAAATGAGGGACTTGGGTTGGGTTCAATCAATGGGAGGTGCTGGGAGATTTACAAAGATTAGATAAGACAAGGTCTCTACCCTCATCTAGTACACAGTCTAGTGGGAATTGTGGCTACAATACACATGATAAATGTCTTTGAGAGGCAGATGCCCCAAAGTACCATATTCTGGAAGGTCCCTTCCAACTCTAACACTGAATGGAGTCTATAATCCTAGGTTCTGGTCACAACTCTGTCACTTGTTGTGTGATCTTGGGTCAGTTACTTCATCTGCCTAGCCCTCTATTTCCTGATTTTGAAAAGGCTGGGGTTGCTACCAAGAGCAATAAGACAAGAAGAAGAAATTTAAGGCAGGTGGATGGGCAAAGAGGAGACAAAACTATTCCTATTTGCCAACGACATGAAAAAATCCTAGTGAATTCACGAAGAAACTAGCTGAAAATAATGAACAGCTTTGGTAAAGGATCAGGGAACAATACACCAACAAAAATGAAAAGCATTTTTATATAATGATAACAAAACCTAGGAATGAATGACAGAAAGAGAAGTCTCACACAAAACAGCTACAAAACAGCAGTCACTCTGCCGAAGAACATCTAATACTTTGTATGGCCACAATTACAAAATATCCCCTAAAGAAATAATGAATGATGTAAATAACTGGGGGAAATATTCAGGTGTTTATGGCTGAGCCACATAAATTTAACAAACATGACAGTACTGTTTAACTTTATTTACAGTTTTAGTTTATATCAGTGAAGCAACTGATGTGATATTTTACAGAACTAGACAAAATTATGACACTTAACCTTTTTGTTCCCCAGGAAATGCTTTAGACCTGAAGTTGCAGAGCATGGGCTAATCTGCCTTTATTAAGGAAGATCTCTTTACGAATAAGATCACAAGTGTAGACCAAAAAAAATTCTCCACCCCCTCTTTTCTATTCATCCCTCTTACCATCACAATTAAGGTCCTTATTCTCTTTCACTTGGACTACCCCAACAGCCTCTAAACTTGTCTCTCTGCAGTCCTTCTTCCACCCCACATCCATCCTCTAAACAGTCACCAATGGTCATCCTAATGCAGAGATTTTACCATTGTCAAAACCTTCAATGACTCTCCATTCCATCTAGGACAAAGACTCTTAAACTGAGGCCCATGAACTTTTAAAAAAAATCTTTGATAAGTGTATTTTGATATAATTGATATCCTTCATAATTCTATGTATTTTAGTTTATGCATTTAAAAACATTAGTCTGACAAGGGGTCCATATATTTTGCTAGATGGTCAAAGAGGTCCACAACACAAAAGATTAACACCCCCTGTTCTAGGACAAAGTAGAAACTCCTTATCTTTAGCCTGAAATTTAGGATTCTTCATAATTAATGCCTGCTTTATAGTAGGTGCCTAATAAATGTTTGCTGATTTATTCATTTGGCTCCATCCTACCTTTCTGATTTTATTTCTGCATTTTCCAATATTGCATTCAAACTACTCTCTTAGGGATTCTCTGGTCTCACTTTTTCTTCTCCCATTTCCCTGAAAGTCCTCCCCCAGGCTCTGAACTCACTCCCTCTACACAACCCCAACTACTAAAAATCATTCTCTTCTTTCAAGTTGCAGTTCACCTGTCTCCTTGTTCATCATTTCCTCCAGTTGAAAGTCATTAATTCTGCATCATATTTCATAGAACACTTCCTCTAAGTCCTTTGGTCACTTTCCACATTTTGCCATATTTACTGATGTATGATCTGTTGTTGTTGAGTCATTTCTGTCTTGTTTGACTTTGAGACCCCCATTTAGGGTTTTCTTGGCAAAGATACTGGAATATTTTGCCATTTCTTTCTCCAGCTCACATATATAAGGAAACCAAGGAAAGCAGCCATTTGCTCAGTATCTGAGGCTGAATCAGGTCTTCTTGACTCCAGTCCTGGCGCTCTATCCAGAGCACCAATCTGGCCCAATGTATCTTTTACCTTCTATAAGATTGTATGCTGATTGAGGGCACAGGGACTGTCTTTACTACAAAACATTTGCTCCATTTTATTATTTTGATGCTTCCACAAAATTAATTTTTGAATATTGTCCACATTCAGCAAAACATCCTAGTTTATATTAATTAGTTTGTTCACTAATCAAAGACTGCCACCTCTCCAGCTACAGTCTGTCTCTAAGACTGCCTCAGAGAAGTCCAAAGCTTCCTTCCACCCGGCCAAGTAAGACAAAAAATCAGGAGGCTGATGGGACATGAATCCCTGGCTGAAGCTCACCTTCAGCAAATGCCAACTCCTGCTTGGGGCTTATACATCCCCAAACCTCAGGGAGTCATGAATCAGTTGCCAGCAGCCAATGGGCTTATGGGCATTCATAACCAGACCAGGTGCTGATCCATCAAAGCTAATTAGCAGCCTGTGGGCCTGTAGCTGGTTGGAAGAGGAGAGGTTTTAACTATTTCCTTGATAGACTCTGCACCTAAAAGCATCTGTCTGCAAAAGGTGATGCTAAGGGAAGACACAAAACTTATCTTCTTTCTCTCCTGTCCTCTCTCTCTTCCCTCTGTCTATCTATTTCTCTCTGTCTCTCTATCTCTGTCTCTATCTCTGTCTTTTTCTCTCTGTTTTGTTCTCTCTGTCTGTCTCTATGTTTGTGTTTCTGTCAGTTTGTCTGTCTCTGTCTCTCTGTCTCTGTTGCTCTCTCTCTAACACACACACACATACACATACACACACACACACGCACACACTCAAACCATTGGAGTTCACAAAGAATACAGATTAAAAGGCAAATGCAGGTTTGCTTTATTAGGAAAAGAGCAAAAATCCAAGAGAAAGGAAGGATAACTTTGGTGCCTTAGCAGACCTGAAAAGACTAAGTATGGAGTAAGAGGATTTAATTCCTCCAGGGCAGAGACTAGTGTGTCTTGTCAGAATCTGCAAACCCCTATTATTCTCGGTACAATGCCAGGCACACAGCAGGCACACAATACATGTTTGCTTTTCATGATAATAGTGCTTAGTGTATTAATATGAGATGGAGCCACCATGGAAAGAATATAATACAGAATCATGAAGGAGCAAGATAAAATAGCTGCTAGAAATCCTAAATGAATTCATAGCATCGGGGGCCTGGGAGAGCAGCTTGGGAAGTGTAAGCTACAAAGTGACTCTTCCAGAAAAGAAACTTTTGACAGTTTGGGGAAACAGAGAGCTTAACTCAAAAGCAAAGGGAAGAGCGCTAGAATAGAGAGGTATTGTTGTAGAGGATAAAGAGCGCAGAATAGGGCATTGGAAGACCATTTTCATGCTGTGTCTCTGATACAGATTATCAGTGTGACCTGGGCCTCAGTTTCCTCATCTGTTAAATGAGGGGATCAAACTAGGTCAGAGCACCTTAACCTCTTTGGTACCCATGACTCCTTTGGCAGTCCTTTTGGTGAAGCCTACAGATGCTTTCTCAGAATCACATTTTTAAATGCATAAAATAAAATGCAAAGGATTACAAAGGAAAACCAATTCAGTTGAAACACAATTGTAGAAAACATTAAAAAACCCCAACAAGTTCTTGGATCCCAGGAGCTCCCTTCTAGCTCCAGAGCTATGATTCTATGATTGCTTCAGGAATCATGAACTAGTCTAGAGGTTACTGGGATAATTGTAAAATTAAGTGGTATTTATGGAGCACTTTTTAAAATTGCAAAGTGCTTTCCACAAATTATGTTCTTTGAATCTCACAACAGCCCTAAGGGGTAGGTACCATGGATATTACTATTCCCACTTTACAAGTGAAGAAACTGAAGCTCAGGTGAGATAACATGCAAAGAAAGCAGAATTTAGAGGCAGGGCAGCTAGGTTTGAATCCTCTCATCTTTGCCTCTGCTCTCACATGGGGAGACTCATTGAGCCTCTTTCTCAGTCTGTTTCCTCATCTATAGGAGGAGACAAGATGATGAGACCAAAGAACCGATTTTAAGACTTCCCCAAGGCCATAGAATTAGTGAGTGTCAGAGGTAATTTTGGGATTCAGGCTTTTCTGACTCCTCTTGAGATTTAAAACCAACAAATACAGTCATTCAGTCAAAAAGTATTTATGATTATTTACTATGTGTTAGGAAATCTACTAAGGGCTGACAGTAATGATTGACCAGGTGGTGCAATGGTTAGAACATCAGTTAGACTCATCTTCCTGAGTTCAGATCTGGTCTCAGACAATTACTAGTGTGGCAAGTTACTTCACCCTGTTTGTCTCTGTCTCCTCATCTGTAAAATGAGCTGGAGAAAGAAATGGCAAACCACTCCAGTATCTTTGACAAGAAAACCCCAAATGGGGTCAGGAAGAGTCAGACAGAATTGACTCAACAACAATATTGTAGGTAAAGTTTTCTAAAGCACTTTACACGTGCAATTTCATTTGAAAGGATCAGATAATCATAGCTTTATTTATTTTGATCTTAAAATTATCAGGCATTTATTTTCTGCTGCTTCCACCCCTCCCAGGAATTAAAAACAGAGGTCTTGTAACAAATATGCATAATTAAGCAAAACAAATTACCACATTGGCCATGACAGAGCCAGAAGGGCCCTCAGAGGCCATTGAGTTCAAATCCCTCATTCTGAAGAAGCAAAAAATGAGGTCCAACTATAAGTATCAGAGACAGGAGGATTCAAATGTGGATACTCTGCCAACAGATCCAGCACAATATTTATTTCAACTTGTTGCCTCAGTTTCCCCCCTGAAACCCTGTGAGGTAGGGTGCGACAAGCATTATTATCTGTACTTTATACTTGAAGACAGTTAAGTGGCTTGCCCAGGGTCACAGTGCTAGTGAGTGTTAGAGGTGGGATTTCAACCCAAGCCTTCCTGATTGCACATCTAGGCCTCTTAATTAACAAGACATTGTGTAACCTAACAGACATTATCAAGGAATATCTCCCAGCTTGTTAGAAATCATGGTGAATAAGCCATCTGAAAAGTACCTTTAACAGGAACAATCAAAGCTAGGAATAAAATAGTTGGTGTGCTTTGTGTTACTGAGCATGGAGTAGTGAGGCTTAAGCCATGCCAGCAGAGGCTGCCAAGATGTGCCAACCAAGAGGTGTTCCTCTCTCGAGGAGGTCAGAGCAGAAGTGGCAAAGAGTGATAAGGTGGGATTCTGGCAGAAGGATCACACTTTTGAGCATGGAGGTGACATTGTGTGGAGGTATCGGCAAGGGCTCTCTCAACATATGGAACAGTGAGGAGGGGCCCTAGGATTTCAATGATGTCCCTATCATTACCATCTGGAGGTAAGAAAGCCAGCCCTGGCAGCTCTGATGATGTCTTACTGATAAATTTTGCATCAGAGATAAGATTGCTTGGACAGCTTGCTACTGAACTGCCTGCTTGGGGTGGGGGGAGGTTGGGTTGAAATGCAGCCTCATGCTACCGTGAGCAACTGTCCTCATTAACTGTTTAATCTCCATGGCAGAAAGTAAAGGTAATTTGAAGACAGCATTGGAAGGCCCAAGTAGACCTGACTTGTGAGTCAGTCAACAAGCATTTATTGGCATCACACTGACCACCCCTGACATTACCCTTGGGGGATGCGCACTTGGCTGAACTACCTGAAGGCACCAATGGAGCTTATTGCATAGTATAGATCTCATAATCCCTGTACACATGTGTTAGCATCTCCCTGTTCTCCGTGTTTCAGAATCCTATTCTTTTTTCGAGACTCAGCTCAGAGGCCACCTTTTTCATAAAACCTCCGACAATTTTCTCAGATTAAAGTGTTGTCTCCTTCAAATTTCATAGGAACATAGATTTAGAACCAGAAGGGAGCTTAGATGCCATTGAGTCCAACCTCCTTATTTTACTGATAAGGAAACTGAGGCACAGAGAGGCTAAGTGATTTTCTTGGGCTATCTCCCTGCCCCTTTTGCAGCCTACCTTGTGTCATACTTCATAGGCTTATACATATAGTGACTGCACCTGAAATTGTATTTAACTTCATTATGAACCACAGCAGAAAGTCAACTGATTACGATAAAGCATAGCTCATTTCATATCCTAGGACTTCCTAGGCTAGACTGGAGCTGTGATTTCATTGGGAACTCCCAGATGAGGAAAGCACTTCTACCAAATGCAGGTCAGCACCTTCTCTGAAATTTATAATCTTAGAGTTTCCTGGGGGACAATGAGAGGTTAAGTGACTTGCCTAGAGTTACAGAGCCCATGTTTATCAGAGGCAGCACTTGAACTCAGGTCTACCTGGTCTAAGGGTAGCTCTCTATTCATGTGGCGCCTCATGATCATGGGATAACCAATTAATCTATCAACAAACTAAGCATTTTACATATATATGGGGCTGGAAGGAATTGTAAAAGTTGCCTAGTCCCACACACTCACATGGGGAGGAAACTGATTAATTGCCAGCAGTATTAAGTGACTGGTCTAAAGTCACAAATGGATCCATTAATAATCATTAATTAAGCAACTACTTGCTAGAAACTGGAGATACAAAAGTGAAACAGCCTTGGGGAGTTTACAGTCTAATGTGGGGAGACAACCTGAACATAAAGAGATATATAGAAAAAATTAATTCAAGAAATTACGAGGTACATTTTTTTGGGGGGCAAAAGTGCTAATACCTTGAGGGGCAGGGTGAGGATCAGAAAAAGCTGGGCATCCTTGGTAGGGTACAGTGTCAAGAGCACTAGATTTAGAATTCAAGAATATTGGTTGTAGTCCTGGTGCTGCCATTCATTGCCTATGTGATGCCTATGCAAAGTCATTTTAAAAAAATGTTTCTGGGCTTCAGTCTTCTTGTCTGTCAAATAAGTGGGTTGGCTTTGATAGCATCTAAGCCCCCTTACAGCTCTAAATCTATGTTCCTATGAAATTTGAAGGAGACAACCCTTTCATTTGGGGAAAATTTGGGGAAGGTTCTTTGAGGTCCCTTCCAGAACCAAATCTCTTAGCTATAATCTAAAAGACCCACTTCAGGAGTCTGGGCTCTATTTGGAACCATAAGGAAAACCAAATACAGAATCCCAAAGTGGGCAGAATTGGGAAGATCACTGAAATGAAATCACAGAAAGTCTCCATTAAACTGAGCTTACTACTGAACACATATATCTGTCAGGGAACTAAGACTTTTAATTTTGACAGTCACACTGAAGAGAAGGAATGCCACAAAGGAGCAGCAATATTTCTGCATCAGTACTAAGCAGAACAAGATGATTTCAAGTGGCAATAGAGAAAACTAATGTTAAACACATAGGACGTTTGGGAAATAATCATGTGAATGTATGATGGACTGGGTATCTAACCCAACTCTCTCATCTTACAGAGACTTAGGGAAGCTGATTTCCTCAAGACCACACAATGCGAATAAAACAATGGTGGGACCCAAACCCAGGATTGCTGATTCTGAATCCTGCACACTTTCCACAGTACCATGTTGCTTCCTCTGATGCATGGGTAACTGAGCTGCCATTTCAGAAACTGCTGTGACTATATCCACCAATCCAAGGGATTGCTAAACAACTCTTCTTCTTTTCTGTCTTTATAATAAACCATGAGTCACTCTATAACAGTAACTCTAGCATGTAATCTCTCCCTGAACCTCTTAATTAGAACCCAAGCATGGACTGTCTTGTTCATCAGGTCCAAGTAACAACCTATTCAGTCTAGGCTGCATCAATGGGTTTCATGTTTCACACCCAATGGCAGGAAATTGATAAAGCATTGATAAAGGTAAAATTAGTCTCTGGGATCATTGGCTCCTGGCTCCAGAGCTAGAAATGTCCTCAAAGGCCATCTAGCCCAATCCCCTTACTTTCCAGATGAGGCAACTGAGTCCTAAGGAGTTTAAGTTCTCCTTCTTGGCTTCTCCATGCTTCCCCCCTCCCTAGCCTAGAGATGTTGCGCTAAGTGTTTGCCAAGTGTTTTGTGATTTAGACAGGATTGTTACATTATTCAAGGAGTAATAAAAGCCACAGTCAAAATTTATAGAAAGAAATGAATCTCTGGTATACTGTTGAACCATAGGGAGCAATCTATGGTTCAGCAGGAGTGATCATCTCTGCTAAGTCAAGATGATGTCATCAAAGGCTATACAAATACTGAAGTGGGCAGAATCAGGAGCATCATTGAAATGAAATCAAAGAATGTCTCCATTATACTCAGCTCACTACTGAGTCACATTTAAGGAATAGAAATAAAAGGAATATCACAGAGGCAGCAATATTTGTGGATCAGTTCTAAGCAGGAGGAGATGATTTCAAGTTGCAATAGAGAAAATTGATGTTAAATGGATGGGACATCTGGGAAAAATGATATGAAGGTATGATGGACTGGGCTGGGAAGGAGTCAAGGAAAATCCTGTTACAGTCTTTCTGGTGATGAGAGGTAGTGAAGACTTAGTGGTTGAGACTGCCTGAGTGTTGGGTTCAAGTTCCTCCTCCGACATGTACCCTCTGCATGAACTTGGGCAAGTCTCTTAACCTCTCAGTACTATAGGCAATTCTCCAAGAGTGTGTTTTCAGAGGTGGTGCTGATCTGCCTTGGTGGAGGGAGTTCCCCAATGAAATCATAGGTCTAGTCCAAGAAAAATGAAAGTATTTTATTAGCTATGGGGGAAATCATGCAGGGCTACCATGTTGGGTGGGAATGATGCAAGCTCATTCTTGAAATTATGCTAGGAAAGCAAAAAAAACCAGTTAATGTCCTTTGATTTGGAGAATCTACTTCTGAGCATTACACTCTAAGACAGTTAAGGATGCAAAGAAAAGTCCTATATACCCCAAAACACCCATAGCAGCATTGTGGGAGGTTGGAAAGAATTGCATACAATGTGGATGCCCTATGATTGAGGGTATCTAAACAAATGATGACATTTGAATATTTTTGAGCCATTATAAATGATGAACATGAAAAATCCAAGATATTGGATGACATTTACAAACTGAGATGGAGTGAAGCTTGCCATCCTATAAACAAGATATACAATGCCTGCAATAATACAAATGGAAAGAACAATAAAGTAAAGCCAAACATTTTAAAATTATAATGATCCTGTGAGGTAGTTAGTATAAGTCCTATTTTCATCCTTCCCCCATTTCACAGAGGAAGAAATTGAGGATCATGGAAGAAATGAAGGAATGGAAGGAATTCAGAGAAACATGGGGAGGCTCAGTGGAACTTTATGAAGGGGGAGGTGAGAAGAAGTGAGAGCATAAATTGACACTGGTTACCTCCCTGACTTGGAACAGCTGGTCCTGGAGTCAGGAAGTCTCATCTTCCTGAGTTCAAATCTGGCCTCAGATACTTACTAGCTATGTAACCCTGGGCAAGTCACTTATCCTGTTTGCCTCAGTTTCCTCATCTGTAAAATGAGAAGAATATGGCAAAGCACTCCAGTATCTTTGCCAAGAAAACCCCAAATGAGGTCACAGAGAGTCAGACACTACTGAAACAAGTGAACAACAAAAAAGATGTGCGGGTTGGACAAGATGGCTTTGCAGGCCCCTTTCAGCTATGAATCTGTGGTCCTATAATTCTGTAATTCATATTTGCTAATACTTAGTGACCCAAATTGGATCATGAACAGTTGAACATGACTGAAAAATGACTGAACACCTCCCTGACCTTGGGCAAGTCATAGCCTCTCAGAGCATCAGTATTCATGCCTAGCAAATGGGGAAGTTGAACTAGATGCTCTCAGAAACCTCTTTTAGTTCTAGGTCTAAGATCTTATGATGTTAATAAACACAAAAAATACAATAATATAAGCAAAAACAACTCCCAAATGGTGCTGAATGTAGATTAATTGCATTAACCAATAGTTGTCACGGAGGGACTGGTTATCTCAATTAATCTGCATTTAGCAGTAGAGCAATAGGGGACCACAAAGTGCAGGTAACTACAGGCATGATCACTTTGTAAGTCTTTGTACAAGGGTAGGTTCAATATTTATTGGGAAATGACATTGTTTAAAACACAAAAGATATGAATACCTCATCAAAATAATTAATTAAAATGAAAGAGAGGCTCTTTGTAAAGGTCTCAAAGCTATTAAGTTGTATGTGATACAGTGGAAAATCCTGGCTATGAAGTCAGAGGACAAGGGGTTCAAATCCAGCTTCTGATACTTACTACCTATGTGACCTTGGGTAAGTTCACCTTCACCTCTCTGGGACTTAGTTTCCTTGTCTCTAAAATGAGCTTACTGAACTAGATGCTGGCCCTCTGAGGACCCTTCCACCTCTAGGCAGGTGGGTCTATGATGCTGTTACTGGGGTCTAAAACTCTGTTACTCCTAAAACTATGGGAATTCTCCAACATCGTGCTTCCTCAAAGAAGGCAACTACTTATTGCAGGTCAGCATTGTCCTTGCTCCATGGTATTTCACTTCATCAATTGGACAAATTTTTCTTTTGGTCCAGACCTGTGATTTCACTGGGCTATGGAACTCTCAGTATGGAATTTTCCCTCCAGGGATATAGCTTGGCAAGTCACTATTTTAGAGAATATATTGGAGTTCATTGAGAGGTTGTGACTTGTGCATGGTCACACAGCCAGAATGGGCAGAGACAGGATTTGGAGTCATAGCTTTCTCACTTGAAGACTGGCTCTCTACCCACTGTACAACACTGCCTTTTCCATGGGATAAACCTTTTGTTAATAGGAAAGTTAACTACCATACCTCAAGTGCTGCATTAATGTAAATTCTAACAACATTTCAAAGACTAAAATGTAAATTTAAGCCTCTTTGAGCATAATTAAAATGTAGACTGGCCTACATGGAGGTATTTCCTCAATTGAATATCTGTCTCAAAAAATACTGTAGCAGCATGCATACTCACTATTGAACTTGGCAGGTTCTTAAGAGAGTTGCAGATGTGTACCGTATTTTGATTGCTGCAGAGAAAGGGGGATAGAAGGAAACCACTGGCAACACCCCCAGCACATTGGGTAAAAATTTGTGAATGTGAAAGTTGTTCCTTCTACCCACAAGACATTTTAATGGCAATTTAGGAATGAATAGATGCAATAGGATGGAAAGGGAATGGAATCAATGATTATTTACTTATGGGATTGTTTGCCTTTCCACCCTCATGTACCATGACTGGCTCAGAGTAGATGGTTAATACTCATCAATGGATTGGTTGATGATCAGCTAAAGTTTACTCATTGGGTGTCAAGGTATCCTGAAGAATTAAGTTGAGGATCACTGAAAGGGCAACAGAGAGGAGCACGGTGAGTACGAGCAGATGCAGCAGGTCCCAAAAGGAATTTGAGAGAAGGAAAGTATGGCATCGGAGAAATGGAGAATTAACAAAGAGTTTGGGCTGGTTGTGTGGCTAGAGCAAGGGATAACCAAAAGACAGACCACTTGCTGTTCTTCTGATATTGTAGAATCATGGATCCAGAATTGGAAGGGACCTTAAGAGTCCATCTATTCCAAATCCTTCATTTGATAGATGATGAGATTGAGGTTCAGGATGGTTCAGTAGTCACCAGCTCAAGACCACATGAGCTCTGGGTCTATGTTCCAATGGTGATTGGTTGTTGTCCTTCATGATCGAAGAGGACCACAATGACATCATTACGTCAGGATGAAGATACAGCGTGTCTGACTCTGGCTGATCAGATCGATAGGAGCTCAGAAGGCTCCACCAGAGGTCAGGAACAAATAGTCTATATGAACATTTGGAGTGGACATGTCTCTACATTGGTACATCTCGTGTTTCCTTTGTGCTACTGCAGCTCTGCTTTGCACAGGCACTTCCTCTATGCAGACACACCAAGATGGGTGGTACTGTGCCAGTGTCTCCCATGTCTCACAATTGGTTTCAAAGTTCTTCAGATTTATATAAACAAAGTATATACAATGGAGTAGAAATTAAAGTCAGGCCTTCAGACTCTAAATACATTGTTCTTTTCAGTGTACTTTGAAAGACTTCTTGGAATATCACAACAAGTCAAGGAAGGCCTCCAATACAACGACTGTATCCCCTGCCCACAGAGAACATAAGGAAGGCCATGGACCAGAGTAGTAGAGAAAGGGCTGGCATGGATGAGGTGTGATCTGCATTGTTGGGGGGAATGTCCATAGTTGTGAGTTTGTAGTTCCATTGGAGTACTGGAGTACCATGCCCACTTTCTGAACTAAAAATAACATTCTGATTAAGTACCTTTAAATGTTTATTTGTTAGTCATTTTTTCAGTCATATCTGACTCTTTGTGACCCTGTTTGGGGTTTTCTTGACAAAGATACTGAAGTAGTTTGTCATTTCCTTCTCCAGCTCATTTTACAGGCAAGGAAACTGAGTCAGATAGGGTGAAATAACTTGCCCAGGGTCACACAGCAAGTAAGTGTCTGAAGGCAGATTTGAACTCAGGAAGATGAGTCTTCTTGACTCCAGGCCTAGTGCTCTATTCACTGTGCCACCTAGCTGCCCACCTTCAGATGGTACTGATGACTAATGGCTAAATTTAGTCTTTTGGGGTTCAGAACTGTATTTTCCTATAAGCCTGAGTTTAGAAGTTACCTTTGGCATGTTTCTCCAGGGTTCTGAGGAGAGTGCCAGGGAGAAAACAATCCCTTGGCATCTTTATCAAATTAGAGAATCAGAGCCACTAGACAATTCCATGAGAGCTTTTTAGAACGCCAATGAGACACTGTGGGCTTCTCTAGAGCTTAGCTCACTGTCTGATACATAGAAAGCGCTTAATAAATAGTAGTTGACTATTTGAGTACCACCTTACGCATCCTGGGAAGTATTTTGGGTCCCTTTAAATAGAAAAAGAGTGTGGCATAGTAGATAGAGTGGAGAAATTGAAGTCAGTAGCATCTAATAGCTGTATGAGCCTGGCCAAATCACTCAAGTTTCCTCAAATGTGACATAAGGGGGCTGGACTGAATGACCTAAGACCCTTCTAACTTTTACTCTGTGATTCTAAATACTTTTATAAGCATATAGGTAAGCCACTTCCCCTCTCGAGGCCTCAGCTTCCTCATCTGTAAAATGAAGGGGCTGGACCTTCAGAGGTAAGATTTGAAGGCCTCTGTCCACCACCTCTAACAACTCTGCCAGTTCTAAATCTAGGATCCCAATCACCTTGTCTCTTTCACACTAGTGAGACAGAGAACCATAAAAAGAGTTGTCCATATTAGGAGGAGAAAGGGAATTCTGTTGGTGCATAGCCCTGCTCTATCCCTAGAAGTCAGTTTGGTTTTATAGCATTTGAAAACATGCTAGGCTCTAGAGATACTAGGATAGATAAATGGAAGGGACCTCAGAATCACAGTTTTCATTTTGGAAGGGACCTCACAGGCCATCTAAATACACAAATGGGAATCCCCACTATAACCTTCCCAGCAAGTGGCCACTTGTCCCCTGGTTCCCTGCCATCCACCTTGCCATGCTCCAGACTGAGGATCTGCCTTGTTTTTAAAAACTGCAGGAGATGAAGCTTCCACGGCCTCCCTCAGCAGCCTGTCTCACACTTTAATCACCTCTGGCTGAACCCTCTCCCTTACAACAACAACTCAAGTCCATTTCTTCTTCTGTGATTCTCTGTGGGGATGGAGAACATTTAGTCCATGCCTCTTCAGAATCGTTTTTCATCTCCATTTTAATTTAGCCCCAGGGAGGGAAGGGAAAGCTTCAGTGCTGGGATGATCAGGAAACAGAAAAGGGCATAAATGGGTTTGATTGAATTGAGCTCTGCTGGCTAGAAAGAATTAACATCATTAAAACTCAACAAACATTCACTAAGTGGCTAGGCACTGTGCTAGGCACTAGAGATGCAAATGTAGTTCTAGTTTCAATAGCCTTTCTCACATGGACTTTAGATGTTGCCACTATCCTTAAGAGAGACGGGGTGGTACAGTAGAAAGAGAAGTCAAGTCGATAGGCAATTATTAAGTGTTTATGGTATGCCAGGAACTGTGCTAAATGCTAAGGGTACAAAGACAGGCAGAAACAGTCTGGGCTTTCAAGAAGCTCACAATCTACCGAGAGGGACAATATCGAAACAATAAGATAATCTCAGAGGGGAAGCACCAGGAGCATTAAAAGAGGTGAGGAAAGATTTCTTACAGTGACTGGAATGTGGTTAGCTGAGACTTCAAGAGAGCAGAGGAAACCAGGGAAGCCAGGGGATGGACATGAGCAGGGCAGACAATTCTAGGCATGGAGAACAGCCAATGAAAATGTATGGAAGATGTCACAAGTATGGACATTACCCCAACAATGCAGATCACACCTCATCTGTGCCAGCCTATCCTCTACTACTCTGGTCCATGGCCTTCCTTCTGTTCTGTATGGGCAGGGGGACACTCATTGTGTTGGAGGCCTTCCTTGACTTGTGATATTCCAAAGAGGCTTTCAAAGAACACTGCAAAGAACAATGTATTTAGAGTCTGAGGGCCTGAGTTTAAGGCATGGTTTTAAGACCAGCCTCTGAAATGTAGTAGCTGTGATCCTGGGATGGTCATTTCCTTTCTCATTGCTCAAGCAGTAAACTCTCCAAGACTGTCAATATAAGGGAAAATGTTTGCTCCCATGGGTAGAGAAAGTTCCCTCTGGGGAATTCCCCATGCCAATGAAACCACAGGTCCATCCCTATCTCTGTCTTTAAGAAAAAGGGCCCAGAAAGGTGGGGAAAGATAAAGATTTCTTTTAGGATAGCATAGTCCCTGACCTCAAGGAGCTTGTATTCGAGGAGGGGAGATCCCACATGAGCACAAATAATCTAAGTAGGCACTTATCAGGGCAATGGGGAGGGAAGAAAAAGAGCTCTAGGAGAAGGATGGGGCAAGGACTGGACTAGGGAACTTCTGGTATGGAAAGCCCTTCTTCCAATGTAGGTCAGCACATTCTCAGAAATTAAGAGAATTAGAGATTTCTCTGGAGTGGGTAAACACTTTCATCTGTGGGTTGGCATCACCTCTTTCATGGAGTAGCTGGCATCTGGATTGGGATTTGAAGAAAGAGAAAGATGTTGAAAGTGAAAAGTGAGGAGGGAGTACATTTTGGGCATGGGGTTGGGCTGGGGCCTTATGTCTGCATGAATGCCCAATACATATATGTATATATATATATATACATATATATATATGTATATATGTACCTACATACATATTGTATAGATAGATAGATAGATAGATAGAGAGGAGGAGGCAATAATGTAGTGAGTTATGGGAACAGTCTGCTTTGTCTGAAATGTAGAATGTGTAGGTGGACTAATGTAAATTAGTTCAAGATGGAAGGCTGAAGTCATATTGGGGGCTAGGAGAGAGGGACAGGTTGTGCTTAGATACACAGCTAAGGAATTTTAAATTTTATCCTATCTGCAATAGAGAGTTACTGAGGTTTGTGGAGCAAGAGAGTGAGATGGTCAGACCCCAGACAAGTTTTGGCAGCTATGTGAAGGAGGACTTGGAGAGAAGGAGCCCTAGAGGAAATGAGATTAATTAGGAGGCTATTCAGAATAGTCCCAGTGAGAGATAATCGGGACTTGATCTAGCAGCCTGGCAAAATGGAAAGACCATTGATTGAATTCACAGGAGTTGGGTTCAAATCCTGCCTCTGACACCCCTGTGTGACCCTGGGCAAATCACAACCTTTCTGTGCCTCGGTTTCCTCATCAGTAATGGGAAGGGGTTGAACTAAGCGGCTTCTGATGTCTCTTTCAGCTCTAGAACTGTAAGCCTAGGGTGAAGGGCCATTTTAGTGAAGAGAAGGGGAAGATGAAAGAGACAGATTGAATAGACTTAGCAGCTGATTGGAGCTGGTGGATGGGGTGAAAGAAGAGTCAGGGGTAACTAGGAGGTGGCAAATTGGATGACTGAGAGGATGGCAGTGCCCTTGACAGAAACAGGGAAGCTAGATGGAAGGTCTAGGCAGATAGAATATTAGATGTGGAAGTCAGGAAGGCCTGAGTGCAAATCTAGCCTACAATATGCATAACTCTGGGCAAGCCACTTAACTTGTCAACCTCAGTTTGCTCACCTGTAAAATGGGGATAATAATAGCACTTACTTCCCAGGGTTGTGAGGATAAAATGAGTGCTTTGCAAATGATAGTGATTATGATTATGATTATAATTATTATTAGATTTTGGGGGAAGATGAATTAATGTGAAGAATGGTGTGGGGGAGAAATTCTATACTATTCATCTAGATCATTACTTGACATACTGCTTTATGGGGTGGGTTCTATATCTGGGAGACATGGTGTTAGCTATGTGGCTGAGTGTGAGCATCAGTGATAGGTGAGCTAAGTCCTTCCTTGCCTCACAATGTGCCCAGACTGTCAGATGATGAGTACACTGAACCTTTCCCACAGCATTTACAATGAGGATCACTTGCTCAGCTGGCTGCAGCCAGAAACAGTTGGCAGAACTGCCAAGAGCTTCTTTGGTGGCATGTTTTCAGACCATCTATCACAATGCACCCCTCATGCCTGGAAATCTGCTCTGAGCACCAGGAAAATCCTGAGGTGGTAGACTCAATGTCCTGAAATGTCAAGCAAATTAAGTTGCTTTTCCTGGTCTTCCAAAAAGGTAGGATGCAATATAACAGCACCCCAGGGGTTATACATCATCCAAGGTGGATGGGGGTGGGGTGGGAAGGACACAGGTGTACATGGGGCAGATTCTATGACCGAACAAGGGCCAGTGATAAGGGCTGTTTGAATTCTCTAGAGAGAATGGATTTGAAGGACATCATGGCAGGTGATGAATGCCCGAGGGCCCATTCCCAACTTTCTAGGGTCTAAACTAGCCCTCTTAGACTTCTTCCTACACGTTCCACAGAATCACAGAACTGTATAATCTAAAGGGAACTAGTAACCGACTAGTACAACCTATACTTGAAAAAGAATCCCTTCTATGGCATTCACGATAAGTGGTCATCCAACCTCTCTTGGATGACCTTGAGTGAGGTACTGCAGTGCATAGAACCCTGCACCTGAAGTCAGGAAGACCCAAGTTCAAATCTGGCATCTGATGATTACTAGCTGTGTGAGTTTGGGCAAATCGCTAAGCATTGTCTGCCTCAGTTTCCTCATCTGTCAAATATAAAATGGGGACAATAATAACCTTTACCTCCCAGGGTTGTGGTGAGAAGAGAATGAAATAATATTTCTAAAGTCTTTGCAAACTTTAAAGCACTTTAGAAATGCTCACTATGATGATAAAGATAAAGATGTTCCAAGAGAGACGATTTTCTTATGGGCAACTGTAATTGTTAAGTTTTTCTTTAGACCAAGTCTTAATTTGTATCTTTGTAACTTCCACCCACTGCTTCTGATTTGTCCCTCTGAGTCCAAGAAGAATAAATTTAATCTCTTCCTTAGGTCTTCAGATAACTCAAGACTGACACTAGTGTGCTCCACTCATGCCCAGTCTTGCCTTGTCCAAGGTGGGCAGCCACATTTCCTTCAACTGCTCCTCATATAGCACAGACTCAAGGCCCTCCACTGCTCTCCATCTTATCTATGTCCTTCTCAAACAACAATGTCTAGCCCTGAGCACAATAGTCCAGATGTGGGCTGATGGAGGCAGAGTGCAGTGGACTCATCATCTCCCTATGCTTGGAAGAGATCTGTGTGCAGCCTAAGATTGCATTCAGTTTTTTTTAACATGCCATGCCATTCTATTATGTATAATATGTAGTGGAGAGATGGCCAGACTAAAAGCTTAGAAGATCTGGGTTCAAATTTTGTTCCTGAGTCATACTGGCTATGTAACATTGGGTAAGTCACTTCACCTCTCAGGTATCTAGGGAGCTCTCTAAGACTATAAATTGTAGAAAAGTAGCCTATCTATGTTGGAAGAGAGAGCTTCCTCATCCTGGAAGTTCTGGATACCAATGAGGTCATAGGTTCAGTTTCTAACCCTATCCTATCATACTTCAGCATTCCCAGATATTTTTAAGATGAATTGCTAACTATGTCTTCTCCATCTTTTATTTAAGAAGATGATCTTTTGAACCCAAGTGGAGGACTTTCCATTCATGTTATGATTCCGCCTAAATGTTCTAACTCATAAGATCCTGACTTTGAATGCTCTTTCCCCTTCTGTCTTGTCTGAGCCTCAGAGTTTCTTATATGTTCTTATATGTAAAAATCAGGGTGGGAGGAATAATTCCCTAAGTTGCTGTAAATGAGAAACTTATTAACCTGGGGCCAATCTGGTGATACCTCTGAATTTGCCAAGGTTTGTCCTCAGACAAAAGACATAAAGTTCTTTCTCAGCTCATGCTCAAAGCCTTTCCATCTTGGTAAGACTGGTCAGAGCATCTGAATTACTGACATAGCCTCGGAGAATCCAAGGTCACCTCTCTGCCCCCTGGGGAAGAGGAAGTGGAGAAGGACTTTAGTGAAGGCCAAAGATACTAAGAAATTTAATTTGCATAATACCTTGCCACTTCCTCCTTTCTTTTTATCTGTTTGTAGATTCTTTTGGAGATGAAGCCTGCCAATTGCCTCTGCTGGTGTTGTAGCCCTTCACTCCTTGGTGGTCACAGCTATTGAAGACTCAGAAATGAAAGTCCTCACCACTAAAGTCCTTGAAATTGTTAGATGACTCAGGGTAACAAATGGAAATGACATTAAGAAAATACATTCCTATATGCTTTGGTGCTGTTCTCTAGGGAACATTCCTTCTGAAGGGGGCTAAAACCTTCCACACGTATTGTCTCCCCAATTAGAATGTGAGTTCTTTGAGAAGGAAGTTGTCTTACTTTTCTATTTGTATTCCTAGGACTTCGCACAGTGCTTTGCATATAGTAAGAACTTGATAGTTTCCTTCCTTCCTTCCTTCCTTCCTTCTTCCCTCCCTTCCTCCTTTCCTTCCTTCCTTCTTTCCTTGCTTCCTTCTTTCCTTCCTTCCTTCCTTCCTTCTTCCCTCTTTTCCTTTTTCCCTCCCTCCTTTCCTTCCTTCCTTCCTTTACTTCCTTCTGTCTTCCTTTCCTTCCTTCTTTCCTCTCTCCCTCCTTTCCTTTCCTTCTTTTCTCCCTCACTTCTTCCTTCTTCCTCCCTTTCTTTTCTCAAATTCCAGACTTTGATCTTTTTAACAGTTGGAATCCCATTTCTGTACCATTTAAAAATGGCTCCTCAGGGGAGGGAGGGAGCAAACCTAAGGAACAAATTTTTTCCTGCAATATCCAGAGAATGTACAGACTGCTGGTTCTTTCAGTGTTTATTACTTCAACATAGCAACAGGGAAGGAGTGATTTGTTTAGCCCTTGCTCTCACCACTTGAGAATTACTGTGAAATTGTATTCTGGCAGTTTCCCTCCCCATAAATGGTATCTCTGCATGAAAACTGGATATTTGATTATTTAAAGCCTTCTCCACTTTTACTTTATGATGCTAATATTTAATACTGCACTGCCACAAGAGACATATTTGGGGAGCTTTAAAATATACACCTCTCCCTCCCCACTAAATTTTGACTATTTGTTTCAGCATTTGAACGTAAAAGAATCTATATCCTTCTTAATGAATTCTTATTTCTTTCCCCTGAACATAATTGACATTTCTTTCAGACATTTCTTTCACTATATAAATCATTGTACCCAGCAATTGATCTTAATTATTCAATAAAAAGGTAAATTTGAATGAAAATCCTATAATGCCTTCTTCCTATCTAAAGAGTAAAGTGCTGGTCAGCTGTTTGTGAATTATAGGATTTTTATTTGGGGGTGGTGTGGGGGATCTTTTGTGTAAAAGGAAGTTCTGCTTTAGAGGGCTCATGGGATCATAGACTTAAGCTGTGAAGTGACCTTAGAAAGCCTCATTTTACAAAATAGGACGTGTAGAACTCAGTGAAATTAAATAACTTACACAGTTTTATCCTTAACCCGTATAGGTACAGACATGAACAATATTTGAATTATATTCTGAGATGTCTCAGAGACAACTCTGGGTAGGGCAATTACTTAATTGGTTTGGGAACTCTTAATACTGATGTAGATTGCAACTTAACTATATGTTACAGTCATGAACCATGTCATATATTTAGAACTGGAAACACTTTCAGTGGTCATCTCGTCCAACTCCATTTTACAGATGAGAAAATTTATTGTTGTTCATCCTTCATTCTCAAAGAGGACCAACGACATCAAAAGGGTAATATCTTGACTTGCAAGTGAATTGGATTTAAGTGAGGTCATCAGCAAAGTCATCAGCTTCACTTTCTCCTCCAGAGTCATCAGAGTCCAGTGGCAAGACAAAAGTCAAGGTGACTGGTGATGGCTCAGAGATGAGGAAATTAAATACAAGAGAAACTGAGTGACTTGCCCAAGGTCACACAGGTAGTAAGAAACAGAGGCAGAATTTGAACCCAGGCCTTCCACTATTTCTAACCTTTACTTTTCTTACCTTTCCAGCTTTCTTACACCTTATTCCTCTCCATGTAGTCTTGCCTCCTTGCTGGCCTTTGTACATGCTACTACATCTCCCAGTGTCCTGCCTTTTCAATGACTGTCTGCCATGCCTGGATCTCCTGCCTTTTCTTCCTCCTCATCTTTTCCTCAAGTCTCAGCTAAAGTCCTGTCTTCTATTAAGAAACTTTCCCAAATGTTAGTGACTTCTTTCTATGATCATTTCCAATTTATCTTATTTTTATCTGGGTCATACACAGTTGTTTGTGTGTTGTCTAGGTAGCAAAGAGGAAAGAGCTCAGGGCTTGGGATCAAGAAAACTCTTTTTCCCAAGTTCAAATCTGACCTCAAATGCTTACTAGCTGGTTGACTCTGGGCAAGTCACTTAAGGCTATTTGTCTCAGATCCTCATCTAAGCTAGAGAAGGAAATGGGCAACTGCTTCAGTATCTTTGCAAGAAAACCCCAAATGGGGTCATAAAGAGTCAGACACAACTGAAAAATGACTGAACTGAACTGTCTCCCCAATTAGGGACAGGCCTGGAGTCACGAAGCCTTATCTTTGTGAGTTCAAATCCAGCCCCAGACACTTAGTAGCTGGGTAACCCTGGGCAAGTCACTTAACCCTGTTGTCCTCAGTTTCTTCATTTGTAAAAATGAACTGGAGAAGGAAATGGTGAATCATTTCAGTACCTTTGCCGAGAAAACCCCAAATGGGGTTATGAAGAGTTGGGCATGACTGAGAAAAAAAGGCTGGACCACAGGACAATGATAACAACAACAATAAGAACAGTGACAACAACAGCCGTAGAGATGCTTGTTGAAACAGATTAACCAGGGTCACACAAGTAGTTAATATTGGAAGTATGATTCAAACCCAAGTTCCCTGACCTCAAATCCAGTGTACTTTCTACTACATTGTTGTATTATATTCAAGTGAGATGAGATTAAGGTTTTGCAAAACTATTGGCCCCGTACCTTAAAGTGTATGTTAATGGTTGAGTTCAATTAATTGTATGATTTAAAAAATCTGCTTTGTCTCTCCAGGCTTCATTGTCATCATCCATAAAATTATGGAGCTGGATTAGATTTGGAGCCTATGGACAATGTGCTTTATCCATGGAGACAAGGGTGTTGGTTTCAATCTCTCCTGGTTGCATTTAAGCTCTTTGAGGGCAGAGATTGTTTTATTTTTGTCAATTTTGTCACTGTATCCCTAGTGCCTAGCATAGGGCTGGGTCCATAGAAAGTGCAATAATAAATGCTTGCTGATTGATTGTTAGTAGAGCTAATAGTTTTAGTTCTAAATGGATTTTCACTTTATAGCTTGCTTTAAGCTATGCAAATCTACATCTCTAGCCCTAATACAGTGCTGTGCACTCAGCAGGCATGTAATAAATTCAGAGTGAATGAATTCTTGTTGTCAATATATTTTTTCAGATAACAAATGAAACAGGAGAGTTGGCTTCTTTTCATCTTATCTCCTCTCAGATAATACTTACATTCTTCCAACTTCAAGCTGAGCATTCTTTCCACTGCCTCATACTTTAAAAATCCTGAATATTTCCCCCAATTTTTCCTCTTTCCTCATATAATTTTTTTTCTTGGCTATTTTACCTTGCTTGGGGGGTAGAAATGTCATTATCCCTGGGTACAAAAGTCTTTGTCACCATTTTCACCTTTCAAAGGATGACAAGAATAGAAACTGCTGAACCTTATTGTAACAATTAAAACCACTACCTCTAGTGAACCTCATCGACTTACATATTAAGAGGCCATCAAAATGAACTCCACAATTTTTACTTGTGCTGCATCTTGACCTATAGTTACAACTTCCTTCCCCATTCTATATTTATCTCTATTTATCTTTCCTAATTCTTCTCCCACTTCTTTTCTTAAGGACACCTGAGGCTGCTATTTGGCTTTCTCTTTAGTGAAAGAAGGGTCTTGAATTGGCCATGTCTTACCTTGACTAAAGGTAAATATTAAGTGAAACTGAAATGGGTTAGGGTTGGGAATAGAAGTAGGGGAAATGGGTGACAAGATCTAAACAATGAGGTTGTTTCCACTAAGAATGCCTTTTATAAGTGGCAAATTAATGAAGTAAAACCAGTACTTGATTAGGAATCAGGAAAAGAAAATTCAGGTCCTCACACAGTCATTTACTATTGTTTTTACTGGAGTATGGGATAGGAAGGGACCTTAGAGATCATTTAATTCAACTGCCTCATTTTACAGATGAGGACATCGAAGGCCAGAGCTCTGAAATCTCTCTCTCTCTAGGATATAGATGTAGTAATTAGCAGAGTTAAGACTTGAACCCAGGTCCCTGAATATAATCAGAGACCTAGAGCTAGATGAGAGTTCAATGGCCATCTAGTCTAAGGGTTTGAAGATGCCAAGGTGCCCCATTGCATCCCAGATCATCTCCGGTCATCCTGACTTTTGTATGGCCATTGGACTTCAATGACTCAGGAAGAGAAGCTGACAATTTTGTGCAACTCTGCCTCACTTAAATCCAATTCATGCTCGAGTCAAGACATCACCCCATGATGTCATTGGTCCTCTTTGAAAATGAAGGACAAACAACAATAATCTTAGGCTATAAATATTAGTGGTATGATCTAAATCCAGGGCCTCTGACTTCAGATTCAAACCCAGTGTGTCAAATCCAGTTCTCTTTGCACCAAACCATGCTGTAACTTTGGGTATTTGTCTTACCTGGTAAGGAACCAGGACACACCACACCTTTTCTTCTTCTCTACACTACAGTTTCACTCTCTGATCATCACCACACCACTGGAAACTAAAACTCCATGCTGGATTATCTCCACTAGCTCTGAGACTTTTTCCTTATCTGGCTGGGAACCAAGGTACTTTACCCCTTCCTAGCATGTGCTGCCATGATCATATACGGGTATCCTTTACTCCTTTCTCTCTCTACCTCTCTATGCATTCTGCTTTTTTATTTCTTATATTCCTCCATTACAATGTAAGCTCTTTGAGGACAATGACTGTCTTGTTTGCTTTTACATGTATTCCCAGGGTTTAGCGTGGTGCCTGCTACATAGTAAATGCTTAATAAATGTTCTATCTCTCTAATAAGTCTGCCCTTCAGTTTACTCATCTGAAAAAATGACGATAATATCTGCCCTACATACTTCATAGGATTATTCTGAAACTCAAGTGAAATAATGCATGTACTTTGCCAATTGCAAAGTGCTTTAGAAATGATTATATGGTATGAAGAAAGATGGTTCAGCACCAGGGCCAGTGCCTTTCATGGCTTCATTCCATAACTGCTTTCCTTACTGAGGGAGGGCTTTCTGGTTTGTTTTTCCCTTCCTCTTCCCACTCTGCACCCTGCCCGCCCCCTTCATTTTCTCATCACAGCTGAGGTACTTTTTGGCAATAGTTTGCTAAAGACTAACAGAGACTAATTTCCATAGTCTGATGAGTTAGAAGGTGAAACACATTATTTGCTAGTGCCAAGGATAGGTCTGATCCATGGCAGTCAGTATGCACAATCCAGGCAGGACAATGAGTGACAAGCATGTTTCACACCAGCAGGACTTGTTACACTCAGGGTAAGGCTCCATTATTTGTAGCTGACATTCATTTACTAAAAATCATTAAACAGAGCCCAATGGAATTGTGTAGCCCCAAGCTGCGGGAGAACAGAAAGTGTGTGTTTCTTGCATATTATTTTGTCCAGGGCTTACCATGCTGAGGGGTACTTAATGACTGTTATTGCTAACAGCAATGTGATGCTAATCAGTTTGTAATGAAATGGCAGAAAACATTGAGCGTGTATAGAGGAACTGAGGAGATCAAGATACATAAAAGACAGCACCCCTCCCTTTACCTGCTGGTCCTGCACAACACTCTTTTTTTGCCTTCTAAGATTATGCTGTTCCATATGTGTTCCTCCCTCTGTTACTGATTTCCAAAGGTCTAACCACTAATAACAATATAGACTGAATATGGGTGCTAGAAGTTTTTCCTGTTGTCCTTTTCAGAGTGAGAATGATTCAGAAGTTCCCTACCTTGCACCTCTGGCTGAAAGTGATTCTGACAGCAGATGCCATCTCAGGAATGCCTTTTAAAGGACCAGGAGCAATTGCCTCAGGATAATAACCATTGTTAGGCCACTCTCCTATGCTGGGAAATGAAATCAACCTGATTCTGTCCATCATGGACATTGGTGGTTTGAGCTGTTGATGAGTGCAGTGTAAAACTTAATGTCCTTTGTTATATTTAAATAGTAAAGCAATCAGTGGGGCCCTCCACAGCTCAAAGATCTAGAACAGCCAACTTTGAGCATGAGAACTGGTAACTTAAGTCACACTGGCAATTGGCAAAAATAGGTCTATTTTTGTGACCTGGAAACTAGTTAATATTGAAAAGAAAACTGTCACTTGGGCTTTTAAAAATCTGGAATAAAAGATTTGCTGGTTAAAAAAACAATGAGGCCATTTATAATCATCTCCTTTTCCCTGCTTGCTTTCAGGCATATGATTTTGTATTCTGCCTCTATCAATGTAGTAATAATAGCTCACATTTACATAGCACTGAAGGGTTTACAAAGCATTTTGTTCACCACAGCCCTGTGAGGGTGGTGGTACAAATATCTTTCCCCATATTTTCTGACTTGGGGGAGTGACTACCTGTGCAACACTGGGTGAGTCACTGGATTTCTCTGGGCCTCACATTCTTCAGCTACAAAATGAAAGGGAACATGTTGGAGTTGTTGATCTGGAAGAACTCTTCCAGCTTTGAATCTATGATCTGGTGCAATCCTAACAGACTTGGTCACAGCCACAAAACTGTGACAGATTGGCACCAGGGGTCAAGGCTAATTTCTTCGAATTGTAAACCAGCATTCTTTCCATGAAACCTTGCTGTCTTTCTATAATTCAAAGGAATAGTGTCAAAAGATAAAACAAATTTTTCTTTCAAACATGAGAGAGATCATGAAATCCCCTGACATTTCATCACTACTCATTTTGAAATTCTTCTGTAGCTCAATTACAGCATAATTTTGGTATATATGTCTCTGAGAAAATAGAGGAACTTGGCTTATCATCTGGTCAAACATATCTTAACTACTTTCAACAAGTCATTAAGAAGCAGAGAACACAATGAGAGAGACAGAGTTGCTAGAGATCTAGCTTTGAAAGAAGAAGATCTGCGTCTAAGTCCCTCTTCTGACACATATGGGCTGCGTGACCTTGGGTAAATCGCTTAACCTCTCATTGCTCTAGGCAACTTCCTAGGATAAGGGTTCTGAACGTTTTTGTGTGTTGTGGAGTTTTTTTGGCAGTGTGGCAAAGCCTATGAACCCCTTCTGAGAATAATGTCAGTCTTGCTATCCTTGTGACTTGAAGGGAATGTTGTATTTCAGAGTTTAGTGAAAACAAAGATGTAATTTTTTCCCACTCAAATTCACAGACCTGCTGAAATTTCTCCCAGGTTAAGAACCCCTACTTAAGATGATAAGTTGCAGAGAAGGGATTGAACTGAATTAGTAGAGTGAGTTTTCTAATTTGGGAATTCCTTATATTGATAAAATCAGAGGACCAATCTCTATCACTTAAACACAGTTAGATATTTTCTGAACCTTCTCTTCTTTTTCATTTCAAAATCAGGCAACAATTTTCTTGCATTTACCCTCTTCAAGTAGACCACCACCCTGTCTTCTGCTTCTTACTCTTCCACTGCTTTCTTTCCTTTGCAACACTTCATATTTTCCCAGGAATTAGAACAAAGATGGAATCTTTTCTGAAATCCCAGAGACAGAGCACACCCAGAGAAATTCCAAGTTCCTTCAGCAAAACAAATCTTTTCCCTTAAAGGGAGAAAGTTATCGAGTGTCACACTGACAAAGAACTTTCTTATTGGCCCCTGTGGTTCACAATGATGTAGTATAGGGGATAGAGTGATAAGCTAAGAGTCTAGGAGACCTATGTTTGGATCTCATCTCAGATACTTACTAGTTGTGTGACCCTAGGCAAGTTATGGGAAATTTCTGGGCTCAGTTTCATCTGTAAAATCCAGAAGTCATAATGGCTGACCACTAAAGTCCCTTTCATCTCTAAATCTATGATCTTAAAAATATAGTCTCTTTAATGTCCTCCAATGTACATCACTCTCAGTGTCCAAAATCAGCATTGTTTACTCTAAGAGTAGAATATACTTATTAACCATATTTGAACATCCTAGCTTTTAATCATGAAATCATAGGATTGTAGCTAGAGGGCACAGTGGATAGAGTGCCAGACTTGTGCCAGTCAGAAAGACCTGAGTTCAAGACTGGCCTAAGATACTTGATAACTATGTGTCCCTGGACAAGTCACTTAACCTCTGCCTGCCTTGGCTTCCTCATCTGTAGAATGTGGATAATAATAGCACCTGCCTCCCAGGGTTGTAGTGTGGATAAAATGAGATAATGTTTGTCAAGTGCTTTGCAAACCTTATGGTGCTATATAAATGCTTGCTATTAAATTCTTGCTACCTAGAGATGAAAGAGACCTCAGAGGCCATTCAGTCTAAACATTTCATTTCATAAATGGTGAAACTGAGTCCTAGAGAGGTTAAGTTACTAGCTCCAAGTCAGCCAGGTAGCAAGTGCTGGGCACTGTGCTTGGGGAACACAAATATAAAAGTGAGATACTTCCTATTCTAAAAGTGCTTACATTCTACCAGGAGTGAGGTGATAGCAAAGTCCTCTGATGTAGAATGCAATGGCTCTGTCTCTCAGTAGGTGGTCTTCCAAATTCATTACTCTGCAGTCAACCTGGTGGTTAGATTCTCTGAACTCATTAAACTTTTATCTTCTTGAGACCAGGGACTATCTTCTGCTTTTTCTATCCCTAGGGTTTAGCCCAGTACATGCAATAGGCACTTAATAAATGCTAGTTGAGTGACTGAGCTGGATTGGTTCTCAGACAACAGAATCATGCATATTCAAGGTGCTAAGCCTGTTGAGTGAGGGGCAATAGAGACTAGAACTTTACTTATCTAAGAGAAAAAGAACATATTAGTTTTCCTATTCCTCAAAAACAAACAACTCTTACATCCCTACTTTGTTCAGGACATTGCGCTAGGTGTTAGGGATAAAAAGACACAAGAGACAGTCCCTAGGCTCAAGGATTTATGTACTATTTGAGAGATATAATATATCCACAGACTTTTTGGGGGTGGTGAGAACTGGACTTGGAATTTTATTGGTACCAGGAAATCATCTCGACCAGCAGTGATGATAAGCATTGACTCTGCAATTTTTAGTCTTATGGACTTGCCTAGGGGTACCGAGAGGTCAATGATTTGTCCAGGGTCACAGAACACTAGAGTATGAATGTGAAATGGGACTTGAACCAAGACATTCTTGACTCTGAAAGCAGTTCTTTATCTGCTATGCCATACTGTCCCTCAATACAAAGTATATGTGAAATATTTGAAGAAGAAACATGAATGGGGATTGGGGAGGGAAGGTTCAGTGGGATCATGGAAGGGCTTATGAAGGAGATATCTCTGGATCTGTACTTTCAAGGAAGCTTTGGATTCTGAGAGGTTTAGAGGTGAGGAGGGAGTGCATCCCCAATATGGAGGACTATCTGTGCAAATGCATCAGAGTGAGAAAGACAGTAATTGGTGGGCAAGAACTAGAGTAGTGGCCTGATTTAACTTGAAGAGCCCAGAAAGGGCCTATACCTGAATCATCTTGAGGGCTGAGAAAATTAGAAATTCTCTTGCCTATAAATCTCCAACAAGACCATGTATCTCATCAAGTTTTCAGGCCAAGATAGAATCTCAGTCCTCTCTTTAGACTTAGACTTTTGGAACTATTGCCAACTGTGGTTTATCCAGCATGTCACCCATCAGATGCTTCTACCAATTAATACTTCTGGATTTCACCAATTATTGGAAATCACCAATACTTGGCATGATAATATAGAAGCACTGCAGAGTTTGGAAGGATCTCTTGAATTACTCAATAGAGATTCAATGACTAAATTATAAGCTCTATGAGGACAGAGTATATTTTATTCATCCTCACACATCCTCAAATGGTCTGCACATAGTACGTCCTTAAATGTTTGCTGAATGAATGAAATTATGTTCACCAGAGTCTGTAGTAAGTAAATCATATAGTTTGTGGAATTGAAAGTTGTTAATCTATGTATGCTATATGTAATAATTTCTTCTTAGCAGAATATTGAATTAACCAGAACACACCACTGCTTGACCATGTCAGATGGTGATTCCTTGTATTTTAGCTCCTTACCACCATCAAGTTTTCTTAATCTAATGGATCTCAGTGGGATCTTACAGTTTCTAACATGATCACATTGTTCTAATCTGCCTTAGTGATGTTTTGTAGAATCTGAAGATCTCTCCTCTAATATCTTTCCAATTTGGTATCTTTCAAATGAAGATAGGGTAGTATATCACAATCCACAAGATGCAAATTAAAAGTTACTACCTCATACTTATTTAAATAATAAACAATTAAAACAATGAAACTCACTGCTGGTGGCATTGTAGAACAACATGTACACTCATTCATTGCTGGGGGAATTGTAAAATTATAGGATCTTTTTGGAGATCAATCAGGAAGTAGGTGGTAAAATTACAAATAAAAAACATCATACCCTTTGGCCCAATAATTTCACTGTTGGGGATCTATCCAGAGACTTGTCATCAAAAATCAAATAAAGCCATCATTCAAAGATAATTGATTTATGTGAAATTACAAAATAGGAACAATCCAATAACAGGAGAATGTTTAAGTATATGTTTTGTATATAATATAATAAATATATAATATTTAATATATAATATCTATAATAATAAATAAATATATAATATACTAAACATATAGATATAATACAAATAATATAATATGATATCTTAGTATATTAATGTAATGATAGGATGTAATGCAGTTAAAATAGATCCATGAGAAAAACTTAAGAGAATTGAAAAGACTTTTCTAAGACAACATGAAGCAAAAAAAGGAAAAGAATGGAGTACTTGGTAGCTAGGACCACACACATGGGAATGTAACTAAGAAGAGACAAGGGAAGTTAGAAGGGAGTGACTAAAGATTATGTTATTTTGTGTTTTGAAATAAATTAACATATAAATTGTTAATTAGCAGTCTGATTTATTGTTCTAATGTTCAAAGTTAATTATCACAAAGCATTTCATAATAACAATAATGAGAGCTAACATTTATATAGCACCTACTATGTGCCAAGCCTCTGTTATGTGCCTTACAATTATTATCTCATTTGATCTTCACAATAACTCTGGGAAAGATATGGTGCTATCATGGAAAGGTAGCTGGAGCCAAAAGATTCTTCTTTGTGGCCTGATTGCATGACTTAAAACCTTTGTTATTTGTGACCTTGGGTAAATTACATCACCTTTCTGGTGTTAGCTGTAAAATAAAGTTGGACTAGATGACCTCCCAAGTGCCTTTGAGCTCTAAATGCTGTGATCCCAGGAGACAGATAAAGATAGGAACACATTTTACAAGAGCATCTCATTTGGATAGGACCAAGAACTTTATGTGGATCTCTATCTCAAACAAATGTCCCTGATTTCAGTGGGAACTCTTTCCAGGGAAAGCATGATTTAGTGAAATGAACATCAAACCCAAAGACAGGAGAACTGGGTTCTGCTCTTGGTTGGTCTTGGTTGCTGTTTCTAAGGTTGCCATTTCACTGAGAAAGTCAGCCAACCTTTCTGGGGATTAATTTTCTCATTTTTTAAAATAAGAGAAAGGATTCCCAACTCTCCTGCTGCTCAGGGTGGTTATGAAGTTAAAATGACATATGCAAGTTTTTAAAGATACACAAAGCTTGATCCGAGTATAAAGTATTAGCCTTATTAACACATCCTGGATTCCCACTGAATCACTGAGATCTAGGTGTCTTAAGACAGAGGATTACGATCCATGTTTAAGTGCAAAGCTGTTTTCATTAAAACTCTTCACAGTCCTTCCAGTTGACATGGACAGGAAAATAAAAGCACTCTGGGAAATGTGGACAGCAGGGGTTGCTTTTCCTAAAGATCTGACCACAGCTACAAAAAATCAGGGCCCTGCCTTTGTAAAGCTTGTGATATGTCCTTGGGAAGAAAACCACACAAAGCTGCAGCTATTTATTAGATAGTGTGAGTCACTGAGATGAAAGTGGGGAAATTTAAGTACTTACCAGCATGGGTTCACTAAGAATAGATCACCAAAGAATTTTTTTTAAATGGTAAAAATATTGACAAGAACATGGATAGAGATAAGGCCATTAACATCGAGGCATGAGTGTTGGCCAGGGTCAAATGCTTAAGTCAGAGAGCTATGAGATGATCTCATAAGGCCTTGGGCAATATACAGATGAGGTTAAATAATAAAACAGACAGTTACATAGTATTTTACAGTTTGCATAGTGCTTTTACATCCACTGTCTTATTTCAATCAATCAATAAGCATTTACTAACTATTATGTGTTGGGAACTGTGCCAAGTACTGGGGTTACCAAGGAAGGCAAAATGACAGTCCCTGATCTCAAGGAGCTGATGGTCTAAAGGGTAAGACAACATGGAAACATCTATGTATAAATGAAATGAATTATAGACAATCAACAGACAGAATGCACCAGTACTGAGTTCTACAATAACTCTGTGACATAGTTATTACAGGCACTTTTGTTGCCACTTTAGAGAATGAGAGCAAAACTTGGAGAGGTTAATTGACTTGCCTATGGTTATACAACTAGGGTGTTAGTGACAGTTTCATTCTTTAAAAATGTTGATTGTAGATTTAGACATGGAAGGGATGCTGTGTGTGAAACTTTCACTTTACCGATGAGGAAACTGAATCCCGGAGAAGATGAGGGACTTTACTGAGGTCACACAGGTAGTAAGTGGCATAGCTAGGAGTGAACTCAGGTTTTCTGTCTCTAAATGTAGTGATTTTCTCTTTGCCCCATGCTGTTCACAGGATCATAGATTTATTGATAAAGGTACTTTGTTTGTTCTCTGGTGTCACAGGTGAGATTTGAACCCAAGTCTTCCTGACTCCATGTTCTTCACACTATCCACTATTTTGTTATTTTTGTTCAGTTGTTTCAGTCATGTCTGGCTCTTTGTGACCCCATTTGAGGTTTTCTTGGCAAGGATACTGGAGTGGTTTGCCATTTCCTTCTCCAGCTCATTTTCCAAATGAGGAAACTGAGGCAAACAGGGTTAAGTGACTTGCCCAGGGTTCCCCAGTTAGTACATGCCTGAGGCCAAATTTGAAATTAGGAAGATGAGTCTGCCTGACTCCAGGCTGGGCGCTCAATGCTCTGCACCACTATCCATTATGAGAAGCACAAAAAAGGGCATTATTGGTACCTTGGAGAGCTCCCTGCTATTTTGTACTATACTTGTTGATTTAAGTGTTAGTGAAAGGAGAAAAAAAGGCAAAAGTTCACAGTCAGGTCCTAATGCTCTGGCTAACACCTTTTCTCCTTTAGCTTGAAGTGTTAGACAGCAGTGCTGGAGTGTCAGATCTGACACAGACTTAACTCCTAGTGAAATGTAGCATTTAACACCAAGAAATGTTGATGTTGTTGCTTTGCAATTTCAGTTATCTGCAATAATAATAGCTGGCATTTATATTGCAAATTTAAAGGTTGCCAAGTGTTTTAAACACCCATTAGCTCGTGCCACTATGAATGCATTAGTGCTTTTGGTTGCTGCATCTCAGAATTGACACATTTTGAGCCTGTAATTCACCAAAATCCTCGGACGGCTTTTCCCCCATTGAAACTAACATCTAGACATTCCTCTCTTACCCAAGTGACTGTTTGATTGCTTTTTTCAACCAAAGGGTAGATCTTTACGCCTTCCCTGATTTTATTTCATGTTATTAGATTTGGCCTATCATTCCATCCTGCCAAACTCTCTTAGGACCCAGACAACAGGCTAGCTATTCCTCCCAGGTTAATGTCTTCTACAAATTTGATGAGCACTTCATCTCTGCCTCCATCCAAACATTGATAAAAAAGTATTAGATGACACAGAGCAAAGGACAGAGCTCTGGGGCACACCATTAAGAGTCAACCTAAATTGGTTCAAGTTGAATTCTTCGATAAAAAAGGGTTTGATAATCAAATTCCCGGTGAACAGAAGATTGCAGGTTGAATGTTAAATGCACTTAAAAGAAAAAGCTATTTTCAAGCTTTCATGGCATAGGCTGCATACATTCAATCAATATGATAATTACAAAGAAATCTTACCTATTCCTTGAAGCAGGTAATGGAGCCTTTCCTGATCCTTGCCTCTGCTTGTACCACCTTCTTACCAAATTGACTTGCATTTATTTGTATGTATTTTAGGATTCCCCCCAAAACAAATATAGAGCTTGTAGAGAGCACAAATGCCATTGAGTCCCCTTCATTTTAAAACTAGGGAAACTGAGGTCACACAGGATCACATATTTGGAGCTGGAAGGCACCTCAGAAACTATCTTACCTAATCCTCTATTTTAAGAGATTAGAAAACCAAGGGCCAGAAGTTTAAGTGCCTTTGCAGAGGTGGCTTTTGAACCCAGGTCATCTGCCTCCAGAACCAGCACTATTTTTACCATCCTCAGATGTGTATATATGGTTTCCACAGTAGAATGGAAGCTTCTTGCAGTTTGGGTTTTTTCCCTTTTTTCTCTCTTAATCACTACTACAATGTTTGACAGAAGAAATGAAGAAACATTTATTAAATACTTACCATATGAGAGTGTTTTGTTAGGTATTAGTAAAACAGAGGCAAAAGTAAAAGTTTCTGTCCTGAAGGAGTTTACATTCTGACCAGGGAGATAATATGCACATATGAATTTATATGTTTACAAATATGAACATATGTATGTAAGTATACACATATATGCAAATACATATATGTATGTGTGTATATGTATTTATGTATCCATGTATGTAGATGCTAGGGAGTCAGGTCTCATATCTTTATAGCACCAAGCTATACTTTAAGGATGTCTGGTTTCTTATCCAAAGAAGTCTGGTCCACTCTCTCTAACCATGCAGTTGGACTCAAACAAGGAACATTTCTTAGTCACAGGAGAGAAGGAGAGGATTGCTGCTCTCATTCCCAATTTCCAGCCAATCATGTTATCCTTCATGCCTCAGCTCTACAACCAATCATATTGGTTTTGCCACTCATGATGTCAAGCACTTTTAACCAATCATATTTTGCTCCCTGCCTTCAAAGTCTTGTACTTTGTTCTGTAGCCCCCAACACTGTAAGAGAGAGCTGTCCCCCTCATTCAGGGTCTTAGCTTTGCTGGGGAAGTCAAGATCTCATTTATCAGTGAATTCTTGCTTTACTAATAAATTAATCATGCTCAGAACTTTGTATCTCAGTCTACCTTATTTTTTCTTAATTTTAACTGTTAAAGTAGGGAGTAGTTTAAGGTAGGGAGAGGGATTAGGAGTGTATTGGAATAACCCAGGTAAGAAGTGATCAGTCTAAAAATAAGGTAATGGTTCTGTGAGTGAAGAGAAGTGGACAGAGAGGGGCATGTTGTGGAGATACAAAAGACAATTTAACAACTGATTAGATATATGGGGTGAGTGAGAGGGAGCTTGCAAACTTATATGCCTGGAAAGATAGTGATACCCTCAACACCAGTGAGGAAGAGGAAGTTCAGCAGATAAGTAGGTTTTGGGGAAAAGATGTTGAATCCTGTCTTGAACATGTTGAATTTGAGATTTCTATGAGACAAATAGTTTCAAATGTCTAGCAGGAAATTCATGATGTGGTTCTGCAGCTTGAGAGAGACCAGGGCTCAGTATATAGAAGTGAGAGGCTTTGGCATAGGGATGGTAACTGAACCTATGGGAACTGACATGGTCATCAAAGGAGAAAATCTAGAGAGAAGAGGTAAGGGGCTATAAGACAGAGTTTTGGGATATACCCACAGTACTATGACATCTTTGAAGGAAACTAGGAGTGGTCAGACAGGTAAGAAGGGAACAAAGAGAGAGAAATGTCATGAAAATCAAGAGAGTAGCCTGGAGGGTGGTCAATAATGGGAGATGCTATAGAAAGGTCAAGAAAGATGAGGACTGAGAAGAGGCCATTGCATTGTGAAATTAAGAGATGATGGTTAAGCTTGGAAAGAATAACTGCATTTGGATGTTGATGTCAGCAGTCAGATTTCAGAAGCTTAAGAGAGGAGAAAAACTGGAGGCATTGAGTATAGTTGGTTTCTATAAAGATTTTGTCAGAGAAAAGAGAGGAAAAGATATGGAATCATGGTTATCAGTAATGGTGGGATCTAGGGAAGGTTGTTTTTAAGGATGGGAAAGATTTGAGCATGTTTATAGGCAACAGAAAGGAGATAGTATATAGGGAAATAATGTGGATTAGAGAGAAGGGATATTAAGTGCAATCTGCTGGAAAAGATTGGATATAAGGAGATAAAGGTACTGACATAAAGGAGAGCCATGGCAAGGGCTATTATCAGATACTGGAATAAAGGAAAACAAGAAGGAAGATAATGTCATGGGACTGCGAGATGAGGAAGGGGAAAGAGGGATTTTAGTAAATGTTTGGTGATTGATAATACTTTGTCATAAGTAAGGTTAATGTATGAAATCAAAGGTAATAATATTTCATTCCTTTTAAATTCTAATATTCTAGAATTTAGTTTGTGACTTCCTTGGTTTCCAAAACGTGACAAATTCTCAGGTGTGATGTAATCTCTTGGAAGTGCCTGAAAAGACATTTGGAAATATTTTTTGCAAAGGTGTGTACTTTGACCCTATATGGCAATCTGATTTTATGTTCTGTGCCAATGCTTTATAATCAGATAATTTGATCCTTGTTTTGAATCTTAGTCTCTGTGTGGCCTTGAGCAAGTTAATCCACTGCTCTGGGACTCAGTTAGATCATTTGAAAGACAATGGTCTTAAACCCAATTATCTCTAAGATTCTTTTTTTTTAGCTCCAAATAAATGATTCATAGGGGAGAGTTACTATCATCAACAGGAAAATTGAAATAATCAGATTCTGAGTAGATGGGCAGCCTCAGGCAGAGCCTCAACTACTCTCCACTTTTACCTACCCAAACCCAAAGACTGGTTTGATTGAAAGATAATTAAGGAAAGGAAAAAAAATCAAAGTATGAATTTGTTTGAATTCAGACCTACCCGAACAGAATCACAGAATGTTAAATCTGTAAGAAAGCTCAAAGATTATCTACATACCTCATAATATCACTAGGAGGATGTGTGATATTGGGAGATTTCTGGTTTTTTTGGTATTTGTATCCTCAGCACTTAGTACAGTGCCTGGCACATGGTAAATTTCAGCAAATGGAAAGTCCTAAATTCAGAATCTTGATTGCTATTAGTGGGAATATAGTACAGTGAACAGAATGGTAGGATTTCATCTTAAGTCAGGAAGATGGGTTCACATCCTGTCTCTGATCTTTCCTAGCTCTGTGACTCTGTCCAAATCAGTTGATATCCTTAGGCTCCACTTTTTTCACTTATAAAGGATAGGGATTAAATGATATAATGTTTGCAAAGTGCCTTACAAACTTTAAATCAATATGTAAATATGAGTTAATATTAGTTGAAAAAATCCCGAAGAACCCCCATTTCCTTTTTGTTCTTATGATTTCTCCCTTTAAATGCACACATTAAATCTTACATTCCACAGTCTTCTGTTTCCTGGCTCTAAAGGAAGAAACTCATCTTTCTGGAAATTCACAAAGCTAGAGAGCATCGCTGGCCTTGTTCAATGTGCTCTGGCTTGATAAGGAGTTGACTGGATCCAGTTCAAACTTTAATCCAATTCCTTACGTTATCGGAGAATGTTCTAATCTCAAAGCTGAGTTTCTATCCACCAAGTTCAATTCTCCAAAAATAGTTATCACTTCTATCCCCAAATAAATAAAAACAAGGCCTAACCAAAGAATCAGAGAATCAGAGATTTATTTTAGTTGGATGATCTGTTCCATTTTTTCCATGAAGTAGATTAGATGAGGCTCTTCTGCACTTATCACTTGCTGTTCTGTGTCCTGGCAAAAGTGACCGTATGACTCTTGAAAATTCTGGCTCACTTTGGAACAAAAAGATTTTACAAAACTAACTGAAGATTCAGAGTAAGTACATGAAATTGAGCAAGTTCAGAACTAGGTCCCATGGCCAGTGTGGGAAGGGGATGGAAGGGGTACAGTGATAAGAGTACTGACTCTGATCCTGGATCCTTCTCTGACACTTATTACCTACCTGCGAGACCTTAGGCAAGTCACTTAACCTCCAGGAGACTCAGTTTTCACATCTGTAAAGTGCTCATGCATGTGTGTCTCTGTGTGTAACCTAAATGATCTCTGAGGAGCCTTTCAGCTCCAACTCTATTATCTTATGACCTTAACTGATCCTTGTGACAAATCTCATGACTTATTATTATCCTTAGCTTCCTTCAAAGCACAGCTCTTGTGGTATCTTCTATACCAGGCCTCGTCCGGTCCTCCCAGATCCCTCTTCTATTTAAATTGTACGGATTTTTCAGAGCCTACATAACAGTAAAAACCACGATAATGATAGCTAGCATTCATATAGCCCCTTAAGGTTTGCAAAATACTTTACAAATATTATCTTATTTTGTCCTCATGACAACTGTGGGTGGAGGTGCTATTATCATTCTCATCTCACAGATGAGGAAACTGAGCTAGACAGATGTTATATGACTTGCTCAGGGTCACACAGCTGGTAAGTATCTGAGGCTAGATTTGAACTCAGTTCTTCCTGACTCTAGGTCCAGCAGTCTCTCCCTCCAGTAGAATGTAAGCTCCTTGAGGGTGGTTTGTGTTTGTCTACACATCCCCAGTACCTAGAACATAGTAAGTACTTAAAAATGTTTATGAATTAACTGAATGGAGAAATGATATTTATATTTGTTATTACAGATCTTCAAAGGGAGATACAGATTAAGAAAAAAACTTAGAAAATACATTTCTTATACCATGGAGCCTCCTGCTGGTCCCTCTCAAAGGAGCTCGTTCTATTTTTACCTGCACTTCTGTCCTAATGTCATGTAATTTCTTGTCTACCATGAGCGATGCACTGTGGAGTGGCTGATAGAGGAATGGCCTCAAGCCAGAAGATTGGGATTCAAGTCTCCTTTTTGATGGGGCTCTGTGACCTTGGGCAAGTCACTTATCCTCTAAGCAACTATCTAAGGACTATCAAAGCTGCAGAAGGGGTGCCAACTTGCATCAGTAGCTGGAGTTTCCTCATTTGGGAGTTTCCAATACCAATGAATCCCAAATTGGGATTCTCTTCTCTCCTCTAGATTCTTTACATTTACTTCTTCACATGGTGCACAATGGTCAACTTGCCTGCTGTTTATCCTTGAATTCTTCCCAAATCTCTCATTTCTAAATTATTCTGGTCTTTCTTTTATGGTTACAATTGATTTGTGATGAGCCACTAATGATCTGTGCTTCTTTCTTGGTTGTAATGGAGGCGGCTGGCTCAGATATGTCATGAATTCACTGATTATTAGACCTGGAAGGAACTTTTGTGAGCACCAAGTTTAACTGTCTCATTTTAAGAAGATGAGAATGGAGAACTGAGAACCATGTGGATAAGTGATTTGCCTGGAGTCACACAGCTGGTCAGTGGCAACCTGTGTTCAGATACAGGCATGAATACACACATGCCACTCCCAGTAACAATCCTCACATTTATATAGTGCTTTATGTTTTGTAAGAAAAGTATCAGTATGTCATATTTATATAGCATTTCTAAAAGCCCTGTGATGTAGTTAAGGTAGTTAAGTATTACACCCATTTTATAGATGGGAAAAAGAGTATCAGATAGGTGGAGGGACTTGCCTTTTGGTCATTCAAACACTAAGTCCTACACTTAATCCTATATTTTTACCAAGTGTTCTCACATCATTTCTTTGAGTAGGTAGTAAAAAAATTATTATTCCATTTTTATAGATTGAAAAGCTGAGTATCAGTGAGATAACATGATCAGCCCAAGGGAGGACAGGTATTGGGTAGAAGAACTAAAACTAGAACCTAGGTGCTCTGATGCCACAGCCAGTCGGATTGTTTTTGGCAAGGCAGTCAGGGTTAAGGGACTTGCCCAAGGTCACACAGCTAGTAAGTGTGGTGTCTGAGGTCAGATTTGAACTCAGGTCCTCCTGACTCCAGGACCGGTGCTCTATCCACTACGCCACCTAGTGGCCCCCTCACTGTTCTTTTCAATAAAAATGTAAGCTTTGTGAGAGTAAGACTTATTTCATTGTTTCTATATATGTCCCCAGGACCTAACATTGTACATGGCACACAGTAGTTGCTTAATAAATGCTTACTGATTGAGTGCATCTCTAGCCTTTTCCTAATTAAACACAGTCACCATTGACCGAGATGACAGAACATTTCTTAAACTTTGCAGATGGTTTCTTGAGAAGGGTGGTGGAAGATAATTGGCACCTTGGAAAGATAAAATTGGAGTTTGAAGTCATTTTCATAATTTGAAGACAGCGGGTAGGGATATCAAATGTCCGACTGCTGCTGATGTTTCTTTGAGTTCTGTGATGCCTTCCCTCCTTCCCCCCAATTTACTCCAAGCAAACTGGGACACAAGATAAGGCATTAATAGTTATAACTTCCTAGGATAGTAAGATTTCAGAGTTGGGGGCACATTACAGATGACCTAAGCCAGTTCCTTAATTTGCTAGACAAGGAAACTGAGGCCCAGAGAGACAAAGTGAATTGTTCAGTCACGTGCTATGTCAGTGGCAAAGCTGAGATTCAAACCCTGCTCTTCTGATACTCAGTTTATCACTTTTCTCTGCATCAATTCTGTTCAGAGCCCAAACCCTAAGGGAAGAAACAATCATTATGTTATAATGATATGTTATCACATTACAGAGTATTGTAGAGGATAGAGTCTTTATAACCTATCATTATAATATAATGATTATTTCACAATATAATGTTATATTATAATGTAATGACATTATACCCATACTCTATAATATAGAATTATAATTATATATTGATTAGATATATAGATTATTACATAATCTATATGATTGTAAATACAATCTATGTATTTACAAATAATAATTATAACAGTATAGAAAAATTATAGATTATGTTATATCCATACGCTATAATATATAATTATAACATAATGAAAATTACACATCATGTATTATGTAATTACAATGCAATTATACATTATGTAATATATAATTATAATATAAGTTATATATCATGTAACATATAATAAAATGTTTAATAAATGTTTTCCTTCCATTTCCTTTCCCTTCAGCACTCATTCCAGAGCTGAATGCTTGGCACTGTTAGGAAATTTATTCCTTTTCTTTCTCCTCTTAGAGCAGAAGGTTACCAGCTAGTCACCACATTCAAACCCTTCAGGTGCCAGGAGATAATGATTATATATAATACAATGTAAAAATGTAAATAGAGATTTACTCTAAGTCTGTGTTAGTCTCTGGGGGTAGAAATACAAAGAATAAAAGAATCCTTGCTCTAAGGGAGCACCCGTTCAGATTAAAATGTGGAGTCTTTCTATCGAACTTTTCATAAACAGGGAACACTTCCTCTAGTTTAGCTGGGAGAGGAAGGAGTGGCTTTTAATCATAATAGCTAACATTCATGTAGCACTTTAAGGTCTGCCAAGTGTTTTACATGTGTTCTCTCATTTGATCCTTATAACAAACTTTGTGAGGCAGGTGCCTTTGTTACTCCCATGTTACAGATAAAGAAACCAAGGCTAATACTCTATTTAAATCAATATCACCCCCACATAGTAGTTTTTCATCTATTCCAACAGGCCATAGTCAGCTTCATTATCTTTAAGTGATGGTTTTGTTGTAACATCCCTCAGTCTGGTAGCCAAGTCAGTTAGTCAAGATTTCTTAAGCATGTGCTATGTGCCAGGTACTGGGCTAACCAATGGGCATAAAAAGAAAGTCAAAAGGCAAATGGCAGCTCCTGCCTTCAAGGAGTCTGAAATCTAATGAACATGTAAACAACTCTGTACAGACAAGAGATCAAATGAGGAAATATGTAAAACATATAGGACAAAGAGAGGACAGCAGAGGCCAGGCACTACAATGAAGAGGAATTAGGAGAGGTTTCCTGTAGAATGGGGGATTTTAGCTGAAACTTACAGAAAGGCAAGGAAGCCAAGTTGAGGAGGGAGAGTATTCCAGGCATGATGGACAGCCAATGAAAATACCTGGAGTTGGGAGATGGAACATTTTATTTTAGAAATAGTAAGGAGGCCAGAGTCAATGGAATGAAGGGTCTATGTGGGGAGTTGGAATAAGAAAGGTATGAAGACTTCAAACTTGCTCTTGGAGGTGAGAGGGATAAACTGGAGTTTATTGAGGAGGGGTCTAACATGGTCAGATCTGTGCTTTGGGAAAATCACTTAAGCAGTTGAGTGGAGGCTGGCCCCCACCTGCCATGTTCTTGTTTCTGGCTGATGCTTCCAGCTTTCTCACCCACTCTCATATCTGCACCCCACACCCTGTATTATTCTCTTCCTCATAGATGCCTCCTACAGAAGTGCTCCACTTCTTCCAAATCTGCTGTTCCTTTTGCTGTGAATGCCCTCACTCTCTCTCCATGCGTCCAAATTATACCAGTCCTCCAGGGTCCAGCTCAAAATCCATCCTCTTCATCTCTACACCAATATTTTCACAGCCAAACTCATTAACTTACATAGTCACAGACCAGCTCCTTGTCTCCACTTATCTTCCTTCTCCTAACTGCTTTCCTCAAAATTTTGAAGAACATTGGCTCTGGAGTCTAAGGTGCAGAGTTCAAATCTGGCCTCTGATACTACTCATGTGAAACTGAGCAAATATCTTCACCCCCATCCCACCCGAACGCCTCAGTTTCCTTATTTGTAAAATGGACTCAATGCCCTCTGTGGTATCTTTCTAGCTCCATCTCTAAGATCCTATGAACTTCTATTCAACACAGCCAATCAATCACACAGTTCTATTGATTCTCCCTACAAAATATCTCTCCCATTTGCTTCTTTACTTCCCTTCCCATTGCTGGACTTGAACTCAAGAGAGATCTGAGTTCTAACCTAATCTATGACAGTCACTACCAGATGACCATTAGAAAATCAGTTGATCTCTCTGGGCCTCAGCTTTTTCATCAGTAAAATGATGATAATCTTACCCATAATAACCATCCCACAAAGTTGCCATCAAGATTTGATAATTCATGTGTTTTGCAAATCAGAAGATTCTGTACGAATCAATCAATCAACAAGCATTTATTAAATACTTAGATTGTACCAGGCACTGTATCAAGCATTGGAGATATAAAGCAGAAGGTGGCCCTGCCCTCAAGGACTTTACATTCTAATTTGGGAGACAATATTTAAATAAATTGGTGTGTGTATATATATGTATATATGTATACATATGTATATATACACACATATACACATATACGCATGGGGGAGAGAGAGAGAGAGAGAGAGAGAGAGAGAGAGAGAGAGAGAGAGAGAGAGAGAGGGAGAGAAAAAGAGAGTGAGAGAATGGCTAATTAGAAAGTAACTTTAGAGAGGAATAAACTTGAGAAGACTGCCTCATTAAAATATAAACTAGGCCCTTACCCAGAGATTATTGTTACAGCCTTTTAATTAATGTCTTTGTCTCTAGATTCTCCCTGTTCCTATACTACTACTAGATTAATTTTACTAAAACATCAATTTTTATCACATGACCTTCCCTTTAATAAAAAATACTATAGACTCAAGCTCAGACTTTTTAATCGTGCATTATAGGCTCTTCTAAGTATGCCTCAATTTACCCCTTTTAACTGCTTCATCTTAATATTCTGCTTCAGCCAAATGAGTCAACTGACTATTCCTAAACAGGCTTTCCCCCTCCATGCCTTTGTCTTTATTGTTCCCTCTTCTTCAGTGCCATCATCACTCCATTCCACTGACATGAATCACATAAATCCTCTGAGGCCGGATCTGTTCACCAAAAGCAGCACAATCAACAACAGTATTTATATAGTACTTTAAGGCTGACAAAGCACTTTACATGTTATCTCCACAGATCCTTAGAACAGGTATGTGAAGTGGCTGCTATTATTATCACCCCCATTTTACAGACCGAGCAAACTGAGACTGAGAGAGGTTGAGTGGCTTGCCCAAGGTCACATAAGTAAGTGACTGAGGCAGGATGTGAGCTCAGATCTTCCTGACTCCACATCCAACACTATTTACTGTGCCACCTAGAAAGTTATTCTAGTCCACTATGATCTCCCTCATTTCTTAATTTCTCTAACCCTTCTTCTCTGTTCTATTCACATAAGTACTTAATTACACATGGCCCTGCATAGACATTAAACTGTTAATGTGTGTAGTTTCCCATAAACATGATGGTAAACTCCTGGAAGGCAGGAGACTTGTCTCAAATCTGAAGCCTGGTATAGTGGACTTAGAGTCTGGAGATGGAGAGCTTAGTTCTGCTTAGTTCACACTTGC
The DNA here is from genome assembly GCF_011100635.1 of Trichosurus vulpecula. Lineage (NCBI taxonomy): Eukaryota > Metazoa > Chordata > Mammalia > Diprotodontia > Phalangeridae > Trichosurus > Trichosurus vulpecula. The sequence goes on along the minus strand of NC_050577.1, from coordinate 215,218,091 downwards.
TAGTTGTGTGACTATGGTCAAGTTATATGACATCTGGAACCCCCAGTTTGCTCATCAACAGAAAGGATAATAACTATAAAACCCATATTATCTGCCTTGTAGGCTTTTTTGAGAACTTTAAAAACTAAAGATTACATGTGTTGTTGTTCAGTGGCTTTTAGTCATGTCCAACTCTTCATGACTCCACTTGGGGTTTTCTTGGCAGACATATTGGAGTGGTTTGCCATTTCCTTCTCCAGCTCATTTTCCAGATGAGGAAACTGAGGCAAACAGGGTTAAGTGACTTGCCCATGGTCACACAGCTAGGAAGTGTCTGAGGCCAGATTTGAACTCAGAAAGATGAGTCTTCCTGACTCTAGGCTGGATATTCTATCCACTGCACCACCTGGCTGCCCCATACATACATACATACATACATACATGCATAAAATATACATATAGATATGCACACACATATATATGTCTGTCTCTCTGTATATGCATATATAGATAAATGTGTACATATTATAGCATATGTTTATCTACAGATTTGTACATATGCTATTGTAATTTTTTTACCTCCTTTCATACTTAACCTAGAGTATTCACATAGTAGATAGATATGTGATGTATTAATGAATTGTGTAGCTGTAGACCAAGGCTAATTTAGGTCCTTTTGTTTCCATACTGAATCAAGCTTCACTGCTACCTGATTCACGGTAGCTGAACTGATAAATCTTATTCTGAAGGCTAGAAATCTTTTCATGGATTTTCTCCTCAGTGCTATTAATAATAATACCAGATGACTTATTCATGATGCCTTAAAGTTCTTTACAGACTTTACAGACATTGTCTCCTTTGCTTACAACCTTGTCATATACGTGCTCTGGGTACTATGGCTAGTATTATCTGCATTTCCTGATGAGAAAACTGAAGCTTAGAGAGGGTAAATGATTAGTGCAATTAGAACCACGCAAATAGCCAGTGTTCAAGGGAGTCAAATGTTCTTTTTCTTTCCCTATGCTATTTCTCCTAACACTTTAAAGATGGGGGACAAAAACTTGATACCTGAAAGTGGAAGTACCATCTAAATATTACTTACAACTCAAAGAGTGAAAATTCCCATAAGTAAAAATACACCCCGCCCCCCACATATAATATTAACACTTTTTGCTGCAGTAAAGAACCAGAATCTAAGGGGGTGCCAATGAGCCAGGCAATGGCTGATCAAATTATGGCATATGAATGTAACTGAACATTGTTATACCATGAGAAATGATAAAAAGGATAGATTCAGAGAAATTTAAGAGGACTTATATGAAATGATGCAGAATAAAGTTAACAGAACCAGAAAACCTATGTTATTTCAGAACACTGTAAAAGGAAAACATTTATAGAAAAGTTAATATCTGTGATCAATGCATCGACTAATCATGGCTGCAGAAGACTGATAATGAATTATGCTTCCATCTTCCTGGCAGAGAGGTGGCAGACTATAGGTCAAGATGTACAGCTTCATATAGGATCAATGTATGGATTTTTTTAAACTTGCTACACATATTCATTACAAGGGTTGGATTTCATTTGCATGAATAAGTTTGTGTGTGTGTGTGTGTGTGTGTGTGTGTGTGTGTGTGTGTGTATGTGAGAGAGAGAGAGAGAGAGAGAGAGAGAGAGAATGAGAATAGTGGAAAAAAAGAATAAAAGAAATAAAAGGTCCAATGAAACATTAACAAACTACACAGAAGAGAGCAGAATGAAGATCTTAAGGGAATATAGACAAGTAGGACAGTGTTGTAGCTATCATATTTAATATATACTTAAAATAAGAAGTAGGCAATTGCATTTGTGATATCATATAAAATGTTCTATTTTTCTTCTTTGTATTTGAAAATGTTCATGTTTGTTGATATTTTGTCAAGCTCATAATAATGAAAATTAATTTAAAAATTAAAAAAAATTGTAGAAGCATATGCATGGGGTTCTTTCCAAAGAGGAGGAAACTGAAATTTTTGAATGGTGATGGGGAAAAGGAAGGAAAGAGAATATTGAGTCAGGAATCAGAGAAAGAAGAGATGAAAAAGGGTGAATAGTCACTCCGTGCTGAGAAGGTACAGAGGCAGTTATTTGTCAACTTTATAGCAATAGAGTAGGGGCAACTAGGTGGCACCATAGTGCACTGAAGTCAGGAGGACTCATTTACATGAGTTCACATCTGGCCTCAGACACTAGCTATGTGACCCTGGGCAAGTCACTTAACCCTGTTTACCTCAATTTTTGTCATTTTGAAAATGAGCTGGAGAAGGAAATGGCAAACCACTCTAGTATCTTGGCAAGGAAAAACGCAAAATGGGGTCACAGAAAGACCGACATGACTGAAATGACTCAATAACAACAAAAACAGCAACAGAATATGTCTTTTCTGGACATGTATACAGAATATGACAGAAATCTGTTGGCACTCTCTCTTTGCATCTGAAGCACACAGAAGGGACACCAAACTTTTTATTCTCTTCACTCTCTCTTCTCTTTGGGCTGGGATTGGCTTGCTCACTCAACTTGCATCAGCGCCAGTAGATTATAATTTACCGGAGAGTGGAAATGCTCTTATTACTCACTCTCAAGTCCTAGGGGTAATCCTGGTAGAGAAACCGTATTCATACTACTCACAAATATACAGAGTCTCCCTGCCCCCTGCTGCCCAGGGTGCTTTGAACCTAACAAATCAGCCAGATGAACTCAATTAACACTTAATCAGGAACATTTACTAGCTAGAAGCCAAAGCAAGAATAATTAAAACATAATATCCATCCAGAAACCTGAGACACACTCTCCCATCAGTGCACACAGTGTCCGTAGGATAGAATAAGCATAAACTTAGTGAACCATGTCAAGGAGGTGTATGAATAAGGAAGACATTCGCTTGCTGGCAACTCACAACTTTAGATTGTGAGACTTCTTATTTTTCCTTGTTATTCTCTAGAATTTGGCATTCAATCAAGTATATCTTTCCCTTTCTCCTTTCTCTTTCATTTTCCTTCTTTCTTTAGTTATTTGTAAAGCCTCAATAGACAATCATTTTGCTCTCTTGCTCTTCTTTTTCTTTGGAATTTTTTTTCTGTTGTCACTGCCCCCAGTACAATATTGCAAACCCCTGGTCATAATTCTTCAGGCACTCTATGTACCAGATCTAATTCTCTAAATCTAATCATCTCCACCTCATTCATAATAGATGTTATTTAAGTCATACCTATGTGGTCTGATAGTTTTCCCAGATTTCTTCAATTTAAATCTGAATTTTGCAATAAGAAGCTCATGGTCTGAACCACAGTCAGTTCTAGGTCTTGTTTTAACTGACCGTATAGAGCTTCTCTACCTTTGACTGCAAAGTAAATAACTAATCTGATTTTGATATTGACCATTTGACAATGTACATTGTACAATCACTTTCTGGACTGTTGAAAAAATGTTTGCTATGACCAGTGCATTATCTTAGCAAAACTCTCTTAGTCTCTGCCCTGCTTCATTTTGTACTCCATGGCCAAACTTGGCTGTTATTCCAATTTTGGGTTACTTCTTTAGTGTTCCAATTCCCCATGATAAATATGACATCTTTTGGGTGTTATTTCTAGAAGATCTTGTAGTTCTTCATAGAATTGACCAATTTTTGCCTCTTTGCATCAGTGGTTGGAAAACAGAGTTGTATTACTGTGGTGCTGAATGGTTTGCCTTGGATTTGAATGGATATCATTTGGACATTTTTGAGATTATACCCCAGTACTCCTTTTCTCACCCTTTTATTGACTATTGAGGCTATTATATTTCTTCTAAGGGATTCTTGCCCACAGTAGTGTCTGTAGCAACCACCTAAATTAAATCCACTCATTCTCATACATTTAAGTTCACTGACACCCAAGTTGCTGATATTTAATCTTTCCGATTCCTGTTTGACCACATCTAGTTCATAGATCTTACATTCCAGGTTCCTATGCAATATTGATCTTTACAGCATCACACTTTCCTTTTATCATCAGATACATCTGTAGCTAAGCTTCCTTTTGGCTTTGGCCCAGCTGCTTCATCAGTACTGGAACTACTTGTAGTTGTCCCCTGATCTTGCCCAGTAACATGTTGGACACCTTCCAACATGAGGGGCTCATCTTCCAGTATCATACCTTTTATTGTTTCAATAATATCCATGGATTTATTTTGTCAAAGACACTGTAGTGGTTTGCCATTTCCTTCTCCAGTGGATCACCTTTTGTCAGAACTCTCTATTGTGACCTGTCTGTCTTGGGTAACTCTGCATGGCATAGCTCACAATTTCACTGAGCAACACAATCCTCTCTCTCTTATGACAAGGCAGTGATCCAGGAGGGGAAATGGACAAGCAGGAGATGTTATGAGACCACCTCTGGTTTTTAAATAGAAGAAAATGGAATCTGTAAACTAGATGTCATTGAACTTATTTTGACTCATGGAAAAATTGTAGAACATGTTATTCAGGCAATAATTAGTGAACAGCTAGAAAAGGAAGTGGCTATGACAAAGAGCCAGAATGACATCAATAACGACAGGTTATGGTTTCAAGAGATAGGTTACGAAAACATGTTCACTTCTCTTCTTTGTAGAGGCAATGGATTAGAGGTGTGGACTACTGTCTATATAATCAAATGCATTCGATGTGTTGGTTGGTTTTGTGAAACTGATTTTGTTTCCTCTTTATTTTCTAAACTTGTTTATTTACAAGGCATGGTTTGCTGAGTGGGGAAGGGAAGAGGGATAGATTGAGAAACAGTGATCTAAAAATAAAAGATATAAATAAAAAGATTTTTTTTTAAAAAGTACACAATGTTCCCCCCCCCCCCCCGTCTCTTTGCCTTAGGATTACTAGGCTGGCAGATAAAAAGAATACCATAGTCAGATTTTTAAGCAAAGCATTCAACACATTTTCTCAAGCTATTCTTGTGGAAAAGATGGAGAGATGTGAGCTAGATTCTATAGCAGTTTGATTTAAAACTAGTTTAATGTCTGGGACCAAAGTTTCATTAATGATTTGATGTCAACTTGGAAGGAGTTTCTAGTAGAATGCCTTAGGGATCTTTGCCTGGCATGCTTCACTTCGCTTTATTTCCTTCTTTCCTTTGTTCCTTCCTTCTTTCCTTTGTTCCTTCCTTCCTTCCTTCCTTCCTTCCTTCCTTCCTTCCTTCCTTCCTTCCTTCCTTCCTTCCTTCCTTCCTTCCTTCCTTCCTTCCTTCCTCCCTTCCTCCCTCCCTTCTTCCCTCCCTTCTTTTCTCCCTTCCTTCTTCTCTTCCTTCCTCCCCTAATGATGTTGGTACAGATATAAATGGAATGCTTATCAAATTTGCTGATAACATAAAGCTGGAAGGGACAGCTAACATGCTGAGTGAATGATTCAGGATTTTAAAAATATATATCTTTACAGATTAAAAGATGGAAATAAATTGAAAAAGATGACATTTAAGAAGTATGAGAGCAAAATCTTACACTTTAATTAACACAAATCAGCTTTGGAAATTCAAAATGGCAGAGGCAGGGCTACATAGGAGCTTCTGTTTTTCTGAAAAGGATCTGTGAGTTTTTGTCATCTGCAAGTTCACTATAAGTGAACAAAGTGGTATGGAAGTCAAAAAAACTAATGAAATTTTTGTTAAGAGAAGAATACTATTTGTGGCTTAGGAGGTAAGAAATCAATCCTAATTGGCCCCAAACAGATCACCAGTCAAAATTGTATTAAATTTTAGGTGTCACATTTTTTTGGAAAGACATTGAAAACCTAGAGAATGTTCAGGGAGGAAGGCAACCAGGATGTTGGCCATCTAGTTTAGAATGTTGCCCAGGCTCTAGTTTGGGATGTTGGCCAGTCTCTAGTTTATGTGAAAGGAGGATCAGATGAAGGAACTGGAGGACCTTAACCCAGTGAAGGGAAAGTGTGGAAGACGAATTAGTCATTTCAGTTGTACCCAGAAGGTAGAACTAGAAACAGTGGGTAGAAGCATATTGAGGCAAATTTAGGCTTGATGTAATTAATTCCCTAACAACTGAAAGGCAGCATGGCATAGTGCATTGGGCACTGGACCTCCTGTATCACATGCTCATTAGTTTGTCTCTGCTTTCCTCAGATGCAAAGTGGGCAGGGGTAGGAGAGGATTTGATAATTTGAAAGGCCTCCTCTAAGATCCTATGAATTATATCTATCCAAAGGTATAATGGTATAATGTTGTGGGTTTGCTGGATGACCACTTGGTAGATATTTGGTAGAGGGTATTTGTTTGCAGATGTATACTAAAGCAGATAGTCTCTGAGGTCCCTTCAAACTCTCAAATTCCACGATTCTTTAAAGCATTGAATTCAGGCAGGAATTAATCAAGCCTGAATTGCACAGATTTAAAAGAAATTCAAATAAAAAAAAACTTTCAGATGTGGAAATTACTGTCACCATTCATATTTAAAAGTGTTATCATGAAACTTATATTAGCCAGACAAAAAGGTGAAACAGGCGGAGAGATAGTGGGAATGTTACTTGGGAATTAGTGTTTTTTATATTGGTAATTTGATATCTTACAATGAAAAATAACTCTCTTCCTTTTTCAGAAATTCATTTTGTATGTCTCAAAGCATATAAGAATTCATTTCGCTTAGCAGAGAAAATGCCTGCCTTGTGACAAATGCAGGCAAGCAGATAAATGGAAAAAATGCTGAGGATGGAATTGACTTAAACACAGAATCATTATTCTCTCCAAGTTTCAAATTTATGAGACCTATAAATGGACAGCCCAACCTCTGGTGGGACCAGCAACAGTGCTTGCTTATATTGGTATTTGTTTCTCAGGTAAGTAAGCCTTATCTCTCCAGAGAGAAGCTCCCCAAGTGCAAAGACAGTGGGAAAGTAATTCTATATATTTCCCACAATGCCTAGCCCAGAGTAAGCGCTCAATAAATATGAGCAGAATGGAGAAATGCAAGAGCAACAATGTTTGAGCTCTGGAATTCTGCCCTTTGGCTGCACTGTCCTGACTAGTGAGTGGGTGCAAGCTCACTTAATCTACCCAATTATTGAGCTGGCTCAGCCTGTGCTTCACATCCTATCTGGCCATTACCAAGACACCTGAGCCTGCCTAGCCATCTGCCCTGCTTCAGCATGTGTACCCCGCTCTCCAGCTCCACCTCCTCATCTCATTTCACTTCCTATTTATTGCTTTGGGGAGAGTAATCAAAGCAAAATTACTTTTGCTACTGGAAAGAGCATGGTGGTTGATTACTCTATGGCTCCACTCACCATTCCCATGACACCCCAGCCCCAAACTCCCTTCTCTTGTCATCAGTTCCCTGTATGCTCTCTCATCCTGTGAGAAGGTAAGCTCCTTGGGGCTGGGGCTGCCTGACTTTTGGATTTGTATCCCCAGTAACCTAGCATAATGCCTGACACATAATAGGCAGATGATCAGATATTTTTCGTTGATTGATTGATTGATTCATTCTGTATGTACGTATCTCTCCCTTTAGAATGTAAATTCAAGACAGGGACCATTTCGTTTTCATCTCTATTTTCTAGCATATTGTTTTTGTTCAGTTGTGTCCAGGTCTTCATGACCCCATTTGGGGTTTTCTTGGCAAAGATACTGGAGTGGTTTGCCATTTCCTTCTCCAGCTCATTTTATAGATGAGGAAACTAAGGCAGAGTTAAATGACTTTCCCAGGGTCACACAGCTAGTAAGTGTCTGAAGTTGGACTTGGTCTCAGGTCTTCCTCACTCTAGTCTGGGTGCTCTATCCACTGTGCTACCTAGCTGCCTCTGGCATTCCTAGCATAGTATCTGGCATATAGTAGATGCTGTCACTCGGTTGTTCATTATAGAAGGTTTTTTTTTCTAGTTATGATGCCTATTCAATAATAACCAGATGTTTTCCCAAGAATTAGTTACTCCTTAGAAGTGAGTTAGATGATTTTAAGATACCCTGCCATTGCTGATGCAATTACATTATAAATCCCTTGAGGGAAGGACTGTCTTTTGCCTCTTTTTTTTGATATTCCCAGTGCCTGCTAAAAAGGAGGTGCTTAATAAATTGATCGATCGATACTCCAAACACAGACTCCAGAGACCAAACCCAAGGGGAGCCAAACATTCAGTTCTGAATTCTCCAGGACCATGCTTTTTCACCTTAGGTATTTTCCTCCCTGCTGCTTTCTGTGTAGGCAGTACACAGTATTCCCTTGGCATTAAACCTATTGTGCTGAAAATTGGAATTAAATCAACACTCCCATTGCTATGCAAAGGATGTGTCAATTGACCCCCTATCCACTCTATCTAACTTCCATTAGAAGTTCCATTCACTTATCCTAAGTTCCAACTCTCTAACTTTGCATTTTCAAGTTCCCTTCTCTGGCCACTACTCCTCCAGATATTATCTCCCCCACTGGAATGAAAGCTCCATGAAAGTAGAGACTGTCTTGGTAACCTTATGGCCCTCCTCTCTTGGGGGTTGGCTATATTAGTGCTGGACTTAGATTGGATACCCTAGTCTTTTAGCCCACTATAGCTCAGAACTCCTGGCTCAAAGATAAGTCCTCAGCTTCCCCAGTAGAAGGGAATATAAGACCATGCCCAGCCGTACATTCATTTTAAAAAGTGCCATTGAGGTACTCTTGCAACCTGGGGTCTTCCGGCCAAGGAAAAATGTTTAAGAAGCTATACCCCCAAAGCTGTTAATATGTACATAATCTTTGATGCAGCAATACCATTATTAGGCCAATATCCCAAGGAGATCAAAGAAAGAGGAAAATGGCTTACCATATATTTATAGCAATCGTTTTTTATAGTTGCAAAGAACTGGAAACAAAGGGGATGCTCATCAATTGGGGGTTCGTTGGACAAATTTTGATATATCACTGAAATGGAATACCATTGTGCTGTACAAAATGAAGAGATGGTTTCAGAAAAAGCTGAGAACATCTGTATGAGCTGATGTAGAGAAAAGGGAGTAAAACCAAGAGAACCATTTCTATTCTAATACAAACATCGTATACACAACCACTTTGGAAAGGCTTAAGAACTCTGATCAATGCAATAGCCAGTTATGGTTCCAGAAGGCCAATGATGAAGAATGCTACCTGCCTTCTGACAGAGAGGTGATGGACTAATATGGAGAATGAGACCTACATTTTTGGATGTGGCCAATACAGGAACTTGTTTTGCTTGTCTTTGCTTACTTGTCACAAGGGTTTTATTTTGTTTTCTTTTTTGCAGTGCTGGGGAAGGTTAGATCAATTGCTGATTGACTGGGTGGTACTATTGATCCTGTGTTCGTGCCTAATTTCTAACTGTGGCACTAGGCTTTCAAAGAGAGTCCTAGCCTTGGCTTCATCATCATCTCTCTGCACTTTCCCTGCTTTCTCCTGGATTGTTAGATAGATTTTTTTGCCTAGTCCCTCTGTGCCCCGCAAGGTATAATTTAATAACTAATTATCACTTCATAACTATCATATTATTTCATATTTTCATAAGTCAACACAATGAAATCCCACCTTACCAGAGGGAGGTACTGATTAGTAAGTGGAATTTTTTTCATGAGTGCAGGAGGAAAAAATTCTCCTTTCACAAATTACCAGTATTCTTTTGAAGTAGGAAGGAATAGACCCCATAGCATTTCAGCAGCAGTACTAGAGCCAAGTGGGAACCATTATGCCCCATGAGGGATGAATGGATCCCCACCCCACTGGTTTGTTATCACCTGCCAGAAAGCAACAAGAAACATCTGTTGATATGACTTTTGGTTATCTCATATTGTAGTGCTGCTGATAAGGATTTGTCAAGCATCTCCATGAATACAACTACAGTTTGTGTGCCCATAGCTGTTGCAGATGATGAAGAGGGAAAAATTCCTCTTGGAATAAGACTTTCTAAATTAAATCAACATCTCTTTTCATGTCTGGTGACTTCAATGAAAAAGCGATATTGTGGCAAATATCAAAACAATTAGATGTGGTGGCACATGCCTGTCATCCTTGCTATTAGGAAAGTCTGTGACTGGTGGATCCCTGAAGCTCAGGAATTTTAGCTGCAGTTAGGATAAAACTGATCAGGTTTCTACTTTAAGTCTGACACCAACATGGTGAGCCCCCAGGAGCAGAGGGCCATTATGCTGCCTAAGGAATATTGAATCACCCAGGTGGCAAAAACAAAGCAAGTTTAAGTTCCTATGTTGGTTAGCACTGAAATCAGGCACACAAATGGATGCTGTGCTACCAGCTACAGTGAGGAGGATGAGATAAGAAGCCTCAATCTTGAGAGAGAGAGAGAGAGAGAGAGAGAGAGAGAGAGAGAGAGAGAGAGAGATGGGTGAAAGAAAGAAGGAGAGAGAGGGAGAGAGGAAGAGAGGAAGAAAGAGAGGAGGGAGGGAAGGAGAGTGAGTTGAGAGAGAGCAAGAGAGAATGGTAAAATATACATTCAAAAATATGGTTTATGAGTAAAGGATGAGAAAGGACAGCCTTGTTGGCTGTACAGAAACCTTATGCCTATGCATCATAAATATAGTCTTTGAGAAAAGAATCAGAAGGTGTGAGACTTGGTGAGCAATGAATAATATGACAAAAATGAAAAATATTGCAATTTAACAGATATAAAATGACTTTTTACTGAGTTGGAAATCATTCCTGAATCACCTGTTTGGATAATGTTAGGCCACCCACTTGCAAAAACCAAAATAAATACAGAGCTAGAAGACTATATAATGGGGAAAATGATGGCACACAATGAAAACATCTCCAATCTAACCAGAATAGACTGTGAGCTCTTTGAGAGCCGGGGCTGTGTTTTGTCTTTCTTTGTACCCCTAGCACTTAGCACAATACCTGATAAATAGAAAGCACTTAATAAATGATAGCTGACTGATAGACTGTCCTATTCAAACAAGTAACTGGGACCAAAGAATGTGAAATGGGTGGAAAAAGAGGATACCGACATCAGTGCTAACAATTTTATCTAGAAGTTTAACCACTGTAAATCAATTTGCTGGAAGGAAGAAAACAAAAGAGCCTAAAACTATGAGAGAAAACACTTGCTCTATTTATGAAGTAAAAATGTAGAGAAACTAGCATAGGATTCATTTAAAATACAAATGCATTAGTAGAATTTTATGGAAAAGTATGGTGGACAATTATAAGCAATGTCATTTCATAAAACAGTGAGAAGCACTGCAGGGAAAAAACCAGGTTAAATAAAATCTGGTGAGAGGCCCAACTAAGAAAAGTCATCCTGAAAGTATTTAGCAATGGAGCTAGAAGGAGGATAACAAACAAATGAAAGATGGGAAAGATTTGTAATGGTTTCCCATAGCAACCTTTTTAATCTTTAAAAACAATGGAATCAATACATTTGGACTCTAATGCCACAGACACAGATGTGCTGGTTAAGGAAGTAGAAACAATATTGAAGAAAACAAAGAAGGGAAAAGCAGCTGGACCAGGCCAAGTATACTCAGAATAGGTCTATGCTGGACCCGACACAATTTTAAGTACATTAAAGGATTGTCACGAAGTCCCTTCCTTTGAGGAAGGAAATATACTAAAGGTGAGCAAAAAATCTTGGATATTGTTACTATCCAAAAAAATGACCAAGAGAACATTAGTCACCACCAATCCTCTATGAACATTTGCTCTTCTATATAACATTTTAATGAGTAATCTAAATGCACATGGAAGATATCCTCAATGAGGACATTAAGAGGCAATGGGAAAGCTATTTCAAATGATATTTTACATTCGACCTCATCTTAACCACCACACAACTGACTGCACGATGTAGATCCCAGTGTGTTTCTTTTATGTTAGCTAGAAAAATAATTTCATTTAGTTGAGGAAAACACCAACTTTCCAAGGCACTCTTCCAACAATATGTCTCCCATGCATATGTCACAATTATATAAGACTCCCTGAAAGATATAACACCACAGATGTCCTTGTTTGATGACCTTCTGAACATGAACATAAAATGAAGCATAATTTAGACACATGTTTATCAAAGGTGTTTATCATGGTCATAGAAGAGACAATACAGAGTCAAGGTCAGGAAGGCATTCCCTAGAGATGGCAAGGTCCTCCAGATGAACAATGTGTTGACTACATCAAGTTCTGGGACATTGCAAAATCTGCTAAATGGGAGTCATAATTACTAAAAAGAGTATGGTTTCCCAGAGGAAAAAACAGGTAGATAAGGAATGCCTACTGTCCGAACTATGGTATACAGCTAGGATGTCAACTTACAGATTTTACCTATCAATATATATGCACATGTATCTATATGTAGATATATGTACATATATGCACATGCATATATGCACAAAGATATACACACATACATCCACAAATACATGAAATTGCAAATAGTGAATTGGGTTCAGAATTTAACAGCAGGGGGATGGTGGGCTGAATTGCTTTTGGGAAATTGCAAAATTCATTTACTGATCAAAATTTTTTTCCCCCAAACTGGATTCTACTTCAAAAAAACAAACCAATTTCTACTGATGTATCTGGATAACTATGAATCATAGAATGCAATAATCTCTGAAGAATAAAAACTATTAGCACTCAGAGGGTAATGGAGAAGTGCATGATGGACATAAGTAGGCTGCAAGACATGACAGAAAAGGAAATTACATGGGAGGATTAAAGGTGGCATCAAGCAAATATATGATTAGAAAGGAAGATTGGCTGGTCACTTAACTAACTTATGGATAGATTGTGTGATCTTTTAGTATGCTAATGCTGTCAAGAGAACTTGAGGAAAACACAGAATTTTAGTTGACTTCTTGTGGTTAATTGATGGGAGGACATGATTAAAGTCATACAGGATGGGCAGGAGTAGGTAGGTTGCAATCTGCATTGCTGGAGGTAAAGATGACTATGATGAAAGCACCAATCCATTGGTGTATACACATATATATGTATAATATCCATACATTTAAAGCCATCCACAACTTCACTCAACCTTATCTTTATAGTCTCATCGTGTATTATTCTCCTCATATTCTATGATCCAGCTAGAGTGTCCTTCTCTCTATTCCTCACACAAAGCTCTTCATCTTCCATCTTAGTGTCTTTCCACTACAAAACCAGATTATACACATACCATATGTGTGGTGTGGATTTACAGTGCCTGGTACATGGTAAGTGATTAATAAATGGTTGTTAACTTGTTGACTATCTAAAACTTGGTTTTTGGTATAATAATCACAGAGCCCCACTCCATGATGGAGTGGAGGTGATTCTAGGTTCTTGAAGACTTTGTCCTGGCAGTTTCTACCAGACTGGACAGGCTTCAAGTTCAACTCCAACAACAAATGGTCCTTGCTCTTAAAAGACCAGCCCTGCTAAGTAGAGAGACATAACACCAGGAGGCTGGCCACTTGGTGATGCCTTCACTTGCTGTTGCAACCTTTAAACTATTTCTTTTTGCATAATGTTGTCTTTATTTTATTTTTTTGAGCTTGAAGGAATCTTTTTATTTAATATTCTATTTCTCTCCAATTACATGTAAAAAAAATTTTCAACATTCATTTTAAAAACTGAGTTCCAAATTCTTTCTTTCCCTCCACATCCCTTCTCATTGAGAAGGCAAGCAATTTGATATAGGTTATACATATGTGATCATGCAAAACATACTGCCATATTAGCCATGTTGTAAAAGAAAATATAGACCAACATAAAAACCCAAGAAAAATAAAGTAAAAAAAACCCTGCATCATTCTGTGATCAAACTCTATAAGTTCTTCTCTTGGGATGGATAGCATTTTTCATGGGAAATTCCTCGGAGTTGTCTTGGACCATTATATTGCTAAGAATAGTTAAGTCATTTATACTTGATTATCTTACAATATTGCCATTACTGTGTACAATATTCTTCTGATTCTACTCATTTCACTTTGCATCAGTTAACTTAAGTCTCTCCAGGTTATTCTGAGAGCAACTAGCTCATAATTTCTTACATCACAATAGCATTCCATCACAATCATATACCACAAATTGTTCAGCCATTCCCCAATTGATGTGTATCCCCTCAATTGCCAATTCTTTGCCACCAGAAAAGAGCTGCTATACATATTTGGACATAGTTCCAAATTTCTCTACTTAATGGTGGAATCAGTTCACAACTTTACCAACAATGCATTTGTGTCTCAATTTTCCCATACCTCCTCCAACATCTATCATTTCCCTTTTCTGTCCTATTAGCCAATCTAATAAGTATGAGGTATAAAATAATACCTCAGTATTATTTTAATTTGCATTTTCCAATCAATAGTGAGCATTTTAGAGCATTTTTAAATACAGCTATATATAGCTTGATTACTTCATCTGAAAACTGAATGTTCTTATTTTTGAACATTTGTCAAGAGAATGGCTCTTATTTTTATAAATTTGACTCATTTCTCTATATATTTGAGAGATTAGGCCTGTATCAGAGAAACTTGCCTCAATTTTTCACAGTTACGATTGCCAACCATATTTCCTTTCATCCTATTTCCCCCATTTATTCCATTTTCTCTCTTTTCACTCTTTCCCTCCTCAAAAGTCTTTTGTTTTTGACTATTGCCTCACCCCAATCCAGCCTCCCTTCTATGAGCACCCCACTCCCATTCTCTTATCTCCTTCCCCTCCTACTTTCCTGTAGGGTAAGATAGGTTTATATATCCAATCAGATGTGTGTGTTATTCCCTCTTTGAGCCAAGTCTGATGAGAGTGAGGTTCAAGTGTTCCCCACCACCTTCCCCTTCTTCCCCTCCATTGTAATAACTCTTTCTTGCCTCCTTTATGTGAGATAATTTACCTCATTCTCCTTCTCCCTTTCCCTTTCCCCCAGTGCATTCCTCTTTCTCTCCGCTTAATTTTATTTTAAAGATAACATCCCATCATATTCAACTCATACCTGTATCTTCTTTCTATATATACTCCTTCTAACTGCCCTAATAATGAGAAAGTTCTTATGAGTTACAAGTGTCATTTTCCCCTGTAGGAGTGTAAACAGTTTAACCTTAAGTCTTTTATGATTTCCCTTTCCTGTTTACCTTTTCATGCTTCTCTTGAGTCTTGTATTTAGAAGTCAAATGTTCTATTGAGCTCTGGTCTTCTCATAAGAAATGCTTGAAAGTTCCCTATTTCACTGAATGTCCATTTCCACCTGAAGCATTATGCTCAGTTTTGTGGGATAGGTGATTCTTGGTTGTATTCTAGCTCCTTTACCCTCTGGAATATCATCTTCTAATCTAAGCCTTTCCATCCATTAATGTAGAAGCTGCTAAACCTTGTGTTATGCTGACTGTAATACTTGAAATGTTTCTTTCTGGCTGCTTGCAATATTTTCTCCTTAACCTGGGAGCTCTGGAATTTGACTACAATGTTCCTCAGAGTTTTCATGGGAATCTGTTTCAGGAGTTGACCATTGGATTCTTTCAATTTCTATTTTACCCTCTGGTTCTAGAATATCATGGTAGTTTTTCTTGATGATTTCTTGAAAGATGATATCTACACTCTTTTTTTGATCATGGCTTTCAGGTAGTCCAATAATTTTTAAATTATCTTTCCTGGATCTATTTTCCAGGTCAGTTGTCTTTCTAATAAGATATTTCACATTGTCTTCTATTTTCTTTGTTCTTTGGGTTTTGCTTTTAGTGTTTCTTGATATCTCATTGAGTCATTAGCTTCTACTTGCTCAATTCTAATTTTTAAGGAATTATTTCCTTTAGTGAGGTTTTGTACCTCCTTTTCCATTTGGCCAATTCTATTTTAATGAGCTTTTTTAGTGAATTTTGCACTGCTTTTCTGTTTTTTTTTTTAAGTGTCATTTTCTTCAGAATTCTTTGTGCCTCCTTTACCAAGCTGTTGACTCTTTTTTCATGATTTTCTTACATCAGTCTCACTTCTCTTGTCAATTTTTCCTCTACTTCTCTTACTTGATTTTTAAAATCCTTTCTGAGCTCTTCCATGGCCAATTCACATTTTTCTTGGAGGCTTTGGATGTAGGAATTTTGACTTTTTTGTCTATTTCTGAGAGTGTGTTTTGACCTTCCTTATCACCATAATAATTTTCTATGGTCAGAAATTGTTTTTGTTGTTTGCTCATTTTCCTATCCTATTTCTTGACTTTTAACTCTGCTAAAGTGGGGCTCTGCTTCTAGGGTGGAGGACTCACTGCCCCAAGCTTCAGGGGTTTTGTGGAGGTGTTTCAGAGATACTTCTAGGGACCTGTAAATTTTCAGTTTTTCCAACATGGTATGATCTAAGAAAAAATGTGTTTACTACCTTCCTGGCCTGTATTCTGGCCTTTGAGTGTCCATAAGCATTCTTTTGTTCCCTGAAACTGTGAGGAGGTTCCCCACTCTATTGCAATTACAAGCTCTGGTGTGCTACCGCTCCTCCTCACTCGGGGACTACAACTCAGGACTGTAACCCAGATCTGAGTATGGGCAAAGCAACAGAGTCCTGCCTCAGTACCAGTAAAGAGACTCCTGTAATCTCCTTCTCACTAGCTGTTTGACCCTCTTACCATTTGTGGGCTGAAAGCACTGGAAGCAGCTGCACAGCAGCTGCTGATTCAGTGGCTCCCAAGGCCTGCTCCTGGTTTTCTGGGTCTGGGCCTGCGCTAGCACAGCACTGTGCTGGACTGCACTCCACTCTCACCCTGATGTGACAGACCTTTCCTCCCAAACTTTTAAGTTGTCTCAGGCTGGAAAATTGTTTCACCCCATCCTTTTGTGGGTTCTGTGACTCTAGGATTTGTTTTAGGGCATTATTTAAAGGTCTTTGAAAGGGTTTGGGGAAGAGCTCAGGTGAGTCCCTGCCTATCTTCATCATCTTGGCTCTGCCCCCTAGAACTATTATTTATATATAAACAATTACACTAAATCGAAGGAGTTGAACCAAACTAAAAACAACTCTTACACATGTAGCATTTTTACATATGTTTCAGGGCTGTCCAAAATGTGACCCTCGGGCCCCATGTAGCCCACAGTGCGATTTATGCGCCCTGTCTACAAGCATAGAAATTTACATAAATGCTTTAGTAAATAAAGCCGAGCTATGTCAGAGCTCTCACTAAAATGGCAAATCAAAATATATTGTCTATTGTTTCAACAAAAACCTAAGGTTGGACAGCCCTGTGTTATATCACTCGAGTCCTCTTTTTTATTATCCCATTTTTACAAATCGGGAAAATGAGGTTTAAAACAACTTCCTCTCTTCTTTCTCCTTTTCTTTCCTTCCTTCCTTCCCTCCTTCCTTCCCTCCCTCCCTCCTTCCTTCCTTCCTTGTTTCCTTCCTTCCTTCCTTCCTTCCTTCCTTCCTTCCTTCCTTCCTTCCTTCCTTCCTTCCTTCCTTTCTTCATTCCTTCCTGTTTCCCTTCCTTCCTCCTGTCCTTCCATCACCACTTTGAACTTCCAAGAGTTAATATCTGGTAATGGAGTTAGGAAAATGTATATGACAAACATGAAAGACTAAATTCAGTTTACTAGATTCAGTTACCAGCAATCCATTTATTATATCTGTAGGCTTAAAAAATAGCATGAAATTAGTGTGTCTGTGAAAGCACCACAACTTAAATTTAAATGTGAGAACTTTAGGAGACACTATCTATAATATTGCTGCTGATTATATTACATTATATTATGTTATGTTATATTCTATTATATTACATTCTATTATACTATACTATATTATATCATATCACATCGTATCATAATAATATTATTTATATAGTGATTTAAGTTTTGCAAAATGTTTTGCCTACAACTACAAAAATGACTGTTAGAACTGAGGTGAGGCAGCCAGGTGGGCTTCTTTGACTTGGAGTCAAGAAAACCTGCCTACAAATTCTGCCTCAGTTACTTCTTTCTTGTATGACCTTGGTCAAGTCCCTTGGTCTCTCTCAGCTCCAGTTTCCTCATCTACAATCTGGAAATAATAACAGCCCCTAGCCCACAATATTGTTGGGAGGATCAAATAAGGATACACATGGAATATGCAAACCTTCTGACGCCATACAAATGTTCGATTAGTTATTGTTAGCTATCGGGTAGTACTTTAAGCTCTGTAAAATGCTTTATGGAACAATTCATTTGTTGGTGACAATAATCCTGTGAGATAAGTGCTAGTATCCCCCCCCCCCATTTTTTAAATGAAAGAAACTGAGGCTTAGAGAGTTAAGGGAGGTGCCCAGGATCACACAGCTAGTAAATGTTTAAGAAAGGATTTGAACTCAGGACTTCCGGACTCTGTCTGGCATGGCATCTGTGAAGCCCCTTAGCTGCCTTTGATATTTATGAGGCTTGAATTATCACCACTTGCTGGATGTTGCACTTTGACCCTCCCCTCTATCCTTTGTTCCTTGGTTTCATTTTTTCTTCTCTTATCCCTTACAGAGCAATTTTCCATCGTGCTGTCAATCAGCAAGTTGTAACAACTTATGAATATATTTATAGCCACAAACACTTTCAATAATTTATACAGCACAGAACTTGCTTCAGTGAAAAGTGAGAGCAGCTACAAAATCCTTAATTTATTTAAAGAGATGCCTGCTTGGTTATTAATTACTTCAGATATAGTTACGGAATTTTCTAAGTTACCATGTAGCTGATTATTTATTAATCAGCCAACACATTGGGGCAGATCATTTAGCATTTTTCTTTTAACAAATTAAAAAGACAGTGGATAAGGAGGAGGTTATTTTATTGTTTATGAAGGCATCTGGTGATTAGGTTTTTATTATGAACACCTTATTTAACAATTATGAGACGTAATGACTTCTATAGCTGTATTTCACAATAAAATTTATACCTTGAATGATTTTGAGTACATCCTAGGTACTGAGCAGACTTTAAGGAAATAACAGTGACTTGTAAAGTCTTACCTTAATTCCCTATTTGGGTGATGTTTACAGTTTCAGCATTGGAAATTTCTCCTTGATTTTACACCTCATTGATTGCATGTTAATGGCCTGGCTCTTGTGGCCATGACAGAATAAGGTCAGTATACTCTCTTGCTTATCAAATAGTGATCATGAAACCTGAGTATGGGCCCAGCCACTGCTGGGTATTGGAATGTAAGATTCCTGAGGGCAGGAACTGTTTTTGTCTTTCTCTGTATCTACAAAGCTTAACACATAGGAAACACTTTATAAAGCCTTATTGATTGAATCACCACAGAATGGAATCGTTGGCACAGTCAATCTTCAATATTGGAAACTAATATGGTTTGGTCGGTGGAGATGACCTTTGAGGAGAGTCATTGCCGTTTACTTCGCTTTGGTGACATAAGGAACATAGGATTTTTCCTTTTGACTTTGCGGCTGAAACCTACCATGTGTGTTGTCTCTTTCATCAGAATGTGAACTCCTTGATATCATGGACGATCTTATTTCTTTATTGTAGCATAGTGCTTTGAGCATAGTAAGGACTTACTAAATGCTTATTAATTAATTAATTCATTCATTCATTTATTCAAGGACCTCTATTATGATCTTATGATTTACAGCTAGTCCACATGTATTTGAATTCACACTATTTGAAGATATAATTATGTAAAACATGGCAACTGGCTTCAACCCAGTGAAAATACGCAACGCAAATTCGAATGGTGTGACCAATTTAAGGATGTACATTATTCATGCTAATTATTCATATTTATTATTTGAGACCTAGCTATACACTGTTGTCTGGGAAGACTAGGGGCTGACCTTTGTGGGTGCACCATCCTTCACCTTTCCATGCATGCTAATTCCAAAGGCAGGTTGGCCCAGGTGGGGGCAAGGTGGTCAGTGAGCTTGCCACTGAGATCCAGAGACCACATATCCAGGATTGGGATGTTTACCAAAGAACCAGCCAAATTTCAGGCACTGGCTGAATCTAACACCATGAATTTAGCTAGAGTAAGGCAAAAACAAATTCTCTAGAGTAAAATGATGTTCTCTTGTATAGCATTGCCAATATTATAATAACATTTTCAGGGAGTATGCAGAATTTTGATTTTATTGGTACAAGGAACTCCCAGTATGGGATCTCCTTCTACACATGAAAATCAACAGCTCATCTATAATTTATAGTCTTAAAAAGTCATCTGTGTAGACTAAGAGGTTAAGTGATTTAGCCATGGTCATACATTTAATTGATATCATAGGTAGGACTTAAACTCAGGGCTTTTTGACTTCAAGAAGGACCCCCTCTTCATTCTTTCACAGTATCTCTCTCTATAATTACACATAACAATTGTTCCATTCTGTTGAAAGGTATAGGAAATACATCTACCAAGTTCCTTCCATCAACAGGCATCAAAGTATGAGCAGGCGTCCTTACCTTTGTGAGAGTCACAATGCATTATGTATGTGCTGCCCAGGGGGCAAAAATGAAAGAAGAAAACAACACAATATTTCCTTTAAATGTCAAAATGGCAACACTGAAGGTTTTGGGCCGATGAAAGCTGAAGCATGACACCCTGAGCAGCATCTCCAAGCAGAACAGGATCTATTGCACTTGGTAACTGGGAAGATCTGAGAAAAGAACATGAAGACTGCTCTCTCTGCATTAGTTTCATCAACTCTTGGGGTCTGTAATGATCTCTAATAATTGGTATAGAAGCATCCAAAGCTATAAGGCTCAAATGTTGAAATGCAAGCACCATATAAAAGGATTTCAAATTGGAAGGGACCTCAGAGATCCATTCCCCCATAATTTTATAGGTGATGTCTAGAGAAGTTCAGTGATCTGCCAGAAGTCACATAGGAGTCATAATCAGGAAATTTGACAAGCTCCACAAATTGCATCTGGGGTAAGAATCATGAAATGTGCCCTCAGGACTCTGGCCAAGGCTAAAGCTACAAAGGCCATGAGGGAGGAGGGGCACCATCTCAAGGGAAAGAGATAAGACCCTACAATACCAGTGCTGGGCAGGGATGGAGAACAAGGAAGAGGAGAGGATGAGTTTACCCCAAGCTGAAGTCTAGTAGATTCATCTTTTAACCAATTATTTATGTTAACAGCATAGCAAAGCATACATAGTTACCAGAGAGACAAGCACCAATATCTTCAAAGCAGGGGGGAAGTGCTCGTTAACAGCTACTCAGAGTCTCATCTGGCCAAATCACACTCTTCCAATGAGGGAGCCTCAAAGCAAAATGCTAACCTCAGAGTATATATACACTTCTTCAGGGTCAGCCCACAGAGGGCGTCATGACCATGTGACTCAAACTCATGTGACTTAGACTTTCTTGGGACTTAAGCAGGTCATCAAAGACTCTTGATTCAATCAAAGAGTCAATCAAAGGCACTTGATTGCCTTAGCGATGAGAAGGAGTCCAAAAGAAAAAACAGCAAAAAAGTCCCACTTTGCTTGCCATTACACTCTTCAAGACTAAAAGTAAGCTAGGCAGTGAATACACACTTATTAAAATTGATGGTATCATGGAAACAATGACTGTGAACTTGGACAGATTTTGAGAGACAGTGGAAGGTAGAAGGGCCTGGTGTGCTATGGTCCGTAGAATCACAAAGAGTCAGATATATCTAAACAACTGAACAACAACCACAAGGGACTACAATGTGCTAGGCACTGTGGTAAACCTTGGGACATTGGCAGAGAAGGTACTAACCTGTATGGGGGATCAAGAAATGTTTATGGACCAACTAAATGACTGATTGGTAGAGGTAGTTTTCCCAACTGATGGTTCATTGTCATTGCAATTACTGGTACAGTCCCAATCCCCATTCCCATTCTTGCTAGCCAGGTGCTAAGCTCCATTGTTTCTAGCTGCTGTCTGCATCTTTTAAACTTGTTATGCTTGGGCAGAGTCCTAGTTATGCTGCTCTAGGGTCATACTCACAGCCCTAGAATCAGAATTCAAAGCCAGGTCTTCAGACTCCAAACCCAATGCACCAGCTCCTCATCTTTGCACCCCAGAGGTTTGTGGAGAGGAGAACATTTTGTAAACCTTGAAATGCTATCTAAATATGATTTCATCAATAGCATTAATAGAAATAAATACTATTTTCCTGCAAGAACATATTTCCTACCAGAGGGTAGAGACTGATAGACAGGCAGAGACAGAACAAAATCACTCATTCTAAAAGGGGCCTGATGTTATTTTCCTACGTAGCTCCCCAGGCCCAGTCTGAGAAGGAGCCTGAAAAGAGGTCAAGTAAGTAGTACTCTGGGGGAGAAGAGGATGGGCACCTGAGGTTTATTATATATTTATACAATCATATCTTGGTCAAACCAGAAAGAAGTATTCTTTAACCTGTTCTGCTTGTAATATGTAAGTAAATGTTCACCCTAGGCTCAGAACAAGGAAGGAATTAGATATAAAGCGTTGGGGCATTTATTCTGGGGAAGAGAAGACTCGGGAGTGGGGCTTGGTAGCTAGCTTCAAGGGGAGGAGGGATTGCAGTTCTTCTGTTTAACAGTAGAAAAGAGAACTAGGAGCACTGGGTGGAGGGTGCAAAGAGGCAAATTTTGGTGAGATATCAGGGAAACAAAAAACAGGAACAAAACCTTCCTAATGATGAGGACCCAGAAACAGAAATGACTGCTACTGAATGGACAGGTTCCCTTTTACTGGAGGTCTTTATGAAAAGTATATGGAGAGCTAGGTTGCACCATGAATAGAGCACAGGGCATGGAATCAGTAAGACTCATCTTCTTGAGTTCAAATATGTCCTCAGACACTTGTTAGCTGTGTGATCCTGGGCAAGTCACTTAACCATGTTTGCCTCAGTTTTCTGATCTGTGAAATGATCTGGAGAAGGAAATGGCAAACTCCTCCAGTATCTTTGGCAAGAAAACCCTAGGTGGGGTCATGAAGAGTCAGACATAATTAATTGACTGAACAACAATAAAAATGCATATATGGCTCTCTGGGAGAGGAAGGGGAGGGATACACACATATGTAGATGTATACATATGTTATAGATATATACTTATGTGTACACAGGTATATATATATATATATATATATATATATATATATATAGGTATACATATATACATGTATGCATATGTGTATCCCTCTTCTTCCTCTTTCAGAGTGCCATAAATACATACTACACATACATACATATATGTATGCATATATTCCTCCACCTTCCTCTTCTAGAGGTCAATCTTTTATAATAAAAGGGAGGGGAAAACCAGGTCAGTAGGGAGGATAGGCCCCAAAAGAGCACAAGAGCGTAGGATCATGGGTCTGTGGAAGTCAGAGAAGGAGACAGACCACTCCTTTCCCCCTATGCTTATACTCAACTCTGTCTTCTAAAGTCAAACTCCTTTTCTTCTTATAGCTCCAATAGGATAGCAGGATGGACTTTCTAGGGGAGGGGCTCTTAACTTGAATTCTATGGACTTAAAATATTTTGATAACTGCATTTCAGTATAAGTGGTTTCCTTTGTAATCCTCTGTATTTTATTTTATGCATTTAAAAACAGGATTCTGAGAAGGGGTTAGTGGGCTTCACCAGACATAACCAGAGGGGTCCAGGACACAAAAAAGGTTCTGAACTCTTCCTCTAGGGGATACTCCCTTTTCCCACTCAATTGAATTTGCCCCAAATATTGGGATTTTTAGTCAAGTTTGAACCACCACAAGGAAAAACAACAGAAATGAGGCTGCAAAGCTAAGCAAAATGCCTTCTTACTGGAGTGAACTCTGGGATAATGTATACTTGGGACAATTTTCCAAGCATGAGGAAGGAAGCACAGTGATTGCCTGTCTTAGGAAACACTGCCATGTCCTTGTCCAGATGTATTTGGTGTGGTTCATGCAAGTGGCTTGGTCATCTTACACTTTGCTCCCCTTCTCACACTGTACAATTCAGTGATGTAAGTCTACCTGCTGGCCTTCACACACAGCACTCCATTTCCAGACACAATGCTTTTGTATCTGTTGTCCTACCTGCCTGCAATGCTCTCTTTCTTCACCTCTGATCCTAGGTTCCTTTGAGATGGCTCAATTCTCACCTTTATAGGAAGCTTTTTCCAGCCCTACATTCATCACTGTGCTTTCCCTCTGAGCTTACTTTCTGTTTACACTCTATAGTTCATTTGATCATAGATATTTTTATGTTGTCTCACTTATTAGAATGTGAGGTCCTTGAAGGGAGGGGCAGTTTCTGCCTTTGTTTGTATGCCCAGCACTCAGCACACTGTTTAGCATACAGTAAGAATACAATAAATGCTTCATGAGTGAGTAAATGAATGAATACTGGTCAGGATTCTAATCCAAGATATTCAATTCTCTATGAATCCATTTCACATCAATGATAGAAACAGAATTCCTGAGTTGGAAGTGGCCTCAGTGGCAATCTAGTCCAACTGGTAAATATATAAAAATCTCCTCTTTGACATACCAGATAAATATCAATTCATCCTTTGCTTTGTTGTTGCTGTTCAGTCACTTTTCTTATGATATAGCAATCATTGATGCCTTGGTTTCCCTATAGCAACTCCAGCTAGCACAGAATGGTCTCCATTGCAACACACACACACACACACACACACACACACACACACACACACACACCCTGCATATTTCTGTGTGAGCAGAGAAATGTAATCACAGTGGCTGAGAAGGTGAAAGCCTATTGCTTGGAAATCAGGCTTGGAATCTCATCAACTCCAATCCAGGCTGCATTGCTGGCGTGCTCTGTGACAGTGGGCAAATCGTTCATTTTTTTTTGGGCTCAATTTTCTCAGCTTGAAAATTATCAGAACCATGACAATGAAATAAAATGGCAGAATGAGATTCTGCACTGAACCAGACAGCAGGGAAGCAAATGACAGGTAGTGTCTCGATACCATTAAGAGGATGAAAAGAAAGGCAAAGAAACCCTTGTAGTCTAGTACTGTCACCTTCTGGTAAATGGGCATAATGAACCTAAGCTGAAAAAAATCCAGCTAAGAGAAAAACAGTCTAATTCAAAAAGGTTGATTAACTAATGTTTTAAGTACTTTTTGTTCTTTTGAAATCTGTCCCATCTTAATATACCTTCTTTTTTGGCCCATTATTAGAAATGTTGCTGACAGAGACCTCAAGTCAACTTGAGATTTCATTAGTATTGGGATCTTCCAGGTTAATAAACTCCATTTATTCATGCTGGTCACTACCTTCTCTGCAACTGACAGTCTTAAGAGTATTTTTGAGTGCAATGAGAGGTTAAGCAACTTGCCCAGAGTCATGGAGACAGAATGTGAGTCTCCCAGGCTTTGAGTTAAATGAAGCAAAACCTAAACAAAACAGATCCCTTCACCACCACCCCAACCGACGAAACCCAAGTTTTGATTTCTCTTGTAAAGATGTATTTTTGCTTACCTATAAAGACAATTTTGTTCAAAATGCTGTCTACAATAGAAGTCTCCATTTCATTTCTTCCCATTCTAGTCTTAACTCCTCACAATCTGGCTTCCGACTTTATTATTCCACCTACAAACTGCTGTCCAAAGTTACCAATGATCTCTTAGTCACCAAATCGAATGATCTTTTCTCAACCCTCATTCTCTTTGACTTCTTCAGCCTTTGACACTGTTGCTCACTCTTTCCTCCTTGACATTCTCTTTTCCCCAGGCTTTTAGGACACCCCTCTCTCCTGATGGAGCCTTCTCTATCTGCTTTGATGGATCGTCTTCCACATCATACCCCAATCTCTCTGCTGCTCTCCAATCTCTCATCTCCAATTGCTGTGCAGACATCTCACATTGGATGTCCAGAAAACCTTTTAAACTTAATATGTCCAAAACAGAACTCGTTATCTTTTCCTCTAAACACTCCCACCAATTCTTACCTTTCCTATTACTGTAGAAGGCAAGCACATCCTCCCAGTCCTTTAGGCTCACAACTTAGGAGTCATCCTGGATTCTTTACTATCTCTCACCCCTCCTGCCTCCCATATCCAAGCTGTTGCCAAGGCTAGCCAATTTTGCTTCTGCCACATCTCCCAAATAGGACCCCTTCTCCCCTCTGACATTGCCACCATTGTGGTGCAGGTGCTTGTCTCCTCATACCTGGACTATTGCAATACCCTGCTGCGAGGTTCTGCCTGCCCCACCCCAATCCATTCTCCATTCTACCACTAAAGTGATTTTCTTAAAACTCAGGTCCAATAATATCGTCTCCCTCCTTCATCTCCTGTCTCGAGGTATTTCTTCTGGCTAACCCCCATGCCTGGAATGCTCTTTATCCTCAATTCCATCTACTGACTTTCATGGCTTCCTTTAGGTCCCAACTAAAATATCATCTTTTTCAAGAAACCTTCCCCAACCCCTCTCCATTCCAGTGACTTCTCTCTGTTAATTATTTCCTCTTGATCTTGTATCTAGCTTGCTTTGTATGTATTTGTTTGCAAGTTATCTACCCCATTAGAATGAGGAAGACCTGGTTCAAATTCTGCATTTGTCTCTTACAAACTTTTCTCAGTCTCAATTTCCTGATTTATAAAATGGGGATAATAAAGATACAAGTATTTTGCAAACCCTAAAGTGAAACATAAGGCATCCAAAAGTCTTAGTACAGTTTTAAGTTTTCTAAAGTTTATATCACTAAGACTTTTGGGACATCCTATATAAACATGAGATATTACTATTTTCCATTTGCTTACCATATTCTCAGTACTCTAGGCAACAAAAACAGAGGTTCTTAACTTGGGGTCTATGAGCTTTTTATATTTTGATAATTATATTTTAATATAATTAGTTTCCTTTGTAATTATGTGTATTTGATCTTATGCATTTGAAAACATTATTCTAAGAAAGGGTACAGAGGGTCCACCTGACTGCCAAAGGGGTCCATGACTCAGAAAAGGCAAAAAACCTCTAAGACTATATGTTGAAGAAAAAATGCCAACCTGCATTGGTAGAGAGGCTTTGCTCATCTGGGACTTCTCAAGAGTAATCAAATCACAGGTCCAATGTCTCTCTCTATCCTATTCCAATTTGCATACACTTCTACTTATATTCCAATTAACATGATAATTATTTGTGTATATTTGTCTACTACTCTCCTAGATTATAAGAGTTTCCTGATAATTAGAGCTGCATAATTTGAGGTGGAACAGCCTGCTTCAGGAAGTCTTCATTGGAGGTCTTCAGGCAGAGGTTTGGTATGTGGTAGATGGCTTTCCTGTCTAGGTACAGGCTAGACCATATGGCCTCTGAGCTCTCTTCTGGCTCTGAGATTCATGATTCTATCTCTTTGTGTTTCTGAGGGTGGGCACCATGTCTTTGCATCTCCCCTAGTACCTATCAACACCATCCTTTGCATGTATATACATGTATGTATATATATAGATACACACATACATATACACATACATACTATATATACATACATATATGTGTGTATGTATACATACATATATACACCTACATATATGTATATATATTATATATATCAGGTCATAATTAACCTTTTGGTCATGAGAATTCAGGTCCCCCAATCCTATGAATGCCCAGTTCCTCTTTACAGGCTTCCATGGGCTAGGAGTCAGACAGGGCTCCTGAAGACGTGTACCTGCCAGCAAAGGAAAGCTGTTCCATGATTCATTCTCACAGCATCCATCTCCAGAGCCTGTTCCCTCGGACTTACAAAGGATGAGGCTCTGGGGAGGAGAAGCAGAGAAACAATGAGTCACTCACCGGCAGGTAACTAGCAATTTGACATTGGTATTCAGACCATGGAACTGGTTACCTCTGCCTTGTTTCAGCCCCTTCTCAGGCTCCAAGGTTTTTTCCAGAGTGCTCTTTATTACTCTGTTCAATATCTTTATTGCTATGCGCAACCACGGTTCTGCTTCTCTCAAACACAGCTTTCCTTTCGAAAGTGTAGTACCTTTCATTTTTTAAAAAATTCATTTCTCCACGAACTTCTTTCTTTTCTACTCCCATTCTTTTCCCATTAATTACCATGTTTTTCCCCATGGGTTTTATTTTTATGCTACTAAGTCCTCTCATTTTCCCCATTTGTTACATCATTTCTCATTCTTTGCAGTTTTGACGTTGTCTCTGATTCCCCTAACTGCCAGTGTTCTTGCTACTTAACTACCTTGCATTTCAGACCTTTTCATTCCTTCTCTATTTGGCCCCTAAATGCTTATATGTGTACTTGTCCTTCCCAAAAGAGTGTAAACTCCTTGTCAATAAGCATCATTGTATTCATTGTATTTGCATCCATGGTGCCCAGCACAATGCCTGGCACCTAAGAGGTGTTTAATAAATGCTGGTTGATTGGAACAATTGATGCTCTTCTCTACATTTCTTAGATTTTCTATTTTTTCCCCTTTGATTTGGAACAATGCACAAGACCTGGAGTCAGCAAGATGAGTTCAAATCCAGTCCTAAAACATTTAGTGGATGTGTGACTTTGGGTAATCACTTAATGTCTTCCTCAGTTTCTTCATCATTAGTAAAATGGGCATAGTGATAGCATCTACCTCCCAGGATTGTTGTGAGGAGTAAAAGAGAAAATATTTGCCAAGTGCTTTGCAAATCTTAAAGCACCATGTAATGTGCTAGCTATTAGCTATTAAGACAGTTGAGTAAATTTTAGTGAATTTATAGTATTATGTAGTTTTTAAGATATTAATATAGGGAGGCAGCATGGTGTAGTAGATAAAAAGCTGTCCAAAGATTTAGGTAGACCTGGGTTCAAATTCTGTCTCTGCTATGCACTGGCTGTGTGATCCTGGACAAAACATTTAATCTCTCAGCTTGCCAGGAAGCTTTCCCCAGATCACTAAGGAATGTACAAATTCAAACTATGCTTCATTACCTAAAATTGAAATATACCAAAAGTTTAGAGAAGGGGGTGTATTAAGGATTAAGACATCCCATTCAGTCAAGTTGTGCCTCTGTGTGTGTGTGTGTGTGTGTGTGTATGTTTGTGTGGAAGCTAAATAGGCTTATCCACCATTAAAAAGGTCGCCTATGGGGTCTGCTCTTGCTTTTCTAAGGCTTGGGCCAGAGCTGGTAGGTTACATACTACTCTGTGGGGCAGTCTGCTAGGTGCCAATTGGTGGAGGAGCTGCTGGGAACTTTGCTAAATGGGCTCCTAAGATAGGCATGGTTGGGCCCTCCCAGCATGAAAGAAGGGCAGAAGAGCAGGCCTTGGCAGGACATCATGGCGTCTGCTGTACTTAGTTCTCAGAAGATGAATGATGAAGTGCCTCAACTGGAAGCTTTTGTCTCTGGTTCCTTTCAGATCTCTGATAGCATTGACTAATGGGCATGGTCCAGGGAGGAGAAGGCATGTTACAGGGAACAGCACAGTGCTACTTAGGAGGCTGGGCTAGGAAGGAAATTGGTTGGCTTTTAATTGTCCTTCTATTTAACAGTACCTGTATTTAACAGTATTTAACAGTACCTGTTACTCTGTCATCCATAGAAATCACTGATACTTTCCTATCACATTATATTTGTTACAGACATTTTGAAATATCATTTATGCTCATCATATTAAAAATGACCATACTTATTAGATCTGCTGGGTAATATTTTACTATATCACAAATGTGTTTTTAAAAAATTTTTGATAAGTGTATTTCAATATAATTGGTTTTCTTTGTGATTCAATGTATTTTATTTTATGCTTTTAAAAATTCAATTCTGAGATGGGGTCCATAGGTCTCATCAGACACTGCCAAAGGGGTCCATGACACAAGAAGGGTTAGCCTCTCTTCTAACACTTTTTTTTTTTCAAATAAAGGGCTTTACTTCTCCCTCCCCTGCCTGCCACTGCTCCTAGTTGTTCTCTTTAGCCAGGTAGATCACAAGCCATTGGCTCACATACAGGGTGTTTCCAAGTCTGTACTAAGACTTTGAGGATGCCCTGTATTTAGAGCTGGAAGGGGTCCTGGAGGTCATTGGTTTCAACACCTGCATTTTACAAATGAAAACCAAGGGTTCATGGAATCATAGATCTAGAGTTGGAAGGTACCTTAGAGATCATCTACTCCAATCTCCTTATTTCACAGTTGAGGAAACTGAGGCCCAGAGAATTTAAATAACTTGACCAAGGTCATACAGGTAGCATCTAGCAGAGCCATTGAATTCATGACCTCTGACTTCAAAGCCTCTTCTCTTGTACTAAGCTACCTCTGTTGAAAATCCCCCATCTCTAAATTCCATCTTTTGCCCCTGGGTCATTTCACAGGCTGTCCCTCATGTCTGGAATAGGCATTCACCTTACCTTGACCTTATAGACTCTGTGACTTCTCCTCCTTCTCTGGCTCTGCTGATGTGCCACCTTCTATGGAAAGCCCATCTTGATTCCCCTAGCTATTAATGTTCTTTCTATCCTTAAATTGTCAGGTGTATATTTATCTGTTTACAGATGAATAACCCTAAGCCTAAACCAATTTGCCTTTTTTGGGGGGGGATGGGTTGTGGAGAAGACTGCAGTGTCCTTGAGGTCTCTGACACCCTTAGTTCCCTGGGGACCGTCTCTATCTCCTCAACCTGCAGAATATGAACTCTATGATGACAACGACTGTTTGGCTTTGTATCCTCCAGGGCCTTGAGTATTTTCTCCTCAGGCAGAAAAGGGGAGACATGGGGCGGCACGGTGGAAATCACCTAGTATGTGAGACAGGAAGATCTGCCTTTGACACACGTTGGCTGTGTGACCCAGGACAAGTTGCTTAATCTCTCTGCATCCCATGCAGCTTTCTAGGATCATAAATTGCTGAGAAAACACTGATCTGCAGGGGTAGAGGGAATTCCTTACCTAGAACTCCTTATGCCTATGAAATCAGAGGTCTGGTTAGAAAAAAAAAAGGATCATCCACCGGGGCGAGAAGAGTGGCTTAAAAACAAGTCGCTTGGGGAGGGTGTCGATACTGACTTGGGTGGTGGGCTGTCTTTGGAAAACAAGAGTTATGTCAAAAACTGCCATCTACGTTCGAATACTCTTTTTCTTTTGCAGTTCATGAAGAGATTGGTTAGCCACAAGCTATTAACTTGGGAGTCTTGCGACCCGGAGGGACAGCTTGACAAAGTCTTGACAAAGAGAATCCAGTCTAAGGGAGGAGAATTGAGGAGGCCTGGGCTTCAGAATGAATGATGCAGAGGCAAGAGAATAAAAACAAAAATTTAGAAAAAGAATCCAAGAACAATAGTAATGCCATTGCATGCCAATACTGCTAATAACAACTAATATCTATATTGCACTTCCTAGGAGCCAGGGACTGTGCTGAGCGCTTTACATCCCATTTGATTCTCGCAATAACTTTGGGAGGTAGGTGCTATTATTATCCCCATTTACAGATGAGGAAACTGAGGTTAAATGAATTGCCTAGGATCACACAGCTAGTACGTGTAACTGTAAATAATAGTCTGAAATATATATGTGCATACATATATACATACATATATGTACATATGTGTGTGTATATGTATATATGTGTATATATATATATATATATATACACATACAGGGAGAGAGAGATACACAGAGAGGAGAGAGATGGGGGGAGAGAGGGAGAGAGAGAGAGAGAGAGCTAGAGAGAGAGAGAGAGAGAGAGGGAGGGAGGGAGAGGGAGAGGGGGAAAAATGGAATGATGTAAACAAATGCATTGAGGTAGTGTGTCAATTTATATATTTTTTGCTAATATGTAATTAATGCTAGTTTATGCCTTTACACACAATATTTTTTTTGGCTTTAACTTGTATATTTCAAGGTTTGCATTTGTTCAGAGTCAAATTTATATTGAAAACTTTTTTTTTATTTTTTAAAAGAAAAAATAACATGGTGATCACTAAAGGGAAAAAAGCCAGAACGAAGCTTAGGTGGAGACTTGTCAGCCCGATCCAATGAAACTCATTTGGTTCTTTGGTGATACTTCTCATGAAATGCAAGGGTTCCAAGTCCCCCTTTGGCAGAAGATACAATGAGAAGCCTTTCTTTGTGTGTGGACTAGTGAGGTAGAGAGTCTAGATTTAGAATGGATCTTAGAGATTGTTTAGGTTAGGCAAACTCCTTCATTTTCCAGGTGAGGAAACTGGGACCCAGAGAGAGATGGTGTGTTCTGCCCAGGCACAGATAGCAAGAAGAGCCACAACTGATCCATATATGGTGTAATATAAACAGCATCAGATTTGGAGGGATAAGACTGAAATTTTGAATCCTTACATGACTAACCTGTATGACCTTGGGTATTTAGCCTTTCTGGGAATGTTTCCTCATCTGCCCACAGTGACTACTTAAGATGTATGTATACACACGTATATATATTTCTCCTATTCATTTGTTCATTCGTTTGTTCATTCTTTAATTCATACTGATCTTTCTTATGTTTCCTGTATGTGAAATTCCATCTCCCTTTTACTCAGCTGTTCCGTATGCCTGGAACACTCTCTCTTTGCACCTCTGCTTCTTGGAACTTTACAAGGGTTTATCTCCAGTGTCATATCCTATATAAAGCCTGTACGTATCCTTAACCTACCTGCATTTGTTAGAACTCCTTCAGAAATTACCTTGGATATATTTTGTAGCTATTTATCCATGTATGTGTTCTTTCTCCTAGAGCAGGAGTTTTAATTGTTTTTGGTGACATGGACCTCTTCTTAGATTATTGTTTTTGAAAATACATAAATAAAAACCCATTGGATTACAAAGAAAACCCATTATATTAAAGTATAGTGATCAAAATATTAAAAAAAATTCATAGACACCAGGTTGAGAATATTTACCCTCGAATGATGCAGATTCCTTGTGACCAGGAAATGGTTTTTTGCTGTTTTTCATTTTTGTATCCCCAGAGCCTAGTTCAGTATCTGGCCCATAACAGACCCTTAATAAGTACCTGTTGCCTTACCTTGATGACTTGTTGAACTGCCACTGAGTAGACCATGCTAAACAAGGAGTTTGAGCTATATCTTTTTTTCTGGCTACAATAAGTTGTTAGGCTCAGAAAAATACATTTTCATCTTCCATGTCAAGTAGATGAGAGTTTTAATACCAGAATCAGAGAATCTCAGGATTGATCCGTTCTGCAGGGGCCATTGAGTCCAAATCCCATTGGAACAAGAATTCATTTTATAGCTCTCCTAACAAATGTTTCATCAAGCCTTCACTACAATACCTTCATTGATGGGGAGTGCACGAGACAGTACCAGGAAACACCAGCATTTTCTGCAGTCACTGAAAATGTGTCAGAAGCAAGGATATCTTCAAAAGGCAATAATATAACCCAAGCTAATAACTAAAGCAAATCAATTACTTAAGCCAGACATGGCTGTTCTCCATACTTGCTTGTCTGCCTCACAAGAAAATATAGAGAGTGAAAGAAAGCTTATTTGATTGATTATTATTTGAAAAAATGCTACATCTCAGAGGATATTTTTGGAGTTCCCTTTCTTCCTTCTTTCCTTCCTTCCTTCCTTCCTTCCTTCCTTCCTTCCTTCCTTCCTTCCTTCCTTCCTTCCTTCCTTCTTTCTTTCTTTCTTCTCTCTCTCTCTCTCTTCCTTCCTTCCTCATCTTGCTCAAGCTGGAAGTGGGTAGTCAAGGGCCACTCTGGTTGGCATAGGAACTTTGATTGGTTCTGATTCCAACATGGATCAGTTTACCCCCTCCTTAGGCATTCAGGTGATGCTCTTCACTATGTTACTGCTGAATGTAATGCAGACATCTGATGAGCTCAGCCCAGTGCAGTCCAGAGCTCTCAAGCTCAAGAGGATGGCCAGTCTCAGCCTCAATCTCCCCGAGACAGGGATTCTAGGCGTGAGTTGTGGGCTGTGCTCTATGCAGATATATCACACTATACTTGTGGCTCAGGTGTTTCTATAACGAACTTTTGTCAACTGAGCTACCAGTGGTCTGGTGTCAGAAGAGAAAGAATAGCATGAAGTGGGGAAGTATCATTTAGAGATTCTGGGGAAGGGCAGGCTCTACTTCATAGGCAAATCTAAAAGTCAATACTAACTACTTAAAGAATGTATACAACCAACACATGAATTCAAACAACATGAAAGAATAACTGTCTGGCATGTGGTAATGAGTACAGTTGTTTAGGACTCAGAAAGAGAGAGAAGAGAAGTAGACATTGTTACCTGGCAGCCTGAAATCTTTACGTAGATACAAAAGGTTTTAGTTTTGGATTCCCTGTTTCCAAATCTCACCTTTGCCATCTGTTACCTGAGCAACCTTGCACACACATGCACATATGCATATAGGATATATGCCATATGATGTATATGATAATACAATACACATATTTATGCAAGCCTGTACTAATAAGTTTTTACCTACTGACTTTCCAAAAACTCAGGACATACTTTTAAGCTTAATCTGCATTAACATCTTTCCTCATCACTTTCACAATCAGCAAAATAATAAAATAAGGCCTGATGTGTAGCATTTGGTAGAAATGCTCAGACTGAAAATTTAACAACCAGCTCTCATTACTTCATTACTGGCTCTGGTACACCCCTTTACATCTAAGTGTGTGTGTGTGTGTGTGTGTGTGTGTGTGTGTGTGTGTGTGTACATGCATATTTATGTATGTGTATTTGAGTTGACTGTAATTTCAATGATTCAGAGCAATCCTGGTAAGGAGAAACCTTTTCCCAATGTAAATACATATCTAATCTGTAATGTGCTGTCCAGAAAGAGTGGTTCTTTATATTTTTTGTGTCATATAGGTACCCCATGGGTGGTCTGCTGAAACCTTTGGACTCGGAATAATATTTTAAAATGCCTAAAATAAGACATACAGAATTAAAAGGCAAACCAGTTACAATGAAATATAGCTGTTAAACTAAGGTCATGGACCCCATACTTCAGAATCTATGTTTTAAAGAGTTGTGTCAGCCACTGAGAGCTTAAGTGACTTGCCCAGGCTCATACAGCTGTTACTTATCAGAAGCTGGACCTGACCCCAGATCTTCCTAACTTCCTGCTTCCTGACTTAATTAGTGGATAGTTCTCAATTCACCAAACCATGATGCTTTTCATGTAAATATATACTCTGTCTTTAACATCCTTATCTCTATTATCTCCATCTCTATCTTAATATTTATCTATAGATATGAATGTATGTCTATATATTAAAGAAAAAAAACAAGTAAAAATAACATTCTTGGAGCATATTTCTGTCAGATGTGCTGTACATGCTTTCATGGTTACCAAGACATTTCCTTATGGTTTTTCCTTTCTTCCTGGATACTCAAAAGACAAGATTCTCAGAATGTCAAGCCTGTGACAGGGCTTTCTTGTTGCTGTTTGATTTGTTTACTGTCTTGCTTAGAAAAGTCAGCACTGGGCAACTGGCCTGGCAGTCTCTTTGAAGCTTTTTGTTTGGAAACACTTTACCTTCACTCCCCTCCATCCTTCTCTTTTTCAAGTAGTTCCTGTGGCATTTTTCTCATATTCACCTCTTGTGTATCTGGCAGCCATCTGTGGGCCCATTTTTCATAATGGAACTTCATCTGGCTGACTCCTTTTGTGTCCCCTAAATTAATGTCTTACTAAAATACTCCAAGAGAACAGAGTTGCACGAACAGTTTGTTGGCATGTTTGTGATAGATTTTGGTAATTAAGTAGGCATTTCTTTGGCTAAGTGTTAAAAGCACAAAAGAGATAAATGTGCTATGAAGAGCAATGAATTATCAATGGCTTTAGACTATTTAAAAATCTGATTAACTTATTCATTTTATTTTCTTAATCTGCCATGAGAAAAAATGCATCATTAATTGGATTTGACATGGTCTTCCATCTTTGTAATTGGGCCCTCAGATAGTAACTTTAGCTCAGACCATGGAAATGTTGTTTGAAGAGTTGAATGAAATTCTAATTATGATTCCTATTGCAAATAACATTGATTTCCAATTGGGAAATGGTTTTTCTCTAAAGCCTATTTGCCAAGTGTTGCCAGACATTCATCAGGTTAACCAGAGTAAAATTGTTGTCGTTTCGCTCTTATCGATGTCTGATTGCCATTTCTTAGAACAATGGTGTCTATTGGTGGTACAGGGGATAGAGTGCTGGGTCTGAAATCAGGAAGACTCATCTTCATAAATTCAAATCTGGGCTCAGCCACTTACTAGCTGTGTGACCCTGGGCAAGTCACTTAACCCTGTTTGCTTCAATTTCCTCATCTATAAAATGAGCTGGAGAAGGAAATGGCAAACTGCTCTAGTATCTTTGCCAAGAAAACTCTAAATGGGGTCATGGAAAGTCAGATATCACTGAAACAACTGAACAGAAACAACAAATTGAATATACGGGAAAGCCTGAATCATTAAGCTTTTGGAAACTTGTCTCTTTCCTGTCTTTCCAGTCATCTTACACATCATTCCCCTTTGTGTACACTATATTCCAGGCACATTTGTATGTTTTGTGTTTCATACATGATCCTCGGTCTCCTGTCACCATGCCTTTGCATTTGCTGTCTCCCAGGCCTGGAATGTTCTCCCTTCAAACCCCCACATCTTAGAATTCCTGGCTTCTTTCAAAGCTCAGCTCCAATATAGTAGTAGCCCCTTCCACATTCTCCCAGGTAGCAGTCCTTTCCTCTCTAAGATTGCCTTCCATCTACCCTCTATGTATCTTGCATGCACTTACTTAAGTACATCCTATCTCTCCAAAATAAGTTCCTTTAGGGCAGGGACTATTTTCAGGAATTATAAGATAATACATATTTTCAAAGATAACACATCCCAATGTCATGCTGAGAAGCAGCATAGAGTAATGGAAAGAGATCCAGCCTTGGATCTGAAAAGATTTGGTTTCAATCTCCCCCTATGGCACATAAAGCTAGGTGACCCTGGGCAAGTTGCTTAAACTCTCATTGCTCCTATAAATTCTCTAAGATTATATGTTGCAGAGAAGGTGATGGTAGAGGGAGTTTCTTTACCAGGGAGTTCTCTATACTAATGAAAGACTTGGAATTGCCACTGGGGATATCTGAATTCTTAGAGTAGCAGTAGCTGTTGGCAACTTCTGCTTTGGGAGCTGAGAGATGTACTGAGGACAAACTAGACATACCATACAAAGGTGCCCACAATGGCCCCAACTCTCAGATCCCTATTGAGAAAGTCATAGAGATTCCATGAAAGAAGAAAAAGACTTCGAGTAACTAGGAGCTGTGTTTTCCCCCTTTACTACACATGTTCTCTACATGTACACATCACCATCATCATACTTTAAGTCTGTGCTCATGGACTCTGTGAGTGTAAGGGAGTGTCTCAAACTTTGGGAGGCACTGTTTCTGTGCCAATTTCCTAGCAATACTTGTTTAGTTAACATACTTTTTTAATATCTAACTGCCTGGTTGACAATTAATGGAGCACACTGGATGGGGGCTTGTGAGTACAAGAAAACTCCAAAACCTTAAGGTTACACCTAAAACCCTGAACAGAAAAGGAATCAGCCACCCTCCAGGTATCCTTCCTGCCAATTTGAGTGAAATTTGGGGGAGTAGCCCCAGAGAGAGGCCACATAAATATATACAAAATAAATACATGGCATTAGGGAGGGGTGAGATCAGGAAAAACTTCCTGTAGGAGGTGACTCTTGAGTTTGATCTTTGGAAGAATCTAAAAGGAAGAGGTGGGGGAGTAGTTAGTGCAAATGCAAGGAAGGAGATGGGGTGTCCTGTGTGAGGAGCAGATAGAAAATAACTTTCATTGGACTATAGAGTGTGGGAAGGGAAGTAATATATACTAAAACAGGAAAGGTAGAGTGGGGCCAGGTTGTAAAAGGCTTTAAAAACCAAAATAAGCAATTTATACTTGATCCCAGAGGCATTAGGGAGCCACTTATGTTTACTGAGTAGGGGAGTGACATGGTTGGAACTCTATTTTAGGAAAATCACTGTGGCAGCTGCTTGGAGGATGGATTAGTGTTCTGAGACACTTGAGGCAGAGGCCATTTACAAAGTTATTGCCATGGTTGAGGTGAGGGATGATGAGGGTGTGAACCACGGTTGTGTTGGAGAGATGTAAGAGATATAGATGTAGAAATGAGATTTGCCATGATATTGAATATATGGAATGACTGAGAATGAAGAATTGAGAACACTGAGGTTGAGAACCTGTATAACTGGAAAAATGGTGTGCCCTTCACAGAAATGGGAAAATTCCCAAGAGTGGTGGGTTTATAATTGAATTTAAGACAAGACTCCAGAGGGGTCTGATTGTGGCAGAGGAAATTAGGATAATCACCACCAATTCAGTGGTCCTATCCTTTTTCTGATCTTCCTATGGGTCTGAAGGAGTATACATGCTATCAGGAATTTAAACTTTAGTATCCTATGACAAAGCCTTAGCATTCTCTAGTTATAGTTCTGAGAGTTGATGGTATACTTGACCTATCACAATCTAGCTAAAATGTTTTGCCCTTAATATTCACTGCCAAGGTCAACTCATTCTATGATTTAGCACTCTTGATATAAGATGCTGCAGGTCCTTGGTCTTCACTCTCCACTCCCTGTTCTTTCTTCCCTCTTCAATCCATGTCTTTAAAATCTAAAGTGACTAATGGGCATCTGAATCCATCTCTTTAGACATTCCCCCCATCTGGATCCTCTGTGTTGTTCAATTTTGAATGCCTGCCATCCATGTTGGCCAAGTGCCCCTGTAAAGTTTCTTATCATAGGATGTTTCCTGTTCATTCATTAAAGCCTTTGAAATCAGTTTTTCCTAATTTTTGGATGTGGATCAGACCACTCTGGACTTTTCTATCTTTTTCTATGGTGAAGTCCAGTTTGAGACTGAGTTTCTTCCCAAGGTTCTCACTATTTCTACTTGGCAAACTCCAGTGGCTATGTATTAGTACGAGATCTAGGATAGCAATTCTCCCTATTTTGTCCACCTTTTGAAGACTGAAATCATCATTAAGGCAAGCCAAACTGCTTTTTCAGCTGTCCTTCTTTTGAAAGAGATAGCTTGAGCAAGTGTCAAGTTCATGGTCACCATGTCCTGAGTAATATGGCACTCAGAGCTGTAGCTAGGACTTAGTCATCAGGATTTTGCGTGAGGGTTCTGAAATTTGTGGGGACAAGAAAGCATTTACATTTTTTCAGCAGCATAGAAACTCCTCAGTTTAGTTAGATAGAATTATTGGTTAGACAAGGAAAGTATCAGATAGGCAGACTTTCTTCCGAGGGCTGTTATACCTTTAGGTGGGCTTCCTTAATCCCTCCCATAATGCCTAAGCCTCAATTTGTCTCAAACGCCAGTGTTCTGGAGTCTCTGACATTCCCCAAACCCCAGTTGAATTTGGCTAAAAAAATAATTCTTTGAAATTTGTTAAATTTGGTGTTTGTTTCAAAAAATACTAGTTCTCATAGCTATATGCCAGATTTGTAGTATTTCCTGATGACATCCATATCCTCCTTCTGTCTTGGTGACTGCGATATTATTGCCTGTCTCCATAGTGATCTTCACTCAGATATTCTCTATCAACCTTTCCCCTTTTAGTTCCTGGATTTTTTTGTGCCATTTTGAGATCCCTCCTGGAACTATAAACACTACTACCTTCTGTAAGTTCTCTATATTTGTACTGGATAGAGCCAGCCAGTTACACCTTTGTACCATGGTAAATATGTTTCAAGGGCAGGGGGGGTGGTGGTGGTGGGGACCATCCGTATAGGGAATGGGTCAGAGCAAGCACTGTAAGCAAAAAGAACATAAGGAACCATGACTAAGAGTTATTAATTTGTAGAATAGATTCAGACATCAGGTAATGGGTTAAATCAGATTATTTTACTTTTTTAAACCACAGCTTGAGAGCTAGAAGGCACCTTAAAGAACAATGTGTCTAATCCCCTCATTTTATAGATCAGAAAAACTGGCTTAAGTAACTTGTGTGGGGTCATACCACTAGCAAATACATGAGTTAGGAGCTGAGTGGAGATCTTGTAGATGCTACATACAATACCTTATTTTCTATACAACACTGCCTCTGAAGGCAACACCATTATTCTATTGTTACAACAGAGGTGAGGAGCTCCCTTCAATTAGTTCTACCTGCTGCTTTTAACCAATAGATCTATTTTAAAATTATAAGCTTAATTATAATTAACAACAAAAATCTTGGTGGTGCAATGGATAGTGTCAGAGTTGGAGCCAGGAAGATGGGATTCAAATACTCTGACACTTAGCCATAGGACCTAAACAAGTCACTTAACTTCTCTCAGCTTTTTAGTCTTCTTATTTGTAAAATGGGGATAATAATGGCACTTATTTCATAAGGTTGCTGTGAAGATCAAATGAAATAACATATGTAAAGCACTTTGTAAAACACTATACAAATATTAATTATTACTGTTAAGAAAAAATATCCAATAAAAGTCAATGCAAGCATATTATTCTGGAAAATTCTACCTGTTACATATTTTTAACAAACTGCTAATTTATTTACTTTACGATGCTTCCTGATGGTTTTTTTCCATTTATAAACATATGAAGTTTTATTGTTTTTGTATACCTCATGTATGTGCTGATTTTCTAACCCTGCTTTTTTGGTACTATTTTGTATGTCTTTGTATCTTTCCTTATATTTCTGATATTTATCATTTTAATGGCATAATAGCATTATATTACACTTATATACCAAAATTTGTCTAGCCATTTCCTAATTGTTGGACACATAAATTGCTTCCAAATTTTTTAGATAAGCCTTTTCATTTTAATTTTAATTACATCCTTAGGGTATAGGTTGTTTACACAGTTTTGGGCTATTATAAAGAATCTGTGTACATGTTGTGAGCAGATGGCTTTCTTTTTCTTTTTAATTATATCCTTAGAGTATAGTCTCAATAGTAGGATCATGAGGTCAAAGGGAATTATGAGTTTTGTAACTCTAATAGTGATTTTAAGATTTTCTCCCAAATGCTGCATCAGTTTACAATTCCACCAACAATGCAATTAAGTTCCAGTTCCCTTTCAGTCTTTCCAACAATTAATTTATCCAATTTTAATTTTTTATGCCAATTTGATGGGTACATCACCAAAGTAACTCAATGTTGCTTAATTTTGTTCTTTTCTGCTTATGAGAAGGTTTGATTAATTTTCAAAGTAATTATTAATGGGCTAATTTCTTTTTTTCAGAAAATGTCTTTATGAGACATAGTAGAAAGAGTATTAACACTGGAGTCAGATGACCCAGCTTCAAATCCTAATCTTGGTGCTTTCTACCTATGGGGCTTTTCTACCCTGGGGGAATCACTTGCCCTTTCTCAGATTTCTCATCTCTAAAATGAAGGTTTTTGAGTACACAGCTTTTCAGGGTTTTTCTAGCTCCAAATATATAAGCCTATGAGAATGATCTATTGGGGAATGAGTTCCCTTTACAAAGTTTTATAAAATCTCACAATGAACCATCTATGGCATCTACTATCATTAGCACTATCTAGTGTCAAAGGGGGTCCTAATTCTATTGGGCCAGATTTAGGTTTAAGAAGTTCCTACGGGTAAAAAAAGGAAAAGAAAAGAAAGCAGCTCTTTGCTTAATGATTTGCATAATAGCATTATATGTAATTACAAAAAAGTGGAATCAGCCAAATGCTTCAGCATTTGATAGAGAAATGGATAAATAAATTATAACACAACAATGGAATTGAATATAGGAGACCAAATCTGGTGCATGGGGCAGGGGTGTTCCTAGAAAGAGGCTATAATAATCTTGTTTTTGGAGCAGGGTCTGGATTTGATTTGTTTATATCACTGAATATAGATATGTAGAGTCTCAACTATTTTTACTCATGCCTGTTTGTCTAAGAGGATGGGAAAGACCCTTTACAAAGTGGGCCACAAGTGTCAAGGAACTGTGGTTCAGCCATAAGATCACAGAGATAGAGTAGCAAGGGATTTTAAAGTCCATCTGGTCCAAGCTCTTCACTTTATAAATGAGAGAACTGAGGTCCAGAGTTTTGTTCTGATTACATGGTTAGTAAGTATCTGAGTCAGAATTTGAATTCTGATCCTCCTTGTAGGGGATCATCACCTATGATTTAGAACACAGGCAAGGATGCCTTGAATTGGTTGAGCACTGACTCTACCAGGAAATTTATTTCATTAGGCTCATGGAGCTGGAAGGGAGCCCAATGGGAGGTTCAATGATCTCCAGCTCCAATGCACAGATGAGGAAATAGAGGTCCTGACAGTTGAAAGTGACTTGTCTGAACCACATA
Source organism: Trichosurus vulpecula (assembly GCF_011100635.1). Classification (NCBI taxonomy): domain Eukaryota; kingdom Metazoa; phylum Chordata; class Mammalia; order Diprotodontia; family Phalangeridae; genus Trichosurus; species Trichosurus vulpecula. The sequence goes on along the minus strand of NC_050577.1, from coordinate 215,175,942 downwards.
GGTAATAAATGGCAGAGCTAGAATTTGAATCCCAGATCCTGTGACTCCAAATCAACCAATAAACAGGCAGGAAGATGGCACAATGGATAGAGCACTGGATAACTTAAGAGTAAGGAAGATCTCAGTTAAAATTCTGCTTGAGATACTTATTATCTATATGACTGTGTAAGTCGCTTAACTTTTCCCAGCCTCAGTTTCTCCATCTGCAAAACAGGAATGATAATAATAGCACCTACCTCACAGGGTTGCTGTTGGTACCAAAGGATATAAAATATGTAAAGCATTGTGAAAACTTTACAGGGCTGTATGAATGTTAGCTGTCATCATTTGTGTGGTAAGCCTTGGGATAGAAAGTAAAAGCCTGGTTCTTGGCACATAGTAAGCACTTAATTAATATTTGTTGATCTTTTGAAAAAAGAAAAAAAATCAGTCCCTACCTTTCTAGAGTTTATATTCTAATGAGAATTAAGCATTCTTTCTCATGAAATGGCTGTTTGTGAGAGAACAGCTCAATACAAGGTGGCCTGATAGGAGGCTGGTCAATGGCAACTCTTTGACTTGTTGAGCATGGTACTCCCATGGATGGGGGCCTCTGGGAATGAGTTTTCTTAAGGCAGGAAGCTGGACATATTTTCTGCTTGGCTAACAGATTTCTGTGGAGCCCTGACTCAGCTCCCAAGACATCAGAGTTCAGGGAGCTGTCCCCAGCACCACCCATTTTCTTCCTGTAAGGGGGCAGCTATCCCCTAGAGATAGTTTCCATTTCATTATGGCCCAGGTCCAGCTACTGTAACCCTGAACTCTGGTCCCAGTGGTTCTGGCAACTGAGGATGCAGGGCCAAGAGTGATGCTATTGGATCCAAGATCTTGGGAGTATGAAACCTTTGGGGAATCAAGAACATTCCAACCAACCTGGTCTTTACTTCCCTAAGGATGACTTAGAAGAGCTTATGCTAATCTGGTGACCAGATTGGAAATGAATAGACTAATAATGCTAAGATAAAGAAGATAGCTTCAAACAAGAGGGTCTATAGAATGTGTCTGGGTAGGCATTTTGCTTCACTCATCTTTCTGAATGGCGAAGTATACAGATAGAGATAGCAATTTCCACTAATCTCTACCTCTACAGCCTTGATCCACAACTGCAGGATAGACAATAGCCTTTCCTTCTTTGAACTCCATATCACTAGGTAATCTGATAATTCATGCATTACAATCCTGACCCTGTGATCACAGGTCTAGCCCTAGAAGTGACCTCAGAGTCCATCCAGGTCAACTCCCTCATTTTATAAATAAGGAAATGGAGGGCCAGAGAGATTAGGTGCTATAGGAGCCCAGATTTAGCACTAGAAGGGACCTCAGCGAGGCCCTCTAATCTAATTTTTCTTGTTTTACAGATGGGGAAACTGAGGCCTAGGGAGGTTAAGTGACTTACCCAAAGTTGCACAGGTAGTAAGCACCAAAGGCAGACTCTGGGATCAGATGTTAAAATCCTATCTCTGATGCTTATTACCTTTAGGACCTTGGGTAACTTAAGCTCTGTGGGCTTTAGTTTCTCTCCTGGTAAAATGAGAGGACTGGATTTAGAAGACCTCTGAGGTCCTCTTTGGTCTTATTATCCTCACCTATTTGCTTACTCCTAATACCTAACCTCAGTCTCCTCACCTATACAATGGGAGGGTTGTATTAGATGACCTTTGAGGTCCTTTCTACATCTAGATACATAATCCTATGAATTCAATTTCTCTTCCTTAGGATCAACACTCTTGCCACTGTGCCATGACATTTCCTCTTTATGTAAGGAATGTTTCCCATCTTGATACTTATGTAAAATGCTTCCCAAGTTCTACTCATTTCTAATTCAATTTTTAAATTAAATCTCTTTGGTTAAAAATGAATTTAATCTTGAAGTTATTTGGAGTGAGCATTCATTTTAGACCCTACCTCATTTATTGTAGGTTCATCTTATTTCTAAGTTTTATTTCTCTCTTAAAACATCAATTTAACAAAAGTTCATCCTTGAGCATGACTGCTTTTTGGTGTGAATTATCCTAGCAGGCCAACTGGATAGCTATCAGCCTGGAATCCTGCAGTGTAAGCTAGCCCTCCCCTACTCTTCCAGAGTAAATAGAAGGTAACAGCTGGGGTCTGTGGTTTCTGGGAATTCTGCCTAATGGCTTGGCAAGATGAGAATTTACAAAGTCTGCTTTGTGGGAGGTCACCTAGCTCTTCATGACAATAGCAGCTGTAAACTGTAGGGAGAAATCTTTGAATCCAGCAGGCATTTATTAAGTGCTTACCATGTGCCAAGAACTGTCCTAGGTATTGGAGAGATAAAAAATGACCAGTTGCACCTGCCCACAAAGAGCTTATATTCTACTGCATGGTAAAGACTTTGATGAGTTAAACTTGCCAGGAAGTACATAAGACACAAAGGGAGGATATCACAAAGGATTTTGGGTTTGTAAAAGGGATTTACAGCTTGGTTAAGGGATTGGGCACTCAAGCTGGAAAGAATTAAAGATCATCCAGACCGGGGTCCTTAAGCTGGGACCCTTGGATAGATTTCAAGAGGTCTACGAATTTGAATGGGAACAAAATTGCAAGCTTAGTTGCACTAAGCTCTGACAGAAATGTACTATTTCCTTTAATTATGAATGTTGTCGTTAACATACAATCCAGTTAGAACCTGCCTACAGTAAGTCCAGCCTTTTCATTTTACATTAAAAAGGTCGGAGTGGTTAAATGATCTGCTCAGGACCACAGGGGTAATAAGTGCTAGAGTCAAGATTCAGGTCCTTTGACTTCAAAATTCCTATCAATTTTCTTTTCTTTTTTTTGGATCTCTGATTTCTTTGATGTAGGTAACTCTGAGATGCAGAAACTCCCTTTACCAATGCAGATCAGCATCTGCTCTGAAACTTAGAGTCACAGTGACTTACTTGACATATAAGAAGTCATTTGAGAGAAAGTGGTGGTGAGTGTATCAGGAAATCTTTTTGGAAATGAGTAACAGCTGTTTTTTTAGCTGATCTCTAACACCTCAGCCCTTTGGATCGAATCATGTAGTAAGAAGAAATGGACTGAGAAGTTTAAATATAGTTACTACAGGTTGAAATTTCTTCAGCTGCAAAATGGGGGTGGGGTGGGTTGACTAGATGGCTTCTGGGGTCCCTTCTAGCTCCAGGTTTGTGGTCCTATGACTTTGGAGAAGTTACTTAGCCTCTCTAGGCCTCAGTTTCCTCATTTGGAAAATGGCAGTATAGGGGTGTGTGTGTGTGTGTGTGTGTGTACTAGCTGGTCTATGAGATCCCTTTCAGTTCCAGGTCCACCATCCTTTAATTCTCTGCCTATTGAAGGAAAATGGATATGTAGTGACTTTATTCCAGAAGTTGAATCTTTAATTGACTAGAACAAATTGCACCCTCCCTCTTACCCCCCACCTGCCACTCCCTCAACCACTCCCTCCAAACAGTCTATCCCAGATGGTCTATGCCATCTGGGATCAACATAACAAGAAATATTTTAGGTTCTGAATTTCACAGCAGGCTTAGAATCCATAGGGCAAGAGCAAGATGTATCGAAGGCCCTCACAGAGACTTGCTTCTAGTTAGAAGAACGCCAGACCCACCTAGTGGCTATTTCAATTACTACAGTCAAATACTGAAATCTGTATCACTATGATGCCAGCATCTGGTGAATAGCAATCCCTGAGACAAATCTTAGGTCGAGATCAGCCATTATGTGCTCACTTAGGTTCATAAAGTGCTCAGATACTGTCAATTTGACTTGAATAGATGAAATGGCCTCTATACTCAGAGGTTATTATTTCCTAAAATCAACAGCTTTCTCTCTGGCCCATTGAGAATCTCAACCAGTGTGAAAATAGTAGGGTGAGAGTCTGAGAAATACAGGGTCCCTAGAATTCTTAATTTTCTATTAAAGTTAGTAAGCAAATGGTCTACAGGAATTCCTGGCCAAGCCAAGTGTCGAGAGCTCTGCATAGCTTAGAAAAAGGGAAGCATTTGTGGTCCACTGGAAACAGTGCTCAATTTGGAATCCAAAGACAACACTGGAAATTCTGATTCTGTCATTTAACCTGTGTGACTTTGGGCAAATCACTTAACATTTCTGAGCTTTAGGTCTCAGTATAATGGGGAGACTGGACTAGATGTCTTCTAAGGTATTTTCCAATTTTAATGACATGATCAAGGTGGCTAGATGGCACAGTGGGTAGAGTGCCAAATTTGGAGTCAGGGAAACCTGAATTCAAATCCTGCTTTAGACACTTAACTTTTCACTGTAACCCCAGGCAAATTATTAGATTTCTTTCTGCCTCAGTTTCCTCAGCTGTAAAACAGGGATGATAATAATCTCACCTACTTTACAAGGTAGTTGTAAGGATTAATTTAAACACTATACTATATATAAACTGTTTGCAAATCTTAAAACACTGGCTAAATGCTATATAATAATTATTATTGATAAAACAATAATACAATGTAACTTGATTATATAATATAATCATTATAATTATTACAAATAAAAATTAGAGGGCAGCCAAGCAGTGCAGTAGATAGAGCACTGGGTTTGGAATCAGAAATGACTGCAGTGTCCTTGCCAAGAAAACCCCAAATGGGGTCACAAAGAGTCAGAGATGATTGAAATAATAGTCGTTACCATAATAATTAGTATGATAGACTTAAAGACAGAAGGGGCCTCCAAAGTCATTGATTCCAACCAACAGGGTTAGTAGCTAGTAGCAGGGTCTCTGTACAAATATGTGCAGAGTTAATAAGTCAACAAGCATTTATTAAATGCCAACGATGTGCCAGAAACCATGGATATAAAGGCCAAAACTAAACAGTCTGTGCCCTCAAAGACCTTATGCAGCAGTAAAGTGAGGCACAGTGGATAGAGTACTGGGCTTGGAATCAGGAAGATTCATCTTCATGAATTCAAATCCAGCCTCAGGCAGTTACTGGCATTGTGACCCTGGGCAAGTCCCTTCACCCTGTTTGCCTCAGTTTCCTCATATGTAAAATAACCTGGAGAAGGAAATGACAAATGACTCCAGTATCTCTGCCATGAAAACCCCAAATGGGCTCACGAAGAGTCAGAAATGACTGAAATAAATGAACAGCAGCAGCACATATAAACAGATAAATAGAAAGTGGCTAGACATACATAAAGGAAGATAACTGTAGAAAGATATATGGATAGATAGGTGATAGATAAATGGATAGATGGAGCAGGAGGTAGAGACAGAAAAAAGGAAAGATATGTCGACAGACAGAGGAAAAGAACATTTATGAAGTGCTTGCTATATGCCAGGTACTGTGCTAAGCACACAATTAGAAGTAAGTATGATAGTCCCTATCCTCAAGGTTACATTCTAATAGGGGAAGGTCACATATGAAGGGAAAAAGAGGGCTAAGTGGGAAGCTTGAGAGTACTAAGGACAGAGTACAAGGCTCCTGTGGGAGGGACATAAAGATGATGGCCAGGATGCAGTCAGCACGGAGTGGAGATGACCGGGAAATGACCTGGAGGGCTGATTCCAAGCAAGATGAGGTGAAAAGTTCCCTCTCAGAGCCTGAGGATCCAGAAAGACCTGGGTCCAAATCCCACCATTGTCACTCACTAGATATATATTTGTTGCTCAGTCATTTCAGTCATGTTTGACTCTTCTTTGCCCCACTTGGGGTTTTCTTGGCAAAGATAATGGAGTGGTTATCCCACTCCCTTCTTCAGCTCATTTTACAGATGAGGAAACTGAGGCAAAAAACCCAGGGTCACACAGCTACTAAGTGTCTGAGGCTGGATATGAACTCACAAAGATGAGTCTTCCTGATTCCAAGTCCAGTGCTGTATCCACTGTGCCACTAGGTATATAACCATGGGCAAGTCAGTTAAAATCTGACTCTCAGTTTTTTCACCTATAAAACAAGGATAATAACGTAAATGGGAGCTATCTCACAAGGTTGTTGAGAGGCTCAAAGGAGATCATGTACCATACATAATTCACTTGAAGATTTTATTTGTTATTTGGGTTTTTTTTTGAGGGGGGAAGGCAGGGCAATTGGGGTTAAGTGACTTGCCCAAGGTCACACAGCTTGTAAGTGTGTCAAGTGTCTGAGGTCAGATTTGAACTCAGGTCCTCCTGAGTCCAGGGCCGGTGCTTTACTCACTGCGCCACCTAGCTGCCCCCTCACTTGAAGATTTTAAAGCACTGTATAGATGCTAGTTGTCATTATATCTATCTTGAATTTATTTCCCTTTTTACAGAATAGTGAGTAAAGATATAGTGGTCGATATACAAAGCCAGACATTAGCCCCTGTGCTGGGCCACCTTTAAGTCCTTCGCCACAATTTGCTAAAGGCTACTAAAACTCCAGTTGATACTGCCAGGTGCCAGTTGGGACCCAGGTATCTGAAAACCCTCTGGTCCCATGGGCTCACATTTGGCAGTTTTTACCATTCGAAATACTAACCAGATGGTCAGGTTAGCAGCAGCATCCACGCAGGTTGATGTATTTCATGGAAAAGTTCCTCACAAAGGAAAAGAATGTGAATGAGCCCTTGTTGGGGCCATGTCAGGGTTGTATGCTTGGATTTTTATTCTTTTATTAAAATTTTATTGATGCCTTTTGTTTTTATATCACAGTCACTTGTGGAATCCCCTTCCACTCTCTTCAACAAGCCTTCCCTTGTGACAACAAGTAGTCAAGCAAATCCTACTAATATAAAACCAAATCTGCTAATATCTACAAGATTCAGCATCCCTAGTCAACCGCCTCTCCAAGGAAAAGAAGACAACCTTTCTTCATCTTTTTGTTGGGCCAAGATTAGTCATTATAATTACATGGCATTTGGCTTCATTTTAGTTTCCCCATCACTTACATCATTGTAATAATTCCTATATTGTTCTCCTGGTTTAAACATGTGTTACTATTTTTAAAGCACTTAACACAGTGCCTGGTACATAGTGCTTAATTAATTAAGCAATCAACAAACATATGTGTCAGGCACTGGGCTTGGAAATACAAAAACTAGCAAAAGATAGTTCCTGCCCTGAAGGAGCTTAAAATTTAATGGGGAAACAATACGTAACACACATATACACATACATACACACACATCACTTTGGTCACTGAATGGAGGATGAATTGGAGTGGGGAAGAGAGGCAAGCAGACCCACTAGTGGCTACTGCACTAATCTAGGAGTGAGGTGATGAAGGTCTGCGCTGGAGTGGTGGCAGTGTCAGATTGAAGGAGATGTGTACTTGTTTGTGATAATAAAAATCTGAAAACAAAGGTGGACACCCTTCAATTTGGGCAGTTCTCAAGCTGTTTTGTATAATGGGCCCCTTTGGCAATCTGGTGAATCCTATGAATCCCTTCTGATAGTCATGTTTGTTGCCTATATTTGTAATTGAAGGAAATACTAACTTGCATTTAGAGGTGGCTTTTAAACATATTTTTTCCATCCAAGTTCATGAACCTCCTGAAATCTGACTACTCTTAAGACCCCTTAAGAACCTGTGTATTGAAGAATGAATGGCCAGACAAATTTTAAACAAACATAATCAAATATTACTTCATGATTAGGGACAATGAATATGAGAAATTAAGGAGGATTAAGTTGGAGACTTAAATAAACAGATGTAGAGTGAAGTAAACAGAACCAGGAAAGAGGAAAGGGAAAGGAAGAAGCATTCATCGTTCCACCGAAACTGCTTTCTCCAAAGTTACTAATGATTTCTTAGTTGCCAGATCCAATGGCCTTTTCCCAGGCTTCATTCTCTTTGACCCCTCTCCAGCCTTTGACACTGTTGATCACTATCTCCTCCTTGAGATTCTTTTCTTTCCAGGTTTTCAAGGCGCAGCTGCCTCCTGGTTCTCCTCCCACCTGTCTGACTGACCCAGGATCCAGGGCAGAACCCTAAGGGACCACTAGAGTTAGAGGGTGTGATCTGGAAGAGGATCCAGCAAAGGAGAGAGGGAAAAAGCAGTGAGATGAGTAGGAGGAGAGATGAGAGGGTAAGTGGCATGCTCAGTGGCACAAAGCTAGTCTGTATCAGAAGCAGGACTTGAACCCAGGTCTTCTTGGCTTTGAAAACAACTCTGTATCCACTAGGCTATGTTGCCTCTCATTATACATACACATAATATATGTCTGTATATATATATATATATATATATATATATATATATATATATGCATGTATTTACATATACATACTCAAAGCTGGATTGTTTCAGGCAATAGTTAGAAATATATGTTTATATATCATCTTTTCTGGGCTGCTCCTCTAATTTGCCCTCCAAGTTGAGTGTTAGGTTCCCAGAAGGAATGGCTACTATCTTGGGTACTAGTAGTAAGCTTATGGGTCTGTGCTTCTACCATTGAAACTTATGAACCCTCACCAGTGTGCTTCCAATTAATAGTCAACCAGTAGACATAATTAGCTCTTAGCAAAGGCATTTGCTGTGAAAAATTGGAATACTGTGAAGAATAACTACAGACCATTCCCCCAACAAGTCTAGAGCAGTGCTTCTTAAACTTTGGATCGTGACCCTATATGGGGTCATGAAAAATTTGGCAACAGTAAGAGGTTTCTGAAAGTGCAATGACCAAAAATTAATTAAAAATCAAATGTGTAAGGATTCCAAGGTGTTTCTGGCAGTGCTTGCTGATATCACACAACGTCACCGAAGCCTTGGTTCTGAACACACATGTCCACTTTGCACTGTGCATGCCCACACAGCACCAACAAATGCTACTGAAATGTGAAAAGGGGTCATGAGTGGAAAAAGTTTAAGAAGCCCTGGTCTAGAGAAGGCTCTCCCACAAATACACAATGTATACATGGGAAGAGTGGCCTCAAACTTAGAATACAACGTTCTAGTGAAGTATACATGTGGGACACATGTATGACAAAGACAGCTCACAACTTCTGATAATGCAGGCCTTGAAATCCTTTCTCCCTGTTAGTGGTTTCATGCAACTCTCACTGAGTAGAACATCTCTGTTGGGTGGGTTGCTCAGTTGGGTTTCCAGAGTCTCCTCTTTAGAAGCATAGCTAGGTCTGTTGTATTGTGCTAGGGGTCCCATTCCTTGAACATAAATCTTCCCTTCACTTTAGAATTTGCCTCTCTTTATCTGTAACTTGCCATGCCTCAAACTGCTGAAATTCATTCAGTTTTTAACTATTTAAATCTCCCAAGGTGTGGCTAATTTGTTGCTTAGTCAAATATACTGTTATTTTTGTGACTCAGTCAGAGAGGTATAGGCACCTCCTAAATGAGTCAGAGTATAGAGACATCTTTACAGTTACTTTAACAGTTCATTAATGCACTGTGATTAATTCTCTACCTTCTGTGACTATATCCATTGAGGTGGGAGGAAACTATCTCCTGTGCATACATCTGCATATTTAATACAGAATATTATATATATACCTTTATATGTATGAATGGAGCATGGGTCCTCCTCTCTTTGTAATAAGTAGGTTTAATCCTTAGCAGAATGTAGTGGAAGTTGTAGGTGCTGGGGAAAGGAAGAAGAAGAAAAGCAGGGAGATATGGAGGAAATGGAAAAAGTTAAGAATTTAGAAGAAAAGTGTAGCCTTCATGGAGAATTCAAAGCAATATAGGAAGGACAGGTGGCAGTATCACACAATGATTTTCCCAAAGGAAAGGGTGTGTTGGAAGGCCTGTCTTCATGTGGATTTGAATCCTGGCTCTGCCACTTACTAAGTAGGTGACCTGGGGCAAGTTACTTAACCTTGCTGTGTTCTACTATCCTTAATCAAACAATAAGAACTTATGAAATGCCTACTAAGTGCTAGGAAATGTGTTAGGAACTGGGTATACAGAAACTACAGTGAGGCGATCCCTGCCCTCAAGGAGTTTACATTCCATAAAATGAGGAGGCTAGGCTAGCTGACATCTAAAGACCCTTCCAGCTCTTACTCTATGATCTGCCTTTGGCATTTACTATCTGTGTTACCTTAGACAAGTAATTTTCATCTCTCCTGGCCTCAGTTTCCTCATCTGTAAAATGAGAAGATTGGACTAGATGATCTCTAAGGTCCCTTCCAGCTCTAGGATAAATCTATCACATGATGATGTGTGTAGGGATTAAAATTTGGTTATTGGAATGTTACATTGCATTGGGGAAATCAACATAAGAATCATGTAGAGATGGCCAGAGGGTAGGTAAGGGGACGTGACCCTGGATCTGTAGGATGCTGATTGAACATGGAACACTCTCCATGTGGGCATAAACAAGTGGAGGAGGCAGGCTGTGGGAAAGAGATTGGACAGCTCATTCTTTGGGAGTGGGCACCAATGCCATCGTGGACTAAGCTCATCTTGTCTAAGTTCTTAAGCACTCATTTCAAACATAGCCCCTTCTATCATTTTGTTGTGACACTAGTTTATTTCCTATTTACATTTTTTGAAGTATGTCTCAATCTTTTTTAAAATATAAAATAGCTTTATTGTTGTCTTTTATTTATTCAGTTTTAAATCATGGTTGTTAACCCTTCTGTTTTCTATTTCCACTGAATAGTTCCTCATAGTAACCAAAATACAACAAAAGACCAACACATTTAGGCAAGCCAACTGAGTTCAAAGATAGGTCAGAGAGTGTAGAACACATTCCTTACTCACAGTTTTCACCTCTCTGCTTAGAGAAGGAAATGGCTATCTGCCTTGGGTTCTTAAGGCATCATATGCTCAGTGTCAAATAAGAGGGACAGATGCACGTATAAGCTGTCTCACATTATATTTATTTATTTTTAAGAAGCACAGCCACCTTGTCCTTAAAATAACAGAATCAAAGAGGGTGAGGGATTATGAAACAGGATTTGGCCTGAGGTTCCCAAGCCAATCTATCTATAAGACCTTCAATGATATATTCCAGCATTTCTATCGTTGCTGCATAACTGATTTGCAAGCGTGGAGAAAGCATATTAGCACATATCAGGTTCAGGAAGGGGAGGGTTGAAGTAAACAGTAAGAGGAGACTTCCTATAGGATAAAACATCTGGTTTCCACCAAAAAAGAAAGTAAAAGTCCTCCTCCCACAACAAATGAGAGGTAGCAAAACACAAACCTATGGCAGGGAAACAGATCCATTCCAACTGGCCTGTTTCCCAAAGCTGCCCATCTGGAGCCAGTCATTCCTGAAAAAGACAAATGCTAGGTTCGAATTATGATCGGCCAAATGTCATGGACCATAGAAGCCTCTATGAGAGCAATCACCTGTTATTCTCCATGTTTCCCGATGAGGCTTTGCAGGTTGTCCTCTTAGAGGGCTCCCCACCATGTCCTCTACTAGGTAGCAGCTTGTTCACATTTGTCTAGATTGAAGCTTGCCCTGGAAATGGCAGATGTCCCACAAACCCAATGACAAAAGCCACAGCCATTTGGAATGTCTAAAGCATTTTGATCTAGGAGGATAAAAAGTAGATCTTTTCTGATGGTATCAATAAACCATTATTTCTGAATGTGATTTGACACAAATACCTACAAGGTCTGTCTTCTTTTTTCTTTATATTGGTTGAGTTCATGTTGTGTTTTAGCTACAAAATGGGGGAGGCAAACTGAAATTAAGACCCTGTTCAAATCAGAAATTTAGAGCTAGAAGAGACCTTAGAAGTCATCTAGTCCTATCTCCTCTTTTTCCCTCCTAACAAATGAGGAAAGTGAGACCCAAGGAGGTTAAGTGACTTCACAGGATTACAGATTTATGACAATGGTCCAAAAGTGTTCTCTCTCTCTCTCTCTCTCTCTCTCTCTCTCTCTGTCACTCATCAAACGAGTAAACTGTGACCCTAGAGAGGTTAAGTGACTTTATAGGATCATAGATTTATGAAGATGGTTCCCAAAGTCCCATCCTTTATCTCTTTTTTTAAACAAATGAGGAAATTGAGACCCAAGGAGGTGAAGTGACTTCATTGGATCATAGATTCACGATGATGGTCCCCAAAGAGTCTCACATCTCTCTCTCTCTCTCTCTCTCTCTCTCTCTCTCTCTCTCTCTCTCTCTCTCTTCCTCTCTCTGTCTCTCTGTCTCTCTCCCTCCCTCTCTCCAATAATGAAACTGACACCCAGGGACATTTAAGGATTTAAATAAAGTCATAGTTCCCTTCAATAACATCAAGTTGTTTATAGTTTCAAATTAGGATGTCATTCCTCTCTTCCTGGATTTAGAGGTGGAAGGGACCTCAGTGGATATCTAATCCAGTCCTTTCATTTTGTAGCTGAGGAAACTGAGGCCTAGAGATGTTAGATGACTTTCTCAGGGTCATACAGGTAAAAGTAGGATTTTTACTTGGGTCCTATGTCCTTCCCACTGCACCATTCTATCCTCTTCACAGATTTTCCTCCTGCTTAGGCACGTGTGTTTAATCCAGGGCTCTCCAAGAGTGGTCTTACATAATGACAGTGAAAGACACATACACACACACACAGAGTCTTCATTACTCTTCTTGTCTCCTTCCCCTAATACCCAAATCAAGGTACTAATGGGAAGTGAGACACAGTATTTGGGGTATCTAGCATAATCACTGCTATTGATGGGCTTAATCTATCAGTCTCAGTTAGGGTAAGTGGTTAGATAACCTAGCTGAGCCTGGAGGCCACAGAAGGAACCCTGGGAGTTTGGGGTCTAGTTGATATCATCTCTGACCACTACCATCTTCCCCCTTCACTCTTATTCCCATCCTCCCAGAAGGCCTGAGTTGAATCTGAAAAATGAATCAGGCCTTTTGCTCAGGTCTAAGCCCAATTTGAATCAATTCAACCAATTACATTTATTTTAATAGCATATGATGTGCAATGAGCAATGGATATAGACTTTAAGTTCATGAGTTTGAATTCCAAATCTGCCACTTAATCTTTGTGTATTTTTGAACAATTATTTCAGCCCTGTGAGTCAATTTCCTCATCTGAAACAAGGAGTTGAACCAGATGACCTTGAATGTACCTTAGAGTTCTAGCTCCAATGCTAAGAAGTATTGATTAAGTACTGTAATGGTAATTTAAATTTGAAGATCTTTCCCACCCATTAATAGGCCCATGTGATCTGCTTACATCACGAGAAGCCTAAGTCACATGTGGTGGGAGAAGTTTGCTGAAAAAGAGGAACTGGAAAGGTGGAGCAGGAAATGCTCAGAGCAGTTAGAGCTGAGGGAGAGAACAGATGTGTGCTGGCTGTGCTGTGAGGGATTGTTGGTGGCAAGGCCCCAGCAGGGGGTGGGAAGGTGACAAGATGAGTTGGGTCCCTGCTGTGATGTTGTGTTTTAGGTTCTTTGCTGTTATTATAAAGTAGACTTACTGGTTCTGGAATTTGCTTGCTCCTTGGATGGGTTGGACTTACTGGTTTTGGGATCTGGTTCTTTGGTGTCTGAATAAATGGTTTACTTCAATTTCCTATAAGTCTCTTACATTTTGTGATACAGAACTACATAGGCGTATTTACAATTATTGTCTATGTTGTGATTGTTGCCTTGCTAATACAAGTACCCACTGAATTCAAAGCACCACACTAGTCCCTGAAGATACAAAGATAAAATGAAAAAGTTTCTGCCCTCACAGAGTTTACATTCTACCCAAGCACTAAAACCCCACTGCCCATAGGTATATCTCACCCACATTGTAGTGGCAAGCTTCTTTTTTGGAGACTTGGAGATAATGGTCTTTAGATCATTCAGAATTTAGATACTTTATGGTTCTACTCCATATTCTAACAACAGGACAATAATCATTTAATAAGCATATACTTTATGCAATTCACAGTTTGGGGTTCTAGGAATAAAAAAGATAAAAGGAAACACAGTCCCTGATCTTAAGAACCTGACATTCTATTGAAAGGAGGGGTGTATGTAACCAGTTAGGAATACACAAATTGTAAGAAGATGGTGAGAACACTAACACTAAAGGGAATTGGGAAAAAGTGTTCCTTTAGATTTATGGAAATATTGAACCAGACCAGCTAGCTACATCTTTCCTGTGCAGTCTGAACTGGATTAAAATGTAATTGAGAAATGTTTCACAAAATAAATAAAAATACAATACAACATGAATAATGCTAATTTATGTTTTCTAAGTCAATATGCTGGGCCAAGGATCTGTTTCTATTTGAGTCTGACACCACTGCTTTAGAAGATGGGACCTGGACTGAGCCTTTGAGGACATCTCAGACTTTAAGAGGTGGATGGGGGGTGGTGCATTTCAGGTAGAAGAAATTTGTGAAAGGGTTCAGAGACAGAAGATCAGGGAATTCTATATTTAGAGCAGGAAAATACCTCGGAGGCCAACTAGTCCAACTCTCTCATTTTGCAAGTGAGGAAACTGAGGCCAAGATGGGGTGAGTAACTTACCCAGGGTCACATAGCTTGTAAGTATCAGAGGCAGAATTTGAACTCATATTTCCTTAATCCAAATCCAGCACTCTACCTATGGTGCCATTTAGCTACTTATTCGGTGGAAGAAATTTTGGAAATAGCAAGGAGGTCAGGTTGGCTAAAATGTACAGTGAGTGAAAGAATGACATGTACACAACAAACCTGGAGATACATGCTGGAGCCACACTGTGAAGGAGGGCTTCCCCGGTCAGAGAAGTTTCTGATTTAACCAAGGGGAAATGGGGAGACACTGATATTTCTTGAGCAGGGCACTGACAAGATTGTGTTTTGGAGAGATTATTTTGGTAGCTGTGTAGAAGAGGAATAGGAGAGGGAGAGTCTGGAATCTTGGAATCCAATTATGAGGCTATTGCAGGAATTCAGATGGAAGTGACCAAGGCAGTAGCTAGTCTAGTGGACAAGTTGCTGGAGAGAAAGGAATGCACATAAGTGAGGTTGGGGAGGTTTCATTTATAAGACTTGGTAATCAAGATTATGGCACTGGAGACCACTGCAATGCCCTGCTGGTTAGTCACCCTGCATAAATCTCTTCCCTCTCTTCCCTAGTCTATCCTCTACTAAGCTTTCAGAGTGGAGTCCCTACTGTGAAGGTCTGACTGCATCACCCCACTTACCCAATAAACCCCAGTGACTACCAATAACTTTCAGAATGAAAAATAAAATCATCTGTTTGCCTTTCAAAGCTCTTCATAACCTTTCCTTTCTCCCCTCCCCTTCCAGTCTTTTTATACCTTATATCCCCTCCCCATCCTGTACTCTGCATTTCAGTGAAAATGGCCTCCCTAAATAAGACTCTCCATCTCCTGATTCCAGGAATTATGATTGCTGCCCCCAAGCCTGGAATGCGTCCCCTCCTCACCTCTGTCTCTTGTCTTCCCTAATTTCTTTCATGTCCTAGTTAAAATTCCACCTTCTACAGGAAGTCTTTCCTGGTTCCCTTAATTGTGGAGCCTTCTCTTTATTGAGTATCTCCAATGTATTGTATACACCTCTCTCTCTCTTCCTCTCTCTCTCTCTTTCTCTCTTTCTCAGTACCTCAGTATCTCTGTATCACTGTTTGTTTTTATTTCTATCACATATATCTATATTCATATATATATCTATTTGTCTATCTGTCTATCTATCTATCTACTATCTATCTCTAACTCTGTCTCTATAACTTCCTATCATCTATCTATCTATCTATCTATCTATCTATCTATCTATCTGTCTTTTGTTTTGACATAGTTATTTGCAAATTATCTCACCCCATTAGACTGGTAATCTTGAGTACTGAGTCTTATAAATTATACCTCCACAACCTCTCTCATGTCTGATCCTTTCCCTCCAGCAACATGTCCACATGCTCCTTCAGAGCATGGGATACCTTTTGCCTTTCTTTGTATCTCCAGAGCTTAGCACAGTGCCTGCCATATAGCATAAGTCTAATACTGTTTGACTGACTTGGTTACTTCGTCTTCATCAAAAGCACTTAAAAATGATCCATCTGTACATGTGTGGGTTATGCTAGGCAAACGTCTTGGGCAAAGTCAATTAAACAGATAGAATCTATGCTCTCTGGTCACAACTAAGAGAACCGGGATTCAAGATCAGCAATAGATGCCTTGATCTTTGCCAACCCTAAACTGACCCTGAGACTCTGGTCATAAACATGAGGTATCAGACCCTATAGGACTAAGTCTGGATATAAAAGAAGGCTATGGACAATGGCATTTAGAACTGGAAGTGGCCTTGAAGATCATCTATAGCCTAACCTTCTTCTTTTACAGATGAAAAAACAGTTTCCATATCTCAAGGCTTATTTCAGACATTCCCATAACCCTTAAGCTACTACCTGAATAAAAGCAACCCCGGTAGATCAATTCTCCAATCAACATATGAAACTCTAAGTTTCTACTTTGGAAAAATCCATTAGGGGATGTCTGCTACTATTCTGTTTTGGTTGCCCCAAATGACCTCCATTTGCTATCTAATTAAAACATTTCAAGAGGAATGATGAGAAAAGCTATAACTCTGACTGCTTTAAAATTTTTTGTTATTTCTTAAAGGAAACATCAGGCATTAGCTCTGACAAGGAGCATATTTTCTAGGTCCAGAATCACACTTGAGAATCTTAGACCTTACTATGCTAGGCAAAAAAAATGTAGGTAGATGTTCTATTGCTATGGAAACGGATACAAAAATCTCAAGCTAAATGTGGGGACCAACAGGTTTTACATGGAGAGAGCAAATAAATTGCTGGATCCTTATTATATTTAGAAATGCTCCGATCAAAGCCTAGAGGGCTAGAAAGCATCAAGCCTGGCTGGCTGAGCATCAGTGCCTCTAATTATAACAAGGAAAAAAAAGCCACTAGACCAACCCACGTGAAGAAGGACAAAATGTCCACGAATCTAGCATTGTTTGAGCACCAGGTTAGGAATTTAGGGCCATGGCCTTTAAAGCTGGAAGGGACCTCAAAGGCCATCTAATCCAATTTACTTATTTGACAGGTGGTGGAGCTAAAGCCCAAGGTCACATAGGAAGTAAGTGTCGGAGTTGGAATTTAAGCCCATTTCACTAAAGCGGGTGTTCTCACCTTGGTGTCCATGGACTTAAAACAACAACCACAACAACAACAACAACAAAAAGCAAACCCACAACAACTTGAAAATTGTATTTCAAAACCATGAGTCTCCTTTGTAACTCTACGTATTTTACCTTATGCACTAAACAATATTATTCTGAGAAGGCTTCGCCAGACTGCCAAAGTGTTATGCAAATTATTAAACTATTATTACATATAATACGCAATATAATATTATAATACACATATTATTAAACTATTATTGTTGTTGTAAGGTCATTTCAATCATGTCCGGCTTTTCGTGAACCCATGAGAGGTTTCTTGGAAAAGATAATGGAGTGTTTTGCCATTTCCTTCTCCAGGTCATTTTCCAGATGAGGAAGCTGAGGCAAACAGGTTTAAGTAACTTAACCTGGGTCACATAGCTAGTAAGCATCTGAGGCCAGAATTGAACTCAGGTCTTTCTGACTCCAGATCCTGCTCTCTATCTGCTGCACCACCTACCTGCCCAGCTATTATTACTAATAATAATTATTGCTCTTATCACAACACTCCTATGAGGTGGTTGATTAAAGTATTCTTTTTATCATTTTATTGCTGGGGAAACTGAGTCTCAGGCTAACTGATTTGTTCATAGTCATCAGCCAGTATTAGTTGTAGGATTCTCTATAAACATGTCTTAAGGAATACGGGAAGTTCAGATATCATTTCTTTACTTAAAGATCAACCAATCAATAAATAAACATTTATGAAGTACCCACTATGTGCCAGGCATAAGTGCTAGGTATAAAAAGAGAGGAAAAAGACAGTCCCTGCCTTCAAAGAGTTTACCTTCTAATAGGGACAACATGCCACAAATATATACCAAGCAAGCTCTGTATGGGATAAATAGAAAATAATTAACAGAGGGAAGGCACTGGAATTAGGAGGGGTTGGAGAAAGTTTCCAGTAAAAGAAGGAATTTAGTTGGGACCTAAAGGAAGCCAGGGAAGTAAGTAGCTAATTCTATTTAGAAATGGTGCTTGTGCAGGCCCCAGAATGCTCTTGCAAAGCTGGTCCTACAAGGGAAGTGATCTAGTAGGAAAAGCAATAGATCTTGAGTTGGAGAAGTCCTAGGTCCAAGTCCTACAACTGACACTTACCAGTTGATGATATGGGTGAGTTAGTGTCTGAGCCTCAGTTTCCTCATCTATAAACTGGGGAACACACTCCACAGGATTTTTGTGAGAAAAGTACTTTGTAAATCTCAAAGAGAAAATGAAAAACATGTGTGTGAGGTGATTTGCAGTTTTCATAGCTATTGTGAACTACTATTTTTTATTATTATAAAATGAAAATAAAATAAATAATAACATAAAAATATATACAATAAATGATATAATAATAAAATAAAAATACCACTGAGACAGGTGCATTTGGATGGCTCTCTTTATTTCTCTCCTAAACTTTTCTTACTGACCTGTCCTATACTTGAAATTTCATCATTAAAGATGCATTTCTTTGGGTTTTAAATTTTTTTGATGTTTGATTAATTTCTCTTTTTGCCAATTATTATAAAGATGAAAGGGAAGTCTTTTCCTGCCTCCTTTATATGGTATCATAGATTTATAACTAGAAGGGCCCTTTCCTAATACTTGTGTTGATGAGATAGAAGAGATGGTCAGATAAGATAATAAGAATATAATGGTTTGAGGGAATTTAGAGCTGACTAATTGGCTGGACCCACTAAGTGGTGATGAATGGACCTAAGCCAGCTTAGATGAAGGTCTCTAGTGGAGTGCTGTAGGACTCTGGCCTGGAACATGTTTTGTTTAACATGTTTTATCAGTGACTTGGGTGAAGACATAGGTAACATGTTCATCAAATCTGCAACTGACACAAAACTTGGAGAGACACACAATGGGAGAATCAGAATCTAATAGAGACAAAATGTAGTAGGAGAAGTAGCAGTCTGGCATTTTGATTTAAAAACCCTACATGAACTCTTTTCTAGTCACATGTGCTTTAGCCCATCGTTAAAGATAGGAACACGGCAAAACAGGAGGTCTTTTGAGCCTTCTTTGTCATGAACCCCTTTGTAGTCTGGTGAAGCCTCTGGACCCATTATCAAAATAATTCATTTAACTAAATAAAATTAAATTGAAGTTAAAATTAAGTACATACTCCAATAAAGGAAATTAGTTTTATTGAATTGAAGTTATAAATTTTTTTAAAAGGTCACAGACCCTAGTCTAAGGACCCCTGCTTTCCAGGATTATAGGTCCAGAGCTGGAAGAAACCTCAAAAATCATTGAGTCCAACCCCTGCAGTTTACATATGAGAACCTAAGTTCTTGCTGAAAGGTGGCAAGCAGGAGAGCTTCAACTTGAACCCAAATCTTCTGAGTCTGGTGAGAGCACTAACTAAACAATATTCTCCTCCAAAACAAAACTTATAAATTACTCACCAGGACAGGAGGAAGCTAGGTGGCACAGTGGTTAGAGCACTCAGCCTGGAGTCAGAAAGACCTGAGTCCAAACATGGCCTCAGACATTTATTAGCTGTATGAACCAGGGCAAGTCATTTAACCCTGTTTACCTCAGTTTCCTCTTCTGTAAAGTGAGCTGGAGAAGGAAATGGCAAACGACTCCAGGATCTTTGCCAAGAAAGCCTCAAATGTGGTCATGAAGAGTCAGACAGGACTGAAAAACAACTCAAGAAAAAACAGGAGGAAGGTGAGAGGAGACAGATACCCTGTAATTTTGGATGTAAGGCCCATGTGTTTTAGGAACAGATAACAACAACTAGCCATTAAGACAGATGAATATAAAATGTATAAATAATTAAGCTAAAATGTAGTGAATACCCCAAGAAATGAAGATCATGGGGTGATATATTTAAAGTTGGAAGGGACCTTTAGAGGTCATCTGGTTCAAACTCTATTCTGTAGATAAAAAAGCCAAAAGGTTATATGATTTTCCCAAAGTCATATGAATAAATGGCAGAATTAGATTTGAACACAGCTCCTCTGGTCCCAGCACCCTTTCTCCTGCATCAGTCACACTTCCTTGAGTGCATTGACCAAATACAGAAAATGGAAATGGTCTGGTGCATCACTTTTTAAACTGTGGGTCGAGACCCCATATGGGGTTGTGAAAAATTTGGCAACAGTAAATTTCTGAATGCACAACAAACAAAAATGAATTAAAAATCAAATTTGTAATGAATTGTGGTGTTTCTGGCGGCACTTGTCCATGTTGCTTCGTGCAACTTCACTGCAACCTTGGTTGTAAACCCACAGGATGTGCATTTTTGCACTGTGCATGCCCTCAGGCCACTCAATGCCAACAAATGCTGCTGAAAAGTGAAAAGAGGTCACAAGTGGAAAAAGTTTAAGAAGCCCCACTTAGTGTATGGCTGTACTAAGCACTGGGGATATAAGGAAAGGCAAAAACACTGTGCCTATGCTCAAGGAGCTCACAGTCTATTGTGGTGGGGGGTAGGGGAACTGAAAATAACCCTGTACTTACCAGATACATATTTATATGTGTGTATTATATATGTTTATATATGTGTATGTATATATATGTGTATATATACAACAATATGTATATATACACACACGTATATCACATATACGTATGTTATCAATGGAATTTAAGCCAGGGAAACTCGGGGACTGAAAGGAAGATAATGCTATGCACAGGAGTTGCATTTTCAAACTGGTAGGAGATGTCAGCACATTACCCCCATCTTTTCCAATTAGGAGAGAACTTATGGGGCTATATCCAAAAGGAAAGGTGATATTTACTTACTGAATATAATCTTTGTAAATAATGTTGTTTCAAGAAGGAAAAAATGATATTGTTAAATACTTAAGACTATTATAAAGTATATGATCAGATTTCATATAGATTTATCCATGTAAAATAATGATGATTAATTTGCATTAATAGCTAATATAATTATAACCACATCATAATTGTTATATAAAAATTATAATTAAAATAAAGTAAAATCACAATAATTAGTATGTAGTAAGACTATACAATATAATTATAATATATTATGGTTATAATCATATAATTATGACAATATATAATAAAATAATATAATTAGAATACAATACTTATAATAATATAAATGGAACACCTAAAATAACTAATGCCAATAGCATTCACGTAGTGCTTTGAGATACAACTTTTATATCATTTGATCTTCATAACAACCCTCAGAGCTAGGTGCTATATTACCCCCATATTACAGATGAGGAGCCTGAGGCAGACCGGTGAAAGGATTTGTCCAATGTCATATAGCTAGTAGGTATCTGAGGCTGGATTTGAACTCTGGTCTTTCTGACTCCAGGTTCAGTGCTCTCTCCACTTACAGGCCACCTAGCAGCCTAGACATAATATAATAACATATAGCTATTTTTTGGGGGTGGTAGACTAGATCTTTGATTTTATTGGTAGAAAGATCCCCCATTGAGGAAATTCTCTTCACAAATTCAAACCATTAACTCTTTTGCAAGTTCAAGTTTTAGAGGATTGCCTTGGGCAATGTGAGGTTAAATGACTTACCCAATGTTCTACAAATAATATATGTCATGGGCAAGACTTGAATCCAGGTTTTCCTGACTCTGAAGTCTGCTTCAGAGGTAACTGTGTCAGATACCTATTCACTATTTGACACTTCCTTTCTAATATATAACTATATATGTTGTTATTCAGTCAATTTCAGTTGTGTCCTACTCTTCGTAACTCTATTTGGGGTTTTCTTGGCAAAGGCACTGGAGTGGTTTGCCATTTCCTTCTCCAGTTCATTTTCCAGATAAGGAAACTGAGGCAAATAGGGTTAAGTGACCTGCCCAGGGTCACATAGCTAGTAAGTGCCTGAGACCAGATTTAAACTCAGAAAGATGAGTCTTCCCAGTTCCAAGCCTAATGCTGTATCCACTGTGTCACCTAACTGCCCCATATGATACATAGCTATATGTCACACACACAGACATAGAATATATGTGCATATATGTATATATGTGTATATGAAATCTGTTCTTAGGAACTCAACCTAGAAGTAAGAAGCTATAATAGCTCAAATGTTTCTGAAAAGTGACTGTAGTATCTTTTTCCTTCTTTATTAGACCTCAAAAGTTTCAAGAAAGTTAAAAAAAAGCATAGTATAATGTTAAAGAACATTTCATTTTGAGACAGTGGGCCAGGGTTCAAATCAGGCTATTATTTACTAGCTCTGTTACTTTGGAAAAGTCCTTTAACTTCCCTGTATCTCAGTTTCTTTACTTATAAAATAAGGGTGCTGGACTAGAGGTTCTCTGAACTCCCTTTTGGGTCTAGCTCTATGATCTATGATTTCAAGTATATGAGATAAAATAAGACTGGCTTGTATAACCTGTTTTCTTAGCACAAGTGAGACTTTTCACAAGTCACTTAACCCCTAAGACCTCAGTTTCTTCATCTTGAAAAGGAGGGGGTTCAAGGGAGGGGAATATGAGGTCTTGAGGCCACATATGACCCTCTAAGTCCTCAGTTGTGGCTCTTTGACTGAAAATATTTGACTGAAAGTCAAAGGGCCGCACTTGACGACCTAGAGGGCCACATGTTGCCTTGAGGGCTCAGGTTCCCCATGCCTGGACTAGATGGTGTCTCTGAATATCTGATTTTATAAACCTGTAAACCTTTTCTCTAGCAGCTACTGATGTGAATCTTCCCTGTTCGCCTCACCTCTCTCTGGTCACTCTTTGTTGGGAGTGCTAAGGAGTGATGGCATGCCCCAAAGGCTGGAGCAGAAGCTACAGAAGTGGATTAATCACACACTGGGTGGATAATTAGACTGAGAAAAATGAAGAATTAGAAGCAAAAACTAACATCATCAGTGTTCCTTCATTGAAGGATTTGGAGTTGCCTCATCAAAAATAAAGCTATAACAAAAACATAGCAAAAAGGCTGCCGTAGAGTCACGTGACTCAGTCTAGGGGCCTAGACTTGCCATGGCAGTATGTTCTAGAGACCTGAAAATTATTTCCCCTATACAAACCTATGAAACCTGCCTGGTTGCATTTTGGACATGTGATGGGAAAGCTGGGTAAAAGAGTCAGAGAAAGAGACATTAGAGATTGTTAAATTCAGCCCCTTTAGTTTACAAATGAGGAAACTGAGACCCAAAGGGAACTTGAGCAAAGTACTAAAGATATAATTGGGATTTAAACAAATCCCTGATTTCAAATCTAGGATTTTTCCATGGATGTTTTCTCTTGAAATAGCATCTATTAGCCACTGTAGGGAGACAGATCCTTAGTTTAGTAAAACACTGAATGGCATAGTGGAAATTATTTCAGAACCGGGAACACTTGGCTCAGCCACTTACTTATCATTGAATCATGTTCACAGAGCTGGAAGTGGCCATCTAGTCCGACCCCTTCATTTTATAGGAGAGGAAACTGAGGCCCAGGGAAATTGTTCACACAAGGAGCAAGCAAGCATGAGGAGCAAGAATTGTGTCTCGGCATTTCTACTTCAGCACCAGGGAGAGCTCCTTCCATTGTCTCACACTGTCTGGCAGTGTGCTGCTGAACTCTCATACTTATGCCATTCATCTCATGAGGTTGTTATGAAGCCAAATTACATAAGGTTTGTACATTAAATAAATATGAATTTTCACTGCATAATCAACTTCTACTCTTAGTACCTGTGTGAACAGGAGCAAATCACTCAGCCTCATTTTCCTCATCTGTAAAATCAGGAAACTAATACTTCCATTACCTACTACAGAAAGGGCAGCTAAGTGGTGCAGTGGATAGAGTGCAGGGCCTGGAGTCAGGAAGACTTATCTTCATGAGTTCAAATCTGGCCTCAAACATTTATCAGTTGTGTGTCCCTGAGCAAGTCATTAACCCTATTTGCCTCAGTTTCCTCACCTGTAAAATAGCTATAGAAGAACACGGCAAACAACTTCAGTATCCTTGCCAAGAAAACCTCCAATTGGGGTCATGAAGAGTCAAACACGATTAAACAACACCTACCACACAAAATTGTTCTGAAAAAATCATTTTGTCACGTAAATGTGAATTATTATCATTCCTCTTGATCTATACCTGTGCATTAGATTGTGAGCTCCTTGAGAACAGAGACTGTCATTTGCTTCCTTTTGTATCCCCAGCACTTAGCACAATGCCTGGTACATAGTAGGCACTTGGTCAGTGTTTATTAATTGATTGATTTCATCAGTGCTCAGAGCTCCCAACTTTTCAATAATTTGTAGTCCTAGAAAACTATCAGGGGCACCGAGAGGTCAAGTCAGTTGCCAAGAGTCATACCAGTGGTATTTCTCAGAGGCAGAATTAGAACTCAATCCTTCAAACATTTAAAAAAATAACTGTATTTTCCTTTAAAATTTTTCCCACCTAATAGTATTTGATTTTTCTAATTACATGTAAAGATAGTTTATAACATTCATTTTCATAAGATATTTGAGTTCTGAATTTTTCTACCTCCCCAAGACAGCAAGCAATCTGATCTAGGTTATACATGTACAATCACATTAAAGGTATTTCCACATTAGCCATGTTGTGAAAGATGAATCAGAACAAAAGGGAAAAACCACGAGAAAGAAAAGAACAAGCAAACAAAAAAAGTGAAAATAGCATGCTTTGATTTGCATTCAGACTCCACAGTTCTTTCTCCAGAAGTGGATAGCATTTTTGATCATGAACCTTTTGGAATTGTCTTGGATCATTGTATTGCTGAGAAGACCTAAGTCTAACAAAGCTGTTACTGTGTACAGTGTTCTTCGGGTTCTGCTCACTTCACTCAGCATCAGCTCATGTAAACCTTCCCAGGTTTTTCTGAAATCCACCTGCTCATTATTTCTTATGACACAATAGTATTCCATTACATTCATATGCCACAACTTGTTCAGCCATTCCTCAACTGATGGGCATACCCTCAGTTTTCATTTTTTGCCACCACAAAAGTATTTTTATACATGTGGGTACTTTCCCCCTTTTTATGATCTCTTTGGGATACAGACCTAATAGTGCTATTGCTGGATCAAAGGGTATGAACAGTTTCTTAGTCCTTTGAGCATGAGAACTTTGAATTTTCTAAGTGATCAGTTGTTTGTGTCAGGTATCACTTACCCTGAGCCTGTAACTTAGCTCAAAAGTGGGTTTTCCATATTTTCTCCTAATTGCCTTCTAAATTTATCCAATATGAATTTGCATGCTTTTCCTTCCCAATAAAATAACTCTTGTGCAGTTTGGGCCAGCTTAATACTTTTGCATCAGTAAGCCCATGATATCTCATCAATGTGGGGGCAGATAGCAATCTTCCAGAAGATGGAATCTTGCTTCCAAATTCCTTCTGCAGCCTAAAAATCTATTTCAGTATTTAATGCCCCTCATCCATCCCCCCCCCTTAAACAAAACCTGATACCCTAGCAAGCAGTAAAATACTATCATTTCCTTCTGTTCCTCAATGAAGCAGGTCAGCCTAGTGGTTGGTTCTCTGGCAATATTTGTGGTTCATCCTTTGTGACTAAAATCTTCTCAAACTCAGGGCTGGTAGTGGGAAACAGCAGCTAGGTGGCACAATGGATACAGCACTGGGCCTGGACTCGGGAAGACTCATCTTCCTGAGTTAAAATCTGGCTTTAGTGTGAGCCTGGGCAAATCACTTAATCCTGTTTGCCTCAGTTTCCTCATCTGTGAAAAGAGTCAGAGAAAGAAAGGGCAAACCATGTCAGTGTTTTTACCAAGAAAACTCAAAAGGGGTCATGAAGAGTGGGGCATGATTGAAAAGGACTGATTATTGAACAAAAACAGTGGGAAAAGAAAAGGATGCATCCTTAGGTTGCTGTTTAATTATGGGATTATAGATCTCGAGCTGGAAGGAGCCCCAGGAGCTCTCTAGTCTAACCCTCTTATTTATAAATGAGGAAACTGAGAACCAGATAGGTCAAGGGACTTGCAAGTTATACAATTAGTAGTTGACTGAAGCAGGATTATTATTATCGATATTTTTATTATCAGCGGCAGCAGCTAGGTGGCAGAGTGAAATAGGGTGCTGGGCCTGGAGTCAGGAAAACTGAGTTCAAATCAGGTCTCAGAAACTTCCTAGCTAAGTGACCACTTAACCTCTGCTTGCCTCAGTTTCCCCATATATAAAATGGGAATAATAGTAGTACCTACCTTTCAGGGTTCTTGTGAGGCTCAAATGAGGTAATATTTGCAAAGTGTATTGAAAATCCTAAAGCATTCTAGAAACAATTATTATCATGACATAATGGAGAGGCCACTGGGCTTGAAAGTAAGGCCTTCCTAGGTTTGAATCTTGCTTCACATATTTTGTAGGGCTATTACCTCGTGCAAATCACTTGGTCTCTCTGGGCCTCAGTTTCCTCACCTAGAAAAGGAGAATGATAATCATCACTTCTTCCTCATGAGGGTTTTTGAGTGGTTCAGGTAAGGGAATGTACGCTGCAAAGCCTATAGAAAGGGCTACAATCAGCACAAGCTGCTGCCGCTGTTCTCAATTCTCTGGTTTCTTTGGCAGTCTCTCTCCCAAGGACAGCTTGGGTTGCCCCATCCTTACAGTATGCTTTCTGGTTACCTGACAGTCAGGCAGCTGTTCAGTCAACAAGCACAAGATGACACACGCAGCTTGAAAAGTAACGTCTGTGAAATGCAAAGGAAACCCTCCAATAACCTATTTTTAAAAGTTTAAAAAGGCACTCACATTTTAAAAAGTTTTATTTCTGCCTTTTTCTTTTTACATCAGGATCCTTTCCCAATACTCCCTTTCTCCTAACCATTGAACCAACCCTTTTAACAAAGAAAAGCAGACAAAACTACTACCTTTGAGAGTCAATACATTCAGTACTTATAGTCTCCTACCTCTCTACTGTGATGTATAAAAAGTTCAAGTGATATAATTTCTGGGTAATTGATCATTTTATTAATTATGGCTAGCAAAGAATTCATAAAAGGATGGTCATTTGGCTGTCTCTCATAAACCAAAGATGAATCATGGAGGCCATGCCCTTGGAAGAGTAGGTGTTTTCTTCAGGTGGCAATCAACTCTGATTGGTTAAAAATTAATGAGAGAATGGATCTTTTAATGAGAGGTGAACCTATTCTGATGAAGGGCTGGGGGATGTAATTTTGATTAAGTCACTCTTTTTTTTTTGGAGGGGGGAAGGCAGGGCAATTGGGACTTTCCCAAGGTCATACAGCCAATAAGTGTGTCAAGTGTCTGAGGCCCTATTTGAGCTCAGGTCCTCCTGACTCCAGGGCTGGTGCTCTACTCACTGTACCACCTAGCTGCCCCTTAAGCCATTCTTATACCCAGACTACCCCCCATCTAGATAAAGGATCTACCCTTCCCCCCCCCCCCAAGCCTGAGTAGAACACAATGGACCAGAATTCAGCTAGATTAGATTCTCTTTGAAAAGGTTTTTCTGGTTGGGTGCGGTAACAATTCCATCTGGATAAGATGGTCTAGGTGGGGTCAATGTTGGGGTAAAGTCAGTAATGTCTTTCTGCCTATATTAACCTACAGAGGTTTATTTCTGAATGAAAAAATCTTTATCTCGATTAAATAATTGGTTATTAATAGAAGAGGGAAATAATCATTTCTCTCACTTCTGACATGTGGGAAGTATGTTTCATCAGTGTTTATCCTAGGCATCCATCTCATTTGTTGCCGAATTCTTACCGATATCCTTTTTCAATACCACCTATAATTAAAAAAAATCCCTCTCTATTTTTATCTCTTATACTAAAGAATTTAAAAAGGAGAAATAAAGATTTAGCAAAACTAGCCCACACACAGCAAGTTCAAAACTATATCTAGTATTCCGCACCCATAGTCCCATGTCTTTCCAAAGTACTGTGCCTTAGTTTACTGTAAAAAGAGGGGCTAGCGTACATGGCCTTTCAGGTCCCTCATAGTCCTGTACGTATGATCTATATTTTTACATCTTCTCTGGGGCAAAAGTTGGTCCTTGGGTACACATTTTAATAGGACATCATCTAAATTTTGGTTAAAGAGCATGGGGAAAGGGGAGAGGGATAACTACTACCTTATTGTCTTCATCAAAAGTCATTTATCAGCTGCCTATTGTAGAAGGCAATGGGGCCAAAGCTTCAGAAACAGATTATAACAAAGACTTAGAAAGCATGGGAGATAGATTACAATAAGAGGCTGGGCATTGTCTGAATATAAAGAAGAAACTTATCTTTAACAGGCTTTTTTTTGCTCACTGACCGTAAGTGTTTTTTTTAAGCTGTTAACACCTTTTCAGGACTCAGGCAACAGCCTCACTTGGGGAAATTAATAAGGTATTTATTTTTAGAGCAAAATCCCAAATCCTTACATTGATCTAAAATATATATGCATATCTATAAATATATATATCTATGTATGTATGTATGTATAAATGAGATATAAATATAATCCCAGAGATGTCCTAAACAGTGAGGACTTTAGGGTTGTATAAGTTGCTTTCATATTATAGACAACAGCTGTTAGCAGAGAAGGGCCAGGGTTACTTGGTGGGGAAAATAGCCCAAGGCCATAGGTACCTAATTCAGGGAATGGACCTGGTAAAGTTTATTTGCAGATTCATAGCCTCTGGTTAAGGAGCCAGAACTAGTGGGGGCTTCTAAGTATTTGAAAAAGAAAGGAAGGTTGGCATATAAGTCACCAGTATGTGGTGGTTTTGGGGCAGTTATTAAAAAGGAATTCCATTGAATTTGTTAACTCTCCTTTGATGATAGACACCCCTATGTAGTGGGTAGATACTGTCTTTGGAGCCAGGAAGACTTGGGTTGAAGTCCTGTTTCTGAGGCATACTGCCTCTGTGATCTTAAGCAAGTCACTTAACCTCTTAGGGCAGAGGTCTAAAATACATCAAGGCCTACAATGCTCTCGAGTACAGACCAAACCAGATTAAAATATGACTGGGAAATATTTAACAAAATAAAAAAGCATAATAATAAATAGATGATATTACATTTAAAAAGTGTCTACGTGCAGCATGTAGGGATGCTTAAGTAGAAATCAGTAGCTCTCATTTCTATTTGAGTTTGGCCTCACCCACCTACCTGAATTGGTAGAGGGAGTTTTCTTACCTGGGATTGCCTTAGTTCTGGGACCTTACTAAGTGCTATATGAGGGGAAAAGAGCACTAGGCTGAAACTAAAGTATTTTCTGAGACTTAACATGAACCCCTTCAGTGGCAAGTGGGAAGGGTCCACCATTTCTATATCAACTCGTTCCTTGGCTATCACTCATGACCTCTATATTGGAAATGCCGTCCTCCCCAGCAGGCTGAGGTAGGAGCCTGGTCATCCATGCATTCAGTCACATACACATGATCATGGGATCACAGATGGAGAAATGGAAGGGACCTCAAAGGCCATCAAGTTCAATCCCTTTATTTTACACAGCAGGAAACAGAGGCGCAGAGTGGTGAAATGATACAGAGGATCACTGATGTAGGGCTAGAAGGGACATTGTAGGCCAACTAGACTAGTTCCCTCTTTTTACTGATACCAGGACAGCTAGGCTAAATGGATTGCTCAAAGGTCACCCAGGTAGTAGATGACAGAGCTGGCATTGAACCTAGGTCTTCTAGAACTAAATCCAAGAATGGTGCCTCCCACCATTCTTTTCAACATGCTGCTTTTCAACAAAGTGGGAGAGATGTGCAAACTGCTTTGTCCAGCTGCCACCCATGCCCCGGTTTGGCAATCTGCCACCCATGAACTGGAACATCATTTTTCCCCCCAGAGCTCCTCCCACCACCAATAAACCCTCAGAAGCTCCCCTACTCAGAGGCTCAAGCTGGAAATCAAACTGAAAAGCCATAGCTATTTATATAGTTGAATAGATAGACATTAAAGGGAAATCTATCCAACAGGGAAGACTGTTTACCACCTCTGAGTGGCCAAGTCTTGTTAATTCTACCTCCATGACAACTCTGTATTCCATTCCCTTCTCTCTCTACCTGTATACCTCATTCCTTCTCATCCCCGCATCCCCTCTCTGCTGGATTATTCCAATAGACTCCAAAGTGATCTCCCCTCCCCCAAATCTCTCCCAGTTCCAATACATCCTACACCCAAGTGCCAAATCAATTTTTTCCCAAAGCACCTTTCTGCCTATGGCACTCAAGAAACTGTACTAGCTCCCTATTGACTGTTGTTGTTTGGTTGTTTTTCAGTCTTGTCTGATTCTTCATGACCCCATTTGGGGTTTCCTTGGCAGAGATAATGGAGTGGTTGGCCATTTCCTTCTCCAGCTCATTTTACAGATGAGGAAACTGAGGCAAACAGGGTTAAGTGACTTGCCCAGGGTCACACAGCTAGTAAGTATCTCAGACTGGATTTGAACTCAAATATTCCTGCCTCCAGGACAGTTGTGCAATCAACAGCAGCATTTAGCTGCCCTTTGACTGTAGGATGATATATCAACTTTTTTGTTGGCCATTTGTAGCCCTTGACAATCTGACTAAGGCTTCCTTTCCAGACCTCTGACACATGATCCATTTTTATTCGTTGCTCAAACAAGCGTCTTCAATGCCTGGAGTATATTCCTTTCCTTTCTCATCTATGCCTTTTGGAATATCATCTTCCTTCACAGCTCAATTCAATCCACCTCCTCACATCAGCCCCAGAGGCCTGTGCTATGCTGTTAGGTTTATTCCACCATACTGGCCCTTTAAGCTGGAGCTGATGTATCAGAGCATTTAAGGGACACAAGCCGAATGAATGCTGTTGTTGTATCATGGATAAAACTGGTCGATGTATTATGTAGGTGACTGACAGACTAAAAGTGAAGAGTGAGTTGGGGAGGGGCAATTAGAGCTGTGGGGGCATGGCTGGGCAGCACAGACAGTAGTCTGAGCCCCTGGGCTTATTCTTCATGTGATCATTCATGTGTGCTGCTGGTGACTGTTTTTCTTGAAATGAAATGTGGGTGGGCAGGGCCTTTATCCTTGAAGTGCCATGTAGAAGCTTGTGCCTGCATGCTTGGTAGTGTGGTGCTCACTCCACTCTGCGTCTATTGCCTTTCCTGGTTTTAGCTCCATGGGAAAAAGATGCCCACTCCAGGTTAAGCTCATCTTCTCTAATCTTATCACCATGAGGCTACATCAAGTCTTGATTGACACCACTTCCCTCAGCCTCTTCTTCACTCTGATTGGAAGACTGGAAGGTGGAGTTCCATACTCCTTGGGTCCATTCTAGTTTGCATTTACTGCTCTGCCTGACTTCAACTCCATAGGACAAGATGCTCCCACACAGGTACCCCAAGTCTCTACCTCTCTCCCTTTTCCTCCTTCATTTTGTCTACTCTCTCCTCCTAGTATATCATAAGCTCCTGGAGGACATGGACTGTCTTTCTTTTTACTAACTCTCTCCCTAGTGTTTAACACAGTGCCTGGCACATAGTAGGTGCTTAATAAATATTTATTGGATTGGATGTTGGATATTGGATTTGGTGGTCTAGGAGATGAATAGTAAGTACCCAGGGGGCTGTGATTAAAAAAAATCAAAACCAAAGTACTTGGGTAAGTGGCTACTGTGTCTCTGAATTCACTGAGCCACTCACCCTCTCTAAGGGTTCGAATGTCAACAATGCAAGGGAACCCCTGCAGTCAGTAGCCTTGGGACCCTGACACCTGGGATGTACAGTCACTGTATTCATAACCTTTAGGGAAAGCAGGTCACAAAAAGTACACCAAGCCTTACATAAATCCCTGTATGGGTAATAAAAATAGTAGCCCAGAGAAGAGCTAAGTGATTTTGAAAATTTTAACCTGAGCAGCTGGGTGGTAAGATGGATAGAGCACTGGGCCTGGAGTCAGGAAGACCTAATTTCTAATTTGACCTCAGATACTTACTAGTTGTTTGACCCTGGGCAAGTCACATAACCATCTTTGCCTCAGTTTCCTCATCTGAAAAATGAGCTGGAGAAGGAAATGTCAAATCACTACAGTATTTTTGCCAAGAAAACCCCAAAATGGGTTCGTGAAGAGTCAGACACCACTGGACAATAATAACTGTTTTAATAGAGGGCAATAGGCAGAAGGATACTGTATAGTGGGCATCTGAGACACACACATTCAGAGAGAGAGAGAGATCAAGAGAGACAGAGAGAGAGACAGAGAGGAAGACAGAGAGAGACAGAGAGATAGATAGAGACAGAGAGACAGAGACAGAGAGACATCTCAGAGCCTCAGTTTTCTGAGTGTGGAAAGTGCTTTGCAGAATGTTAAAGTGCTATACAAGTGTAAGTTTTCTATATAGAGTGGAGTAATAAATAGAGAACTGGCATGGGAATCACAAAAACTTGGGTTCAAGTTCTGCTGCTGCTACATCCAGAATGTGAAACCCTGGGCAAGTCACTTGACTTCTCAGTGTTCCCAGGCAACACTGAGTCTAAACATTACAGAAGACATGATCTGCATTGGTAGAGGGAATTTACTTATTGGAAGTTTCTGACATGAAATAATAAGTCTACATCTCTCTATCTCCCCCTCTTTCTCTCCCTCCCTCTCTCCCTCCCTCCTTCCTTCCCTCCCCCCTCTCTCCCTATGTTTCTGTCTCCCTCTCTCCTCTTCTTTCTGTGTCTCTTTCTCTCTCTCTGTCTTGTCTCTAGTTCTGTTTCATTCTCTACATAGAGATCTGGACCTGAAATTCCCTCCTCACCACATGAGACTATGAAGCCACCTCTAGTTCTCAGCTTTCTCATTTACAGGACAAGTAGGTCGGATTATGATACAACTGGATAGAAGCTCCTTGAGGGGAGGGGCTTGTTTTCTTTTCTTTGTCTTTGTGTCCTCAGCACTTTGCACGATTCTCGGCACATAGAAGGCACTTAATAAATGCTTGTTGAATTCTGAATGAATGATCTCTCAATTACAATTCTAAAACCGAGGAAATGAAGTTGTAGAATTTGTTAGCAGCTCAACAAGAAACCTTAATGTACCAGAACCTATGGGGGAAGGAGGTTAAATTTCTCTTTTGAAAAACAAATTACAAGACTTAAGGCATTTAGCTTTAAAAAGGTAGTTTGCTGGGGATTTCCCAGGGTTAAGACATATTGAGCCTAATTTACACTGTCTATAGCCACATGGATGGTGCTATACAATCTTTCTCCTTGAGAGTGAAGGACCACCACCACCAACAATGCTGATATATAGAACACTTCAAGATTTGTGGAATTCTTCACCTTCACTAAGCTCCTCTGAGTCTTACAACTACTCCATGTTAAAAAAAAGCAAGTACTAAACAGGGCATCTCCAAAGTCTTAGTGAATTTTAAGACTAAATAGCTTAATAGCTTTAGGGATCTGTGAATTTGCTTTTAAAGTTTTTTAAAAATCTTTTTTATAACTATTTCAACAT
Source organism: Trichosurus vulpecula (assembly GCF_011100635.1). NCBI lineage: Eukaryota > Metazoa > Chordata > Mammalia > Diprotodontia > Phalangeridae > Trichosurus > Trichosurus vulpecula. Next base: position 215,142,528 of record NC_050577.1, on the reverse strand, counting down.
AATTGGGTCCCCTGAAGCAACATGGCAGAGAAAAGGTAAGGACTCAACTGAGCTCTTCCCCAAACTCCTCCAAATACCTTTAAATAATGGCTCAAAACAAATTCTAGAGTGATAGAACCCACAAAAATGGAGTGAAACAATTTTCTGGCCCAAGACAACTTAGAAGGTTGGCAGAAGGTCTGTTGTACCAGGGTGGGAGTAGAGTATAGTCCAGCACAGTGCAGTGCAGACCAAGCACCAGCAAAGCAGGAGCAGGCCTTGGGTGTGTCTAAATCAGTAGTAATGGCGATTTTCAGATCTTTCAGCCCACAGATGGTAAGGGGGCCAGACAACTGATCAGAAGAAAAGAATGTCTTAAAAAGTAGAATTGGCCAAATGGAAAGAGATATATAAAAATTTACTGAAGAGAAGAATTGTTTAAAAAGCAGAATTGGCCCAGTAGAAAAAGAGGTACAAAATCCACTGGAGGAAAGAACTCCTTAAAAAGTAGAACTAGCCAAATGGAAAAAGAGGTACAAAAAGTCACTGAAGAAAATAATTTCTCAAAAATTAGAATTGGGCAAGTCAAAGCTAGTGACTCTATGAGACATTAAGAATGAATCAAACAAAATAAAAAAAGAAAAAAATAGCAGAAAATGTGAAATATCTCTTTGGAAAATCAACTGATCCAGAAAATAGACCCAGGAGAGATATTTTAAGAATTAGTGGACTACTTGAAATCCATGATAAAAAAGAGCCTAGACACCATCTTTCAGGTAATTATCAAAGAAAACTGCCCTAATATTCTAGAACCAGAGGGTAAAATAGAAATTGAAGGAATCCAATGATCAACTCTTGAGATTCCCAACATGAAAACTCACAGGAAAATTCCAGAGCTCCCATTAGGTGTCAGGAAGAAAATATTGTAAGCAATGCCAGAAAGAAGCAATTCAAGTATTGTAGAGTCACAGTCAGGATAACACAAGACTCAGCAGTTTCTATATTAAAGTATCAGAGGGCTTGGAGTATGATATTCTGGAGGGCCAAGGAACTAGGATTACAACCAAAATCACCTACCCAGCAAAACTGAGTATAATCTTTTAGGGGAGGAAATGGATATTCAGTGAAATAGAGGACTTTTAAAAATTCCTGATGAAAAGACCAGAGCTGAATAGAAAATTTGACTTTCAAATACAAGACTCAAAAAAGCATAACAAGGTAAACAGGAAAGAAAAATCATAAGGGATTCAATAACATTTAACTGTTTACATTCCTACATGGGGAAATGATACTTGCAACTCCTAAAAACTTTCTCATTACTAGAGCAGTTAGAAGGAGTGTATATAGACAGGTTTGAGTTGAATACGATGGGATGATTATTTAAGAAAATAAAATTAAAGCGTGAGAAAGAAGAATGCACTGGGAGAAAGGAAAGGGGACAGGTAGAATGGGGCAAATTATCTAATGTAAAAGAGACCTAAAAAAGATTTTACAGTAGAGTGTAAGATGGGGAAAGGGGGGGAGGGGAATGTGTGAACCTTACTTTCATTGGAATTGGCTCAGAGAAAGAATAACATATACACCTAGGTGTAGAAATCTCTCTTACTATACAGGAAAGTAGGAGGGGAAGGGGAAAATGGAAGGTGAGGAGCTTATACATATATGTATATGTACATATATATGTATATATGTATATATAAATACGTATATATACATATGTATGTATATATGTATGTGTATATGTGTATGTATGTGTATATACATGTATATATGTATGTATATATTATATATGTGAATATCTATATCTATATATATCTATGAGGGCAGAATGGGGGAGGCGAAGGTCAAAAGCAAAACACTTTTGAGAATCAACAGGGTGAAAGAAGAGAGAGAGCAGGATAAATGGGGAAAGTGGATGGAGAGAAATACATGGAAATCATTACTGTGAAAAAATTTTTTACACTAAATTTCTTTGATAAAGACCTCATTTTTCAAACATAGAGAAAACTGAGTCAAATTTATAGAAATAAGAGCCATTCTTTACTTGACAAATGGTCAAAGGATATGCACTGGCAGGTTTTAGACAAAGTAATCAAAGCCATCTATAGTCACAGGAAAGAATGTTGTCCTAAATCACTATTGATTAGAGAAATGCAAATTAAAATAACTCTGAGCTACCACCACACAACTATCAAATTGGCTAATGTGACAGAAAAGGAAAATGACAAATGCTGGAAGGGATGTGGGAAAATTAAAACTAATGTACTTTTGGTGAAATTGTATACTGATTCAACCATTCTGGAGGGCAATTAGTAACTGTGCCCAAAAGGGTGTAAAACTATGCATATCCTCTGACCAAGCAACGTTACTCACCACTAGGTCTGTATCCAAAAGAGATAAAAAACAAAAAGGAAAAGGACCTCTTTGTATAAAAATGTTTATAGCAGCTCTTTTTGGGGTGGCAAGTAATTGGAAATTGAGGGGATGCCTATCAACTGGGGAACATCTGCACAAGTTGTTGTATATGATTGTGATGGAATATTATTGTGCTATAAGTAATGATGAGCTGGATGCTCTCAGAAAAACTGAGAAAGACCTACATGAATTGATGATGAAGTGAGCACAGCCAGGAGAACATTATACACAGTAACAGCAACATTGTGTGATGATCAACTATGATAGACTTAGCTCTTCTCAGCAATACAATTTGATCTAAGACAGTTCTGAAGGACTTAGGATGAAAGGTACTATCCATCTCAAGAGAAAGAACTGGTAGAACCTGAATGTAGATTGAAGATACTTTTTCTTTACTTTCTTTATTTTTTCTCCTTTTTTGTTCTGTCTTTTTTAACAGCATGACTTACATGGACATGTATTTTACATGACTATGCATGTATAACCTATGTCAAATTTCTTGCCTTCTCAATGATGGGGGGAGGGGAGTGAAGGAGAGAATTTGGAACTCAAAATTTGAAAAAAGAATGTTAAATTGTATTTACATGTAATTAGGGAAAAAGAAAAAAATTAAAGAAGTAATAATTGGTTCCCTTTGTAATTCTGTGTATTTCATCTCATGCACTCAAAAGGCACTCTTCTGAAAAAGGGTCCATAGGCTTGACTAGACTGCCAGAGGGGTCAAAGACACAAAGAGGGTTAAGGACCCCCACACTAGAAGCAGGGGGTGGGATGGGTGGGAGGAGATTGGTAAATTAGGCTCTTTCACAACACATGATTTAAGGTGAGTCTTGCAGGAAGCCAGCCATTCTAAGAGGTGGAGATGGGGAGAAAGAGCATTTCAGATATGGAGCACAGCACCTGCAAAGGCATAAAGATAGGAGATAGATAGGGGAATTATTAGCATGGAAGAAAATGTGTCTGATAAGGGATTTATTGAAGGTGGAGAACAATGGATTAAAGAAAATGTATATTTTTCTGCAAGGCAAGGAGAGGTCTTAAGGTTTTTTCCCTCCCTTCAGCAGCAAAGACACCACCACTGATAGGAAAAAGAAATAGGATTTCCCTTAATGGGAGAGAATCTTTTGGCCTTACCCAGCAGACCAAAAAAGCAATATATATAGTACTATAGAACCATATATAGTGGCAACAGGAAAATTCTGAAGGGGCCAGGACAGAAAAAGAGAGAATTGCAGGAAGCGTGAAGGACTTCTGTGGGCTGTCCATTCCAACCTAAAACAGAAGTCCTGTTACCATATACCTGAGAAGTGGACATTCAGCTTTTAATTGAAGACTTCTAGTGTAAGGGAACGCATTCCTTCTAGAAGTCAATTTTTTTTCTTTTTTTTTTAAGGATAGCTCTAATTGCTTCCCAGAGGCCTTAGGAGTCAGGAACTGATTGACCTGAGTTCAAGTCCTGACTCTAACTTAAACTTTGGCTATGTAGTTCTGGGCATGTCATTTACTAGGGTACCAGAGGTATGAAACCCAATTAGAATGGGAAGCAGTTAAATTGTGCATGAAGATCTCTAAGGGCTGTATAGTTACTTGGAAAACCGCATGATAACATTATCTGTATTCTAATGTATTTTTATTTATTTTGTTAAATGTTTCTCAATTACGTTTTGACTTCTCTGCTCTAGGTGATCCTCTAAGACTAAGAGTTTAAGAGAAGGTGGTACCTGCACCGGTAGAAGGAGTTTTCTCACAAGAGAGTTCCCTATCCCAATGAAATCAATCACATGTCTGGTCCCCATCCTACCTAATTGTTAGGAAACTTTTTCCTGAGATCAAACCTAAATTTAGCTTCTCAGGTATTTCTTCCCATCATTCCCCATCACTGCCTTCAAGACCAAACAGTACATATATAAGCCTTTTTCCCACATGACAGCCCTTTAAATATTTGAAGAATAGTTATCATGTGCTTCCCAAATCTTCTTATGGATAAACATGCCCAGTTCATTCAAATGATCCTCTTATGGCATAAGCTCAGGGCCCTTCATTACTGGTTATCCTCCTCCTGCCTATCCCTGGCTTATATCAATGTCCTTCCTCAAATGCGTTGCCCTGAATGTCAATAACTCTAGATGTTGTCAGATTAGGACAGAGTACAGAGGGCCTATTACTTCCATATTACCGGAAACCATGCCTCTCTTAATGCAAGATTACACTAACCATTTTTTTGGTTGACAGTCATAGCATACTGTGGACTCATTGGAGTGACAACTCAGTCCACTAATATCCCTTGAACTTTCGTAGTCTACCATGCCACACCATCTTTTCTGGGCATGGCAACTAGCTTGTGCTGGGAGGGGTCTTAGAAGTCATAGATTCCAACCCCTTATTTTATAGTTCAGGACAAACCTAAGATGCAGGGAGTTCAAGTGACTAGCCCAGGGTCACACAGTAAGAGTCTGAGGTAGAAGTCAAACCCAGGTCCTCCTGACTTTAGGGCCATCACTCTAACTACTATACAAACTGTCTTCAATGGCTGCTGTTTAATGAGGTTCTATTGTGAGCCATGGTAGATGTTAGTTTCTGTCATGTGAGAGTCAATTTTTTTATTTTAGCAAATGTAATTTCATTCATCCCTATTAAATTTCATCTTATCAGGTTCATACCTATGCTCTACCCCAATGACATTTTTTTGTTTTTGTCTATTTTTGGAGGGAATATCTAGCAGGAATAATAGGGAACTAAAGAAAATGAATTGAGTACAGCTGAGAGAAGCTAAAAGAAAAAAAAAACATTTCCAGAAAGGACCAGGCAAGATAAATTGCCATATTTGGGTTTGTAGGTGACTATGGGGATTTGCAGAGGATGTGGGTCATGCACTAAGGGTTACTCATTTATAGGTATCTATTTTGTTATTACTTTTAAAGCAGCACCTCCCTCCCACCCAACTCTCTACTGTCATATTGTCACAGGCAGCTAATTGGTCTCAGTGTGCTGAGGATAGGGTAGCTTGGGTGATCAGGGGAGATCCCTAATTAGCTTGACTTGGATGTCTTCCAGTTTATACAGTCCAATTAGGAGTTGTTACATCATCCCAAGAAGGAATATGGTCCTAGACTTAGAGTCTTGCAGGGATGACATCCCAATTCCTTACTGGTCACTAGGAAGGTGTATATCTCTAGTTCCTCCTAGGAAGGTGTATATCCCTGTCATCATCCTGGGAAAGTGAATATCCCAACTGTCACACTGGGAGAACACTAATCTCTGCTTGGTTTCCAAGGCTGCCCAGTTCAACAAATCATGAAGTTTCTCCATCATGACTGCTATACATTTTCCTGTGTTTTCTGGGAGACCTAAGGGAAGTAATGAACAACAAAGATTGCTTTGTGCTATGGGGTGGTGGTGGAGTCTTTGATGCAAGGATTACATTTTGGTGGCTGTTCCGGATAGCTAGGTATCCATTTGTATAAGCAAGAGCAAATTACATGGTGGATAGAACATGAGATGTGGAACCAGGAACACCCAGATTCAAATGCAGACTCAGTCACTTGCTACCTGTAGCAAATTGTATCAACTTCTGGGGCCTCAGTTTCCCAATCTGTAAAATGACAGGGATAGTCTATATGGCTTTGGGGGTCTCTTTTGGTTCTAAATTTATGATCCCAAGAACTCCAGATTCAGTGCTTTTCCCCATGAACTGACTGTTATTTGCTAAGCTCATACTCTTCTTATTTCTTTTTCTCCTAATGGCATTCCTAAGGAATTTTCATGTAACAAAAGATGACTGAAGAAAATTACTCCTCTTTTCTTCTAGCTTGTCCATTTTTATGCTTGCTGGAATCATCCTTCCAAAGTATATGAGCTTCACTTCATGTTACTTGAAATAAAGAGTGCCGCAGATGGCTGACAGTTCAGGCATTACTTTGGTTCAACAGGCAGAACAAGATGTTGCTTTAGGGGTAACAATATTGGGGAATGACTTATTGTCACACCAGCTCCAGATTCAGGAGGCTATATATTTTCTCATTTCTCACTGGCATTAAAATCCCGAGAGCAGCTCTGGATTTTATTATATCCCTGCTCCTCTTGCCAATAATAGAACTGAGTAGGGAGGGAGCTGGGACTGGGAATGGAGGGCTCACTGTGTGTGGACAAGAGCCTGTCTATTTGACCCTATGGCAATATCCAGGTGTAAGGTAAACCACGAGATAAAAAAAGTTATAGAAAAGTTTTCTGTCGCTAAATGGAAATTTATGAAGCTTTTCCTGCTGCATCATTTCCTTCCTGATATGATGATGCAAAGTCACTACCCAAGGTTATGTTTCAATATGAAAAAGTGCCCCATATAAAATATATATTTCTTTCTGTCTCTGTCTCTGTCTCTCTCTCTCTCTCTCTCTCTCTCTCTCTCTCTCTCTCTCTCTCTCTCTCTCTCTCTCTTTCTCTCTCTCTCTCTCTGTATATATATATATATATATATATATATATATATATATATATATATATATATATACCAAATCTCAGGGTAACCACACTTAAATAATTCATAAGAATCCATTTGTTTCCTCCAAGTTATTTGTCATATGAGCTGTCCCTTGGGCAGCGCAAAGAGGGTAAGTAAGTACCTCGGTTTCAGTGGTTAGGACTACTAAAATATGATGGGTCAACTGTCTGTTTCAACATAAAATTCAATTTGATTTTAAAAAGAAGAAATATTAGGAAAGGGATTAGTAAGTGATCAGTGACATGGCTCTTAACAATAGGATTGACTACTCCACTCTAATTCACTTCAATCCAATCCAGTCTAATCCAGTAAATGTTTATTAAGCCATCTATTATGTGCCAAGCATTGTGTTAGATACTGGGTATACAAAATAAATACGGAAAACAATTCATGTCCTCAACAACTTACACTCTATTGGACATATGACTTGGTTGGGGGTGGTGGTGGAGGAAGAGATGCTGCTGATGGTAACTGCCCTTCCAGGAAATTTTGTACCCCCTTGCACCTTAAGGATCCCTTTCAGAGGAGTAGGATGGAGGGTTCAAATGGGCAATGATAGAAAATGAACAGGTATATTTAGATGGCCATATAATTGAGCTCAATAGACGAGTGGCTAAAGTCTTATTGAGGGACACCCTTGAACATTATTTTGCTACTAATTATTAATAAAATAAGATATAGGAAACAATGATAAGCTGTTGGATAGGCATAACATGATCAATGTTGTAGATTTGAATAGAGTTGGAGCATCTGTGGGTACCCACCAACTCATATGTGTATTCTTCCAGACAACATACCCCATATTCAAGGTACACTGGATGTCCGCTCAAAACCACAGTTCATGAGCCCCCACTGATACACCCACTTTTACTAGTCAGCCGAAAGACAAAGCAAAGGCATTTAATTAAACATTTAAGTAAGAAAACTAGCAATAAAACATTCTCCTCTCCCACAAATCTGTGCTGGAGTCTTCCACAAATGTATAAGCAGAGAGAAAGAACATACACCTAAGGAACATGTGGGGAAAGGCCATATAAAGGGATTATATTGTCATTCTACATGTGTGGAACCTATATCTCTGACAGTGCAGGGGCAATGATATCTTATAGTGATATCATCACATGGGTACTGGGAGGGAGGCAACTCCTTCCTGGTCTCTTGTGCCATGTGGTATAATATCTTCTAGGCATGGGAGTGTCACAAATAGCTTTGGCTAAATGTTGATATCTACTGATCTTTCATGGTTCCTGCTTGATAGTGTTTCACTAGTCCCATGGCATCTGTTGGCTGCTGCCAGGCAAACCTTTACTGTGCAGGTAGGTGTAGAGCTTCTTATTGCTTCTATTTCACAGCTTCATCCAGAGTCCTGGGGGTGAGGAGACACTTCTTCTTTATAATAGAAACAGTGACTTCTCTTTTGGCTTAAAACACAGAACAACTAGACTATAGAACTTCTAGAAAGGAAAGGCCCTTATATATCTAGTCAGTGAAGTAAAGAAAAAATGCTTAGTGGTTTTTTTCTACAGTAAGGAAGGTTTAATCTGTTCTCAGAAGCTTGGCTATAATGGGTATTTCTTCTCTAAAAGGAGATTCCTTGACTTGGGATCCAAGTTTATAGAATACAGACTAGTCAGCTATCTGATGAATACTTACCAACAGAATATTCTGGGGCTGGGAATATCCCTTAGTAATCCTTTAGTACCTATTAGGTATTGTAAAGACTCATGGTCAGTTACTTCCTTTCATGTGCTGTCCCCCCAAATCACCCTAAGTGGGCTGGAAATTACCAAGGCCAACAACTACACCCTAATGAAGTCTCCTGAGTTTCAGAGAAATACGAGTTTCAACTTGAACTTGATAAACAAGTAGGATCCTTCCTCATCGCCCTGCCCCCCATTTAATGACTGAGGACAGCTTATAGGACCCCACAACCATTCTTATGACTCCTTGACCTGTGTTTTTCTGTTGTTCAGTAGTCTCAGTTGTGTCTGACTCTTCATGACCCCATTTGGGGTTTTCTTGGCAAATAATACTGAAGTGGTTTGCTATTTCTTTCTCCACTTTATAGATGAAGAAACTGAGGCAAACAGGGTTAAGTAACTTGCTCAGGGTCACATAGATAGTAAATATCTGAGGCTGGATTTGAACTCAGGTCCTCCTTACTCCAGATCCAGCACACTATCCACTGTGCCACCTAGCTGCGCCCCATCACCTCTCTCCGACCTTTTAGTACTGCTAATAAACATGCTTTGCTTATAACCTGATTCCCTCTCTGTGTGTTTTTCTTTTTCTCCTGCCTCTACCAATATCCAAACTAAAGTTCTTGAGAGCTGTGTCAGGAAACCTTAGACCATCAGCTATTGTTCAGGACCAAGGGGAGCCTTTTTGGCAGCCACACCTATTTCTTTTCACTATTAGAGAATGTAGAAAGCAAGGGTTGAGAAAATGCCATTTAAGTCCCCAAAGTAGGGATACCTTGTTTTTCTACAAGATACCAGAACTGGGACTAGAGGGCTTGCCCCCTAAACCCATGTCCCTCAGGTTTCCTTCTCACCCCACAACATAAGTAACAAAGGGAAAGAAACTTAAATATTATTTATTACATGCCAGGCATTGTACTAAAGACTAGGCATACAAAAAGTCCTTGCTCTCAAAGGAGTTTATGTTCTAATGGGGTGAGGGGAGACAACATGTAAATTAATAGTTACATTAAAGATTCAGACTCAAAAGAAGATAACCTTAGACCCTTAAAGGTAGCAATGAAAGCTTTAAGTCTTTTTAAACCTCAGCTTACTGCCTATCAAGGGCTATGTCTCTGTCTCCAGCTGCTATGTGACTTAGAGTTAGAAATTCCTGTTTAATTTGTGTAACATCTGATTACTAAACTGCCTCTAGTTGGCATTACTTTAGAGGTTACACTTCTAATAAACTCCCAAGAGCAGTCTGGGTCTGACTTCCTCATCCCCACTCCCCTTAAAACTTCTATTGGTCTCCTACAAGTGAATGGATAAAGAGAAGGGGGAAAGACAAAATTGTCCTCTTCCTTAAACACTTTTGTTTAACATTTTTGCCTTTATGACAGATATATATAAATCCTCAAGGCTTTCTAGCCTCTGAGCCCCCACCCTACAGAATGGAATTACAAAAAGTCCCATGAGCATCTCTTTGACATCAACCAAGTTCTTCAAAGGAACAATTTCACTCAGTTGACATGAATTTTTTAATTTTAAAGAAAGTAGAGAAAAAAAATTTAAAGAAAGTAGAGAAGTAGAGAACAACCAAGTCTAGAAATTGAAGTGATTGCTCAAACAAATCTTGAATTTTAAAAGTCATGCACACACTTGCAACTATATATTTGATTTGTCACAAATGTGAACAATGATTTTAATCATTATTATTACTACAACTAATAACAAGACCCAAGCTATTTTGCTAGGCTTAACTAACTACAGAAAGCGACAGTAAGGATGACATCTCTGCTTAGGTTCATGGTGCTTGCTTCACAATAGCTCTTTCAGGTGGGATTATCCATGTTGGATATTTGAGTTGGGAAAGAAAAAAAAATCCCTATTTTACTAGTGAGGTACTCATTTTCTAACACAGCTGAGGTGTCTCAGTGGGTAGATTGTTACTCTTGGAGTCAGGAAGATCTGAGTTAAAATATAATCTCATATACTTGCTAGCCATATGACCCTTAGAAATATACTTACTTTTTCCCATCCTCAATATCTTCATCTGTAAAATGGGAATAAGCATCTACTTCACAGAATGGTTGTGAGGACTAAATGAGCACTTTGTATACCTTAATGTGCTAAATAAATCCTACATATTATTATTCTTATTTCACAGCTGTTATGAAAACAGCTCACAAAGGGAACCTTCCTTTCCATTCCCCCTTTGCCGGATGGCAAGCTGTCTACTCAGTAATGAACTCCCCTTCATTTTCACTCAGGGATCAGTATCCCCACCTACACCATCCCCAAAGAGTAGAGGGAGAAGGGGATGACGCAGAATAGGATCCGTCAGAGTTGCCACATCTTGTGGGGGATGGCAACATCACAAGGTTTAGAGTGTAGGCTGCCATTATATTATCCTCCCTCTCCACCCCCCCCAACACACAGGGCTTTACCCATGGTGCAATGACGTGATCAATCACAAAGTTACATATTAGGCTAAACTGTGGGGGAAAACAATCACCTACCACAGATGATGAGTTAATATGAAGGAGAGCACATGAAGGATAAATCTTAAGGGGGAATTCTGGGGAAAAGAGCAACCTGTTTGAGGAAGGGGTTTCTCCTAAAGATTGGCCTCTTTTACTATCCAACAAGGAGTAACCTTTAACAACCGGAGCCAGTGGGCAGGAATCCATTTCCTCAAAGCCCATCAGCATTAAGTGTTCAAAGACTCCTTGGAATTCTCACTCTGGGTTCTTTTCTAACCTCTTCCTCTGCTCCTGTACTTTTGTCATTTGGACCATGGGCCTTATTTCTTTATGTCCTCTAGGACCTTAAAATCCTTTAGGACAAGGAATTTCATCTTATTTATTCAAGATGGGTAGTAGCATGGTGTAGTGGTGAGAGCACTGGACTTGGCTGAAGTCAGGAAGATGGATTCAAATCCTGCCCCTGGACACTCACTAGGTGTGTGATGAAGAGCACTTAGTAAATAAACATTTATTAAGTGCCTCCTGTATGTGCTCAGCACTTAGTCTCTCTGTGCCTCTCTCTGAAAATGGGAGCATTGAGTTTGATGACTGCTATGGTCCTGTCAAGCTCCAAATCTATGATCTTGTGAGCTTTGTAGCCCTCTGGTGGCCTCACATAATACCTCCTACATATTAGTCTTTTCATATTGAGAAAACATATGGGACATCCTGTCAGAGTGCCTGGATCTGGATTTTACCTATATTACTCACCTGGGGCAGCTAGGTGACTCAGTGGATAGCATACTGAGTCTGGAGTCAGGAAGATCTGAGTTCAAATTCAGCTTCAGATACTCACTAGCTATGATTTTTGCCTCAGTTTCCTCATCTGTAAAATGAGCTGGAGAAGGAAATGGCAAACCACTCTAGTATCTCTGCCAAGAAAACCCCAAATGGGGTAATGAAAAAGTTAGACACAAATGAAATGACTAAACGACAAAATCTGTTACTTAGTACCTTGTCCTTAGACAAAGGTCATTGAGCATAAAGATGGAAAGAGACTTAGAAATGATTATTAGTCTTCCTTCCCTGTACTTCATTTTACACATGAGAAAATGGAGACCCAGAGATCGTAGAATCATAGTTCTAGGGGTGGAAGTGAACTATGAAGTCATCGAGCCTGAGCTCCACATTTTAAAGATGAGGAAACTGAGTCTCAGAGATCATAGGGTTATAGATAGAGAGCTGGAAGGGACTTTCAAGGCCACCTAATATGATTGTCTCATTTTATAAATGAGGAAAATGAGGCTTAAAGAGTTTGTGACTTACCCAAGGTCACTCAGGTAGTAAGTGGCACAGCTGGGATCTGAATTCAGGACCCTGACTCCAAATCTAGCACTTTCAGGAAGATCTGAGTTTGAGTCCTGCTTTAGACACATATACCTCAAAACTAGACAAAAGATATGTTTTTTCTCTTCCTCTTCCTTTTCAGCAGAAATGTAGGCCCAAGAATTCTTAACCTAGGGTACACATATGCTCAAGAGTAAGTAGGATTTTAGGAGATCTGAAAATATGGATGGGAAAAATTACATCTTTATTTTTATTAACCCTTAGGTAAAATCGAGCATTTTCTTCAATTATTTAAAATCATTATTCTGAGAAGGGGTCCATAGCCTTCACCAGACTATTAAAGGGGTTCAGCACACAGAAAAGGTTAAAAACCTTTGAGCCAGATCTGGAAGAGATCTCTGAGGCCATTGCATCTAGTATAATACCAATCTTACCAATGAGGAAACCGAGGCCCAGGGAGGCTGTTACTTGCCAAAAGTCACACAAATAGTAAGCATCAGAGATGGGATTTGAACCCAGGTCCTTTGGCTGCAAAGCCAGTGCTCTTTTCACTTTATCATGTGGCCCCTGAGGGATATGTCAGGTACATAAAATCTACTTGCAAACACTGGAAGTTGATCTGTTGAGTCATATTCAATATGGCGGCTTAGTACAGTGGTTACAGTTATAAACTTGGAGTCAGGAAAACTTGGGTTCAGGCCTGTCTCTGGCATTTCTTAGTAGTGTGATCATTCTCAACTCACTTAATTTATCTAAGCCCAAGTTTCCTCATTAATAAAATGAAGATGATAATACTTTCAGTGAAAAGGCACCATAGTATAGTGGATAAAGAGGTATCCATTGGACCAAGAAGACCCAGGTTCAATTCCTGCCTTTAACATACACTGGCTGTGTGACTCTGGACAAGTCACAACCCCTAAGTCCTTTAGGCAACTCTTTAAGATGATAAGTTTCAAAGAAAGTATCTACCTGCCTATGTAGAGAGAGTTATCTGGGAGCTCCCTATACCAAAGAAATAATAGGCACTGTCCTTAACCAGTGTCTATCCTGATACCTTTAGTACTTAACTTGTAGGGTTGTCATGAAGACTCTAGATAACAGACTCTAGATCCTTTTACTTCTATTTGATCTCTTGGGCCATCATTTAGAAAGTATATAAAAAGCTTGATCTGTACTGGTTTAAAAGTTATATTACATATGCCTGGCTCAAGATACTTTTTTCTTCTATTTGATTCCTGTTCTCTGTAGGCAGTAGTCTTTAATGAAATGTACAACCAAGGTATGTTAAGAAATGGTCCACCAAAGGTTTTGCCTAGTATGGAATATTGATTATATTTATCTTTTTTTTCTTTTCTCCAATCAGAGGCATCTAGGTGGGATGATGGGTGGTGCACTGGGTCTGGAGAGAGGAAGACCTGAGTCCAAACTCAGACTCCAACTCTTGTTAGCTGTATGATCTCAAGCAAGTCACTTAAGCATTGTCTTCCTCAGATTCCTCATTTGTGAAATGAGAGTCATAAGAGCACCCTCCTCCTGAGGTTATTGTGAGGATAAAATAACGTTTGTAAAGTCTTTGGTATAGTACCTGTCACATAAATATGGCCTGGCTTAATAACCACAACTAGGGGGTTCTGTGAACAGACTGCCATTTCCTTCTCCAGCTCATTTTACAGATAAGGAAATTGAGGCAAACAGGATGAATGACTTGCCCAGGGTCACATAGCTAATGAGTATCTGAGGCCAGATTTGAACTCAGGAAGAGGAGTTTCCGATTTCAGGCCTGGCCCTTCCTTCTTTTATAGATGAGGAAAGGAAGTATCAGACAGACTTGTCCATGCTCAGAGAGCTAGGTAAGGGTTGAGAATCAGTATCTGAACCTGTCTTCCTTGTCCTGAGTTTTTTTCTAAATACCACCACACCATGCTGTCTGATCATTATTATCAACCCAGCTTGAATTTCCTTCTTCAATGATGGCAAAAAACATCTGCATGGGATGAAATTTAAAATTGTTGTCCTATCCCATGCTTCAAGAAGGTTAATCTTAATCTGTTCCTCTAACAAGGCTTTTAACCTCGGTCTGTAAGCTTGTGTAAAAAAACATTTTTGATAATTATTTCAATAAAATTTGTTTCCTTCACAATCTTGTGTATTTTATTTTATGCATTCAAAGCCATGATGCTGAGAAGGGTGGAGAGGCTTCATCCAGATTTCTAAAGGGGTGTATGTCCCAAAGAAGGTTGAGAACACTTGCCTAGGATAACCTCTCCCAAGTTCTGCAGTGATCTTGATTCTTCTGTCTCCTCAGCTTTCCTACCAGAGTAAAGCTATTTATGTGATCCCTTCAATTTAGCATGAAATCAACCTTTAAGCAGGGAGACAGACTTAAATCTCTGTTGACTTTGGCCCCTTGATACTAAAAGTGAAGAATAACAGAGCCTTATCATTTTTTCTTTTTGTTATTTAAAACAAAATCCTCATTTTTCACACTAAATTGAAAAAATAAATACAATGAAGAATCATTCTTCAGGGTAGCATTGGGTTTATTTAAGGTGATAGCTCAGGCAGAAAAAATTCATGTGAAACATTAATTGTAGGATTCAAACTGATTGGGAGGTACTTTACAATATTTCTCTTTCAACTCGATTCAACAAGCTTTTTGTAAGCTTCTACTAAGTGCCAAGAGCTGAGAATACAAGGAAAAAAAACCAAAACTTTCTCTGTCCTCAAGGAGTGTGTCATCTATGAGGGAGTGTGGTGTGGTTGTGCATCATCTACATAGATGAGTAAATAAGTAATAACCTCAGAAAGGAGAGGACACTATATGGGGGATAGGGAGGGTGTGGAAGAGGAGAAGTTACGGTAAAAGGTTTCACTTGGGTTGAGTTTTTGAGTTGAAGATTCTAAAGGGAAGGGGAGCAGAGATACTATATTTCTGTCATGCACAGCAACCTTTGCAAAGGTGCAGAGGTTGGAGATGGAATGTTAAATTTTTAGGAACAGAAAGTACAGTAGTTTGGCTGGAATGTATGGTGAATGAATCAGGGGAAAGTTTTCCTGGAAAGGTTAGCAGGAGTCATAATGCTCAGCTAAGAAGTTTATATTTTATGCCATTGAGGGTTCTTGAGCATTGGAGCAGCATCATCTGACCTAAGTTTGGTATTTTGGCAGCTCTAAGGAGCATCTATTGCAGAGGAAGAGCCTGGGAGCTCATCATAATTAGAAGCAGTTATGGAAAGGCCTTGTTTGATTTCCTTGAAAGACAAACATTGCATTTAATATCAAATCTAGCCAAGTAAGGTAGAGTAAGTTTCCATAATATTATTGGTAGTTTTGTCTGATTTTCTGGTTCAGTGTCATGTCAGAATAATATCCTACCATGTCTGAGGGGAAGATTTTTAGTGGTAAAGAAGTCAGGATGATAGAATCAATGAATCTAGGGGATTTCTGGCAGTTGGTAGAGTAAATGCCTTCAGAGGATGGGGCAGAGCCATTACTAGGGATTTTTATTCCTGAGCCAAGTACTACAAACCATGCCCAAGGAAAGTGACAAGAACAGATTCTTCACGGGAGGGGGAAGGAATAAATCACCCCCATGAGGGGGACGGAAATCCCTGGACTCCAAGTCTGCTATGTGGTAGATGCTAAGTGCTATTGTTTCTTTGATGAAGGGTCACAAGGGTGGTCAATGCCTTCTGAGTTCCTAACCTGGGAAAGGATACTAGTCACTTGCCTCAGTGATGGCTCTGCCATTGGGTCAACATTAAATACCAAAGACTCTGGAGTCAAGGGGAACTACGTTCAAATCCTATCTCTGATACTTACTTCTGCGACTATAGGTGGGACACTTGGGACTCAGTTTATCCATCTGTAAATTGAGAGGGTTGGACGATCTTACCTCTGAGGTCTCTTCCAGTTCAAAATCTATGGACCTTTGTGTTGTATGATTGATATACTGATTGATAGAACTGGAGATGGGGAAGATCAGGGGCTCAAATCCAACTTCAAACATTTTCTTTCTGGAACCTCAGTTTTCTCATCTTTATAAAAGGGATAGTAATAGCATCAACTTGCCAAGTACAGAAAGTGCTTTGTTAACTTAAAGCACACTGTCAATTTCAGCTATTAAACAGCCCTTGCCAGCTTCCTTGGTAGAGATTGGCCCTGTTCCATCACATCCCTACTCTCTGCTCATGTAATCTTAAATTTATATGGATCGACAGACAAAGCATTTATCATAGGCTTACTATGTGATGGCACTTTTCTAGGTACGTAAGCTATGGATTATGGGAGACTGTGCTATAAGAAATGAGATTAACAGAGGGAAGAGAGAAAAGACATTTGTTGTAGTTGAGAGAGCGCTAGAGTTAGGAAGAGGAGGGTTTGAATCCTGCCTTAGACACTTAAGAGTCGTGTGATTCTGGGCAAGTCACCTTGTCCAACTCTCAGTTTCCTCGTTTGTAAAATGGGGATAATAATAGTACCTACCTCACAGGATAATCATGAGGGTCTAATGAGAGGGCTTTTCAAGTCTTTGATCATTAAATAAATATCAGATAAATAGACAATCTTTAAATAAATAAAATTTTAAATAAATATTATTATGCCAGAAAAAAGAAGAGAGATTTTAAATACATGTTGTCAAGGGCACCTAACCAATCTCCACCCTCCAGAGATGATAAAATACTTTAATTGTTCCTTTTTAAAAAATCATAGGCTTTTGCTATTCTAAGAAATGAGACAGCAACAAGTTTTGCCACCAAAATGTGTACACCATCGAATTTTTTACCCTGATAAATTCATTTAAATCGAGGTTCACCGAAAGCCATCTTAGTGACCTGTTGGCTCCCATGAGCCTACTATGATTGAGTCTTCTTTCCCGGTGGGAAAACACAACCCTAAATTCATCAGATGTAAAGCAAATCACTTGGTTTCACTGGGCCTCAGCTTCTCCCTACGTAAAAAAGAGAAGGTTGAAATAGGCAATTTCCATGGCTCTGGCAGGTCTAAGTTCCGTACTCCTATGATCTAGACCAGAGGTACAAACTCAAACAGAAATGGGAGACACAAAGCCATATATCTCTGTGAGCCACATACTGATTTAGTTTTAAAATATAATATTTATATTCTGTTGTATTTTTATCAATTTTATTAAATACTTCCAATTATATTTTAATCTGGTGTGGGCTATACTTGGGAGTGTTTGACCTCTCTGTTCTAGACAACTTGAGCATTTCTACAGCCATTGCCACTGGATTACTTGGAATGAACCCATTCAATGGTAGGGTATATATAGGGCAAAAATTTATTTTTATTTTATTTGTTATTATATATGTACTTATATTTATTTTTTTGGTCATAAATTATATACTTATATATGAAATTTTATATATTTGTATATAATGTATTTTTTATATTCTGTGTCTTTATTCTTAATGAGCATGGTGCACTGGAAATCAGCACTAGATTTGGAGAGCACTAGATTTGAAGATCTGGATTTGAACTCTACCTATTAAGTTTGGAGAGGTCCATCACCATGTGGTTAGTCAGTCAATAAGCATCTATTAATTATTTACTAGACGCCACATATTATACTAAGTGCTGGTTGTTGGTTACATGGTGATGAATGTTTTGGCCGTGGCAATTCCTGAAGTTATGGGCCCTGCCATCTGCCTCAGGCACTGATACCAACATCCATGTATGCTGAGAGAAAGCGAACCTTTCTGTTATCTATGGGGAAAAAAAAGAAAAGAAAAGGCCCGGAAGGCTATTCTTATCCAAAGGTAAATGCCAATTCCTGGAAGCTATGTAAAGCAATTATTTTGTCCTTAAATGACTAATGCTTCTGGGAACTATACTCTAATCTTATTCAGTATAATTATGTAGGATTATAACCACTGCCCTAATACCTGTTAAAGGTTAAGGTTATGGGAGAGATAGATTCATTTAAAACTTGAGCCGCCATTTTATTTCCAGATCTGTAGAATGAACCACGAATTGAACTGAGAGAATATTTTGATGACTTCAGAGTTATAGTTCATAACCTTTTATGTGTCTTGGATCCCTTTAGTAGTTTGTTAAAGCCTATGGGCCCCTTCTCAGAACAATATTTGTAAGTGCATAAAACAAAATACATAGGATTGAAATAGTCATCAAAATATTAAGGAAAAAATAATTCCTGGACAGCAGGTTGAGAACCCCTGCTTTAACATGTAAAAGTTGGTCAACATCAGTTATTGGGTTTTGGAAATTTTAGGAAATGCCACATTGTTGAGTTAAGTTGAAACAAGTTTCCCTCCATTGGGCCAATTATCTTAAATTCAATTTTACCAAAGACCTCTGTCCTTAATTTTGTATCTTTGAAAGGCAAGTGTCAAAAACCAGCCCATTGTACTGGGAAGAGTAATTGAGGGTTTTAAATTTATCTTGTGGGCAGCTAGGTGGTGTAGTGGGTTGTATACTGAGCTTGGAGTCAGAAAGACTTTATCTTTCTCAATTTAAATCTGGCCTTAGACACTAGCTATGTGACTCTGGGCAAATCACTCAACCCTGACTCAGTTTCCTTATCTGTCAAATGAGCTGGAGAAGGAAATGACAAACCACCCCAGTATCTTTGCCAAGAAAACCCCAGATGGGGTCACAAAGAGTCAGACAGGACTCAACAATACCAACTACAGTGAAAAATTTATTTTTTAACCTTCAGGGGTTTTCAGGCTTTTGTGAAATAATGGATCGGAAGGGGAGGCATCTGTCAGAGCCCATGGGCAATTCCGCATGCTGGGAACACCCACCTTAGTTGTAGCTCTGCCAGCTGCCAAGGATAAAGTGCTTATTCCCCCCTGTTGTAGGCAGACATGATGACTATTTAAATATTGATGATGGCAACGTTATATTTATCTTCAGAAGTCCTCCTCTCCTCTCCTCTAAAACAGTCTTGTGAGATAGGCAGGGAGTGATTAGAATCATAGGTTTCAAAAAACCAAGGTTCTAGGATCATAAGAGACATTAGGGGTTATTGGGTCCAATCCCCTTACTTATGGATGAGGAAGCCAAGGCCTAAATAAACGGATGCTTTGCTCAGGGTCATGCAGGTAGTACATATCTGAGGCAGAATGCAACCGTAGCTTGTCCTATCATTAAATCTAGTGTTCCACTTAAGAAAACTGAAACTAAGAAGTATGACTCCTTGAAGGTCAATATAGCCAATTAGTGACAAACCCAAGGAGACTAAACTCGATGGCTTCTAAGACCCTCTCCAGCTCTTAACCCTAAAGTCCCATGTTCACAGATCGCCTTCTACCAGCCCCTAGAGATTGTGGTATCAATCACAAGAGATAGGATTTCTCTGAGATTAACAACAGAGATTTGAGACTGGAACCTCCCTTGATTTCTAATTATGGATTTTGAATTTTTACTGGACATGTATTAATGAGAAATTAATTAACCAATCAGCAAGCATTTATAAAGCCCCAGGCTAAGTGCCAGGCTCTGTTTATTGAACAGAGCTTCATTTTAAACACGCAGAACAGAAAAGAAACTAATTTTAAACAAACAGGAAAGCAAACACTTTCATAGAAAACATCAATTCTAAAACAGACATCTATGGAGGCTGGCTCATGGGAGATGCCTGTTTATCACTGCAAGGCTTTTACCCTAGCTGATCCTAACCCATTCTGATAACACCTGATCCTACCTGGGATCTCAGGCACAGGCTCTGCTTAGGAGATGCATCTTGATAACTCCTGTTTCAGTTCAGCAGCCAATCTCTTTGCTGGAATTTAAGCTTCAGCCTTGGCTTTAGGCTCCCAAATTCTTAATTGTTCCTTTTCTGCCAGGGTCCTGACCCTCCTTCTCTGAGCTAATCAAAGGGAAGGCATCAAGTTGCCTTTCAAGTTCTTTTGACTGAAACACTAACATTAATAACAGTAATGGCATGTACATGACCTAAGGTTTATAAAGGAGCATCTAGATGACAAAATGCTTATAGTGCTTGGACCTAGAGTCAGGCAAATCTGAGTTCAAATTTGGCCTCAGACCTTGATTGGCTGTTTGACCCTGGCTGAATCACTTAACCCTGTTTGCCTCAGTTTCTTCATCTGTAAAATGAGCTGGAGAAGGAAATGGCAACCCTCTCCAGCATCTTTGCCAAGAAAATCTGAAACGGGGTCACAAAGAATCAGGCATGACTAAAACTACTGAACAACAATAAAGTTGCATCATCTCTGCCTCAGTTTCCTCAACTACAAAATTGGGATCATAATAGTACTTCCTAGGGTTATCGTGAGGATCCAATTAATAACATTTATAAAGCATCTAGCACACTGCCTGGAACATGACAAGCATTATGTAAATCTATTATTACTTTTACTTAGCCCCTCTCCATCTTAGCTTCCTCATCTGTAAAAGAAGGGAGATAATGACACCTACCTCCCGAGGTTATTGTGGTGATAACATCAGTAAAGGTGCTTTGCAAACCTTAAAGGGGCATGTTAATGTTTGTTGTCATTGTTATTGAAATGGACATCGCTGCTAGATGCAGAGACAAAGGATTGGGGTTCAAATCCCAGCACTGCCACTTTCTACTTGTGTTTGGGGGTAGGATTGGACCTGTCATTTCATTGGCCCAGGGAACTCCCAGGTGAGGAAACTCCTCCCACCCATGCAGATCAGAATCTTAGCCCTCTGCCGGGAGCATGGAGAGGCAAGTGGCAGCACCAGGGCTTTCCATCTTCCACACCTGCTCTTTATACACTGCTACCATCACCTCCTGGGGAGAATCACTTCCATTCTAGCCTGTTTCCTCATTTTTACAATGATGCAGTTGGAGCAGATGAACTCTCTGATCCCTTTCAGCTCTTAATATCGGATATTCTTCTCCTTGGGTCCATTTTTTTTGGAGGGGGTTAGGCAAGGCAATTGGGGTTAAGTGACTTGCCCGAGGTCACGCAGCCAGTAAGTGTGTCAAGAATCTGAGGTGGGATTTGAACTCAGGTCCTCCTGACTCCAGGGCTGGTGCTCTACTCACTGTGCCACCTAGCTGCCCCTCAATTTTGTGATGAAATAATATTTCTGTATTTGGGGTGGAGGTGAACCTCACCAATCAGAAGAGAATTACAGTTTTACCTCTCTTCTCTCCTTCCTGTCCCTCCTCTCCATCTTCTGTCTCCCTCTTCCCTATCCACCTTTGTCTCTCCCTTTTCCTCTGATCTATTTTCCCTTCCTTTCCACCTCCCTCTCCCTTCCCTTCTTCTTCCCTCTTCTCATCTTCTTCTTCCTTCTCACTCCTCCCTCTCTGGCTTTGGTTTTCTGTTTCTCTCTTTCTCCCTTCTCCAGTTTCCCTTCTCCCTCCCTCTTTTGGGCAAGAAGCATACTTGACTTCATCTACATACAATATTTGTCTACTTAATTAACTGCCACTTAGCTGTTTTTCTTAAGGAAAGGCTTCTGCCTTGCTCCCGAGTAGTGCCAGAAGAGATTTTTCATCCACCCCAAGGCTCCTACACCACACTAGAAGAAGAAATACACAATTCACTGGTTTCATTACCCTGGGAGCCTAAAGGAAGCCACTTTTAATAGAAACAGAACTGAACACTACTTGACACAGCTGTAAGGAACATATGGAACTCATTACCCCTGGAGTGTAGAGAAGCAGAAAATATAAAAAGGCTCAAAAAGGCCTTAAATTTATGGAGGGACTGATCAGTAGTGCAGACCCTCTGAGAATGTTAACATGGGATCGGAGCTCCAGAGCTAGAAGGGCCCTCAGAGCTTCCCCATTCTAGGGATGGGGAAACTGAGGGCAAGGAACGATGTATAAGTTGCCCAAGATCACAGGTAATAAGTGATAAAGCTGGGATTTAAACTTAGGTCCTTTGATTCTAAGTTCTGAAAACATTCCTAAGGATGAAATCACATCACAGTGGCAGAGCAGGGAGCTTTACCCAGGATGTCAGTGCATTCCTTACTCAGAGATATCAGATGCACAAATATGCCTGTAAATAGAAAGGAATTAGATTTCTTCTCCCACAACATAAGGCCACTTCCCAGTCCCAAGGTTCTAACTTCCAACAAATACATAGTAGGTAGACAGATGGAAAAATAGATGCCTCTCTCTCTCTTCCTTCCTCACCTTTCCTTCCTCCCTCCCTTCCTCCCTCCCTTCTTTTCATCCCCTTCTTCCTCCCTCCTTCCTTCCCTCCTTCTCTCTCTCACTCTGTGCCTTCTATACGGTGAGAGGCCGCATATTATAGTGAAAGAAATCCTAAGCATACAATAAAAAGACATGAATTCAGGGTTGACCTCTGCTGCTTCCTTAAATGCATGACCTTGAGCAAGTCACTTACCCTCCCTGTGCCTCAATTTCCCCATTTGTAATAGGAGGGGCTTGGCCTAGAAAACATCCATGGTTCATTCTAGCACCAAACCCCATGATCTTCCATGGGGCACTGTCTCATGAATTATGCTATCCAACACAAGTGTATCACACTACTTCCCCCTCCCTCCATCCCACTCCCCACCCATGTAGGAACAGGTATGGGGAAGAGAAAAGGGGAATCCTCAAGAGTGCTGAAGTTTCTCTCAGTTTTTTTCCTCCGACACAAGCCTAGTAACAGTTCTAGAATCTCAGCTGGAAACTGGGACATTCCTAGGCCCACTGCTTGCAGCACCCAGAGCAGCCCCCTCTAAGTATGGTCAGGGGAAAATGGAAGCTTTTAAGGGAGTTGCAGTTACACCAAAGGATTCTAGGCCTGTTGCTCCTCCCACTTCCTGTTGCTGTGGTGGTTGTTCAGTCATTTCACTTGTGTCTGACTCTTCATGACTCCATTTGGAGTTTTCTTGCAAAGATGCTGGAGTGGTTTTCTATTTCCTTCTCCACTTGTTTTACAGGTGAGGAAATTGAGGCAAACAGGGTTAAGTGACTTGCCCAGGGTCACACAGCAAGTAAGTGCCTGAGGTCAGATTTGAATTCAGAAAGATGAGTCTTTCAGACTCCAGGCCCAGGGCTCTATCCACTGAGCCACCTAACTGCCCAGCATTTGTGCATGCATGCAGGTCCCACAAACCACCAACTGAGGTGTCTGGGGTCTGTTGATAGCTGTATTATATCCAACCCTGTGGTAACAGTACACATCATGGTGGTGGGTTTTACTCTGTTCCATTCTAGAACATCAGGGATCACAGTACAACTTTGCAAAGCATGAGTGACTCTAAACACGCCTGTCCTTCGGTGGGGAGCCCTGTTCTTGAGAAGATGCTGTATAAGAGATGAGACACACGGCCTGTTTGCACCACTGAGTGAATGGGAGCTAAGCTTTAGAGCATATTTGCATGTACCACGTAAGATCCCCCCATAACAGATGGTCGTGAATATAGAAGGGAAACCAGTGCCAAGTTCCCAGTGGAGAACTAGGATTTCCGCCAGGGGCAAGCCAAATAAAATAATGTAAAATAAAATAAAAATTTTAAATACAGTCTGGCTAAAAACATGTTTTGTTTTCTCCTATTGCCACTCCAACCTCTCCAGAAGATAGCTAAATGACCTTCAGGCAGAGAGGGAAGTTCCCAGGAACTCACAGCTTTTATGGGAAGAGAAGGAAACTGAATGTAAGAAACAATTCCCGACATCATGGCAGCAAATGAGATAAAACATCATGATTTGTGTTTAAGTGGCTCTCCATAAAAGGGTAATTTTAATCAGATTTTTCAGGACAGACATTACTCCTAGACTAGACATTATTTTCAGCCTTTGAAAAAATTAGCAAGTAATAATATGTATTATTTAACAATATTTTCCTATTTGACATTTGGGATAGCTAATGACATCAGAAAGGGGTGCTATGGCTTAATGAGAGAAATTGACTTTAATGGTAGCACAGACTACTTGTGACCAATTTGGGAAAATTATCATCTTTCTCTCAAAGTTGATGAAGGCCTCTTTTCATTCATTGGTACAGAAACATCCAAACTGGCCAAGTTATTCTCTAAAAGTTAATGTTTGCTGTCTTCCTTTTCCCTGTAGGATCATAAAATCTTTAAGATGGAAGGAACCTTTGAGGTTATCTAGTCCAATCTTTATTTTAAAATCATGAAACCATTTTACAGTGTCTCTGAGGAGTGTTTATCTACCCAGTCTCTATCTGAAGACCTCTAGAGACAGGGAGCTCACTACCTCTTACAGAGGCCCAGTGTATTCTGGGGATGACATTGTTAAGAAAATCCTCTTTATGTTGGGCAGAAACCTGGATCCTTGAAATAGTCCTATAGGCCGAAGCAGATTAGATCTAATTTCTTTTCTGTAAATGACTGAAACTAGATATATGGTTTTATCAGTATGGAGAACTCCCAGATGAGGAAATTCCTACTAACCTGCTTTGCAACTTTAAGTCTTAGAGAGTTGTTTGGGCCACTCAGAGGTCAATCGACTTGCTCAGAGTCATACAACTACTATATGTGAGAGGCAGGACTTCTTGATGTGGGAACAGGTTCTCTGTTCATTCTATTCACACTGCCTCTGGATCTTTCATAGCCAACCATTCAAATCTTGTAAAGAGGAAATCATGTATTCTCCCCATCCTCTTCCTTCAGTCTTCTGTAATCTGTGCTAAACAACCCCCACCCCCGTTCCTCTGACAGCTCCTGAGAGGAAGCTTTGTATAACTGAACTTTAAAAATAATTGTCACAATGCTAAACCCAAAATTGCAATTTTGTTTAGATGTCCTCATTTTCTTGGTAGCGCCAGGGCTGAATGGAGAGATAGCTAGATAGTTGGCCTTGGAATAAGGAAGGTCTAGGGTTCAAGTCTCGCCTCTTGATATGATGGCTGCGTGACTCTAGAAAAATCATTTAACCTCTTGGTGCCTTAATGACTATAAGCAGTATAACAGATGCCAATCTACATTGATAGATTAATTTTCCTCACTGGGAGCTCCCTTATGAAATTGCAGGTCTATGTCCTACCTTCCTACATGTTTTTATGTCCTTAGAAACACAGTACTTGAGCTATAAACACACAAAAAAACCTAAAAGGGATGGCATACTACTATTTCCATTCAATTCAGTTACTTGGGTAGATTTATTGACATTTAGTTGGTCTTGGATTATCCACTGGTTTGAATTCTATGCCAGAGGATATTAACCAGTTTTTCAATATGGATGAGCCAATCTATACACCAAAGGAAAAAATAATAGGAATAAGACACCGCTTTATGCAAACAGCATCTCTTGTAGCTACAATGAGGCCCATCCGTTTTCCCAAACATGCCAGTTTAGATATAGGACTAATGAAACATAAAGACCATGTTAATATCTTGAATTTCATCTTAAGAAATTAAGAGAACCAAGAATGAAAATACAAGCCTGTATTTAATAATGATGATACCATCACATTTGTCAGAATGACTCTTTAAATGACCACAGGGTAGGCTAAAACAGTTTTCTTACATGGGGAATTCTATGATTTTTGGCGTGTTTCTTTATGTAGTGCAACTATCCCTTAAGAATCCACTATCTCCTAAGAAGCCCCTGTTTCTCTAACTTGCAACCTTCAGTTTATGATGTCAAAACCCTGCTATGCAGGTTAGGAAAGAATAAGAAAATGTGAGATATGAAAGGAAGAAAGGTTTAAGTCCATACAAAGAGAAAGAAGGTACCCACAAAACTCTGGTCAGATGTCCATGGGAGTCATAAAGAAGATACAAATCATTAATCTAAAGTAGGAATGCCATCCGTCATGGGCTGCACGGTGGAGGGGCTATTTGGTGATTGACTTACGTTAATTAGCTCCACCTCCCAGATTTTTTTCAACAGGTCCATGGATGTGTAGCCATTGATGAGGAAAGATTTGGTGTAGTCGCCCAGTTCAATGGAGTCCAGCCACTCTGCCACAGAGGTGGGATGGTAGCCATCATGCCCGATGGGCCTCATCTGGAAGGAAATTTTTAAAAATACTGTTAAGGTTAACTTTAACTGACAGTTTTGTGTTCTCACAACAGGATATGTGCTGCAATTTGAAGATGCATTTGATTTGAGCACCAGATCTTTCTGGAGAGAAGAATTAGGATGCAAACAGGGATACTGTACGTATAGCCTATTGAGAGTTTATTCCTGTTAATGGTATTAAGCAAAACTGTTAATAATTCTCAAACTGAATTCATTTTCAAAGAAATGCGTTTGGAGATTTACAATTCAATTTCTAAGTTTACCCATTCTCTTCTTTTTCCCCCCCATTTGAAAACACTAAATCTGTCAAAAATCTCTGCCGGGATGTTCTTGGCAAATTGTAGGGAGAAACTTTAGAATCTAATCTCAGGGTTGGAAAGGGTCTTAGCATTTGTGCCCACTGAGCCAGAAGATCTGAGTTTGAATTGTTGCTTTACCATGTTCTACCTGTGTGATCTTGGATAGGTCATTTCATCTCAATGGGTCTCAGTTTGCTTATTTATAAAATGAGTCATCTTAGCATCACACATCCAGATGGCCTGGAAAGTCTCTTTCACTTATGAATTGATGGCCTTATGATGCTATGATTAGGCAACCTGTAGGACTCTTTCCAGCTCTTGACCCATGATGCTGAATGATTGTGAATTAGATTCAATGCCATTTAGAAGGCAAAAGACTTTTGTCTCCAAAGGTGGGTGTCATTGCCTGGCTTCACAAAATGGAAATGCTCTATTAAATATGAGTTTTTAAAGGCATATATATTTGTGTGAGTGACTCAAGTAGAGTGGCCAGCGTGAGCTTGCCGAAGCAACAACACGCTTCTGAGACAAGGCCCGTAGAAAAGACTGATGAGGGTTCTGAGACGTTGTGTTCTGCAGACACTCTGCGGTATGTCAGACATTAATATAGAGCACACTGGCAGACAGCCTCCCATTTTTTGTCAGCTATATACAGAACATTTTTTACTTTCCGAGAACAAAGAAGTGTGACAGCAACATAATGCTTCTGAGCTTAAATTGGAGTGAGAAAGCAATTGAAGCCAGAGAAACTTCTGAGCTCAACATTTTGTGGGAATTATTCTTTACCCCTGATTTGAGGATTAATTTGTGTTTGGGGAAATTGTTCTATTTTCAGGATGTGACAGATTTTATCACTTCATTTACTGGGGAGGGCAGGTATCAGCTCAACACCTTTTTACATGAGTCCTTCTGTGAGATTCCCCCAGACTAGGCAAACTGAGTCATGAGGTCCTTCTTCTTGGGGATTCACATATACAAACACGATTACTTGGATTTGCAGAGTGGCATAAATTAGAACCTTTTACATGGCCATATGCAATCATTTGGTGTTGAAAGAGGTTCTAGAAATAGCTATGAGGGCTGTAAAATGTATGTATCTGGCAGGAGTGACAGTAGGGTGGGGAAGGGGAGGTGCCTTCTAGCTGGGATGCTAGGCATTCCCAAAGGCCCAGTATGGTTATACCCCTGATCTTTCTGAATATCAAGAGATCAGTACGAATACAGATGTGGGCTAGTAAATGTTTAACACTCAGTCCCCCCACCTCCACCATTTACTCATGATACACTTTTAAGCTTAATCTGAATTATTGAGTTATTAACGTTTCTCTATCACTTTCTTAAATCCAGAATATCAACAAAACAATAACTCAAGCCCTGACATGTAGCATTTGCTGATTTCCAAAGTGTAAACATTCACACTGAAAATTTAACAATCGACTCTTGAAATAGCTTGAGCTGGTTCTAGCACATCCCTGTATGGGTATGAGAAATCCGTATATTCTGCATTTACTTGTCATTATTCTACATTCCTATTCCATGCTTTTCTCTCCTCTTCCTTCCTCTTAGGGTTTCTTTTTCCTATTTTTTTTAAATTTTGCTTCTCTTCTTTTCTCCTGTTCCACTCTTCCTACTGATTTCCACCTACATATAATGCTTTCAAAATGCTCGTTGTTTTAAAGGTGTGGTGGAGCCCTTTGTTCATGTTGGATTTTCAGCCACATTTTTCATAAATATTTTGTAAATGTTCTTATGATTTATTATGTAACCTCCACCAAAGAGCAGACAAATATCTTCAGTGCTCAGCACCTTCTTTAAAGGTGGAGAGCTTTATTATAGCAAAAGCCACATCTGTCATCTGCCTTAAAGCCCATGAGTGCAAGTCATAATCCATTTACACTTGCTCATCCTTCATGATTCCTGTCCATGTCTTAAAATCCTACTAGGAAAATTAACGCAAAGTTCTAGAGGACTTCTGAGTATTTTAATGTTTTATGGACACAAGGGCAGCATTTGGACTATCTTCATTCTCATTACATGAATGGTCTACCTTCTACAGCAGGAGTTCTTAATCTAAGGTTCACGAACTTGTTATTTTAATATTCTGACAAATGTATTTCAATATAATTGGTTTCTTTTGGTAATCTCCTGCATTTATTTTACACATTTAAGAATTGTTTTGAGAAGGGCTCCATAGGCTCTACCAGACTGTCTAAGGGGTCTGTAACACAAAAAAGTTAAAAACTCCATGTTCTAGACCCTTGCCCTTTTGGCCCACTTTCTATGCACCCACCCTGGGTCAGGTAAAAAGAGATTGGGTTAACAATCCACACAGGAAAAATCAAATGGATGAAAATTAGCTTTTGTTCAAACTATGACCAGTCACTGGATGACTTACTTATCTATCTCTTAGGTTAGTGATACTTTGGTGTTTACTTATATGTACATGTTGTTTTTCCCCAATAGAGTATATGCTCTTGAAGACAGGTCTGTTTTATTTTTGCCTTTGTACATTGCCTTTGCACAGAGCCTGTCACTTATCTGCCAGCAAAGATGAAAATTGGAGAATCATCGAAGATTGGAGCCGGTGTTCAAGGTCATATAGTGTTCACTTCCACCAGTAATGAGCCTGCTTATGTTGTCTAACTGAAAGGATCACACACATGGCACTGAAGAATTGACAACAGTCTTTGTTTATCTTAAATCTGTTTATTTTGTTTGACATTCAAAGCTCCTCACAAGCTGGCTATATGCTACCTTTCTAGGCTGATTACATATTTCTCTATGTCAAGCATCCTATGTTCTTGCTAAACTGGTCTCCTTGCTATTTTCTGTATTGCTATTCCATATCCCACAAGTCTTTTCTTTATCAGGCTAAACATCCCTACTGCCTTCAATATGGCATGATTTTAAAGCCCTTCTTTCTCCTGGTTATCTTCCCTGGGACACTGAAGCTTGTCAATCTCTCTCCTAAAATGTGGTAACCAGAGCTAAGCACAGCACTGCAGATGTGGGTGGAACATGACAGAATGCAAGGGGGCTACCGCCTCCTTGTTTTAAATCCCATGCATCTCTTAAATTAAATCAGGGTGGCTTTTTTGGCCACTATATCATATCATTGACTCATATCTGAATTACAGTTTACTAAGCCCTCTAGATTTTCTTTATGTAAACTGCTATATAAAAATGAAATATTTGTAAAACAGTTTACACATTTTATAGCATTATGTAATATTATTATTATTGTCATCTAAACCTACATTTGAATCCCAACTTTAACACTTACTGGCTGTATGGTGCTGGCCAAGCCTCTTTTCTCTGGACTTGAGGTTTCTCATTTGCAAAATGGGGGAATGAGCTGTACAGACTCTTCTAGAGTAAAATTTATGCCTTTGTGATCCTACAATCACTCTTCCTCCACCTTGCCCTTGTGGAGTTGATTTTTTTAACCCAAGTATAAGATATATTTACCCCTTATAAATTTCATGTTATTAGATATTGATGCTATTTTTACCTATATCATTGAGAACTTGTGATTAGGAAATTGCTAGTGGTAAAAGGAGGAGAAAGGGTATTTTGTGCCATCCTGACCATCTCAGGTTGGCTTTACAGTAATAGCATGCATGAGAGGCTAAAGGATATGAAAGCATGGAGCCTTTCATCTCATTAGAGATGAACTAGAGAGGAAGGAGAACTTAGGCAGAGACAGGGACCTGTAGGAGCAGCAGACAATGCAGGGAAAAGCTTTTCTTCCAAGTCTTACAGCTCAATACTGATAATGGGCCCATAGCTGGAACATTCTTTAAATGAACCCAATGATGTACAGTTTGCTTGGCAGGTGACAATTCAGGGACTATTTGGGAAGAAGGGACATTAGTAGTTGCATAAATCTGCTGCTTGTCTTTGCTTGTTCAGAAATGACCTCCATAACTCTAGTGGTTACGTATTTCATCAAAGATCAAATGCAAAATTCTGTTGGGCATTTGTATTGGGGATCAACATGGGCTCTTGGTACTTATTCAACCAAGTTCCCTTGAAGAGTTTGGCCTTTGTTTCCTGTCATTAATTAAGTGTCTTTGATTGAGTCTTATTAGGTGCTAAGCCCCAGGCCCAAACCCATATCTATTAGGTGCTAAGCCTATGCTCCCAGAGTCCTAAGGGGAGTTGCTAAAACCAGGGGTTGGCTTTCTTTTTTTGGATCTCTGACCCACAGCAGGAGTATTGTGTGACTCATGGCTAGCCATTGTCGAGCTCCTGGATGAACTCAGATGTTGGTAACTATGAATTATATTTGGTTTGTCTGTTGCTGTTTGTAATTTGTTTGTATTTGCTCTGAAGTTGAGGGTGCTGACTTTTCCCCTTGAACTAAGTGAATGATATTTGTATGCTAGATTAAAGTAAGATTGTTAACCACTTAACATTGCTTTCTTTAGTAAAGCAGATCAAAAGAACCTGGGCTTGCTGTGTTCTGTGAGCTGGTTGTTATTGGTTTTTCACCCCCACAGCAGCTGCTAGCCCGATTGTTGAAACAGCTTTTAACACTCTTCCCAATGTGGCCCTTCTTGCATTTCCAGTCTTATACTTTACTCTCTTCCCTATATGCTATGGTCTAGTGCCACTGGCCTCCTTGCTGATCCTCACACAAGACTCTTCAAACTTGGGTGAGTCATCTTTGGGATTTTCTCAGACTTTTCACTGGCTGTCTCCCATGTCTAGAAGGCCTTTGCTCCTTGTCACTTGCATTCTTGGCTTCCCTAAAGCCTCAGCTAAGTTCCACCTTTAGTAAGAGGCCCTTTTAGTCCTCCTCAATGCCAGCACCTTCCTTCCGAGACTGCCTATGATTTGATCTGTATGTATCTTGTTTGTACTTTCCCAGACACCAATGGAGTGAAGCAAGGCTGTGTGGTTGCTCCTATGCTTTTTAGCATGATGCTTTCAGCCACGTTGTCAAATGCTTTCAATGAGGATGAACACAGCATCAAGGTCAGCTACGGCATTGATGGTAAATTCTTCAGCTTGAAAAGGCTACAAGCCCAGACCAAAGTGGAGGGAGTGATGGTGCATGATTTTCTGTATGCAGATGATTATGCACTTAATGCAACCTCTGAAGCTGAGATGCAACAGAATATGGATCAATTCTCTGCTGTTTGTGCTAATTTTGGCCTAACAACACCAAGAAAACACAGGTGCTCCGTCAGCCACCACCATACCATCCATACTGGGAACCACTGGTTACAACAAATAGAGAAGTTTTGAATGCTGTGAATAAGTTCACTTACTTTGGCAGTGTACTTTCCAAGGATGTACGCACATTGATAATAAGGTTGACACACACATTGCCAGAGCTTGCTCAGTGTTTGGGAGGCTCCAAAGGAAAGTATGGGGGAGAAGAGGTATTAGACTGACTACCAAATTGAACATCTAGAGAGCCATGGGGCTGACCTCATTGTTGTATGCCTGTGAAACCTGGGCAGTCTACCAGTCATGTTAGGAAACTGAATCCCTTCCATCTGAATTGTCTTAGGAAGATTCTGAAGATCATCTGGCAAGATAAGGTACAAGACACTCAGGTCTTTGCTCAAACTAAACTTCCAAGCATTCAAACTCTGCTTCAGAGAGTGCAACTCCGATGAGCTGGCCATGTTGTTCCGATGCAAAACATATGCTTGCCAAAAAGACTATTTTATGGAGAACTTACACAGGGCAAGCATTCACAACATCTCTCTTAAGAACTTGGAATTGATTGTGTGACATGGGAGACATTTGGCATAGGACCTCTCAGCATGGCGTGCCTACATCAGAGAAGGTGCTGTGCTTTATGAGCAAAGCAGAATTGAAGCAGCTCAAAGGAAAAGCAGGATGCACAAATTTAGAGAATCCACCCCAAATGTTCACACAGACTATTTGTGCCCAACCTGTGGTAAAGCATTCTGAGCTCATATTGGTCTGATCAGCCATAGTAGGACACACTAAAACTTGACCCTAGCATAGTGATGCCATTTTGGTACTCTTTGAGAATGAAAGACAAGAACCATCTTGTTTGTGCATAACTGTTGACAAGGTGCCTCCTTATTTAGAATATAAGCTCCCTGAGGGTCATGAATTGTTTGTTTTGCCTTTCTTTGTATCATCAGGACTTAGCTCAGTGCTTGGGACATAGCTGGTACTTAATAAACGTAAGTTGAATTGATTTATTATAGGTTCATGAGGATGGTGTAGTGGAAACACTTATGGCATTGGAATCCAAAGACCCAGACCTGAATTCTGGCCCTGTCTTTTGCTGGCTGGGTGACCTTCTGGGCTTCCATTGACTCATATGTAAATGAAATATGTGGAATAAATTACTTTTAAGGCTCTTTCTAGTTCTAAAACCAAGGATCTTCTGAGAAAACAACCTCCTGTCCCAATAGCCCTGTAGCAAGACTTTCAATAGTGAAGAGTATGGGAAGTGACCTTTAGGCAAAGGTGGAATGGGAAGAAGATAAAGGAGGGATGCTGAAGAAGACCTGAAGGACAAGTCTGGAATTCTGACAGAAGTGACTCTAGGGAGAAACTTTATCAATAATGACATGATACAGTAATTCCCCTCTCTGCTTCTCATCTCTCCCTTTTCTCTTTTATCCACTTTAGAAGAGCTGAATCAATATTCGTGAAAGATATTTTATCATTCCACTCTCCTGCTTAGAGATCTTCAACAATGACTTTTTGCCCCTAGAATAAGACATGAGCACTGTAGCCTAGCTTCCAAAGCCTGCCACAATCTGGTTTGAACGTAATCCTTCAAGCTTCATTATACATTAATCCCCTACATGAAAGAGAGTTGTGTTCCAGTTAAAAGTTGGAAGCCCTGGGTTCAAGTATTATCTCTGATAACTATTGGCTGTATGGTTCTGGTGCAGATCATTCAACTTCTCAAGGCTTAGGGAGGTCTATAAGGTCTATCGGGACCTCCCTAGGTGGTGAGGGTAATTAGGTGGCACAGTGGATAGAACTCTGGTCTTGGAATCAGGAAGCCTTATCTTGGTGAGTTCAAATCTGGCCTTCAGACATTTACTAGCTTTATGACCCTGGGCAGGTTACTTAACTCTGTTTGCCTCAGTTTTCTCATCTGCAAAATAGATGGAGAAGGAAACGGCAAACCACTCTAGTATCTTTGCAAGAAAACCCCAAATGGGGTCAGTGATGATGGACATGACTGAAAAAACACTCAACATACTAAAGATAGGATGTAGAGAAGGTGCTAAT
The DNA here is from genome assembly GCF_011100635.1 of Trichosurus vulpecula. Taxonomy (NCBI): domain Eukaryota; kingdom Metazoa; phylum Chordata; class Mammalia; order Diprotodontia; family Phalangeridae; genus Trichosurus; species Trichosurus vulpecula. The sequence goes on along the minus strand of NC_050577.1, from coordinate 215,108,665 downwards.
ATGAATTGGTAAAGGGAATTTTCTTACCTGGGGATTCCTTAGTCCAGTCCAGATCCCTATCTAACCCTATGTGAAATGCTATTGGCAATGAAAGGCTGTTTGTCTCCTGCCTTCTCCAGTCTAGTAGGGTAGGTTTCTGAAAAGATACACAAGGCTCATTGCACTTGAGGTCCAGGAGTCGGCAAATAGCATGTATTCAACATGGAAGTCATTAAATATAAACAAGGTAATTAGATTACCACTAAGGCACCTTCCAACTCAAAATCCTTAGATTCTATGCTGGGTTATGTTAGCTAAATCAATAAAAGAGAGTGTGCATGTCCATGCTGACTCATCTTATTAAGTTACAAACATTATATACAGTGGACAATGCATTGCTAACCTTATTTTTCATGACCTAGAGCCCAGACTTAGAACTCTCTCATGTTCTCCTTCTCTCTCAGATTCCAAAGCACAGATCCCCACAGGGCTATCCCTATTTGAACCTCTTCTTAGTTGCTGCCCCACTTTGGCAGCCCTCCACACCACCTCATCCATGCTGATACCATGCTGCCCTCCTCTACCTATTTCCTTTTCCTCATTTTCCTTACTTTATCACCTCAAAATTATGTTCTATTTGCCTTCAAAGGTGTTCTTTTGTTCTGTCATTTCAGTCATATCTGACTCTTCCTGACCCAATTTGGGGTTTTCTTGGCAAAGATACTGGAGTGTTTTTGCCATTTCCTTCTCCAGCTCATTTTACAGATGAGAAAACTGAGGGAAACAGGGTTAAATGACCTTCCCAGGGTCACACAGCTAGTAAATGTCTAAGGCTGGATTTGAACTCAGGCTTTCCTGACTCCAGGACCAGTGCTCTATTCACTGTATCACCTATAGCTAAATTGACAGGTAGCAGAAAGTGGGCTGGATTTGGAGTCGGAAGAAGGAAGTTCAAATCCCAGTTCTACTTATTACCTGTGTGATTTTTGGAATGTAATTTATTATCTCATTTCCTCAACCATAAAATGAGGGGTGGGAGATGGGCCATGTGACCTCTTAGATCTATTTGAGCTCTAACTCAGTAATCTGATGACTCATTATAATCATAATAATTGACTTTTATATTATGTCTGTTTTATAGATGAGGAAACATATTTAGAGTTTAAGTTACTTCCTCCTATTCATTCACATATCAATTGTCTCATGTAGAATTTGAATTCAGATCTTTCTAACTCCAAATCCATTTCTCTTTCTACTTCATTACATATTGTACTGATATGCTAATGGGAGAAGACTCCTTTGAACCCCCCGACCTAGGTAATGCATAAATCATGACAAGGATCTTCTGAAGACAATAAGTGACAATTCTTTGGTCTTTAGAAACAGCAACACTTTAGTGTATCTATGATCTGCAGAGTATGGGCATTCCCAGCACTGGTCACTATTCAGATGTGCCTTCTTATTTACAATGCATTACATTAAATTTCATACAATTAAAAGTGTAATTAAAGTGTGTAATCCTGTACATTACTCACTGAGGTCCTACTCTACTGCCTCATTGTGGTATGGAGGTGACCCTGGGTTTTCAAAGACATCTCAGAGGTCATCTAGTCTCACACACTCTTTTGACAGATGAGGAATGCATATTTGCCCAGTCCCAAACTATTGTAAGTCTCTTACTATCCCTTTCACTTTATTGTGATTTCAGCTTCTAACCTTGCTTTTGATTCAGATTTTGTTTCCTACATCACATACTTTCAGCTCCATGACTCATCTGTTTGGTCAGTGGAAAGAACACTAAGTCTGGAGTCTGAGGACCTGGGTTCAAGTCCTGTTTCTATCATGACTACCTATGATGCACTGGAGAAGTTAATTTAATCTTCCTAGACTTCATTTTCCTTGTCTGTAAGAGTAAGGGGTTACCTAGATGACCTATGAGGCCCATGCTGGCTTTAAATATTATATTGTCAAGCTATGAGCAGTATTCTACCCCCCTGCCATCTTTCAGGAAATTTTTTTTTTTGGTTTTCATTCACCCTTGCCTTCCCTCATTGTATAATCTGGAGGTAGGTCCAATCAGTACTACGGACAGCAACTGGTTATACCCTTTTGATTGGATCTAGGCAGGTACATGATGAGAGGTGGGGAGAGGTAGGCTTCAATATAACACAGCTTTGTGGAAAGGTAAGGAGAACCTACAAATGCCAGAAGATACAAAGGAACTTGTTGCTGGCCTCAGAGAGGCTAGCGATTTTTCACTAAGGGCAAGGATCCTTATGTAGAAGTTTCTTAGTCATAGGATGTGCTTTCCTCTTACAGCATGTTTCTAAGATGGGATGGGAAGCCTGGAAAGACTTTTAAATCAACTATTCAATCAACTAGCACTTATTAAGCACCTAGACAGCATCTCTAGGGATTACAAAGTCCTAGGTAGGAAACAAGGGTTTGGGGCACGGGTCAAATTTTCATCTCTTTTTCCACTCAAAGACTCGCCCTTTATCAAGAAAAAGAGGATATAGGAAATGAATATCTGGTTTTATAGATAAAACAGAAGAATGGTGATTGTTTTTTTTCTGGACTATACTTTTCTGGGCTTCTGTTTTGGGATAGAGTCCCTCTCACAAGGACTGGGAAGGACATGCCCTACCATCTTGATAAAATCAAGAGAGCTTCAAACTGGTAGTAGAAAAGAGAGAAATATACCCATATGTTTATGGTGTTACAGATTTAGAGCAGAAAAGAAGCTTAGAGGGAATCTAGTCCAACTCTCTCATTTTGCAAATGGAGTCCAGAGAGATTAATTAGCTTGTCATAGATAAAGTAAATGACAGAGTCAGGATTTGAACCCAGGCACTCTGACTCAAAAAGAGTGCTTTCTTTTTGTGCCACACAGATAACACTGTAAATCTCTTTAGTTTGGGGGACATCTGGAATGACATAGAAAGAATAACGATGAAGAAAGATGAATAACACAAAGAAAGAAGAATGACAAAGTATCCAGTAATTTGGAGGCGGAAATAACTTGGAAGAGTCATTAACAATACTTGTGCCTCCTATGTCTATGCACCAATGCACAAAATATTAAAAGCAAATTTAATCGAGGTTTTAGCATGAGAAATAGGGCTCAGAGATATCATCAATACTTGCTAGTAGGGCATTCATGATTGAAATGTAGCAATGAAGGGGTATACCTGATTTAAAAAATAAGTCTGATAACAGGAATAATTAAGATAATCCTTCATTGACTGCCATTTAGAGCTGCGAGGATGGTGATGGCTGAGTTCAACAAAGTGAAATTTATAGAAATCAATGTAAATATCAACATTTAGGCTAAGAACGTCAGTAACACAAACCCAGGATATGGGAGATGTGTCTAGACACCAAATAACACGAAAACAACTTTTGGGTTTTAATTAACAAGCTCATTGTGACTCAGCAGTAAGATACGGCTGTTCCCCAAAAGCTGGCACAATCCAATTTACTTTTGTTCTTCAAGGATCCGTGATTTCATCAGTTTCACTTCCTCTTCCACTGATGTAGAGACTTTGGAGGTCATCAATCTTGACCCTCTCACTTTACAAATATTGAAAGTAAAGCCCCTAGAGGGGAAATGGCTTGTCCAAGATCACATGGCTAGAAAGCAGCAGAGTTGAGGTTTAAACTTAGGCTTTCTGACTCCCTCAACCAGGGCTCTTTCCATTGTACTACTCTGTGGTCCACCCTTATGGTACTTTAATATAGACGTTGATAAGCTGGATCTTGTCCAGAAAAGTGTAGCCAGGATGGAGGATGACCTGAAACTATCTCACATGAGAAATGATTTAAGGAACTGGGGATATTCGTCAAGGAGAAGAAGCAAGCTAAGGGCTAATAACAACCTCTTAAAAAGTTTGAGAACTGTGCCATGCAGAGGCATGAGATATATTCTGAATTCTCCATAAAGTAAAACCAGTATCATTTGTTGAAAGGCACTAGGAGGCAGATGTAGCTTCAGAAGAGTGAAGAATTATTAGAAAATAGTCAGAGCTGTCACCAAATGGAGTCAGTAACTTTCGGAAGTAGTAAGTTTACTGTCACTGGAGGTAGTGGAATCAAAGTCGAGTCACTGGATCACAGAATCATAGAGCAGGAAGGGACCCCCAAAAGCTATGTATTCTAATCTCCTCACCTTGAAAGTCAGGAAGTTTGGTGACTTGCCCAAGGTCACAGCCCAGATGACTACTTGGAGAGGACACTATGACAGGATCTCAGGTGCCAGATGAGGCGTTGGGCTAGCTCCAGCTTGCCTCCCTACAATTCCATGATCGGCCTCTTTGCATGCCTCTTCCTCCCTTCCAGTTCAGACATCCACTATTCTTGTATCCTTTTCCTCTTCCTCATTTTACACATGAGGGAACTGAGGATCAGAGAGGTTAAATGACTTGACCAGGTGCATTGGTAGCTAAGATGGGGCTCCAGGTGGGGCCAATGAAGGGAGGTCTGATTATATCTTCCCTCCCAAGTAGGCCCAAAACCCCTAACTACTAGGTGCTAAGCCGATGTGGGCATGAAGCCCCCAGGGTCCTAAGGAGAGTTGCTAAAACCAGAGCCAATAGTAAGAGCTTAAGTTCTGGTCGCTCAGATGATGTTTAATGATGGCTAAAGAGTGTATAAAAAGAGAGAACAGAGCTATTTGCTTAGGGCTCTTACTCTTGGAGGTATGCTGATGTGGAGACTCTGGGCAGCTGTAGTTAAGAGCCCTCCAGCTTGTAAACCTGGATGTCAAGACTTTGTTAAACTCTGGTAACTATGCATTGAGATTTGAATCAGACAAGGTCTGTCTGTTGATGTTTGTAGTTTGTTTGTATTTGCTCTGAAGTTCAGGGTGCTGGTTTTGTCCCCTGAACTAAGAGAATGATATTTGTATGCTGGATTAAAGTACAATTGTTAACCCCTTAACATTGCTTTCCTTAGTAAAGCAGATCCAAAGAACCTGGGCTTGCAGCATTCTGTGAGATGGTTGTTGTTGGTTTTACAAAGCTAGCAAGATTGTTGCGACACCAGGTCACAGATTCTATGAAATGAAACAGTTATGTGTAAGGTTAGGTTTTTCCCCCACTGACTGTTTTCAAACATGCATTTGTGTCAAGGGTTCCTGTGATATCGATATCTGCATTTAAAGGGAGATCAGCTATTACTGCCACATCTCCTTTTCCCTCCCCCTTCCTTCTTTCTCACCCAAACTGGTTTGAATTATGCTGGGACTCCCAAGGGGAAATACTTATCAAAAATCTTTCTTGGAAAAATAGGCACAATGGCTTCTAAATATGATTGAGACATCCTGAAGACTGTTTGCTAGTATAGACACAAGAGTTGCATGCAGAGGTTCTTGAACTTATTTGGCTTATCGCACCCTTTTAAAAAAAATTACTCTGTCTGCCCCTGGATATCTGTTTTCTTTAACCCTGAATTTTTTTTTTTAAATTTGCATCATTTCAAACTACTACTGTCCTCACCCCCATTGTTCCAGTGCCCCACCAGGGGGCAGTATCGCCCACTTTGGGAACCTATGCTAGAGTAAGCAAACCGTTTTCCTTGGGACTAAGAAATGCAGCAATTTGGAAATTGCTGAGACTTTTAGCCATACAGGCCATGGATTATAATATGAACTAATGATCACAGTTGAATGTTTCTTTTTTTAAAAAGCCCACCTAATTCTGATTCTGAGTATTAGTTATACTTTATGAATTTTCTCTGCATGGAGGAAAAAACTACATTGTAATACGCATTCATAAATATTAAAATAGGATAGGAACATTTGATCCTTCAACTGCAATGCCTTCTGCCCAAAATTAATAATATAGCTAACATGGATACAGCTTTTTACAGTTTGCAAAAGGAGAGATTTTCACAGTCACCCTTTGAAGTTGATTTGATTATTATCCCTATTTTATAGAGTAGGAAGCTGAGAGTGAGAGATTAAGTGAGTGGCTTGGGGTCACACTGCTGATGAGGGTTTGAAACCAGACTCAAACTCAGTTCTTCCTGACTTTAAGTTCAACATTCTATGCAATACATCACTTAGCTGCGTCAACTTCTGTACAAAAACAGTTATGTGTGTGTGCCATCTTCCCTAATGGAATGCAAACTTCTTGAGGACAGGGACTGTTTAATTTCTGTTTCTGCAATGCCAGAGCCTAGTAATGCCTAGTAAATGGGAGGTGCTTCAGAAATGCTTGCTGTTTACTTGATGTTTTCAGCTATACAGCAGTCATTTGAAACACAATTGAGATTGAAAAAGGCAATAACAATGACAAAGCCTTCTGACTGGCCATAATAAATTTTAGAAAGTGCTTTTGTCTTACTCCAAGAAATGCCCTTCAATCCTTCATTCAGAGCCCATTTTCTCTTATTTTATATTCAACTTTAACAAGCTTGGTTATTTGATAACTCAGTTTACTACAGATAAGAAGCAGATGATCTAAAGGGGGCAAGAGCCTGGGGAGGAAAGGGAACACGAGTAGAACTGTGGAAGTTGACTGTTGTAAAAAGTGACAACCAGGGAGGAGATAGAAAAATGATCAGAAGCAGATATAAGGGTTCGTGGTCCTCTGTGGTTTGGGATCACTTTAGCACAGGTGTCAAAAAGCCTTTCACATATCAAGAAAACCCAAGAGCATGACTGCAGTCAGTCAGGTAACTAGCATTTCTTCAGCACTTACTATGTGTCAGGCACTGTGCTAAATGCTGTGGATACAAAGAAAGGCAAAAGACAGTCCCTGCCCTCAAGGAGTTTACAGTATAATGGGGGGAGACAACAAGACAATCTCTAAGCATGAGCAAGATATATAAAGTAGGAATGGCAGGTAAGCTCAGAGGGAAGGCACCAGCCAGAGGGTGGGACCAGAAACAGCCTCTTAAATCTTGAAAGTTGCCAGGGAAGCCAGAAAACAGACCTGATGATGGAGAAAATCCCAGGATGTGGAATAGTCAGTGGAAATGCACAGAGCAGAGAGATAGGGTGTTGTGTGTGTGACATATAGTAGGTGGGGCCAATGTAAATGGATTACAAAGAAGCATGGGAAGGTAGGAAGGGGCCAGGTTGTAAAGAGCTTTAAATGCTCAAGAGGAGAGTTTACATTGGGTCATAGAGGAAATTGATTGCTACTTCGTTGCTCCTGGTATTCAATTTTGTTGTTTTTCAGTCTTTTCAGACTCTTCGTAACCCCATTTGGAGTTTTCTTGGCAGAGATGCTGGAGTGCTTTGCCATTTCCTTCTCTAGCTCATTTGACAGATGAGGAAACTGAGGTAAACAGAGTTAGGTGACTTGCCCAGGGTCACAGGACTATACAAATATGAACTCAGATCTTCCTTTCTCCAGGGCTAGCACTCTATCTACTGAACTACCTAGATGCCTATTCCTTCATTCACCAGATAACTTCCCTTTTGCAGAGTTCCAGACAGGAGCTGCATGCTGTATCATCTCAGTTGTACCTAGGAAGCCTTATTTACCTCTCTATATTAAGCTCTCCAGTTCACTTTTCTTATTACTCATATTCTGAACATCTGTGTATAGACATCATCAACATTATTATTGTCATCCTTCTTGGCTTTGTCATTTGTGAATTCCTGGGCATTTTAACTGCCCTTCTTCCCTTGTTATACCTATGATTCTCTGTGGCATTTGGCTTAGTCATTATATGTGGGCAGTTTTCTTGCCTCCTCTCCATGTGCAGCCGAAAGCCCTTCTCATCAAATCCATTAGTCACCGGGCAAATATACTGTATCCAGTCCTGATTACATAGAGTACATTCTCTAGCCAAGAGCCCATCAAACCAGTATCTTAAGGCTTCATCTCAAAATCCCACTCTCTGATGCTGCCTTCTTAATCAGCTTGTCACTTCTCATATTCTTCTGAAGCCTCTACCTAAAAACAGTGACAATAATAGAAATACCATCTGTGCTCATAAAGGTTTTAGCTTTCTGTCTAGTGTAAGGGTTCTTACCCTGGGCTTCATGAACTTACTTATAAAATATTTAGATAAATGCATTTCGATATAATTGGTTTCCTTCATGATTCTATGCATTTAAAAAAATGTCTAAGAAGAGACCAAAAGCCTTCATGAGACTGAGGAGAGGTTCCATGGCACAAAATGGTTAAGAACCCATGTTTTATGGATGCCAAAAGCCCTTAGTCACACTTATGGTCCAGTGGAGAGATTTCAGGGTGGTGGGTGAAAATGGATGGGAGCAAATGAACCTTCTTTAAATATAATTGCTTTCCTTCGTAATCCTATGGATTTTCTTTCAGGCTTCTAAAACATTATTCTGAGAAGGGGCCCATCCTAATCTCTAGAGAAGCCTTGGAGATGTCTTTTGACCTAGTAGGAATCCAAAGAAGTGGGTAGTGGCCATCAGGCAATCTCATGATCAAATGAGATAACATAAGAAAAGTGCTTGGCAAACCTTAAAGCATTACATAAATGTTATTATTATTGTTGGTGTGTGTAACAACAATGTTACTAGCAGCTGCTGTGGATGTGTAAGACCAACAACACCAGCACACAGGAGGGCTGCTAGCACAGATTCTTTGATCTGCTTTTCTAAGAAAAAGCAACTTTAAGTGGTTTACAATCTCACTTTAATTAAACAGACACATATCATTCACTTAGTTCAGGGGAAAAAGTCAGCACCCTGAACCTCAGAAAAAACACAAACAGAAATTACAAGCAGAAATTATATAAACATAGCAAATAAACACAAATCAACAGAGAGGGCTTCTAGCTGTCTGACCAAGAATTATATATATAGTTACTAGAGAGAGAAGCACAAACATCTGGATTTTCAAAGCCGGGGGGCTTCTTCACAGCTACCCAGAGTCTCCACACCAACACTCTTCCAATGAGTGAGCCCCAAACAAAATGCTAACCTCAGAGCATATATACACTTCTTCAGGGTCAGAGGGCTCCACACCTCTTGTGACCTAATTAGCAAAAGGGTATGGGCCTTCCTAGGAACAAAGGCAATCAAAGGCACTTGACTGCCTTAGTGCTGAGAAGCACTCCAAAACAAAAGTCAAGAAAAGGTCCCACTTTGCTTGCTGTTACAATGTGGTTATTGTTATTAATTCCCCCCAAAAAGAATTCATCTGACTTCTCCCAAGCCCTGGAACGAGAGCATACTTTCTAACTTTAAATAATAATAATTCTAACGATAATAGCATTTATATAGTGCTCTAAGGTTTGCAAAGCACTTTACAAATACCTCATTTGATTCTCACAAGAATCCTTGTGTGGTATGCGTTATGATTATTCCCATTTTACAGAAAACTGAGGCAGACAGAGACCAAATGACTTGCCTAGGCTCTCAAAGCCAGAATTCAGCTCAAGTCTTCCTGACTTCTCAATTCTTACTAAGCCTTAATCAGTGGATGGGTTGTGCCTTAGTCAAAATGAGACCTGTTAAAGACCTTAGCTTGAAAAGGCCAAGGTCTCCCACTGTATCCTGGGCCATTTCCACTTGTCCTGATTGATATCTGGCCACTTGACCCAGATGGCTCCAGAGGAGAAAGTGAGGTTGGTGGCTTTGCACAGCCCTCCCTCACATGTGATGGCATCACCTCCCTGATGTCATAGTCCTCTTTGAGAACAGGCAAACAACAACAACAACCACTTAGTGACCTCTAGTAATATTAATAAAACATTCTAGTGCCTCTTGATGTGGTGAAGATAGCCACTAGGACTTCTCTTTTCTTCCCTTGACAGTGCCTGTGGGCCATCATCATTATGCTTGGAGCACAGGAAGCTTCTTTCTTCATGGAGGTGACCTAGCTCCATCATCTGTGAGAACAGTTTTCATAGCTCCAGGGGTTCTCCTTTGTTGCCTTTTCTGTATCACATTTTCTACCTTCCTGCTTGTTGACATACTTCTGAATCCCTCCATGACTCTATTGATTTTTTTGTTTTCTTTTTGAAGCTTGTTTCTTTTTTTAGCCCCTAAGCAATATTTCATTCTCTCTCATAATGTATAGGCCAGAGAGGCATCCATCCAGCCCTTTCACCTGCTCATCTAGGAGGAAGACCAATTGACAGTGAAAAAATAGTTGGAATTAAAGTCAAGTGTGAAATAACTAAATGTTCTTTGTAATGGTAGCATCAGATGTTGCTATGAGATCAAAGAAGCAGTGGAATGGGACAAGGGCTTTGATCTCAGCAACTACACTCCTTTTCATAGAAATTCATGGATATTCATAGAATCTCAAAGGTAGAAGTGAATTTAAAGATCACTGAGTCCAAAGCTCTTGTCTTACAGATGAACAAATAGACCCCTAGGGAGTCTGAATGGCTTGGCCAATGTCAAAGAGCTAGTTATCCATATAAGAGGTCCTAAAACCAAAGTCAGGCAGTCAATAAGTGTTTAGTAAGTACTGTGTGTCAGGCACTATATGACCACCCCTTGTCCCACAGGGTGAGAGCAAAGGATCTTATATTTAGAGCTAGATGATTCCTTAGAGCCTTCCCCTTTGACAGATAAGGACACTGAGGCACAGAGAAAATAAGTGACTTACTCAGTAATCCAGCTAACAACAACAACATTTATTTAGTGTTTTTGAGGTTCTCAAAACTTTTTACATGTTACCTCCTTTGATCTTCAAACAACCTTGGGAAGTAGATGTTATTTCTATTCCCATTTTATAGATGAGAAATTGAGAATGACAGAGCCACCTGCCTACTTAAAAGTCAGTGTCTGAAGCAGGATTTGAATTCTGCTTTTCCTGACTCCAAATCTAGCCTCCTATCTATGTTGCCATGTTGCCTTCTCATTTTTATTTTGGGAACTCCAGGAAAACAGGCATTTAATTGGCAAGAAGGAGGTATGTACATATAGGATAGGAGATGACAAAAACACAAAGCAAATCCAGGGATACCAACCACCCCCTCCAAAGTCCTCTTCCATCTTTATACTTTCCATTTCTGGTCTTTCTAAAAACACTATCACCACAAGGATGAGGAGGGAAAGACTAAAAAAGGATTATACAATAATTCTTTCTTTGGGACCCAATTCCCATCTCCTCTTTTGGTTAGGGTAAGAGTGAGGGTACATTTTAGAATGTTTTAAATATAGCTTTCACAGGTTAGCCTAATATTCTCTTTTATCATAGTTTCAGAGAAAGCCATTTTGCAAAGGCTACAAGAAGTCAAGGACAACTAGGTGACACAGCAGATAGAACGCTGAGCCTAGAATCAGGAAGGCTCGAGTTCAAATTTGGCTTCAGACACTTACTAGCTATGTGACCTTGGGAAAATCATTTAATTCTGTTTTCCTCAGTTTCCTCATCTGTAAAATGAGCTGGATAAGGAAATGGCAAACTACTCCAGTATCTTTGCCAAGAAAACCCCAAATTGTTTCATGAAGAATTGGACACGACTGAAACGATTTTACAAAAACAACATAAGAAGGCAAGAATTCCTTGTCTTATGAACTCTCAATTTATGAATCCATAGGTTCACCATGCCTATGTACAAATGGCCATTGGAAACTTCTTTTTTATGTTTTTTTTAATAATTAAGATTTTTTATTTTTAGTCTACAACACTCAGTTACACACAGTTTTGAGTTCCAGATTTTTTCCTCTCCTCCCACCTCCCTCCCCAAGACGGCATGGAATCCGATATATCTTCTACATAAAACTTCACATTGAACTTATTTACACAATAGTCAAGAATTATGACCCCACTGGAAACTTCTAAGGCTAGAGAAATCACTCAGATCCTTGGATGGCCCTATATTCTTTAATTCGGAATAACTGGGGAGTGACTGATGTGGAGAGAAGCCATCTTTTATACAAATAATATAGTGGATCCTAGTGATTTCTTTTACATAAATGTCAAGAGACAGACAAGTCCACAAGTCAACAAGCATACATTAAGTCCCTCCCATGCATCTGACACTATGTTAGGTGCTGAGGACACCAAGAAAGCAAAATAAAATAGCACCTGTTCTCAAAGAGATCATAGTCTAATGGAAAGGAGAGATGATGCACAGAGAGATGATTATTACAGAGATGCAGAAAGCTAATAAGTTACCCAGGAATATCTAGGAACTTGATTGTCTAGTCCTAGGCCTCTCTGATGTCAGTGAGGGAGGGACATATTGATAGAGGCACTAAGTAGAATCTGGAACTCCTTTCTTCCTCCATAAGGACAATTTTATAAAAGGATGGTAGGCATAGTTCAGAAAGTACTATTATTACCACACTTTAGGGACATTATGTGTTAAATAGACTTTTCTGGGCTGACCTGGGAACCCTACCCTCCATTTATAAGACTTGTTCTCTGGGAATATGTGTTTCAAGTTCCCAACAGTCTACCAAACAGCAAACGGACTTCTGAGATAAAAGAAAACCATTAGTGATTATACACTATTCAAACAATTACATTTATTTCTATTTCTTATTTCTCAATTTGGGAACAAGAAAAATGCTTTCCCCCATAACTGTTTGAAAATATATTGAACTTATTCCATCAATGACAGTGAAATAAACATAGTTAGACTCCAATAGTTCAGTCCCTAAACAAGTAGGTGGCAGAGTAGATAGAGCTAGATATATGCTAGTAAGTGAGTGACTGAGGCCGCAGTTGAACTCACATCTTCCTGACTTTGTGCTGAGTACTTCACTTGATGCCTTTAGTAGTAATGATACAAACTCCTTTGTACCTTTTAGCTTGGGACAACCATCAAGACCTGGAGTCAAGAAGACCTGAGTTCAAATTCAGTTTTGGATACTTACTAGTTGTGTGACCCTGGGCAAGTCATTTAATCTCTGTCTGCCATCTGTAAAATGGGGATAATAATAGCACCTCCCTCCTAGAGTTTTTAAGAAGATAAAATTAGATAACATTTGTAAAGTTTTGCAAACCTTAAAGTATGAAAGAAAATGCTAGTTATGGTGATGATGACGGCTGAAGAAGTAGGAATAACAGTCGAAAAATTGAAATTAGGAAGAGTAGCCAGACCCGATCAGAATCATACAGAAGAGATCCAGACAGGAGAAAATATTTTTAAGGCCCTCAGGGACTGGTTTTCAAGAATTTTCAGTGAGGGGAAGATACCAATAATCTCGGGGAAAAAACACCGATGACTTCAGTATGAAAAAAAGGTGATGGGAAAACAGATCGAGAACAGTTAGCCCATATACCAACCTTCTCATTTCTAGAAAATCTTGATGAGAGTGATGCTCTCTTGATGACACTGAGATTTTTCTAGATGAAAGTATTAGAAGATTTTTCTTGATGAAAGTATTAGAAGGCTATATTACTAGTAATACAATTGATCAGAAATTGTAGAGAAACAAGATTTTCTTGTGTTGATTTTTTTGTTGATTATTTAAAAAAATATTTAGATCAGTTAAGTAAAAACATAGCTTTAAAGGCTCTCCTCCAACATGTGATTCCCATGTTTGTGTTAAGATCCTGCAAAATTCAGGGATAGGTTTAATTACAGAGACAGCCTTGTTTAATGAGGCTTTGATTACCAGCATCAAAGGAGGCATCAAATACAGAGACTTATGATTGTTATGGGTGTTTGTTGTTATCATAGAGGATCAACTGTGCAGAGTCCAACTGGAAGGATTTCCTATGGATGGTGAAATCCTCCATATGCTCTTGTTTGAGGATGACATTGTGCTGATTTCATTAAGTCCTAGAGTTTCCTCAAAGACATCTGTGGCCGTTAAAGAAAGATTTACATGACAATCTTCACAGGGGGAAAAAGAGGTAAAGAATTCATGTTGCTTAGATTATGACCCACAATTTAGCACTGGTCCTGGAGTCATGAAGTCCTGAGTTCAAATTCTAGCTCAGACACTTACCATCTTTGTGACCCTGGGCAAGTCACTGACCCCTGTTTGCTTGTTTTCTCATCTGTAAATAACAGTGGATAATAATCATGCCTAATTCCCAGAGCTGATGTGAACATAAAAGGAGATAGTATTTGCAAAACACTTTGCAAACCTTAAAAGCACTATATAAATGTTAGCCTTCCTCCTCTTTCTTCTGATAGTATCTCATTTAAGGAAAGAACTCAGTTGAAGCATCTCATTTCTCATCTGGCTGCAGTCCTTTGGGACATCTCTGACTTCTCCACCATGCCCCAGGAAGTTCACTGTGGGAAAAACCTCATTAATCCACACGATCCAACCAGCCTCGGTCATACGTCTCATCACTACTCTGCCTCTCTGATTAAGGGTTGACCTATGAACTCCAAAACCTTCATTTAAGGAGAAATCTTAGCTCAGACACCTCATTTCTCACCTGGCAGCACGACTTTGGGATGACTCCGATTTCTCCACCATGCTCTAGAGTAGGGTATACCACCCTGCTTCAGCCTCATTTTATGTGTTATCTTTTTCCACTAGATTGTAAGCTTCTTGATGGCAGGGATTGTTTTTTTCATATTTCTATTTCCAGCAGTTAGTACAGTACCTGGCACACAATCAGCTCTTAATAAATGCTTATTGACTACTGATCAGCACATCGAGTTGGTCCATCAATAAATAGATACATGTGATGGACTCTGATCTGGGCCAAAAATTGAAAAAGATGTTTGGATCACATTTGGGAAATTGGCCATCACTCTTGCAAATCCCAAGCTGCTTCCTGACATAAAACTCCATAAAAATTAATATTTATATATTGCTACATAGCTATGGCTTGTGGAATACCATGATGTCTGAAGTATCAAAGTTGCAAATGACCCAAGGAGTAACAGAGAGAGGAATGATGGGTGAAATTAGGTAGCAAATGACCACTGATGGCTTGTAGGAAAGAAGCAGAATTTAAAAGGAAATGTATGAACAAAAAAGGAGGTAGGCTGCTCATGTAGTAAGGATGAGGGATGATCAATGGACAGTCCAAGTGTTATGCTGGTGATACCTATGGGATGTTAGAATACCAGAGCATGGCTCCTATCAGAGTGGATGGATCCTCTAAAGAGAGTTTTGAAGAAGTGGATAAAAATCTCCCAAAGGTAAAAGGACATGCATGTTTGGGATCAGCACAAAGGGAAGGAGCACCCACATCAATCAGACCACAGATATATGGAAAAAGGAATAAGAATGTAGGTATAGTTTGGAAATAAAACTGTACCAACTATGTCGTTAAAAAAAGCAATGCATATTTACCAGAAGTAGGATTTTTCTCTTAGGCTTATTTTCCTTAAATAAAACCTATCTCTTTCTTCTGTGTACTGCCAAATGAGGCAGTATGCTTAGACTACCAAGAGACTGTTTCATGTGAATGATAAAATAGCTTGTGTGCCCTGGGGGAGTTCAGGAGAGTGGTGACAGAAGAGCAGCACTTGGGCATTTCTGAAAGTTGGGGGTAATTCCCTATAGTAAAACATGTTTTAGACCTCTGCCCAAAGCTTCCATGACACTATAGCTGAAGCCCTGGCCATGGAGTCGGGAAGACTTGTACTCCAGTCTCCCACATTTATTAACTGTGTGACCAAGTCCAAGTCACTTAGCTCTCTGAGCTTCCTAGACTCTTCTGAAGTCCCAGGTAGGCTGTCCAACCCAAACCATAAATCCTTTTGCTTTGAAAAGAATAAGCAATTAACAAATGCTGAGAAAATGAAAAAGAAGCTTCTTCTAGATCTTTGACAAGTAATTCCAGGTAGCATAAAGTGGAAAGAGCTGGTCAGTCATTTTCAGTCGTGGCCGAATCTTCCTAACCCCATTTGTGGTTTTCTTGGCAAAGATGCTGGAGTGGTTTGCCATTTATTCTCCAGCTCATTTTACAGATGAGGAAACTGAAGCAAACAGGGTTAAGTACTTGCCCAGAGTCACACAGTTAGTGAGTATCTGAGGCCAGATGTGAATTTATGAAGATGAGTCTTCCTGCCTTCAGACTTAGCAATCAATCCACTGCACCACTTACCTGCCTACATAGTAGGGAGGCACTTAAAAATATTTGCTGATTAATTGATTGAAGACAGAGAGACCCGAAAAGGTTATGTGACTTGCCCTGGGTTAGGTAGAGCTATGATGTGAAAGTAGGTCCTCTGCCTTAAAATCCAGAATCCTTCAATATACCACTTGGGTGAAAGGGGGCCCACACTTATCCTTGAAGATTCCTTGGGAGAGAGATTGTACAATATCCCCTACTTTTATATCCCATAAAGGGGTTCTGGTAATCACTACCAGTATGGGCACAAGGACTCAAGTTTGAAATGTCATGAGGCCTGTGGGTGCTGGAAATCTTGGGTCCCCTTTGGGAAGTGAACAGAAGAATAATAGGACACTGTAAACATGGAAAATAGAGAGGTCCATAGCACAGGTGTAACCAGAAATGCTAATGCCTGAGGAACATTAATTTGGGGGTGGGGGCATGGGCAATGTAGAGGGAAGTCCATAACAGTTAAGCATACTAAAATTTTATATAACCTCAGGGAAGAAGAAAAAGGGACAGAAGCAGGTTTTTTTGATGGGGGGTGGCAATCAAAGGATCATATATCTAGGCAGCAGCTAAGTGCCCAGTGCATAAAGTACCAACCTGGAGTCAAGAAGCCTCATCTTCCCGTGTTCAAATATGGCCTCAGACACTAACTAGCTGTGTGATCCTGGGCAAGTCACTTAACCTTGTTTGCCTTCATTCTCATCTGTAAAATGAGCTGGAGGAGGAAATGCAAACTCTCCAGTATCTTTGCCAAGAAAACCCCAAGTAGGGTCAGGAAGAGTCAGGCATGACTGTAAATGAGCAAAAATAACGATCAGAATGATAGATTGTAAGAATGGGTAATCGCTATTCAAGAAGGTCCTTTCTAATTTTAACATTCATTTAACAATTCATTATTGTTCAGTAAATAAAACATGAGTGAAAGACCATGCTAAACCCCATTAAAAGGCAGGAAAAGCAAAGACAGGGATCATGGGGCAGCTCTAAGTGGATCTTCCTCCCACCCATTTATCTCCTCCTCCCCACCTGTCTTCCCCCTTCTCACAGGCCCCCACCACACAAAGCCTGAAGCAGTGTGATACCAGGTCTGGCAGTCCTTGCGCTGAACATTTTCAAAGGATATACCAGGGTACCTTTGTCATGCTTCCTCCCCCCTCTTTCTTTAACACTTTTGTAAGCCTATTTAAAACCCATTATCCTTCCATCCCGCTCTAATTGTTCAGTCCTGATGAAAACACTCTGAGTCCTTATTGTGTGTTTCCCATCAATGGATAAAATGATGCTTTAAGATGGAACTAATTGAAGAAAATCATCCTTAATGCACTGTATTCATCCTGCAATGCTTTGGAGCACTTGTAAAATGTCAATAATGTAAAATGGCGGTGGTGGGCTGATATGGCCAGGGAAAGGAAGAATCGAAGAGAGATACCCAGCCATACACAATGGCCATGCTTTTGATGGATATCTATAAAACTCAGTAATGTACTATTCTAGCCAGAGGAAGGTCACCTTCAGCTACAGATTATCACAAAAATTAAGGGCAGGAGACACTACTGAGGAACCATCATGCTCTAGGGAGAGAACATAGGCATGGGTGTATAAATCATATACAGAATTACTGACTCTTAGGGATGGAAGAGAGTCCAGAGGCCATCTAGCCCAACCCATATCTCAACAAGAATCCTCTCTGCAGTACTCACTGCTGAAAAGGGTTAGCCTGTTCTCTGCTTGAAGAGCCTTCATCAGTTCTGGATACATCTAATTGTTAGTTAATAAGCATTTATTAAGCACCAACTATGTTCCATGCACTGTGCTATACCAAGAAGGGTAAAAGACAGGACCTGCCCTTGATAACCTCATGATCTGATAGGGGGAGATTTACAATTTAAGGATCTAATTATTAGGGAGTCTTTCCTTACACTGATTTTCAATCTTCCCTGGTGCTTTGTGATTTGCCCTCTGGGGTCCAGCTAAACTAGTTGAGTTATTTTCAATATGATGACCCTTTGGGTACTTGAAGATGGCTATCATGTTGCTCCTGGATCTTCTCTTTTCAGTTAAACATTCCTGGATACTCAGTCTATCCCTGCTCTAGTATAATTTCAAGTAGCCACAGCATTCTTGTGGCCATCATCTAGACTTGGGGTTTGTGGACTCCAAAGGGGTCTGGGAGAGATTTTAGGGAATCCATGAACTTGAATGTACATTTCCATCTTTGTTTTCACTAATCTTTGACTGAAACTTAGCATTTCTTATAATGATGAATTAAAAAACCCACAAGGTTTTCTGAGAAGGGATCTATTGGCTTCAGCAGCAAAGTGTACAATCTCATCTCTAAAGGCAAATGAACTTCTCAATGTCCTCCCTAAGATGTCACATCAAGAATGGAACCTAGATGTGGCTTGACTGGGGCAAATGGGATATTCTCAGGTTTCTATGGAGAGAGGAGAGGAAAGTAGCAAGAAGTGAAGAGAGAATAGGACCAATGTCATGATACATGGAAGCGAGTACTACCCTAAGAGTGTAAGTAGAGCTGGAGGCCATGTAGTCCAATAGCTGCATTTTACAAATGAGGAAATGGCCTCAAAAATTTGAAGAGACTTGTCCAAGGTCATACAAGCAACAAGCACCACAGCTGAGATTTGAACCTTGGTCTGTTGACTCCACATGTAATGCTGTTTCCAAGGTCCTTCTGGATCATTTAGTCCAGCCCCTTATTTACAGAGACAGAAAATTAAGTCTGGAAAGATAAAGTGAATGCCTAAGGTCCCATAGATATAACAGGATTATAGCCACAGAGGTAGAAAGGACTTCAGAAGCTATGTAGATCCACCTCACCCCTAGTTTTACAGAAGAAGAAACTGAGGCCCAGGGAGGTTAAACAATTTGAGCAAGGTCATAAGACTAGTAAGGACTAATTCAAATCAGAATAGGATTTGAACCCAAGCCCCAAATTCTGTAATTCTGTTTGTTCTCTCTCTCTCTCTCTCTCTCTCTCTCTCTCTCTCTCTCTCCCCCCTCCTCTTTCTCTATCCCTGTCTCTCTCTTCCTCCCTCTCTCCTTCTGTCTCTCCCCCTCTCTTTCTTTCTCTCTCTCTGTCTCTCTCTTTCTCTTCTCTGTCTCTGTCTGTCTTTCTGTCTGTCTGTCTCTCCTTCCATGCTGGCTCTTCATCAGGAGCATCGCAGGACCATAGATTTAGAGCTGGAAGAAGCATCCAAGGTCATTTAGCCATAGTCTCATAGAGCTAGAGATGGAACATATTATTTTTAGGTCACCAAATTCAACCCCTTTGTTTTACAGATGAGGAAACTAAGGCACAGGAAAGTTCAGTGATTTATCTGAGGCTATACAGATAGGCAGTAGGTGGCAGAGCTAGGGTCCATAATATTCTTAAATTGCCTCCTATGGAGGCAATGTAAGCAAGATTTTTCTTTTATGTACAGCTAGACGTTTTGACTTTAATAGCTCAGCTCTGTTTTAAAGTACTCCAGCAGATGATATCATTACACATTTGCCCTGAGGCTTTGAGAAAGGGACACACTTTCAAAAATCCAATAAATAAATAAAATTGGCATTTAGACTGTATATTACCTACTTAAAGACCAGGGTGTGCATTTGTATGAAAAACTCGAAATGAGCCTAATAGGGTGCAAAGCATCCTCATTGATGGATATGAGCATTTCAAGCTCGGTTAGAAGAATGCAACAATGGAATTTCATCAGCATTATGCTGTCACAAGAATGGAGGAAACATATCTGGATTCACTCCAGTGGCCATCATGAGAAAACCTATTTAGCGGCTGGTACACAGTCAGAGAGAAAAAAGGAGACCTTGTGTCTTTTCTCAATATGGTTCAGATCACTAAGTGAAATGTGAGTGAAAGACACAGAGAAGCAGCAGCAATATCTCTTCTCCATCATCAATTTGGCATAGAATTCTTCAACAAATGTCAACAATTGTAGCCACATGAGCTCTTACCTTACAGCAGCATCATGCACCTGTGAAACTGATCACAGGAGGACAGATCAGCTACAGGGGAAATGGGAGGTTGCAAATCTAATACCATTGGTTTTACAAATATGGAAACAAAGGATCTTAGTGGTTAAATGGCCACCCCAGGGTCACCTAGGGAGCAGGAGGCAGGATCAGTTTTGAACTCCTGTTCTCTGGCTCCATCAAACAAAGACATAGTGAATTCACTAGAATGAGAGCGGATACGATCTCACTGTGTGACTACTTGGTCTACTGGTACAGAATGAAACTTTTCTGTGACTTCATTTCCATGTAATTCTCATTCATGACTTTCCATAAATTAACTATGGGAGACCTAACAAAAAATTTTGCTCTAGCTTGTTCTTTAAGTGGCACAGTAGAGAATGTACTGAACATGAAATTAGGAAGACATGAATTCAACTCTAGCCTCAGACACTTAGCTATGTGACCCTGAGCAAGGCACTTAATGTCTGTGGACCTCAGATATCTCCTCTGTAAGATGTGGATAATAATAGCACCCATCTCTCAAGGGTGTTGTGAGCATCAAGCAAGATAATATTTGTAAAGCACCTTGCAAACCTTAATGGGCTAAATAAATGCCTCCTCCTTTTCCTCTTCCCCTTCTCCTTCTTCCTCTACTTCCTCCTTTTTCTCCTTCTCCCCATTTTCTTTCTATTTAACATCTCAAGGGAACTAACATGGTACTTGGACTCCCAGTCTCAGGTTGTAAACTTGGACCAGAAAGAGACCTTAGAAGTGACAGATGCTAGATATAGAGTGGGAAGAATCTTCTGAGGCTATCTAGTCAAATCCTCTCATTTTACCAAGGAGGAAACTGAGGACCAAGAAGACTAATTGACTTGTCCCAGGTTATAGAGATCATAAGATCATAGATATGGAGCTGGTACGAACCTCAGAGGCCATTGAGTCCAATCTCCTCATTTTCATCTAAACCAACTCCCTTATTTTACAGATGAGGAAAGAGACTCAAGGAGGTAAAGGGACTGGCCCACAGGCATAAAAGTAATTAGCAGCAGAGGTAGGTTTGAATTCCAGTCCTTTAACTTTGTTTTGTTGGCTATACCATACTACTCTATTCTCATTTTATATGAGTATGAGAAGAATTTGAAGCTTCTTCAGCTTTCCAAGAGTGATATCTCCTTCCACCAATGCAGATAGCCATCAGTTTATGTCTTAATACAAGACAATACACATTTATCAAGTGCCTACTATGTGGCAGGCACTGTACTAAGTGCTGGAGATACAAATAAGAAAAAGAAAGACAGTCCATGTCCTCAAGATGTTTGTAGATTAATGAGGAAGACAACACCCAAAAGGAAGCTGAAAAATCAGGGGGTGGAGAGCATAGGGTACTTGGTAAGGCAGCACAATGATGGTAGGGTCAAAACCAAGCAATGTAGCTGATGGGAAATGAAGAGTTAAGGAAAGGCTTTGGGGGGAGTGCTTCCTTCTGTTTTCCAGACCTCCAATCAGAGGGGCAGAGGGTACTGGGTACAGAGGGGCAGGGGCTACTTGAGGGTACTGAGGAGACAGAATCTTGGGCAGTTCTGTGAGGTTCTGTGCTTGTTGCTTCTCTTTCATCAGTTCTCAGTCTCTCACTGCTTCTCTCTCCCTCCTCCACCCCTGGTTATAGGCACCATAGTGGACAGTGTCTGGACTTGGAGACAGGAAAGACCTGGGTCAAGATACCAGTTCTAGCACTTGGCAGGAGTATGACCTTGAACAAATCCCATCACCCCTCTGAGACTCAGATTCTTTGTCTATAAAGTAGGAATATTAAGACTTTCATTCGCTGCCTATTTCACAGGGGAATTTTTCAGGGAAGCATTTTGCAAACCTTAAATGACTTCATGAATGTGAGTGACTCCATTCAACAAACCTTTACTAAACCCTCACACTTAGTTACAAAGCACTATGCTGGAGAGACAAAGAAAAGTCATGAAACTCCTCATCCCAAAGTGCCTATTATCTATGAACTGTGGACTCATATATACTATAAGGCAGAAAGGTGGTATAGAGGAAAGAGGGCTGCTTTTCAATCCAGAAAGACCTGAGTTCAAATCTTGAAAGAGTGAGAAGAGGGAGAGGGAAAAAAGGAGAGAAAAATAAAGAAGGAAAGAGAAGAATGGACAGTGGGGAGGAGGGAGAGCCAAGATGAGAAGATAGCTCCTCAGACTGAAATGATCTATGGTCCAGGCTAACAGGAGCTGACCATAGAGCTAAAAGTGCTGAATGTTCACGTCTTCTTGGAGACATCTTTCCCTTCAGCCTCCTGAAACCTTCTACCTCTAATTCCTCTGAGAATGCAGGGGCCTCCAAGCCCAAGGCCAGACACTCCTATCAAGTAGCTCAGAATACTCAGTGTTGTGCACAAAGAAAGCTGGGAAAAATGGATACCTGGTGGTGGAATTGAGCCCACAGGTGGAGAGTCAAGCAGGTTAATCACATTCGCATCATTGCAATCCTCCCTTATGTTTCTGGAGAGAAGTGTATGAGGGGCAGTTTTTATGAAATGTTTCCTTCTTAGTATTGACTAAAAGGTAAATGCCATCCTTTGCCAATAGGCAATGCCCTCTAAATAGGGAAGGGGTTGAGGGTTAAAACCAGGGAGGCATTAGCTGAAAAGCTTTTAACCTGTCAAGGCCTAGTGTGATTTTAAAATTATAACCTTAAAAGCTTTAAAAATGGATCTGCTCCACACTTACTCCATTAGAGATTCATGGAACAACAAATGCAGTGAAAATGCAGTTTTACTTGAAGATGTGAAAGGAGGGATCTGGCAGAATCATCATGATTAATGCCCTCTGATGAATAGCAGAATCATAGAATTTCAGAGTCAGAAGGGACCTCAGTGGCCATTTTCTCTAAAGAACAAAAGAATCTTCTCTATGACATACTCCTAAAGTAGACATCTAGTCTCTGCTTGAATACTTCCACAGATGGGGAACTCATTGACTCCTTTATATTTTTGAGACCAAGTTTCTTCATCTTGCCCAGGATGGAAGTACAGAAGGTACTTATAGACCTGATGCCACTGCTGATTGGCGTGGAAGCTTTGCTGTCTTATTCTGCCCCAGGCTTACGACAGTGCCTAGCACACAGTAGGAGCTTGATCAATGTGTACTGACTATTGACTTGGGCCTCTTGGTGGTCTCCCACTCTAAGGGGTCCATCATATCTGCTACCAGACAGGGTAGGCCCTTGATTGGCTTTGGCCCTAATATTTCAAGCCATCCACCTGCCTCAGCCTCCCTGGTAGCAGGGACCATAGGAGTGTGGCACCACGCCAGGCATCTCCCACCTCTTAATGCAGCCCATTTCACTCTGGGATAGCTTTAATTATTGAAAAGTTTTATCGACATCAAGCTAACCCTAAACTGACCCTTTGCTACTGCTGTCTTGTTCCTGGTTCTGTTTTGAGGGGTCAAAGAGATTAAGGCTAATCCTTCCTCATGTAACGTCCCTTCAAATACACAGAGACAACCCTGGACCCCTTGGGCCCCCTTTTCTCCAGCTGAATAGCCCAGGTTCTTTCAACCAATCCTTCTAAGATATAAACTCAAGGACCTTTATTATTCTGGCAGTACTTGTTTAGAGATTCAGCAGCTTATCAAAGTCTTTCTTGGATGCTGATGCCAAGACTTAACCCAGTACTCAAGATGTGGTTTGATCAGGGCAAAGTAAAGCAGGATGAACACCTTCTCTTCCTGGGAGACAGGAGCTGTCTTGCTATTTCCTTTCTTATTTTGGGTATCAACTCCCCATACCTCTCTTAATGTGGCCCAAGACAGCATTAGTTTTTCCTGGCGACCATGTCATACCATTGACCATATTGAGCTTGTAGTCCTCTAAGACCCCTGGATCTGTTTCAGAAAAAAAAAAAACCAAAAAACTTCTGTCTAATTATTCATCTCTTGCATTGTACTTCTGGAGTTGATTTTTTTTTAATTCAAGTTTCAAGGCTTATATTTATCTCTACTAAGTTTCATTTTATTAGGTTCAGTCCAGTGTTCTAGTCTGGTCAGGATCTTTTTGGATAATAATTCTTTTAAGCACTGCATTGTCTATACCTCTCAGCTTTGTGTCATTTGAGAATCAGAGAAGCACGTCCACCAAGCCTTTATCCAAGTCACTGAAAGCAACATCACACAGCACACTGTCAATGGACATAGGTTCCTAGGTCTCTTCACTGGAGACATACTAGGTCCTCAGTAGACACTTTCTGACTTGACTTCTAATTTGATAACAAAGCATCAGTGACTGTTCTGTAAGACCAGCATTTATCTGGCTCAGAATTAATCTAATTTACTACTGTCTAACCCCACAGTTCTCAAACTTTACGGTGTCAGAACCCCTTTACAATCTTGTATTTATATGTTTATTTATTATATCTTATTTATATATTTTATATATTGTATCTTATTTATATATTTATTCTATTGTATATATAATATATATTGTTTACATATGTATTTATTTTATATGTATTTATTATATCACACAGTGGGGGCTTAATGTGGGACATAACATATGAGCCTTGAAGGAAAAGGAGGGTTTTCACATTTTCCCATATTCAAGTCTATGGGGCTGTCTTTATTGCTTCTCTCTCTTTCACCTTTCAGATATAATTAAATATGAAGTTCTGTTGATTCTGCACACACACACACACACACACACACACACACACACACACATACATACCACCTCCAACATCCATCCTTCCCACATTGAGTACCCTCTGCTTCTAACCCCCACTTTTCAGTTTCCTTCTGCATTGAAGCTAGGGACTGTCTCAGTGTTTACTGTTGTTAGAAATTAACATGCTTTAGTATCATTACAAAAGTAATCTTTGCCTTACAGACCCCTTTAAAGGTTCTTGGAGATGCCCAGGGATCTCTGGACCACATTTTGAGAACCACAGGCTAGTCTACATCTCCTGCCCTTGCCACAAGAATAGAATGAGATTATTTATCAAATGCTTTGCAAAAAAAAATCTAGGCCAACTATGTCTGCAAAATTCCCTTCATCTCCCAGCTTAGTAACATTTTCCATAAAGGCCATTAGGTTAGTACTGCATGACCTGTTCATGATGAAACTGTAGTGGCTCCTCATAACATCCTTCCTAAGATGTTTTTTCTTTCTTTAATGATAGGTTTAAACATTTTCCCAGGACCTGAGGTCAAGCTCACAGGACTATACTTTGCCATTTCTTTTCACACCCTGCCCCTTCCCCCCTTTTTAAAAAAAAAGATTAGGACAACATTTGACCTTAAGTCCTATTCTTTCTAATATCACTGTCTTTAAATAAATGACTACTCTTTGAGGCGGGCAATTTTACTGCTTCTGAATCCAGTCAATAATACTGTTTTCTAGCCTATGTCTTTCCATCTTTGATAGTGAGAGATACTTAATCAAATATTTTCCTAGAAGCCAAGCATACTCTATCTACCACATTCCCTGATTTGCCAGTTCACTAGCCCTGCCAATAAAAGAAATAAAGGTAATATAACATGCCCTTTTATCCAAAAAAAGCAAGATTATATTGATGTCTTTTTTATATCCCCATTGTTTTCCACATTATCTCTCTTCTCCCTTTTTCCAGAGTCATCCCACATGACAAATATTATTTTAAAAAGACAAAAGTAAAAGAAAAATAAAAAAAAAACAGAAGAGTTGATCGATACATCAAAAAGGTATGAAAACATATGCAATGTGGACACTGGTGGACCTCATACCTCTGCAAAGAAGTGGGGGGGAAGGGGAGTCTCACATCTCTTCTTTTGAATGATTATTATTCTAATTCAATAGCATTTATTTTTGTGGTATGATTTAATCTCCATGAGTTGGTGCTGCTCCTTTGTGATCATGGCTTTCTTTTCTAGATATTCAATAACCATCTCTTTGGTATTCTGTTCTAGAATCTTGCCAGAAATCCAGAACAAGCTCAATGATTTACAGTTTGCAGACTCTGTAGATTTTTTTAAAAATTGGAACAACATTCTTCCCCAGTTCTGTGGCACCCATCCCTCTGAAGTATCACCGGAAGCCACTCATCAATCCCATCTGCTATTTTCCCAACTGGAGGATCTGGTTCATTTGGATTGGGTCACCAGAATCCAGTAAGTAGCCCCTATCTTATCATCACATTACTTGGGGATCAGCTCCCCATTAGTCATGTTTGTTCTTTTATGTTCCAATCAAAGGCCATTCTCAATGACCAATAAAACAAAAGTAAAATTATAAAAAGAAGGTCTCTGCTTTCTCTCTCTGCGTGGTCAGTTATTATTGTCCCATCCACCTTGAGAAGTGGCCTTATCTACTCTTTGACTCCATTCCTTCCTCCAGCGTAGCTAATAAATAAATCCCTTTGTTGCTGTCATTGACCTTTCTTGCCAGTCAGATGCCAATGGTGAGCTTTCACCTTTCTGATATTATTCTTGCTCTTACAATACTCTATCAAGCTTTTGTACTTATCCTCTGGTAATGATCCTTTCTTCCACTTTATGCATTTCTCTCTTAAAATCAAAGTGGATTGGTGAGTTCCCTGTATATCCACATCAGTCTCTTCCAGGAAGGGGAAATAAACAAGTATTTACAAAGTGCCCCCTATGTGCCAGGTACTGTGCTAAAGACACTTTACAAATTTTGTCTCGTTTGATCCTCACAACAACTCTGTAAGATAGGTAGCATGCTTATTCCCATTTTCTAGGTAAGGAAATGGAGGCAGTTGGAGGTAAGTAACTTATCCAAGGTTTCACAGTTACTGTCTGATGTTGGATTTGAACTCAGGTCTTTCAGAGACCTGACCCAGTACTAGATCCCACCATGTCACCTAGCTGCTCCTTCAGATAACTTTTGTTTTTTTTTTTTTCTCCTCAGTTTAAGTTTTCTTTTGTGTCTTCAGAATTTCATTATTGAGAGTTTCTCATTAATCCTAGGCTAATTTTCCTTGTAGCATTTTAGTCCACAGGATCCTAGCTATCTTTTCGCTGAACCCATTAAAATCAGCTCTATCAGAATCAGGGATGTGAGACAGATTATTGTCTGGGTTCCCTCTCTTTCCCCATCATAAACTCTAGGAAGGAGTGATTACTTCCCTCAGAGGTTTTCATCATTTCCACTCCATCACCCAGTTCCTTACTCTTAGGGAGAATCAGGTCCAGAACAGAATTTCCCCTTGTTGCTTCCTCCACCTTTTAAAGAGGAAATTGAGAGGATTTAATTGGTTACTTTGAGACAGGCTGTCCTCCTTTAGTAAATCAGATTGAGCCTTTGGAGAGCTCCCAATATAATTGAGTAGCTTCTTCTGAGGTCATCTAGTGGACAGGAGACCCTGAAGAAATAAGTCTGACCATGACACTTCACTTGCTTAAGCACTTTCAATAGCTTTCTATTGTCTCTAGGACAAAATAAATACAATGCCTTTAGGGTTGATATTAAAGCTCTTCACTGAATGACTACAACCTACCTCTCCAGATTTATTTCACATTTCTGTCTTTCTTTCACTCCCTGTTCCAGTCAACTTTGCTTTTTTTTCCTCGTCCAGCTCCCATTTTCATGCATTTGCCTGGAATACCCTCCTTCCTTACCTCTGATGCTCAGAATCTCTAGCTTCCTTTTGCACTCCTGAAGAGAAGCCTTTCTTGATTTCTTTGGTTGTTTCTCATCTATTTATCAAGGTAAGCTCCTTGTGGACAGGGATTGTTTTTTGGTCGTTTTGTTTTTATGTCCTCAGTGCTTGCCACAGTGCCTTGAACTACCTATCTCCTGTCACTTTTTCCTCTCCTTAAATGACTTGTCCAGGGTCACTTGGGCCATCTCGAGGTGAGACTTGAACTGAGGTCTTCCTTATTTTTTATTTAATCTCTTTTTATTTACATATGTACTTGTTGTTTCCGAATGAGAATGGAAACTTCTTAATTTTTTTTTTGTTTTTGGGCAAGGCAATAGGGGTTAAGTGAGTTGCCCAAGGTCACACAGCTAGTACATGTGTCAAGTGTCTGAGGTCGGATTTGAACTCATGTCCTCCTGACTCCAGGGCTGGTGCTCTACTCACTGCACTGCCTAGCTGCCCCCGAGAAGGGAAACTTCTTGAGGGTAGGGGTTGTTTCTTTGTATTTGTAGCACAGTACTGGCCACAGGACATGTGCTTAATCAATGTTTGTTGATTGATTCTTGGCTCTGAAGTCTCTTTGTCTACTTTGGCATGATGCCTTATGCTTAATAAAGGCCTGTTACACTCAATTAGATTAAGGAGAGAAACACCATAGAGAAATACGGGTTCTTCCATAGAGCTAACCCCTATATATCAAGGTGGAACCCACCAACTTTGTTGGTTTGATCTGGAACCAAAGCAAAAGAATGACAAGAGAAAAGTTTCCTGAGCAGGAAGAGGGTGGATGTCAGCCAAGGGGTGCAGGAACCTTTAATCTGTCATGAGTTTTAGCCTTCCACATCTATCCTACTCAAGGTTGAGAGATTCTACTTCTCATTATGCCTAGTTCTGAAGTGCAAAGTGATTAATGGGTGTTTTAGGCAAAGTGATGGCAGCAGTTCTATTTCAGGGAATCTTTGTTACAAAACAAGATAAAAAATAGACTTTGGCTCTATATGAGAGAAAACCAAAACATTTCCAACAATTAAAACTATCTGCAAATGGAATTTGCCTTTTGCAAAGTAATGAGTTCCCCATTAATGGGAGTCTTTAAGTAGCTCTTGGGTAATCTCTTGAAAAAGATGTAATGACAGCATTTATGCTTTAGAAAGAGGTTGAGTTTGATGATCTTTGAGGTTACTTCCATCTCTGAAATTCTATGATTTCTTTGTGCATTTACAAACTAAGTAACTCTTCACACTGATCTGGGCACCAAGAGGTTGTCCTGACACTCTCCAGAGAGATTTCTGAGGTTGGCAGTAATGAAACTCTGGATCCTGGTGGAAGAAGCTTTGAACAAAGCTGGCTAAGTTGAGTCCTGGTGGTTGAGAATAAGAAATGGGGTAGAATGGATATAAACTCTAGATTTTCATGCATACCACTGCTTATTGGGAAAGAAGGGGGCAATGGCTCATCCCAAATGGTTTGCTGTTGTTGTTAAGCTGTTTTTCTGTCATATCTGACTTCCTGTGACCCCATTGGCAGAGATACTGAAGTAATTTGCCATTTCCTTCTCCGGCCCATTTTACAGATGAGGAGCTGAGGCAAATAGGGTGAAGTGACTTGGCCAGGGTTACATAGCTAGGAAGAGCCTGAGGCCATATTTGAACTCATGAAGATTAGTCTTCCTGATTCTAGGCCCAGTACTCTATCCATTGCACTAAATAGTATAGAACATTGAAGCTTTGGAGAGGGGTTT
This sequence comes from Trichosurus vulpecula, assembly GCF_011100635.1. NCBI lineage: Eukaryota > Metazoa > Chordata > Mammalia > Diprotodontia > Phalangeridae > Trichosurus > Trichosurus vulpecula. Next base: position 215,079,384 of record NC_050577.1, on the reverse strand, counting down.
TGGAGCATTTGACCATGTATGTCTTCACAGTTCTAGCCATTTGCCATGCTTCAAACAAAGTAACCAAACCAGACTCTGAAGGTCTGATCATGTAGTTCCCTGCCTCCTCCATTGATTGATATTTTAACCTGAGAACTGATTGCATTATCTCTCAGACTGATGCACAGAATGAACCAAAAGCAGAGAGGTTTCTCTTCCTCACTTAGATTCACATCTCCCCCAGGTAGGAGTGTAAATGTTTTGGTGTTAATTGCCCCTGTCAGCTCGGGAGTTGTTAAAGTAAAGAATGGATCTGATAGGTCAGGAACCACCCCCCCAAAAAAAAATTGCCCTTAATTGAACAGGTAAAAGTGTTGAAAGAATCAGTGAGAAAGCATTACACATTAAGCATTGAGGACAAGAGCAAAACATTGGAAAGAAAACACAAAAAGTGAGACTATCTGTGCTCTCAAGGTACTTTCATTTAAAAAAAAATAAGACAACAAATACTAAGGAGTGGTGGTCAGGCAATGGGGTTTGGATTTGAGAAGACTCAGAGATGATGAGCAGAGGCACAGAGACATTGCCATGTCCTTTCCAGGAATGATAAGGCTGATTGGATTTTTGTTCTCAGAGTCAGGAGGTGGGGTGGGGTGGGAAGGGAGGTACACACCTGGAATGAAGATGGCTGGGTAGGTGTGAGTCAGGCTAATGATGGTAAAGTCTCACCAGTCAGAAGCCCAGGGTCCAGTGCTAATAAGCGTTAACTACAAAAGGAAAGAGTAAAAGCCAGGAATCATAAACCTACAGATAACTAATATTGATTGTATAATGAAGAGTCATTCTTAGTTGAAAATGCCAATCTTTTGGTTGATTAAATTCTTTAAAAAAATAGAATCTTTGGATTACTGTATATCGCAGGATTCACAGCAGGAAGCTATGTCATTTAGTGCATCCTCTGCTTTTGACTTATGGGGAATTTGAGGACCACAGTGACTGACTTGTATGTTAGAACCTAGAGGCACAAACATGAAATCCCTAGGTAGCTTTGTGTAGTGAAGAGAATAGAAGATTTTAAGGTAGAAGGCCTGTATTCAAATTCTGTTTCTACTATTTATGACGTTGTGTGACCTTAGACAAGCTTCATTTTAGTTTCCTCATCTTTAAAAAGGGCACGGGACTAGACAACCTTAGAACTTCCTTCCCTCTCTAAGATCCTTTGCTCTCTCAGGCAACACTGAATTAGGGAAAGAAAGAAGGAAATACATGTTTATACAGTGACTACTATGTGCAAGGCACAGTGCTAAGTTCTTTACAAATGTATCATTTGATCTTCACAACAACACTGAGAAGTAGGTGCTCTTATTACAGTTGCCCTTATTACAGGTGCCCTTTTACAGTTGAGGAAACTGAGTCAGAAGTTAAGTGACTTGCCCAGAGTCACACAGCTAGTAAATGTCTGAGTTTCCATTTGACCTGGGCTCTTCCTGATTCCAGCCCCTGTGCTCTTGAGTTTCTGTCAGAGAGTCTAAGGATCGTGTCCTGAGGCAGGATTTGCACCCAAATTATGCCAGTTTGGGGCCATAGGAAACTAATGGTGATCTTGAGTAGAGGCATAACATGACCATGTCTTTGTAGGAGGAAGGTTATTCATGGTGGATAGATTGGAGTGCAGAGAGAGATAGATCATAGATTCCTACATGGCAGTAAATTTCTTCAGCATGGATTTAGAGATCAATGAGTTCAACCCCCTCATCTTTTATGCAAACAAGGAAGCTAAGACTCAGAGAATGACCTTAGATGAAGGTCACACTGGCAGTACATGACCAAGTCTAGTCTCAACTCAAACTCAAACTCCCATGATTCAGGACTCTTCCCCCCATGCAGGTGAGAAGACTTCGTAGGAGATAATTCTAATAATCCATGTGGAGCTGAGGGAAGAGAAGATGAATGTTGGAGGGTATGTGTGTGTGAAGAATCAACAGGACTTGATACCTGATTGGACCAGAAAGGAGAAAGGAGACAAGCAAGAAATGGAACGTTACAGTCTTGAACGTGGGACACTGTTGAAATGCTCCTTTTCCTCCAGATGCTCACGTGCTTTCCTTAAGCCTCGCTTGATCAACACTTTCTTCTAGAGGTGACCTTGCCTTTTCCAATCTTTCATCCACATGCTTTTGATCTCCTCCTTGCACTTATCACAATCTGATTTGTATTATTGCTTGACATGTTTTTGTCTCTCTATTGAATTGTTCTTTAAAAAGCAAGTGGGTTATTTATTTAGTTTTGTATTTTCAGTACCTAGCACGGTGTATAGCTCATAGTAAGCACATTTTGGGGGTATTTTGTATGATAGGTGTTTAATAAATGTTTATATATCAACTGATTAATCTTTATGTTTTTCCCACTAGCTCAGTGTTTGGGAGGCTCTGAAGGAACATGTGGGAGAGAAGAGGTTCTAGACTGGCTACCAAACTGAAGGTCTACAGAGCCGTGGTGCTGACCTCATTGTTGTATGCCCGTGAAACCTGGGCAGTCTAACAGCACCATACCAGGAAACTGAAGCACTTCCATCTGAATTGTCTTAGGAAGATTCTGAAGATCATCTGGTAGGATAAGGTACCAGACACTGAGGTCCTTACTCAAACTAAACTGCTGAACATTTAAACTCTTCTTCAGAGAGCGCAACTGGCCATGTTGTTTGAATGCCAAATATATGCTTGCCTAAAAGACTATTTTATGGAGAACTCATATGGGTTCACATGGTGGTCAGAAGAAGTGATACAAGGACACTCTCAAGGTCTCTCTTAAGAACTTTGGAATTGATTGTGTGACATGGGAGACACTGGCACAGGACCACCCAGTGTGCTGTGCCCTCATGAAAGAAGGGGCTGTGTTCTATGAGCAGCGCAGAAATGAAGCAGCTCAAAAGAAACATGTGACGCTCAACTTTAGAGAATCTACACAGAATGTTCACATGGACTATTTGTTCCAGACTTGTGGTAGAGCATTCTGAGCTCACATTCGTCTGATTAGCCACAGTCGGACACAATGAAACTTGACTCTAACATAGTGATGTCATTTTGGTCCTCTTTGAGAACAAAGGACAACAACCACCATTAACCATGATTGGCACATGGTAGTTACTTAATAAATGTTGATAATTGATCTATCTTCTTTATGTTTTTTCCTAGCATAGTATCTGGCATATAGTAGGTGTTTAATAAATGCTTGCTGACTGGATGATCAGTGTAGGAAATTTGAGGTGAAGAAATTATCTTTCAGTATAGATCAGCACCTGCTCTGTAATTTATGGGCTTTGAGAGTAGCCTGAGGAAAGTTAGAAGTTAAGTGACTTGCCTAAGGTTACACAGTCAGGATGTGTCAGAGGCAGGACTTGAACCCAGATCTTCCTGAATCCAAGGCTACCTTTCTATCCACTCTACCCACATAGCTTCCTATCAATGTTTATTTTTTAATTGAAATGAATGGTGTATGTTATGTACCTAATCTCTTCTACTGATCAATATCACTCTTTTTAACAAGTACTAATTTCATTAGAGACCAATAGGTGGAGCAGTGGATAGAGCATTGGGCTTGGAGTCAGGGAGACTTGAGTTCAAATCCAGATTCAGATACTTAGTAGCTATGGGATCTTGGGCAAGCCACTTACCTTTGATTTGACTCAGTACCTCATCTTTAAACTGGGGATAATAGTAGCACTCACCTCCCAGAGTTAATGTGAAGATCAAATGAGATGACAGTTGTAAAAATTTCCCAGAATGCTGCCTGGCACAAAGTGAACACTTCATAAAAGGTGCCTAGTGTTATTTATTATTATTTTGATAGCTTCAGCTTTGTAGCATAATTTGAGATCTGGTAGTTCTATGTCCCATTTCTTCTCATTTTTTTCATCATTTCCATTGAGATTCTTAATCTTTTGACCCTCTATAAATTTAGTTATTATTTCTAGTTCTATATAGTAATCCTTGGGTAGTTTATGGCACTGAATAAGCAAATTAATTGAAGAAGTTTTGTCCTTTTTTATTATATAGGCTCTTTTCTATACATGGCCACTGTGGGAATTTCTTTTGCTTGGCTATGCATGTTTGTTAACAAAAATTGTTCTTGTTTTTCCCTAGAGTAGGGGGCAGTAAGTGGGAGAGAAAATATATACTTGTTAATTTAAAAACAATTGATTAAAATTCAACTGAGTTGTTTCCTTAGTTCCTCTACAACCTATATTGGAAAACTGGTTTAATAGCATTTTCACAGAACCTATCCCCTCAAAGAAGGATGCCAGCCAAACAAGGTCTTAAAAGGTGAATAATATCCTCCTCATCCTTCTTTTCCACTATCCACATTTTGAAATAAAAATCAAGAGAATATTTTATACAATTAGAATTCTTCATCTCTCATTCCCCCTTCCACACACACATATCTATATATAGGTACATATGCATACACATATGTACGTATTCATTTATTGAGCACCTACTATGTGCCAGACATTGTGCTAAGCACTAAGGCTGCAAAAGAAGGCAAAAGATAGTCCTCTCTCTCAAGGAACTCATTCTAATGGAGAGAAAACATGTAAAACCCATGTACAAACAAGATATATACAGGGTAAAGTGGAGATATTCTCAGCAGGAAGGCACAAGCATGAACATGTCTCTGTTTTGAAGTGGCCAATGCTTCTGTCAGAAGACTCTCCTCCCATCCTAACTTTCTTTGCCCTTGCAAGGGCATGCAAATTGTTTCCAATTAAACAGCCCCCAGATGCTTGAAAATGACCAGGGAAGGTGGAGTGGGGACAACTGGTCAACATTCACCACTGGAATTCCTTTCTCTCCTACCTTTTACCTTCCTCCCTGTCTCAGCCCCCTCCCTGCTGGGTTTTCCCTATGTCCTCTAGGCTTGATTGTGCAGAGATGTTGGTCACTTCCCTCCCCAACCCCAGTCCTTTGGGGGAAGCTCCACTGGTGAGCTGAGGTTATAAAAGCCATTTCATCCTTTTTTTTTGTAGAATCAATAGTACTTAAAGTCCAACCTTGAAACTTGAAAGGAAAGGAAGTCCTATATGCAAATACCACCTTTTGATTCCTTTCAAATCATCTCCCTCTCTTTCACCCACCCTTTTAATGACTCTCTTAATAATAAACACACACACAACAACAACAACAACAGACAGTTAGCTCTCTGATTAAAACTATCTTGCTCTGAGAGACTTTCATTTGGAACTGCTGATGAGGGAAAATACAGACAAGAATCATGTCTTCCTCTTGGGTTGCCAAAACTCTTTTCAAGGGCCACTTCCTTCAAAAAAAGGCTTATCTTAATTCTTCCAGTTGTTAACAGTTTCCCTACTAGAAATTACTCAGAGGAAATTCTGTATGCATCTTATCTCCTCCATTAGGATGTAAATTCCTCGAGAGCTGGGACTACCTTGCTTTACTTAGTAAGAAAATTAATTTATTCATTAATTTGCATGTATTTCACATTTACTTATCCTTGTACTCTTTTTCCTACCAGTAGAATATAAGCTCTTTGAGGACAGAGATTGCTTTGTTATTGTATTTTATCCTCTGTGCCTAGCTGGACAGAGAGCCGGTGCTTAGTAAAGGCTTTTAATTGAATCATTCAAGTAAATTGAGTTGAAGGCCTGAAGGATAGACATATCCACACCACAGGAAAGTGGCTAGTTTATCACCGAATTGCATCATTTTAGAACTGGAAGGGACCTCAGTGGCCTTCTAGTCCAACTCATCCATGAAAGGAATCTCCATTCTAACATCCCAGACATGAGGACCTCCAAGAGGGGCTGCCCATGCATCAAATTAGTAAGCTCCCACAGACACTCTTTATAAGAGTAAAATTTTAAATTTGGTTTCTTACTAATTAGCTGTGTGACGCTGGGCAAGTCACAGCCTCTTTTTTGCCTCAGTTTCTTCATTCCCATCAGTCAGTCAATAAACATTTATCAAGTGTCTACGATATGCTAGACCTTGTGCCAAGTGCTGGGTATATAATGGGGGTGATTTTAAAGGTGTGTCCCAGCTCTAAGATTCTACAATCCTAAGTTGAATTACAGAAAGAATTCTAATTAACATTACCCTTGATTACCACATAACTCTGGGGGAGTGAGTCACTGTTCTTTATTAAGCGGGGGCATTTTGTAGATGAGCAGCTGAGGCTGAAAGAAGATAAGAGACTTGCCCAGGGTGGCACATCCAGTAAGTGCCCAAGACATGATATGAACCCTAGTCTTCCTGACTCCTAGCCCAGCCCTCTATCCACTGCACCACTTAACTGCCTACTGTTTTTCAACACTCATCTTGTCCTAGTCTGGTTCATGCCTCTGAAATGTAAAGGGTGATGGGATCCCCAAATTTCAGCCTTCAGCCCTTTCCTCTTACTTGCCCCTTCCAGACCCAAAGTTCCAACAACACGCAATGAAAAAAACATCTGGATGTCAAATTGTAATACCAAACTTGATAAATCCCAACTTAATTTATTAAATTCATCATCGTCCATCTAAGATTAGCACAACCTTTATCTTCTGTCACCCAGATTCTCTGAATCTTGAATCTGGGGAGTCATATTTTTACTCAGATCTTTCTTTTTCCTCTGTTCAATCACTAGGTCCTATCATCATTCTTGAAATGTCTCTCAGATTTTAATTTTCCTGTTGGGTATAGTCATTCTCTGAAAGTGAGGTTGTAAATTGTCCCAATCATTTTAGAAAGTAAAGTGGAATTATTCAGGAAACCTTACAATGATATTCATACCTTTGACCCAGCAATCTCACTCTTTAGTTTATTCCCCAAGAAAGCTGATAGCAAGAAAAGACCAATATGCACACAAATATTCATAGAGGGACTATCCATAATAGCAAATAGTTGGAAACAAATTATTTGCCCAAGCGTTGGGGAATGGCTAAGTAAATTGTGGTAGAAGGGTGTAATGTAATATTATTGCATTGTAAGGAATGCTGAGGCATTTGGTGGGTGTAGGTCATAGCAAATTACAAATAAAGAATTGCACAGTAAGTGGGATAAATTATGTCAACAGAGAACTGTATGTTCTCAAGATCACAGTTTTTTAGGGATGGAAGATACTTCAGGAAACATAGAGTCTGAACCGTACCTGAAAAAGCATCCCTCAACACACCCAGACAAAAGCCATCCAGTCTTACTTAAAGATACTCCAGGAAAGGGATCTTGATTCATCACCTCCTAAGGGAGACAATTCCACTTTGAGATAGCTACAAATTATAAAATGTTTTATTGACATCAAGACTAAATTAGCTTCCTGGTAACTTCTACCCATCACTCCTGTTTCTGCCCTCTGGCACCAAACCAAATAAGTCTAATCCCTTTTCCACATGGCACCAACTAGATGCTTCTAATGTCTCCATTAAATCTTCTGTTCTTTAAGAAAATATTGATTTATTCTTTTAGTTAATTCTCTTGGAACATGAACTCAAAGCTCTTTTCTGTTTGGGTTTCCTCCTGCTTCTGCCTCCAATGATCTCTAGTTTATCAATGGCCTTCCTAAAACATGGCGTCCAAGAGGGAATGTAATACTCCAGATATGGTCTGAGTATAGCAGAACTATTTTCTCCTTAGTCCTGAAAACTGTGCCTATCTTAATGTAGCCTGAGATTGCATTTGTTTTTGTTTTTTTAGTTGTCATATTATGCTCTTGACTCATACTGAGTTTTCAATTCATTAAAACCTCCAGACAAACGTCTCTAACTGTGCATCCTACAAACATGTGTTTGTGAAATTGATTTTTTGACTCAAACATAAGAACTTGTATTGGTCCCTCTTGAACTTAATCTTATTATTCCCAACCCAATGTCTTATTCTTCCTTGTCAAGGTCATTTTGCATAATGAATGTGTCATCAAATGTATAACTTTCACTCTCAACTGTGTCACTTGAATCAATTCTCCTGACCGGGTTTGAGCTGATTCTGGCATATCCTTGGTTTGTTCCCTTCCAAATGAGTCCCTGAAACATTAAACATTGGAAACCTTCACTGAGGATTGTATTTGTGACACCAGACATTTTTAGTCATTTTTTGTTCTCTGAACTCCTTGGAAGTCTGGTGAAGCTTATGAATCCTTTCACAGAATAATGTTTTTAAATAATTCAAGGACATGCTAAGTTTCAGGTAGATTATTAGTAATAATGAAGATGTATTTTTCCCCATTGAAGTCCAAAGATCCTTTTGAAATCCATCCACAGAACCCCTGAAATCTTGTTGACTCTAGGTTAAGAACCTCTGCTCTAGAATCCAATAAAGGGGACAGAACAACGATGTGGCATGAGCTTTGGAGATGGAGTTCAAAAGAGGGTATGATTGAAGTCTTGACTGTGCTATTTAGTATTTGTAAGACATTGGGCAAGTTACTTTGGGGTCAAGAAGATCTGAGTTCAAATTACACACCACCACTAACTGGCTGCTCTCAGCCCCAGCTTCCTCATTAGTTAAAAAGGGCTTGATGATACCACATCAGGGCAGCTAGGGGGTTTAGTGGATAGAGCACCAGGCCTGGAGTCAGGAAGATTCATCTTCCTGAGTTCAAATCTGGCCTTAGATACTTCCCAGCTTTGTGACCTTGGGTAAGTCACTTTGCCCAGTTTGCCTCAGTTTCCTCACCTATAAAATGAGCTGGAGTAGGAAATGGCAAACTACTCTAGTATCTCTGCCAATAAAAGCCCAGATGGAGTCACAAAGAGTTGGACACAACTGAAACAGGACTGAAAAAGATCATACATATAAAGTGCTTTGCAAAGCTAAAAGTGATATACAAGTGCTAGCCATTATTATTCAATTCTCTGAACCTCAGTTTATTTATCTGAAAAATGAGGAATTTGAGTGGCACAGGGGAGAGACCAGATAATATGGATTCAGAGTATGTGGATTCAAATCTGAGGACTGCTACATATTCCCAGGGTGACCTTTGGCATGTCACATAACTCTGGGGCCTCAGTTTCCTCACGTGTAAAAGGAGAGAGTTATGAACTTCAAGGTTCTTTCCATCTCTCAATTCTTTGATCCTAGTTCTCTTCAATTTATTCCCCCTCCCCCCATCTCTCCAGCAAGACCAAGGGCATTCTACAAGGGAAAAAAGATGTCATAGTCTGAGTGCTTTCTGCCAAAGGGCAAGAGAAGGGCCAGCCACATTTCTGGGTCTTGGTAATAGGCAGGTGCTATACGTGTGTGTGTATGTGTGTGTGAGTGTGTGTATGTGTGTGTGTCTGCATTGTGTGTTGTGTGGAGATAACTCAACGCTTTCCATTTTAGCACCAACTGGGATAGCTGCCTCCTCTCCACCTACTGGCTCCCTGAGTCACTGTCCAGTCCTGGGGAGGAAGGGGAAGCCTGAATTAACCTGTTCAGAAATGCTCAGTGTGATTCTGAAGTAACTTTAATGAACGTGCAGAGACACATAAAATATGCTTAAGGAAATAGGGCCAGAAGGGATCTCAGAAGCCATGGGGTCCAGAATTTGAGGTTCATAGTAGTTAAAGGTCAAAGAATAATAGATTTAGATCAGGGGCTCTTAACCTGTGGTCTGCCTCCCCAAAAAGGGTCTATGGATAGATTTCAGGGAGTCCATAAACTTGGATGAAGACACAAGTGTACCTTTATTTCCACCGACTTTTGGTTTCTTTATGTGTTTCATTTTATGCATTTAAAAATATTCTGAGAAGTGGTTCAGAGGTTGTGCCAGGCTGCCCACGGGATCCATGAAACAACAAACGGTTAGGAACCACCGGTAGAGCTCAGAGGCCGTCTTGTTCAGATTGCTAATTTTACAGATGAGGAAACTGAGGCCCTGAGGGGTGACCTTACTTTCCTCAGGCCCTAGCTAGGATTTGAACCTAGGCCTTCTGCTTGCCAATTTCATGCTCTTTCTGGACCACCACACAGTCTCTTGTGAAGTACAAGTATTCAGTATACAAGAAGCAAGGCAATGATATGCTAATGTAGAAATAGGGACTAGTTTTGCCTAAGCTCAACTCTAGATCTGTGAAGGCCATGAAGGGAGTCAGAGAATAAGAAGAGGGAAAATTTAAAGGGAAAATATGGGAATTAGGAGTATGTCGGAAAGCATGAAATATATTAACATGGTAGGATATATTAACAAGGAAGCATAGAGAGTCTGTTGGTTTAATGGTGGCAGAATTTCTTCAGGGATGAATCATCGAATCACAGTCTCCAGGAAACTCAGGAGTCACCTAGTCCCACCTTTTCGTGAACAAGAACTTCCTCTCTAACGTTTTTTATTGGCACAAGATGTCAGTTTCCTCTAGATGGAAAAATGATGGGTGACTAGACTCCATGATGTCTGAGGTCACTCTATGATTCTAAAGACATCCTATAATTCCATGCCTCTGGTGAATCTATCAATAAGCATTTATTCAGTGATTACTGTTTTCCAGGAATTGTGGATCTCAGGGAACTTACATGCTATAGGAAGAGGGGACAGAAATGTATACATATATGCAGTAGTGAGCTGGCCAATGTTGAACTAATGGTGGGGAAAATATACACATGACACACTTTTAAATTTAAACTACATTACTAACATTTTTCTATAACTTCCTTAAGTCTAGACAGTCATCAAAATAATAAAGCAAACCCTGATTTGTAGTATTTGCTGATTTATAAGGTGTTAATGTTCACAATGAATACTGAACAATCCCATGTCTTAAGCACGAGCCCACATATATGCGTATATAAAAATAGAAAGAATATAATTTTGAGGAAAAGGAATTATAAACTGAGGGGATCGGCAAAGTCTTCAAGCAAGGGTGATGCCTGTGTGCATTATGAAGGAAATTAGGGGTTCTAGGAGGTGGAGATGAGGAGTGCATTACAGGAGGAGAAGCAGCCAGTGCAAAGATGTGGACGTGGGAGATGGGATTTCTTGTATGGAACAATAAGGAGACTAGTCTGGGTGGATTGCAGAGCATATAAAAGGGAGTAATGTGTAACACTTTTGGAAAGATGAGTTGGGGCTAGGTTGAAGAGTGTGTTAAATTCTAAACAAAGGCATTTATATTTGATCCTAGAGGTGATATGGAAAGTCCTGAGTCTGGAAAAGACATAGTTGGATCTAAGTGAGAAAATCTAATGATTAGCATGGACCTCTTTTATTCCTTCACTGAAACGAATGTCTAGTTGTCTTCAATTCCAGGACAAGAAAGGTGCAAGCTATCTGTCTTCTGTTCTAAAACATCTAGAGATGGGGCAGGAGAGGGTCCGCTCTTTCCCAAGGGAGTCCACTCCACTTTTGGACAGTTCTCATCATAAGGAAGGTTTTCATTACACCAAAACTTAATCTGTAGCATTGTACCTTCCACCCATTGTAACTTGTTCTGCCCTCTAGGCCAAGCAGAAGAAACCCAATCTCTCTTCCAAGTAATAACCCTGAAAGTATCTGAATAAAGCTATCACATAAACCCTAGGCCTTCTAGTCTCTAAACCAAACCCCCTAATTTCTTCACTTGATTCTTGCATGGCAAGAGCTTTAGTGCCATGACCATCTTCATCATCCTTTTCCAGACATTGACTAGCCTTTTGATGTCCTTCTTAAATGTGATTCCCAGAACTACTCACAGTTCTCTATATGTGGTTTGAAATAGTTTGAACCAAGCAATTAACAAATATTTACTATGTGCCAGGAATGGGAGATGAAAAGACACGCGCGCGCGCGCGCACACACACACACACACACACACACACACACACACACACAGAGAACAGTCCCAACTCTCAAGAAATTTATATTCTATTGGGGGAGACTAAAAGTACAAATATAAGTATGTAAAGAATAAATATACAGTTTGAAAGGGGCAGCTAGGTGGTACAGTGCATAGAGCCCTGGACCTGGAGTCAGGAAGACTCATCTTCCTGAGTTAAAAGATGGCCTCAGAAACTTACTAGCTGTGTGACCCTGGGCAAGTCACTTAACCCTGTTTGTCTCAGTTTCCTCATCTGTCAAATGAGCTGGGGAAGGAAACGGCAAATGCTTCAATATCTTTGCCAAGAAAACCTCAGGTGGGATCATGAAGCGTCAGACACAACTGAAACAAGTGAACAACAGCAACCTCACCTAACTCTCAGAGTTGTTTTGAGGACTGAAAAAAGATCATACATGTAAAGTGCTTTCCAAACCTAATAGAGTCGTGAAGAGTTGGACATGACTGAAATGGCTGAACAACAATACAGTTTGAATACAAAAGAAAGAATGAACATTTCTTAAATATTCACTTTGTGTTCGATTTTGTGCTAAGTGCTGGGGAGATACACACAAACATATACATGCATACACACAGACACACACACATATATAAGTAAGACAGTCTTTGTCCTCAAGGAATCAATATCCCAAGAGAAAGCAACACAATAAGGTAACTGGTAGCAAGAGAAGGAATTTATGGTCTCTTAAGCGGTATAATTGATCTACCCTTTCCAGAAGCACTGGTGGTGTTCATTTTATTGTAGTTCTCAGAGCAAGATGTAGTGGTGGGATGCGATACTCATTGAATGCAGGGTAGAGATGGATGGCACTAGGAAACAGGGAACACAAAAAGCTTCATTGTGTTGAATGTTGAAGGAAGAGAGGGATTCTGTAAGAATGGGGTGAAGAATGAGCGTACTGAAGGTATGGGAGAGAGAATAACAGAGACAGAACACGAAGAAGGTCAATTTGACTGGATGACAGAGTATATCAGGGGAGTATCATATAATGAGACTCAAAGAGAGGCCAGGCTGTGAAAGGTGTTCAAAGCTAACAGGCCCATGCTAGTCATGTACTTACTCAGGGAGACACAAGTATTGGATTGCCTTGGAAGCATAGGATGGCCATTGGCATCAGCCAATGTAGCTCTCTCCATTTTGCAGCTGAGGAAATGGAAGCTTATCAAAGTGAGGTGACCTGCTCAAAGACACACAGCTAAATATGGCACAGACTAGAACCCAAGTCTCTAAGCTTCTAACTATCCTTTGGACTCTACTCCACTGCTCCTGAGCTGAAAAGAAAGGAAAAAAAAAACTGGACTACATTCATTATCTCTCAGCTAGTACAATATATGTAATTTACTCCAGTTACTTTCATGGATTTCCTTTCTTCAAAAGAGAAAAAGGGAACAAATTAGGTCCTTAGAAAGCAATAGGAGCACTTAGGACAAATGAAACATAGTAGGGCAGTGAGTGAAAATTAAGGGATACTTTTTCTTCTAATTCAAACATCAGTACAAAAGATTATTCATTTATGCATTTGTCTTTTTATTCACTTACTCATTGGTTCATTCATTTATTCACTTTATCTTATTCATTTACTCATCCACTCTCATTCATTGACACTCACACTTTCAATTACTCATTCATTCATGCTTTAATTTGTTTAGCCATTTGTTCACTCACTGCTCTACATCCTCTTGAATCACTCATTCACTCCTTTTTTCATTCATTCATTGTCTTTCACCCATTCACATGTATTCACTTATTCATGCACACATTCACTTATTCATTCACTCATTTGTTTAGTCCCTCATCCATTGACTCTCATTCATACATCCAAACATTTTTCACTCATTCACGCACTTACTTATTCACTTACTCATTCATTCACTTCCACTCATTCATGCACTCATATCAGTTCATTCACTTTTCATTCACTCATTTCTTCAATCATTTATTCCCTCTTTCACTCAATCATTGCTTCACTTGTTCATTCACTCATTCATTTACTCTCCTTTATTTATTTCCTTTCATTGATTCATTCATTCAGCTATTAACTCATTCACTCTATCATTTATTCACTCCTTTACTCACTTCCCTGTGACTAAACACCCATGCACATAAATGATATGGTAGAGAACACATCAAGAAAAAAAGTTATTGTAATGAAAGTAGACAAACGTTTTGTGAGTATCACTTCCTTAACACCATTTGCAGATGTTCCCAAAGGTGAACAATGCTCAAAAAGGTCACACTGCATGAAACACTAATTACCAAAGGACCCCAACTCTTCTCTTTGGATCCTATATCATAATGGGAAATGCAGTGCCAAGCAAGTGTTCTAGCACGGTAGTCTATTAATGTTGAACTAAATATCCCCAATTACCTGACCATGGTCCTTGATGAATGCTTTCACCAATTTCTAAATATGATTTGTGAACTAATGGATCGCAAGTAGCAGTAACAGAAATTTATTTTGAATGATGATGAGCATAAATTCTCTAAGGCTCCAAATGGCATAAACAAGAAGAAGATCCATTCTGTCTGTGTTCTAGCATGAGAGTGAAAGGGAGCCCAAATGGATTCAGTGGCGATAAAGCTACACCATTAACCGGCTGAGGATGGCGTTCCTTATGGAGGAAGGAAGGCAATCCTCGTGCATAGTATCAGAACAGCCAGCTTAGCTTTTCCGAGGAGCAGGTTTTCATAATTTTGTACATTCCTCATATACTTCTGCATGTGTCAGGCAGCTCTGCATCAGTCTTTTGATTTTGACTTAATTAATTCTGTATTATTTCCATTGTACTGTTTCTCGTAATGGAGACATAATTGAAACCTTCATTCATTCTTTGTCATCATTGCTCAGGAGGTACTAGATTCTCAGACCCCACAGAATGTCAAATATCTTTTATCACTAATATTAGTGATGAGAGTCAGAATAGTGTAGTGGGAAAAGGGCGGGAATTAGAGTCAAGAAGACATGGGTTCAATTCCCACATCTCAAACTTCATAGCTGAATGACTTTTTCTCGCCCCACAAATCCAAGACTTGTTGATTATACCTCTACAACATATGTCCCATCCACATTCCATCTTCACTTGCTACAACCACCCTCGTTCAGTTTCCTACCACCTCTCATAGACCATTAGCCTCCTAATTTGTCTCCTTGCCTTAAGTCTCTGCCCTTACAAATCTACTTTCCATAATGCTGCCACAGTGATTTCCCTAAAGCATGAATCATACCATATAATTGCTGTTTAGTCATTTCAGTCATGTCTGACTGTTTGTAACCCTTTCTGGCTTTTATTTGGCAGAGTGATTTGTGGTTTCCCCCACCAGCTCATTTTACAGATGAGGAAACTGAGGCAAGCAGGGTTAGGCAACCGACTCTCCATGACCCCATTTAGGGTTTTATTGGTAAAGATCCTGGATTGGTTTGCCATTTCCTTCTCCAGCTCATTTTTAGATGAGGAAACTGAGGCAAAAAGGGTGAAGTGACTTGCCCAGGGTCACACAGTTAGGAAATGTCTGAGGCTGGATTTGAACTCAGGAAGATGAGTCTTCCTGACTCGAGGCCCACTGGTCTATGTACTGTGCCACCTAGATGCCTTCATATCACTGCTTAATCAATAATTCCCTAGAAGTTCCCTATTATCTCTAGGTCACTTGGCATTTATATAGTTTGCAATTTAAAACCTTTCCAGGCTTGTTCTACACTATTGTCCTTCATAAACTCTATGGTCCAGCCAAATTGGATTTCTAGTTCCTTCCCACAAATCACATTCTATTTCCCATCTCCATGACTTTGAACAATTGCTCCAATTTGCACAAGCCCTCATACCTGGAATTCATTCTCTCATCACATCTGCCTTTTAGAATACCTAGTTTTCTTCAATGCCCAGATTAAGCATCAGATCCTACAGGTGGCATTTTCCAGCACCTCATTCACTTCCAGCTGTTAGCACCTAGCCCCTCAAATGACCTTACTTGATGCACATGTACATATATAACATATATGTGTATACATACGTATATAATATCTATTTCTAAGTGACGGTGTTATTCCCCTTGATAGAACGTAAGGTCTTTAAGGTCAGCGGCGATTTTGGTTTTAGCTCTGTTTCCCTAGCACTTAGAGCAATGCTGAGCACAGTGTAAGCACTGAACAAATGCAAGCTGATCAATTCATTTGCCATGGGCAAGTCTCTTTAGGTTCTGAGCCTCACATAAATCTCTAAGAATTGTTATTGATCTTCTGCAATCTATTACAGTAGAGGAAATAACAATACCGGGAGTTCCAACACCAGCGAAATCTAGATTCTTGATGCATTAGTAAAAATAATAATTTTGGAATAGTTTGTATTTATGTAATGCTTTATAGATACAAAGTGCTTTACTTACCTTATTTCGTTTGCTCCTTAAAAAGTCTCACGAGGTAGGAAATAGTAACTGACATGTACATAGTTTTAGAATTTGCAAAGCTCTTTACCTACACTATCTTTTAATTATAGCTTTTTACCCTTATTAGCTTCGCCTCCACCCCTCCTTTCTCAGACTTGGCAGAAAGTAAAAAGCATAAGACTAAGAAACACAAAGGTCTGTGGAGGTTCTCATTTTCACTCTGACACAGACATTTACTAAGGTCTATCACTCTGGCCGTGTCACCCCACCTTTTGGGGTCTTAGTTTTAGATCATCCTTGCATCTCAAATCCCTTGCTTCATTGTCATATTGCCCTTCTTCCTTACCATACCTCAGTCCTTGATTACTCCCACCATCCACCTTCTCTGTTCCTGCTTCCAGGTTGGTGAATGCCACTGGGGGATATGACGTAACCATGGTGACTGACTCTCTAGAAATCCAAGTCTCGGTTGGGTCCTCACCACTGCATGGTGACACCTTTACACTTCCCTGATGGATTTATCACACTCCCCACAGAAGCTGTTCCAAACTTGTTCTTCTCTTCTTCAAGCCACCTACACCTGTCCCTCTCAGTGGGTGACCTCAAATCATCCTCTTCTACCCCAAAGTGAGGTTCTTCATCATTTTTTCTAATTGCATACTTAAAAACAATTCAGCATCATTTCTCAAACTCTCTTCTTTTGTATTAGTCTCATAAAATGAGGTAGTTTTCCTCCTTGCCAACACTAACCTTTCTTCTATGTCTTTGATTCCATTCCCTCTCATCTCATCCAGGAGAATGTCCCTTTGATCACCTCTCTCTCCCTGTTTTTCCACCTCTCTTTGCCTGGCCACTTCCTTGATCCATTTCAACATTCCCAAATCTTCCCATTATTTAAAAATAACCTTCACTTTACCCTACATTCCCCTCAAGGCACTCAAATACAATTGTCTACATTAGCTGCTCCTCCTTCCTTTCCTCTCACTCATTTCTCAACTCCACATAATATGTATTCCAAACTCACCACTCAACTGAAATTTCCATCTCCAATGCTACGTTGAGACCAGTGATCTCTCAACCGAAAAATCCAATGGTTTCTTCTTAGTCTTCATACTTTTTGTCCTCTCTGAAGCATCTGACTACAATGATTGCTCTATCCTCCTGGAGATGTTCTCTTTGCTGAGTTTTTGTGAATATTTTCTCTCATGGTTTTTCTACTTATCTGGCCTCTTTTTCTTGGTCCCTTTGTTCATCATCTATACAACCACTTGCCCAAATATGACTTCATTCTAAGGCCAGAGGCTAAGACTTCTCTTCTCTTCTCCTCTCCTTCCCTCTCTTCTTCTCTCTTCTCCTCTCCCCTTCTTCTTATCCCCTTTTCTCCTCTTCTCTCTTCTTTCTTCTCTTCCTTTTCCTTTCCCCTCATTTTCTCTTTTCTCTTCTCTCCTCTCATATTTTCCTTCTCTTACCTCTCCATTCTTCTCTTTCCTCCCTCTTCCCTTCCACTTCTCTCCTCTTTTCCCCTCCCATACTTCAATTAGAATTTCTAGGCACTTAATGAACAGATTTATATAGCCTGCTCTGGTCTCTCTTTCCTAAGCTTCAGTATCATATCACCAGCTGCCCAGTAAACATTTCCACCTAAAGGTCCCAAAGATGCCTCAAACTCAACACGTCCAAAACAAAACTCATTTTCCTTCCCATAAAGACCACTCTTCTTCCTTACTTTCCTATTTCTGGTGAGGGAACTACTATCTTTCCAGTCACCCAAGTCTACAACCTTGGAGTTATTGTCAATGCTTCATTCTCCATTACCTCATCCCCCATCCAATCGGTTGCAAAGTCTTATTGATTTCAGTGACATCCACACCATCTCTCCTATTTATCCTATTCTCTCCACTTATACCACAACCACCCTAATGGGCTTCACTTACTAGGGATAGAAAAAGTATACACAAATTTTTATATGTTTCATAAGAAAGATATTAAATTCTTTGTGGATTTAAGGAAGGAAGATACCCTGAGGTACTGGAGGTGTCGAGAGAGGATCTGAAGGAACTGGAATTTGTACTAGATCTTGAAGAACGGGTAGGACTTTGACAATTGGAGATTAAGAGAAGTACACTCCAGACAAAGGAAACAGAGGAAACAGAAGTCCAGAGGTGGGAGAGCAACCTGGTATGTTTTCACTGGTTTCAAGAAGAGAGGTATCATAGCATGGTGGAGAGAGAGAGCTGGCCTTAGAGGCAGGAACACCTGATTTCAGGTCCTGACTCCAACACACATTGACTCTATTACTTATGGCAAACCATCTAATCTGTCCCTACTCTAGGCCAGTGGTGTGAAACTCATCTAGAGACTGGAGGCATACTGATCTAGAAAACCACAAATTAACATTATCTGTATTCTATCCTATTTTTATTTATTTTGTTAATATTTCCCAATTACATTTTAATCTGCTTCTGTTGTACTAGAAGTGTTGTCTTCTGCATCAGCTGAGTGTTTAACACCCCTGCCATAGGTAACAAGACTGTACTGTGCAGGACAATTGCTCCAAGCCTTGGTAGGGAGAATTTCCTCCCTGGGTGTGCCCTATACCAATGAAATCACAGCTTCAGTGCCTATCCCCTCATTCTTAAGAATATTCATTATTCTCCTTGTCCTTGTGAGAAAGTTAATACTGTTTAATGCTTCAAAAATAAACTGAATATAATATATTTGTTTGATTATAAGAAACTAGCATGAACTGATATCTAAAGAAAATTAGTTTGTTTATCAATCTATGAGTTTTCTGTGGTTCCTGATAGCCCTGAAATGGGGGCAAGTAAAGTGGGAAGTAGAGAGTAAGTAACCACAGATATCAAGTCAAATCAAGCCAAGGCATAAATCAACCCATATGATCTTTCCCCTCCATTTCTTTTTTCTCTGGTCAAGAGTAACATCAAAGGTAGAGGGGTGGGTATCATCTTTTGGGCCTATGAGTTTAGTTTGAATCCTTGAGGAAAAGAGGTGAGAGAGAGAAGGAGGAGACAGGGAAGGAGAGAGAGAGGGAGAGAGGGAGATGGGGAGAGAAAGGGAGGGAGGGGGAGAGAGAGATTCTCCTTGCCTCAATAGCTATAGCAGGCAGTGATAGTTCACTTAGTACTTGGATAAACCAAGTACTTAGTTAAGCAAAAGGAGGAGTCTGGTCCTTTTTGTCAGAATATGTATGGTTACCAAGAGCATAAAAGTTTTTGCCCACAGGAAGTTGGGTCAACTACAGTTTTTTTCTATGTATCCTTCACAGCCAGTTGTGACTGTCTACAGTATAGGGGTCAAATGTAAGACCTGTGGTCCACATTGTCCACAATATTCCTGCATGCTGATTCAGTCAGATTAAAATATAACTGGGAAATATTTAACAAAATAAATAAAAACACAACAGAACATAGAGAATGTTAATATGTGGCTTTCTAAGTCAATATTAGTCTAAAAGGGACCCTTACATACAATCTAATGGTCTCAGTTTCTATGTGAGTTTGACATCACCGGTCTACAGGAATGCCAGAAATGGAGCCAGGCCAGTCAAACATGTTCACAAAGACCAAACCACTGAATTACAGAATTTCAGAGTAGAAAAGGAGCTCAGTGATTATCTAGTTTAGTCTATACCTGAAAATAACACCCTCTACAACACACCCAACAAGTGCAATCATCCAGTCTTTGCTTAAAGTAATGACGTAGAATCTACCAAGTCCTGAGGTAGTCAGTACATTCCATTTTGAGGCAGTTCTTTTGAGGAATTTCTCCCTCTTGAAAAACCATTTCAGCTGCTGAGGTGAGTCCATTTTGACTGCCAGATCATTTTCAGACAAGCTTCTTTTGAACCATGCCTCTACCTTCATCTCCGTGTGAAGTTTAATTTCTTGAACCTTTATCCCTATTAAATTCCATCTAATTCAGTTTGGTTCAATGTTCTAGTCTGTTAAGATCTTTTTGTTTCCTGATTGTCATATAGTGTGATAGCTATACCCCCCCCCATTTTTTCTCATCTGCAAATCCGATGAGCATGCCATCTCTGCCTTTATCTGAGGAACTGATGAAAATGTTAAACAGCACAAGGCTGAGAACCTGTTCTATTTTAAATTGTACCCTAACTCAAAGACTGTCAAGGGAATTATTCAGAAATAAGTTTTTAAAGCTAATGGCAAAGAAAAAAATGTTAATTGCTCTGTTTTTGACCATTGGTCCTTCTGTTTTTTATTTTAATTTATTTCAGAGTGGCGTTTCTATTTCTGATGCTTCTCAGGACCTAGTTATTACATGGAGATATTTTGCTAATAGATATTCTTCAAAGAAAATGAAATTTATTTTATTCTGAATTCACTGGATTATCTGGAGATATTAGAACACAAATCTTTGGAACCACAAAAATTAAAGAGAGCTCATTCAAACTGTAGCCCCATCATCAGAACGAATGAATATAAGAAAGAAACATTTGTCAAATGCTTACTATGTGCCAAGTCCTGTGCTTATCTCTGGGGATACATAGAGAAAAGGGAGACTGTCCCTGCTCTCAAGAAGGTCAAAATCTATTTGGGGATGGAAAAACATACAAGAAAGTTCAATTGCAGGGTGAAGAGCAAGGCCCACTTCCACTCTTTCCCCACTGCTTGGCAGTCCCAAGGAAAGAAAGACACAGACACTGCTGCTTGTATGAGAAGCTTACCTCTGCCCTCCTCACCCCTGGGGTGCAATTCTGTGAGAAGAAAGGGAAGATTTTTAGTGACCTCGGGAAATGGACATGAGGCTGATGTACCTGGCTTTGAGATAGGTGGAAATTAGCCTGGGTAGAGTGACCACCAGGCCATGAAAAAAAGGGGTAGTAGCTATATTGTAAGACAATTTTGAGAGACTTAAGGACTCTGATCAGAAGAATAATGCTAAAGCATGCTACCTGTCTTGTGATAGGAGGTGAAGTCTACATATGAAGAATGAGATATATTTTAAGACATGGCCAATGCGGGAATTTGTTTTTCTTGACTATGTGTACTTGTTAAAAACAGTTATGACTTTATTTGATTTTTCCAATGGGTAGGAATTAGAGTGACCAAGAAAATACTTGACAAGTCAAGGAATTTAATTTTAAAAAGAGGCAATGATTATTTTGTAAAAAAAAACTAGACAATTTAGAAAGACTTAAGAATGCTAATCAGAGTAATAATGATAAAACATGCTAATTACCCCCTAACAGAGGAGTTAGGGATTAGATTTAGAACAAGACAAAAGTTTTTAGACATGGCCAATGTAGGAAATTGTTTTTCTTGATTATACATATTTGTTAAAACAGTTATGATTTTATTTGATTTTTTCCAGTGGGACAGAGTTGGGGTGAGGAAGAAATGCCTGATAATTAAAAGAATTTAATTTTAAAAAGCAGTATGGTTATACTGCAAGACTGGACAATTTTGAAAAACTTAAGAATGCTGATCAGAGTTAAAATAATAAAACATGTTGATTGCCCCCTGACAGAGAAGTTAGGGACTAGATTTAGGATGAGACACATTTTTTAAGACATGACCAACATAGTAATTTGTTTTTCCTGATTATGCATGTTTGTTAAAATGATTTGGATTTGATTTGACCTCTTTTTTTCAATGGTGGTAGGAATGAGAAAAAGAAATACTTGATGGTTTAAAAAATTAATTAAAAAAGAAGAAAGGACCATTTGAATGTGTACAGGATGTGGCTTTTGGCAAAGCAGTAGAGAGTATATGGCACCTAAGTGTGGAGGTCAGGAATATTGAGACTACCCTAGTAGGTTCCAGGATTTTGAGCTGCATTTATGAGGAGGCAATCAGAACTTCTTCCTGGAGCACCAAAATTTCAAGTTTGTTGACAGCATTTGTAGGCCATCAGCACTGTCAAACTGCCTGGGCTTAGCATCTAGTTAGCAAGAATAATTTGTTAAAATAAGAAGCTACCAGATGGTCTGCTTTTTCCCCCTGACATCTGCTCCACAGATGAGCCATTCCCTGATTGCCCAGCCTCCCACGGTGAACTCCCCAGCAGCACATTGGAGGGAACAAATCATGTTCCTTGCCCCAGGTACATGTTGCCCTGGGTGCAAAAAGTGTTCTGTATGGCTCTGCTCCATCAGCAGTAAGCAGTCTGAGAGTAAGAAAGATGTGAAGAATGTAAAGGAGAGTGACCTGAGGTAAAGACAGAGAACAGGTGAGTTTGGAGGCTGTGTGCACGGTGCCGTAAGACTTGAAGCAGGGGTGTGTATGCTTAGGGAACAGGACTTGTGAGCTGTCTGCTAGTAGCTGGCCTCAGTCCTCCCTCCTCCTGTATAGACACCAGTGTAGAATGAGCAATCATGAGAGCTGCCAGGCATATTTCATCTGGTATAATTTAGGCTAATCATGGACATTACTGAAGCTTGCAGATTTTTGTTTCCAAAGGAGAGTACCTATGATGGCACCAAGTGTCTCATTGCACATCCCTAAAGCCAGACAAGGTGAGATAATGATATGTTGTTGTCTTTAGAGAATCCTGCCATCATGATTGATGTCACAATAATCAAGTCTGTTCCATATCAGAAAAATCAGACACTGTGCTGTAAAAGCCTACTATTAAAAAGAGAAGGTTCCAGAAACCTGGAAAGACTTGTGCAAACTGATGCATGGTGAAGTGAATAGAACAGTAACAACAAAAACATAAATACAAACAACTTTGAAAGCCTTAAGAACTTTGATCAGTGCAATGACCAACCATAATGCCAGAAAATCCATGACGAAACATTCTACTCACCTTCTGATAGAGCAGTGATAGACTCAGAGGGCAAAACGAGACATAATTTTTTTTGGAAATGGTCAGTGCAGGGGTTTGTTTTCCTTAACTATGCAAATTTATTGTAAGAGTTTGGGTTTTCTCCCTCTCTCCTTCTATCCTTCCCTCCCTCCTCTCTCTGTCTGTCGCTCTGTCCCTCTGTCTCTCTGTCTCTGTCTGTCTCTCTCTGTCTCTGACTCTCTGTCTCTCTCTGTCTCTCTGTGTCTCTCTCTCTCAGAGCAGGGGAGATGAGAAAGAGAGAAAATTCATTCATTAATTTAAAAAATCAATTTAAAAGTTAGAAAAAAAGATCATTTGAATCTCTACTTCAAGGGATGGTAGTCATTCACCAGCTCTGAAAAATTCCACATATCAGCTAGCAGGTTAGGTACTCATGGGAAGTGGGCTGAACTGTTCTCCAAGTGTAAGTTTATAAAAACTACATCGACCCTTTAAGCACACTAGGGTACCATTTTTCATTTGATCTTCTGGGAAGTGATTTGTATAGGAATTTTTTCTTTGTGGATATAAAACTACTTGTATCCATTGGAAATTTAGTCCAAAAGGCAGATATCATGATAATTTTCTTTCTATGTTAAAAACACCAAGAGACATGTATAGTTGACATTTGCATAATGAAACCCATCTTACCTTTGGAAGGAGCTGGATTGCCTGCAGAATTCTTTGTCTGTGTCCAGAATTAAGGATCCCAATTTCCAACAAATCCTGATCCTCCATCACATTGCTTCCCTGAAATTGAAGCAGACAGGTTGTTCAAGCTGGAATTTGAACTAAGGGCCCCTGACTCTGAAATCCAATACTCCCTCCCAACATTGCCACCTGAAGCAATGGGGTTTCTCTTGTGTTTGCTTTGCCTAACTATTTCCTTTGGAATAAGAGAGGTTTCTTTGAGGGTGTAAAGTAGTTATTAGGATGATGGCAATGTTTATAAAACAACTGTAACACATCAAAACATTTAAAAGTTGTTTTAAAAGCAAATGAGGCAGAAGTTGCTAAGACTGTCTTTAGTCACAAAAGAAGTAAAAAGCTTAGTAAGAAGTATATTTTATGTAGTTTTGAGAGAGTTTATTTTTCAAAATGAGTCAGGATGGGGTGAGCTGGCTATGGAACACGGACTAATTCTATTGTTTGGCAAAATGAAGAAATAAATGAATCAACATGAATGAATAAACAAATAGAGAAACAAAATTAAATAAAAAGTTTCCATCACCTTTTATCAAATTACAGAGCTTCCACTGGGTAGCTGCCAAAAAACCTATTAGGTTCCTAGGATATATAAAGAGCAGTATGGTGTCTAGAATGAGAAAAATGCTACCGGGGGGGGGACCTGCGGCCTTAAGGCCACATGTGGCCTTCTAGGTCCTTAGGTGCGGCCTTTTGCCTGAGTACAACTTTTACAGAACAAATTCTTTTATTAAGGGGATTTGTTCTTTGAAGTTTGGATTCAGTCAAAGGGTCACGCTTGAGGAACTAGAGAGCCACCTGTGGCCTCAAGGCCGAAGGTTCCCCAACTTTGTCTGGCCTGGTCAGACAACATCAGTTGATAAAAGAAGAATCATCTGATTAACTGCCTACTATGTGTTAGGAACTGGGTCAGGCCTGAGAAGACAAGGACAGAAATGAAATAATCCTTACTCTCAAGGAATTTACATTCCCTAAAAGGATTTACATGTACACATATGAACATATACAGAATAAATAGAAGGTATTTTCAGCTGGGACCATAGAAATCTCATGAGTCAACTACTCCAATCCCCTTATTTTATAGAAGAGGACAATGAAGTGCAGGGTAGTTAAGTAACTCACATACCATTACACAAAGGTAGAATTTGAACTTGGGTCTCATGCCTCAAAAATCAGCACTCTTTCTGCTATACTTCTACACTTTTGTTCTCCTGCCAGATTGGTACTGTTGCCATACAGGAATGGGGGAAGACAGGAAGAAAGAAGCAGAATGACTGATGAACCCCTGATTGTAGCCCCTGTAACAAAAAAAAATCCTAAGCCTTTCCTACCCTCATCTACCCTACTCAAATGTGATACTAGGTGTAAGTATGATGTAAACTTTAAAACCCTTTATGAATGCTATGTCTCATGGTGAATGCAGCATTATGGTGGGTTGCTAGGGAGGGCTCTATCACAGTCCCAAGCTATACAAACCAATTCTATCCTGGCTGCTCAGCACTTAAGGCCACAGTCCAATCTCAGAATGAAGTTTTCTGCAGATTATTTCACTGAACCTGAGAGATCTAGTTAAATCCCTCATTGCAAAAATGAGGAAACTGAGGCACAGAGAGAAATTTCCTCCTTGCAGCCCATACTAGGCATTATGCTCTATAGGAATCAACCTTTTCATCTGTGGAACTTCCATCTTGGCACCCTGATGCCAAGATTGGTGAGTACCATTCATGGCCCACTGCACCTAAGGTAGCACCAGGCATGTCTCATTTTACTACATAGCCATCTTCTCACCAAGCTATCATTCAGTATCCTCCAAAGCTCCCACTTTTCTAGTCCTGGAGCCACAATCAAATCAACACTGCCACTGCTGAAAGCGTGTGTCAAGCTACTCAGCTAGGGTTCCAATCACCATCCCTGTAACTTTCCAAACCAAAACACTGTTGATGTGGTCTTCTCCTGTTAGGGTAGAATTCCTCTGGCAGGCATGGACTGTATTTACTTTTGTACTTGGGACCCTAGTCCTCGACAAAGAGCTTAGCACATGGCAAGTGCTTAACACATCTAGGTTCCAATGAGCGCTAATATCCAGGTTTCAATTAGTGCCAACAACACATCTCTGGAAGTGGTTGTGTATATCTGAATTCTTATATTTAAAGTTGTAATTATGTAAAATTTGGTAACTGGTTCTAGCCAATGGAAATATTCAGTATGAATTTGAATAATGCATCCACTCCAGGAGGATTCGTTATTCACATTAATGGGGACCTAGCTGTAAATACTTTTCCTTTCCTTTCTGGAAGACAGATTAGATTTGGTTGCTTGGTTCTAGAAGGAAGGACTAATAATCATAGTAACAGCACTTTAAGGTTTGCAAAGTTCTTTATATATTTTTCCCTTCCTTCCTTCCTTCCTTCCTTCCTCTTTCCTTCCTTCCTCCCTCCCTCCCTTCCTCTTCCTCCTCCTCCTCCTCCTCCTCCTTCTTCTTCTTCTTCTTCTTCCTTCCTTCCTTCCCCTCTCCTTTCTTTCTACTCCTTCTTTCCCTCCTTCCTTCCTTCCCCTCTCCTTTCCTTCCTTCCTTCCTTCCTTCCTTCCTTCCTTCCTTCCCCTCTCCTTTCCCTCCTTGCCTCCCTCTCTCTCCTTCCCTCCTTCCTTCCTCCCTCATTCATTCAAAAAATCCTTGCAGTCTGCTTACTTTAGGTTGATACATTTATTAAGGCTTCTTTTGTTCCCTTGAGTATAAAACAGGGCTACCTCTAACTGAAGTTGCTCCTCAGATTTATCCTGTACTTCTAAGCAGGGATGGTCTTCTCCAAACTACCTCTCACCTGTGTTGCTATCACTTCTGCTTCTCAGGGACCATAATGGATGGCTAAGAACTGGGTAACCCATGAAACCAAATAATATAAGAGTCCTTGTATATTTTCTGTGTGCCACCAGTTGTTTTTATGCTGCTAATAAACACTGAGGTCGATTTCTAGTGGGCAGCTCTGCTTGTGTTCCTTACTATCTAGGACTGTACCATTCCAAGAAGATATTGAAAAGCTGAAGAGTATTGAGAGGAAAGGGAGGAGACCAGAAGCTGTCATATGAAGGCTAGTTGCTGGCATGAGGAATATTTATCCTAGAGAAGCCAGAGGGGCTATGAAGAATGTCTTCAAATATTAAAAGAACTGTCATGTGGAAGACAGATTAGATGTAGTTGCTTGGCCCCAGAAGGAAGAACCAACAATCACAGCAATAGCACTTTAAGCTTTGCAAAGTACTTTACATATTTTATCTCATTTTATCCTAAGTTGAGTGCCTTTATGCCCCCATTTTATAGATGATGAAACTGAGGATCAGAGAAACTAAATGACTTGTTCATAGTCATATAGCTAGCTAGTGTCTAAGACAGGATTCAAATTTATATCTTTCCAGCTGTCAGGCTTTTGCTCTATTCATTGCACCAGTTAGCAACCTTAGGACCAATGGGTAGAAGTTACATGAAAGAACAGTGGGTAGATGTTATGGAAAGTAAGTTTTTGTCTGACATAAGGTAGGATCTGGAAAAAGCACTGTCTCAGGAATGAGAAGACCTAGATTTAAATACTGCTTCTAAAGCTTACTAGGCAACTAGTTGGTGCTGGGAATACAGTGGTGGACCTGGAGTCAGGAAGACCTGTGTTCAAATCCTATCTCAGATACTTACTACCTCTACAGGTTTACCGATTGGGAAGTCACTTAACCTCAGTTTGCCTTAGTTTCCTTATCTGCAAAATGGGGGTAATAATAGCAATAATTAATAATAATAATAATCTACCTCTAAGGGTTGTTATGCAGATCAAATGAGATATGTAAAGCACTTTGCAAACACTTTAAGGTTTGTAGATAAATAATATATAAACAATAGCTATTATTATGATTATTCCTTTTCCTCCTACTGCTACCTGTGTGACCATGGATAAGTCATGTACCACCCAAGGGCTTCAGTTTCCTGATCTGTAAAATGAGAGGGCTGGGCTATATAGCCTCTGAGTTCCTTTTTGGCTCTGTGATCTATAGGTTCCATGATACTATGAAATGAAATGGACTGCCTTGCTGGACAGTGAGTTTACTGGATATTACTGGATATATTCAGACAAGGGCTGGATGAACACTAGTTAAAGATATTTTGATAAGAATTCCTGCCTTGGTTAGAGGGTTGGGCAAAGATCCTAAGACCACTAAAGGTTACTTTAGTTCCACTAATATATGAGTCCATATTTCTGGCACCTAATAAACCATGCTTGTTGAGAAAAGAGGGTCAAGTATCTTCGCTGTCAATTTGTCAGAGACATAAAGAAGAGATCCCATTAGCATCTGGCAGACTGCATTGACTGTCACCTTGTTCAAAAGAGCCTCTGAAAGTGTTCATTTCAGTATTTAGAACCTGAGGTGTTTTGGGCCAAGGCTACTTGGCTTTTTTTCATAGACACTACTGGAATAACTGAGTCACCTTTCAACACTTCTTTGTAGAATTACAGTAGGAAACTTAGATGCGTTTATGGAAGGTGTGAAAAAGTCAATGGTTAATACAAGAAATGCTATTTTCTCTTCAGGGTCAATTTCCCAGCAGAGAATGAATATATTTATCAACCTTGATTTTCAAAAAATGAGTGAAATATTTTGGAGTGCAGCATACATTATTAGAACTAGATCTATTCACAATGGCGGATACTGGTGGAAACATGTAAGTGGCAATGATATGGGTTTCAGTTTCCTTGTTCATAAAACCAGTGGACTTCACTATATGTTGTTTATGGTCTCCTCTAGTTCTGAAATTCTAAGATTCTAAAGTAAATTTTAAAAACTGGATTAAATTTAAAACTGTATTTAAAAGCTTTTAAAAATAATTTCTTCTAAAATTTTTAAATTTTTTTTTTGGTCAGTATTTTGAGCTTTTGGGGTGAAACCTGAATGTGAAGGAGACTACTAGATATATCTAACTTAAAAAAATCTTTGTAGTTCAACTTGTGATATTTTGAGGGCTGTACTTATAAATGTTTACCAATTGGCTCTCTGGAAAAAAAATACCCTTGATACACTTTTAAGTTTAATCTGTACTAATAACATTTTAAACCATTGCTTCCTTAAGCTTAAACAATCAACAAAACACCAGATCAAGCCCTCACTTGTAGCATTTGCTGATTTCCAAAGTGTAAATGGTTACACTGAAAATTTAACAATCAACTCTCTGGAGTAGTAGATAACAGTAGTCTCAAGCACACTTCCAAATATTTTCCTTCATAGAACTTGTTATTCTGTGATATAGGATCCACAATGAATTGCTGTCAGTTAATATACTAAATGAAATAACATGCTGGTTTGCATGAGTTATGGGAGCTTCCACACTTGGTTCTATACTTCCATTTTGGTCTCGGATTAATGAAATCACAAATTTAAATTAGAGGACTCTCATTCAGAGCAATATCGAAATAATTTATGGCTCAAACAGGGGCCCTAACTATATGAGACAAGTCAAATTGATAATAATTTATTGAGTACCTACTATGTGCTAGGCATTGTGCTAAGCTGGAGATTCAAAGAAAAGCAAAAAAATACTCCTTGCCCTCTAGGTCCTCATAATCTCATGGGGAGGGGGAGGTAATATGTAGATAACTATGTACAAACAAGATAAATACAGGATAAATTGGAAACAATCACAGCAAACACTAACTAGCATTAGTGAGGACAGGGAAAGACTTCAAAGCTAAGGCATTTGATATTTGCTTGGATATAATAACATATAATTACATAGGCCTTTTAGATTTTATAAAATAATTTCCTCACTGTTTTGTGAGGTTGATATTTTTTACTCTCACTTTCCAAAGGAGGAAGTTGAGGGTCAGGGAGGTTAAATTACATAGTTTGGCACAGGGGTGGGGAACCTGCAGCCTCGAGGCCACATGTGGCCCTCTAGGTCCTCAAGTGTAGCCCTTTGACTGAATCCATACTTCAGATGGGTTTGAGGGTAGTTCTGGTGTTTGAAAGCAGCCAAAATTGTCTTGCAGCCAAATCTGGTGCCCATGGCATGTGACAAAACTGGAGAACACCGTTTGGCCTCAGAAACCAACTTTGAAGTTAGGGAAACAGTTTCCCCTCCTTTCTACTTGAAAAACACAGCCCTAAGGCTGCAGGTTCCCCACCCCTGGTCTGGCGCATCCAACTAGTAAGTGCTAGAGAAGGATTTGAACCATGGCTCCTCCCTCCAGATTCATGGGCTCTTCTCATCACAACACATTGCCTCCGTACAATAGCAAATTCTGTAGGGATAATCTAGAGGGGATTCCAGTCCCTAACGTTCTCCTTCCTGTGGCTGGGCTTCTTAGTTGTCCTTTGGAGTTGTTTTTCAGAACTTCCCTCCTGTAACTTACTAATTAGTTATTGCTTGCTTTCCCTAAACAGAAAACCAGGAGATGTCTTAAATCATGTCTTCCAAGGATCTCTTGTTTCAACTCAGTCATTTTTCAGTCATGTCCTACTCTTCTCAACCTCATTTGGGATTTTCCTGGTAAATACTCTGGAGTGGTTTGTCATTTCCTTCTCTACTTATTTCAACTCACACTAAACTTAAACAGACTGGAAATATGACTGTCTCTTTTCCACCTGCCTTTTCTGATCCAGTAAGATGTTTTTGTTTTTGTAAGGGCCATATGTCTAGAGACTGATACCTACATTTATAAATACATGGAGACTCATTTTAATTGATTTTTTTTACATATTTATATTTTCCTATGATAAAGCACCCCATCTCTCTCTCAGGGCCATCTCTAATAACACAGAATAAATAAGAAAAAGTGGGGGCAATTCAACAAAAAAAGTTGGAAATGTTTGAAATTGTATTCAATATTCCACATCCATAGTCCCTTACCTCTGCTAAGAAGTTCCTCTTTTTGGGGTCAAGCTTGGTTGTTATAATTTCACAAGTGTATATGCTTAATTCAGGCAAATGCTGAAATGTGTTTCTTTTGCCCTAACAATTTATGCCCTTCCTATGGGGAGGGGGCAAGCAGTCATGCCGTGCCTTGGTTTTGTGACTTGAAGTATCAAATACTTAGAGTTGAAAATATCATGATTTTTAGAACCAATTTAGGTTCTTCCATTTCTGTCGCTCTGTTTCTCTTTGTCTCTGTCTCTATCTTCAGCCTTATCATTCATATTTATCTCTCTCCCTCTTTCTCTCTTTCTCTCTCTCTCTCTCTCTCTCTTTCCCTTCCTCCCTCCCCCCCCTCTCTCTTTCCTTCCCTCCCTCACTCTCTCTCTCTTTCCCTCCCTCCCTCCCCCTCTCTCTCTCTCTTTCCCTCCTTCCCTCCCTCTCCCTTATCCCCCTTCTCTCTCCCTTCTCCTCTCTCTCTCCCTCCCTCTCTACCTCCCTAACTCCCTTCTTTCTCTCATTCTCTCCCTGCCCCCCTCTTTCTGCTATCATTTACTTCTGTATAAATGTCCCTAACTACAACCTCATCTGCATGCATTTATATCTATCTGAGAGCTAATGTGGTACACAGGAAAGAGTGTTGGATGACAGTCCTGTATAGTAAAAAAATGAATGGAACTTTTCCTATTGCCTTTCTCAAGATAAGGACTCTAAATGTTTGTTGAACTCATTAGAAAGGAACGTCAACAAACAGCAGAACTTATATATCTAAATGTAGTTTGTCTTTCAAATTTTTTTTCCTGTGGGAGTCTCTGTACCTATCACACTGATGATGCTAATTATGATGATGGTGATGATAAATGATATTAATATGGCATTATGCAGTTTTCAAAGCACTGCACGCTTATCACCTTAACTGAGAAGTAGGTATAGGTATTTCAAATGAGGAAACTGAGGCTCAGAAGCTTGAGTTGTCCAGGGAAGGAAGGAAATAAGAATTTATTAAGTGCCTACTGTGTGCCAGGCACTGTGCTAAGCACTTTACAAATATTATCTCATTTGATTCTCACCACACTCTTGGGAGGTGGGTGCTACTACTACTTTACAATTAAGGAAGGCCCAGCTAGGTGGTGCTACAGTGGATAAAGTGCTGCACCTGGAGTCAGGAAGACTCATCTCCCTGAGTTCAAATCTGGCCTCAGACACTAGGTGTGTGACCCTTGGCAAGTCACTTAACCCTGTTTGCCTCAGTTTCCTCATGGAGATAGAAATGGCAAATCACTCTAGTACCTTTGCCAACAAAACCCCAGAGGGGATGATGAAGAGTCAGACATGACTGAAGAAACTGAAAAACAGGCAGATAGAGACCTGTGCCAAAGGCCACCCTGCTAGTAAGGTTCTGGGGACAAATTTGAACTCGTCTTCCTGACTGCAAACCCTATGCACTGTGGTGCCACCTAGCTGCCTCTGGATCACCAACGCAGGCTTCACTGCTTCCTAGTTCAGCACCCCATTCACTGCTCTATGTATCAACCCAAACAACCTTGCAATTTTTTTTTCGGTAGCACCCCTTTCAAAGTCAGCTCCTGTGCTTTCCAGGTAGAGAGGAGGGGAAACTGTTTCCCTAACTTCAAAGTTGGTGTCTGAGGCCAAATGGTATTTTCCAGTTTTGTCACATGCCATGGGCACCACATTTGGCTCCAAGCCAATTTTGGCTGCTTTCAAACACCAGAACTACCCTCAAAAAAACCAATGTTTGTTGCCATCAGAGATGGCAACATCTCTGTTGCCAGGCTGCCCTTTACAACAGGACAAAGGGTTCTGGCTTCAGAGTCAGAGGGCCTGGGTTCAGGTCTTTGCTCTAACACTTTCTACCTTGCAAATGAGTTTCCTCAGTTATAAAATAGAAGAGGATACTGGACTAGAAATCAAGAGATTTTAATCATTTTTTGTATCATGGGCCCTTTTGGAAGTTTGATGAGGTTTATTCTCAGAATCATGTTTTCAAGGTATAAAATAAAAATTTGTGGGACTGAAAAGGAAATTAAGTATGTGGAAATTGTTATTCAACAAAAAAAGTTCATGGACCTAATTAGTCTACTGGTGTTTAAGGTCCTTTCTACCTATAGATTCTTGAATACAAGCCTCAGATGATTCAAGGACTCTAAAAGAAATCCCCAAGGGGAATAAAAGTTGGGTACAATGAAATGGCTCATTGAAGTGGATGTTCAGTCTCCCAAGATGACTCCATAGTAAGGCACATGTATTGTCTGGGTGTCTCAATTCTGGAATATTTGTTAAAAAGACAGGATTGTATCCAAAAGGATATAAATTCCTTTAAGGCAAAACTGTTTCATCTATGTCTCTGCATCCTTGGTGACTGCCACACAGCTGTCGCTTAACACAGGCTTGCTGAATTGCACTGGCTTAAATAGCCACCATATTTTCAACTGGCCAATTTTTAAACAGATATGAATACAGATCTCCCCTGTGGGACCATTTGTGAAAATCACGGCCCTTAAGTTCAGGAAGTAATGTTCCCTGGCTATTTGAACAGCCTTCCCAAGATGCCTAGTAAGCAACAGTATGTGATTTAATGTACAGATGTGAAGTTATTAGGGACATCTTGGGTAAGTGTGAGGGACAGAAGAACCTCGTTACTCAGAGTCTTTGAAGCCTCCTGGGGAGCAGGCCCTCAGGAATGACAGATGTAGCCACGAGGAGGGGTACCCAGCTTTCCCAGCCTCCTGCCTGATTCCCTCCTTCAGATACCTGAGTCTAGTCTGATCACGAGTCTGATTTTGTCCTTCACCATTCTTTAAAATAAACTGGACAGCTGTACCAATAACAACTCATGTCTACAGGGAACTTTAAGATTTTATACAGTGAGTTTCTCCAAGAATTCTGTGAAGGAGGTCATGGAAATATTATTAACCTATTTTACAGATGAGGAAAGTGGGCCTTGAAAAGGGGAGATGGACATTTATGTATGGTCATGAGAACAACTAGAAGACCCAAGATTTGAACCCAGGTCTTTTGATATCAAATATAAGGCTCATGCCATTATTCATATCCTCAGGTTGTACTCATGTCCTTCTACTCGTATATATCTTACTTTTTAAAAAGATTTTTCTAATTCAATATTTCTAATTTAAAGTTCTTCCTCTTCTCCACCTATATGCTTCCTTGTTTTTTTTTCTTTTAAATTTGGCATTTATGTATTTATTTGTTTCTACTGTTTTGCTGCCTGGTCTTACCATAAAAATGAGATTTTTTTTAAAAATAGTAATGGGAAAAGGGTTGTAATTTTTAGACTTCTCTACTTTTCAAAAACATAATACAAATTGTTCAGTCTGTGTAAAACACTTCAGCCCCAGTGAATATGATGAGTATGTGTGAGGTTAATACATTCAATAGCAGTAACGAGGATTGTGTATTTTTAAATTTTTTTCCTAAACTTGTGGACAGTGTAGGGAACTCCACTCAACCAGTGCAGGTCAGTACCTTCTCAGGAACTTATAGCATGGAGGGGCTTACAGCCGTGGTTTGTCCTCTGTTCTCGAAGAGGACCATGACATCGGGGAGATGATGATATGACATGTAATTGAATTTGATTTGAGTCAGGGAGGGCTGTGAAAAGTCACCAGCCTCACTTTCTCCTCCAGAGCCATCTGGGTCCAATGGCCAGATATCGATCAGGATGACTAGAGATGATAGGATGTAACGGGAGATACTAAATCACTAGTCAAGGGTCACAGAGACAATGTGTGTTAGAGGCTGAATTTGAATCCAAGTCTTTCTGGTTCAGAAGTCAGTTCTCTATCCACTGTACCATGAATGCAGTAAATGAGGATGCAGAGCCCAAAGTACCTGTCTCATGTTGAGGTGAATGGAGAGAAATTAAGAAGGAATTTTCTCCATATTTTACAGTATTCAGATCTGTTATT
The DNA here is from genome assembly GCF_011100635.1 of Trichosurus vulpecula. Lineage (NCBI taxonomy): Eukaryota > Metazoa > Chordata > Mammalia > Diprotodontia > Phalangeridae > Trichosurus > Trichosurus vulpecula. The sequence goes on along the minus strand of NC_050577.1, from coordinate 215,044,891 downwards.
GCTTGTTATGAGGTGAATTCAGATCCAATGAGTACCAAAATCCACGGGGTGGCATGAGGCCCCTATCATCTCCATCCTGTTCCAAGTAGCCCCTCTGGTTCCACAGGATTGGAATGTGCACCTATTCCTGTCATGGTGGCGACATGACCTTCCCAGAGATAAAGAAGAACACTCTTCTTCTACAGTGGCCAATGCTGGCCTTCTTTGGAGATCCTCATTTGATAGGAAGCCTTTGGGCATCATTTCCCTTCTATTCAATTATTCTATTGTTTTGCTTTTTGTTTTGGTACACCCGAGTCCTGGCACGTAGCACATGCTTAATCAGTTCTTACTAGATTGCACTGAATTGATTTATATGATGTGTTTGGTTCTCCTCAGCCTTCTTCTCTGTGCTGTGTTGGGTAGTGAAATGTGGGCACTGCCACACAGTTAATCATTGCTGCCTCAGTCTTTTGAGTACTTCCTTATTGATCTCCATTGTGAAACTATTCAGAGATCCTGGGTTCAAATCCCTGCTTTTTTAAAAAATCTAGGTGATCTTGGGGGAGTTGTTCTCCCTCTATGGGCCTCACTATACTCCTCTATAAAATAAGCAGATTAGACCAGATGTTCCCTAAAAAGCCTTCCATCCCCAAATCCAACCAATTAGGAGCTCTAATTCAGGTAGCCCTGGGCCTTTCTCAGCCATCTTCATGCGGCCTTGCTACAGCATTCCAGCCTCCACCTTTGATCAAACTCTGCCTTGTAATCTGTGTTTCTGACTGTGTCCTGGACTCAGATGCAACACAATGTTCTTGGTCATCTTCATCACCACCTCTTCTCTCCCCTTTCTTTCTTAGTTAAGAGCAATAAAATCAACACTAGCAAAAAACACCGAGCCCTAACCACCATGCCCCTACGTACACTGTCTTCTCTGATTAGAATGGAAACTCTTTAAGGGCAGATACTGCCTCATTTGCTTGAATTTGCATTCTTGCACTCAGCAAGGTGTCTAGACCATAGTAAGTGCTTAATATATACTTTCTCCCTCCATTTGATCCTATTCCAAATTGAAGGGATCGTACTAGGTGGCTTCCGATGGCTTCTAGGATTTAGCAGTGCCTGGGACATAGTGGGAGCTGAATAAATGTTAGCTGATGAACTAAATCTGAGGTCCCTTCTAGCTCATGAGCTCTAATGCTATGAACTTGAGTTCTTCTTGAGCATCTTCTGGTTCATTTTCTGTTTATACTTTTATCTTACTGGAGGTTGTAAACGAAGAAGACATACAGAAGTCAAGCTGCTTCTGTAGAGTGTGGCTTGTGTTCACTTGGTAGGCAAATCAACATGCATTTATTAAGTGCCTACGCCTTGCCAGTCACTGTGCTAAGCATAGAGGATCCATTTTCTTTTGTAATATGGGGCACAATACATACGAGAAGTCTACATATTCTTGGAAGCTGTTTGCATCTTTTGTGGCACTCTCAGCAGCTAGGTGATGCAGAAGGTAGAGTACTAGGCCTGGAGTTATGAAGATGTGAGTTCAGATCTAATCTCAGACCCTTACTAGCTATGTGGTCCTGGGCAGCCACTTTAACTTCTATCTGCCTCAGTTTCCTCAATTGTAAAATGGGGATAATAGGAGCACCTTGAGGGGTCGCTGTGAGGAACAAATGAGATAATATTAATAAACTGCTTAGCACTGTGCCTGGCACATATCAGTGCTCAATTATTGCTTATTCTCATCCCCTGCCCCTGCTAATCCATAAAAGGCCGTCATTGATCAAGATGCTTTTTTTAAACAGTCATGGTTCTGAACTTCCAGGATAACATAAATAGTTTGGGGGAGATGCAATCCCCTCATTGAACTTCTCTATGGATACTAATTTGGTCTAGCTCCACAGAAAAAGAAAAAACAGAGCCTTCTTTTCTGAATTTAGTCTTCATCTTCTAAATGCTGTCAACATATGCTGGAGTTAGGTTGGGATAAATTTCAATGAACATTAGTTGAAATCCTTATGACAACATTAACTTGCATTTACATTGTGCTTAAATGCAATGGGTCTCAAAGTGTGGCCCACAAATCCTTGGGGGAAGGAGGGGTTCTCATGACCCTTTCAGGGGGTCACTCAGGTCAAAACTAATTTTCATCATAATACTCAGGCATTATGTGCCTAGAAACTACTCCTCTCTTTTCCAACAACATATCTGTGTGAGGTCAGATTTTCTTCAAATACTTCAGCCAAAACAATATACCACAACAGATTGAATGCAGAAGCAGATATGAGAATCTAGCTGTCTTCTACTGATACAGACCTTAAAATGTTTCATAAAAATATGTAAAACAATGAGGCTCTTATCACAATTTTTTTTTGTTTTAGAAAACATAGTTATTTTTCATGAAAATGGCATTTATGTGAACATATGATGAATATAGCAATGTTATTCTAAAATGAATTAATAAATCATTTAAAACTTTCTCAGTTTTAATTTCTAATATGCTAAATATAGATAAATATAGACCACATAAACAAAAGCTCACTGCTATCCTTAATAATTTCTGCGTTGTTAAAGAGGTTCTGAGACCAGAATGTTTGAGAACTGCTGCTCTGTTTTCCAAAGCACATTCCTCATAAGAACCCTATGGGATGATAATGGGTATAAACTATCATGTCCATTTCACAGATGAGGAAAATGAGGCACAGAGGGGTCAAATAACTTTCCTAAGATTACACAGATGACAGTTTGTCAGAGCAGGCATCTGAACACAGGTCTCCAGATTCCATATTCAGTCTTCTATCCACTTCTTGCCCACAAATGTCAGATTTCCTTTTACCTTGGTAGAGCATTTTGGTTTATAAAGAATTTTGACAGACACGATTTCACCTGACTCATCATAACACGGACACAGGTAGTGCAGGTATTATTACTGCATTTAAAGATGAGAAAAGTGGAGTTCAGAGATGATAGGTCCAAGGTCATAGGGACATAGATCATTAACTTCTGAGTATCAGAGCTGGAAGCAATCTTAGAGGTCATGTAGTCCACCCCTCTTAGTTTTCATTTGGGGAGGATGAAGCTTCCAAGGGGCCAGAGGATCAGAGCTTTGGAGCTACAAGGGACATTAAAGGTCATCTAGTCCAATGACCTCATTGACAGATAAGGGAAATGAGGGTCAGAGGGGTTAAGTGACTTGCATGTGAACACACACTTTCACATAGTGTAACTGAAACTAATGTCCAAGTTTTCTAATTCTACTAACTATTCTTCTCCTTCTCATCTTCTCTTCCTTTCTCTCCCCCTCTTTCTTCCCCTTTTTTGTCCCCTCCTCCTCCTTTTTATCTTTTACTCCCTCTCCTCTTCCTCTTCCTTCATCTCCATGACCTTTTGTTCTTCAGCCTTCTCTTTTTCCTTCTTCATTTCCTCCTCCTCCTCCTTTTTCTCCCCTCCTCTTCTTCCTTCATCTCCTCCTCCTTCCTTGCTCCCCCTCCTTCTCCTCCCCTTCCTCTTCCTCATCCTCCTCTCCCCTCCTCCTCTTCCTCCTTCTTCTCCTCTTCCCTATCACTTTGTTTCCTAATGGAGCTATCCAACAGATGCTCTCTTTTGTGAGCCTAGAAAGATGAGGCTGAATCTCAGTACTTTTATTCAGTTCCAAATAGCAGGCATTTCAGTCCTCCATAATAGTCCATAAAACACTGAATATAAAAGAAAGAAAATAGGGTAGGAACTTGTCCCAGGAGCATTTCTTTGTAAACTCCATCCAGTGTAACATGATAAGAGAGACCAGCAGCAATATTTTTTTTTTGTTTAGCAACTACTGTATACCTAGAAAGCCATGATGAAGCGACCAGAGTTATAAACTGATAGATGACAAAGTACATGAAACATAAACTTCACAGTTTCCTTGAGAAATCAACAAATAAACAATTCGAACTGGAGCCTTCTTACAGATAAGACTCTCATGCATAATCACCAGGACATAACAGTGACCCATAAAAATGTAAGCGCAACACTTTTAAATAGATATAGCCACAGTGAACGCTCAAAATCTCCACATTCTATGGAATGAAAGGCTCTAAAAATACAGAGAGCTACTGAAGAAATCAAAGCCAACTGGAAGCAGGAAGAGACCCCTATTGTGCCCATCCTGGCGCTGCTACTGGGATTGTTCTGAGGACCCTCTGAGTCTCTGCAGAAGATAAGCCTCAGTGGCAGGACTTCAGTTCAAGCCAATAATTTTGACTGCTTGCACAATCATTTTTTCAATGTTAATTATAAAAGACTAATAGAGTAGTGACTTCTGCCAGCACCATTTCTATCTAAGCTCCATCAAACAAGATGATGAGGATGATATAATAATAGAAACAACAATTATAATGTCTTGTGCTGAATCAGACCTTCCTGTCTAGCTCCAAGCCAGATAGAATGTGAGAGTCATTTTTTGCCATTCAATTCTTCTCTGTGTGCTGTTTTCTCCCATTAGATTACAAGCTGCTTGAGGGAAGGGACTGTCTTGTTTCTCTTCATATTTCCCATTATAGCCCTGTTGCTTAGCATAGTGTCTGGCATGTAGTTAGCACTTAATAAATACTCACTTTTTCTCACTTTCTCTCTCTCCCTCCCTCCTGTCTCTCTGTCTCTGTCCCTCTGTCTCTCTGTCTCTGTCCTTCTGTCTCTGTCTCTCTCTGTCTGTCTGTCTCTCTGTCTCTGTCTCTCTCTCTCTCCCCCTCTCTCCCTCCCTCCTTCCCTCCCCCTTCCCCTGTCTCCCTCTCTAACGCAGGGCTAGCCTGGTGCTCCTTTCATTATTCGTATTGCCTCTTAGAATTTACTATCTTTTAGTAAATTATTTTCCAACTTATACAAAAACTGCAGGATTTAGAAGGGACCTTAGATGACTATCTGCTCTAGGTTCCTTATTTTTGAGCTTAAAAAAGGAAATCTGATATCCAAATAGTAGAGATCTAGAAGCAGGGGTTCTTCAAATCAAGTTCTGTGAATATGTACTCTAAAATATTTTAATAACCACATTTCAGTATAAATGGTTTCCTTAGTAATCCTACATACTTTATTTTATATATTTAAAAACATTCTTCCTTTTTAAAATTTAGTTTTTCCACTTAATAGTATTTTATTATTTCCAAATTACATGTAAAGATAGTTTTCAACATTCACTTTTATAAGATTTCTAGGTTCAAATTTTTTTCTCTCTCCTCCCACACTAACCTCCTCCCCAATAAAAACCCTCTTCTGGGAAGAACTAGACTGCCAAAGGGGTCCAGAACACGAAAATGGTGAAGGACCTTTGCTCCAGAGCTAGAGAGAGCCCCAAAGGACATCCAGTCTATAACCCTCATTTTGCAGATGAAGAGACCGAGGATTGGAGGGGTGAACTAACTTCCCAAGGTCACAGAGGTAGTATGCAATAGAGTCAGGATCCAAATCCGGGTGATCGGATTGCAAATTGAGTGTTCACCACTTGATGATGATTGTCATCAGAAGGAATCAATGGTGGATTTGACACAACTTTGAATCCCTCCATTCTATGGCCACTTCTTTCTAACGGGGTTGGAAATGTACACTCTGAAATTGATTGGCCTAATGGATAAACTGCTTATTATTTCCTTGGTACCCTGCCAGGCCTGTGGCATGAAATCTTGGAGAGGGTGTTTCTCTGGGTAGAGAGTTGTTTAGTGAACAGTCCCCTTGCCATACGTGGAAGACCTGGGGCAATGTTCTGGAAAACAGCTGTTCTTGAAGAGAACAGAAATTTCCGATCCAGGGGGGTCATTATTGTTATTTTAAATCACGGAAATGTAGAAAAATAACATAATAACCTATCGTGTACTGACGAGTGAAAGGGGAACTTTCTGTCACTATGGTTGGGTAGGTGGTATTCTTTGTGAAGTGGTTAGAAATGAATAAAATGACCAACTGGAAAAAGGCAGACTTCTATAGTCAATGTTCCGTTAGATTTAGAACAGCTAAGAATAGTAATTATCCTTCAAAATAGCTAGGCTGATTACTCTCGGCCCTCTTGGAACTCAAACTCAAGAGGACTGATCCGCTGCCTGAGGAGCTTTACCTGTGTGTATTTCCTGGGCTGCCTCATTAAGTTCTAACAAGGTGCAGGTCCTGTAAGAACCTCAGACGACTTGTTTTTTGTTCATTTAAACATGAGTTGTTTGATGTCCTTTCTTTTGTTTTGTCCCTAAATTTAGCGTTGACTCCAGGTCAAGAATAAAAAAAAAAAAACATGATTTTGAGAAAATGTACTCTAATGAGCTAAACGAAATCTTTCCACTCTGCCACACGTATATTTCTTTTGATATTTACAAAGACTTCATTTGCATAATAAAAATAAGTATACGTCTAAGGTGAATGCAATCTCTAAATCTGTGATGCTACATGGATGGCTGATAGAGAGGAATTTGGAAGTACTCGACTTGGGGTTGGCAAAAAACTGGGTTCACATCGTGTCTTAGAAAACACTCTCCAATAGAAGACCTGAGTTTAAATGTGGCCTCAGACCCTTACTAGCTGCGTGACTCTAGTTCAAACATTTAACCTCTGTCTGCCTCAGTTTCCTGAATTGTAAAATGGGGATAATGATAACATCTGCGTCCAAGGATTGTTGAATCAAATGAAATATTTGTAAAGCGCTTAGCACAGTGTTTGGTCCATAGGAGGTACTTAGTAAAAGCTTGTTTCCTTCCTTTCTTCCCTCCTCATCTTCATCTCCTGGCATTCCCAACTTACTTCAAATATTAGCAAAAGTCCTATCAGTAAGAAGCCTTTCCTAGCCCTCCTTCAATTTTTCTTATTTTGTTTGTACATAATTTTGTACATGTTGTCTCTCCCATGAGACTTTGAATTCCTTGAGAATAAGGACTGTTTTTTTTTTGGCATTCTTTATATCCCTACTGGTAGGCACAAGACCTGGCACACAGTAGGCACTTAACTGACAGATTCTCTGGACTATAGACAAATCACTTAACCTCTATCAACTTCACCTTCCTCATTTGAAAGATGGGAATAATGACAGTACTTAGCTCATCAGGACTGTTGGGAGAATCGAATGAGCTAATATTGTCAAAGTGGTATGACATATCATCACTGGGGCACAAGATAGAAATACCTTACATCTAATATGGAAATGCATACTTAAATCACTTTCAAAATGATCATCCTATTTGAGCCTTACAAAACCCCAAGTGAAGTTGGCAATAAGTATACTATTGTCCCTATTTGATAGTTGGAAAAATAGGTTTAGAGTAATTTGCCCAGTCTTCCAGAGGAAGAAGATTCAGGACCTGGACCCAGGTTCTTTAAAACAAGAGTCAACCTTTTAATTTTTTTTAATTTTACTGCTAGATAACTCATTGTTATTGGGAATTTCCCTTGTGCTTATTTTGTATATATCTGATATTTATTTGTTTATGAAGATGCCATCTTCCCAAATGAATATGTGTTTATTGAGGACAATGAAATGTTTTCTTTTTGCTTTTTTATTCTCAGTGCCTGGCACAGTGCTTGATACATAGAAGGGACTGAATAAATGCATGTTGAGTAATTGAATAGGCATGAGCAGAGTGGAAAATTAACCAACAAAGGCATTATTATTAAAGTCATGTTTCTATGCCTGAAGGGTGGAGCCAAGATGGTGACTGGAAAGCAGGGACTTGCTTAAGCTCCCTCCAAACATCTATGAAAAATGGCTCTGAACAAATCCTAGAGCTGCAGAACCCACAAAATAGCAAAGGGAAGCAGGACTGAAGCCCAGGATAGTCTGGATGGTCACTGGGAAGGGTCTATCACATGGAGCTAGGAGTGGAGAGAAGCAGAGCCCAGCAGGGGCCATGCCAGGACCAACCAGACCAGGAGCCAGGTGGAACAGGTGTAGCACCCTGAATCAGTGAGCTGTGGCAGTTACCAGATTTCTCAACCCACAAACACCAAAGACAACAGAGAAGGTTAGTGGGAAAAGCCGCTGGGACAGAGTGAAGGGAGTTCACAGTCGGCCACCCCCCCAGCGGTGGTGGAGGTGATGCAGCTCTGAGGTTGCTTCCAGAGCTACAGCTGCAGTTGCTTCTGGCCCCAGGCCCACCTAGTGGGAGGAATTAAGCAGAAGACCAGAGCGGGAGTGCAAAGCCTGCTTTGCCCTGCCTGGATCTGGGCCGCAATCCTGGTTGGAGGTTCTTGGGGGAGAAGGAGCACTGGTGTGACACATCTTGCTGTGTAGAAGTAGCTCTGAAAGTAGGAGTGCAGCCCCTTAAGCTTTGGACAAAGTACTCTATACTCTACAGGCAGTCATACCTTTAAAAAAAGCTCAAGGGTCAAGTTGGCTGGGAACATGAACAGGCAGCAAAAATGAACTCACACTCAAACTCAGACTTTGGAATCTTTTTTTGGTGACAAAGAAGATCAAAACATACAGCCAGAAGAAATCAACAAAGTCAAACAGCCTACATCAAAAGCCTCCAAGAAAAACATGAATTGGTCTCAGGCCATGGAAGAGCTCAAAAAGGATTTGGAAAAGCAAGTAAGAGAAGTAGAGGAAAAATTGGGAAAAGAAATGAGAGTGATGTGAGAAAACCCTGAAAAACAAGTCAATGACTTTCTAAAGGAGACCCAAAAAATACTGAAGAAAATAACACCTTAACAAATAGACTAACTTAAATGGCAAAAGAGCTCCAAAAAGTCAATGAGAGGAACAATGACTTGAAAGGCAGAATTAGACAAATGGAAAAGGAAGTTCAAAAGACCACTGAAGAAAATACTACCTTAAAAATTAGATTGGAGAAAGTGGCAGCCAGTGACTTTATGAGAAATCAAGATATTATAAAATGGAACCAAAGGAATGAAAAAATAGAAGACAATGTGAAATATCTCATTGGAAAAACCACTGACCTGGAAAATAGGTCCAGGAGAGATAATTTAAAAATTATTGGACTACCTGAAAGCCATGATAAAAAAAAGCCTAGATATCATCTTTCAAGAAATTATCAAGGAGAACTGCCTTGATATTCTAGATCAGAGGGTAAAATAGAAATTGAAAGAATCCACTGATCACCTTCTGAAAAAGATCCCAAAAAGAAAACTCCTAGGAATATTGTCGCCAAATTCCAGAGCTATGAGATCATGGAGAAAATACTTCAAGCAGTCAGAAAGAAATAATTTGAGTATTGTAGAAACATAATCAGGATACCATGAGATCTAGCAGCTTCTACATTAAGGGATCAAAGGGCTTGTAATATGATGCTCCGGAGGTCAATGGAGCTAGGATTAAAACCAAGAATCACCCAGCAAAACTGAGTATCATGCTCCAAGGCAAAATAGGGATTTTCAATAAAATAGAGGACTTTCAATCTTTCTCAATGAAAAGACCAGAGCTGAATAGAAAATTTGACTTTCAAACACAAAGAACAAGAGAAGGATGAAAAGGTAAACAAGAAAGAGAAATCATAAGGGACTTACTAGAGTTTAATTGTTTTGTTTACATTCCTACATGAAAAGATGATGTATGTACTTCATGAGACCTCAGTATTAGGGTAGCTGAAGGGAATATACATACATACATACATATATGTATGTGTGTGTATATATATATATATATATATATATATATATATATATATATATATATATCAGAGAGAGAGAGAGAGAGAGAGAGAGAGAGAGAGAGAGAGAGAGAGAGAGCGCACAGGGTGAGTTGAATATGAAGGGATGATATCTGAAAAAATAAAATCAAATTAAGGGATGAGAGAGGAATATACTGAGAGAGGGACAAAGGGAGAGATATAAGGGAGTAAATTATCTCACATAAAAGTGTCAAGAAAAAGCAGTTCTGTTGGAAGGGAAGAGGGGACAGGTGAGGGGGAATGAGTTAATCTTGCTCTCATAGGATTTGACTTGAGGAGGGAATAACATATACACTCAACTGGGTATCTTACCCCACAGGGAAGAAGGAGGAAGGGGATAAAAAGGGGGGAAATGATAGAAGGGAGGGCAGATTGGGGGAGGAGGTAATCAAAAGCAAACACTTTTGAAAAGGGACAGCAAAAAATAACTAAAATAAAAAAAATAAAATCACATTTCTGTGACTTAAAACAGAGACTGATGTTCTTCCTTTTCTCTCTCCCCTTTTCCCAATTATGCTTAAGCTATTAAGGTTAATCCTATGTTAGTTGTTTTTCTTCTGATTCTTTCATTATGTTTCTTTAATTTTCAAAACTTATTCTCCCTCCTAAACAGCTGCCATTCAAACCCCAGTGAGAGTGAGAATTTAATAAGCATGTGTTAATTTTTAAAAGGATGTTGACATGTTGGATGGTGTCACAAATTGGAATGGTGATTCATTTCGGAGATACATGATGTATTCCTGTATTTTTATGGGGTGATGAACAGTCATCAAAAACATAACCTGGGATACAATTATTTCTCAGTTCTTTGATCATAAGGTCCCTAATTGAAAAAGGGATGCATTTTTTCAAGCTAAAATAAGTTCTCCCATAATGCTTTCATTAAGTTATCTTTGGATGACTCACTTTCTCTCTAGGCCACAATTTTCTCATTCGTAAAATGTGATTGTTTCTAATGACTTCTCAGGTTCTTTTCAGCTTGGACCCTTGGTCAATCGATGGACAAACATTACGCACCTATAATGTGCGAGACACTGTGTCAAGTACGGAGACACAAAGATAAAGCCAAGATCAACCCTGCTCTCAGGGAGCTTCCATTTCTTTAAAAAGAGGTTTTGTATACACACATAAGTATATGCAAAATAAATTTAATGTAATTTCAAGGGAGCACTAGTAGCTGAGGCAATTAGGAAAAGTTTTGCATAAGAGGTAATGCTTGAGTAGAGTTTTAGAGGAAGCTAGAGATTCTAAGAGACATAGAGAAGGAGAAGGTGCCTCAGAGGCATTGGGGACAGCTTGTGCAAAGGCATGATGGGAGATGCTAAGACTATGACACTTTCAAAAGCAATCTCTAGTAACAGAAGGATAAATGATCAAATTGGTGGTCAGGAAGAGCTCCTTAGGAGAGGGTGGATCACTCTGTGGGAGATTCACAGGGAGCCAGCAGGCATCAGGAAAGTGATAATGGAAAGGTGAGATCTTCTCATGGAATGTCTTACCTATCAGACTTATGGATAGGTGAACAATTTATGAATAAACAAGAGATAGAGAGCAGGGTAAGTTATAAAATGGATAATTGTTATTACATTAAATTAAAAAGGTTTTGTACAAATAAAACAAATGCAGCCAAGATCAGAAGGAAAGCAGAAAATTGGGGGAAACTTTTATAGACAGATTCTCAGATAAAAACCTCATATGTCAAATATAGAAAGAACTTTGTCAAATCCATAAGAATATGAGTCATTCCCCAATTGATAAATGGTCAAAGGATATGAGCAGAAGTTTTCTGAAGAAGAAATCAAAACAATTAACAGTTATATGAAAAAATGCCCTAAATCATTACTGATTAGAGAAATGCAAATTCAGACAACTTTGAAACACCATTTTACCCTTATCAGTTTGGATAAGTGATTGAAGGGGAAAGCAACAAATGTTGGAGGGGATGTGGAAAAATTGGGACACTATTTCATTTTTGGTGGAACTGTGAACTGATCTGGGAAGGCTGTGTGATGGTATGCAAAATCCTTCATCTCTCTGATCCTCATATTCCTCATTGTAAAATAGAGACAATAACATTTGCATGGCTTAATTTATAGATTAGTTATAGGGAATATATTTTGTAAACCTTAAAGTGTTATTGAAATGTGAACTTTAATTTACCAAAAGCCAATCAGGAGAGCAGCTCCAGGTATCCTCCCATTATTGATATATAGAACATATGAGAAACATGTGAAAAACTGTGGCTATGTGATGGCAGTGTGGGACAGTAAAAAGAACACTGGAATTGTCCAAAGACTTGCATTCAAATCCCATCTCTAATGCTTAATATCTACCTGAGTGATATTAGGCAAGTCACTTCTCTTTTTTGGGTCTTGGTTTTTAAATCTATAAAATGAAGAGGTTGGACTGGATGGTCTTTAGTGAGACAGGAAGAGAACAAGCATTCACTAATTTGCTAAGCACTTACCTGCTTATGCTGTGAACTACTTTTTATAGAATGAGATCACATATTTTCAGACATTAAGAATAGCAGTGTGGAATAGTGGATATCAAGATGATGGCAGGAAGGAAGCAGGAAGACCTGGGTTCAAATTCACCTCCAATGCTCTTTAAGCCCTCACACATTACTTAATTTCACTAAGCCACAGTTTCCTCATCTGAAATATGAAGGACTTAATGGATGGTCCCTTTTAACTCTAGCCCTGTGATACCTGGAACATGGCAGGCACTTAAGATATGCTTGTTGGCTTGACTTGGTTATATGGACTCTAGGAGAGCAGCTTTGGATTGCTCCACGATGCTCTGCATTTTCCATGGTGACTGTCTTTCCTCAACGGACCTCAAATACTCTTACTTCATTTAAGGCAGAACAGAGATGCTGGAATTTCTTTCCTACGGCTTTCTTTTTCTATTTAGATAAACTGGATGAAAAACTACCAGAGGCTTCATGGCACTGGTGGATTCAAAATCTGAGGGAAACTTTGAGTTAGTAATTGAAGGCAGCAGACTCTGCCAAGAGACCTCTTGAAGTTGCCATGGCTCCAGGAGAAGGTGATTTTTGCAGAAAAGCTGTTTTGGGCACAGATTTTTGCCGATGGATTATGACTATTCTCACTTCTTGACTGATCTGAGGCACAGATGAACTTTGTGGGAAGAGGGAATATATTAAGAAGGGCCTCAGTGAGAAGCTCTTCTCTGAGACAAATTAACAAGCAATAAGCACTTAAGTGTCTACTCTGTGCCAGGCACTATGCTAAGTACTAAAGATCCAAAGAAAAGGAAAAAAAGTACCTGTCCTTAAGGAGCTCACCTTCTAGTAGGAGAGATAACGTGCAAACAGCTATGTACATGCAAGATAGATATGGGGCAATTAATGGGAAGTAATCTCTGAGGGAAGGCACTAGCATTAAGGGGGATTCGGAAAGACTTCTTAGAGAAAGTGGGGTTTTAACTGGGTTTTAAAGAAGTGAGTGTAGGCAGGAAGCAGAGATGAAGAGTGAGAGAGTTTCAGGAATGGCAGACAGATAAAATTCACGGAGTTGGAAGATGGAGTATGTTGGTCGAGGAACAGGAAGGAGGCCACTGTAAAATGGGGGGAGGGGAGTCAGGTATAAGAAGACTGGAAAAGTAGGAAGAGTCAAGGTTATGAAGGGCTTTTAAAGCCAAGGGGATTTTATACTTGATTCTGGAAACAACAGGGAGCCATTGTAACATTGCTGGTGGAGTTGTGAGATGATCCAGCCATTTTGGAGAGTAATTTGAAACTACGCCCAAAGGGTCATAAAAATGTTCATACCCTTTGACCCAGCAATACCACTTCTAGGGTTGTATCCCAAAGAAATCACACAAGCGGGAAAAGGACCTATATGTACAAAAATATTTATAGTGGCTCTTTTTGTGGTAGCCAAGAACTGGAAATCAAAGGGATGCCCATCAATTGGGGAATGGCTCAACAAGCTGTGGTATATGAAGGTAATGGAATACTATTGTGCCATAAGAGATGGGGATGATACGGACTTCATAACAACCCGGCAAAACCTACATGACACAATGCTGAGTGAGCGGATCAGAGCCAGGAGAACATTATACACAACCACAGATATATATGGATTCTGTGAGGACCAACCCTGACAGAATTCGCTCTTCACAGCAACACAAGGTACAAAGACAACTCCAAAGGACTCACAATGGAGAATGCTATCTACATCCAGAGAAAGAACTATGAAGTTTGAATGCAGATTGAGGCACACATCATGCTCTCCTTTATTTCCCCCTTTTTTCTTCTCTTTTATTTTTGTTTTTGAGGTTTTTTTTGGTTCTTTTTCTTCTTTCTCATGATTCATTCCATTGGTCATAATTCTTCTCCACATCTTGACTAGTGTATAAATTAATTCAATGCGAAGTTATACATGGTAGTTATGTGAGATTCCATGCCATCTTGGGGAGGGAGGGGAGAAAATCTGGAACTCAAAATTATGTAGAACCGTGTGTTGTAAACTAAAAATAAAAATAAAAAAGAATAATAGAAAAGAGAAAAAAATAAAATTAAATTAAAAAAAAGAAGAATGACATGGTCTGAACTTGACTTTAGGAAAATCATTTTGACATTTGTGTGGAGGATGGACTGGAATAGGGAGAGATTTGAGGCAGGCGGACCTCCCTCTCCCCGCTGGCAGGCATTATAAAATAGTAAGTGTGAAGGGGTGAGTCCCAGCCAGAGCCTCTGCTTCCATGCTTACTAGCAATGGGACTTTCAGAAAATCACTTGATGTTTGAGCTTGCCTCATTTTCTCTAAAACAAGGATGACCAGATATTACTACCCATATCATAGGATTCTTATAAGGAAAGCCCCTTTGTTCAGTCATTTTTCACTCATGTTCGAGTCTTTGTGACCTCATTGGGGTTTTCTTGGCAAAGATATTGGAGTGGTTAGCCATTTCCTTCTTCCACTAATTTTATAAATGAGAAAATTAGGGCCAACAGGGTTAAGTGACTTGCCCAGAGCTACACCGCTAGTAAGTGATTTGGCCAGATGTGAACCCAGGAAGATGAGTCTTCCTGACTCCAGGCCTGATGCTCTATCCATTATGGCACCACCTAGCTGTCCTTTGTACTGTAGAAGGTAGAAAACAAGTGTGAGCTGGTATTAGTAATCTACGGGGGATGACTTCTTAGAAGAATGCTCCAAGGGGGAGATTAAGGATGGGAGATGTATGTGCCAGAGGCAGGCAGATGAACACGCCTGCAAAGGTCCTAAGAAAAAGGCTGGAGTTAGTGATCTGAACTCTTAAAGACCTTGAATCTATTATAATAGCTTTGCCTCCCTGAACGCACAATACCCTCTTCTCCATCATTCAAAATCCTTCTCTTCCTTCCAGGTTGCATTCCTGTCCAGCCTCTTTCATGAAGTCTTATATTATTCCCCTACTTGTTAGGGTTCTCTTGCTCTCATACACGTTACTTTGTAGTATAGTTATCTGTAGCATTTGTAGCATATTTCTTTGTAGCATACCAGCTCCTCAAGGACAAGGGCTATTTTGCTTTTGTCTTTGAATCTGTTAAGGAGGTGAGAGATTATGAGCAGCGTCACCTTGCTTTCCTCTTCCTTTAAATGAGGGGGATGGACTCATTGATCTCTAAGATCGGCAGCTAGGTCACGTGGTGGATAGAGCACTGGGATTGGAGTCAGGAAGACCTACATTCAAAACCAGTCTCAGACAATTGCTAGCTGTGTGACCCTGGCAAGGCACTTAACCTCTAGGTTTGCCTCAGTTTCCCCAACTGTAAAATGAGCATAATAACAGCATCTACCTCCTAGGATTGTTGTGAGGATCAAATGAAACAATATTTGTAAAAAGCACTTAGCACAGTGTGTGACACATAGAAGGTACTATATGAATGCTTATTCTCTTCCAAGAATTCTGCCACATTCTACTTTTATGATCCAATGACCCTTGATAGGAAAACTAAGAGGATGGAGAATGCCTATTGTCTAGTCGATGTCATGTGGTTGAATGAACAACCCATAGAACTATTCTACCAACATCTATGTCTTGGCCAGGATCTATATATGGATAATGAAGAGAACCTAGAATTGAATAGAGAAAGGAGGACAGACTGGATTGCCTTAGACTAAGCTTCCAATGACCCCAAAGTCATCTAGCCCCATACAAGAGCCCCAGGGCAATATTCTTCCATGTTACTCTAGTCTAGGACATGGAATACTATGGTCAATGAAGACTTCAAGGTCTTCAAAGGTCACCAAAGAAACCCATGGCATGCGTGAGTGCACCATGCTATAAGGCCAAGAAGAACCACATAGAAGAATCAGGATAAAAGATGAGATGCATGTCTAGAAAATGAGGTTGGTTCACTCCTGAAGCAAGAGCATAGGATGCTTGATGGATCTTGTACCTACTCTATTGGTATCCATCCACTGTCAAAAAAGCACCACAACTTATCTTCCACAGAGCTGCTAAAGTACTTACTTAAACCATATACCTAACCCTGATGCTGCCTTCCCCAAAATGAAAAAAAAATTCAGTGGCTCCCTATTACCCAGAGGATCAAATATAAAATTCTCTGTTTGGTATTTAAAACTCTTTCCTATTTTTTCCAATATTATTACACCTTACCTACCTTCATGTGTTTTATAATCTATCTGTATCGGCCTACCTGTAGCTCCTTAAAGAGGAGACTCTATTTTGCATCTTCATGGTATCACAGATAGAGTGCTAACTAGACACCAAAACTCAGAAAATTCTGAGTTCAAATCCAGTCTTAGACACTATGTGACCCTAAGCGAATCATTTAACCTGCCTCAGTTTCATAATCTGTAAAATGAGGAAAATAATAGCACCCGTCTCTCAGGGCTGTTGTGAGGATAGAATGTGATAGTTGTAAAGCACTTTGTGAAATTTAAAGCATTGTATAAATATCATACCTACTTCTTCCTTTCCCTAGCTTTTCTCAAGACACAGCTCAAGGACAACATTCTTCATGAATCCTTTCCGGGTCTTCCCAACCACTAATACCTTCTACTTTCAGATCACCATCCCTCCATCCATATTTGACTTTACTAGACATATGTTTCGAATGTACTTAGTTGTCTACATGCTCCTGGCATTAGAATGTAAACTCCTTAAAGGCCAACATGGTCTTTGGTTTGCATGCCAAGCTCTTGGTATCATGCCTGGCGTACAGTAAGCATTTAGAAAATACTTGGTGATTGACTGACTGACCCCTTTATAGGAGGTCTTTGATCATCTGACTCACTGCCCCCACCCTGCCCCTCTGCAGCTACTGTACAGAACTTTCCCCTCTGATTATCTTCTGTGTGCTCTATAGATAGATGGGACAGTTAGGCAGTGTAATGGATAGAATACAAATGGATGGAGTTCAAATCTGACTTCAGACCTTTACTAGCTATGTGACCCTGGGCAAGTCACTTAACCCTGTTTGCCTCAGTTCCTCATCTGTAAAATAACCTGGAGAAAGAAATGGCAAACCGGTCCAATATCTTTGCCAAGGAAACCCCCAAATGGGGTCAAGAAGAGTCACACTTCAACAACAACAACAACTTTATAGGTATCTTATATATACTATTTAGTACATAACTGAACAACGACAATATGTTTTCTCCCTCATATGGAATGTAATCTCCACGAGGGCAAGGATTGGTTCGTTTTTGCCATTATATCTGCAGAGTGCCTAGCACATGCTAAGTACCTAATAAATGTTTGTTACATGTTTGATAGAATGGCCTGACATGTTACATGGACTTCCTGTGAAAGATTTATTTGGGGATGCAGCCCAGAGTCACATAAGACATGAAGCAGGAGAAAGCTTCTGATTAGTCCCATGAGAGGGAAAAGAGTTCTTTCAGACTTCAATGCCACGATGTGGCTCATGAAAGAGAGCTCCTGGTGTAGAAACTCCCTTTGCTGATGCAGATTGGTGACTCATCCTTTACTTTTATTCTTAGAGATTTGCTTTGCCTGGGACACTGAAAGATTCAGTAACAATTTTGGTTGTTGGGGCACAAAGCCCCCAAAGAAGCCTTCCACTACCCTTTCTACTTCGCGAAAAGAAAATATGTAAATATTTTTAGATGATATTTTTGATTCTATTGGTATAGGCAACCCCCTTCTGAGAAAACCACTGCAGGTAAGGAATTCATATTCTCACAGAGCTCTTGAGGACACCGAGTAGTTAAGTGACTTGTACTGAGACACACTAGTCAGCATGTTAGAGACCGGGCTTGAAGACTTCCTGATATGGAGGCCTGCTCTTAATCCATGACACCATGATGCCTTTTATGAAAGTAACGCAAGATATAATTAAGACAAATTCAGCCAAACATGAGGGGAAATGTAGTTACCATGGTTTTTAATTTTAATTAATGACTCTTGCCAAATATGTGCTCAGCTAAGTTATTTAGAACTGATGAAAGAATGCAAGTATTAAATTTTGGGGCCCTTTAAATTTCCATGCCCAGGGACAAAGCCCCTATCACTCTACATTAGTTATGGCACTGGTAAGACGTGCCTACAGACTACAGATCCTTCAAGAACCCCCAGGGCCTTGCTCATAGTCGGTGTTTAATAAATGCTTACTGAAGAGAAAGGAAAAGTAATTTGGATTTGTTTGCAAGAGTGGGGAACCTGTGGCCTCGAGGCCACACATGGCTCTCTAGGTCCTCAAGCACAGCCCTTTGACGGAATCCAATCTTCGCACTGTGAAGGGCTGTGCTTGAGGACCTAGAGGGCTAAGTGTGGCCTAGATGAGTAAGGTTTCCCACCCCTGGATTAGGGCTTGTCACCATTCTAATTTTTCCTTTACCTCAGCACACATTATGCAGAACTGTAACTGCATGCTGGTGGTATTCAAGGATATGAAATCACTCAGTTTCATCATGGCCCTCAATATATGGTTGGAGACTCACTAATCATTAAATCAGTCACTACAAATTAAGCTTGTTAGCCTATTCAATGTGAAAAGCTCCAACTAAAAGGGATGGGAGGTCAATCATCATGTCTTCAGTGTCTATGTCTGTTAAATTTCCCTTGGCTTCTTTCTTCCTGCTCTTCAGGACACAGGAAAATTTGGCAGTAGACTCCCAAAATATTTCCCAGGCATCTGAACCAGCACAGACCTTTAATTTTTGTTTAAATTAAAATGAGCATTTGCTTAAAGTGGATGCATCTGGTTAAGGTTGAGATTACAGATTAGCAGCTGATCAGGTGACAGAATCATAGATCCAAAGAACATGAGAGATTTGGGATCCTGATCCAAATTCCTCACTTATTCATTAATTCAGTAGTTTGTTCATTCCTTGTGCGATCCACTGATATAAAAATTTTATTTTATAAGCATTTTTTGTTTACATATCCTATATATGATTTCTTATATTTTTAGAAAGTTTTCTGTGATAAGGTGAGGTTAAGTGACTTTCTTAGGGTCATGCAGCCAGTGTATATTCAAGGGAAGAATTGACCTCTGGTCTTTCTGATGCCAAAGCTTATCTACTTACTTTGCTATGCTGCTATGGCTTCAAAAGGGAATTCCTAGTGTCTAAAGACCCTTGGCTAATGCCAATTGGTGACTAATCTTTAACTTTTAGTCTTAAATATTTGCTTTGCCTGAGACACTGAAAGAATAAGTAACTTGCATGTGTATCTAGTATGGGCCAGAGATAGGATTTGACCCCAAGTCTTTTTGATTTCAAGGCTGGTTCACTATCCACTGTGTAACCCTGTTTACCCATTTTATATATGAAAAACTGAGACCTAGATAAGGTAAGAATAAATGGGAACATAGGGAATGAACAGCACACTCAACATAGTTTGTGTGGCGTAAAGAGTTTCTCAAGAAAGTTTTAGCTTAGTCACAAAGATTTTGCTTTCGTTTCTTTCTTTCTTTGCTCCCCCCACCATGGGTGGAGGAAGTGAAGAGAGAAAATAAATACTTGTTAATTAAAAAATTAACATTTAAAAAAGTTTCGTTTCAAATCATGGAAAGACAAGGAAGGAATTGCCAGTACAAGATAACACCAAAATGTTCTTAATTTTATTTTCCACTTTCACAAATTCTCATGACTTGATTTTCCTCCAGGAATGTCAGTTGAGACATCTGATAATCTAAAAGCATTCAGAGAGTCCGGATCCCATATGGCCCCAAAATATTTTCTATCCAGGGGGAGAAAGAGAACATATTGTGAGAGTCATAGAGTTTATGACTTAAACATACAGCAGTATGAATGGCTTTAAATACTCTTTCCAGGTTATGCTTGGTCAGTGAGATGGGTGACAGGCACCAAAATAAAATGCTGAGCTCCATTATTCCATGCTTCTTTCTGAAATAGTGAATAGGCAGCCTGGTGTAAAGGATAAACAATTACACATGGTATCAGGGAGCCTGGGGTTTGAATCCTACCTCACACACTAACAGCATGATCCTGGGAAAGTCAAGTCCACTCTCTGGGCCTCAGTCCCCTCCTATATAAAATGACAGGATGGGATTTGGTGAACTCTAAGGTCTGATCCAGCTCATACATCTATGATCCAATGATCCCATGGCATCTGCTAAGTTGTCACCCAGTCACTTGGTTTCCCCATCTGTAACATGAGGGTGCTGGGCTTACATGGTCCCTTCCATCTTTAAATCCAAGATACATGCTATAAAGAAAAGAGGATAATAAGGCAGGGCTCTATCTCTGGACTTGGTACTTGTTATGTGGCCAAAGGGCTTTTGTTGGCTGACTATATGGGGTCAATAAAGTAGATACTGATAAAAGTTAGCTTTAGTTCAAGTAATGTGCCTCCTGAGAGAAGTCCCAGATTGTTACCATTAACCTTGGGTTACTGTTGCTGCAAGGGATTTGGATGAAAGATCAATAGTACTGCTACTTGTGTGACCTCGGAATAGTCATTTCACCTCCATAAGCTCCAGATTCTCTTTTAAGGAGGACAGGTGACCTTGTCCCTTCTCAACTACCATTGCTTTTGTTTAGTCACATCTGACTCTGATTCTTTGTGACCAATGCTGTACGTTGGGTTTTCCTGGCAAAGATACTATTTGGTTTGCTTTTCCTTCTCTGTTAGGTTAAGGCAAACAGAGGTTAAATGACTTGCCCAGAGTCACACAGCTAAGTAAGTGTCTGAGGCTGGATGTGAACTCAGGTCTTCCTGACTCCACTATCCACCGAGCCACCTAGCTGTTTCCTTCTACCTATTACTCAAGGACTTTTCCCCTAAAGGACAAGAAAATGTCCCTTTGCCCCCAAATTGTGCAAGCCCTTAGACTACTTACCCATTGAGCTTACAAATTTCAAACTGGAATGGACAGTAGAAATCATTTAATTAACCTGTTCTTTCTACAGCTAATTTGTTCAAGACCACACAGTCATTAGGAGGCAGAGGAAGGGTGTGAATCCAAGTCCTCTGGGTCTAGATCCAGTAGCCACTCAACCTCATTAAGGTGAAGGAGGGTAGCCTCTTCTCTATAAAGTGGCTTAAATATCTCACCCACTAAATAGGGTTTGCACATGGCGCTGAACACACAGCCCAACTTGGGTTGATATTTTGCAACACATATAAATTATTAAGCTTCATCTCTTGACAGGCCTAGGGGAGGAAGAAGAGACCCTTTAAAGGAAGTTATATTTGAGGGAGAAGGATACATTGTGGAATGATTTGACTAAAGTCAATATTTTGAGGGGTGGGCAACCTTCAGCCTTGAGGCCACATGGGGCCTTCTAGGTCCTTGGATGCAGCTTTTTGACTGAGTCCAAATTTTACAGAACAAATCTTTTTACTTAGGGGATTTGTTCTGTGATGTTTAGATTCAGTCAAAGGGTCACACTTGAGGACCTAGAGGGCCCCATGTGGCCTCAAGTCAGCAGGTTCCCCATCCCTGGTTTGACCATGAAGACCAAAATCACAGGTCCAGTTTCTCTACCTTGTCCCATGCTCCAAAGGGGAACCAGGGATTAGGAACTAGGGGAACTGGGTTCTTGTCCTGGATCTGTCACTAGCTAGTCAGGAAGACACCAGCTCCTTGAGGGCAGAGAGGGTTTCATTTTTGTGATTGTATCCCAAGTACCTACTAGAACCTGGCACATAGTGGGGGCATAGAAAATTGTTGATTGAAGGTTGTTTCACTTTGAACAAGTCACTTAACCTTTATGGTGCCTTCCAACTCTAAACTTTTATGATATGTGGTAAAGAGCTAACTAACTGGCTACTATGTATGAGTTATCCATAGTAACACAATTACTTATCATATCACTTAGAGCAGGAGGTAGGCTTAGAAATCATTTAGTCCAAACTACCTTTTTTTTCAGAGAGAATGGAAGTGACTTGTTCAATGTTACATAGGAGATGGCAGAATCTAGATTCAGGTGCACCTCTTGGGAATCCATATTCTAGGCTCTTTCTAGTTTTTATCCATCTATCCACCATCTAACTGTTTTTCTATCTCTCTTTCTCTGTCTCTCTGTCTCTGTCTCTGTCTCCGTATCTCTCTCTCCCTTTTTCTCGATCTCTTTGTCTCTCTGTCTGTCTCTCTGCCTCTCTCTCTCTCTGTCTCTCTCTCCCTCTCTCTATCTGTCTGTCTGTCTCTGTCTCTGTCTGCCTCTGTCTGTCTGTCTCTCTCCATTCATTTATTCATCATTTATTTGAGACTGGGTTTTCCTATCTAAAACACATTTATAATGCAACAGGCACTCACTGTTGATTCCAGTAGTGAAAGGCAGGGGAATTTTACTGTGCTTGGTTTTTCCTGACCTGTGTCTGTTTGTCCCTCCTTAGGCAGCCTGGTTGTTGTACACTCCACCACCCCCACAGAGGGGGCGTGGATTGTGGCTTACGATATTGGTACAACACTTAATGGGGACACCCAATGTTCTTCAGCCCTGGTTCAATTCAGAGCTTCCAAACTCAAGCAATCTACCATGCCCATCTCTCCTTCTGTTTAACTAGTAAAACATAAATTTTATATAACCAGCAATGAATGCATGTCAACTTGGAAGGAGGATTCCAGTAGGGTGTCCTCTGGGGACTGTGCTTGTCCCTGTTTTATTTAACATTTTTTCAACCCATTGGAAAAGGTCAAAGATTTTCAGATGAGATTTTCAAATGAGCAGATGATAGACACAAAGCTACATAGCAGAATTAAATCCAAAAGGATCTGACTGAATCAGATAAGATGCAATTTAATGAGGATGACTGAAAATCTTACATTGGAGTTTAAAATAATGAACTTCTCAGCTAAATGATGGGAGAAGCATGATTAGAGGGTGGGTTGTTGGAAAAAGATCTGGAGGGTTTTAGTGGAAGACAAGTCTAATATGGGTCAACAGTGTGTCATGGCTGCCCTAAATGCTAGAGGGATATTCTTATTGGCCTATGTCCCAGCCAGATCACAGATAGAGTGTTGTGTTTATTTCTAGGCAATGCACTTTAAGAAGGACATTGAAGAATTTGAAAGCATCCAAAAGAATGTGAGGAGGACACTGAGGGCTTTGAGATCATGCCCAAAGAGGATCCATTGGAGGAACAATGTGAGGAGTGAGGTCTAGCCTGCAGAAGAGAAGGCTTAGGCATATGAGAGCTGCCTGATAGTACTGGAGGGACTTCAAAGTCAAAGAGTTTTGCTTTACCCCTGAAGGCAGAACTAAGAGCTGTGGAAGAAAATCGAACAGGAGGATTGGTCTAAAAGAAAACTGTCAAGAGGGAATGGGCTGTTTCAGCAGGTAGTGAGTTTCTTTCCTGGAGGTATTCAAACAAAAGCTGGACAACTGCTTGTTGTAGGGCATTTTACACATGGGTTGAAATGGATGCCCTCTGAAGTCCCTTTGAAGACTAAGATTACAGCTCTGTAACCTTAAGAATAGCTAGCGCCAATACGTTAAGGTTTACAAAGTACTTTATGCACATTATCTTATTTGATTCTCAAAAAACACCCTGGGAAGCAGATGTTATTATTATCCCCATTTTATAGATGAGGGAACTGAGGCAAAGAGAAGTAACTGGACCAGGGTCATACAGCTAGGAAGGGTCTGAGGTTGTATTTGCACTCAGGTCTTCCCGCCTCCAAGTCCAGCACTCTATTATTTACAATGCCACCTAGGTGCCCGCTATCCACTCTGGCCCCTAGTGGTCTAGGTATAAATTAGTAATTTGAATAATGATGGCAGTTCCCAGGACTATAGCAGGTCTAGTGGTAGAGAGGGAAGGAGACAGAATTTTTGATCAGACCACCTTTTGAAGACTCCTCAAATCAACTATGTTGGTGGCTGTCTTTTTGCTCAGGGTCAGGTCTGAGTCCAAGGTGCCTATGTGTGTGCATGTATATTTATATTTATATGTATATGCATATGCATATGTACATGTATATACACACATATATGCATGTATGCACGTATATATGTGTATGTATGTATGTATGTATGAGGATAGATAGACAGATAGCTAGCTGATGTAGCATATAGAAGGTGAACCTGGAGTCCGGGAGACCTAAATTCAAATCTGGCCTCATACACTTACTAGCTTTGTGACCCTGGGTAAGTGACTTAATCCCATCTATCTCAGTTTCCTCACCTGTCAAATGAGCAGAAGAAGGAAATAGCAAACCACTCCATATCTTTGCCAAGAAAACCCAAATGGGGTCATGAAGAGTTGGACCTGACTGAAAAAAATACATACATACACACACATATATGAAATTTATATTGATGTGGTGTTCTACTCCACTTTTATACACACACATACATATGTAATTTTTATTTACTATTCCTATATTTATAACATTTATTTAAATGTACTTACTATATACATTACACACACTGCATACATTATACATAATTTGTGTTGAGGTAGAGTACATATATATATTATATATATATATATATGTGCGTATATATATATATATACATATATATATACATACACACACACACACATACATATATATATATATATGTCTGTGTGTATAATGTGTGTTGAGGTAGAGTGTGGAAATCATACATTTGTATTTGCATATAATTGTATAGTAACTCCCCTACCAGGCATTTAAGGACCTTCGCAGTTTGGCCTTATTAAAAACCTCATTCCTCTAGTCTAGTCAAACTGTCCTTATTAATGTTCCTCACACATGCTGTCCCCCACATCTGAAAAGCATTCATTTCTCACTTTTGCCTCTTAGAATCAGATTAAATGCCACCTTCTACATGAAGCCCCCCCCCCCACACCCAGGCTGCTAGTGCCTTCCCTCCCCAAACTAGCTTGCATTTTTTTTTATATATTCAGCATATATTTGTGTAAGTATCTTGTCTCCTCCCACAAAATATAATCTTCCTAAGGACAGAGACAGTTTTATTTTTCTCTTTGAATCTCTACTATCAAGCATACAGTAGGTGCTTAATGTTAGATGAATTCATGTCGCCATCACCCAGCACAAATAGGGTACGGAGCAGGCACTTAACGCTTCTTGATGATTGATTTTTCCATTCCTTCCTTCAATAGAATAAAGTGTGATTCCTATTATCTAGAAATTCACACTTCCTCCCCACTCTCCCTTTCTCTCAAGGATTTCCAAGCAAAATCTACAGCATAGCCTGGTATGTTTCTAAAAATGAGAAGCAAATTCTTGTTCCCTGTGGTTTTCAAGTCAAATTAAACTTCCCAATTATGAGGAATAATGACTAGCAGGGCTGCATGGCCCAACTCTAGTGCTTTTATCCTCTTCCCCTCCAATTCAGAACATTCAATGGTTACCCAGTGTCTAAAGGACAAAGTCTGAACTCCCCAGCTTTGATTCAAGGGGCTCAGCATTGTGGAACTCACTGGTGCATACCAATCCTCTCATTGTATTTTTAATGTTCTACCCCAAACCGTTCTTGATTCTCCCAGACACTACTGTACTCCATCCTAAAACTACCTTGCATTTTTGGTATATGTAAGTTATATATGTTATATACAGATATAGCCTTACTAGTTGGAATGTAAGCCCCTTGAGGGCAGAGACATTTTAATTTTTGTCCCTGTCTACCCAGAAATTGTTTTCATAAGTATTTGATGATATAAATATACACACATACTTATATGTATATATACGTGTGTATATATACATATATATATATATACATATCTATCTATCTATATCTATATCTATCTATCTATCTGTCTATAAAAGATAACAGCAGTGTTTAGTGAAAAGAGAGTTAGCTCTGGAGTCAGGGCCTGAGTCCAAATCCTATTTGCCATTTATGACCTCTGTGACCTTGGACAAATCAATTTCTCCAGGTATGTTTCCTCATCTGTAAATTGAGTGGGGTTGGATCATTTTGATGTCTGAAGACATCAAGCTGAAAACTACAATATTATGATCTTACTATATTTCTCAAGGAAATGCTTTTCACTGAACTCTCCCTACTAACCAAGAAAAACACCACAAGGTATACAGTATTATTCAACCATAGTCCCCCACCTCACTATTAAGAGGAGAGAAATTTGTTTCATCTAGGTACTCTGGGGCCAAGACTGGATGCTACAGTTAATCTGAGTTCAGCTGGGCAATCCATTTATTCATCTCTGGTTGCTTTCCTATTTTCTTACCCACAACAACCTTTCTAAAACTTTTTGACACTCCAAGTCTTCAAAACCACTCCACCTCCGTCATTCTAAGCAGGTGACAGGGCCTCCTACTTTCACAAGAAGATTGAAGCCACCTGGGGTGAGCTCCCTCAATTTCCCTCCCCTTCACCTTGCAAGGTCTTTGTTATCACACTTTGCTCTCCTTTCCACTTCAAAACTTCTCCATATCCTAAAAAGCTGACCTCCCAGGCAAGACCTAAGGCAAATGCTACCTTCTTCATGAAGCCTCTCCTAATCTCCTTCCAAAGTGAGCTCCCTGTCCTCTAAGCACTTTGTGTATATCTTAAAACATTTAATCAATGATCCCTTATATTCATATGAGGCTGTACGTATTACATCCTGCCTTGGAAAATACTTACCGCTAAGTCTTTTTATTGCTGCTGGGTAGCAAAGTGAATAGAGTGCTGGAACTGGTGTCAGGAAATTTGGAATTCATATCCTTCCTCAGATACTTACTAGTTGTGTGGCCCTGAGCAAGTCACAAAAACCTCTGTCTGCCTCAATTTCTTCAAAGGTAAAATCAGCAAAATAAAACACATACCTTCTAGGGTCATTGTAAAGATCAAATGAGACAATAATTATAAAGTACTTAGCATAGTGCCTAGCACACAGTAGGTGCTGAATAAAACCTCTATCCCTCCTTTCCTCCATTCCTTTCCTTTTCCTTCCCTACTTCCTTGTTTTCATCTCCCTTCCTCCCTCCCTTCTTCTTTTTTCCTTTCTTCCTTCTTTCCTCCCTCCCTTCTTCCTTCCTTTTTCCTTCCTCCCTCCTTCCTTTCTCCATTCCCTTCCTTTCTCCCTTTCTTCTTTCCTTCCTCACCCTTCTTCCTTCCTTCTTTCCTTCCTTCCTTCTTTTCTCCCTTCTTCCCTTCTTACTTTCTCTCTCTCTTTCTTTCCTTCCTCCTTCCCTTCCTTTTTCCTTCTTCCCTCCCTTCTTCCTTCCTGACTTCCTTCCTTACTCCCTCCTTACTTTATCTGGCCTTCCTTCCTTCCTTCCTTCTGTAGACTCCCTGAGGACAGCAATCTTACACAACCCTACATTTCTCACAGCCTCTAGCAGAGGGACTTGAACTCAGTAAGTTCTCAGGAAATGCCTGTCATATGAACGAATGAATGAATGGCCTATAAACTCTCTGAGGGAAGAGATAATGTCTTAGACTGCAGGAGTTTCTAACTTGAGGTCCATGAAATTTACAAAACTCTGATGCTAACTCCTGATTATACTGGCAAAAGAGAAGTAAATTCAAAAGAATCTGCTTCCCTTGTAATCCTATGTACCTTATGCCTGTAAAACTTTCTAGCTGTTTGACCTTGGATGAGTCAGAAGTTACCTCTCTGGGCTACTGTTTCTTCATTTGTCATACTGTGGGATTGGAAGATATGATCTCCAGGTTTCCTTCCCACTCTAAATCCTATTAACTGAATGGAAATACTTCCACCATTCCCTTTGCGTAGTTTTATTTGAATACCTGAAATTCTAAAATAGGCCATTATTGCATCATCAGAAGAGGCAGGAGGAATCCTGATATTGCCTTAGCAGAGTCCTACTGATGGATGAGAAGAAGATGCTAGAGACACCGTCTAAAATAGCCTTTTTCATTTCTTTTATCTTTTCTTGTTAAGAGAGCAGACCTGAGAGGACTTACATAGTCAAAGCAGACAGTTCAGTAGCCCTTTCTGGGATTAAAACTCTGGCATAGCTTCTTTGAGGTACTCATTGCTCTTCCCATCCTTTCCCCTACTCCTCTGCCCTCCAAGCATTTGGAATCATCTTTCTTGTTGGCATGTGTCTTCACATGTACACACTACCTCCTTTAGGTTGTAAGTTTCCTTAAGGCAAGAACAAAAACACTTTTTAAAAATAGAAAACAAGTATGACAACCTTGCCTGAAAATTTAGGGACGGTAAAACACTGAATTATGTACCCAGGAGCCTTAAGGGATTTGCTGGAGAGAATTCTGAGATTCATAGGAAAATTCAAAGTTCCAGAGAATGCAGAATCTTTACCTTTTGGGCATGCCAGGCATATAGAGTGCTGAACTTAAAATGACCAAGATCTGAATTCAAATCTTCACTCTCCTATTTACTACCTGGATGACCTTGGAAAATCACTCAATTTCTTTGCTTCCATGTTCTCCAACAGTAAAATGAAGATGTCATCCCTAAGGTTCCTTTCAGTCCTAAATTTATGATCCTAGGATTCTCACTTGAAGAGATCTATTCAGCCTCATTCTCTTCCTTTGTGGTAGGTTTGTGTGTGTGTGTGTGTGTGTGTGTGTGTGTGTGTGTGTGCGTGCGTGTGCGTGTGCATGTGGTGGCTGGCAGAGCATGTAATATTGCCATTTTACACAGTCCTGAAAGGGGACATGGCCAGCGATTGTCTAATGATGATGATGATGATGATGATAATGCTCCATAATAATAATTTATACAGCACTTAAGGGTTCCAAAGGACTTTATACATACATACATGGATACACACATATGAATACACACATACACACATGCTTCTTTCATATATTAATCTAGTTGAAGTTCACAGGTTCTTGTACAATTCTTTCTTTGTATAATGAAAAGTATGTCTTTGTTAATGACCGTTAACTTGACAATTAAAAAACAACAACTCATAATACTGGCAATTAGTACCCAAAAGATTATACAGATGGGCTAGTCAAGGGGTATCAGAGAGTTAAGATAATAGACTGATAATCTGTTTTTCTATGCAGGCATGGGTATGAATCCCACACTCTTCAATTGATCTTAAGAAGATAGGGCAGAAAGTCAGGAAGACCTGGGTTCAAGTCACACCTCAGCCATTTAGGAGCAATGTGACTCTGGACAAGACATGTAACTTCTCTGGGACTTAGTTTCCTCAAGTGAAAAATGAGGGGTTTAGCCTCTAAAGTTCTTTCCAGCTCTGAATCTTTGATGCTCTGTTGGCCTCTAAATTGGTTAGCAGCTCAGTGGAAGGTAACAGCCTCCAATTTCTTCCTTCTGCTAAACCGTTAATCCAAACACAAGGAGAGCCAGAACTTGGCTACCACAGAGCCATTGGATCTTCACAACACCACTGGGAAAGTATGATTAGCCCCAATTTACCGAAGAGGGAGCCTAAGCCCGGAGAGGGATAGGGAGCTGTCCATGGTTTCTGTCTGGTATGGAGCCAGGACTCTGTGAACCCTTTAACTCCTTTATGTGGACATTTACCTTAAGGCAGGGACTTTAAGAAATAGAAATAGAAAACTTTTAAGAAACAGAAAACAAGGATGACAACTTGTCATGAAAATATGTAGAGATTAAAGCACTGAATTCTGTGTCTGATAGCCTTAAGGGGCTTAGTGAAGGGGATGCTCTGATTCAAAGGGAACTCAAGGTCAAAGAGAACCAGAAACTTAAGCCTTTGGGGCAAAACAGAAGAACTGGCAATAACAAACACATCTTGATGTGATTCATTCAGCCTGAATCTCTACTTTTCAGGGGATTTGTTCTTGGTCCAGTGGTAACAAAGGTACTGGATTTTTTGACCACAGAACCAGGGAACTTCCTCCTTCTTCAGAGTCAAATAATGCAATGAATGTAGCAAATACAATCATCATACAGTGTCCAATAAGCACTTGTTATAATAATCAGTCCATAAAAATTAATTCAATGCCTACCATGTACTGGGCACTGTGCTAGGCACTGGACACAAACAGAAGTGAAATAGTCTTTGCCCTCAAGTAGCTTACATTTTTTCACGGAAGAAAAGTAAATGATAGAGGTGGGATCTGAACTCAGGTTTTTTTTTTACTCCATGTCCATTATTATTATTATTATTATTTTTTCCAAAAAGCTGGGACAATTTATGATTTGTCCTGTACAGTTTTTTATGATTTCTTGAACTACAGCTCTGAAAATAAAACAGGCTTTAAAAAAAGTCCATCGTGTTTCAAATGGGACTACGTGACTATGCCTTTTAACCCAAATCATTCTGGCTTTCACTGAATGCCAATAATAGCCCCCAGCCCAACCCTCTGTGGTTCACTTTCAGGTTTTGATGGCTTAGAATGGGTGTAAATAGCAATTATTTTCTCACTTCTAAATTACCTCTCTGTCCATGCATGGTCTCCTTCTCTCCTTGGTAGAACATAAGTTCCTTAAGAGCAGAGGCTATCTCACTTTTGATTTTATAGCTTCTGTGTCTAACACATAGTAGATACTTAACAAATACTTACTGGATTTGATCATATTGGATTTGTGGTTGATGCTGCTGAGGCAGATTTGAGATTATGGAGGAGAAGACACTAGGGTAAGTATGACAAAACAGAATCTTGTTCAGCTGTTTGTTCTCATGAGTGATTCATTCCATGTCTCAGCAAGGGAGGACCCTGGGTTCTCTAAGGATGTGCCTGTAGAGTGTAGGATCTGTGGGTCCTACCAAGCTTAGAAGCCTTCAAGTTGGGGACCAGTGATTTGGGGATTACTAGAAGCAACAGGAGATGTTAAGGATGGAGAAAAGAAAACTCGGGGAGGGATTTGATAGCTGTGAGAAGAATGTGAATGGCTGTCATGTGGAGAAGGGGATAGATTGGTTCTTTGTGGTACCAGAGGATGGAACCAGTTTCAAAGAGTGGGAGTTGCAGAGTCCAAAATAAAATCTTGCTGTTTATTGCTTTTAAGTCCTTTTTCAGTCATGTCTGACTCTCCATGACCCCATTTGGGGTTTTCTTCACAAAGACACTGAACTAGTTTGCTGTTTCCTTCTCCAGCTCAATTTACAGAGAAAGAACTGAGGCAAACAGAGTAAAATGACTAGGCCAGGCTCACACAGCTAATAAGTGTCTGAGGCCAGATTTGAACTCCTAAAGTGAGTCTTTCTGGTTCCAAGCCCACTGCTCTATCCATTGCACAACCTAGCTACTCGAGGAAAATTCTGCGAACAATCAAAGCTGTTAAAGAGTAACATGGAATGCCTTAAGAACTAGTGGCTTCCCCCCTTTTGGAGTTCTTTAAGCCAAGCCTGGATAAGCAGTCATCAGTTATTTTGTAGTAGAGATTTATTTTGTGTATGAGTTGGATTAGATGGCAGCTGAGGTCCCTTTTAGCTAAAATTATGTGATTTGGTTACTGTGTCTGTTATCTGAGAGCTAGTCTAGTGAATATGAGATACCAGATTGGTCTGCAGTATGTTGAAAATTCAGCCCATATCTACCTAGTCATAATGGAGGTATGATCTGCATTGGTGAAGAGAATACTCACAGAAGCCCACACCAACAAAACACAAAGCCTTCCAATACAAAGGAAAGGAGCCAGGGGAGAGAAATTCTGTTCTCTAATAGTAACTACCACCTAACTCTAATTATTTGGGTAGATGAAGCAAATGAAAGGGATATAGCTGATCTCCACTGGTGAGGCATCAGGGAACATTTGGATTTGAAGTCAGAGGAGTCAAGTCCAAAATCTCACCTCTGCTACTTACAACCTGTGTGACCTTGGGCAAGTCACTGGTCCTTTCCCTGGGCCTCAGTTTCCTCATTGCTAAAATGAGGAGGTTGTAAGATCCCTTGCAGATCTAACTCAGGGACCATGATCCTGGGTTTCTTTTACTGAGAAGATATTTGTTGCATCAGATCAGATTTTCCAGCTATTAAAGTGTTTTGCTACCAGAAGAGGTACTACTATAAATATTTTGATGTATTTTGTTTTTGTTAATACCTGTCATTTTATTGGCATAGGGAGATTTCAGGGGAGGAAACTCCCTCTGTGAAGCAGATCAGCAGCTTCTCTACAATTTACTGACAAAGAAGCTGAAACCCATAGAGATAAAGTAACTTCCCTAAGGTCACACAGGTAGGATCATAAGACCCAGCATTTAATAATAATCACTGACATTTATTTGGCACTTTAAAGTTTGCAAAGCACTTTTACAAATAGTATCTCACTTAATCCTCACAAGAGCTTTGGGAGGTAGGTGCTATTATCATCATTACTATGTTACAGATGAGGACACTGAGGCAGACACAGGTCAAATGACTTGCCCAGGGTCACACAGACAAGTACCTGAGGCTGCCCAGCGCTCTCTACTGCCTGCACCTACCTACCTACCTTACTTCCTTCCTTCTTTCCATCCTTCCTCTCTCTCTTGTATCCCTTCCTTCCTTCCATCCTTCCTTCCTTCCTTCCTTCTTTCCTTCCTTCCTTTCCCCCTCCCTTTTTCTTCCCTCTCAAAATCTTTTTTCCTTCTATATTTTATATAGTTAGACATAGTTATATATTTTAGGTATAGTTAGATCTATATTATTGATAGATATAGATAGATTTAGAGACATATTGATTTCAAATGATCATGTGGACTATTTGTGGACTTATGGTAGAGTCTTCCAAGCTGTAATTGGTCTGATCAGCCACAGTCAAACACACCATACCTTGACCTTGACATAGTGATGTCATTTTGGACTTTTTTTGAGAATGAAGGACAACACCAGATAATGTGTAGATAATGAAAGAAGATTCCTGAAGAATGAAGTGCCAAGTCTAGTAGGAATGGTTAGAAAAGCTTTGGAAGATCCAAGGAACTATGGAATCTAGGAAACCGAGGTGATGGAGATAGTGAGGTAAAAAGACAGATTTTTCCGTTGA
This sequence comes from Trichosurus vulpecula, assembly GCF_011100635.1. Taxonomy (NCBI): domain Eukaryota; kingdom Metazoa; phylum Chordata; class Mammalia; order Diprotodontia; family Phalangeridae; genus Trichosurus; species Trichosurus vulpecula. The sequence continues at coordinate 215,012,000 of NC_050577.1, read as the reverse complement.
AGAAGTTGCTTAAATAAACCGGAGGGGAAGCCTCTGAAAAAAGGAATGAGAAACAGAAGGTTGAGGGAGAACCAAAGGAAAAAAAATCAAATCTGCTTCAGGGGTCAAACTAATTGAGTTGGGTTACTAGTAGCAGAAGGAAGCAAATAGATTTAGAGATACAAATTAGGAATAGGAAAGGGAAGTGTGTTCTTTTGAAACAGTGTCAATTTTGTTTGTGAACATATCAACAGGATTTGAGCAAAAGAGAACAGATAGGGTGAGTAGGTGGATAGGCAAATGGTTTTGAGAAGCAGCTACAAGTAGCGAGCGGGCTTAGAAACACAGTAGGGGAACTGTAAGGATCTTTGGCAAAGAACAGAGCAAAGAGAAAAGAACAAGCTTGTAGTATTGGGGGAAAATCTTTGAAAACAACATGGCACTTTTCTGTAGAGCATTTCGGAAACTCATGTAAGAAAGGTCACAGGATTACAGAATTAAAGCTGGAAAAGTTCTTGGACTCATCTAGTCTAACCTCTAATTTTTATGGCAGAAGGTACTGAAGTCCAGGGAGTTGAAGTGATTTGACCAAAGTCAAAGGAGTTGTGGCATCAGATCTGGGACGTGAAACCAGGTCTTCTAACTCCAGAGTTGATATTGTCTTCCCTGGACCACCCTCATTTTGCCCAAGCTTTTCATTTTTAGATGAACTTTAGTGATTTGTCTAAGGTCACACACATAATAAATATCAGTGGTTAGATCTGAATCCCAGTATTCTGACTCCAGATCCAGTAATTTTTCTTGTCCAATCCCTTTTGTCCAATCCCTTCATTTTACAAATGAAGATCGTGGGGTCCAGGGAAATTAAGAGGCTAATTAGGTTCACCGAACTAGTGTCTGAGGTGGAATTTGAACCCCCCATTTTTCATACACCAAGTCCAGTGCCCTGTCCACTAAGCTGGACTCCCTCTCAAGATGAAAAAACACGATTAGGGAACCACTATTTGGGGAGAAAAAAGGAGGGGATATGTTACAGCATTGGGGAAGAGGAAAAGAAGAAAAATGCTGGAAAGAACTGAAGCAAGTGATTGTTCTCTAGGAAGGAGACAGACAAAGAAGATTCCCCCGGGCTAGCCTACCCAGAGAAGACTTAGGTAGAATCTGGAAGTAGACAGAATGCACTCACTGCAAGCTTCTCTGTGCCAAGGTTCAGAGACCTCAGCCTACTCCCCAGTTGGCCTCATTTTCTTGATTTTTCACATTACGTCTCTTCCATTGGTACAGGTTACCAATTCAATTTTATCCACTCTCTAGTGACTTGACTCTTGGCTTAATTCAATGCAATTAGCATGGTACAATGCAAAGATCACTGACTCTGGAACCATAGAAGTTGGGTTCAAATTCTACCACTGTTACCATCTAACTGACCTTGGTAAGTCACTTTGCCTCTCAATTTTCTTATCTGTAAAATGAGACCCTTGGGTCAGAGGGCTTCTGAGGCCCTTTTGTGCTCAAGCTCTATGACTCTAATTCCTATTATTAAGCATCTACTATGTGGCAGGCACTGCAACAGGGTGCTAGGGATACAAAGAAAAACCCTCTAAAAAGTCTCTGCCCTCAAGGGGCTTACCTTCTGCTGGGACAATGTAACATATACACAGATAACTGCAAACAAGACAATTTGATGGGAAGATCAGAGACTTTGCTTATGTTGTGGCATCTGAGCTGAGCCTTGGAGAAAGGCTTCTAAGAGGCAGAGGGTTAGGAGAGAGAATGTGTTTCCAGCAGGGGAAAGAGCCTATGCAAAAGCAGGAGAGGGAGTGATAAGGCTGAGGAATAGGCAAGAGGCCAGTGTGGTTGGAATTTAAGAGCATGTGAAGGGGAGTGATATGAAGTTGATATGAAATGTTCAGTGGGAAGCAATAAATGGATGGATTAAAATGTCAGATGAACCCTCCTGTAATTGATCTTAAGAGTCAACAGGGATCTATTGATGGTTTTAGAGCACTGGAGAAAATGGTCAGACCTGTATTTTAGAAACATTAATTTGGCAGCTGTTGTACAGAAGATGGATTAGAATAGGTGGGAAGAGGAAACAGGGAAAGCCCAAAGGGAAACCATTAGGTGGTCATTATAATAGTTCAGGAGGAATGTAGGAGGGGCTGAACTAGGGTAAAAGCAACCCATGCACAGTAACAGGGACAGATACAAGAGATGTTGGAGAGATTCACCTCACAATGTTTGGCAGCTGATTGAAACAAGAGGATGAGGGAGAGGGAAGAATTAAGGCTTCTTATGAAGCTGACTGGGTGACAATGTGCAGAAATAAGTTAACTAAGCTAATCTCAGCCAAAGGGTTGTCTAGTTAATCTATCGCGCCTCCCAGAGAACTGGTTTACTCACTGTTCCCTGTAAACAAGATTCCATTTCCCACCTCTGGGCCTTATACCTTGAATGGTCTCCTGCTTTACCTCTGACTCTTGGAACCCTTCCTTCTTTCAAGGAAGCTCCACTATTATCCCCTAGAAGAGATCTTTCCTCATTTCCCCAATTTTACTGTTCTTCCTCCAAATTATTTTGTGTTTGCGTTGTAGATAGTTTGTATTTATGTACGTGTGTCCATCTTCCTTCCTCCCTAAAAAATGTAGGCTTCTTGTGGGCAGAGAGGGTCTCATTTTACATTTATCTGCCCAACACCTAGCATAGTACCTGACACTTAAGAGGTGCTTAGGGAGCTACGCGAGACAATTGAGAGCTGGACTAGGAGTAAGAAAGACCTAAGTTCAAATTCTCCCTCAGATACCTGAAATGACCCTGGGCAAGTGTCAGTCTCAGTTTCCCTTTCTGCAAAATGGGGATAATAATAGCACACCCTTTGCAAGGTTATTCTGAGGATCAGATGAGATAACACTGGTACTATTGCTTTGCAAACATTAAAGGGCTCTATAAATGCTATTATTAGTAGTCACAAGTATTTGTTGATTGATCACTGGAACAATGGACTTGAATGATTGGGCTTAGAATTTCTGGTCATGTGCTTTGCCCATAGAACTATATTGCCTGCTGTGATAATAGAGTCTAGGCCAGGCCAGGGGTGGGGAACGTGTGGCCTTGAGGTCACATGTGGACTTCTAGGTCCTTGGGTATGGCCTTTTCACTCAGCCTAAGTTTTACAGAGCAAATCCTTTTATTGAGGGGATTTGCTTTGTGAAGTTTGGATTGAGTCAAAGGGCCATACTTGAGGACCTAGAGGGCTACACGTGGCCTTGAAGGTACAGGTTCCTCACCCCTGGTCTAGTCCAAAACACCAGTGTAAGACACTCCTTACCAACTCAGACACGTTTACTGCAGTTGTGAAACAATGATCTCATTGAAACCCATCCTGGCTGATACTGAAGGGAGCCAAGAAACAACGCCAAAGGATGCTTGGATGGGAACTGACATTTTCTAACATGGAGACAGAAATGGAGGCAATAGCTAGAGAATTACATGATGAAAAGTTATAAAATATTTACCATGATTCCAAGTCATTTAATCATTTACCCTTTCTTGTTCTGCTTGGACAAGCTTAACAATGAAAACCCAAGCTTCATTTTATTATCATCAACTACAGTTACCTCTTCCATATCTCAGGGCTTAGGGGTGTAGCACCATTGCGATCTGGAAAAATCGAGCAAAATTTTTTGGCCCACCCTTCGTACCACAGGAGAAGTCTGATTTTTTTCTTTTTCTCTTATGGGGTGTTTATGATGACTTATTGCAAAATTTGGATTGATATTACACAATACTATACATATATCTTACACATTTCTGAGTTTCTAAACTTTTTCTGTTTTGTCTGCTGGCCTTTGCATGTCATCTGTGGCTTCTGCAGAACTCCTCCAAAATTCCCATTTAATGTCTTGTGCCTACCTGCGAAATTATGGAAACTGATATCTATAGGGAAAGTCACAAGGTGGAAGGCATAACTGTAATACAAATGGCAAACTCAGCTCTCTGTGTTTGCCCCGCCCTTGAAGTGCCAAAAGTAATTCTGAGAAAATTGGGACCTTTATTCAAAGACTTGATGAACTAAGTAATTAGTCAGTAGATTGGATTGCACAGCTGAGAAGATAAACACACTTAATGTGTCTACTCCTGAGACCTTATCACCACTTCCCCTGCTCCATTCATCCCAGCTCAAAAGCCTTTAATGGCTCCCCTTTGCTCCTAGGTGGAATAGGCAGCTAGGTGCTGCTGCAGTGGATAGAGTTCTGGGCTTAGAATCAGGAAGACTCATCTTTATGAGTTCAAATCTGTCCTCAGAAATTTACTGGCTGTGTGACCTTGGGCAAGTCACTTAACCCTCTTTGCCTCAGTTTCCTCAACTGTAAAATGAACTGGAGAAGGAAACGGCAAATCACTTCCAGTATCTTTGCCATGAAAACCACAAATGGAGTCATGAAAAGTTGGGCATGACTGAAATGACAAGAAATTGCTCATAGGATGAATACAGACTCCTCAGCCTGATCTTTATGGTGTTCAGCAATTTGGCTCTGAACTACTCTTGTAGCCATGTTGTAAGCCTACATCCACTTTATATGCCAAAACAGAATGGTTTTTCTGCAAACTGTACATCCCCTACCTTACCTCGGCTCATTTCCACAAGCTATACCCCTTGACTGCAGTGCACTGCTTCCTCAGAATCCTTATCCTCCTTCAGGCCTAGGTCATCTCCTCTAGGAAGTCTTCTTTGTCTCTCCCCCTCCCTCCATTGTTAGTACTCTCCACCCCCTTCATATCATTTTGAATTTATTTGTTTATTCATCCACTGACTCATTAATTCAACCATTTAATTAAAAGACAACTGAGTGGCCAAGTGGATAAATTGTTGGTCTGAATTCCAGTCCAGACTCAGATCCATACTATATATGGAACCCAGAATAGGTCACTTGATCCTTCTCGTCCTTAATGTCCTTATCTACAAAATGGGGATAATAGCACCTAACCTGTGGGGTTGTTGTGAGGATCAAAGGAGCCATCATACATTAAGCACTTTGATTATTTAACTTAAAGCACTATATAAACACTATATACCATGTAAACTGAAGTCCTACATATGTATATAATGATAGCTATCACTATTATCTCTATAGGTATTGTATCCCTGTATAGAACATAAGCTTCTTGAGGTCAGCCTCTACTTATTATCTATCTATCCATCCATCCATCTATCATCTGTCTATCTATCTATCTATCTGTCTATGTATCTATGCATCTGTCTATTCATCTATCTTTCTATCTACCTACCCATCCATCCATCTTTCTACCTATCTATCCATCCATCATCTATCTATCTATCTATCTATCTATCTATCTATCTATCTATCTATCTGTCTATCCATCTATCCATCCGTCTATGTATCTATCTGTCTATCTATCTATCTATCCATGTCTCTCTCTCTCTGTCTCTCTCTCTCTCTCTCTCTCTCTCTCTCTCTCTCTCTCTCTCTCTCTCTCTCTCTCTCTCTCTCTGTCTCTCTCTCCTTCCCTCCCTCCCTCCCTCCCTCTGTCTCTATTTATCTATTTTAACCTTTATTTTCAGCATCTGGCACAGTATCTTGCCCATAGTACACAGTGAGGAAATGTTTGATGGATCAGACTTGTCTGAATTGGTTTATATGTTTCCACATTTCCCCCACCTGAAACATTAGCTGCCAACTGATTTTTTCAAGAATAAAAAATGAGAGCTGCCATCCAAATTGTCCACCTGTTCAGTGTATTAATTGCAAAGTTTAAATAAAAATCTAATGGCTTCAATGAGCTCTTTCAGGCTAAAACCCATCATTGTTCCTTTAACATGGTGGGAGTCAGTGGGAGAAAGAGAAAATAAATGCTTGTCAATTAAAAAAGAAACTTCAAAAGGAAACAACCCTAGACTTGGAATAGAAATAACTGGAGTCCTGGCTCTGCCAATGACTGGCCGCCATATGACTTTAGCCGAGTAACTTGGCCTCTATAAATGTTTATGTCCTCATCTATAAAATGGAGATAATGATCCTTGGTATATCTACATTATCAGGTCATTGTGAGGTAAGTGAACCTCACCTCTGGGGTATGACCTGTATGACCTTGGGCAAGTCACTTAACCTGCATGGGTCTGAGTTTCCTTTTCTATAAAATGAAGGCTTCTGAGGTCTCTTCTAGCTCTAAATCTATAATCCTATGATTTACTTGCATGATCTTGGGCAAATCACTTAATCATTCTCTGCCTCGGTTTCCTCATCTGTAAAATGAGGAGTTTGGATTAAAATACCCTGAAGTTTCTTCAATGATCCTTATGAAAGTACATGGTAAACTGTAAAATGGTACACAGATGCATGTTGCTGAGACTGTGATAGTTAAAAACTGAAATCTTTACTTCGTTTGGATTTATCTTGATGGGGGAAAAGGTTCTCAGAGACTAGGCTCATGAAAAACATGTTGGGGTCAGTCCTGCTATGGAGGAGAGGTTTCAAGTAAGGGTCCAGTGGTGGTCTACTATGCTTCCGGGTGAAAACCAGATGAGCTCAGTGCAGGAAGACTGCCGAAAGTCACCAGAGAAGAGTCTGGAGGGGGCGGGATATGTGTCAGTGGATGAACTACTCGGGTACCGGATCAAAAAGGGTCCTTAGCAGTTGCTGAATTCAAACTCCTTATTTTTACAGATGAAGAGACTGAAGCCCATAAAGGTTAGGGTTATGATCTCCCGAAAGTCAGATAGGTAGTTAGTGGTAAAGTTGAGATTTAAATTCAGGTCCTTTGGTTTTATATCATAGAACCTAGATCTGGAAGGGACCTCAGAGCCCACTTAGTCCAACCTGTTCATTTTACAGATGAGGAAACTGAGGCCCAGTAAGCATTAGCAGTGGGATTTGAATCCAGGCCTTCCATATGGTAGTCTAGGACCTTTCATCCCTACATTACTATGGTTGTGAAGCCTTAAAGTCGTCAGAAATGCCATCTTTCCAAGGGGGTTGGAGATGGCATCACTGCTGGGCCAAAGAGGAAAGCTATTTCCTATACCATAGCAGGGTTCAAGCTGTGTGAGGTCTTTGGTGATAGGCTTAGGTTATTAAGATATTATTTAAGGCTCCTCAGGCTTGGAAGGGCTTTCTGCTAACAGTATCCTTCTGGCTTTCACTGAATGCAGAAATACAAAAGAGGCTTGACTCAGTGGTTGCCTAACATTCCATGTGCCAGAGAGAGACTGTTATGAAAGAAACAGAAGTGCTTTTCAGAACTGCCAGGGTTTGTACCCATCTGCCCCCTTCCCAGCTGAGGGGAAGGCTGAAGTCCCAGTGGGTCCCCAGAAGAGGGTCCCCCCCCCCAGCTCCATCCCCCTGATGTAGATATCCACACACACACACACACACACACACACACACACACACACACACACAGAGAAAAGCTGTTGATTAAAGGTTAGCAATTTTTCTTTCTTTCCCCATCCTTGTAATTCATTTAATGCAGGAAGTGGGCTGAGTTTGTCTTATTCCTTCCAATTCAACTGTCAGAGAGCTTGCTTGCAAGCCTGCTCCCATCACCATAGCAACAAGAGATGGTGACTGTAATAGGATCTCATGTGCCGTGTGTCAATAACATCACAGCATCTCCCTAGGTGACAGTTTGGGGAAGAAGTCCCAGTTACGAAAGGGGGTTTGAGAGGTGGGACCAACCCATAATTCCTTAGCATGAGACTGATTTATAGGAAACACCTCACAGTAAAGTGTTATTACAATTGATGCAGGACTTTTGACTTTCAAAGCTTTTTATAGGCACACATATATAATACGTATGTGTATATATATATATATATATATATATGTACACATATATGTATAGAGTAAGAGGAGAGGGAGAGGGGGAGAGAGAATGAGAGAGTGAGAGAGAGGAGAGAGAGAGAGAGGAGAGAGAGAAAGCTTAGTAAGTACAGGAGGAGAGAAGAGAGCTTGGACTCTGAAAAGTCTGGGTTTACTTCTTCCTCTGCCCAGACAAGCTGCTGTGCAAGTCACTGAACCTCTCACTCCCCAAGGCAACTCTGGAAGAAGGTAAGCTGCAGATCGGTTGCCGATATTCATTGGTGGAGTAAGTTTCCTCACTGGGACTTCCCTATACCAACCTCGGATCCAAACAAAGGGAAGGAGAGTGGAAAAGTCATAGAACTTGGAGTCAGGAAATTTGGGTTCAAGACTTTGGCTTTGTGACTTATTAGCTACACGACCTTTCCTAAAACACTCGATTTTTCTGAACCTCTTTTTCTTCATCTGGAAAATGTTCCGTCAATCTCATGAGAGCTGACGTGAAATTCCAAAAAGTTCAAAGTTTGATATACATATATATATATATATATATGTATATGTGTGTGTATATGTATATATATGTATGTATGTATATGTGTGTGTTTGTGTATATATGTATATACACACACATATATACACATATATCTCTATATGAAATATATAAATAAAAATATGCACACACGTATATATGCACATATACACTTATCATCTTGTTTTTGTTATCCAGTTGTGTCTGACTCTTTCTGACCTCTTTTGGTGTTTTCTTGGCAAAGATACTGGACTGGTTGGCCATTTACTTCTCCAGCTCATTCTACAAAGGAGTAAACTGAGGCCAGGGTTAAGTGACTTGCCCAGGGTCACACAGCTAGCAAGTGTCTCAGGCTGGATTTGAACTTGGGTCCTCCTGACTCCAGGCCCAGTGCTTTATCTACTGTGCTACCTAGTTGCCCTGCATACATACATACATTTACACACACACACACACACCCCACACACACTTTATCAGAACCTTATACGTACATTTATATTCATATAAAAAGGTTTTACAATCTATAAAATGTTATGTAATTCTAAAGTATTATTAGAGCCGTATATTATATTGTATTATGAAGAATAGCATGGGATAATGGAGAAAGGGCTGGTTTGAGATTCAAGAAGCCTTGAGTTCATATCCTCTTTCTGGCCTATAAGAGTTGAGTCACCCTTAGAGTGACTCAGTCTAGAGAAGCAGCTCCCATTGGTTACAAAAGTCCATATAAGTTGTGGGTCCCCCTTAGTGGTCTTAGGGAGGAGCTCCTCATGCTGTTAAAATCACAATTCCAGACACTACTGCCCCTTCCCCCTTAACAACTTCTACTCAAGGGACTTTCACAAATAGAAATGTATTTCATATGCCTGCGCTTATAAGAGAGCCAGCATATGCAATATTATTCTGATTCTGGAGATGAGGAAGCAGGCCCAGGTTGGTTAGATTCCAATCAAATTTAGGAAACGTTAATTAAGCACCTGCTGCACAGTAAGTAGAGAGGCAGAATGCTTTAAGGGTTAGAGAGCCTGTCTCAGAGTCAGAAAGACCTTAGTTCTGTTCTGGCCTCTGACTTACATAAACTGTGTGACCCTACACAGGTGACTAAATGTTTCAGCACCTCAGGCATATGGGCTGTAAGGGGCTGTGTTCAGTTGTTTTAGTCATGCCTGAGTCCTCATGGCCCATTTGGGGTTTTCTTGGCAGGAATACTGAAGTGGTTTGCCATTTCCTTCTCTGGCTCATTTTACAGATGAGGAAATGGAAGCGAACCAAGTTAAATGACTTGCCTAGGGTCACACAGTTAGCAAGTGTCTAAGACCAGATTTGAACTCAGCAAGATTAGTTTTCTTGACACTCTATCCACTATGGTGCCCCCTAGCTGCTCTCTAAGTGGTAGGGCAGGCATGGCCTTAATGGAGGGAATTTACTTACTGGAAGTTTCCTATATCAGTGAAATCACAGGTCTGGATCAAAATAACAAACTACGGGCTGGATGACAGGAATCCAAAAACAAAAGAACAGCAAAACCAAACCCCAAAATGCACATAGTTTCTGTCCTCAAGGTGCATATATTCTACTGGCACTTACTTGACTATTAGTGATAGTAGTGAGACTAGGACTCAGGTGTACTTACTCCCAGCCCCAACTTCATTTTATTCTTCTTCAAATTACCATTGCACTTAAATTCAATGCCTCTCTGAAGGGAGGACTGAAGTGACCATCAAGAAATATGACTTTCAAACAACTCATTAGCCCTGTTGGGTTCTTTTTTTTTTTTGAGGGGGGAGGGAATGTTCTTTGAATCACATTTGATTCATATACAGAAGCAAACATAATTTAAATCAAAATGAACCTCTCAAAAATCTATGGAGAAGAGCCCCAATTTAAAATCTATTTGCATTTGGACTTCCATATGAATTTGAGTTAGCTCCAGAAAAGTTTTGGTCTTCTAATTTTTCCTTTAATTCTTATAATACAGAACTGGAACATTTTTAAATGGCACCCTGAAACACGAATGCAATGTGGAATAAATTAAGTTTAGATTATGCAAATTAAGTATTCCCTTGCTTAGAAAAGAAGCAGCCATGTGAATGACGTGGTATCACTGGGGATGTTAGAGAAGATTCTACTCTTCCAGAAAGAGGTGGAGTAATGCATGGAACCACGGGAAAATTTCTCTCAGCAGTAAAGCTCTGTATTATTTGATCTTTAAGATTCCCCCTGGAATCCCAAAGGCAACATCCTCCCAACAAACTTTCATCTGGCCTTTCTTTGAACCCATACCAGCTTCTGACTCAGGTTCAATTCCAGGGATTATGAAGGGAATTCAGGGTCTTCTATTTTTGGATAGCGTCCTATATGGAGCCAAAGTCTGCGTTCTGTCCTAGGAAGGAGTGAGCACTTCATTACCAGATACTATATTTGGCGGCTCTCTCCAAGCTTACTTTCACTTTCTTAAGCTATTTCAGGGATGAAATGAATATGTTATTTATCAAATTAAAGACCTATGTTTTGTGCAGTCCCCTTTCGAACCTACCCACCAGTCATCCAACAAAGAACTAGTCACATGCCTATATTACACAATGGGAATCTTCCTCGTTCGATATGTAAAAGTAGATTCATGACACTAAAAGTATGGAGCAAAATTGACAAATTCACCAAAAATAATTATAGGTAACTTTAACAGACAACAAGACTCAAAAGTATAGATGAATCATGGCGGCATGAGGGATCTCTCCACAATCTTGCCATTTGGTATACCTGAGGGGCTAGTGACAGGTAAGATATTCCCAAGTTGTTAATTAATATGATGATGATGATGATGGCTAGAATTCACACGCACTTTACAAATATTATCTCAGTTTATCTTAACAACAACTGTGAAGTAGGTGCTATTATTATGCCCAATTTATAAATGAGGAAACTGAAGCATATCTCAAACTCAGATCTTCTGACCAAGTTTTGTGCTTTTTTCACTATAATGTACAGTGGATAGAGCACTAGGCCTGGAGTCAGGAAGTATCATCTTCCTGAGTTCAAATCTAGTCTCAGACACTTAATTGCTATGTGACCTTGGGGAAATCATTTAACCCCTTTTATTTGTAAAATGAGCTGGAGAAGGAAATGGCAAAGTGCTCCAGTATCTTTGTCAAGAAAACCCCAAATGGGATCACGGAGAGTTGGACATTACTGAAATGACTGAATAACTTACCCCTTACTGAAATTTGAATCTCCTCTGAAACATCCTGCATAAATGGTCATCTGGCCTCTGCAGGAGGACCTCCAGTGATGGGGAACTCCACCCATAAAATTTTAATGCTGGAGAGGATCTTAGGGACCATTCTAATTGAATCCCTTTATTTCACAGATTAGGAGCCTAAGGCCATAATTGGTGAACTCACTTGTCCAACCTCACATAGTTAGGTCAAGACAAAGCCAGAAGTAAAACCCAGCCTTGTGATGCCTATAACAGGTTACTTTCCATCACATATCACAACATCCACCCATAGTATTGTCCTACAAACTATACCCTCAGCCCTACTTGTAATAGGGAATCTGAGAAGTGGTGCACACACTAGGGGCTCTGGTTTACATTGTAATTTTCTTAATTGCAGGTACTAAGGTTCCTTTTGAAGATCAAGCTTTTTTTATTTCTACATTTTCTGGATTCTGATTCATTTCTATATCTTCAGGACATACACACAGAAACACATATAATATTAAGTTTACTTGTAAAATAATTTAACAAGTCTCATGTAATTTGAATCCCAAAAGAGTAATCCCTTTTTCTATATTCTTTTGTAGTTTCTTTGACTATCAAAAATAGCATGTCTCTATGATTGTCTTTTTAGTTGGGTTTTTTCCCACTAAATTTTATTAGTTTTATATAGAATGTGTGCTAGTTGAAATTGAATGCCAAAAGGACTATTTAAAAACACCTTTCTTTGGAATGTAATGCACATGATGACATTTTAAAATCTCACATGAAAGTCATGTTTCAGAATTGGAATATAGGTTGGTTATTGTCTTGGAAGCAAACCTGGAGTCTCAAAATTTATTCCAATGAAACACAGGCTTTGGTGAATCCCAACACACTAAGTGAATGAATGAATGAATGAAAATATTTAAGTACTGCTCTGTGGCAAGTACTGTGCTAAGCATTGAGGATATAAAGAAAGGTAAAAGACAGTCTCCCAAAGGGAGACACTTATTTTCCTTAAGGAGCTAATATTTTAATAAGAAGAGATTACATGCACACATACACATGCGCGTATGCACACACACACAATAGCTAGAATCAATATAGCTTACCTATATATACATACATACATGCATGCATACACACATAAATATGGGGTAATGCCAGGGTAGGTAGTCTTTGGTTAAGATGGTCCCAAGGATTCGTAAGGCAATAGATTGTCATGCCCTTTAAGAGTGGATGGTAACCTTGATTTGTTTATTGATTCCAGATCAAGATGTAGGAATATGAGGGGGAAATGCTTGGTGGCAGGAAAGATGGCTGGGCTGGCTTCAGTTTTCTGCTGGATGAGTTGAGGCTCTTCTGGGGTTTGCTAGATTTAGTGGGTTAAATGACTCACATAACAATCAGGACACTTCTGCCTCAGTGATGAGCTCAAAAGGAGAAGGAGTTAACCGTAACAGGGAGGGGAGTCAGGAGCTCATGTTAGGAATGGCTGAATGTGTAGGCCCTGGGATAGACTGAATGTCTACATCTCAACATTTTAGTTAAGTTTATCAATAAGGGGCAGCTAGGCAGCATAGTAGATAGATTGCCAGGTGTGGACAGAGGAAGACTCATCCTGGATTCCGACACTATGTGACCCTGGGTAAGTCACTTAACCATGTTTGTCTCAGTTTTCTCATCTGTAAAATGAGCTGGAGAATGAAATAGCAAAGTGCTACAGCCTCTTTGCCAAGAAAACCCCAAACGGGGTCATGGAGAGTCAGACACCACTGAAATGACTGAACAACAAAATCAATAAGCTTGTTATAGCATAGGATGTTTCAGTCTGAGCAGATCTGAAAAGCTTTCTGCTAAACCATAGAGAGTTTACGACCTCTGCAAAAATTCTTGAAGTATTTAGTTATCCATTCATTTTTGCATCAGTGGCAGGATGGTATACTGCATAGAGTGCTGGAAGTCAGGAAGATGTGGGTTTCAATCCTATCTCAGACACTTTCTAGCCATGTGACCATAAGCAACCACACTCTTGGAGATCCATCTCCTCAGTTTACAGACTGGTGCTTGGAAAGATGTTCCCATATCCTGCCACCTTGTATATACAATTGGTAATTGAGGAGTGTAGCACAGTGGGCATGAAGAGCCAGAGTAAGGAAAAAGATCCCAGTGAATGGGATGGGTCGGATTTTTTATGCGAGGGTTTTCTGAAACTGGAATCAGGAGTGCACGTGGCTGCCGTGTGCTGGCACCTGAGAGAAAAATGAATGGGAAATTTAATAATAATCGTAACCTAGAGATGCCAGAGTGCCAGTTAGAGTGCTATTTCCAGCAAAAAGCATTGCTATGGTCCCACAGGGGAGAAAAAGAATTTTCACTTTGAGAGGATGCTGACAAGAAGAAAGAAAACATAACAGATGAAACAGTCCCATTTAGCTATATACTTCATCACCATCACCATCACCATCACCACCACCACCACCACCACCACCACCATCACCACCATCATCATCATCATCATCATCATCATCATCATCATCAATATGATGGAGTTTGATATATCAGTAACATCAATCTACGTATCCTGCCCCAACCTCTTTGCTGACCTCCATTCTCATATCTCTAACTGCCTTTCATCTATCTCAAACTGGATGTCCCATAGAATCTTAAGATTTCTAAAAGTGAAATCACAATTTCCCTTCTCAAATCATCCTCTTTTCCCAAATTCCCGATTACTGTTGAGGGCACTACCATCATCCTCGTCGCCTGAGTTCTCAATCTGAGTGTAATCCTTTACTCCATTCTCTCACTCTCCCATATCCCATCTGTTGCCAAGACCCTCAGATTTTACCTTTTAGGTGTTAACCTCTCGCTTATGCTCCCTTCTCTCTCCTGATGCTGCCATCACCCCTGGATTCAGGTCTTGTGCCTTGACTGCCGCAATAGTCTTCTGCTTCTTCCTACCACAAGTATTTCACAACTTCAATCCATCCTCCTCTCATACATTAAAACGATCTGCCTAAAGTGAAGGTGTGACCATGTCACCCCATCCCCCTTCCACTCGGGAAATTACAGGGGATCCCTATTACCTGCAGAAGCAAATATTAAATCCTCTGTTTTATGTTCAAAGCCCTTTATAACCTGGCCAACCCCTCTACCTTTCTTATGCTTGACAGCCCCCAATATATTCTGTGATCCAGCAATACAGGCCACCTTGCTATGCCTTGAAAAAAGACACACTCCATCTTCTGACTCAGGATATTTTCACTGGCTGCCTTCCATAACTAGAATGCTCTCCCTCCTCATCTCTGCTTCCTGGCTTCCTCCAAGTACCAGCTAAAATCCCACTTTCTATAAGAAGAAGCCTTTCCCATTTCCCCTTAATTCTAGAGCTTTCCTTCTGTTGATACGTTTCAATTTTGTCTGTAAATAGCTCATTTGTAAGTAGTTGTTTGCATATTGTCTTCCCTTATTAGACAGCTCCTTGACAGCATGGGCTATCTTTTGCCTTTCTTTGTATCCTGGTGCTTAGCATTGTGCCTGGCACATAGTCAATGCTTATTGACTGACTATTCAACCTGTGTGACTTATCCATGTGCTCCTATAAATTCACCATAGGATAATGGACCCATAGGCCCTACAGACCCACAGAATCATCATAGCTGCTGCATGGAACATGCTATGTATTTTCCTCGATTTCTCTTGATATTGAAAGGAAGCCTGTGAAACAGAATCACAGATTATGGAACCTGAGAGCTGGAAGAGTTTTTGGTGACCATCCAAGGTAAATCCATACACAAAAGGAATTCCCATTATAACACACCCGGCAAATGTTTGTCCAGACTCTGCTTTCATAAAAACCTCCAAGGAAGAGAAAGCTCACCACCTGAGAGTGGTCATTTACTCTACTTTGGTATAGTTCTCATTGTTAAGAAGTGTGTCCTGACATGAAGCCTAAAGTTGCTTCTTTGCAACTTCTCCCTCAGTGCTCTCAGGCCAAATAGAATGAGTCTGATCCCTCCTCCATGTGAGAGCTATTCAAATACCTATAGAAAGCCACCATGTCCATCCTTGAATATTTTCTTCTCCAGGCTAAAGATGCTCAGTTGTAAAACCCAATACTCACATGCCAATAACTTCCCAATTCTAACTAAGCATAGTTATCCCGTACACTTGCCATGTGACTTATCCTACTTCTCTTTGACTCATACCTTCATAAGATTATAGATCAAGAGTTCTGAGGGACCTAATGGCCACTTAAGCCAACTCTGAGTTCATGGATGAGGAAACTGAGGCCCAAAGATATTATGAAACTGACCTAAGGTCATATAGGTAGTAAGTGCAAGAGACAGGATCTGAGCTGCTTTCCCAACTCCTTTCTATGACACCATACTGTACCTGGGTGACAATGACATACCTCACTCTCCTTCACAATTCCCTGTCTATAGCATGGGGAAGGCTGTATATGCCCAAACATCTGTTTATTGCCCTCCTTTCAGTTCTGTGGAGCCTACAACGGTCCGTGTTTCACAGAGATGATATGGGTGACAAACATTATTACTCCCCTTCCCTTTCTCTAACCTGCCTGACTTTACTTGCCTCCAAATCCAATCCTCACTCCGCAGTCTTCCACTTTAGTGATGTAGTTATCTACCCTCGAATCCTTTACTTACGAGGTGTTTTTGTCATTCTTAACTCGGAGCGTCATCTCTGAGTAACTCCTGTTGTTGTTGTTGTTCAGTGGTGTATACCTCTTTGTGACCCCATTTGGGGTGTTCTTAGCAAAGATATAGGAGTGGTTTGCCACTTCCTTCTCCAGATCATTTCACTTCACAGGGTTAAGTGACTTGCACAGGATCACACAGCTAGGAAGTGTCTGAGGCTGGATTTGAACTCAGGTCTTCCTAATTCCAGACCTGGTGCTCTATCTACTGAGCAATCCAACTGCCCTAGGATAATTCTTACTATCTGACTTTTCCATTCCAGCTACTAGGCTGCCGTTCATTTCTAAGGAAAGTTATAAAATCCAGATGACTTCCTTCACTCCAGAGATATAATCTCAGTGAAGTGTTTGCTGCTGTTATACTATCCTACTGCATTACTCTGTGGATGCCCTGTCATATTTTCCACAGAGTCTTAACAAGTCTTTCCCTTTCGATGCCAACCTTCTTTAAAAATGTTGTCTACCAGGCATACTGATATGCTATCGGTGGATCTGTGAATTAGCTCAACTATTCCAGAAAATAATCTGAAAATAAACTAGGGTTGTAAAGTGGGGGACAATGTAGGTGTAACATAGGCTGTGCTGTCAGAATTAATAACTTTGTTGGTGACTTTTACTAAACTGGTTTTCCCCCTCTTTTCCCCCCTACTTTATTAGAAGGAATTTGGCTTTGTTGATGGGGAAGGAAGGCATATTGGGAAATGAAAGTGATGTAAAAATCAAACATATCAATAAATTTTAAAAAGTAAAACCTCTCTACACCAGAGGTACAAACTCGTATGACCACAAGCTACTTGAGTGTGGCTGAACGAGACTAAAATGTATTGGGGAATGTTTAACAAAATAAATAAAAATACAATATACTATTTTGTTGTTGTTCAGTTGTTTCAGTTGTGTCTGACTCTTCATGACCAAATCTGATGTTTTCTTGGGAGAGATAATGGAGTGATTTTGAATTTCCTTTTCCAGGTCATTTTACAGATGAGAAAACTGAGGCAAATAAGATTAAATGATTTGCCTAGGGTGAGGCTGGATTTGAACTCAGGAAGATGAGTCTTCCTGATTCCAAGCCCAGTGTTCCATCCACCACACTACCTAGATGCCCACAATATAACATAGATTATGTTACTTTGTGCTTTTCTAAGTCTTTATATTCAGGGCCAGAGGGAGTTGACCTTGCAGTCAATATGCAGCCCATAGACATTTATTTCTATTTGAGTTTGACATCATTGGGTGGGGATTCTGTGGCCTCAAGGCCACATATGACCCTCTAGGTCCTCAAGTGCTGCCCTTTGACTGAATCCAAACTTCATAGAACAAATCCCCTTAATAAAAGGATTTGTTCTGTAAAACTTGGACTCAGTCAAAAGGCTGCACCTAAGGACCTAGAAGGCCACAGGTTCCCCACCCCTAGTCCACGTCATGTACACCCACTCTCCCATCCCTAGCTATCTGATGTTTGCTCCCCCCATTCTATTGAAGAGCCCTCTTTTCTGAAGTCCCTGACCTTCCCACCAATTCACATATTTATAGCAAGTGATTTCACCTTCTACTTCACTGAAAAGATTGAAGCAATCCAAAGGGACTCCTTCAGCTCCCCCTCCTTAAATGCTCAAAAATGTCTCGGTAGTATTACTCATTATCTTATCTTTCTCTTGTTTTAAGCAGAAAGTAGCATCCTTACTACCTGCTACAGCTAATCCCTCTAATTCTACCATGGATCCCACTCACTCCCAAGTATTCTAGGACCTTGATTCTGCAATCATCCCTCTTATGCAACTTAAATCTCCGTGTCCTCATGGCTCCTTCCCATCTTCCCACAGACATGTTGAGATCTGCTTAGTCCTAAAATAGCAATCCATAGTTCCTTCTACCACACCCAACTACCATCAAATCTCTTCCCTTATTCATTACCAGCCTTCTTGAAAAATTTGTTTACACCTGGTCCCTAAATTTTTCACCATATACTCTCTCCTTAACTCCTTCCTATCAGGATTCTGCCCTTCCCACTCAATGAAAACTAATCTCTCAAAGGTCACCAGTGCCAAATCCCCTGCCCTTTCCTCAGTTTCTCTTCTTCTTGATTTCTCTCAAACATCTGAAATTTTGGGCTATCTATCATTCCTTGATACTCTCTCTTTCCAAGGGTTTAGGTATATCATGCTTTTTTGTCATAAGAACTTGTTTCTCTTTTACTTTTACCAGTTACTAGTCCTCTTCCCAACTTCTTGATATGGGTATTCCATTCTTTTCTGATTAGTAATCTCCCCTTTGGCAAATTGCATTTACTCCTATGCCTTCATCTATCATTTCCATGTAGATGAATCCAAAGTCTACAGGTCCATCCCTGTGCTTATGTCCAAACTTCAGACCTGTACCTTTCAACTGCTTATAAGATCTCACTACCTGGATATACCACTAGCACATAATGACTGAGAATAATGAGTAGAAAATGCTATGGGATACAAGGTATTGCTATACATTTCCCAGCCTAGAGGGAGGAATCTGGATGGGGAACATTTCTTTCCATACTATGCTGCAGGAGAGGGAAAGTGCTCATTTGAATAATACTTCAGAGAACCCTTTTCCTGTTTACAATTTAACATTTGCTTTAACTAAATACTTTTACTATTTTTATTCTGCTTTTCCCTGGGTTTCTGTAAGTAGGATGAGTTTAGCTTTATTTTCCCAGTTTCTTTCTGGGGTAGGGGCTTGAACCAAGTGAGGTACATTTATGAGATAATTCTCTTCCCACCTCCCACCCCCCATTCACAAGTCTGTGATGTTCTAGTTCTGACACGTAAATGGGAAAACCATGGAAATACAGTTCAAGTCCCTTTTATGCCTAGAAATCAAGGTACCCTATGATTCGGAGAACAGGTAGCATGGCTGAGTACGTAAAAAGCTAGCCTTAGAGTTAGGAAGGCCTAGTTTAAAGTTCTGTTTCTAACATAGACTAACTGTGTGACTATTGGTGAGTAAACTAAGTTCTCATTTTCCCTAAGCAAATCTCTTTGACGATAAATTGCATAGGTGTTAAATTATAATGCTAGAGATTTGCCTCTAACAATGAAACTACAGATTCTCCCCCCAACCC
The DNA here is from genome assembly GCF_011100635.1 of Trichosurus vulpecula. Taxonomy (NCBI): domain Eukaryota; kingdom Metazoa; phylum Chordata; class Mammalia; order Diprotodontia; family Phalangeridae; genus Trichosurus; species Trichosurus vulpecula. The sequence goes on along the minus strand of NC_050577.1, from coordinate 214,992,653 downwards.
CCCAACCAAATTTCTTTCCATTGTTCTTTGTGATCCAGGCAAACTATACAGAGTACTCCATTAGAGTCAGGAAGACCTGAGATTGAGTCTGCTATAGTGGCTTACAAGTGTAACCCTGGGCACGACACTTAATGTTTCCCAGCCTCAGTTTTCTTATCTGTTAAAGGAGAATAATCATAGTACCTACCTCCCAGGGTTGTTGTGAGAAGCAAATGAGATAATATTTATAAAGCACTTTGCAAACCCTACAGCTCTATGTAAATGTGGGTTATTGTTACTATCATTATCGGCATCCTGCTAAAATGTTCTATACTTTCCCATTTTATTGAAATGGGACCCTCTCCTTGGAATGCCCTCCTTCCCCTCTTTACCTGTTGAATTTCCTACCTTTACTTAAAGTCCAAGTGAAATGCTACCTCCTTCAGGAAGCGTTCCCTAAACTTCCCTTTCCCTGTCAGCTGGTAGTGACCTTTCCCTTTTTGACCTTACAAAGTGATTTATACCCTTCTGATGTACTTATTACATTTTTCTGTTATAGCTATTGTTTTCTTATCATATATTTTCTATTATACCTGTTTTGTTATATATCTGTGCTGTATTCCATTAATAAATTGCAAGGTCCTTGATGGCAGTGGCCATGGTCTTATGTAAGCTTAGTATCTTCCTATGGATTTTCAGTGCTCCGAGCATTGCAGGTGTTAGAGAAGCATCTATTACTTTGAACAGAGTTAAGCTAAGTAATTTGCCTTGAATCAGAAAGCCAGTAAGCATTGCTGGTCAGCTTCAACCCAATCCAATCCAATCCAATCTGGCTCCTGGACAGGGGTTCTTAATCTGATAGACTTGATAGATTGATAACTGTATTACAACATAAAGTGTTTCTTTTATAATCGGACTTATTTTATTTTTTACATTAAAAATGGAATTCTAAGAAGGGATAGTTTCACTTGTCTACTAAAGGGGTCCAGGACACAGGAAATGTTAGGAGTCCCTCCTCCAGGTAAATGCTCCCATTCACATTTTTAAAAGTTTCCATCCACAGGTTTTCTCATATAGGTATTCACCTTCTAGCTAGATGCTACAGAGAGAGGGCTAATTAGCATTTTCCAAAATCCTTTGTAAAATACCACCCCCACCCCCAATCCAGCTTGCTGAAAAGACACAGTAAGCAACTGGAGAAATAAGCAACATGCATGTCTGATCGATTTCAGGCAAAAAAAAATAAACCTTTAAGAGGCTCTAGAACCATGTTTCCATAAATGCATGTTGCCAGCTCAACAGGATTCTCAAGAGTTGCTATAACAACGAAGACTCTTCTCAGAACTCGTAGCATGCTGTTTGCTTGGATGGTTAACTTAACAAATATTATTATCTTGTCCAGGTTACTTATTTCAGTCAAGAGCCCAGTGTTAATGAAGCTAAGGTAGCATGCTCAACACTACAAACTGATAATTACAATACCATCTGACATATCTATTGTGCTTTAAAATGCTTTGTATATACACGTTCTCTCGTTGGGTTCCCACAGCAGCCTTTTGATGCAATTACTACACCGATGTTATAGACATGGAGTGCTTAAGTAGCTTGACAAGAGAACACAAAGTGTCTCAGGCAGTATTTGAACTCAGGAGTCTCTTCTACTTAAGACCTAGGGCTCTGTTTACTGCCTCCCTCTTGGAAGCTCCATTACTGAAGACTGTGCCCCTATTGCCATTCAGCTATGTCATAGACACCAGTTCTATAGGTCATAAAAAGAGATTGGGGGAAAAGGTTTGATGTGAAGCTGTAAACAACAAACAAATGAAAATAATGATGGATAATTCATAAAGATAGTGCATTATTATCCCAATGTTAGAGGAAAGAAGAAATGAGATCCAAAGCCCTCAGGCATCATTCTGGGGGTTAAAAAGAAGCCCCAAATTTCTGAGCCCTACTGCTGAGTTTTCCATGTGACTATATTGTCACCAGAATTATTCGAACTTTAAGTCATTATGTGTGAGCGTGATAGGCATTCAAGGCCATCTCCAGTTGTCCTGATTTATATCTTGTCACTAGACCCAGATGGCTCTAGAGGAAAAAGTGATGCTAGTGGCTTTGCACAGCCGTCTCTCATTTATGTCCAGTTCCCTTGTAAGTCAGGATATCTCTTTTCTGATGTCACGGTCCTCTTTGAGAATGAAGCACAAACAACAACCTGTGAGTAGTAGTAGCTGCCCTACTGGGGACCAGTGCCAATTCCAGTTGGCCAATGCAGCTCCTTCCTTCCTTCCTTCCTTCCTTCCTTCCTGCCTTCCTTCCTTCCTTCCTGCCTTCCTTCCTTCCTTCCTTCCTTCCCTTCTCTTCCCTTCCCTTTCCTTCCCTTCCCTCCTCTCCTGTCTCTCCCTCTGTGCACATAATGAATCATACCCTTACCTGTGGGTACTCTGCCCAAAGGAATATAAATTTTGATAGCTGAAACCTAGCAAGATATTTTGGGGTTTACAGGCTATATTTCTTTTTTTATGGACATGCCTTAAACCCAAATCACTCTGGCTCTCACTGATTGGACAACAGGTCCTAGCCCAAGCCTCACTTTGTCACTGTTTGATTTTAATGGCTCAGAGCAAGTGTTAATAGCAATTATTTCTATTTTGGCCAAGGTCTTCCCCTCCTAAGTTTATTTTATTTTATTTTTTTTGACTAGGTAAAAGTGGCTATTCTTCACCTCATTTCTTACCTAGCCTTAATCACTGAATGCCTCAGACAAACTGAGACCTGGGAAAGACCCTAGCTTCAAAAGGCCAAGGTCTCCCACTACATCTGAGGCTATCTCCAGTCATCCTGATCTGTGTCTTACCACTGGACCCATATGGCTCCAGAGAAGAGAGGGACATTGATGACTTTGTACAGCCCTCCTTCACTTAAATCCAATTTCCTTGCAAGTCAAGATATCACCCTCCTGATGTCATGGTCCTCATCAAGAGTGGAGGACAAACAACAACAACCTGTGTATGTGTGTGTGTATACCCATATATACATATATATGCACATATGTATATATACATGTGTGTACACATACATATATACACATACAAATTTGGCATAATTGCAGATCACAGATGATCAAATTGGTGATACATTATTAGAGACAGCATGCAGCAGTTGAAAAAAAATTGGCTTTGGACTCAAAGTTCTTGGGTTCCAATTCTGAAGCTTCTACTTCCTACCTATTTATTCTTGTGCAAATCAATTCATCTCAATGGGCCTCTGTTTCCTCATTTGTAAAGGGAGGGGATGACACCAGATAGAGTCCGAAGTCTCTTTTAATTCTAGGTATATGATCCTGTGAGGCAGTATTTACTGGTGGTTAGGGCACTGATTAAATAGGATAAAAACCTAGTGAATCTCTTATGCAGAATCTTTCTTTGGTTGGACAGTGGGGAGGAAGGTATAAGGGAGAAACTGGAATGATGGGTGTTAGTGTGCGGAAGGAATGAGGTCATTTTTGAGACAGACACAGTGAGAGAAAGGGAGAGAGGGAGGGAGAGAGAGAAGAGGAGAGAAAAGAGAGAAAGAAAGAGGCAGGAGGGAGACAGAGGGAGAGAGAGAGTGAGAGAAAGGAAGGGAGTGGGAGAGAGAAGGAGAGGGAGGAGGGAAAGGGAAAGTGAGAGAGAACACACTATTAAAAGTCTTGTCAGTAAATGGTACTTTACAATAAGCTAAAAAGGCAGCCAGACAGTTTCCTACATGTACAAAGAGATAAAATTGGACTGATCTTTGTACATGGTGTCACTACTCTAAAGGCAAAATAGAAGACAGGGAATAATGATAACTTTCTTGAATCACTCATGACAACGCAGAAGGGATGAAAAAGCACCAGGAAGCTTCCCTTAATAGTTATCTATTTATTTCTTTATAGAGTAGTTTGAGGAATTCATCATCAAGTTGCCAGGGGCACATCTTCTAGGCTCTGAGCACCTGGGCTTTGGGGAACTCCATTCAGATAATGTACATTTTGATATTACTCGGGTGGATAGATCCCTGATAGAGACATTCACTTCCCAGTAAAAGCACTTTCAGCAATTGGCAACGTGGGGTACTAAAAAGACCATTGACTGAATGACTGACCATTGGATAGGCAAGCAAAAGACCTAGCTGGTATATTTGGCTTTGCCTCTATGGCAAAATGAATAAAAAAAAATTAATCCCAGAGTTAGAGAGTTTCCAGATGCCATTTAATTCACCCCACATCTGCCCTAGAACAAATTCTACTATATCTCTAGAAGGTTTAGGGGTCCTTTGGTGATATGGAAATCATAAGAGCATAGTTAGTTAGTCAATAAGTATTGATTAAGTACTTATAATTTGCCAGGAACTGTCCTGGGGATACAATGAAAGGCAAAACCAGTCTCTGGCCTAAGGAGGGGTTTCTGACCTGGGGTCCATGGACTTGTTTTTAAATATTTTCATAATCATATTTCAGTATGTTTGGTTTCCTTTGTAATCTTATATATTTTATTTTATGAATTTAAAAACAATATTCTGATAAGGAGTCCATAGGCTTCAGCTAACTGACAGAGGAGTTTGTTGTTTTGGTTATTGCTGCCGTTCAGTAACTTTGCAGTCACATCCAAGTCTTTGTGACCGCTTTTGGGTTTTCTTGGCAAAGATAGTAGAGTGGTTTGCCATTTACTTCTCCAGCTCATTTGACAGATGAGGAACTGAGGCAAACAGGGTTAAGTGACTTGCCCAGGGTCACACAGCTACTAAGGGTCTGAGGCCAGATTTGACCTCAGGAAGATGATATTTGGGCTAACTGAAGATAACATTCCATCCCAAACTACTTGTTTATGTCAAATATTCTATACCAGGGCTCATATGGCACGGTCTTCAGTCCTTTTATCATCCAGGCTGTCTTTCTTTAGATGACAATTTGTTTTTCCTGATCCTGACAAATCTTAATCTTTCTGAGTCTCAGATTCTTTCTCTGCAAAATTAGAGTTGGGCTAGATAATATCTTAGTTCCCTTTCCATCTCGAAGTCATGTGATTCTGGAACCTCTACCTTTTGAAGCTTTCTCTTCTTCATCTCTAAAATGAGGGTGGTGGACCATCAGATGGTTGAGGCAGTATGGGAAAATGGAAATAGTATCCACTGAGTCAAAGGGTATGGGTTCAAATCCCATCTTTGCTACTGGCTACCCATGTGATCTTGGGCAAGTTACTTTCTGGTCTCAGTATTCTCATCTGCAAAATGAAGGGGTTGGATATGAGACCCTCTCAGTCCATGATCTTGTCATGCATTGATCTCTAATCTCTTATAGCTCTAAGCTATGATTCTTTTGCCTTCTTGTCTAAAAGAGAAAGTGCAAGAAGACAGAGGGCCTAAGAAACATTTCAGTGGGCCCAGCATTGTCTTGCTCTTCTATCAGAAAAGAAAGAGCATTTAAATGACGCATAAGTCGTGATGGAAACTTCCAATCACAAAAAAAGAAAGAAACTCAGAGAAATGATTACAACCTACAATCCATATTGTCAATACTTGCTGTAAAGATTTGTGATTTCTTGAGACTAGAAACTGCAACTTTCTCTGAGCAACATCAATCCTCTGAGGCACCCTGAGCAAGCCTACAGGCAAACTCCCACCTCAGTACACAGAATAATTGGTCTGTAAAATACCATGTTGAGATTGAGATGCTGAATATGAGGGGGAAAGCTTCATGTGGGAGCAAGCCCACACTGGAAGCACTAGGAGAGATGGAAAAACAATCCAATTTCTTTCTTAGCTTCTTTTAACTTTACCTAATACACAGACACTTTCCCTCCTTACTCTTTATTCTTGTTTTTTAATCTGCCACCAGCATTTCTGATACTTTCACTTAAAAAAAGTTTGGGACCAGAATTAGCAACCCCCCAAATTCCCCAAACCCAAAATATTGATAAGATGCATAGTGACCAGAATGGGAGAGATGGCACTTTTGTCATCCTCTACTCTCATCAGATCTCACCGGGAGTAGCGCATATATTCAGGACAATAGATTTTAGGTAAGAGGGAAACCCACTCTGCAGACCATCATTCTAAACTGACCTTCCTACCATTCCTCATACTGGACACTTTTCCTACCTCCATACCTTTGAAATTGCTGTCACCCATTTCATAAATGTATACTCTCCTGATATCTACCTATTAGAATTCCTCTTCCTTCAAAACTCAGCTTAGGTACCACTTTCTGCAGGATGCCTTTCTGGATTCCTCTAGGTAGATGCTCTTAGTGCCTTCCTCAAAATTGCCTTGTATCTATCTTGTATCAACATATATATATATATATATATATATATATATGCACATTTGTTCATAGACAAGGACTGTTTCTTTCTTATCATTACATCTCCAGCACCTAGTACAGTGCCTGGCATGTAGTAGTGGTGGTGGTGGTGTTGGTGGTGTTGGTGGTGGTGATGGTGGTGGTGGTAGTGGTGGTGGTGGCAGTGATGGTATTAATAGTATTATAGTATTGCTAGTAGTAGTTTAGAAGTAATTGTAGTAGTAGTAGTAGTCATAGCGATTAATATTTGTTATGTCATTTGATTCTTAAAACAACCCTCTGAGGCAGGTACTATTTTATCCCCATTTTACAGATGAGGAAACAGAACCAAGAAGAGGTTTCCCTAAACCATGTTATAGGAACTCAACATGGGGGAAAAAGTCCTAACATGGGGGAAAGTAAGGCATGTATTCAACTCCGTGAAGGTCTGCCCATTAGAAGAAAATCTGTTTGATCAAAGAGAGTAGAAATAAGGTCAGGAGATGGAATTTAAAGGGAGACACATTTTTGCTCAATGTAAAGAAGTGCTACTTGACAACTCAAAAAACTGAGTGGGTAAGTGGGTAAGCTGCCTGTCACTAGAGGTATTCAGAAAGTCGTATCATCATTTATGGAAGATGACCTAGGAGGAGAATCTGTGTAGTAAGCAGGTGTTCTCAACCTAGGGGTGGTGAATTTGAGAACTGTATTTCAATAAATTGGTTTCTTTTGTAATCCTAAGTATTTTATTTTATACATTTAAAAGCATTATTCTGCAGAGTAGTTCATAACACTGACGTAACACATATTAAGAATCCTTTAATTTGAAGTTGAAGGTTACCTCTGAAGTCTCTTTCAACTCTCACATTCTAGGCATTTTGATTTTTGTTTGTTCAGTCATGACCCTATTTGGGATTTTCTTGGCAAAGATACTGGAGTGCTTTGACATTTCCTTCTACCCCCCAAAAAATTTACAAATGAGGAAACTGAGGCAAATAAAGTTAAGTGACTTGCCCAGGGTCATACAGCTAGTAAGTGTCTGAGGATGGATTTGAACTCAGATTTTCCTGACTCCAGACCCTGCGTGCCACCTAGCTACCCTAGGCACTTTGATATCCACCCATAAAAGGAAGTTGTAAAAGTACAAAGCAAAGAAAAAACATATCATTGGAAATGGTTGCAGGGAAATCAGTGAATAAGAGGGTTTGTAAAAGGTTCACCCATGAAGGCACCAGAGATAATAGACTTATCTCAGAAATATAGATGTTTTCCTCTTTGGAGTTCGATACCTAAAAATGACCAGTCAATAATAATTTTTATTTACAAAGCACATTAAGGGTTTGCAAAGCACTTTTCTCACTCTTCAAGGTAGATTGCGGAAGTATCAATACTCCCAATATACACATACGGACCCTGAGGATCAGAGAAATGAAGAGAGTGGCTTGCCCAAGATTGCACATGACAGATTATTTTCAGAGTTGAAAGAAACTTCAGGGTTCATCTAATCAAGCTAGGAGCAGGCTAAGAGCCCCTCCCCAACAATTACAACAAGTGATCATCCATTCTTTACTTGAAAAGCTTCCGTGAGGCAAGAGTCCATTATCTCCAGAGGTGACCCATTCCACTTTGGGAAAGCTCTAATTGGTAAGAAGTTTTTCATAGCTTCAATCCTAAATTTGTTGTGGTTCAGTAGTGCCTGATTCTTCATGACCCCATTTGGGGTGTTCTTGGCAAAGATAGTGGACTAGTTTGTCATTTCCTTCTGCAACTCATTGGACAGATGAAGAAACTGAGGTAAACAAGATTAAGTAACTTTCCCAGGTTCACACAGCTAGTAAGTGTCTAAGGTCAGATTTGTACTTAAGAAGATGAGCCTTTGGGGCAGCTAGGTGGTTCAGTGAGTAGAGCACTGGCCCTGGAGTCAGGAGGACCTGAGTACAAATATGGCCTTAGACACTTGACACACTTACTAGCTGTGTGACCTTGGGCAAGTTACTTAACCCCAACTGCCCTGTCTTCCCCCCTCCAAAAAAAAAGAGACAATGAGTCTTCTTGGTTCTAAGCCCAGTGCACCAGCTAGCTGTCCCAAACCTAAATTAGACTTTTTGAAACAACTTCTGCCCAAGGTTCTGGGTTATTATCTTTGGGATCAAGCAGAACAAAGCTAATCCAGATCCCAGAGAACAGCCCCTTAGGGAACTTGGACAAAGGTAGAATTTTCAAGGCAGGTCTCCTGATTCTAAATCCATAGATGTTTTCACTAAACCATACATGCCTTGCAAAGAATGGCTTCTAACTTGATGGCTTCAACAGTTTGGGCCGGAACACTTGGGCACTGGAGATTGTGAAGACCTACTCACCAGTATTGGGGGTACTTTCTATGGCTATTTCCAGAGATTACTTCGTGTCCAATTTATGGCAATGGATATTGATGCCCACGTTTTCTTCTGACCACCGAGGCTGCCTCCTTCTTTAAAACGACATTTTATAAAATCAAATCTTTACTGCATCAGGGGATCATAGACTTAGAGCTGGAAGGGTCTTTGGAGGTCAGCTGAGTCAAATCTTTTATTTTACATATGAGGAAACTGAGGCCTGGAGAACTTCAATGACTTGCTAAAGTCATCCCAGTACATTGCAGAGCCCAGACACGAATCTAAATTTTCTGCTTCTCAATGGCACACTCTTTACACTGTACCTAGGTCTTGGTACTCTCTCCCTTGTCAAATAATTGAGTATGTATTGATCTGTTTTTGGGTTGTCTTGTTGTAATAGACCATCAGCTCCTTGAAGGCAGGGCCTATGTTGTGTTTTGTCTTTGGATTCCCAGGTGCTAGCACAGTGGGGTGCTTAATCAATCAAGTGGGAAGCTAGGTATTATAGCAGATAGAGTGCCAGATGTAGAGTGAGGAAGACTTATCTTCCTGAGTTCAAATCTGGTCTCAGACACTTACTTGCTAGGTCACCTTGGGCAAGTCATTTCAACCTGTTTGCTTCAGTTTCCTCATCTGTAAAATGAGATGAAGAAGGAAATGGCAAACCACTCTAGAATCTTTGCCAAGAAAAGCGCAAATGGGGTCACAAAGGGTCACCTATGACTGCAAAATGAATGCAGAACAGTAACCAATGAATCAATACACATTTTTCAACACCTGTTTTGCACCAGGCACTGTAATAAGTACTGGGATAAAAAAGAGGCAAAAGACAATCTCCGTCCTGCCCTCACAATCTAATAGCTAGCAATTGAATTGGATTAAGGGACTACTTCACAGGATCACAGGTTAATAATGATAGTGACAATAAGAATGGATGGATAGGTAGCATTTCTCGAATATTTTAGGGGCAGCAAAGTATTTACGTGTGTTATTTTGATCCTCCCAACAACCCTGGGAAAGACGTAATATGATTATCCCCACTTTATAGATGAGGAAACAGGCTGAGAGACTAAGTGAATTGCTCATGGTCTTATAGTTAAGTGTCTGAAACAGGTTTTCAACTCGTCTTCCTGTCTACATATCTTACTTTTATTATTCAAGCTTCAGACTGCATTAAAACCTCTGGGATGCCCTGTATAGTGTCAGAAGTGACATTAGAGGGCTGGTCCAGCCCTCTCATTTTACATACAGGGAAACTGTATGAGGAGATTAAGTGATTTGCCCAAGATATAACAGGTAGTGACCTACAGAGCTAAGATCAGAGAGAGACAGAGACAGACAGACAGACACACACACAGAGGGGGAGAGAGAGAAAGAGAGAGAGGAGAGAAAAGAAGAAGAAAAGGAGGAGGAAGAAGAAGAAAAGGAGGAGGAGAGGGAAAAGGAGAAAGAGACAGAGGGACAGAGAGAGAGAGAGAGAGAGAGAGAGAGAGAGGAGAGAGAGAGGGAGAGAGAGAGAACTCTTTGTCAGTCTGGTGAAGCCCATGGATCCTTTCTTGGAATAATGGTTTTTTTTAAATAAAATAAAATAAATATACAGGATTACATAGAAAACTAATTTTATTGAAATGTAGTTGTCAAAATACATTTTTGAAAAATTTCATGGGCCCTAAGTTAAAAACCCCTGGACTGATGATTTCTGAGGTCTCTTCCCACTCTAAATCTCTGTTCCAGTCACTCCCCTGGGTCTCAGTTTCCTCACTTGTAAAATGAGGATGATGGATTAGATGACTATCAAGGTCCCTTACAGCTATAGAGGAATCAATCAACCAATAAACATTTATTAAGTGCTTACTCTGTGCTAGGCACTGTGGATACAATGATCCTATGAATTACAAAACCCAAAGCTCATAATTCTCTTGCTCTGGAGGGAGGGATGGGCTGTCAAGAATGGGGCTAAGAAGAGGACTCGTTGTGCCAGCAGGCACCAATTTGTTGCATGAATAACCCTGAGTTCCTTTTCACAGGTAGGCTTCGCTTCCTCAGGGCCAGAGAATCAGAGATCTAGAGGTTGAAGAGGGCTCAGAGGGCAACTAGTTCCCTCCCCTCACCAATTTATGCAGGGGAAAATTGAAGGCCAGAGAAGTAACAGACTGGTCCGCAGTCAAACAGGGGGTTAATGTCAGAGCTGGGATTCTGAGCTCTGTCCAGAATGAGATCAGGGTCCTTTCTTACAAGGGAATTGTCTTAATTTTTCCCCTAATTAGTTCCATGATTTCTCCTTATCTTTATCCCTGAATTTTTTTCTACTTGATGTTCCCCTTATTTTCCCCAGGGAAGAGCAGATCCAGTCTCCTTGGTACATAGCAACTCTCTGGGACTTTTCCATTTGCTCAAATGCAGAGATATGAAACCATTCACTCAGTGAAGGGTGGCTCACTCAGAGTGAGAGTGGTGACCTTCCAGTGGCATCCATTATTGTTGTTGATCCTTCGTTCTCAAAGAGGACCAATGACATCAGGAAGGTGATGTCCTGACTTGTAAGTGAACTGGAGAGGGGCAGAGCCATACAGAATCAGCAGACTCACTCTCCCCTCCAGAATCATCAGAGTCCAGTGGTAAGACAGAGGTCAAGATGACTGGTGATGGCCCCGTAGGCAGTCTGGGAGTACAGTAATTTTTTGAGGGGCTATCAGAGCTCAGCCTACCCCTGTGGGCAGGAGGTCAGAGGGGAGGTGCTATGGGAAACCTGGCCTCTGACTAAAGCTGAGGTGGCTGCTGACTTTCCTGAGTCACCCTCTGTATCCTTGAAATAAAATTATCTTGCTACTAACCATAGCTGGTCTTCCTGCTTTCCTGACTGAGAACCTTAGAATCCATAAACACACGTTCAGCTGGTCTGGGCCTTGCATACCTGCATTAAGTAAGCTCTTTTCAGTCTGTGGATGAGTTCTATGCTTCAAGGTGATGCTAGTTCGAAGCTAAACCAGTTCTACATAGGATGTTCCACAAGTCTTTGAGAAATCTTAAGCTATTAACAGCTATTAAAGCTTAAAAATATCGCTAGAACTTTGGGGACACCTGAACAAGGACCATTCCCTGGTCACATACTGATGGAGGGAAGAAGAGTATGATGAGTATGGGATTCTGAAAAGAACATGGGCTTTGGATTCAGTGGATCTGATTTCAGATATCACCCCTGCCAGGTATTTTCTGTGTGGAATTGGGTGAATCACCCGATTTTTGGGGGACTCAGTATCTTCATCTATCACATGGGGGGGTTGTACTAGATGACAATCTGTAAATCTATGATCTTATGATCCTATAAAGACTCAGACTCTTCCAGGTCTAGTTCTCTTAATCCACTAAATTGATAATACATAAGATCCTTGAGGGCAAGCATTGTAGATAGAGCACCAGGCCTGGAGTCGGGAAGACTCATCTTCTGAGTTCAAATCTGGCCTCTGACACCAGTTATATGATCCTGGACAAGTCACTTAACCTTGTTTGCCTCAGTTTCCTCATCTGTAAAATGAGCTGGAGAAGGAAATGGCAAACCATTCCAGCATCTTTGCCAAGAAAACCCCAAATGGGACCATGAAGAGTTGGGTATGACTGGAACTGAAGAACAATAAATCCCTACTTTGTATTTTAGCAGAGTGCCTGACACATAGAATGCACTTAACATATGCTGACTAATAGATCTATAATCTCATGTCAAAATTTAGACCTCAGTGGCCATGGAGTGCCTGGCACATGGTATGCTCTTATTGGGTCCATTCACTTTCTAATTTTGCCCATATTATCTTGAATGAAAATTATGGGCCATATGATCCAGAAGTTACAATAAATACATCATTCAAGAAATGCTGGACTATAAGAGGAGGTGAGCTGGTCAATATATTTGGAATAAGAGAGAATAGTTGGGAAGTCTACATTGTTACCAACAAAATTGTTTTTAAAAGGGGCAGCTAGATTGTGCAGGGGATAGAACATGGGCCCTGGAGTCTGGAGGACCTGAATTCAAATGCAGATTCAGACACTTACTAGCTGTGTGACCCTGGGCAAGTCATTGACCCAAACTGCCTCAAAAAAAAGTTTTAAAAGAACTAAATGAAAACCTCTAGGACACATCATGCATAGAAATTTCAAAGGAGAACATGGGTAATAATTATACAGGATGGGAAGAGGTGGATAGATTAAAGCTAGCACTTTTGGGAGGAATGACCTTTAAGGCAATCCTACAACCACTGAAAAACAGGGTATATTCTGTGCACTTTACCTCAGTATATACTTTGCTTAGAGGCTACATCAAAATACCATGGTGCCTCCAGCTTGTTCGATGAAAGGCCGTATGGTAACCTGGGACTTGAAGTCCAGTAAGGTCAAGTTTAAATCTTGCCTTTAACAGTAACTAAGCTGTGTGACATTAGGTGAGTTAAGAAACCCTTCTCTGGGCCTTAATTTCCCTTTCTGTAAGATGGGGATAAGGATGATACCTGTAGTACACACCTCATGGAGTTATGAGGAACAAAAGAGATCATCCGTGTGCTTTGAAAAACCTTAAAGCATTAGAGAAATGTCAATCATTTGTTAACTAATCTTTAACATACCCGTTTTGCAGATTCAGATGGCATGGTCTCTAGTCCCTTCTCCATCTTAGAGACCTCTTAAGGTGCAGCACTTAGAGATGAAAATGATGCTCCAGTAGGATCTGACCAGGGCAGAGTACGAGGCATTTCTTGCCATCGCTCTCATTCTAGATACTAAGCCTTTATTTATGTAACCTGAGTTAAATGAGAATTTTGCTTTGCTATGTCAGGCTGTTTACTAATATTGAATAAGCACTTAATGTAGTACGTTGAAAAGGCTGTACATTGGACTTGTTCCTTCCCTCAATAGAGTGGAAGCTTCTGGAGGGCAGAGACTTTTTATCTTTATATCTCCAATAGCAATTAGAGTGCCTTGCACATTGTAGTTGTTGTTCAGTCATGTTCAACTCTTCCTGACCCTGTGGACCATCCTGTCCATAGTTTGCTTGGCAAACACATGGGAGCGGTTTGCCATTTCCTTCTCCAGTAGATTAAGGTAAACAGGGTTCAGTGATTTGCCCAGGTCACACAGCTAGTAAGTGTCTGAGGCCACTTGAACTCAGGTCTTCCTGATTCCAGGCCCAAAGCTCTATCCATGGAATCACCTGATACAAAATAAGTCCTTAATCGATCTTTGTTCCTGAATCCTCACAAAACCATGGATTATCGGTTGATTGATTGAGCTTGTGGTCCACTAGCACACTCCATTCTGATCCTTTTCCATGATGTGTTTCTTAGACTTGCTTCTCCAATCTTATACAATTTATCTGCTCTGGAAATAAAATTAACTCCACAAATATAAAAGGTGTCAACAGACATCAGTTTTTCTAAAAAGCATCTAGGCGTCTTGGTGGCTGAAAGTTCACTTAGGAGGCTGAGGTGGCAGCCAAAACAACTAAGGCAAACTTGGGTTGTGTTAAGAGGAACAGAACTTCCCGAAGCTGCCAGGTGATACTCTCACTGGACTCTGCCCCTGTCAGATCCATTCTGGGCACTCCAGTTTAAAAAGGCGATTGACAAATTTAAACAAGAGAGGAGGGTAGCCAGGATGACGATGGGCATTGAGTCCATCGAATATGTAGATTGGTTGAAGGGGCCAGGATGTTTAGCCTGGAGAAAGGAAAACTCAGCTGAGATTTGATAGCTGCCTCCAGGCATTTGAATGGCTAAGGTGGCAGAGAGATTTAGATTTGTTCTATTTGTCTTTAGAGGCCAGAACCAGGAGCAGAATGCAAGGAGGCCAATTTGGATTAGGCTTCAGAAAACAACATTCTAATGATTCCAGTTCTCCAGAAGTGGAAGGAGCCTCCTAGAGAGGAGGCCCTTAAGCAGAAGCTAGATGGACATTGGTGGTGTGTGTTACAATGGGGATTTTTTTTTCTGGGAATCAATTGGACTAATAGCCACTAGGGTACTTCTCAATTTTCAAACCCAAATGTAGGCCTGAATGCCTGGGAGCCCATAAACCTCATTCCGCAGTTAAGATGACAAACTACCCCCACAAGGCTATATATACTCCTTTGCAGTGGACACCATAATGATCACCTCCTTCCCATTCCCCCTTAACTTCATTATCAGGAAACGTATCATCCTGTGAGATTTCATCAGCCTTGATATTTACACTCATCAGTACCCTCTGTACCTCTGACTGGAGGAAGGAGCAAAGAACTCCTCCCAAGTCTCCATTTGAAGACGGCTTCCAAATCAACCATCTCTTCACATCCCACATGACCACATTCCTTTAGACTGGACTCCATCACGATTGTGCTTGTATCTGTACATTCTCTCTTGCCACCATCTTTTCCTTTGGAGTATTGGCTTTCCCCCTTAGATTGTGAGCTCCTTGAGGACAGGGACTGTCTTTTTATGTTTGCAACTTCAGCACTCCACATAGTGTTTAGCACATGGTGAGCACTTAATAAATGTTTATTGAACGAGTAAGGGCTGACTTGGCTCTCCTGAGAAGAGAGATAGTCAAGTCTTCCATTATTGTAAAACACTCTCCTTAATATTTAGCTGAAAGTTTTCATTAGACATAGTTCATTTCTCCCTGCTGTACCATCTTCTGAGACTGTAAATTATCCCATTACTTCATTTAGATGGGAAGATATTTATTTTCTGTGATGATCTCCCTCCCTGCCCCTCCCCCTTCTCTTTCCTACTTTCCTCAGCTGCATAAAGTTAACTTCCTCAGTGGCAAAGTAAGGACAGATTACAAGTAAACTGGGAACCAGGTCCCATCACCACAGGAGACCTCCTAGCCTCCTGCTGTTTCCCAGTAAAGGGATACAGCGGCTATTCCAGCCCCAGCTACTGCTAGCGTGTTCATTCTCTCTCTCTCTCTCTCTCTCTCTCTCTCTCTCTCTCTCTCTCTCTCTCTCTCTCTCTCTCTTCCCTCTCTTTCTCTCTCTCCATCCTTCTCTCTCTCTCCTCTCTCTCCCTCCATCTTTCTCTCTCATTCTCTCCTTCTCTCTCATTTCCTCATTTTTTCTCTCTCTCCTCTCTCTATCCCTCCATCCTTCTCTCTCTCTCATTCCCTCCTTTTCTCTCTATCCTTCTCTCTCTCTCCCTCTATCCTTCTCTCTCTCTAATTCCCTACTCTCTCTTTCCATCCTTCTCTCTCTCTCCCTCCTCCCCCTACCTTGGGGAGAAGGAGTCTATCTCCTTTTGGGCAACTCAGCCCCTGCTCCTGAGCTTTGCAGAAAGTCTTCTCTCCTCCCCGCCTCCCCCTTCCTCACCCCAGCTGCTTCCATTCTCCCTCCTACATTGTGGCCAGCAAATGACTGAACTCTCTGGCTGCCTCTCTTTCCAGCAGTGCCTGTGGGTTTCCATGGAAACAGAGGATGGTGGTGGGAGCCACCTCGCTGAACAGCCACCGGTGTTGGGGCTGGGAGGAGGAGGTGACATGTGGGCCTCCTGGAAGACTTTGGAATGGGAGTAATTTTGAGTCCCAGGTGAAGAGTGGGGGAGAGAGAGCTCGAGAGTGGGAAGGAGACTTTGGAAGAAAGAAAGCAAGGTAGAAAGAGAAAGAAAAATACATTTGTAGGTGGAGATGAACTTTTAGGAAGAAAAACATGGTTAGAAGAAAGTAACTCAAGAAAGGAAGCTACAGTAAAGCTGTGGAAGAAAGAATATGAAGGAATGATGATCATTGTGATGGGTCCTTCAAAGGAATGTTGAGTTCATGGAATGATGATTCCATTGTAGAAGGTGACTGGGGTGGCACAACGGACAGGGAGCATTGGAGTGAGACTTAGTAAGACCTGAGTTCAAACACTGCCTCAGATACTTCTTAACTGTGTGACATGGGGTAAATCATATAACTACTCTCTGCCTCAGTTTCCTCATTTGTAAAATAAAGGAGTTGGATTAGATGGCCTCTAAGGGAGGATCCTCCAGCTCTAAATCTGAGATGATATCATTCTAAGTAATAGAAGCTCTCTGAGTCTCAGTTTTATCTTCTGTTAAATGAGGAATTGGAGATAGAGACTTTGGAGCACCCTTCCAGCTCTGAATCCACATCATGGTCCTCTTCAATAATGAAGGACAACCCCCTCCCCCTGGCCTAGCACACACCATCATAAATTTAGATTTGAGAGGGCCTTTGTAGGGAGATGAGGGTAATGAGAGTGATCTGAGCAAAGTCACGTGGGTGGTGATTATCAAAGTCAGGGAGTATACGAACCCAGGTCCTTTGACTCTGTAGCCAGTGTTCTTTGCACTGGGCCGCTCCCCTTTAGCTTTTAGAGTGCTCTTTAAGGGTATAAAGTGCTTTACATGGATCACCTCATTTGATCCCTGCAACAACTTTATCAGGTAGGTGACGTTATTCCTCCCATTTTACAGATGAAAAAACTCAGTCCCAGAGCATCACACAGCTAGTAAGCCTGTGGCAGAATTTGAAACCGAATCTTCCCGCATCTGAGTCCAGTGCCCCACCCATCACGCCAAGCTGCCTCCAGATTCTGTGATCCATTCTGAGGGTGGATGGGGCTTGCCTTCTCTCCACCGAGGCTGAGGGACAGTACTAGAGAGGAGCATTCGAACAGCACTTGGGCCATGAGGATAACACAACATTTGGTTTACTTCTTCCCAAACTCCACCTAAAGTTCTTGGCTGCTTCATGCACTGTTTTCTTCTAATATTTATTTCAATTCTCCATTCTCTCTCAAGCATCATAGCCTAGTAATCTTTGGTTCTCAGGTTTCATCTGTCACCCCTTCCCTCCACTGTGGCCAAACTCCTTCTACTTTTCTTTCAAGCCTTTTCAAAGTCCTAATGCTCTTTTCTTACTATGACTTCTAAAGTCTCTTCTACAATGTGCCCATGCTCCATCTTAAGTATCACAACTACCCTGACCATTGATCTCCTCATCACCTTTCTTTCCTCTTGGTTCTTTCTTGTTTCTTTCTTAATTCAACACACAAAGAAATAGTTTTAATGTTCTTTTCCCCATCTTGGTTACTCTTCAATGACTCCTCTTGTACCCAAAAGAACCTTAGTCATAACAAAAACCAAATCAACCCATTGCCTCTTTCTGAGAGATAGAAGATGTACCTCACTAATAGTCCACTAAAGTCACCATTGTTCACTGCACTGATCCGAGTCTCTCTCTCTCTCTCTCTCTCTCTCTCTCTCTCTCTCTCTCTCTCTCTCTCTGTGTGTGTGTCTCCCTCCCATGGGGATTAAGTGAATTGCCCAGATTCCCACAGCTAATAAGTGTCTGAGGCCACCTTTGAACTCAAGTCCTCCTGGCTCCAGGGCCAGTGTTCTATCCACTGCACCACCTAGCTGCCCCTACTCCCACCCCCATGGTCTGTCAGTGTTATTTTTCTTTCAATTACTGTAGTAATTTTGCTGTTTGGGTCCTGATAGCTCAGAGTGAGTGTAAATAGTAATTGTTTCTGTTTTGGCCAGAAATCCTGAGAGTCTTCCCCTCCAAGATTGATTTTTTTTGATTAGTTAAAAGGGACAATTCCTTGGCTCATTTCTTACCTAGCCTTAATCAATGAATGGGTGGTGCTTCAGTCAAAGTGAGAACTTGGAAAGACCCTAGCTTTAAAAGGCCAAGGTCACCCACTGCATCTGGGACCATCTCCAGTCATCCTGATCTATTTCTTGCCGCTGGACCTAGATGGCTCCAGAGTGAAGCTGGTGACTCTGCACAGCCCTGCCTCACTTAAATACAATTCAGTTGCAATTCATGGCATCACCTTTCTGATGTCATGTTTCTCTTACAGAATGACGGACAAACAATGACAACATTTTGTAAATTGCTCCCCTGCTCCTGCTTACTTCATTCTGTATCAGTTCATCCAAGCCTTTCCAGATGCTTCTGGATTCTTCATAGTTGCCTCTTCTTAAAGTACAATTCTTCATCGTTGCCTCTTCTTAAAGTACAATAATATTATATTACATTCCTAAACTACAATTTCCCTAGTTATTGGGCACCTACTTTGTTTCCAATTCTTTGTGCAAGGCATTTCTGAGAGAAACAAAATCATGTTCCCGGTTCATCTCTGAAGATGTGTTAACATGTAATTTGTTGCTATACCCTAAGGCCAATAGGATCTTTCCATCTGATTTGCGTTTGTAACCTCCCATGTGTTGGCTCCCCATTGCACACTCCTTGAGGGAAGACTCTTCCCTTTTTTATTTGTATCCCCAATGCTGAGCACAGTGCTCTGTAAACGGTAAAGGCTTAATAAATGCTTTATTCATTCAGTCAGTTCCCTCTCTAGAGTAAGCATGCTAATAATAACTATAATAAAATTATTATTGATAATGATAACTCACATTTATGTTTTATATTCTCTATATTTTAGTATCTCATTTGATTCTTCTTGAAACCTATGGGCTAGAAGGACATACCTTTCCATCTCATCCTACTGAGGAGCTGTGTCTCCAGCCACCTCCCTATAAGTCCTCAGATGTATGGGCACATCGTTTAGCCTTTCTGACCCTCAAATTTTTCATCTGTAAAATGAAGATGTGTCTAGAGATCTGTTCAGGGAGCTTGGGACCATACTATGCAAGGATCATTTGATGCATCTGGGAATGACTAGTCTGGAGAAAGAAGACTTAGGGGAAAAATGATCCTGGTCTTAAAATATCTGAGAGGTTCCCATGGAGAAGAGTGTTGGCCCCAGATTTGGAAGCAGAGCTCAGAGCCTACATGGGATTAAAGATTTAGAAATCTTCTCTAGGAAACAGAAGCCAACCTTCACATTTTTCAGATGTGCCCAGCAGGGCTCTCAAAGACCATTTAGTCTGACTCCCTCATTATATGGATGAATAATCCAAGGCCCAGGAATGGTGGCAGAGAAGAAACCTGAGCCTTCCTTGGCTGAGTCTAAGCCACCTGTCTCCTTCCTCATAGTCACTAACGGTACACAAAAAGTGTTCTGGCAAAACAGCATGTCCCTAGACCACAGCAACCAAAAGTGGTGTCTGCTTATTTTCATGCTGTGTCTTTAAAAGCATCAGAGCTGGGGGTGGAGAGCAGGATCCACTTGGCACAGTTTTGGCAGCTGTTGCAGTCTGTGGCAAATAAATTACTTGTCTGTGCTTTCTTGCCCTGGGGTTTTAAGGAAGTTCTGTGCAAGTCTGGACCAAGACTGGAGTAGGACCCTTGTTACCTTTTTTGTGGGCTCAAAATTTATTTTTAAAATCCTCTACTGGCCATTCTCCTGCTTCTTCCTATCATGCTGATGGGAGCAAGAATGAACTCATAAAAATACTTGCTTGTTACTGGATGGGGTGGTGGAATAGTGGCCATACTCAGAGTTGTACGACCCAGGTTTAAGCAAAGGCTCCCACAATGCCTAGGTGCAATGGTGGGCAATTCTCTTTACTCTGTAGTACCTCAACTATCCTTATGTCTACAATGGGGACAATAAGGAATACTCAAATGACTTTGTTGGATCACAGATTTGGAAGTCAAGTTAATAAGCATTAAAGGTGGCTACACTAGGTGTCAGTCATGGTGGTAAATATTGGATAGACAAAGAAAGGCAACAACAGTACCTGCTCTCAAGGAGCTTCCAACCTAAAGGGAGTGAGCGAGCGAGCGAACAAACGAGCAAGTGAGTGAGTGAGCAAGGGAGAGACAGGGACAACTGGAAAACAACTATGCATAAAAGAGACACATACAGGACAAATTGGAGGTAGTCTCAGGGGAAAGGCACTAACATTAATGAGGACTGGGAAAACCTTCTTGCAGGAAGTAAAACTGGAATTTGAAAGAGAAGGGACCTCAGAAGCCATTTCATCCAATCTCACAGGGCTGATGGGAGGAAAGCATTTTGACCCACAGAAAAGATAGAAATGGAAGCAATTCAATTGAGCAAGTGTTAATTAGTCCTCTACTGTGTGCCAAGGTACCATGCTAGCTTCTGGGGTATAAAGACAGGCTATGCCCATTTATTATAAAGATTTCTTTTCTTTCTTGCTCGGTGGGGGAGGGAAGGTGGGAGGAGGGAAAAAAATTTTTTTTCATAATTAGAAAAATATTTTAAAATTATTAATAAGAAAGAAGAAAAAAGGGCTTTGATTTCCATAAGCTTACATTCTAGAGAGAGGGAGTAGTGGGGAGAACAGAGCAGAAAAAATATGCACACAGATAACATATATATATATATATATGTATATATATATATATATATGTGTGTGTGTGTGTGTGTGTGTATACATACATACACCCATGAGCAATGTATACACATATATATATGTATCTAGGCATATATTAAAATGTGTAGGTACACATGCATATGTATCTCAATGTAAGAAACAATTAAATATTAAAGTAATATTAATATTAAAACAGAATTTATAAATATGTATCAATCATTAAAATATATGAATATAGGCACAAAATTATGATATATGTCAATATATGCATATATTATTTTAAATAAATCAATATATATAAAATTTTATCAGTTTTACTTATACACACATGTATACATATAAGAGCAAATATATATTGTGTATACATACATACATACAGACATACAGACATACAGACATACAGACATACACAAATGTATCACATGCCCAGCCAGACCTTTCATTTTATGGGTACAGGGAGCTCCTGAACGTGATGCACTCTCTCCATGCAGGTCACAACCTGCTCTGTTACAATCATAGTGAGCTGAGATAGGGGTTCTCAAGCTTTTTGGTCTCAAGATTCCTTTACACTATTAAAATTATTGATGATATTCCCTCCCTCCCAAGAGCTTTTGTTTATAAGGGTTAGATCTATCAATATTTACCGTATTGGAAATTAAAACAAAAATTTATAAGTTCATTTGAGGTAACAACAAATATATGTTAACATACTTTTGTGGGAAAAACCCTATATTATCCAAAACAAAAATATTAATAAGAAAAATGGTACTGTTGTATATATTTTGCAAATCTCTTTAATGTCTGGCTTAATACAAGACAGCTGTATCTGCATTGCTGCTTCCGTATCCAATCTGTTGTGATATATTATTTTGTTTTAAACATATGAAGAAAATCTGACCTCATATAGATACATAGTTGGAAAAGAGAGGATTATTTTAATAGACAAAGAACACATAAGTATGAAAATAGTTCTGATCTCATGGACCCCCTAAAAGGGTCTCAGAGAACATCAGGGTTCCCTTGGTGACATTTTAAGAATAACCACTGGTCTAAAATATTGAGGGATTAAGGGATTTTGCCAAGGTCAAACAACTGGTACATAAGGCAAGACTTGAACCCAGGTCTTCCTAACCCCATCACCAGCCCTCTTTCCACCACATCACCCCAGGTCTCATACAAAAGACACAAAGTAACTTCCAAGGCTATTACTTTGATCATACAGCATGGAATCCTAGAAAGATGCACAGCTTGGTACACAGGACCCATGGACACAAGCCACTTAAATTCTTAGTGCCTTAGTAATTTCCATACATATAAGATCTTATGATAAGTCCTGGAAGGGATGTTAGAGCCCAGAGTCCCACGCCCTCATTTTGCAGATGTGAAAAATTAGACCAGCAAGGTGGGGTTGCTTGGCCAGTTGCTAGTGTCATAACTAGGACTTGAATTTGGGTTTGTCCTTCCACATACTACAGCAGAGGTGTCAAACACCAAAGTGCCTCTGGAACCAGATTAAAATATAAGTGGGAAACAACTAACAAAATAAATGAAAATACAATAAAATATAGATAATGTTAATATGTGGTTTTCTCAGCCTACATGCTCCTGGTCTGCAGGGATCCTTATGTATGGTTTGGTGGTCCCCATTTCTCTTTGGATTTGACACCCAGAGTCTACTCTATGCATCCTCTTCCTCTCTCCCACTCTAAGCTGTTGAATGGTTGCTTATCTGCATTGGTTATGGCAGTTCCCTACACTAATGAAATCATAGGTCTGGACCAAAAAAGCCACAAATCAAATCCAAGGTTTATGGAGCACCACCAATTCCCCCCAACCAGTGATTAGCTGATACGCCACTGTTGGGTCCTCAAGGTCTGGTTACAGTCATCTAGCATGTGCTATTTCCTGGGGCATCAATGTCTTATGAACCAAGATCAAAACAATATTGCTAAGAGAATCCCTGACACTACAAGTCACTGCTAACTGCAGTCATCACAGTCTCAGAAACCTCAATGCCTGATGGTCTTCTCAGTCTTTTGAGGACATCACTGAAGTTGGCTTTCCAACCACAGGGCTCTACTAATTGACATCTAGAGAGATGAATTTTAATTCCATTTTATCTGCACCTCTCTCTCTCTCTCTCTCTCTCTCTCTCTCTCTCTCTCTCTCTCTCTCTCTCTCTCTTTTTCACAGTAATAATCTAGGCTCTAGGAAGAATTAGAAAGGAAACTTGTCAAATAACAGTGGAAGAAGAGAGAATAGCCTTCTACCTATTAAATGACCAAAATATCTGCTCCTGTCCTTTGAAACTTACTCCATTTGTCAGAATCCCCATGTCTATCCAGACCCTTGTGACAATTATTGCCTGCCCTCAAGGTGGTCTCTTCTTCCTCAAAGAGTTCAGAATGAGACTCAGTCTTCCTCTACAACCCAATTCTTGGTGACTCCCTTATTTATTTTGATAACCCTCTGAACATCTTGGCCTCTCTTCCAGTTCCTCACCCTTCTCAAAACCAATGACTTATCCTCCACTCTCTCTTTCCCCCATTCAGAAAGCTGGTCTCACCTAAGACTTCACCATCAAACCAAAAGCTCAATTTACAAAAGCTCGATTTCCAAAATCTGGAACTCTGAAATTATCCTCTTGGATCACAATATTTGGACCTTCCAGCCTCCCTACTGCCTAAATCCCCTTAAATCAGGGGTAATTAACCTCTTTGGGGTTGTTGGATCCTTTGGAAGTCTGGTGAAGCCGATGGATCCCTTCTTAGAGTAATGTGTATTGCTTACATTCACAAATGAAGGAAATGTTTAATTTCAGTTAGAGGATAGTGAAAATACAGTTAGAGAATAGTGAAAATTATTTTTGCTTATCCAAGGAGAAATTCCCACAACTCTGGTTCCACCCCCCCCAATCTCTCTACAACCTTGGGTTTGAATTCTCACTCTGTGATTTTGGTCAAGTCACACAACCTTTCTAAGCTTCAGTTTCCTCATGTGTAAAATGAGGAGGCCAGACAAGATGGCCTCTTCCAGCTCTAGATCCTGCCTTGATTTCACTTTTCTCTCTTTAATAAGATACTTTCCTCTACTCTTGAATCTCTGGCATTTTGTCCTTCTACTTTTCATGGCCTGGTAATGATAAAAAAACAGGTCAACTCTCTCACCTCTTTTCTCTTATATAACTTGTGAGATGCTGAACTGGAAGTCATGAAATCTCAAGAACTGTGTTAATTACAAGCGCTATCTAACTTCCCCTGGGTTCTCACTACTGCAAAGCTTTCCTTTGCTTTGTCTGTTTTACTCTATCACATACTTTCTCAGAGAGATTATTTCAAACCTCCTTTATCCCTAAGCCTTCCATTTCTAAGCCAATGACTTTGCTTACTGCTTTATTGAGATTGAGATCCTCTGTTACGGAATCTCATGTTTGGAAAGGACCTCAGAGGCCATTTATTCCAACCCCCACTTTCACAGGAATTGCCTTTATTATAGCTTAAAAACTAGTTATCTAACCATTTCAGGATCATAAATCTAGAGGTGAAAAGGACCTCAGGGGCTGTTTAGTCCAACCCTCTCATTTTAGAGAGGAAGAAATTGAGGTCTTTGCCAGTTCACAAATGATCAAAGGATACGAACAGGCACCTCTCCATTGCCTCAAAGGGAGAAACACCAAGCTACCAATGGCCATATGAAAAGATGTTCCACATCTCTAATATTTAGAGAAATGCAAATTAAAGCAACTCTGAAGTTCTACTTTACACCTACTATATTGGCAAAGATGACAAAAAAGGGAAAATGACAAATGTTGGAAGGGCGGCAGGAAAAAAAGGCATATTGATGCTTCATTGCTAAAACTTTTAAGTGGTCCAGCCATTTTGGAAATTATTTTGGAATTAAACACAAAAATTCACTAAACTGCCTACTCTTTGATCACTTGATACCACCACTAGGCCTATTCTCCAAAGAGAACAAAGAAAGAACAAAATGACCCATATGTATAAAATGGTTAAAACAGCTTTTTTTTTGGAATGGTAAAAAATGAAAAACTAAGGGTATGCCCTTCAATTGGTAAATGGCTGAATAAACCATGGTATATGAACATTGCAAAGAAAATTATGAAAGGAATGTTTGCAGAGAAAACTCATATGAACTGAAGCAGAGTGAAGTGAGCAGAACCAGGAGAATAATTTATACAATAATACAACAACATGAAGACAAAACTTTTAAAGACTTAGGAACTTTGATCAGTTTGATGACCAACCATGATTCCAGAGGCTTGATGAAGGGGCATACCATTCATCTCCTAAAAGAGAGGTAATAGAGTCAAGATGCAGAATAAGACATACATTTCTGGATATAACTAATGGGGGGATTTGTTTTACTTGATCGTGCATATTTATTACAAATGTTTTCTTTCTCTTTTATAATTGGGGGCTAGTAGGGAAAAATAAAATTTTGTTAATTAAAAAAAGAAACCAAGGCTCAAGGAGATTAAGTGACCAGTTCATAGTTACAATCTAATTACCTAATATACGATTGGCACCTAGGTCTTCTGACTCCATAGCCAGTGTTCTCTTCATTGTACCACACTGCTTCTCAAGTCTTTGCTACTCATTCTCTCTTGAGGTGAGCAATTCCATTAAAATTGATTTAGCAAGCAGAAAACCCATCATAGTTTTATTATGCATACATTTATTATACATATAAATGCATATACATGTATATTACTCTAGATGTTTTCTTCATATATGTAATACATATGAATATCTATCTGTATCTATGTCTAACCCTAACTCTAACTTGTTTCTATCTATCTATCCATCTATCTAGATGTCCAATGGACATCTGGAAAATTTGAGTCTTGCATTATTATTCTACCATGCCATGATGCCAGATTTGGGATATTTTTTTCAAACTCAATCTATTTTCTTTTGTTCAGGTGAAGCGAATGATACTTCCATGAAAATATCACTTCCATTTCTCCCTCTAGTGATATTTACTTAAATGTTCTCTATGTTCCTTTTCTCATATTCTTATGGAATCATGCCACTTGCTTGACTTCAATCTCTTCCCCTGTGTTCTGCTACATTCTTGACTGTCTACAGGAAAGTTCAGGTTTCCCCTGCCCAATCCTAAGAACAAACAAATAAATAATTCTTATGTCTCCTCCCTTTAGTTACTAAACTTCTAGAAAGAGTCACTGACACTCATTGTCTCTACCATTTCTCCAACTACTTCCTCTTCAATCTCTTACAATAAGCTTCTGAACTTTACTATCTGGTTCAGAGAGGTTGGTGAGAGCTAACCTTTTTGCCTCTGACAATCAAGTGACCATGGAAATCTTGGATGGAATATTTTCTTGAGTCAACCTTAGTACCAGCTAACATTTCAGATTTTTAAAAAATCATTAAAACTTTAGGTTATATCTCTGTATAATACAATGATCTACCACAATTCCAATGGACTTATGATGAAACATGCTGTGCAACTCCAGTAAGAGAACTGATGAACTCAGAATGCAGACTGAAGCATATTGTTTTCTATTGCTTTTTCTTGTTTTTTCTTAGAATATGCTAGAAATGTGTTTTGTGTGTCTATATATATTGTAATTTTTTCAATTTTGCTTTCTCAGTGGGTGGGGTAGGGAGAAAGAGGGAATTTGGAACCGAAAATGAAATAAAGTTGAATTTAAAAAACAACCCTTAGGTTATGGTAAAATACGTAGAAGTCCAGAACAACATGGCTGATTGTTCCTTTGTACTGTGCCCTGATCAGACCACATCTGGAATAGTGTTTTAAGTCCTGCATACTATAGTCTAGGGTGGGCATTGACAAGCTGGAGAATGTTCACAGGAATATAACAATGAGAGTCCTTAAAGCCATGTCAAAAGATGACTGAAGGACTTAGGGATATTTAGCCTAGAAAGGAAAAGACTTAGTGGGACCATAACTGGAGTACTCAAATATTTGAAAGAGTGTTACTGCAGAAGGAAGAGAATTGGCCCTAGATGTTAGAACTGGAAGAGTCAGAGAGATGATGATTTTTGATTAACAACCAGAACTAACAGTTTGAACTGCCCCAAAATGCAGGGGAATGCAATTCTAAAATTCCATGGAAGACTTCATTTAGTCTAACTAAGATAAATAACCCCTGTAACATGCATAGCAAGTGGTCATAGAACTTCAACTTGAAGATTTCCAGTGACAGGGAACTCACAATTTATATTGCATTCCCCTGCATTTTGAGGATTCCTGCAACATATTTCCTTCCACTCAGTATATGAGTACTTGAGAATAGCCTATGGTATTTAGAGTTTATGTAACCTGCTTAGGGCCCTACAGTTAACAGGATGAGATCTGAATTTAGGTCTTTCTGATTCTAAGTCTGGCATGTCACCCATTACTCCTGACTGCCTCTGTTGGCACCATTGAATCCTCTATAGCAGAGATGCCTAATTCCCCCATTAGCAACCTCACTGTGTCCTCGGGTGTCTGCTGCCACTGCCACCAGCATCACCTACCAGTTGACCTGAGTATGCATTTTGTGCTGCTTGTGAATTGGAGACCTGGAAAGGACCTTCACCTTGTCTTATCTTCCACCCAACATTCCCCTATGAGATATTCTTGATGGTTGATCACTACTGAAATTCTGTAGATCTGTTAACTTAAAGCTTAATGCCATATTACTGCCACATTTGATTAGTTTTCCAAAGGACATGTTGACCTCCTAGGGTCAAATTTTCTCTTTATTTCCATGCAGAATTCAGTATGAAAGTATTCAGTTCTTTCTTATCATTAAAATCACTCTCTAGAACAAGTTAACCTAGGAGAACATTTCAGTTCCTTTTGTAAAAAATTAAATGCCTGCTCTGTACAGTTCACAGTGCCAGGCACTAGCAATAAAGAAAAGGAATAAGACACAGTCAGTGCCCTTTATATACAGTTTGTCCAAAAAGTCTTAGTCCAGTTTTAAGTTCTAATAGCTTAATATGTAGGTAGTTTTAACATCCACTTCTCTCACTATATATAGATATTTTCCTAAGTTATACTAAAATACTTTAAAAATTATATGCATACATACATATACATGTATATATATCTATACATCTTCATAATGGTGACAGCATTTATGATTAGGCTGTTAAAGAAGAGCTTCCAAGTGATAGCAGCACTTAGGCTGTGGCTGTTTGAGCCAGAACTCCAATAGGAAGCCATGCCATTCCTAGGCATAGAGGATGACATACACAATCTCGTTTCTACAGGAAGCATCTTAATTTTAGTGCCGTCCCTCTTTTAATGATTTCCTATTTTATCTATCTATCTACACACATACATACACACGTACATATATAGTTTGCTGGGCAGAGATTATCCTTTGACCATTTTTATATCTCCAGAATTTAGCACAGTGCCTGACACACAGTAGGCACTTAATTAATGCTTATTGACTGACTGATCTTTCTTATTTCCATGCATTTGTGTAGATTGATAATCGCAAAACAATCAAAAGTGAATGCTGAAAATTACAAACAAGCACAGCCCTAAAAAAGAGATAAGGGAAGACATCTCCATCCCAGTATTTTACAGAGGTGGGAGGCCCAGGGATATGGAACACTGCACATATTTTTAGACTTTTATGATGTATTGACAGATTTTTGCTGATTTTTCCCCTCTTCTTCCTTTCATTTTTTTGAAATACTGACTGTTGTATGGGATGGCTCTCTAAGAAGGGGACAGAGATGCTAAGAGACATTGGTGATACGAAAACAAAAGTCAGCAATACAATTTATTTTTTAAGAGTCAATGGTATCATTTCTGATATTGTATAAATGGGACACAAAGTAATAGCTGGTTAGGATCTACAGTGGTGAGTAGTAGGAGTCTGTCTTACCTTCCCTCCATTGAGGTTACCCTTATAATCCTGAGAAAAACAGTTTGAGTTGCAGCCACAGTGGCTGGTCCTGTCTTGGGAAAAAATAAACAAATAAACAGGAAAAAAACAACCCTGTTGATTTGAGGGTAGGCTGGAGGACAAGAGGAGAGAGAAAGGGAGTGAGAGAGGGAGATCTATTCAGATGTGACATCCATGTGCTTTGTTGTCCACATGGTTGGTTTGAAGGCCAAACCTAGGATACACTCTGAAAATGCTTTGAGGGATACACTGGAGAAGGGGAGATAAATAGAGGCTGAGGCACCAATTTGGAGGCTCTTTAAATCATCCATGTGAGGGGGTAACTAGGGTCTAAACCAGAAGCAGTGTCCAGGAGAAGAGAAAAAAGGGGGTGGATGCAGTCATTATCTCAGAGGAAGAATTTGCAGGATTTGGCAGTTGATTGGATCTGGGAGGTGAGGGTAAGGGTAAGAGAGGAATCAAAGATAGCATGAAGGTTTGGAGTGATGGTGATTGGGACAGTGGAGCTTATATCAAAAGAAAAAGGGAGTCTGAAGTGGAAGGGCTCAGTGGGAAACACTTCCACAAAGCCTGCAGAATCCTAAAGCTATACTATGATCCTATGTGATACTGTAGAGATGAAATCCTACAGAGATGTCAACCTTGAAGAAACATTGCAGGATCTTGCCTATTGAATTGAAAAAAAAACCATGGAAGCTTCAGTCTAATTGGCTCATCAAACTCTAGTCCACTCAAGATCCTTAGAAGGCCTGAGGAAGGAGGAGGAAAGAAAGGGGACAAAACAAGATAAATACCGTAATTGTACAACAGTGATGGGACTTCCTACATTTTCTCTACATGCCACATGCCAGCCTTGCAGATATTAACCATATTAACCACCACCATCCCACACTACATATTTGCCACCATCATGCTGCCTTCTGCTAGTATACATTGCAGAAGTCTTCAGGGAGTTATCCACACAGTTCAGTTCATTAAATGTTTTTGAATACATGTACTGTGCTAGGCAATGGAGACACAAAACTGACCAACCAGACAAAAAAAATCCCTCACTTCAAGAAATTTACCTTCTACTTGAAGAATTCAACATCTACGGAAATGAGTAAAGACAAAGTATCGACAAAGTAATACAAAGTAACATCAAGAGAGGGAGAGTGAACCCCTGGGTGTATCAGGAAAGGATTCCGGTAGGAGGTGGTGCTTGAGCTGTGCTGTGAAGGACAGTAAGGGATCCTAACAGGGGGAGGTGAGGAAGGGATACATTAATAACACCCATGCAAAGCTGTGGAGGTGGGAGATAGAAATCTTTATATAAGGAACAACTAATTGGAAGCCCAGTTTGACCAAAAAGAGCATAATAAGGGAGTTCTATGAAATAAGCAGGGAGGTAGATGGGAGCGAGGTTGTGGAAGGTTTTAAAAACTGGATTGAGGAATTTCTATTTTATCCTAGTGTCAATAATGAGCCTAAAGATTTTTGCATAGTGAAATAACATGGGAACACCACTTTGACAGCTAAGTGGAGTATGAAGTAGAAAGGGAAGAGACTGGAAGGAGGGAGATCAAGAGGCTTCTGCAGTAGTTTGGGTGTGAGACTGTGAGGTCGTGGTTATAGTAGTGGTATCAGTGGAAAAGAGGGGATGGATACAAGAGATTCTGGTGACTGCAGACACAAGACTTGGCACCTACCTCATTCGGGGAATGAGGAAGAGTGCAGAGCTGAAGATGACTCCTAGGCTGCATCCTGGGATGAGTACCTTCAGCCTAGGAGGAATCAGTTTTCTCATGTATAAAATGATGATTTCCAAGCCGCCAAGCGCTAATATTTTTGTGACTGACTGGATCTCTCTCTTATGAATCTATTTTAAAAATCTGTACTAAAGTCTATTTTTAAAAGATTTTCCTAATTTTAGGCATTTTTATTCTAAAGGATAATGTTAAGATATTTACAACATATGTAATGTGTAATATGTAACTTTCCTTTTAAAAATGATTAAGGGTGAGAACTCCCAATACTAAGCATATCTTAGGGTATTTGATATTCTGGATGCAATTCTAAGTTAATTGCTGCTGAAGTCAAAGCAACCACACCCTGAGGCATGCATAAATTCTCATAAAAGTGATCATAATTTTACTATTTATGGAGAGGCACTGTGGTGTAGCGAATAGATTACTGGATTTGGAGCCAAGAGAGACCTAAGCTTAAATCCTGCCTTGGGTACTTCTTAGCTTCATCTCTGAGCCTCAGTTTCCACTAGACTCTACTTGTGACATGGCCCAGACAAAGTTTAACTCTTTTAGCTCTAGACCTCTTACTCTGGGATCCCCTGCTGTCCTGAGTGCCTCATGGAGTCCACTATATTTAGGCAGGTTCCAGTCATACTTCACTCTCTTCCTTGGCCATCTTCCTACCACATGCATTGCTACTGTGTTTGAACCCTCTGCTGCTTTTCTTCCAACCTCCTCAACCACCTTCTAGTTCTGGAGTCCCAGTCAAAGCAATACTGCTACTAAAAAGAGTGTTTCCATATGACACCCCTGTGGCTCAACTCACCGACCTTCTATTTCCAAATGAAATAGCCCTTCCTGGCACTACTGTCTTTTAGGTAATGTCTTGTATTCTTACAATATGGACCTTTTAGGTTCAGTTTTAGGTTCAGTCTTTGTATCTGTATTTAAGATTTACCACAGGGTTAGACGCATAGCAAGGGCTTGATAAACACTTCTTCTTTTGCTCACATCTGTAAAAAGAGATAACACTGGGCATAACTAACTCTCAATTTTGTTATTAGGCTTAAATGGGAAAATGAAAATGAAATATTCTGACAACCTGAAGATACCACATAAATGCTGTCTATTACTATTATATGGTCAGTGGGCTTTTTCATTGATTTGCTATTTTTCTTCATAAGTGAACTTAAGCACTTCTCTTTAGGAAAATAGAATTCTTCACAAACAAGTCATTGGTTCAGAATACTCTTATCTTTGGACACCTTTTAAGACCCAAAAGATAATATGCCTGAGTCATGAGAACTCATTAAATATGGCATAGAGTCCACAGAATGTTAAATGAGATCAAACGGCAGAACATCCTCTAAAGTTACCTATCACGTTTAATTCTCTGAGATAATTTGGAGACTGTAGAAAAATGGTCCTGGGTCTTAGAGAGCTTTTCATAAGTTGCGTATCTAACTTTTATCTATAGCTAACACGTAACAAGGACAAAAGGCACATAGCTCTCTGACAGTTCTTAAGTCTCAACACTGTATCAAAAATTCCAATGTAATCTGTGGGTATAAGTGACATAGACCCTCTCTTGTCATCTTCATCATGATTACCTACATGACCTCATATATCCCCCTCCATTGCCCTTGTGAAAGCCCAGAACCATCATTCCTCACTGCTACCATGAAATACTCAGTCTGTGGCCATCATCACTCTGCTATGAGTTGGAATGCCAGAAGAGGAAGGGTTGGCAAGCAGGCATGGCATTGGGGAAAAGCTGCCTACCTCTGGACTAGATCCTCAGATACAGACTCCGCATCTCCAGCCTCCTGTACTCACTGTTGCCAAATAAGTTTAAGCTAATCCTCAACGTGCTAGAAATGAATACATAACCTTTGCACTTTTGCAATGAACACACAGGAAAGAAGTCAGTTATAGTTTCAGTTATGAAAAAAACACAAATAAAACAACCAAACAACTATGACCCCACATAGCTAGCTTTCCAGCTTCTTCAGGGGGCTTTTTCTGGGTCTCTACATTGCTAGTGTCTCGTCCTACCCTCCAACTGCCAAGATTACCATGTTTCTACTTTGTATGCAAAGTTTACATACATACACACATATACATACACACATATGTGTATATATACATGTATATGTATGTATATACATACATACATACATTCCCTATTAAAATGTATGCTCCTTGAGGGTAGGGATTATTTTTACCTTTACTTTTGTATCCCTAGAGCTAGTACAGTGTCTGAAAAAAGGGGTGCTTAATAAGTCCTTGCTGATTCATTCTAATCACTTTCTAGGTTCTTCTTGAGGTCTTCCTATCTTACTACACCTAGCTTTGAGGGAAAATTAAGACCACACCTGCTTACTCAGCTTTTAACGGTAATAAACAATTCTGCAAAGTTTTAGCTTTTATTGTTGGTGTTGTTCAGTTACGTCCAACTCTTCCCCGATCCCATTTGGGGTTTTCTTGGCAAAGATACTGAAGTGGTTTTGCCATTTCCTTCTCCAGCTCATTTTACAGATGAGGAAACCAAGGCAAACAGGATTAAGTGACTTGCACAGGGTCATATGGCTAGCAAATGTCTGAGGGGGAATTTGAACTCAGGAAGATGAGTGTTCCTGATTCCAGGCATGGTGTCCCCTAGAAACCCCCAAGGTTTTAGGTTTACAAAGTGATTTCCCCACAACACAGGTGCACAGATTTAGAGCTCAAGGGAACCCTGAGGTCACCTAAACCAATCTCTTCCATTTTAAGGATGAGGAACTTGAGACTCAGAGCACTGAAACGACTGGCCCAAGGTGGCAGAGTCAGGATTTGAACCCAGGTCCTGTGGCTCTAAATTGGACTCTTTACACTGGGCAGAGTTATTGGTGTTTTCTGTCCCCCTGCTCAGAGCCAGGACAGCTTCATTGATTTCTTTGACTCCTAATCCAGCATGCCTTCTCCCCTGCTCCATGATCCTTCCTGCAACCTTATGAGGTAGGCTGTGTGTGTGTGTAGTATTAATCAATCCATTGATCAGTAAGCATTTATTAAGTGCCTACTGCAAAGTGCTGGGTATACAGAGACAAAAATGAAGCAGACTCTGTTCTCAAGGACCTTAGTTCAATTCAATAGATCATTTTAGCGTTCACAAAGACCTTCATTAAATTACCTTTTTTGATCCTCACAACAACGTCCTGAAGTCAGTACTATAGGTATTATTATGCCCATTTAGCAGACAGGTAAACTCAGGCTCATAGTGGCTAAGTAACTTGCTTAGGTCACAGAGTTGGAAGTGGGAACAACAATTTCAAAGATAAGGAAAACAACTAGTCTGGAGTCACACAGCTATAGTTTCCAACCTGGGATTAAAATCCAAATCCCTTATGTTTAATCCAACAATATTTCCCTGCACCTTACTGCCTCTGTTAGGATTCCTGCTCAGGGCTAACTAACAAAGTGGTTGGGTTAGGTTGGGCAGGCAGAATACACCTCTCATTCCACAATCCCCTTCAGTGCTCTGGAAAGAACGATGCAGTGTAGCTTGCCAGACACCTCCAAAGACTAAGGCATTTTAGGATTAGATGCCTGAGAAGTCTAGCAAATGCTTTGGCCATGATTCCTGCTCATCCTTGCCGAGTCCTTGAGAGCGTAGGAGATGCGCTGTCTGGCATTTTTATCTGCAAACCCCAGAGATGCTGGTTTGATTCAATTTAAATGAAATAAATCCAATTTCAGAACACATTCATTAAATGCCTACTAAGTGCAAGGTACATAGTTGTCAGCATGGAAAATAGCCTAGTGCCTGCCCTCAAGTAGCTTGCTTTCTACTGGGAGGAAATACCTCTAGTATCAGGAAGAGCATAATGGAGGCAAAGGGAATATACAATTGCGTTAATTCAGTACAGGTCAACAAACATGCCTTTTGCATAGCTGTCCTGTTCCTAGAATGCACTCTCTCCACATCTATGACTGTTGGAATCCTTGGTTCCTTCCAAGGGCTTGGCTTAAGAAACCTTTTCTGATTTTCCCCAGATATTAATTCCTTTGCCCCAAATGACTCCATGCCTGTTTTGTTCCTATTTTGATATGCTGATATGCATGCAATGGGGTCTCTCCTAGTCAGACTATAAGCACCACAAGAATAGTGAATGTATTGATTTTGTCTTTGTCTTTGTCTCCCCAGTGGTTAATTCACTGCCCAGCACATAGTAGCCACTTAAAAAATGTTTATTGGAATATAAGTTCCTTGAAGGCAGGGGTTGGTGCCTTGACACATGACAGGTGCAGAATGAAATGCTTGTTGATTGGCTGACTGAGGGTAAGGTGGTAGCTTAATATGCTACAGCCCATTTTCTTTCACATCAGGCTCTTTTTAAAATATCTTCTGAATAGGTGGACAAAGATGCCAAAGGTATACCTTTTTTTTTCTTATACCTTACCAAAATTCATCACGAATAATTTTCATTTCCACAAGCATTTATGAAGTGTCCAGCACAGAGTAAGGCACTAGACTCCAAAGAAAATAAAATGTTTAGGCAGCCCTATAATAGAAAGGCTTGACTCAGAGTAAGAAAGACTTGGATTCAAGTCCTGCGCATAAAACACATTGGTTGTGTGTGACCCAGGGTAAGTCCCTTGCCCTCAAAGTGTCTTATGTCATCTCCAAGACTGGAAGTTTCAGAGAAGCTGCCAACTTGTGCTAGGAGAAAGAGGTTTCTCATTAGGAGTTCCATATACCCAGTGCTGTTCAACTGTCACAATCGTCTTCAACTCTTTGTGACCATATTTGGTGCTTTCTTGGAAGAGATACTTGAGCGGTTTGGCATTGGCCACTTCTGTCTCTATCTCATTTTACAGATGAGGAAACTGAGGCAGATAGGGTTAAGTGACTTGCCCAGAGTCACACAGCTGGCAGATGTCTGAGGCCAGATTTGAATTCAGGAAGATGAGTCTTCCTGATTCCAGGCCTGGTGCTCTGTGTACCATGGCACCACTTGGCAACCCATATACTCAAAATACAAAACAGAAAAAGTGCATGGTACCATGCTAGGCAGTTATGCTTTCTCCCTTTAGAATGTAAACTCGTTGAGGGCAAGGACAGTGTTTTTGCCTTTCTTTTTATCCTCAGAACATAGCACACTGCTTGGCACATAGTAATGATGATAAAAGAATGAATCATAATTGCTGATGATGCATTAATTAATGATAATATGATGATATTTAATAAATGCTTGTTAAGTAGCTATGGGTTCTATACCTTTTAATACCTGGCACACAGTAAACACTTGGAGCAGCTAGGTGGTGCCATACTGGATGGAGTGCTGGGCCTGGAGTGAGGAAGACTGATCTTCACTAGTTCAAATCTGGCCTCAGACACTTACTAGCTGGGTCACCCAGAACAAGTCACTTAACCCTGTCTGCCTCAGTTTACTCATCTGTAAAGTGAAAAGTGAGCTGGAGAAGGAAATGGCAAACCACTCCAGCGTCTTTGCCAAGAAAACCCCCAAAGGGGTCACAAAGAGCTGGGCATGGCTGAAATGACTGAACAACAACAATTGACCTGACTTGAGAAAATGCTTTGGGAAAGCATGAGGATGGAAACCCCATTTTCAGCCAGGGGCTTGGCCCGATATCTAGACTTCCTAAACTGGTCAAGTTTTCCTTTATATTCCTTTTTTATAGCATTCTTCTATGACTCATCAAAGTATACATCTTAATTTCATTAAGTTTCACCCACCCCCCCAATTTTATCTTCAAGCATTAATTCCTAAAGAATAAGATAACATAGGTTGCACCAGTGCCACGGCAGAACCCAAGCATTGCAGACTGTAGCTTAGGTATAATCCTGCCTACAGGCAGAACAATGGGGCTAGATAACCTTTGAGGGCTCCATGGGCATGGCAGTAAATCCTAAGCCTCAATCCCTTGTGGACAAAGAGGAAAAAACCATCTGGAAAGCTCATTAAGAAATGCCTCACTCGGCTGCAGATATGATTAGACTGTAGGCTAAATCACGCTTGCCACAGGGGTGGAGAGCATCTTTACTTTCTGACACACGGGAAGGATGCAATGTGGCTGTTGTCCTCATACCATCCACTGGAATTGTACTGACATACAAGGTACTGCCAGCATGCATGTGTGTGTGTGTGTGTGTGTGTGTGTGTGTGTGTGTGTGTGTGTGTGTGTGTAAATCATGGCTCCAAACCAACATGTTCCACAGGGCAAGGAGGCTTTGCAGAAGCATACTTTCATTCATTCAACAGACATTTATTAAGTGGGGAGAACTCAAGTTGGGCTCTGGGAGAGATGCAAAGTTTAGATAAGATATCTTCACCCTTAACAAGAACGACTTATGACATTTATATTACACTTTGAGGTTTGGAAAATGCTTTAAATGTTTCACATCTGGGCTTCAGCATAACTCCATGGCATCATTGCTATTATCAACCTTATTTCACAGAAGAGGAAACTGAGGCAGAGATAATTATTTTAAGTGACTTACTCAGGGTCATACAGCTAGACATGACCAAGGCAAGCTTGGAACTCACTTCTTCGTGGCTCATAGGGTCACAGAACTAGAATTATTGAAGGGACCTCAAAAGCTTTGTAGTCCCTGTAGAGATGAGGAAACTGAAACCCAAGGAAATTAAATGACTGGCTCAAGGTCATGAAGCAAGTATCAGAGGCAGAATCTGAATCCAGGACCCTTGACTCCAGAGACAGTACTCTTTCTGCCTCCTTTACTCTGACTCCAGGTTCTGAATTCTAGGCAGTTTTGGACTTGGAGTCAGGAAGACCTGAGCTCAAATGCTGCCTCAGACACTTACTAACTGTGTTACTCTGGGTAAATCACTTAACTTTTGCCTCAGTTTTGTTATGTGTAAAATGGGGACAAACATAGTATTATAGATTCAGGGTTGTTGTGAGGATCAAATGAGATTTTTGTAAAAAGATCTTTGCAAATCTTAGAACACTACATAAATAACGATGATGATGATGATGATGATGATGATGATGATGATGAAATGAGGGTGAAGTGACTTGCCTGCTTCACACAAACAGTTATTTTCAGAGGTGAGATTTGAACCCAGATCTTATGATTTCTAGGACCAGCAGTATTTTACTATCCTCCTTTCTCTCTTTTGGGGATCAGGTATATAGGTTTGGGGGTTCCTAATCTGGACTGAGGGCAGCTAGGTGGCATAATGGATCGAGCACTGGACCTGGACTCAGGAAGACCTGAGTTCAAATTTGGCCTCAGACG
This sequence comes from Trichosurus vulpecula, assembly GCF_011100635.1. NCBI lineage: Eukaryota > Metazoa > Chordata > Mammalia > Diprotodontia > Phalangeridae > Trichosurus > Trichosurus vulpecula. The sequence goes on along the minus strand of NC_050577.1, from coordinate 214,954,865 downwards.
CTTATTGCTGTATGGCCCTGGGAAAGTCAGCCATCTCTGTCTGCCACTGTTTCCTCATCTGTAAAATGAGCTGGAGAAGGAAATGGCAAACCACTCCAGTATCTCTGCCAAGAAAACCCCAAATGGGGTCACAGAGAGTTGGATGTGACTGAAACAACAGAATAAAAACAACCATTTGAATAAACAACAAAACGCTATGAGCAGAGATGAAACCCTCCATCTCAGCTTTCACAGAAGAATACGGTGCTGAGGGTGGAATCCTGAGGAATTTCCATAATTTTCACATTTTATTTTCAGATCCACTCTCTCCTGCTCCCACCTTTCCTGCCTTCCAATTGAGAAAGCAAGAAAACAAAACCTCTGGGAAAGAAGAAAGGCCCCAAAGCCAGGGAAGGGAACAGAACAAGAAAGCAACGTAAGCTTCTTGAAAGCAGGTATTGCTTTTGGGTTTTGTCTCTGTGTCTTCAAAGTAAGGACTTCGTATTTGTTAAATGGATAAAAAGAGAGGCTGGGGACCTGGGGGTGAGGCTGGAAGACCCAGAAGGCAAACGAACAGAGAATATCAAGAAAGGTCAGAGAGAAGAAGGACGGAGTCAAAGTAATAGGATGTGACAAGAAGCAGGTCATCACTGACATTTAAGAGCAGTTTTCCTAGGGAGAGATGGAATTCACATTAAAAGAATTATTAAGAGGTAAACTGGTAGAGGGAAAATCTGCTGCAATTGGGAAGCAGGTTGATTTAATTCAACACACAATTATTAGGGCATTGCTCGATACTGACAATACAAAGACTTTTTTATGGTATAGTTCTGGTCCTCAAGGTGCCTATAACCTAGCAGTTTCTAATCTGATCCTCCCGTTTGCTAGGACACTCTCCCTTTTGCCTTTCTTTCAGAGTCTTTTGTATATCTGCATAGTATTTACTGCTCTGTACAGCAGAAAAGGCCCTAACTTGGAGATGAAGATTGTTTCTATTACTACCTTTGTGACATTGGGTGAGTCATTTCAACTTCTGGGTTTCAAATATATTGTATGTAAAATGTGGAAGTTTGACTAAATGGTCTCTGGCATCCCTCTGAGATCTATATCTCAGCCCTATGATCCCTTCTCCCCAAATGTGTAGGAAAGTGGCTGTTTCTTTTAATTTTCTGTGTTCCTGCTGCTTGGCGTACAGTAGACACTCAATAAGTACTTGCTGAACTTGACGCTAAGGGGCAGCTAAGTGGTGAAATACAGGGATAGTCAGGAAGGCTCATCTTCCTGAATTCAAACTGTCTTCAGGCACTTCCTAGCTGTGTGACCCTGGGCAAGTCACTTAACCTTGTTTGTCTCAGTTCCTCACATGTAAAATGAGTGGGAGAAAGAAATAGCAGACCACTCCAGGATCTCTGCCAAGAAAACTGCAAATGGGGTCACAAAGAGTCAGATATGACTGAAAAACGACTGAACCACAAAAGAACCTGATCGATTCATCAAATCAAGTTGCAATTAGAAAAAGGATTTAGACAAGTTTCTAACTCAGAAGATAAGTTCCTTTTCCCATCTTATGAGTGGAGACTCAGAATTGGGATAGGTTATATGATGAATTTAAAACCAATTAAATGCCTGGTAATAATACAAGATGCAGTGGCGGGTAGTGGATAAGAGCTGGCTTTAAAGCCAGGAAGACCTGGGTTCAGAGTTCTGCCTCTGGCAAGAATGGCTGTATGACTTTGGGTAGGTCACTTCAACTCTAGAAGAGTACTGAGGACATCATGCTACCTCTCGTAACATTGACTTCATTTTAACAGAAAACAAAGCAGCATTTAGTTTAATGCTTCAGCACTGAATTGAAGTCCCTCCCAGGTAGAGGGATGAGAAGATTGTGAACACTCTCCTTGTTCCTCACATGACACCTGCATGCTGATGGATAAGCTGCACCCCCCGCCGGAGCATCCTCCTTTCTCTCCTCTCCCTCTAGGTAGTCCTAACTCCTTCAGGGTCTCACCTCAAGGGCATCCTTCTACAACAAGCCTTTCCCCAGTCTCCAGTTGTTAGCACTCTCCTCCCCCTGAAATGACTTTGTAATTGGGGTAGTTTTGGTATTTCCTCTTCTCCGTACATACTGCCTCCACAGCAGAACATAAGCTCTTTGGAAGCAGGTACGATTTCACTTTTACCTCCATGTCCATAGAATCTAGCACAGTTCCCAGTATATGGATGGTATATAATAAATACATGCTGAAATTGTTAATTGACTCCTCCAGCCCTCATACCCATATCACTGTTCTACAAGTGTGCCTAAATGAATGATTTCCTGAACATCTCCTCTCTAAATGTACCAGCCTTTTAGATTTCCTTATTTTATACAATCAACCCAGTCATCTTGATCAATATCTTGCCACTGGACCCAGATGGCTCCAGAGGAGAAAGGCAGGCTAGTGATTTTGCAAAGCCCTCCCTCACTTAAATCCAATTCACTTGCGTGTCATGGCATCACCTTCCTGATGTCACAGTCCTCTCCGAGAATGACGGACAAACAACAACAATCATCCCCACCATGTCACAAACCCATGTCCTACTATGGCTTGCTGAACACAAGAGGATAATTAATACTGTGGTCTAGCTTTAATATTATACTTCTACTTTCAGAAGGCCCTAAAATATTAATTAACAAGTCACAAGAATGTTTCTGCCGGCCACATTATTAGACCAATTTTACAGATGAGTAAGCCAAAGCACCAAGGAAAAGGTTGAGAGTCATACTCAGCAAAGCAGCCTTCTTTGATCCATACACATCATGGCTAGGCTCTTCCCTTTCCCTACTGTAATTAAACTACTGACTCCCTCCTGAGCAGAACTGACACAGCAACAGATCTCAAATTCCAATAATTACAAGTGAGTTTCTACAACTATAAGTAGGAACCTAGAGGTGGGCTTTCTTTTTTTTAATTAAATTTTATTTTCAGATCCACATTTTTTTCCCTCTCATCTCCTCTGCCCTCCAACTGAAGAAGCAAGAATAAACCTATGTTACAAATATGCATATTCAAGCAAAACAAATTCCTACATTGGCTACACACATATATTAATATGTGCACATATATCACATATATACATGCATATGTGTATAACATGTAATATAAATGTGCATACACACAGCTTAACCTGTAAACTGAGTATCACCTCTCTATGAGGAGATGGGTATAGCATGTATCAATGTGAGTACCGGGAAGTATGGTTGACCAGAATTCTCTATCTTTACAATATTGCTGCTGTTATGTCACTCATTCTCCTCCTTCTGCTCACTTCGTTTTGCATCAGTTGATACAAGTCTTCCCAGATTTTTCTGGAACCAACCCCCTTCAACATTCCTTCCAGCACAATCATATTTTCATCACTTTCATAGACTTGTTCAGCCACTCTCCAATTGATGGGTATCTCCTCAGTTTGCAATTCTTCACCACCATGAAAAGAGCTACTGTAAAACATAAGGGTTTCTTTCCTCCTTATTTCATCTCTTTGGGGATATAGACATAGTAGTGGTGAGCACTGGGTCAAATGGTATGCCCAGTTTAATAACTTTTTGACTATAATTCTAATTTAATTTCCAGAATGGCTGGATTAGTTCTCAGGTCCTCCATCAATGCATCAATAGACATATTTTCTCACAGCCCCAACTGTGGCATTTATTTGCCTTTTCCCTTTTTTTGTCAATGTTGTAAGATTGGTAGGCATTAGGTGCAACCTGGTCAGAATGGTTTAATTTGTATCTCTCTAATTATTAGTGATTTTCCCAGCTTTTTATATATGGCTATGGATAACTTGGATTTCTTCACGTGGATGCTTTCAATGAGCAGCTACATTCTCAGCTTAGAGTCCAGTTTGGTTCACAGGCAGAGAAAAGCTTGGAAAGGCTGTTTCTCATCCACCCCTGTACTGATAACAACAATTTCGATAGAGAGAAAGTGCTGGGCCTGGAGTAAGGAAGACCTGAGTTCAAATCTGGCCTCAGATACTTACTAGTGGAATGATCCTAGGCAAGTCATTTAACTTGTTTGCCTCAGTTTCCACATCTATGAAAATGGGGATAACAATAGCATCTACCTCCCAGGGGCTGTGAGGATCAAATGAAATAATAATTGTAAAGAGCTTAGATATTGCCTGGCACATAGTAGGTACTTTATAAAAGTTAGCTATTTAGGATTTCAGGACTACAAAATCCTTTATACATGTTATCTCATCTGATCTTCACAACAACCCCTGAGAGGAAGGTGCTAATATAATCCCATTTTACAGATGAGGAAACTGAGGCTGAGAGAGGTAAAATGACTTGTCCAAAGTCACATATCTAGAAAGTATTTGAGGCAGGGATTTAAACTTAGGTCCTCCTGACTCCAAGTCTATCATTCTCTCCATAGCAACACCTCACTGCACTCAGTATATTCAAATAATCTAATGGATGTAGGATCTCATCAATGCCGATACTCCTTCCGAGTATGCCAAGGGCCAACCCAACAAGACATGCCCATCCTGCCTCAGCCTCTTCCATGTCCTCCCATAAATCTGCAGCAAGAAGGTACCCGATATATGCCGGACGCCTTGGATTCTCTTGACATTCTCTGATACCAGTGGAAGATTCTTCATATCCTTTACCCAACATGTGGCTGACCCATCTCTAATAATCTTTTTTTTTGGTTATGCATTTTTTTTTCAGAGGTAGGGAGAGAGTGGGGATCTGGGGATTCAAGCTGGGAGCTGCAACCCCACAACTGCCCTTTGAGTGATATAGAATCTTGATTCTTTGGCATTTACTATAGCTTGCCCAGCCTTCCCCTCCAGGGATGGATATGTGTGGAGGAATCTCTTCTCTTTTCCCTTTTTACACGTTTAATTTAAGACTTGAATACTGATGTTTTATCAAGACATTTAACAGAGCCTATTACTACACCAACCTCTGAGGATGTTCTCAGTGCAGAAAATTTGTGGCATAAAAGTAAGGAGAATCAGCTCCATTCATGTGTAAAATGCATATGAAAGATCAGAGAATGAGAGAGTTTCAATTAAATGCCTCATCATTTCAATTCTTACCGAGGCACAGTAGATAGAATATAGGGGTCAGAGTCAGGAAGATTGGAGATGTAATCGAGGGAAAGACACTTAACTGCTCTCAGCCTCAATTTCCCAATTTGTAAAATGGGATCATCATAGTGCATAACATTACTAACATTTTTATAATGCTTTAAGATTTGAAAAGCACTTTACAAATAGCATCTTATTTGATCCTCACAACAACTTTGGGAGGTAGGTACTACTTTGTTGCCTATTTTTACCAGTGAGGGAACTAAGAGAGACAGAGGTGAAGTGACTTAACTCGGGTCACAGAGGAAATAAATACCTGAAGCTCAATTTGAACTCAGGTCTTCCTGACTCCAGTGCTCTGACCACTGCACCATCTAATTATATACCTCAAAGGGTGGTTGTGAGGATCAAAAGGGGTAACTTAAATCTCTCAATAAATGATGATGATGATGATGATGCTGATGTATGAACTGATGTCTTGAAAAGAGCACTGTGGCTTAATTAAGGAATCTACGGTTTCTCTCTTCCTTGGCCTTTAGATGCTTCCATAGTTTGGAATCTCACTGACATGCACAGTCCCTCCAGTGGGACAGTTTGCAACCTATCTACCTTTTCTCATCTCACTGCTTCTCATCTCTGTCCCCCAAAATAATTTTCTCAGGGGCTACCTAACAAGGGCCTTTATCCGGGTCTCCTAATATTATTGGGTACCAGCATATCCTCTGGACATCATATCCATGAGTCATCATCCTTCACTTGCTACTGGTTAGCCTGCCCCCTTTTCTGGTTATGTATCTCTCCGATGATGTATTCTCTTTGTGTGCAGTTAACATTGTTCATATGTTATTGCATATAGCAGATAGGTGGTTAATTGGATTGATTGTTGGAACGGTGTCAGGAAAACCTGAGTTCAAACAAACATTTGAATTCTCTCCAAGTCAGTTTCCTCAACTGGAAAGTGGGGATGATAGTGACACCAACCCTGTAGTGTTGTTGTGAAGATAAAACTGCAATTGTAGCCTAAGTAAAGCTTCATGCATATGATCAAAGAATCGAACTCTAAGAGACCTTAAAAGCAGAATCCAACTGTCCTGTTTAAGGGTCTGAGGTTCTCAGAACTGGAGTGACTAATCCCAGGTGCCACAGCAAAGACAGTATTCGAAACCATACCTTTTCAATTCCAAATCCAGCACTGTCTTGTCATTACTCCCTCTGCTTATCTGTACTCACCTACATGACGTTTAGAATCCTTTAAAATTCTAACCAACAAGTGTATAAAGATCCCATATGCACATTTTTCTTTCCTTATCTTTCACAAAAATTAACCTGAGTTGGGTTTTTCATTTCAAAAGACACTACAAAACGTCCAGTATGTGAAGAGAACTGTACCAGCTCTCAATCGATGATCCTATGGTTCTAATTCTAGCTCTACCACTTACTACCTGTGTGACTATAGGGAAGTCACTTCATCTCCCTGGTCCTTAGTTTCCACACGTATAAAAAGAGGAATTTAGACTGGATGGCCTTGAGGAGCCCTTCCAACTTTAAATCTCTGATACTGTGATTCTATGAAATAGAAAATAGAATGGGAAAAATCTGGTAGGAGATGAATATATTTGTCCTACGGACGAGGTGCTATTGTAAAGTTGTTTCAGTCATGTCTGACTCTTCATGACCCTATTTGGGGTTTTCTTTGGTGAAGATACTGGAGTGGTTTGCCATTTTCTTCTCCAGCTCATTTTACAGATGAGGAAACTGAGGCAAACAAGGTTAAGTAACTTGTCCAGGGTCACCTGGCTAGTAAGTGTCTGAGGCCCAATTTGAACTTAGGGAGATGAGTCTTTCTGACTCCAAGCCATCCCTCCATCCCCTGCACCACCTAGCTGCCTGCAGCGAAGGGAGAGATGACACAGAATAAAACTCTTTGGTGCTTGTCCAAAAATTCTAATCCATCCTAAGGAATAACTACATATTTTTGGTAGGCACTGTTTAACTTCAATGCAGAGTTTTCCCTTCTCTACAGCTAACATGTAGAACTGGCAACTGGTTATTATGGGGGAGGTAGAAATCTTTCTATATCTGAAGCAGGTTTTTGACTAAGTCATCTGGACCGTACATCATTCTTGAATCTTGATTTTTCCAGAGTTCTAGAATCATCAGTATCTTTATCTAGATGATGTTAGAAAGCATCATAACCAAGGTTCAAGGAAATGGCAAACCACTCCATACCTTTGCCAAAGAAAACTCCATATGGGGGCAACAGAAAGCTTTGATGGCCTGGGGCATTGTCTCGCAGGGTTGGGGTGCTTTCTGACTGGAGACTAGCACTAATAAGTGGCATATGCCTCCCTTATACGTTTGGGGAAAAAAGTCAGATCCCAGAGTTAGGAAAAGGGATGTGTATGCATGCGTGTGTGTGTGTGTGTGTGTGTGTGTGTGTGTGTGTGTGTGTGTAATTGGGGGGAGAGGGGATGGATGACTAGGTGAAAGAGTTGAGGGAAACTACTTCTTTCTCTGTTCTGGCTGACAAATCAGGACATATGGTTCACAAATGAGATTAGATCTAAGAGCCACGTCTCTGTGTATCAATCAACATAAATGCCTTGAATGTCTCCTCAGCTGAGTGCCTGCTCAGGGGCCCAAATTTAGAGGCAAAAAAGGAGGCAATAAAGTCCTGGCCTCAAGAGCTTATAGTTTACTCAGAGGTGGGGGTTAGGGGTGGTGGTGAAAAAATGTATACATTAGAAGAAGTGACTAATTTATACTTGTATGTTTTCATCAACCTGAGCTAGCTCCCTCCACTAACAGAGATTGCAACCCACATACCATAGCAATCCCAAGGATCCCACTTTGGATGTTTAATGGTTATATGGCCTTAGGTAAGTCATTTAACTTCTTTGGGCCTCTGTTACCTTATCTGTAAAATGAGAGGTTTAGACTGAATGCCTTTTGAGATAGCTTCCATTTCTACTGAGTGTATAAGTCCAAGAAATCCTGTCTCTGGTGCCTACTGGTTATATGACCTTAGACATGTTACTTGTCTTCTCTAGGTCTTGATTTCCTTACATGCAAAATGAGAGGGATGTAGACTAGATGGCCTCTGGGGTCCCTTCCTATCCTTAACGTATGATCTCATAAATTGAGGCAAAGGTAGGTTAGGCAACCTCACTGGGGCCACACAGTTACTGAGTGTCAGAAGTAAGACTTGAATGTAGACGACTTCTTGCCTCAGGGCCTAACACTTGAACCTCTATCCTGTTGCCTTTCAAATGAACAGAAAGATTCACTTGTATAGAAGAGTCTGAAAAGTGCTTTCCTTACAACAAATCTCATGCCAATTTATCCCAATTTGATGGCTCTGGGGTTCAGTGTGGGGTGCAGGGATGGCTTATCCAGCTAGAAAACATCATAACCAAGATTAAAACCAATGCCTCCTGTCTCTGAGTTCAGTGCTGGGAGGTATCTTAGAGAACAGTTAAGACTAACTTCTGCATTTGACAGATGAGGAATCTGAGGCGCAGAGTCACAGAAAGTGACTTGGCCAAGGTCACTGAGAAAGTAGATAACCCTTTATGAGGTCCCAATTAAATGGTCTAAGAGAATAAGTGCTACAGGGCCTCAGAGGAGGGCTAGCTTACTGGGGGTAGAAGATAGGATTGAGTAGGTAGCTGGAAGATTAATGTAGTCTGGGCAGGTGAAGGTGAGAATCATGGACATTCTGGGGGAGGGGAGGAGTAAGTGGTATGAGCAAAAACATGGAGGCAAGAATAGACACAGATATAGCACGTGGTGGTAGCAACAGGGGGAGCAGTGAGTAGACTAACTTGCTTGGAGTGAAGGAACAACAAAGAAGAATAGTGGGGGATAAAATAGGAAGGGTAGGTAGACCTTTAGAAGCTGTTTGTATCCTCAAATCGCAGGATTTCAGAACTAGAAGAGATTGTGATGGTCATCTAGACCAACCCATACTCAAAAGGAATCCCTACTATCATATGCCCAACACATCATCATCCAGCCTCTGCTTGAGCACCTGAAATGAGTGGGAACCCACTGTTTCCCAAGGGAGTCCCTTCATTTTTGAACACTTCTGAATCCAAGAAAATTTTCCTGATATCTGCCCAAAATTCACCTCTTTGCAACTATCACACATCACGCCAGTTCTCTCCTCTATGACCAAAGGGCACAGCCACAGAATAAGCATATCATAGGATATGAGAGCTGGACGGGCCATCAACACTCATGTAAATTGAAGCCTTCATAAAAGGAAATCTTGCTCTAACATACTCAAATAAGTGGTGGTTGAGCCTTGGTTTGAAGACCCTCATAAGAGGAAACATATAATCTCTCAAGGAAGTCCATACTACTAACTCAAGGCAGTCTATACTACTACCTGATACCTTTAATCATTAGGCAGTTTCCCTGATTTGGAACCTAAACAGATTCCCAATCCCTTGAGTCTAAACCATGTTTCCTGTGATAACCCTTCAAATTCCTGAAGACAGCTATCATGTACCTTCTTAGCCTTCTCTTTGCCACAGTGAAGCTTCCCAGTTCCTTCAGCAGATCCTTGGATGACATTTTGAAGTAGGGTTTGATTGAAACTCCAGAGATGAGTAGAGATGTGACTCCCTTTACACTTGATTTAAGAAAAACCCCTTCAGCTATTCTTGAACTGAAGTCATGCCAATGATTGTGTGCCTATACACGTGTGTGTTTGAGCAAGCTGTGTGCACAATTCTTCTGCAAACAGGAACACAGTTTGAGAAGACAAGCAACGGAAAATATTTCAAGATTCATTCTAAACACATTTCGGGGAGAGGGAAAAGAATCCACCACACATCTGTAAAATCAAGCACAGGCAACAAGAGCCTGAAGGAGAACTCAATAATTCATAGCAATTTAAAGATAAAAGGGCGTCCTTTTTCTATCCATGTGCGGGAATTGACATAACTCATCTTTCCTGGGGTTAATGGTAGCTGTGTGGATATATCACTTGGGTTTTTATTTTTTTTTCAAAGAGCAGGCTCAGTGAGAGAAACTCAAGGTTCTTGGTGAATGGTTTCCCCTAAAGGCCATTGATAGAGACTCATGAGTCCCCAGTATCTAACCATATGCCAATTTAATTGGCACCTTTAACCAGTGAAAATGTTCCCAAGTAGAACATATTCATGTACTGATAGGATATGATGTTTCTATTAGTATTAATTAGATCCTCTCATGGTCCCCCATATTCTCTAAACAGCTAAGAGGACCTGGGCTATACCACAGTTAATAGGAGCAGGGTGATTGTTGCTTAGGCAACAGGATGAAGAGATGCGGGTCAGAATGTGCTTTAAGAAAAAAAACAAAGCTGGACTATCTATCATAGGAGATGGAAGTGAGGCAGATCAACCAGCGATCAGTCCATGTGAAGCGATGATAATGAAACACATTAAGTTCCATGGGATGGATAGATATACATGTGTGTGTATGCATGTGTATATATATATATATATATATATATATGTGTATATGCATGTGTGTATAAAGCAAGGGAATGGTTTTCTGATGCTACAAGTAGCATTTAAATGGCATATAACAGTACTTCAGTCCTGCATGGAGACACCATTTTCTTATGTGCCTCATATCATTGGTTAACTCACCTAAAATGTCAAGAATTCAAACTTTCTATGTCTTCTTAGTCAAGAAAATATATTGCAGGTACCTGATGTAACTGAGTCACAAAGGACACTTTATAAGTTCTTGTTGATTCATTGATTCAATTGTATGATAGCATGGAAAGAGAAAAGAGTATTACATCAGAGGACCTGGGTTCGAATCCTACTTTTCCTATGTATTATCTGTGTGACCTTGGGCAAACCATTTAATCTCTGTGAGCATCAGTTTCTTTAACTGTAAAATAAGGGGGCTGGATCCTTATTTTATAGGGCCCTATGGATGACCTCCAAGGCCTTTTCCAGCTCTAGATCTCTGATCTTAAATAATTTCAATTCTCTTGCCTCAGTTTCCACTTCTGTAACATGAAGTTGTTGATATGGATGGCCTCTGATCATGTGATCTCATGAATCATGGTAGGAGTGTCTTCTATGTGGGAAATCAATATACTGAAGAGCCTGTAAGGCACTTTAATACATAACGTCATTAGAACTTCACAACAATCCTGTGGGGAAGGCAAGACAATTGTCATTGTCCCCCTTTGACAGAAGAAGAAACTGAGTTTTTCAAGAGATTAAGGTCAAAGAGCTAGTAAGACTCAGACATCGTTTTTATATCTAAGATTTCTCTGTTTGGAGTCCAGCCCTTGTAGCCACCATGCCACTGGGAATAGAAAGGGGTAAGGATGTGGAGAAAATCTGCAACTTCCATTGTGTCACAAATGTACATATACATGGCAGATCCTCAAACCCCAAACACATTACCACTTTAAGCCACATGCTGTACAGCTTTCACATATTTCATTCACAAGCATCTTCCCGTGTGTCGCTGCCAATACTTATTTTAAAACCTGTGTGAGTAACCTTTCAGCTTTAAAGGCTTTAAAGGGGATCTCATCTTTACGCATACATACCTAAAGTTCAGTTGTAAAGAATGCTGAATTACATCATAGGGGTTAGGATCTTCTTGTCCACCAAAGTATGTGGTGTATTAGGAGATGGAACCTGGGTACCATGCAAACATTCTCTTCTAGACCAGGGCAAGGCTGGAGAGATTTTTTTTAAAGTTCTCTTTCCATTGACATAAAGAGAAGAGATATGGGAAACATCAGAGGAAGGGAAGGAGGGAGGGAGGGAGATGGAGAGAAAAATGGAGGGAGAGAGGCAGAGAGACAGAAACACACACACAGATACAGAGAAAGAGTAACAGATACAAGAAGAGAGAGGGATTGAGATACACAAGGAGAGAGACACAAAGGGAGATATATGAGGAAGTGGAGGGCGAGAGAGGAAGAAACAGAGACAAAGGGGGAGAGAGGCAGAGGAACACACACACAGAGAGGGAGAACAGGAAAGAGAGGAAGAGATGGGGAAATAGAGACAGGGAGAGATAAAGAGAGTAAGAGAGAGATAAAGAGATAGTGGAGGGAGGAAGGGAAGGAGACAGGGAGGAAGACAGGAAGAAAAGAAAGGGAAAAGAGGAGTGAGGAAGAGAAAGGGGAGAGAAGTAGAGATGGAGACAGAGAGGGGAGAGGGGGACTAAAGCAGTCTAGCCATAGTTACTATAAACACTTGAAAATGCATCCATCCAGCTGATTTGTTAATTCCTATAATTCACCTTGCCGGCCATTAAGAGAGCCACACTAGACAAACACACAGGAGAAATGTTGGCACTTCCCCCACCCCTTGCCACAGAGATGGTTAAGACTCTTCGCTTGTTTTTCATTTTCAAAGTTCTAGGACTGGAGGGACCTCAGCAAAGAGAAAAGCCATGGCAGCTGGGACAGTACTGCAAAGATTCCAAGCCCAGAAAGGACTCGGCAAATACCATCACATGCAAGTTTTCCAGCCCACATGTCAGACTACATTTATACAATGCTCTTCCTGGCAGACGTTTCTGGACAAAACATGTCTTTAAAAAATAGGTGGACATTTAATCAACTGAATAACTAAAAATTCTACCCAAGTCAGCATTAAGGATAGAGGGAAAAAAAAGATTGTGCATGTGTGTATACACATATACATGCATATATATGTATATATATAATATATAATATGTGTGTATATGTATGTATGTATATGTATCTACACATATGTGTGTGTATATATGTTTATATCTATCTATCTATAAAAGAAAACATGCCAGATGTCAGGCATTTCCCCCTCTTTTTTTTCCATTTACAGTTTTGATAGCAAGAAACTGCAGGTGTCAGGCCTGTCTAACATTTTACTTGGAAACAGTGTCTGGAATTATAGTTCTTAGAATGTTATTAATCCCAAGGGCCGTGTGTGTGCTTTCTTCCTATAACACAGACATAGCACTAAATTTAGAGCCCTGGTTGTATGTGGTAAGACCTTAAATACAGGGAAAGTTAACAAGGGCTCTGACGTAGCTTTACAAGTGGGGTGAAGGCTCTTAGCCCAAGCGAAACTGATGAGCACTGGAGGAGGTAGGGGAATGATTGGGGGCTGGGCAAGCAGCCCACATGGCTCTCCAGCCCCCATCCTAACCTATATTTCTCACAGTGGGGGTTTGGTATATACTTCAGCGACATGTGGCTGGAGGAGTCACTGGTGTTCCTAGGCACTTGGGCTGCTGGAGACGCCATCGGTCCCTCCTTCTAGATCTGGGATTCTTAATGTGGGATTCCTGGACTCCCAAGAGGTCCGGGGTTAGATTTCTAGAGATCTATGAACTTGGACGGGAAAACAAAACAAAAGAAAACAAAACAAGACATCTTTATTTTCCCCCAACTTTTAGAAATTTAGCATTCTCTTTATCATTCTAAGAAGGGGTACACAGGCTTCTCTAGACCGCTAAACAGGTCGAGGATATGAGCAAGGAGAAGAACCCCATTCTCCAGATATTAACCAGCCCAAACTAGGAAAGCATCTTTTTCCTTCTTAAAGGAACACATCCCTATTTACTGCCCGGTCCAAGTGAATTCTTTCCATAACCGACTCTTTCAAAAAGCAGGAACAGAGACTGAAGAGGGTGCCTGAAATTTGGACCCGGGACTGAACAGTTACCTTGTACACCTGACCCAAGCCACAGCAAAATGCTAATGCTTACGTGAAACAATATTTCATGCTGTTGACTGTGACCAGAACTGCCTGAAAGAAGAGGTATTGTTCCACTAGGGATGCTCTGAAAGGATTACTTTCTAAAAGTGTACATCAAACACGGGGAGAAACGTCCATTTGAATCTTCCCCTACCTCCTGAAAATATCACTGTGGCGAGATCGGTCCCCAAAAGCACATGGGTGGGTAGCCGGATACGCACACTTTATGGCTATTTATAACCTGATTTCTAGCAAACATTTAATTGCAAACAGTAAGTTCATCCTAAGCGGCCCCTGCTCCTTGCTTCAGCCCCATAGAGAGCCCAGAGACTGATCTTTTTGGGCTCAGCTCAGACCCTCTCTCGCTGACAGCAGCCAAACAGAGAAAGCCCAGACAGACAAAAGGCAGCCACACGAACCAGACCAGCTCCTTACCATAAACTGCACATTGTCGAATCCGTTGGCCATCAAGTGGTTCTCGTACTGAGGTAGCCCAATATTCTCCAGCCATTGTCCCACCGTTTGGACCGGGCATCGGGGTCCTGCAAGAGGGTGGAGAGGGAAGCGTTTAAGCAGGGAGTAGCCATCCACGGGGTAATAGCGGTAGTCCTGGGCTGAGAGGTGGCATTGCCACATCATATTGTGAGGAAAGTTGCTGTCATAGGAGCCCGCCAGCTTGACAGATAAACGTTGGGATTTTTCTCACGAGAAAGAAAAGTCAAAAGCAAAACATAGTTGTTGTCTTTTGCCAGGGAAGGTTAGTGAGAAAGAGGAAGGGTGGCTCCTAGCTCCACATTTCTCACATATTAGCAATAGACAACGGACTGTGGATGTCACACCGGGGCCCCCCAGATCCCAGAAGAAGCCAGCATGTCAAGCCGTCAGCGCCGGCTGGCTGCTCTCTGCTTCTCAGAGATGCTTGGAATACTCCACAGTGAGCTCTGGCAGCGCGAGCAGGCAAGACTTCTTCCTCATCCAATACTCCTACACTCATTGGTATTCAGCTCCATGCTCTTGGCGCCCCCCTCGCTCCGCTCCCCTTCATTACCCAGCCCAGGCTACACCTCCCATTTTCAATAATAGCCATCAGATAAGGCAGATTTCGTGTGTGTGTGTGTGTGTGTGTGTGTGTGTGTGTGTGCGTGTGTGTGCGTGTGTGTGTGTGTGTGTGTGTGTGTGTGTGTGTGTGTGTGTGTGCAAGCTGTAAGCCCCGCTCCTGCTGCTGCCGCCTCCTACACACCCATCCAAGCATCAATCTCGAATGATGGGAGCAGTCAAAACAAATGCAGAAAATAGCAAGAATCACAAGCGGACCCCAGTGCTTCGATCTCAATTGAATCTTCGTCCTGAGGTTATGCATTTTGGGGTGTGTGTGTGTGTTTTGATGTCTCAAAAGGCACGAGGGGATGTAAAGCATTTACTCTAGCCTATAGCAGGGTTCACTACATAGTTCCTTTATTTATTTATTTATTTTTTCGAAAATGCAACACAGATAACTGTTTCTGATTTGAAGTCCTGTTTGACACCTTTTGGCAAATGATTATTCATTTGCTTTTAATGATGCTGGTTCAAAATGAACAGTGGAGGTTACTGTGTTGTGGTTTTTTTTTTTGCACCCCCTCCTTAAAATTATGCAAGGCATAAAAAACTTACAAGTGACCCATAAGTCAAAACAATTTATTCCTTGGCTATGAATTTTCAAGCCCAAAAGATATTATGAGGCATAAGGAAGACTTCCTTTGAATGTTTATAACTCAATCTTTTGGGTGGGGTGTTGTTACTATCGCAACTGACTGAAAGGGGGGCTTTTTTTTCTGCTGGAAAGAGGTAGGATGAGTATAGGAGCACCCTGCTGGATTTGGAAAGTCAGAGTATTTGTATTTGAATCCTAGATGTGCCACGTGGTATTTGTGTGACCTCAGAGAAGTCACTTGCCTTCTCTGGTCTTCATGTTCATCAGTTATAGGAATGGGATTAGATTAGATATCTGGAGCACCTTTCTAAGTCTAGCTCTAAGGATCCTAAGAATAAAATAATTAGGAGATCTTAGCTCCCAAAGAATTCAAAAAATACAAATGTGAATATCTGATGTAGAACAGAGTGGTTATACCTAAAGGAAATTATGGAACTAATCTTGGGAAGCCACAGGCTGCCCGCCAAAAGTAGGAAAACAATTACTTTGCAAGATATTCTATTTCAATAATGAGAAGCTCTAAATGGGGGGGGGGTGGTCATCTGTGGACTCGAGACCATCTGTGGCCCTCTAGGTCTTTGAGTGCCACATTAGGACCTTGAGGACCTAGAGGACCACAGGTGGTCTCAAGGCCACAGGTGCCCCACCCCTGCTGTAAATATTAGGGAAATTCTTTATATATAGCATATCCCCCAAGTCTTAATGCAGTAAGACTTTGGGAACATTCTGTATAGGGAAATTCCCTATTTTGGGTTCCCTTTGATGAAAAAGATTTTCATTTAAGCTGTAATAGCTTAAAAGTGCAGTAAGACTTTTGGGACACCCCATATTTAGTCAAAGGCTCTGTCCCTATAATTTACATCCATTGGTCCAAGTCCTCACCTCTGGAACATTAGAATATTTAAACCTACTTTCTCACCACAATCCTATGTGAAGGCACCTACCTTTTTCCTTTCCCGGACCCATCCCTCCCTATTTTATGGCACAATAGATAGGCATGATACCCACTAATCAAAGAGACTTGGGTTCAAATTCCACCACCGATACTTGCTAGTTGCTTAACACAGAGGTCAAATCACTTAAACCTTCAAAGTCGTCCTAATCAATAAAGTGGGATAGCTGCAAGAACAGATATTTATACAGTGCTTTACATGTATTATCTCATTTAGACCTTTCAACAGGGTTGGGTGTTTTTTTTTTTAATTTGCTTACATCTGTGATTCCACTGGTGTAGAGAACTCTCTTACTAATGCAAACAGCCAGCTGCTCTGTACCTTAGAGCCTTGAAGAGATTTCCTTGGTGGCCCTGAGAGGATAAGGGACACGCCTTAAGCCCAGGGGTTCTCAAGCAGTACATAATACTGTCTTATAACTACCTTGTGACTTAGATGCTCAGGTATTACAGATAAGAAAGCTAAGGAGCTGAGAGTCTCAAAGAATTTCCCAGGTTCACATAACTAGTGTATATCAGAAATTGAATTTGAATCTGCCTTCCTGGCTCCAAGTCCAGAAAGCTTTCTATCCATTATGCCATCTTTTGTTGTTGTTAAGTTGTTTCTCAGTTGTTTCCACCTCTGTACGACCCCGATTGTGGTTTTCTTGGTAGAGATATTGGGGTGATTTGCCATTTCCTTCTCCAGCTAGTTTTACAGATAAGGAAACTGAGGCAAGCAGAGTCAAGTGATCAGCCCAGAGTCACAAAGCTTGTAAGTGTCTGAGGCTGGATTTGAACTCATAAAGAGGAGTCTTCCTAACTCCAGGCCCAGTACTCTATCCACTGCACCTCCTAGCTGCCCACTATGCAGGACTATTTTGAGGAAAGTTCTTTGTAAAGCTTAAAGTATTATATAAATATGAGCTACAGTCATTGTTACTGTTGTCACTGCTGATGAAGCTGTTCTTCTTCTTCTTCTTAATTATTATCTCTCCAGGATTCTTTCAACTAACTCCCATATGATATAGTTTCAAGTCCCCCCCCCCCCACCATTCTGGTTTTCCTCTTCTAGACGAATTTCAATTGATCGATGTCCTTTCCAAAACATGGTACTCATAATTGGACACAGTATTTCAGATGTGGCCTGCCAAGTCAAAGCGTAATGGAATCCTATTTTTTTTTCCTTAAGGACACTAAACTTATGTTAATGCATCCTAAGATTGAGTTAGCTTTTTTGGCTGCCATGTCACACTGTCGTCTCCTGATAAGTTGGCAGTTCACCAAAACACAGAGGTTTTTTAATATATAAATTGCTCTCCAGCGAAACCTTCCCCATCTAGTACTTTTATGGCCCACTTTTATTTAGCATCTCAGTTGTAGGACTTCACCTTCACCACTATTAAATTTCATCTTATTAGAGTTGGCTTATTGGCCCAGCCTATTGATTCTTTTTGGATCTTGATTCTCCTCTCAGTGTTATGACATCTGCAAATCTGAGAAGCATGCCATCTATATCTTCATCTGAGTCATTGATTGAAAATGTTGAACAGAAAAGGACCAAGGACAGAAGCCTTTATTAGAAACCTCTATCTAAACTGACAGCGATTATCACTCTGGTTGAGTTACCCAACCATTTTCAGTCCAACAAATGACTTCCATCCAGATCATATCCTACCAGCCAATCAGACATACTAGGTCTATAATACCAGCCTTGCCTACTTTACAAAATATACAGGAAGTTTAAATGAGATTTTTGATGGGAAAATCAAGTCAGTCAATAAACATTTGTTAACATTATGTGTCAAGTACTTTGCTAAGTGCTGGGGACACAATGAAAAGTAAAACCACAGTCTCTGCCCTTAAGGTGCTTACAATCAACTAAGGGGGGGGACATGCAAGCATCTATGTACAAATCAGATATATAAAAATTGGAATAAATTGGAGATAATCTCAGAGGGGAGGCATTAAGTTTAAGGAGGACTAGGAAGGCTTCTTGTGAAAGGAAGGATTTTACTGAGATATGAAAGGATCCATAGAAGCTACTAAGGAGAAAGAGAGAGTTTGAGGCATAGTAGAGACCAAAAGAAAGTGCCAGAGTTGGGTGTATCATGTCCAAGAAACAAGTCCCTGTATATAATATGTTATGTATAATATGCCCTACATTGTTTATATGTTACGCACATATTATACATTTACTATATGACACATATTAGATGTTAAGCAATATCTAACATATGTCATATATTAAATAATATATAACACTATATATTATTATATAGGGACTGGAGCTGTGATTTCATAGACAGAATGAACTCTCAAGTGGAGAAATTCCCTCTATCCATGTAAGTCTGTACCTTTTCTACAACTTTTAGTATCAAATATTATATATGTATTCTATATATAACATATATAAATAATATTTAATAAAATAAAATGCAGAGTAATTTCAGGAGGAAGAGAGTGTTAATCATATTATTCATGCACCATATAGGTGAATGCATAAACAGCTGTATATGTTGGTTGTAGCTATCTATGTATTCCCTGTTTTGTGATGGTAGAACAGTCACCTTCCCGATGGTCAGGACTTTTTTGTTGTGGTCATTGTCGGTGGCTGGTATAATATCCAGCACATAGCAGATGCTTAAGGAATGCTTGTTGAATTTAATTCAATTGAATTCTGATTCTTTCACTCAAGGCATCCATTAGCTTCCTTTCCTGTCTTTCTGTTAGCCACAAGTCTGATAAGTATACTGTCTATTATCAATCAAGTTATTGATAATAATATTAAATAAAATTTGAGAAAATGGATGAGTCTCCCTAAAGGCAATCTTCCCTCCTCCTACTGATCCGTTAAACACTGGGCCATCCCACTAGTCTGACTCCACCTCATGGTGCTATGACTCCATTCCCTCATCTGTAAAATGGGAATAATAATAGGCCTTCCCTTCCTGGGTTATTGTGAGAATCCAAAGAATTAACACATAGAGAGCACTTTGCGAGCTTCTAAGCACTATAGAAATGTTAGCTATTAAATCCTATCCTGTGTGCCTTGGCATGTTAGTTCCTGGAAAGTTAATGCATTCTGTTACCTTAAGTGAAATTTTACTTTTCTCATCTTCCAGTGTTGAATTCTTTAACTACAGATAACCTGGCGAGTTTTAAAAATGATTTTTATCCTGATGTGTTACTGAAGTGATAGTTTTGTAACAAATTCTGCCAATAAAAGTCAGCAACTCTTCTGCAAATGATGGTTTCAGAGAGCTCCCTGGGGCTTCTGAGAGGTTAAGTGACTTGCCTAGGGTCACCAGTATGTGTCAGAGACTTGGGCCCAGCTCTTCCTGGCTCTGAGGCCCACTATCCATACATGACACCAAACTGCCCCATAAGTATGGCATCCAGAATAAGGCTGGTGATCATCCCACTGTCCTCTAGTCTATCCTGTTCAATTTTGGTTGCCACATTTTCATAAATGATACTCCCTCTCCTGTGGCCATGCCTATGCAAAGGGCATTTCCCCCATGAATGGAATGAAATCCCTCCTCATCTCCATCTCTTAGAATCACTAGGGTCCTTCAATATTCAGTACACATACACACAAGAGCAAATTTTCCCATGAGGTGTTTCTTGACCTCCCCTAACCACTACTTCCTTCCTCCCAAATGACCTCTATTTTGTACCCATTCTAAAAACATTCATCCTCTAACTCCTATAAAAGGGTATAGCCTGTATTCTGCTCAATGAAGGCAGGGACTTTTTCACCTTTTGTTTTTGTATCATCAATGCCAAGCAGAGTACCTGGCACATAGTAGGTGCTTAATAAATGCTCTGGTTTGGTGATTGAAGGTGTGGAAAGACTGGTGCAAATGAATGTATCCAGAGGACAGCAGCCAGAATGGGAAGAGAACTTTAAACCATGATAGGAACAGCTGAAAAAACTGGGGATATTTAAACAAAAGGAGAGAAGAGAGGGCATGGGGTGGGCATCGCAAATATCTGAAAGGTTGTCAGATGGATTAGGAAGGAAGATGGATTAGGTTTGTTCTGTTTGGCCCTAGAAGGGAGAACTCAGACTCAGGTGGAAGCTGCCCAGAGTCTGATTTCAGCTCAGTTACACCAGGGAAAACTTACTATCAATCCCAGCTGTTAAAAAGCAGATCCGACTGCCTTTGAAAGGCACTCTTCAGATACATGCTAGCTCTGGGACCCTAGGCAAGAGGTTTGATCTCTGTGAGGTCCCTCAGGTTTCTCATCTAAAAATAATGCATTTGGACCCTTCAGACTACAAAGCTAGGATCTCAAGATGGAACAGTCTTATCAACTAAACAATTGATGTTTTTTAAGGTCCTACTGTGTGCCAGGCACTGAGCTAAAGCTCTGGGGATAGAAAAAGAAGCAAAAGGCAGTCCTTGCCCTCAAGGAGCTTATAATCTAATGAGGGAAACAATATGCAAACAAACATATGCAAGTTCTGTACAGATTAAATAGGAAAAGATTAAGAGAGGAAGGCACTAGAATTTAGAAGGGTTGGGAAAGGCTTCCTGTAAAAGATAAGATTTTAGTTGGGCTTAAAGGAAGCCAAGGAAGTCAAGAATCAGAGTGGAGGAGGGAGAGCATTCCAGGTATGCAGGACAGCCAGAGAGAAAGCTGAGAGCTGAGAGAGGGAGTGTCTTGTTCATGGAACAGTTGGGAGGGCAATGCCAATGAATTGAAGAGTAAGTACTGAGGGATAAAGTGTAAGACAACTGGAAAGGGGCCATATTAAGAGAGGCTCACTGCCAAACAGAACATTTTGTATTTGATCCTGGAGGTGATAGAGAAACAGTAGAGTTCATTGAGTAAGGAACATCACTTTGGTGGCTGGAGAATGGATCGAGTGGGGAGAGACCAGAGGTAGGCAGGCCCACCATTAGGTTACTGCAATAATCCAGGTGTGAGGTGGTAGGGGCCTGCACCAGAGCATTGGCAGTGTCAGAGGAGAGAAGGGGGCATAGTGGAGAGATTTTGCAAAGGTGACATCGGCAGGCCTTGGTGACAGATTGGATATGGGGGGTGGTGGTGGTGTGAGGTAATGAAGACTAAACCTGGGTTGTGAGACTAAGGGACTAGTCTACAGGGGTGGGGAACCTGCGGTCTCCAGGCCACATGTGGCCTTCTAGGTCCTTGGGTACAGCCTTTTGATGGAGTCCAAGTTTTACAAAACAAATCTTTTTATTAAGGGGATTTGTTCTGTGAAGTTTGGATTCAGTCAAAAGGCACACCTGAGAACCTATAGGACAATGTGGCCTAGGGGCTGCAAGTTCCCCACCCGGGACTAGGTGGACGGTGTTGTCTTCTACTATAATAGAAAAAGTGGCTGGAAGGGCAGGGCAGGGTGGAGAGGTCTTGGGTGGGGGAGAGGTAATGAGCCACCCCCATACATGGAATGAAATCCCTCCTCATCTCCATCTCTTAGAATTACTAACTTCCTTCATTTTCCATATGCCATCTGAGATGTATGAGAGGCAGTTGGAGATGGGAAAGTGGAGGTCAGCAGAGAGACTGAGGCAGAGGAGGTAGAGCATCAGCATAGAGACTATAATTAAATCCATGATGATCCAATGAAATCCAAGCTGATGAGATCAGCAAGCAAAGCAATATAGCGTGAAGTGAGAAGAGACCCAATGATAGAAAACTCTCTGGGACACCTATGGTTAAAGTTGTGATCTGGATGAGGATCCAGCAAAGGAGACAGAGAAGGAATAATCAAAGAGGTAGGAGGAAAACCAGGAGAGAGGATTTTCCCCAAAACCTAGAGAAAAGAACATTTCAGAGAAGAAAGAGTGATCTACAGTGTCTAAGGCTGTAGAGAGGTCAAGGAGAATGAGGATGGAGAAAATACCATTGGATTTGGCAACTAAGAGAGCTTTGGTAACTTTGGAGAGAATAGATTCAGGGGATGATAAGGACAGAATCTGTTCCTGGTCAACATACTAGCTGCATTCTAGTGGAAATTGAAAGGCCTTATTAGGAATGTCAGAGAGGGCATTCTCTCAGTAAGGTACAGGCTGGGTTAGAGCAAGAGCTCTTAACCTGCTGGTCTGTGAGGTTGGGTTTTTGCTTTTGAAATACAGAGAAAGAAGGAGAGAGGAAGGGAAGGGAAGGGGGAAGGGAAGGGAGAAGAGAGGAGAGGGAAAGAGAGAATCAGATTTCAATATAATTGGTTTCTTTTGCAATAACTTGTATTATATTTTATGCATTTAAAAACATTTTCCTAATAAGGGGCTCAAAGGTTTTACCAGACTGCTAAAGGGGTCCAGGAGATAAAAAATGAAGAATACTTGGACTAGGCAACCATGGAGGCCCCTTGCAATCCTACTCACCACATAGTAGGCACTTAATAATAGCTTATTTGAAAGGCTGTAGTTACCATCTAGGAGATAGCAGGTGACACTGGAAGAAATTAAATCTGATGAATTATTTATCCCCATTTACAGTAATTCAACTTGTGACCCAAGAAAGAAATGCATCCACTGGAAAGTCTGGGTTTAGCAGACACTTGGGATTAGCAAGTTGAAGAGTGAAATAGAAGCTGAATTCACTGATTGCCTTAACCAGGATTAACATTCAGAAGCACTATCTGCTAAGGCAGATAGGACCCTGGGGAGTTTGGTGAGGAGAAGTCAGATTTACTAGAGAAAAGAGACATTTTCAGTGAACTAAGGTCTGAGGGCTATCTCTGGGCCACAGTCTACAAAATCTGAGCAGCCCCTTCAAAATAGAAGCTTGGCTAGAAAGAGGGGCACAGGCATGTTAAAAATAGAGAAAGTAAATGTTCTAAGAATGCTGGATGCTGTGTACAGAATACCGGCATAATGTGCCCCTGAGAAAGTTCACACGATAACAACAACTGACATCAATATAGCATGTTAAGTGTTTAAGGTCATTCTGGTTCCATAATCTCATTTCATCCTCATAGCATCCCTGGGAGATAAGTGAAGCAAATATTTTATCCTGATTTTACAGAAGGGGAAAACAAGGCTCAGAGAGGCTGACCAAAGTCCCGCAGCAGGTCAGGAAGGGAACTAGAGCATGAACCTCAGATTTTAGCTATGGACAGAGAAAGAAGATCTGTCTCAGAGCCAGAAGAGTTCTAACTGGGGTTGGAATACCAAGGCGCCAACACTGATTTGTTGGGTAAGCTATGGCAAATTACTTGACATCTCTGAATCTCAATTTCTTCCTCCATATAATGGGGATACTTGTAGGCAGTTGGGTGGCACAGTGGAGAGAGCACCAGGCCTGGAGTCAGTCCGACTCCTATTCCTCAGTTCCAATCTGGCCTCAGACGCTTACTGTGTGACCCTGGACAAGTCGCTTCACCCTGTTTGCCTCAGTTTCCTCATCTATAAAATGAGCTGGAGGAGGAAATGGCAAACGATTCCAGTATCTTTGCCAAGAAGACCCTCAATGGGGTAGTGAGAAGTTGGATACAACTGAACAACAACAACAGCAAATTTTACAGCCTTGTTACGAAGGTACAATGAGATATAGATACTACTGAAGCAGCAAGGCAGTATAGTCAATAGAACACTGGGACGTGTATTGGAATGACTGGAGTTCAAAACCCACTTCAGACATCTACTAGCTCCATCCCCCTGGGCAAGTATCTCAACCTTTGTCTTCCTTAGTTTCTTTCTCTGTGAAATGGACATATGAACAGCACTTATTTCATAGGGTTGTTGTGAGGAACAAATACAGTGAATGAAACAATTCTACTATTTATTAGTAGTGGTAGTCTTATTATAGAGTATTAAAGTCTTAAAATGGGTTTTCTTTTTCTACTTCTTATTTTCCTCTATGATTCTTTTCTAGCTTTCACCCTACCTGGAACAGCCACCTTCCTTTCAGACTTCCAGCAACCATTCCATCCTCCCCATCCCACAGAGAATTAATCTCCTCACTCTCTATCACCATCCTTTGGCTGTACCATCTTCATGGGTGAGTGAGTAATCCCCTATTCCCCTAACTCCTAACTTACTCTTCTCCATCTTTTAATATACCATTTCATGAGGGCTAGCCAGGCATCCTGGTAACTCCCTTAAATTCTTCTTCTCCCCCCCAACACCTCTTTAGAAATAAGCTAAACAATATTACTATTGCTTCTGAAAATGATGCACCAAAGAATTGTCCTATGGCTCCACTCATCATTCTTGTCAATCCCACTCTAGCCACCATTCCCTGACAAATACTGTCTCTTCCTATCAGAAGGCAAATTCTTTCAGCATAGAGACTATCTTACTGTTGGATCTGTTTCCCCATAATAATGCTTGGCACATACAAGGCATTTAACAAGTGTCTTGCCATCCATCCATCCATCCATCCATATTTTTAGGTAAAGAGAAGTATAAGAGAGAATCATTATGAGCTGGGTGAATGTGCAGACGAATCTCAGGAATATATTTTTCCTCCAGTGGTTTGAAGAAGGTTATAGCCAAGGGACATACTGGGATTTTAAGACAAGTTTTACCACAACTCCAGCACTCTGACCCGGGGGGGTTTGCAGTGCATAAATGACTATGATATGCTTTTTATTTGGTGATGATCTTTCACTATACAGGCATTTATTTGCTGTTCTCCCCAGCAGTAATAAGGGGTGCTTCAGAGGCAGTGAGTTAAATGGAAAGAGAGTTGACTTTGAAGTCAAGACAATCTGGGTCCAAATTCCATTTGATCCATACTGACTGTGGGACCTTGGCTAAGTCATTTATACTCTGTGAGCCACACTTTACTTCTCTATAAAAATTGGATAGGAGAGGAAGCAGGGCAGTATGAATATAGAGCTGGCTTCAGAGGCCAGAAGACCTTATTTCAAATCCTTTTTCTGATACATGTTGACTGTGTGGTCCTGGGCAAATCTTAACTGCTCAGTGGTCCAAACAGCTTTCAATGACTGGAAGTAACTAACAGAACAGTAGCCAATCTACTTTGGTGGAGGGATTTTCCTCACTGGGAGTTCCTTTCTCCAAAAA
Source organism: Trichosurus vulpecula (assembly GCF_011100635.1). Classification (NCBI taxonomy): domain Eukaryota; kingdom Metazoa; phylum Chordata; class Mammalia; order Diprotodontia; family Phalangeridae; genus Trichosurus; species Trichosurus vulpecula. The sequence goes on along the minus strand of NC_050577.1, from coordinate 214,929,452 downwards.
AGTCACTGGTCTACCCCCTTCCATTAAAATAAAACAGGAAAAAAGGAGGGAATTTGTGAAATATTAAAAAAACATAATGGAGCATATCTGGTCACCTTACTTTAAGGGGCAAAACATAAATTTACCCAGCAATGGGCATAAGGAATGAACCTTCAATTCCACTGTACAGGGACTTTTTGAATGAGGAAATTCCCTTCTCCATTGTAGGAGTATCTTCTCTGCAATCTAAGGGTCTTAGTTGCTTAGATTTGGCTATGTAGAAAGTAGCTACTCTATTGAAAATCACGATTCCTCTATAATAAATCTAAAAGAAGAGTCCAATAAATTAATCCTATCCCATAAATAGATAGCTAGGTGATACACTGGGTAGAGTGCCAGGCCTGAAGTCAGGAAGATGAGCCTTCCTGAGTTCAAATTTGGCTTCAGATGCTCACTAGCTGTGGGATCCTGGGCAAGTCATGTCACCCTGTTTGCCTCAGTTTCCTCATCTATAAAGTGAGTGGAGAAGGAAAGGCAAACCACTCTAGTACCTTTGCTAAGGAAACCCTAAATGGAATCAGGAAGAATTGGCACAATCGAAACATCCAGAGGCAGTGCTTGAGGGGAAGGGGGGGGGGGGGACAAAGCAGAGGAGGGGGTAATGCAGAGACAATTCAAAATCAGTCCTTAACTTAAAAGGACTGGGAAGTCTTCTGGGAGAGGGAATATGGACAAAGAGATCCATTATAGAAAGCAGATCTAAAACATATTCCTTGAGCACAGCATGCATGGTTACCTAATAGTTCTCCACTATAAGGAGAGATCCTAGAGAGAACGTCTTCCTTTTTTATGTTTCTCCACAAAGCTTAGCACAGGGCTTTATACACAGTAAGCACTTAATAAATGCTTCATTCTTTCATTTGAATGAATAAATGGCAGTCTCATTTTCCAACCCAGAATCTTTTTCTTCAGCTGCATAATCCACGTATTGTTTTGCTAATGAGCAGAAAAATTAATAAGGAACATTGGCTGTGAGCTAGACCTGAGGACCGTGTTCCTTTCTCCAAAAAGAGTTAACAGTTTCAAAGGGTCACAGAGTAAATGGGACTTGGGAATTGCAATGAAAGGTTCAGAAACAGGGAAAGAGGCAAGAGAGCAATTCCAGGAGATGCAGAGCTTTGGGAGAGCGAGCCTCGCTGGCAGGGACCGCGTACAGCTGAGCTAAAATGTCTGTGCCTAGATTCTTGGGAAACAGCCATTCCAATTCAGTTTAACTTGAGCTGTGGTATAAAACAAAATCACAAGCCTCATAGAGCATAAAATAGGAAATGAAATTCAAGCTTGAAATGCTAAAGTCTGGGTAGAAAGCAGGGTAGTATACAAAGGCTGTAGGTACCTGTATGGGGGAAAAAACCAAGGGAGTGGAAGGAATCTTTCAGCTCAATTCCAATCTCCCTTTCCCTTTCTGAAAGCTTCTAAGAACGCCATGGTCTTTAAGATGTTGATGGATTCAGGATCTCACTGATGTGTGCATAATAAAAATGATTAAGACTAATGATAATAGGAATAAAGATAGCTAGCATTCATATAACACTACATTAAGGTTTGCAAAGCTCATTACATATATTGTCTCATTCAGTCTTCACAAGGACCCTGTGAGATACGTGCTAATATTATTCCAGTTCCATAAATAAAGAAGCAGAAGCTGAGAAAAGGAAGATGCCTTTCCCAGAGTCACAGAACTAATAAGATTACAAGACAGGATTTGAACTCGGGCGTTCCTGGCTCCAAGATCATCACTACAGAGTACGCCACCTACCTGCGTACCCTCCAGTGGCCTAAACTGTAATTCACATTTCATTCTGTGCAATTCTTGATCACATCCACCCATAATTCCACTAGAGGCCTTGAACCCTTCACAGTGATGGTCTTTTTTTTTTTTTTAGGTCAGAGCCTTTTAACTTGAGGCTTATCAATTAATTTTTAAAATATCTTAGGCAGATAGATTATATTACATATGAAATATGTACACCATGTATACACATAAATACTTCAATAAAATTGTTTTCTTTTTAATTGTATGTATTTTATTTTATACCTTTAAAAACAAGATTCTGAGACGAGGTCCATAGACTTCACCAGACTGCCATGAGTCCATGACACATTCTTTGGATACCAGCACAGCTCTTGGTTTTCTCTCCTGTTCTCAGTGACTTTCAGTTGTGGGTCAGTTCATGCCCTTTTCTGATCATACATCTCCCAATTTTTTTCTTCCATTTTTATAGATCTGGTGCTAGAAGGGTCACTGGAGACCATGTATTTCAACCCGCTTGGCTTTTTATGAATGAGTATAATGACACCCAGAGGGCCTGGGAGAAGGGTCCAAGGTGAAATAAGTAGAAAGTGTCAGAGGTAGGATTTGCCCTTCTTACGTGCAAATCATGATTGATAATATGCTACAAATCACACATTCCGCAGTGTGCATCCTCTCAGAGATTGTGGTGCTACATATTTTAGAGAAGTATGGTTAGGGAGGGAGGCTAGACTTATGATTTTATTGGTATATGGAACAATCAACAAACATTTATGAAGTACCGACTATGTGCCAGGCACGGTGCTAAGTGCTTTGCCAAGGCAAGTCAGCACGTTCTCTTCAACTTAGAGTCTTATGGAGATCCTTGGCACATAGGAAACTTAAAGGACTCACCCAGGCTACAGAGACAGTATGTGCCATACAGAATTGTCAGCACTTGAATTCAAGTCTTCAGGGGTTTTAAAAAGTTGGATATGGCATGATTCCTGTCCTCAAGAAGCTTCCACTTTGAATCATAAACTTAAAATTGCACATGTCTCTTCATTATCTATGTTCCCTTCACTGGTACAGATTGCAACCCATCCATGCCTTATTATCCTGTGTAATTCTGGTCCCTGATTCTTCAAAGAGCCTCCAGAGAACAGCCCTACAATGTATTGGAAGGCTTTTTATAGGTCGTTTAATGTTCATTGGGTGCTAGCGGATCAGCTGGAATGTCCTTGGTCTCACTAGATGAATAACCCACCCAATGTGTACAGATAACTATGACACAAGAACCATTGATTCTTTCTACAGAGAAGTGAATTAATACCAACATTTATATCACTCCCCATTTAAGAGAGAGTTGCCAGCCAATTACTGTCCAGAAACTCATCAGCTAGATTGAAAGATTATGACAAAGCTCAGAAATTGAAGTCTAGTCCAGAGTCAGGCTGGTATAGTAGATAGCGCAATGGACTTGGCATCAGAAATACCTGGGTTCACATTCTATTTCAGACACTTTCTAGCTGTGTGACCCTGCACAAATCATGTAACCTTTTTGCCTCAGTTTCCTCATTTGAAAAAAAATAAAAGATGAGAGGGTTGGTTTCTATGGCCTCTACGTCCAATATTCCACATGGACACATAAGAATGCAGATAGGATTCTGGACTAGAATTCATATATACACCAGCAATTACCATTACTCTCCTGGAACCTTATGAGTAGAGGAAACAGAATTTGTGATGCACACTTTTTGGTGATCTTGTTAAAACTTGATATTCTGTGTTTGCAAGAAACCCAGGCCCAAGGGACAAAGCTTACTTCTCTTCAAAACCATCACACCTATGCAATCCCTGCAAAAATCCTGAAAAACCATTGCTAAATCAGGCCTGTGTTGCCTCTCCAGAGAAAGCAAAGGGTTTCTATGGAATAGCAAGATACACGCCTGGTCACAAAGTACATCGGATGGAAGCCCAATATTTACGCAGTTTGTAGGAGACATCATCATGGCATAATGGTGAGAATTCCAGATTTTGAGTCTGAAAGACCAAGACTGGGATTCCACTCCTCATACTTATTGGCTGTCTAGTGATGAGGAAATTCTGTAGGTGGTGTAGTAGAGAGAGTGCTGAGCTCGAAGTCAGGAAGACTCATCTTCCTGAGTTCAAATCTGTCTTTCAGAGCAGTTAGATGGCACAGTGAATAGATCACCAGGCTTGGAATCAGGAAGTTGTGAATTCAAATGTGACCTCAGACACTTACTGTGTGACTCTGGACAAGTCACTAAACCTTGCTTGCCTCAGTTTCCTCATCTGTAAAATGAGCTGCAGAAGGAAATGGAAAACCACTCCACGATCTTTGCCAAGAAAACCCCAGATGGGGTCAGGGAGAGTTGGACACCACTGAAAACAACTAAATAACAAAATGATGAGGCAGTCACTTAATTCCTCTGAGTTTCAGTTTTATCTATAAAAATGGGAATAATAGTCAATAATATCAAATAAGGTATAAACAGGGAAATATGTGTTTGACAAGGGTATTTGTCATTTTTATAAAAGAGGTCCAGTACAAAATGCAAATCAAAGAAGGAGTCCCCTGTGAGCTGGGGATCTTAACCTAGCTCATGTCAAGGATCCTTTGGTAGTCTGGCAAAGCCTAGGGATCTTTTCTTGGAATAATATTTTTAAGTGCATAAAAATGTCATACAAATACAATGTAAAGCAATTGTGGTGAAGAACAGCTATCAAAATATTTTTTTTTAAAAAGTTCGCAGACTTAGGGATTAAGAACTCTTGCTCTCAGCAGTCAAGTCCTCTAGATGCTATTTTCAGATGACACTGAGCTGATGGAAAATTACATAGATTCTCCCTCACCTCTGCCGTATAACTCCTGGTTTTCCTCAAGAGTCATCTTAGATAAAACCTTCGGCAAGAAGCCTTTCCTAGACATTGTTTTAACAATCCAGCAAAACCAGCACCCCGAACTTCAGAACAAAATACAAACAAATTCCAAATATCAACAGACAGACCCAGTACAGATTCATTCACTTACTTCAAGGGGAAAAAGCCAGCACCCCGAAGTTCAGAACATTCATTTAGTTTGGAATGCTGGTTTTGTTTTCCCCCAAACTAAATGAATGTTCTGAACTTCAGGGCACTGGCTGTTTGTTCCCCTGAACTAGCTGACTGTAATCTGTATTTGGTCTGTCTCTTGATGCTTGCCTGTATGCTCCCCTGAACTAACTGAATGCTGGTGTTTTTTCCCCTTAACTAAATGAATGTTGTCTGTATGCTAACTGAATACTGGATTAAAGTAAGCTGGTCAACCCCTTCACCGTGCTTTCCTTGTTTAAGCAGATAAAAAGAACCTGTGCTTTCCTGGCATGCCAGCAGCCTCCTGGGTGCTGTCTGTGGGGGGATCTTACACCCCCACAGGAGCTGCCAGCTGGATTGTTAAAAGAGACATGCAGCTGCCTGGCCTCCTTTCCAAAGTTGACCGTTCATGTGTTCCATATGTATTTCATATGAATCTACTCGTGTGCATCTCTTCCCTTTTGAATGCCTGCTTCTTAAAGGGAAGGGCTATTCTTGCCTTTCTATCTTAGTGCTCAGCACGGTGTCTAGCACATTGTTGTTCAGTCATTTCAGTTGGGTCTGACTGTTTGTGACCCCATTTTCTTGGCAAAAATACTGGAGTGTTTTGCCATTTCCTTCTCTGGCTCATTTGACAGATGAGGAAACTGAGGCCAACAGGGTTAAGTGACTTGCCCTAGGTCACACAACTATGATGCGTCTGAGGCTAGATTTGAACTTAGGAATTCTCAACTCCAGGCTCAGCACTCTAACCACTGTGCCATCTAGGTGCCTGACCTAGCACTTAATATTATAAAGTATGCACTTAATAAATGCTTGTCTGACTGAATGACTAATAGCCATAACCACTGCAAAAAAATTGGCTCAATTATGCACCAAGGGAAAAAAATCAGGAAACTAAAGAAGAGACAATATTAATAGGAGAAAAAATACTGAGTTTAAAGTCAGAGAAATTGAGTTTGAATTCTGCTGTTTGACAACAGGGAAAACCACTGAATTTCTTTGAGCCTGTGTTCTAATCTGTAAAATGGGGGATTTGCATGAGATGATTTTAGAATTCCTTTCAGTTTTCTATCTGTAATAACCAGAATAACAACTTCACGGGGTCATTATGAGAAACAAATTAGACAATGTATTTAAAGCACTTTGCAAACCTTTAATCATTGTAGAAATGTCAGCTACTGCCGCTGCTTCACATACAAATGTGATTTTTCCTTTATTTTTCTTTAAAATAGCATTGTTGATTTAAAATGCCATTAAAATTGGGAGAAAAAAGGTCTTCTAGAATTGTTACATGAAAGAGTACATGAACTTCATTCCGTCATGTAAATGCCTAATTAGGCAATTTCAGAAGTGCATTAAGTATGTGAAAGGCTGTCATATGGGAGAGGGGTTAGATGTGTTCTGCTTGATGCCAAAGGGCAGAATCAGGATTGAGGGGTTAAAGCTATAGAGTAACCTATTTAAGCTTGGAGTAAAGGAAAATTCTTAATGATGAGAGCTATCTGAATGTGGAATAAGCTGCCAGGGAAGGGAGTGGATTTGCTCTGGCCCAGCAGCCTTCAGGCAGATGCTGTATCCTCTCTTGGGAGGGACATTTAAGGAAGGGAGTGTTTAGGAATGTTCTGGAAAGGATGCCCACCCAGGTCCCCTCCATGACTGAGCTTCAGCGGATCGATCATGAGAGAGATTCGAAACAAAGGTAAAAAAAGGGACATATTCCCAATTATCCCATAGGGACTTGGATCAGTAATTTGAAAGTCATCTGCAAAGTGGGGTGGGGCTTAAAATACTGAAGGCCTATAACATGACCCCAAAGGCTATAGGTATAGGATCAGCCTATTGGAGGATGGGAAGGTAGGGGCAAATCCCAGCCTCCTCCCAATAACTGTGGCACTGTCTTCAATACCACCACACCTACCTTCCTGCCAATAGTCCCCAGCTCTGCTCCTACCTACTACAGTGTCAGCTCCCAACCTCCACTGTCTCCCTAATTCTGTTCCAGGGAGGGGCACATAGAGCACTTATATCCTGACAGAAGGACCTTCAACAGCATCTACGTAGATGCCACTGAGCAAATTCCCTCCCACCCCAGTACATTTCCCCAGATCTGTTATTGGCTATGTTAAGAGTCCCTCAGAGGGTGGCACCTAGGTCACTGTCCAGTGAATGAGTCCACCACAATATTCTATTTTATTTTAGAGGGGTTGGGACAGAGCGAATCTCACAAACTGAGCAGGCATAGACATGTTGTGTTACATGTTATGTTACAGATCTCATTACAATATCTTTTCCACAAACTCAGTTCTTTTCTATCACCATCATTCTATTTACTCAGGTTCACCATCTCAGAGTTAACCTTAACTCCTGACTTCATTCACCCTTAGTTGTAAATGTCTAACAACTCCCCCCTCCAAAAATATACATAGGACATACTTTTCAGTTCAATCTGCATCATTAATATTTTCTTCATCACATTCTTAAGGCTGAGCAATCAACCAGTCATTCAAGCCATGATCAGCAGTGTTCACCAAATTTTGAGGTGTAACTCCTCATACTTAAAATTGAGCCATTGGTTCTTAAAAGTCTGCTCAAAGTGCCTTCAGCATGCCAGTACAAGTCATTTCACACATCCAAACAGTCTGCTATATGTTGTTGGCTGTATCTCCTTAACATCTTTGGAATCTATCTCCTTTCCCTTCACAGTCACTACTTCTGTTCAGGTCCTTATCACTTCTCATTTAAGTTATTCAGATAGATTGAAAGATAGATGGATAATAGATAGCTGATAGCTAGATAGCTGATAGATAAAGAGATGATAATATTTGGCAGGCATATAGCTAGATAACAGAAAGATAAATGATAGATCATTGACAGCAGATGGGTGATAAATACAGAGGATAGATAGATAGTAGATAGATAGTTGATAAATAGATATAGATGATAGATTACAGATAGATAGTTGAGAGGTAAATAGAAAGATAAATGATAGATAATAGAAAACTGACAGATAGTGGATGATAATGGTAGATAATGGATGATAAATGAGATAGATGATAGATGATTGATAAAGAGATGATGGATAGACTGACTGACAGAGAAACAGAATATTTTTGTGCTTACTATGCACCAGACACTTGATAAGTGCTAAGAATACAGATACAAACAAGCAGGACGTTCGTTACCTTCAGGGAACTTATATTCTAATGGGAGTGATAACACACAAAGGACCCTTGGTTGTATGATGGGGATAAGGCCAGAAGTTGACACACACAATCTACTGTAATGGCAAGAAAAGTAGGGCTTTTTGTATTGCTCTTTTTTATTTTGGAGTTCTAGTTCTTCTCAGCACTAAGGTAATCAAGTGCCTTTGATTGAGTCTTGCCTTTGTTCAAATCAAGAGTCTTTGATTGAATCAAGAATCTTTGATGACCTGCTTAAGTCACAAGAAAGCCTAAGTCACATGAGTTTGAGTCACATGGTTGTGACGCCTTCTGACCCTGAAGACATGTATATATACTCTGAGGTTAGCATTTTGCTTTGGGGCTCACTCATTGGAAGAGCATTCCTGGGATTTCATCAGATGAGACTCTGGGTAGCTGTCAAGGAGGGCCCTGGCTTTGAAAACCCAGTTGCTGGTGCTTCTCTCTCTGGTAACCATGTATGTATTGCTATGGACACACAGTTAGAAGCCCTGTCTGCTGATTTGTGTTATTCAGTTTGTTTATATAATTTCTATTTGTAATTGCTGTTTGTGTTTTCTCTGAAGTTTAGGGTGTTGACATGTTCCCCTGAACTAAGTGAATGATACGTGTATGTTTAATTAAAGTCAGATTGTAAACCCTTTAAAGTTGCTTTCCTTAAAAAGCAGATCAGATAATCGGTGCTAGCAGCCCTCCTGTGTGCTGGTGTTATTGGCCTTACACCTCCACAGCAGCTGCATTGTTGTTACCTCTACATGACCAACACACACATACATCCCTTGTATTACCATCTAATCTCTAAGTAGCTTGTATAAACCTATTTGTGTACATGTTTTCCTCTCTTAGAATGTAAGCTCCTTGAGGGAGGGGTTTTGTTTGTTTTCATTTTGATTTTCTTTGTATCCCCAGAGCCTCACCCAGTGCCTGGCACATTGTTAGTGCTTGACAAATGTTTGCTTATTGACTAATCCATTGTGACTCTGGTCAAGTTACTTAGCATCTCTGAGTCTCAGGTTCCCCACCTTCTAGCACACAGCAGCATTGTTAGGAGGATCAACTGAGAAAATGAATGTTGAGAGTTTCCCAAACTTGAAGATCTCTGGAAAGAAGAGTCGTCATTATTATTCCATTATTAGTATTTTCACTGGAAGAATCAATAACAACCCTTGTTTGGATTTCTAGAGCTTGTGTTTAAAAACTTCATTGGAGCTTCATTTAAAAATAATATTTTAATGTTATTTCTATGCTTCTGCTATTGCGTTCATGGAACAGTCTAAAGTCAGTCAATAAACATTTATGAAGTACCTAGTATGTATCAGGCACTGTGCTAAGCACTGGGGATACAAAGAAAGGCAAAAGACAGTCCCTGCCTTCAAGGGGCTCATGGTCTAAAAATGAGGAAGACAATATACAAACAAACATGCACAAATTTACAAAGAGAGTAAATTGGAGATAATTAACTGAAGGAAATCATTAGAATTAAGGAGGATTAGGAAAGGCTTCCTGTAGAAGGAAGGGTTTGTTGGCTCCTAAGAGCCAAAATAGGATCTTTAAAGTTCCATTGGATGTCAAGCAAAATCCGTTTGATTCCTACTGAGGTTGTGTTGGTGTTTGAAAGTCACCCCTTTCCATATCCTCCCAAGCCTGAGAGCTCACATCCATGTATCTGTATTGTCAGATCCCTTTTCTGGGTTCCATTTTAATGGATTCCCGATGCCTTCATTGGTATGCAATGCCATTTTAGCCTACGACTCCTCTTGTCTTTGGGATCCATCTCTCTTCAGCTGCCATCTGCTATATGACCTCCTCTCCGTTGTTCTCTACCCAAAGAGACTGACTCACAGAATGTATGGGTTATAATGTTTTTACTAGGCAAACTATAAAAACATCCACTTATCACTCAAATGAGATAATTTCAGGTGTCATCCATTGCCTCAGCGACATTCTTAACAACATGTACCTTAGAGAACAAAGGGCTTTTTCCCAGCCTCAGGGGGATGCTGGGTCTATTGTCTACAAATGCATCTGAGCTATTGTTCCTTCATTTTATTTGGAACACATGCTCACTAAAATGGTTATACCAGTTTGTGTTCATATTCTACTTTCCTGAGGTCAGAAATAATTAACTTAATACCATTCCCTGTAAATTAGGCAATGTATACAGAGTGATGATGTGGTTCAATGAACAGAACACACAGTTTGGAGTCAAGAACTGGGTTCACATACATCTCAGACTTCGGAGATTACAGAATACAGAGCAGAGATGTGGAGCCGGATGGGACCTGATAGGCCATCTAAACCATCCCCCTCCTTTTACAGATGAGGAAACTGAGGCCATTGGAGATGATTTGACTCATCCAAGGTCACACAGCGAGTACCCATCAGTACTGGGCTTTGAACTCAGGATGCTCCACATACTAGATAAACTGTGTAGTACTGCCACTAGTAACTAGCAGATGACAAGTTACCATACCAGAAAGAGAAATCTCAAAATACCTTGAGAGTTCAAAAAATGCACCTGACTGTGATGTAGTGTACAGAATGCTAAGACAGAAGACCTGGGCTCAAATCCTGTCTCTAATACTAACTATGTGACCTCAGGCAAGTTGCTAAACCTTTATGGGTTTCAATTTCTATGTCTAAAACATGAGGAAGCGGTAGACGTAATGGATTCTAGGATCTTTTCTAATGACAAATCTACGATTGCAAAAAAAAGTGGCCCACCATCATCCCTATACAACATCAACCTATTAAAAAATCGAGAAGGTTTTATAAAATGTCACCATACTGAATATTCAAGAGCCATCTAAATGCAAGGAATAAAAAAAAGTGTTCAACATACAAAGACCTAGAGGAAGAGAGGTCAGAAAATTATGACTTTGCTGACCCTTGCCATTTATGTCAACTGGCAGCATGTTTGGTTTATCAAGATCCAGCACTTCGCACAGTACTGGACATATAGGAGGCACTTAAATGTTTATCTATGTCTGTCTATTTTTTTGCAGATATAGAAAGAAGAACACACACAAATATACATACATATCTACCTATCTGTCTATTTATTGTGGAAAGGGTTAACCAGGGTATGCTAGTCCAGTGATTTTCCCCCAGACTCACTTGATGAAATTATGGAATGGAAGATCACAGACAACGAGGTGTTAGTTTAAATGAAGCATAAATAAGTGTTTACACTTTGTTCCTCGTTCAGGAGCAACGAAGAAGTTATTTAAGTGAACTTGTTGAAAATATAGGAGAACTGACCACTGACTGGCTGAAAGATCAGCCATGTTTCTGTGGGTCATGACACATTCTCTAAAGGCAACCAGACAAGGTTGGAGACAGTTCTGAAGAATATTAGCTTGATGGTTGAGAAGAGAGAAAGCTATAGGATAAAAAAACCAGTATCCTCTAGGGAGGAAAGGTTTCCTCTCCTACTCGGAGGAGAGTGGATGTCTGTCTGTCTTCTTCCCTCCCACCAGTCCTGATATCTTATAGCAGAGGTTCTCACCCAGCAGGAGCCACCATGCCCAGCAGGGAGCAGTCAGAGGAAGCCTTGTAGAGGGATATGCCCTACATACCCATTGTGTAGGTTCCCATGGCCACCCCCATTCTCTAAGCCTGTCCTTTATTCTATCTATGGGCCCAATCTTCCCATTAACAATGGGTGGATGTGTGGGAGAGTGCAGTCTAGATTTATGTGATGTAAGGAATGTTTTATAGCTACTGTTCTTACAAAGCCATCTCAACAAGTGCCTTTGCTTTAGTTGTCTCCTCTGGCTGACTATTAAAGGTAAATGTACTGGTGAGGACATGTGAGCTATGGTTTTATAGTATTAAAAGTATAGACCTTAAAAATCTGTAGCCTTACATAATCATCCTATGGGAAATCCAACACATTCCTCCCTCCCTCCCTCCCTCCCTTCCTCCCTTCCTTTCTTCCTTCCTCCCTCCCTTCCTTCTTTCCTTCCTTCCTTCCCTCTCTCACTCCCTTCCTCCCTCCCTCCCTTCTTTCCTTCCTTCCTTCCCTCTCTCCCTCCTTTCTTTCCTTCTTTCCTTCCTTTACTCTCTCCCTTCCTTCCTTCCTTCTTTCCTTCCTTCCTTCCCTCTCTCCCTTCCTTCCTTCCTTCCTTCCTTCCTTCCTTCCTTCCTCCCTCCCTTCTTTCCTTCCTTCCTTCCTTCCTTCCTTCCCTCTCTCCCTCCCTCCCTTCCTTCCCTCCCTCTCTCCCGTCCTTCCTTCCCTCCTCCCCTCCCTTCTTTCATTCATTCCTTCCTTCCTTCCCTCCTCCCTCCCTCCCTTCCTTCTTTCCTTCCTTCCTTCCTTCCTTCCTTCCTTCCTTCCTTCCTTCCCTCTCTCCCTTCCTTCCTTCCTTCCTTCCCTCTCTCCTTCCCTTCCTCCCTCCCTCCCTTCCTTCCTTCCCTCTCTCCCTCCCTTCTTTACTTCTTTCCTTCCTTCACTCTCTCCCTCCCTCTCTCTCCTCCTTCCTTCCTTCCTTCTTTCCTTCCTTCCTCCTTCCCTACTTCCTTCCCTCCCTCCCTCCCTCTGTCCCTCTTTCCTTCCTTCCTTCATTCCTTCCTCCCTTCCTTCCTTCCTTCCTTCCTTCCTTCCTTCCCTTCCTCCATCCCTCCTTCCCTACTTCCTTCCCTCCCTCCCTCTGTCCTTCCTTCCTTCCTTCCTTCCTTCCTTCCTTCCTTCCTTCCTTCCTTCCCTCTTCCCCTCCCTTCTTTCCTTCCTTTCTTCCATCTCTCCCTTCCTTCCTTCTTTCCTTCCCTCTCTCTCTCCTTTCCTTCCTTCTTCCCCTGCCACCATCTATCATTTGGCCCAACAAAATACACCAGGCTGTCTACTTGTATTTCTTCTGGTTTCCATACAGTGCTAAGAGAGTGTTCCAGTAAGTCCTCACTATATTGTGTCGGCATTCTTATATATGAGCAGATATGGACAAGGACTATGCAGGATGGGCAGGCTTTGATAGGTTGAGGCCTTCATCCCTGGAAAGAATACTTGGATTGATGAAATCTTGTATCCATTGGAATATTAAAATATGTCTAGGACAGGTGTTGCAAATGGTTTAGAGGCTGAGCCCAGAAGGACATGAGAGGAGGATGTTGCTTTGAGTAACATTAGGAAAATGGCACAGAGGTTTCAATGATCCCAAATGATCAATCAGTCATTGAATCAGTAAGCATTTATTAGACAGCTACTGTGTGCAGGGTGCCATGCAAGGTGCTGGGGATGAATATACAAGATATAGAGAGAAGGGCTGGACCTATGATTTAATGGGTATAGACAATTTCTAGATAACTCCTTCTGCCAATGAAAGTTGGCACCTTCTCTGCAACTTACAGTCTTAAATCAGGGGATTGTGAATTTGTTTTTGTAATATTTTGATCACTGTATTTGAACATTATTAGTTTTCCTTTATTCCCATTTATTTTCTTTTATACATTTAAAATATTATTCTGAGACAGTATCTCTAGGTTTTAAGAGCCTATCAAGGGGCCTTGACACAGGAAAGGTGAGGAATCCTTGACTTTGACAGTCCTAAAGCACTGAGTAGTTAAGAGATTTATCCAGGGTCACTGAGGTAAGATTTGAACACGGATATTAATGGCTTGGAGGACAGATTTTTATCCACCACACAACATTGCCTCTCATAAAAGATATGTACAAAAAATAAATAAATACAAAGCCATTTGGAGAAATGCAGATCCCTATTTTCATGAAAACCTTACTTTTGAATGCCAACATTCTCCCTGGGATGTTTAAGACTATGAATCATCGAACATCATAATCTTGGAAGAATGAAAATGAGTCCAAGGAGCCAGGGGAAGACACAGGGCAGACAAAAAATACAAGACACAAGATCTGTGGCAGATACAAGACATGAGACACAGGACAGACATGAGACATGAGACATGGGGCAGACATGAGATACAAGACATGGGGCAGACATAAGGTAGCTGTCGCATGTTCCTAACTATATCTGGTCTTCAATAAGTTGTGTAAAGTGAATTACCAAGGGCGCATGTGATGGGAGGATGAGGCGGGGGTAATAATATAGTGAGGACGAGACAGCAAATGGAAAGGTTCGGAACCCCTGAGACAGGAGTAGTAAAAACAGCTCTCATTGATATAGTGTTTTAAGGTTTGCAAAGGACTTTACAGGAATTCTCTCATTTCACCCTCATAAATGGGGCAGCCAAATGGTGCAGTAGATAGAGCTCCAGGCCAGGAGTGAAGAAGATCTGAGATCAAATCTGACCTCAGACAGTTCCTAGCTGTGTGACCCTAGGCGTGTCACTTAACCCTGTTTGCCTCTGTTTCCTCATTTGTAAAATGAGCTAGAGAAGGAAATGGAGAACCACTCCAGTATCTTTGCCAAGAAAACCTCAAATGGAGTCACAAAGACTTGGACACAACTGAAACAACTGAACAACAACAACAACAATCTGGTCAGGGGATATTATTGTGCTTATTTTGTAGGTAAGGAAACTGAGTCTGAGAGACAGAAAATGACTCGTCTAGGTTCACCCAAACAGTAAGTATCTCATACTTCTTTGAACTTTCTTATGAGGAATCCAACACATCCTTCTCTCTTTCCTCCCTCCCTCCCTCTCTCCCTTCTTTCCTTCCCTCCTTCCCTCCCTTTCTTCTTTCCCTCCTTTCCTTCCTTCCTTCCTTCTTTCCTTCCCTCCTTCCCTCCCTTTCTTCCTTCCCTCCTTCCTTCCTTCCTTCCTTCCTTCCGTCCTTCCCTCCCTTTCTTCCTTCCCTCCTTTCCTTCCTTCCTTCCTTCTCTCCTTCCCTCCCTTGCTTCCTTCCCTCCTTTCCTCCCTCCCTTCCTTCCTTCCTTCCTTCCTTCCTTCCTTCCTTCCGTCCTTCCTCTTTCCATCTAGTCCTTTATCTGCTATGCCAAGCTGATTGTCTAGGGAGCAAGAGGAAGGTTTCTAGGGCATGTGGTGGCTCATTTAGGGAGGATTCATGGGAAAATGTGGACAAGGATTATACAAACTGAGAAGGTTTAGGGAAGTAGAGACAGCTATTCCAAGTAATAGACAGAACACTGGACTTGGTCAGAAATACCTGAGCTTGAATCCACACTTTGACACTTAATAGCTATGTAGTCCTGGCCATGTCACTGAGCCTTTGTCTGCTTCAAGTCCTTATCTGTAAAATGAGGTTCATAACTGCACCTACTATATAGGGTCATTGTGAAGAACAAATAAGATTATGTCAAATCCTTTGCAAATCTTGCAGTGCTAGAGAAATGTTAGTTATTATTATCACTGTTGTGGTTGTAGGAAAGGGAATGGATGAAAATCACTGTGTTTTTAAGCGCTAAGGTTAGTGACTGAGCTGGGGGGAGAAAATGGGCCCAGCAAGCCCTGCTCTTGGGCAATGTCTTGGGCAAATGACACATTTTTTTCCAATGCAAGGTAATAAACCCTTAGGAATCTATCCGTGGCTTGGGGGTTGGTGGTCTCCAGGCCTTGAAATCATAGGTCTGTGTCTCAACATTTTCACATCTTCTGATTTGAATTGTGAGATCTAAAAGGGTATGTTGGTTGCCCACAGCTAGGCAGCCTGTGCTATAGGCAAGAAATGGGAAATGAGCCCAGCTGATGTAATTCAGGCAGGCAGCTCTAGGCTGGAAAGGATTCTAGATTCATCATTACTTCATTTTATAATTTTGATAAATGCCATGTTTGGACCCTGCAGCCATGAGAGCTGTGACTCCAGGCCCAAGTAGATAGCCATGAACACTCCTTCTTACCACAAAGATGGCATAAGAGGGAAAGACCTAGGAAGAAATGGGATCGACATTGCAACTGATCCCCGTGTGGGTGATTATGGGCAGCCAGGTGGTACGATGCATGGAATGCTGGGCCTGGAGTTAGAAAGACTTGAGTTCAAATCTAGATTCAAATACTTACTTGCTATGCGACCCTGGGCAAGGCATTTAACCTTGTCTGCCTCAGTTTCCTCATCTGTAAAGTGATCTGGAGAAGGAAATGGTAAACCTCTCTACTATCTCTGCTAAGAGAAACCCCCGAAAGGGGTTATAAAGAGGTGGACACGACTGAAATGACTAAACAACAAATAGGCAGTCAGAGCTGGGTCTGAAATCAAAAAGACCTGAGTTCACACGGCCTCTGACAAGCAGTGTCACCCTGGGTAAGTCACTTAACTTCTGTTAGCTTCAGTTTCCCAAAATGTAAAATGGGCATGATAATCACACCTATTTCTCAGGTTTGTTGTGAGTCTCAGAGAAATTATATTTATAAAGTACTTAGTACACTGCCAGGCATACAGTAGGTGCTATATAAATGTTTGTTTCCTTCCTTCCTTTCTTCAAAGCCTCAGTGTCTACAATGCACTTCATTCATTCTCACCATAACATGGCTGATGGTGTGATGCAAGATATACCTGTTATCTTATTCATTCCTTACTCCCCCCCAAACCCTTGTGAGAATCCTCTGTGATCAGTTACTATGTCAAGTCAAGCAGCACAGCAGGAGCAACCCAGAGTCATTTTCTCAATCGATCAAGTAATCAGTCACTTATTAAGCACCCATAATGTGCCAAACACCATGCTAGGATGCTAACACAAAGGGAAAAAGTCATTCTATTCAATTAGCTTCCATTTTAACGGTGAGACAGTGTATTCATACAAAAGTGAACAAAGGATCCATAGAAAAGAAATATGGCAGAGTGGCTAGCAAGACGGCCTTGAAACCAAAGACTTGGGTTTGGGCCCTGCCTCTGACGCCCAGAGGCTGTGTGGGTAAGCCCCTTAACTGCTAAGACCATGGACTCCGGAGAAGGTGTCCACCTGCACTGACAGAGGGAGCTGGAAGGAAGGCAGAAATTCTAAGGGGTGGAGGTGAGGGAGCACATCCTAAGGATGGGCAGAGACCATTCTGTGTGACCACCCACCTGTATGGAAACTGGAGATGGGAGGATGAGTGCAGGGATTACCTAGAAGACAGAACATTTTATCTGGGACTGAGGGTGGGAGAAGGAGATGAATATGAAATGAGACGAGAATAGCAGATGGGAGTCCAATTGTTTGTGTGTGTGTGTGTGTGTGTGTGTGTGTGTGTGTGTGTGTGTGTGTGGAGGGGGCAGGAGACTTTAGACACTAGGCTGAGGATATTGTTCTGTACCTACTATAGAAGCAATAAGGAGTCAGTTATCTTGAACTCAACTCAAAAGACATGTTTTTGTTATCTTTAGTGTATATCCTTCCTTTTAGCCTGACCTGGGCTACAGTATGTGTGTGGATTATATATGTGTGTGTATCTAGATTTATATGTAAACACATACGTATTATATATGCATATACACTATACACACAGGTACATATGTGTATACATGTACAGATATAGTTATATAGATAGATATTGGTACGTATGTCTGTATTTATGTATGTGTGTGTGTATATATATATGTATATATATATATATATATATATATATATATATATATATATATATTTGTATGTATGCAGCTAGGTGGTATGGTGGATAGAGCACAAGGTATCAGAAGGACCTGAATTAAAATCTGGCCTCACTTCATAGTTCAAATCCAGCCTCAGACACTTACTAGCTATATGACCCTGGACCAGTCACTTAACCCTGTTTGCCTCAGTTTCCTCATCTGTAAAATGAGCTGGAGAAGGTAATGGTAAACCACTCCAGTATCTCTGCCAAGAAAACCCCAAAAAGTTGGTCATGACTGAAATGAGTGAAAAACAATATATACTTTTGTAAAAATTACATATATGTCTATATAATTCTACATACGTGTATATGTGTGTATATATATGTTACAAATTATACCAGCCCTAGCTTTTAGTGCCACATCCCATCCAAGTTTCCTTCCATTTACTCTATCAGTATCTTGTTAGTACCTATTTATGTACACTCTGATGTCTACATTAGAATAGAAGCTCCCTGAGGGGAGACACTGTTGATTTTTCCTTGTCGAAGTTCATGGCCCCCTTGACATCTCTCCCTGGGCACCTAAATGCTTCCTTAACTTCCTTCTCATCAGAATAATTTCCATTTGTGTAATCACAATTTCGTCTGACATTATCATATCCTTTTTGAATCTCTGCTCTTCATCTGCTGCTCTGCCTGGTTCCACCTCCACCAAGTTGCCCCTTCCAGCTTAAGCTCACCACCAGAATTATATCTTGAGCCTTGATGAACATGACCTCCCTCAGCCTCCTCTGTCCTCTGAGTGGAGGCTGTAGGCTGGAATACCAAGCTCATTCCCATGCCTTCCTTTATGGAGGGCAGAAATTGGACTCTCTGCCTCAGTAGATGCCTCTGCATCTACTCCATAGAACAAAATAACCCCTGGTCTCCCCATCCTTCTTGCCTCCTTCTGTGTATTGTCTCTGTCCTGGAGGGCAGGGACCATCTTTCTTTTTATTCAATGTATCCCCAGAGCTTAGCACAGTGCTTGGCAAAGAGCTGGCACTTAATAAATGTTTACTGGATTGGATCAGTATCTGGGGCCATTACACTGCACCTGGTACCATGGATCACTCAGAACCTGAGGGTTCAAATAGTCTTTTACTATCATTTTCTAATACCCTCAAGTAGAAATAATTCTCAAGGTGGTTAAAAAGCAGTTTGGAAAGATAAAAAGAAATAAAAAACCCCAAACTTCTGGCAAGGAGGTTAAAAAGCAGTCAGCAAGGAGCTCTCTGGGGTCTCAAGAACTTGCTGCCAAAATCTTAAAACAAAAACAGGTTTTTATACTTTTATTGCACAAAGAATCTGATCTTTGGTACAGTGCCTGGCACATAATAGATGCTTAATAAATGCTTATTGATTGATTGCCTGAATGACTGGGTGCTGGGTCAATCTGCACGGGTAGGGGCAAAGTTAACCTCAACTGACTTCAATCTGCACCACCACAACTTTGCTTGCAGGAGTCCCAGGCAGTGTAGGAGGGGAAGAGAGAGGGAGAGGGGGAGTAGGGGAGAGGGGAAGGAAGAGGGAGAGGGGAAAGAGTGAGATGGAGAGGGAAAAGGAGAGAGGGAAAGGGAGAGAGGGAGAGGGAAAGAGGGAAGGGGAGAGGGGGAGAGGGAGAGGGGGAGAAAGGGAGAGAGGGAGGGAGGGAGGGAGAGAGAGAGAAAGAGAGAGAGAGAGAGAGGGAGAGAGAGATGGAATGAAAGATATTTGTGTCCAACCACAAGAAGAGGAGAGGGCTGGGCATATAGCAAAAATGAGAGAGAATAGACAGGCAATCCTAGTGGCCTTCTGCTACTCCCAAAGGAACGGAAAGACCAAAAAGAACATGTATGGAAATGTGTGCTTGAGAAGAGCATGGGATGAGGAATGATGGGAAGGCTGGGGGCCGCACTGATGGACAGCAGCCCTATATCTAGCCATAATATCTTGGTGGCAGTCAAAAAAGCTGGAGCACTTGGTGCTGGACTCGGCATTGCCCTGATTATTCCAAAGTTAGGTTTGATGTGTGAGGTAGAGGATGAGTCTAATTTTGGAAGAGAGAAGTATAATCTTAGTATTCCAAAACCAGCAGGGGACTCGATCATCATTCCAGGCTCTCTCTGCCCTCCCTTGCAGCCTTCCATTTAGGTGCATTGACTTCCCCAGGACAGACTGCCTCCCAACTGGGCTGGCTCTTTGTGTGTTTATTTCAGGGGTTTACTGTTCTGGAAGATTTCAACGTTCACTTGGATGGGGATCAAAATGCAGTGGCTTTCATGGCCTCAGAGGGAAAAGATTTTTTTTTAAAAGACTAGGTTAAAGAACAAAAATATTTTCTTTTAAACTTTAACTTTCTATGTGAAAGAAGAAAGTAGAGTTGGAGTGGCCTTCATAGGAGAAATGTTTATTTTCAGGTGAACATTTGTTCATTTGAAATGAGATGTTCTAATGCACTCTTCATGAAGGGAAGGAAAAAGTTATTTTTCTGGGATTTACTAGGCAGTGTAGTAGATAGGGCACTGAACTTAGAATCAGGAAGATCTGAGTTTGAATCCTGTGTCACATACTTAGTAGCTGTAGGACTCTGGGTGACCTGCTTATCCTATTTGCCTCATTTTCCTTATCTATAAAATAGAGATAAGGACAGCACTTAACTCACTGGGTAACCAATCAAAGTAATAGACCTAAAATGCTGTACAAAGCTTAAAAGGCTGCATACGCATTAAGAAGTGCAGCAATTCTATTGAACTAAAGATGGTGATTTTTGCTCATCCAAGTTCATGGGCCCCTTGAAATCCAACCCTGCCCCCCCACTTCCTTAATTTCATTCTCATTAGAGTAATTTCTTTTTGTGTCTGCATAAGTATATTTATAAGCAGCATTTTGTACATATATATATATATATATATATATATATAGTATATGTTAGTTGTTATTAATATCTATTACAGAGAACTTTGGTTGATGACAATAAGGTTTTAGAAATTTTATAAAGAGATTGATACAGGTAAATTGTAGCACAAATAGGCCCAGAGAGATAATACCTAATTAGGGGTGGGGAACCTGTGGCCTCAAGGCCACGTGTGTCCTTCTAGGTCCTCAAGTGTAGCCTTTTGACTGAGTCCAAGTTTTATAGAACAAATGGTTTTATTAAGGGGATTTGTTCTGTGAAGTTTGGATTCAGTCAAAGGGCCACACTTGAGGACCTAGAGGACCACATGTGGCCTCAAGGCCTGAGGTTCCCCACCCATGGCCTAACTCAAGGGAAGATGCAATACTGAGTTCCAATGTACCCTCACATCCTGGCCCCAAAGTATCTTTCCAGACTCATTTGGTTTCCATGCTTCAAGTCAGTTTAATTTTCACACAGCTATCCAAGTGATTTTCTGTAAGGATCAATCTGACCATGTCAGTACCCTCATCAATTAACTTCAGGGACACCCTATTGCCTTTGGGATCCATTCTCTCCCCTCTAATTAAATAGCTAGAGGGTAGAAAATTCAACTTTTCTTGAAACTTTCCTTTATGGAGGCCTGGATCTGGACTTTCCAGCAAACTCTCCCCTTTCCAGATGAAGCTCTGCTTGGTGTGAACCCCAAGGAATATGATGCCCTGACATCGGGCACTACCCGGTAACACTCTGTGGCCTCCTTTCCAGCATATATCAGATTGTAAACTCCTTGAGGGCAGCGACTGTCTTTTTTTAATTTGTGTCCTTAGCTCTTAAGAGAGTGTCTGGCACACAATAGGCACTTAATAAATGTTTAATGAATTGAAATGAAGAGTCAATAAACTCTCGCAGCTCCTTATAACCTTTGGGATCCAAAATAAAGTCTTTTGTTTGGCATTTGAAGCCCTTTACAACTGGATCCTACACTGTTTCAATGGAGGCCTTATTTTATTTTACTCCCTTTTGCTCACTCTAGAGTACAGCCACACTGGCTTTCTTGCTGGTGATAACTCATACCATTCCATCTCCCACTTTTTGACCTTTACATTATCCATCTGGGCACGGCTGGATTGCTTTCCTCTCCCAATTTCCACCTATTAGAATTACTAGTCTCCTTCTAGACTCCCACGTGAAACCTTTCCTGATCTCTGCAACTACTCACGCCCGCTACTGCTCACCTTACATTTATTTTGTGTGTATTCTGTACAGACATTTCTGGGGAATATTTTTCTTCCTAATATAATGTAAACTTCTTGAGGGCAGGAACTGTTTTATTATCGTCTTTGTAACCAAAATGCCTAGTACTTGGTAGGTGCTTACTAAAATGCCTGTTGACTGATGAAAAGGTTTAGAGATTTGGGCAACATATGATATTGGCATAGCTACTATAGGGATGGGAACCCCTGAGCTTAACATGAGGTAGGAATGGGAAAGTAACAGGTGAAAGCCACATATCCCAGCCTCCTCTTCCCATCACCGCACTCAAGACAAAATTAGACTAATGATTTTAATTTTTCACCAGACATCCAGATGATACGCTGGTGGCTTCTTACATATACAGGACAAGCGAAGTTCAAATATAATCTCTGGAAGGGATTCAAGTGTACCATGTAACTCACACACAAATTAAATATCATGGACCAGGCATTTTAACCCAAAGGTACGTGCCTTTCAAGAGTGATAAATGGATCCCGCTGGACAGCCACTGTACCAATTTTGTTAAATTTGTAAAAATGACTTGTCATCCTTTGGGAGCTGGAGGATGTTATATAAATGAAAGATATTAATAGTGGTCGATCTTGGTGGTAGTGCTCAGGGAATCGGAAAATCAACAGTTGACTTTTGCAAGCATTTTACTGCTCAAATCCTAGAGATGGTTTTAACACTCATCTCTCAAAAATGTTGTCTTAGGCAATGATAAATCAATAAAGGGAGGACTCTGTTTCTTTCTCTAAGCTTTTATATATGCTGGCAGTTCATTGATCTAATTATTAATAATTTGTTTTGATGACCATATTTATACTATCTTGAAGACATGCCTGGATACATTGCCATGCAGTACATTGTTAAAATTTTGCATCTCCTCCTGAAAATCTGAATTGGGTACATTATCATTCCTTCCATAAGTAATTTACAAACATCAGTGGGCTCATTTCCCATAAGAAAAGATTAACCACCTCACAAGGCATGATAGAAAGGAGCGTTCCATAATATCACATTTTAAATAATTAGAAAATGTATTTAGATGTATTTTATCCACACTAAAGTGTGACATAAACCATCTGTGTATAATATAAAATTACATCTGTTTGAATACTCTGGCTATAGATTACTGTGGCTATTATGCAAATTTTTATCTCATCATTCCTCTGCTGCTCTGTGCCTGAATCATTTCCCCTCCCCCATACTATGTCCTTAACTTGAAAGACAAAATGACATACAGAATTGGTGCACAACATTTTGTGCAGCTTTTATTTGATATTTCCCCATAATGATGTCCCAGGCTTCAGTCTTAATCTCTTCTGATTACTTCTCATATTCAGGGCTCTAGCCAAATTGTATTATTCAGACATCACCCCCTTGCTGCCTCCCCTTTCCTCCATGTGTGATTGTGGTCATGCTATTTCCTCTTTCTAGAATGTCCTTCCCCTTACTCACTCCCTGTTCAATTCAATTCAGTTCAATTCAAACCTATTAAGTGCATACTATGACCCAGCCACTGTACTAGGCGAGATGTACAGAGGAACCTAGTACCTTTCTTTAAGATGACCATCTAACAAGAACAGAGGGAGAAGAGATGCTGATAAGGACTGGCCTTGGGAATTCATTGGTACCTGAACCTCCCAGGAAAGGAAGCTCCTGCTACCAGCACAGCTCACAGGCTAAGGTAGTTAGCTGGAGCAGAGCTGTCAAACTCATTCCCAAGACATCACCTTTTAGGATGGTCTTATGAGTGAGTGATCCCCTTTGGCTAGGGGTTTAGGAATGACTCAGTGGGAAAGATGCTGCCTGAGCTGATTCCTGAAGGGAGAGAAGGATTCAATTAAGCAGAGATATGGATAGAGTGAGTTCTGGTTGTGGAAGATGGACTGCACAGATGTAAGAAACACTAAAGAGTTGATGATGAATTTGGAGCAAACCAGGAATCCATTTGAGCTCAAACAGGAAGAGCTTGAAGGGAAGGATAGAAATCGATAAAGAAACATAGATTGAATCCAAGATAACAAATGTGCCTTTTGCTCTTTAGGCAACTGAGAGAAAATTTCATAGAAGTGGAGGAACAGAGTCAGATCTGTGTCTTAACAAGATTATTTTTAAAACATTGTGAAGGATGGAGGGGGGAATGTTTTCCCAAGGTCACAAAGATGTAAGGAGCAAGTGGAGGATTAGAACCCAGGTCCCCTTACTCCAAATTCAATGTTCTTCCCACTATAT
Source organism: Trichosurus vulpecula (assembly GCF_011100635.1). Taxonomy (NCBI): domain Eukaryota; kingdom Metazoa; phylum Chordata; class Mammalia; order Diprotodontia; family Phalangeridae; genus Trichosurus; species Trichosurus vulpecula. Next base: position 214,905,532 of record NC_050577.1, on the reverse strand, counting down.
CACTTCTGCATCTTCTGAATCCATATCATCGAATTAGTACCACTATTATAGCACTAAGAGGAAGGCAGATGGTGTAATAGACCTTTGGGCCTGGAGTCAGGAAGACTTGAGTTCAAATCTAGACTCAGATACTTGCTTGCTATACAGCCTTGGTTAAGTCACTTAACCTCTGTCTCAGTTTCTGAGATAAAAGGGATAATAGAACCTGTCTTCTAGGGCTGTTGTGAGGGTCAAATGAATTAATATTTATAAAGCACTTAGCACAGTGCCTGGCACATAGTAGGTGCTTATTAAATACTTATTTTCTTAATTATTCGTATCAAAAATATAAGCTGCATGCAGACCAGGACTGGTTCCTTTCTGTCTTGCAACTCTAATGGCTAGCAGAGTACCTAGCACATAGTAGGTACTTAATAAATACTTGTCAATTGATCATAAATTACTTTTATTTGTATATTGGTCCAATTTCCCCTGCTAGATTGCATGCTCTTTGAGGACAATGATTAAATTCTTCTTTGTATCCCTCATCAGCTAACAAACAAGCTTACGGTAGAATTTAAAAAAAATTAAATGGATAAACACTATGCATTGTAAAATGGGCTATGGCCTATCTTCAGTTAAAAGAGGAAACTATTTTTTTTCTCATGAACCTTCTCTGAAGTTCCCTAATGTGAAGAAACATTCCCTCTTTGATTGAAACCTGGCATCCAGGTTATCCAAGTATTAAAGGAAGCTTTAAAAATACTTGGGCAAAACTTTAAAAGCAAACCCAAAGGAATGCTTGATTCTAACAGCACAATAGTGCTCTGTCAAAAATAGGCCTGACACATTTTAATTTTGTCATGTTATGCTCTGTGAATGCTTTTAATGGGAGTATTTTGCTTAAATATCTTTATTATATATTACTGAACTCCCAGTTGGCTAAGCTATATATATTAGACAGACTTGGAGGCTTTCTCTTGCCAAGATTTAATATTTTTACTGGTTCCATTAATTGCATGTTCCTTCTAAATATATCATTTGGGCAGTTACAAGAACCAAAACAACACAATTAACTTTTCTAACTTACTGTATAATAACTTATGGCATACGTCTGCATAGCATTTTACAGTTCACAAAGCACCTTTGACTACTTGTTCTGAGTGTGGTAGAGTGGAAAAAGTGTGGGATTTGGGGACAGAAGACCTGGGTTCAGTTCCTAGCTCTGGCACTTAGTAATTGGGTGACCTTGGGAAAATGACTTCACCATGCTGGGCCTCAGATTCTTTTATCTGTAAAATAATGCTCTCTAAGGTCGCTTCCACCTCAAAAGCAATGAACTAACAATATAATATCATTATGGGTAACAGAAGTATTCAGATTCTCTAATTCTTATAGCTTATCCTGACATGGTGGGGTTTCTGGATTCTCAAAGGCTACGCAAATGAAATCAAAGTGCTATGTAAATATAATTAGGCTGGGAAGGGACATATTATGGATTGTGAGAGGACTATGTGTCTCCAATCCAATGACCAGTCTGCTTAAGCAAGGAGAGTGTCATCTTCAGTGGCTGGCCAGGTAATGAATTTTCTTAGTAATAGCTCAGTGCCTTGGCACATAGTAGGTGTCTGGCACATAGTAGGTGCTTAGTACATGTTTATTGATTGATAGTGACACATGAAAGAAATCATAATGGCCCTCAGTTCTATGTACTTCTCTTTTACTTAGTGATTACTGTGAAGGAACAATAGGAAAGAGACACTGTCCTAAGAATCCTATAGTTCTTATTCTCTTTATACACATTCATTTAACTTTTGGTATCCTCTTAATTGTGTGAAATTTGTACATTGAATGTCCCATACTGCTTAGGGCTGGGGTTCTTAACCTTTTGGTGCATCATGGATTCCCACTTTGGCAGTCTGGTGAAACTGATGAACTTCTCAGGATAATTTTTAAATGCATACAGTCCATAGGATTACAAAGGAAACCAATTATATTGAAATAGTTATCAAAATATTTTTCCAAAATGAGCTCATGGCCCCTAGGTTAAAAAGCCCTGATAGAAGAAGATAGTCACTTTCAGGTTGATATGTCTACCATAAATGAGGAGAAGGCACAAAGAGATGTTACTGCTTAAAGGAAGAACAGCTTGCTTAAATCCAATTCACTTGCATGTCATGACATCACCTCCCTGATGTCATGGTCTTCTTTGAGAATGAAGGACAAACAATAGCAGTGACATGAAGAAGCTCCAAAGTCCTCCTCAACAGAGGGGGATAAAAGAATTGGCAGAATTGGTATCATCGTGTTTGCAAAGGGAGCAGAAAATATTATTTTCTGAGACATTTGAGCATCTAGCTTTTGAGGACTCAAAGTGAGAATAAGCAAACAGACCTCCATAAGGACAAGTGTAGATTATATATGAAGGTTCACTGAAGAGGATGATGGGAGAGACCATCCCTGTGATAGGGAATTCCCTAGGAAGAAAGCTCCTTCCATCAATTCAGGTTGATAAATTTGCCACTTATGGTCTTAAAGATCTGTCTAGAGTGCTGAGAAATTAAGTAACTAGCCCAGGGTCACACAGCCAGTATGTGTCAGAGACAGGAATTTAATACAGGCCTCTCTACCTTTGAGGCCAGTTCTCTCTCCACTAAGCCTTGCTACCTCCCACTGAGTACAAAGTACAGAAATTCTAAGAAGACTTTCACCAGATCTTTCAAACCAAATCAATATGTATCTTGATACTCCATGACCTCAATATGCAAGTGGGCCAGAAGGAGTGGAAGGTGAACTGCAAAAACTCCCTCAAGCAGAAAACACTTAGTTTCTTTGCAAAGTGGCACAACATGGCAGTCAACGGCAATACAGTTTAAAACACAAGGAAATATGTTTTGGGCACAAGAGGCTAAAGGCTTTTGGATATTCAAATGCTTTAGTCCCATCCATGATGAACTGGTTCTGCAAGGACAGGAATGGAAAGACCTAAACACGCCAAGTACTGAAAGATGTCTTGCTTTTATTGGTTTCTGATTCCTCAAGGTGAGTAGTCCCTCTAAAAGGGAAGGTTGTGATATCTTCTACAACTTCTCCCCCGCATGCCTTTTGCCCATGTTCTTTGCAGAAGATCCATCCAATGTACTGGGGACCTCTCTTGTGATCTCTGGATTGGCACAGGCAGGCTTCCCATCAATGATCCCTCCCTTTTTCCTTCCCTTTGAAATTACTTTCTAATGCCTTGTATACATGGCAGATTTACTTTTTTGCATATTGTTGCCCCCATTAAAATGTGAACTCCTTGAGGACAGGGACCTTGTTTTTGCTTCTCTGCCATAATTTAGCACAGTATGTAGGAACTTATCAGATGCTTGCTGACATGACTAGTGCCTCTAGTGCCTATCATGGTGTCCAACACATAGTAAGTGCTTAATAAATGCTTGTGGACTAACTGGACAACTGAAGCATCTCCCTTTCTAGTCCTATATCTCTCTTATTACACATTTTTTGCTACTTTTCCCTTGGAATTTTTGATTGGTAATATGCTGAAGCCGCCTCACAGTAGGTGGTGCAGTGGATAGAGCACTGGACTTGGAATCAGGAAAGATCATCTTCTTGAGTTCAAATCTGGCCTCAGACACTTACTAGCTATGGGACCTTGGGCAAGTCACTTAACCTTGTTTGCCTTAGTTTTGTAATCTGTAAAATGAGCCGGAGAAGGAAATGGCAAACCACTCCAGTGTCTGCCAAGAAAACCCCAAATGGGGTCATGAAGATTCAGACATGACTGAAATGACTGAATAACAATGGCAACAGCAACTCATGCCCACCAAACACGCATCAATTGCCTTTTGGCTAACCTATAGCCTTCTGTTGGTTTTCCATGATTTAGCATCACCGGAAGAATATGGCTATGAAAAAAAATGAAACTGACTATATTTCAACAAACAAGGAAAGTCTGGTGATAGATAGATACCATGGAAACAACCAGGTAATCAGAATCTAGCTTGAGTTCTAGCATTTACTGTGTGATGTCTAGTAAATCACTTAAAATTTCTAGATCTTGGTTTCTTCATCTGTAAAAGGACAGTAATAGTTGTCATGTCTAGCTCATAAGGTTGTGATGGAACTACTTTTGTTAATTTTAGAGTGCTACATAAATAAGCTATTATTATTAGTTATGAGTATTTCATAATTGGCTGCACGTATGTAGTCAGATGAGCATCTGGTTATAGCAAAGAATAAAATACAAAAATAGAAGAAAGGAAAAAGATAAGAAGAAACTGTATTCTGTGATAAAAGCTCTAACCTGACCTGCTTAAAGAAGTGGTGAGCTAAAAAAAAATTGGACAAAAGAGGGAAATAGACTCTTATTCTACCTTGATTTTAAAGAGAGGTTTGCCCTAAGTAAAAGTGTTGTCAAACCAAAATTTTTTAAGTACCTTTACTATATGCAAATACAAGAACAAAAAATGAAATGATGGCTACTCACGGTAAGCTTACTGTTCTAATTGGAGAAATCCCTGTTTGAGCAGAATCATCAAAGATGGGAGTTGGTAGGTCATCATCTAGCTCTTCCTATGCCTGAATGGAAATCTTCTGTGCAATGTTCTCAGAAGAAGAGATCTTCTAGTCTCCAAATGAAGACCTCAGTGTGTAGCGGAGATACCCTCTATCTTCGAAGGCAAATCATTTCATTTGAAGGCAATTCAAAAGTTGTTAGGAAATTATTCCTTACATGCCTCTCTGCAAATTCCACCCACTGCTTCTAATTCTACTTTATAGGACCAAGGAGGATGAGTTTGATTTATCTTCCATGCCTACCGGTAACCCTTTAGGAAGGAGGGAAGCAAGCATTTATTAAGTGCCTTCTATGTGCCAGGTGCTTTACAAATATTATCTCATTTGATCCTCACTGACAAGCCTGCAAAGTAGTTATTATTATTATTATCATCATCATTTTACAGTTGAGGAAACTGAGGCAGGTGGTGGTTAAATATCACTCCCCCAGGTAACACAGCTAGTAGGTATCTGAGGCTATATGTACATGTCTTCCTAACTCCAGGTCTGGTATTCCTTATCTACGGAACCACCTACCCACCTCTTTGGACAGAAAGATAGCAACAATGTCATGTTTTCCTCTAACATACAATTTTCTCTCCTCCTGTGTAAACATCATGTAATACTATATTCTTACACAGAAGAGTCACCTGTATTGGTATCATAATCCTCTACTAGACTATAAGCTCCATGAGGGTAGGGATCATGACTTCATCTATAGGTAGGTAGAGAATGACATCATCAAAATGTAATATCTTTTTCAATGCTGAGTGGCCTTTTCTTCATATTCCAAGCATTGTCGGCACCCTGTAAGCGTGCATTGACTAAATTACACATAGTTCTCTTCACACAAGTGATGCTGAATAAATGTAGGTTAAATTGAACTTGTCTGTGGCTCACACCTCAGTTCTAGCAACTTCTATAGAAAAAGCCTCAAAATGATCGCAACCCATATACAATTGCTACAAAAAATGGAGGGACATTTGGAGGTGACCAAGGACATTACCGATTTAGAAAACACATTTATTGCAATGTACTCCAGGTGAAAGCGAAGGATTATTAGGAGCAATAGTATCTCCTAAAACAAGAAAAAGGAGTTGAGGACATAAATGAAGCTATAGAGATATTGGCATAACAGTTAGCTGGGTCATGTAGAGAACATTTTATAGAAAAAACTGGAAAAAAGTACAAGAAATATACATGAAAGTGAAAATATCACCTGACATTGTGATACTGTTCTATTTTCATTGATAATGATTGTTGGACACTCTTCCCCATGCCCCCCTCCCCAAAACACAACTGATGTGCTGGAGCTAGTTCGGACTGACTTACAAGAGCTGATTTTTAAATATTCGAGGTAATAATTTAAACTTCACAAATAAGCAAATACTACAAATCTTGGCTTGATTTATTGTTTTGTTGCCTGTCTAGACTTGAGAAAGTGATGTAGAAAGTGTTAACACAGATTAAACTTAACAGTGTGTCTGGGATGCATGAATTTTTTTCCTCTAGAGATCCAGTTGTTAACCATTTAGCAGCACACCACTGAACTCCCTGCATTTATAGTCTACCTCATGTGAACTATGTGACAGTGACACTTGAAAGATAACAATGGGACTTGTGCCTGAACTTGACAGAACAAATCTGTTCTGGAGGGAACAGAAGTTTAAAGATCCTCGGGGATTAATTTTGAAGACAACTTAAAGATGGAAAGATTAAAAAAGGAATAGAAAAGTTTATGATCACTGAGAGAATGTGAAGGTGATCTATAAGAAATCATCAATTACTAACAGTTTTGCCTTCCCATCTTCATAAAGTATTTTTTAAAAATATGTCTAAATATGTGTATCACACATCTCCTTAGATGCCCACACAACTTTGGAACTCTTTGTTCTTTTCCAGATAAAGAGTATTGTTTAGATCAATACCTATTCAAATCTTAGCTTTGAGCCCCCATTCCAATGAATGTCTATGCTATAGCAAATGAAGTAATAATTAAATCTAAAGCACAAAGAATGGAATTAAAAAGGAGTAATAAGATAAAAACCAGGAAAATTCAGTCTGTAAATATTCCCTATCTAATCTGTTTGTCTTCCCAATGTAGTAGAGAGGTCAAACTCACAACTTGAATATTTGAGACTTGCATTTATTTCTTTACCAAGCCATTTACTTCTTCATCTTGGTCAATTTCAGAGCACTGTGTGATATATTTATGCCAGACTCATTGCCATCCCTCACACTTAATCTATATTCAGCTCACATTTATGTCTTCTCTGTGTCTGTACCAAGTCAGTCTGGTTCCTGTAGCCTCTATTATACCATCCTAATCATAATATACACATAGATATCTTCTGTGACATATGCTGAATCACCCTTTCTTTTTCTTTTCCTCACTAAAATTTCTTCCCTCATATCCACTCCTCCTCCAAACTTTTCTCTTACTATTAAATCACCATCATATGTCATCCTTGTCATCACCTCAGTATCATTCTTGATTTCTACTCTCATTTATTCCATGTATACAATCAGCTGCCAAATCTTGTTATTTTCACCTACACAACTCAATTAATATAGTTGATCTAGTCAACAAAGAACTTCCTTCTGTGAAAGGTTCTCCTGGTTCAAGAAAAGCAATTCGCTCTGTGATCTCCATGTATGCATTAATGATATTCTCAATGAAAACACAAGAATGGAATAGTCAAGCTTTTTTTCTATATCAGATCCAATTTTTAGAGTCATGAAATTGACTCAGAGGTACAGAGAGTGCAAGATCCTGCTGTGTTGATAGCTTATTAAAATGTATGTGATAGCAATGAGATAAGAGAAAGAAGTTAAAGGCATAAACACTGAGAGGGGAAACAGTATTACTCCTATCTGCTAAAAGGACAATTTACTTAGAAAACCCCAGAGAGTCAGCAAAGAAAGTGAAGCAATTGATAGCTTTAGTAAAGTAGAAGAATTACCAACATTCCTATATAGTGATAACAAACTCTAGGAAGAAATAAAAACTAGAGAAGGAAACCACACTCAACTGACAAAATGCATAGTTTCTAGGAGCAATATAATAAAACACACTCAAAATTCATATAAATATAATCATATGACACTATTTAAAGAAATAAAAAATGAATTTCAAAATGGCAGAGTATTCAATACTTTTAGTTGATCTGCACTGACAAAATAAAGATGAAGATACTTTTAAAACTACAGATTCAATGTCATACCAATCAAACTACTGAGGGGTTACTTTATAGAGCCAGACACATAATAAAAATGAAAACCAACTGGAGGAATAAAAGGTCTCAAATCTCAGCTGAAATAACAGAACAGGAATGAAGGGGGAATAATGCTTCAAGATTTCAAATTATGTTATAAAGAAATAATAATCAAAATTATTTGATGCCAATTATAAAATACAAAAGTTAATGAACAGAACTCAAGGGAAGCATTTAGATACAAAAAGTCAAAATATAGTGAATAATAAGGAACATATTGACAAACCTAAAAACATAAATTACTGGGCAAAGAACTCTTATTTGACAAGAACTTTTAAGAAAATGAGAGAACAGTCTCATAAAAATTAGGTCTTGACTAACATCTTATATCGTGAACCAAGGATAAATAGCTTTAATATGAGACATTGTACCATTAACAATAAAAAAGTATGAGATCAGGTATATTTCATAGCCAAAGCTAATGGAAAAAAAACTCTAACCAAACAAGAATGATAGGTCATCACAAATTACAAAATTCGTAATGCTGATGACATAAAATTGAAAAACTTTTACATGAACACAATGCAACAAGATAAGAAGGAAAAACATCACTCAGGAAAAAAATCTTTCCATCAGATATCTCTGGTAAAGGTTTAATTTCTACTCTATATGTGAATTAATAGAGATTATCCTTCCATGGATAAGTGGTCAAAGTATATGAGCAAAAAGATCTCAAAAGGACTGAATTGCAAACTATTATCAGCCATTTCCAAGATTAATCCAAATCATTCATAATAAGAGAAATGTAAATCAAAACCACTTGGAGGTTTTACCTCCAAACATGGCACCCAAACTGGCAAAGATGACAGAGTTTGAGAAGACAGCCATGAATTGATTAGTGTGAATAATAAATTCACCACAGTCTCCACATATATTCAGAGTCACACTTTTGGAAGGTATGGTTATGTAAAACATGATAATTGTTTCTAGCCCAATGAAATTATGCAATATGAATTAGAAAAAAAATTGACCATTTCAGAGGATTTTTCCGTAGCACTAATGTTTGTAGAGCTGTGGAAAGACAAGCTCCACTGTTGGAAGAGCTGTGAATTGGTCCTACCATTTTAGAAGACAATTTGGAACTCTTCTAAAAAAGGAGTAGTGAAGAATTAGAAACAAAGTTACTGGTCAGCAATTGGGAAATGATTAAACACATTGTGGTTGTGTGATTATAATGAGATATTACTACACTGCAGAAAAGAGGAGTAAGAAAAATTTAGAGAATTGAAAGACTTATATGAATTGATGCAGAATGAAAAAAGTAGAGTCAGGAAAACAATATACCCAGTGACTAAATGTGTTAAGTGCCTACTATGTGCCAGGCACTATGCTAAGCACTTTATAAATATTATCTCATTTAATCCTCCAAACATTCCGGAGACAGAGATGGTGTTATAATCTCCCTTTGACAGCCAAAGAAATTTAGGCAGACAAAAGTAAAGGATTTTGCCCTGGATTACACAGCTAATGAGTAGCTGAGATAGGATTTCATCCTAGGATTTCCTGACTCCAGGTTTAGAGTTCTATATTGCACCACCTAATTGCCATGCAAATGGAAATTTAAAAAAAATCCTTGATTATAATTATAAGGAAAGAAAAGTTTTCACAAAAGTTATGCTGAAAGTAATTAAAACAAGCATTTGGCCCCAGAGAAGAGCTGAGAAAATGGACCTTCTACTTTTTTGCAGAGAGAAGGAAGGAGGTAGGGATAGAATAAGGCACAGAATGTCAAAAGTGGTTGATACAAGGGTGTATAGTATATACTGGGAAGCTGGATGGCTCAGTGGATAGAGCACTGGTCCTGGAATCAGGAAGACCTGAGTTTAAATCCAGACTCAGACACTTACTAGATGCATGATCCTGGGCAAGTCATTTAACCCCTGTTTGCCTTAATCCCCTGGAGATGGAAATGGCAAACCATCCCAGTATCTGTGTTGAGAAAAATCATATGGTCCATGGGGTCATAAAGAGTGAGACACAACTAAATGACTCAACAAGAACAAATAGTAGAGAGAGCATGTGGTTTGATGTCTGAGAACCTGGGCTCAAATTGTGACTTTTCCATTTACTATCTATACAGTGTTGTACGAGTCACTTAACCTATATGTGCTTGATTTCCTAATTGGTAAAATGAGCAAAATTGACTACATGATGTCTAAGGTGTCTTTTAACCTGTGTCTACGTGGGCTGGCTGATTTTACTGAACTTTGTTTTTCTTTTTAAAAAATCCTTCTTACAAGGGATATCTTTCTGCATAGGTGAAGGGGGAGGGATACATTCAGAAAAGAAGGTGATATAAAAATTAATAAAAGTACTGATAAAAGAAATATGCTTGCTAGGCTTCCTCTGATATCTCTTTATTATGTCTGCTTTATTGAATAAAGTTTGGTTCACCACAAGATATTTAACAAAATGCTCAGAACCCCAAGCATTGCATACTGGTAAGGGTGATTGAATTGGACCCCAAATTCCTTTCATTGATAATCTCTGCTTTTACCCCTCCTTGAGCTTCCAGGCATGTTTATAAAATTAAAGACTCTGGCATATGTATTAACACCTCTGTATTTACCACTCATGGTCCAGCTACGATGTTAGTGTCTCCAGGATAGTCCAGTCTACCCCTGACTAGCTGTGATATCAGCCCTGAAATACAGGCCAACTGCTTCCAAAGACAATGCTTTCTCCACCATTCCAAAGCCTGTCTCAATGTCAACATGGATGTCTCTTAACATATATGGTCATAATCAGTTTCTGCCTTGGCCAATGGTGCTGCATTTGGCTGGGCTTGGTAAAATCCATGCTAAATTCAGCAACGACTCAATCTGTTCCATTTGCTATGTGGAAAAAAAGAATTTTGGCAAGGACTATGAAAGTGACTTGAGAGAGAAAGGACTTCAGAAAGATGTGGAGCACAAATGGAAATACCTCAGAAAATGGAATGTAGGGCAGATTACCAAGGAGGATCACAGAGAAATAGCAAAGCCTTGGAGGAGTGAGGTCAGAAGAGTTAAGGCAGCAAATGAGATGCAAGTTATAAGAAACATGAAAGGAAAGAGGCCAAAAAATATAGCCTCTGACTATTTCAGGAACAAAAGAAAGAATAAGGAGCATTTGTAATGAAAAGAACATTAAATCTGGAGTCAAAGAAGGTGGGTTCAAATCTCAGTTTGGCTACTTATACCTATGTGACCTTGGAAAAGTCCTTTTACCTCATTGGATAATGGTTTCCTAAGCTGTAAATTGAGACAATTAGATTAATAAAAACAATAGCAGTAATAACGAGCATTTATACAGTACTTTAAGGGTTGCAAAGCACTTTATACATATTTTATTTATCATCAAAATCATCCTGGAAGATAGGTGCTATTACTCTCCCCTTTAACAGATAAGGAAACTGAGACACAGACAAGTTAAGTAACTTGCCCAGGTTCACACAGCTAGTAAAAATGGATTTGAACTCAGGTTTTCCTGATCTGGGGTCTACCATTTAATCCACTAAGATACCTGACTACTTCTCTCTAAAACTTCTTTCAGATTGAACTCCTACAATCCATTAAGTGGGGAGGAGGAAATATATGATTGTAAAATGCAGAGACATTTGGGGAGATTTAAAGTTTCCATGTTAAAAAAAAACTCCTCAACTATGGAAAGAGATGATAACATGTCAAGAGGGAGAGCAAAAATCTAAACAGGTGAATACAAACTGGAGGTAGGGATGGAGAGGAGTCAGGGAAATGGTTTAAATAGATGAGAAACATGAATATTATGTTCTGATGACTGAAATGCAAAGACACATAAATAATTGATCATCACTGCACTGTTTTCCTTTTAAAAAACCCAATATTTCCAACCTATCTTGTTTTATTATTTTCCCATTAAAATTTTTATTGATGCTTTTGCTTGTACATCATTCATTTCTAGATATATCATCCCTTCCCCAACTGTTAATCCCACATCACAAAGAAAAACGTTAAGTAAAAGCAACGTCATGACTGCTTCTGTATATATAACATTCTACACCCAGTCTGCCACCTCTTTATTAAAAGAATGATCAGTTCTCTATCTTTGAAATTGGGTCTAGAATTGGGAAATATCTGGATATTGGGGATGAAAGAAACATATTGCCTAAATACATTGTTGGTTGTCCTTTACTCTCGAAGAGGACCATGGCATCAGGAAGTTGATGCCACGACTTGCAAGTTAAATGAGGGATGGCTGTGCAAAGTCACTAACCCCACTCTGTCCTCTGGAGCCATCTGAATCTAGTGGCCGGATATAGATCAGGATGACTAGAGATGGCCCTGGGTATAGTGGGAGACCTTGGCCTTAAAAAGTGGGAAAGAATGACCCTGGAGATTCTAGCCCTTGTAAACTTTTGGCCTCTTGTAGCATAAAAATACCACAAAAATGTTGGTACACAGTTTATTTTCAAACACCTTGAGGATAACAGGCCTGCCATGGTAAGGAACAACTCTTGTCAGAATGATCTAATTTAATCTCCTTCTATGACAGTGACAGGCCCAAGAAATTTAGGGGAAGGTCACATACAATCTATCTTGACATCAGCTAGGCTTCAGTGTGTCCCATATGACAAACTCATCAGTGAACAGGGAGACTGTGGTCTTTCCTTTAGAGATGGCATTTTGTGATGTTTGATGTCACTGTGTTAGACCTGACTAAGAAATTTATGCAGAAACTCCCTCAGTTCTACTCTGGCTAATTCTCTGAGCATCCCACTCTACCTCCTCAAACTATGTTAATTTCTACATAATCAATGGTTATAAAAAAGTCACATGATCAACTCAGCATGGAGTGCCCCCTCCTAGGATTAATTACGTACTCATCACGAGGAATCATCACCTCACAGATAGGCAACTAGGTGGCACAGTGGATAGAGTGCTAGGCTTGGAATCAGGAAGGCTCATGTTTCTAAGTTCAAATCTGACCTCAGGTACTTATTAGTTGTATGACCCTGGGCAAGTCACTTCACCCTGTTTGCCTCAGTTTCCTCATCTGTAAAATGAACTGGAGAAGGAAATGTCAAACCCCTCTGGTCTCTTTACCAAAAATACCCCAAATAGGGTCATGAAGAGTCAGACATGACTGAAAAACAACTAAACAAAATACATCCAGATAATAGGATTTAGCAGCCACAGAATCATAAATTTGGGGTAGGACTGGGCCATGGGAGTCTTTCTGGTTTAACTCCCACATTTTACAGTTGAAGAAACTGAGAATCACAAAGTCTAAGCAAATTGTATGTTTTAAATTAATTTTTCTTTTTTATGAAGAAATTAGCAATCATCAATAAACAAATATTTCAATATACAAAAACAAACAAAAAGATAATATACAAAACCCAGGACTCCTAATGCATGCATACATACATATACACACATATGTATATATTATATACACACACACACACACACACACACACACACACACACGTATACATGAGCACATATTAAATTTAAACAAATTGCCCTGTTTGTTCATTTATAACTTCTGTTGTGTTTTCCTCTGTGCATTTTACAATGTTTAATTCACCTTCTTTTCTGTCTCTGCTAAGGGACTTGTTGAAAGTCACAAATGTGACAGAGGTTGGATTTGAACTCAGGTTCTCTCGTTTCATAACTAGTGCTCTTTACATAATAACAAGCAGAGGGTCAATTTCCTTATTCTTAGAATGGGAACAATTACATTGGCATTACCTACCTCACATGGGTCCTATAAAGAAAGTGCTTTTAAAATTGTAAAGGGACAGAAAAATGCAAGCTGTTTTAATTCTTGTTATCCTGGAGAGCATCAGATCCCAAAGCAGCTGACTAAATTTTCTGTTGCACAGTTTGGACATCAGATTGTTTCCGTAGGTTGGATGAAGCCAATGCCTTTGGTTACTATGCCAGTCAAGATAATGTGGCAGTTCTGGTACTTCATAGGCTCATAGACCTAGAGCTGGAAAGGCCCACATAGACTCCCTACTACAGTTTAAGCCTTTCATTTTACAGAGACAGAAAGTAAGCCTAGACGGCCCTAGTGACTGGCCCAAAGTCAAATGGCTGTAAGTGCCAGAGATGGAATTTGAACCAACATCTCTGTGAATCCTGGAAAAGGTTTGTGTGTCATCTGGTATCCTTTTCCCTCTTCCCTCTTTTCCAAACCACTTCATCTGCAATCAGGTGATGGTCTCCCTTAAAGGTAGTCATGAATTAAAGGAAAATGACACTGGAGGTGAGGTAAGGTTACTCCAACTTTTGAGAATATGCACTTCTGTTCCCTAATAAAAATGACAGGAAAGCGTGTTTAACATTTTCAGACTCAACTCTTCTAATGGTCCTTTCCTAAGCTAATTTTATATTATGTACCTTAGAAGTAGGTAGGAAGTAGGAAGACTTCAGTTCCTAGCTAGTTTACAACAATGTAAACAGGAAGTATCAACAACAAAGGCCCCAAAGTGTAATCACAATGGCCAAGCTTGGCCTCCAAAGAAGAGATGAGAAAAAATGTAGTCCCCTCCTCTTCTTTTCAAAAAGAGGGGACTATACATGTGAAATAACATGGATACTATGAATAAAACTTGATTGATGTGTTGGGAAGTTTTAGTAAAATGCTTTTCTCTCTGATTCTTTGTTGTAGCAGATGGTTTTCTGATGATAGGAAGGAGAGGGGGAAACATATATATACATATATATGTATATATGTGTGTGTGTGTGTGTGTGTGCATGAAAATGAAGTTAATATAAAATTAAGATAGATGTTTTTTAAAAAAGAAGTCATTCAAGTTCAACCTTCAATCTAATGGGTGAATCCTTTCTACCACATCTAAGAAAAGTTGATCATCCAGACTCTGAGTGTATATCTTGTAGTAACTATAAGGGGAAGCTGGACCAAACATCATCAATGTGTCTCTATGCAAGTTACAATCCATACATAAATGTTCCTTCATAAACCCGGTATTGTGGCTCATTTTTTTGGTCTGTAATATTTAGGTGTTGGCAGAATAAATATGGACAAAGGAAAGACTAGCTCAGGACATTAATTTTGAGAAATAAGAGACTGTTGGCCCTGCTCAGATGCATTCTGGGAAAGTGCCCTTTGAAAGAGGAGCTAAATAGGCCACTTTATTTATGAAGGGACTGGTCAGTGTTAAAGGGTCCTCGTTGAAGACAAGATGGTATTATGTACAGTCGCAAAGTTCTGACCTCTTGATTTAACTCAACCAATTCGATGATGGCACCATGATGTAATGGATATTCTTTGAGTTCACAAGTGTAATATGAAATCAGATGCAATATTTATAATAAACCTTTTCCCTTAAAGCCATAAATACATAACCTAAAGCTTATTCCTGCCATTGCTCACAAGTTGAAAAATGCAGTTTGCTGGCTGAGTATCAATTGAGATAGACTGGTTACATGGTTAGCTTTTACAAGTTCTAAAGTGGAATGGTATTACCAGGTAATATATTTCTGTTTCCAAATGGTAATGACAAAGTAGTTTCCAATTATTTCTTGTCATCCTACTATGGTTAATATGGCAGCAAGATGCTCATTGTAAGTATTTGTTTCACAATATTTCAAAGGTTTGTTATTCTAGGTAAATAGGTCCTCTTCAATGTTTCCAACTAGATGGCAAAAGCCAGAGCACCTAGTTACCAAGAATGAGGGGACAGGTCCTAGAGTAAGCCCAAAGTTGTGATACAGAGTACTAAATTAAGAGGGCTGGCCTGTAATTGGATCAGGCAATAAGGTTTATGCACACTGTCAAGAGTGAGCAAGGCATTTGGAGTATGATGAAAAGGTTAGATGTTACAAGAGTAGTGTCTGAGTATTCAGGGAAGACTCAAACCAATGCTAGGGACCCGTGGAAGTTCATTTGAGGAGCTACTGCCATTATGAAAAAGCTCTTTTCCCACACAATGGGCTCTGATCCCTGAAATACCAGGGCCAGCAGATTGGGTCCATTCCCAGGTAGAACTCTTTTTGCCTGTAAAAGATGCTGCCCTTATTAGGAAGGGCTCTGACTCTTTGTTGTTCTTCAGTCATCTTTCAGTCAAATCTGACTCTTTGTGACCCCATATGGTGTTTTCTTGGCAGAGATACTGGAGTGGTTTGCCATTTCCTTCTCCAGCTCATTTTACAGATGAGGATTCTGAGACAGACATAAAGTGACCAGGGTCTTATACCTAGTAAGCATATAAGGCAGGATTTCACCTCATTCCTTTCTGATTCCAAAGCCAATGATCTATCCACTATGCTACCCAGCTGCTTCACCAACAGCCTTTTGGACAATAAGAACCTGAGATTTTGTAGACTTTTCAAAGTCAATATGTCCAGAAAAAAGAGAACTAATTATTCCTCTCCCCCATCCCGTAATATTTTCCTCTTCTGAATTTCTCCATTACCAAGGTCACTATCATCCTTTCAGTTGCCCAGCTTGTGGCTGCAATGTCATCTTTCATACTCACATTCACTTTAGATATCTAATCTGTTGTTAAATCTTGCTGTTTCTACCTTCACAAATTTTCTAGGATATGTTTCCTCCTCTCCATTCTCATAGCTGCCCTCATCATCTTGCACCTGGGTTATTGCAATGGACTTCCGGTTGGTTTTCTTGCTTCAAATTACCTCCCCATTCCAATACATCCTCTACTCAGTTGTAAAAGTGATTTTCCTAAAGTGAAAGTCTGACCCTGTAATCCCCCTCCTTCCATTCAATAAACTACAGTGGCTCCCTATTGTCTCTAGCATCAATTCTAAAATCCTCTGATTGGCATTTCAAGCCCTTCATAACCTGGCCCCTTCCTACCTTTCCAGTCTTCTTACACACTACTCCTACATACTCTATGATCCAGAAATACCAGAATTCTTGCTTTCCTTCACACATGAAACTCTGTACCTTTTCCTTCCTTACCTGGAATGGTCATTCTCCTTCTCTCTGCCTCCTGGCTTCCCTGACTTCTTTTAAGACTCAACTCAAATCCCACTTTCTGCAAGAAGTCTTTTAGCCAAGGAAGTGCCATTATTTTGTGATAAAGTTGGTGAATGAATCAAAATTAGAACTCATGACCAATGAGTATCCTGATCTGTCCCAGAAGCATGCAATATCCTGAGCCCAAGAGCCTGGAAACTTTTGATTTAAGGCCCAGCTTATACTAAAGCTGTCCTACATAAAAAAGCTTCTCTGTATTTCCTCAGTTGTTTGTGCTTCCCTCCTTTATCCAATGCTCAAAGAAATTACTTTGTATTTGCTTTCTACCAATTGTATATTTACTTATCTTTATAGACATTATTTCCTCAGCAAGTAGAAGCTCCTTTAGGGCAAAAAGAAGTTTTATTATTTTAGTCTTTGCATCTAAAGGATATCTTGCAATGCCTGCTGTATAGTAGGTGGTAAACATATGGTGTTTGAACTGGGTGGAACTGAACTAACAGAATTCATCACCTAATGAATTGCTCTGCAGCCTATGGGCACAAATAAATATCAGTTAATTCTTTAGGAAGGCTGTTTGAAAATTAGAAAGAACACCCAGAAAGATTCTCTTTTCAACTTTAACTGTGGGGTTTCAGACAGATCCTTAGGTAGAACATTTTCTTTCTAGGAAGACTGTAAATTGGAATCTGTTTCCTAAAGGCTGGAGCCTTGGAACGTGCCAGACAAACCAGTCTTTCTTAGAGCCTCTCTGCACTGTAAGCTTGAGCTTTGTCCAAATCTCATAATGTGTACAGGTGAGATCTAGCTGGTAAGAAGCAGCAGCATACAGGGTTAGAGTACTGGAGCTGGTATTGTCAAGTCTTGGGTTCAAATCCTATCTCTGACACTGTGTGATCATGAACAAGCCATTTCATTTCTTCCAACCTCAGTTTTCTCATTTGTCCAGTAGGAATGATACCTGCAGAATCTAATTCAAAGGATTGCTCAATAGGGGGCTCAAACAATGGAGAAAAAATACTTTGTACCCTTTTAAGGTGCTGTAAAAGCATCAGTTATGATCAGTCTAGGTGCACAACAATCATACAAGTTAGCATTCACATAGCATTTTGCTGTGTTTTATGAATGTTGTCTCATTTCTCACAACAACCAGGGGTGGGGTAGGTGCAATTATTGTCACTGTTTTCTAGATGGGGAAACTGAGACAGACAGTGGTTAAGTGATTTGCCTAGGGTTGCATAGCTATAGAAGTGTCTCAGGCAGGATTTGAACTTATGTTTTCCCATCTCTGAATCTAGTATTCTGTACAGTAAACCACCTAGTTGCCCTGCTACAAGTTAGCTGAACACTAAATTTTGTTCATATAGATTACAACCACTTTTACTGAAGGCGTCATTCCTCATGTAAAGGCTCAACAAAGACAAGGAAAACAAAATTTCCATGGATGGATCCATGACTTCACCCATAAAGGCACACCCTCTACTAATGTAGATCACAATTACTCATGCCTACTTATCCCATCCACTTCTTGTCTATGGCCTTTCGAAAAGCCTTCACGTTGGCAATCTACCCAATAAGAGGACCTTGGAAGAAAGTCATTTCTGTAGCTTTGTCTATCAAGGGATCTTGCAACATCTTAACAGCAGAGACACTTTGCTGGAGATGTGTTACACCGTAGATTAGTGTCATTTATATCCTTTTGGTAATCAGAAAACAATAGCAATCCTTATTCCTTATATATTCCAATAAATTGTGAGACTATGAAGAAATGATGGGCTGCAGAAAATCAATTCCAAACTCCTGCCTTTCTGAAGCAGTACTTCTCATATTTTCATCAAAACTGCCTGCATAGACCTCTCTACTAAAAATTTTATACAAATGGTAAAGTAGTCACCGAGGTGAGTAATTGCTATTATCTTTTCAGTCACTATTCTTTGGTAATAGCATCAGCTATGATAGCCATTATTTTGACTTCTTCCTATGTACGAGATAATTTAAAAATCAGACCCCCAAATGATTTTAAAATTTTAGCACCTCCAATATGAATTTCTTCTGCACGTTCTAGTCAAAGAATCATATGTTTAGAAGTAGAGGAGATCTTAGAGGTGAACAAGCGCTACTCTCTTATTTCATGGAAAAAGAAACTGAGACAGAGAAATTAAGAGATTTACCCAGGACCACATGCTCTATCCACTGTCATCTATCTGCCTGTAGTCGTTCCTCCTGACACCGTCTTTGCAAGAGCCACTTTCACTTTCTCATGTATGAGGACCATTCTTACTTCCTCATATATACATTTATTAACGAAATGTTAGAATCCAGATATGTGGTTCTCCTGTCATCGGTAATGGAAATACATCATGTTGGAAGTACTGAACAATCTGTTCCACTTCATGTCTATTCATTGTCCACCTTCTAGTTTCACTATTTTAGCCCAGATGAATTCCATACCAAGTTTGCCATAGAATCATTTCCCTATCCACTGTTTTTTCTTTACTTCATGAGATGCTGCTACTTACAATCTTGCATGTTTGCCATAGAATAATTTCCCCCTCCATTGTTTTTTTTTTTACCATGTTTGCCATATAATCATTTCCCCCTCCATTGTTTTTACTTTACTTCAGGAGATGTGGCTGCTTACAATCTTCCATCATCTTGTGCAATGTTGTTTAGATAAACTTCTTCTCCAATGTAGTATAAACTTTGAATGTCACATCTTTCCCCTTGGCAAGGAGATCAAGCCCTCAGTGACAGAAGTAGCTTCAGGGCTCTCTTAGCCCCTGTGTTTCATGAGTGTTTTTAGGCACAAGTTGTAGAGACATACTTTTTTTGGATATGCACTGTATACTATATATATATATATAAAATATATTTTCAGTTAACTAAGTTTATTACAAGTGTAACTGGTTCAAATAGACATAAATAACCTACATGGACAATACACACACACATACAGCCCACACAAGATTTTTTTCCCTTTCTTTCTTCCAGTCAGTTGGGCCAAAGGGAGAGGTCAGCAGTAGGGATGCCACAAAAAAGAAAGCAACTGTAACGATTTTTAAACTGCACAGAAATAACCCATATCATATTACTTGCCTTCTCAATGAGGCAGGGATGTACGGGAGGGAGGGAAAGAATTTGGAACTCAAATTATAAAAAACAAATATTAAAAATTCCTTTTACATGTAAAAAAATAAACTATTCAATTTAAATTCCGAAAAAATGCACAGAAGAGAACAAAAGGAAGTTTAGAAGGAAGCAGATCAATTTTGAAAGTAATGTATTTAAAAACAAAGTAATGTATAGAATTTATTCTACACACAGATACATAAAAC
Organism: Trichosurus vulpecula; assembly: GCF_011100635.1. Classification (NCBI taxonomy): domain Eukaryota; kingdom Metazoa; phylum Chordata; class Mammalia; order Diprotodontia; family Phalangeridae; genus Trichosurus; species Trichosurus vulpecula. Next base: position 214,885,452 of record NC_050577.1, on the reverse strand, counting down.
AGTTTGAAATGGAGATTTATAGTTTCATATAGAATCCTAATTTGTGTTGTCTTTTATATATGAAATGCTATTTTTGGTGCCTAAATTCATAATAAAAATAAAATTTAAAATAAAAAAAGAAAGGGGATGAGAAGATTCAACATCTTGACTTTTATCCATTCCCATTATGTAGAGTCAATAATTTGTTTAAAGAGGAAAGATGGAAGTGGTCATTTTAAGCGATATCTTATTACTTTTATCCATTTAATTTGGTGTTGATTTTGATCCCTGTTCTTATAAGTTCTTATAAGTTCTGATTACACACAGAAAGCTCATTTGGAAATGAAGCCTACATTGATATCTCATTATTTTCTACATGTTAAACACAGTCAATTTCATTTCATTTCAAAGTGATTTGGTACTTATCCTATTTATCACTGTCAGACTTGTCTTGAAGAGAACAACCCAGACACCTGAGCATGTGGGTTCTCAGTAAGTTACAAGTCTTGAGCATCTTTCTTTTATCAATGAGGTATATTGTTGTTGTTCAGTCATTTCAGTCAAGTCCAACTTTTTGTGACCCCATGCAAAGGTATTGGAGTGGCAAATAGGATTAAGTGACTTGTCCAGGGTCACACAGCTAGTAAGTGTCTGAAGCTGGATTTGAACTTGGGCCTTCCTGACTCCAGGCCTGGGACTCTATCCACTGTGCCACCTAGCATGATAAGACATACTTTCCAACACATGTTATATCATTCTCCCCTATGTATGCCTTTGCAATTATGTCACCAACTATAAAGGTATCAAGGTAGAGGATGATGTGCTTTGTAGGATGAGGTCGAGTCCTTGAGAGAACTTCATTATGTCTTCATTCTCTGAAAAAGTCGTTCATGCATACATTTGCAAGTCCAACTCGGCTGCCTCATTGTGGATGAGTTCTTGGAAGCTAGGTCAGGGGATTACATGCTCTGATAGGTTCTACGGAGCTGGACATGCTTCAAGGACAGTCCTTGCCAAACCACGATGTCTGTTGTCCAAAACTTAACCTATCAAAGCATAGAAGGACTCATAACCAGCACATTGGCCTTTGGGGGATGAATTCTTGGCAATGGTGACTCACAAACCACGTAACAATGCAAAATGGCCCTCAGTCCTATGCAGTTCCTTTCTCCCTCCACCATGATAATAACAAAATCACAAAAAAGGAGCAGAGGATCCTAAGCATGAAAAATTTTAGACCTTTTCCAAACCTTTAATTTAACTTTTGTCACTCTGAGGATATTTGTCCAAGGACCAATGAGTGGATACATGACTAGAATAATTAAACCACATTTATCTTGACACATTTCAGCATAAACAACATCAAAGAACAAAGAAAATGCAGCTGAATTCAAGGATGGCTCACAGGTTCTCCTTGGGAGAAGTGAATAAAAGAATTAAATAATAAAATATAAGTGAATAAAAGAACTTGTATGCTGGATTTTCTCCAACACAATGGTGTACATCTTTGGTAGCTGACCACAGCAGAGAGGATGGTGGGGAGAGTATATATCTGGCTGCCATCAGAATCTGATATCCTCTGCTAGGTCTCTATATTTTGAAAGCTTTTTGATTCATGTTGCTTGGTGACTATGAGTACTGAGTATAGCAACAGCTATTAAAACATTATTCCTAATTTTTTATGGATCAATGTTATCTGTAGGTAATTATGAACATCTTCTGATACCTGTCTAGTTTCAGTGCAGTTAATCTATTAGACTAGTGGGCCCATTTTAAGGTCTGTATTTGTAGCCTGGGGATTCCTCATCTATTAGTTTATGAAACATAGTAAGCTTCCATTGTATAATCCCAGCCACCAGGCTGGGTCTTGAGAGCTATTAAATCTGCATGAATTTCAGGGTTAGATTGCAGAATTTCTACCATTCCCTGGAATAATTTGTAATGAACAACACACTTGGGAACCTTAGTGATAACCTGTCCAATTCTGGTGCCAACAACCAGGTCCTGAAACACCATCATTACGACATAGATTTTTAGATCTGGAAAGGACCTTAGAGCCAGCCAAGTCCAACCTCCTCACTCTAGAGATGGGGAAACAGACGTAGAAAGATTAAGTGACTTAACTGGTGTCACTCCGCTATTGCTTCAGTTATATTTGATAAGTCCATCTTTACTATTGTTCAGCGAAGAGCTATCTGCTTATTCAAACAACATTTCTGTAAGGCTTTAACCACTTTATTATGTATTCTGAGAGCAGCTATCAATCCTCTCCCTACTTTTTGGAGGCAGTGGTGATTTTTCTATGGCTTTCAGAATGATGGGCCTTATATTTCCATTAATATTAGACAGGTTTTTAGTAGGGATCTTTCCAAAACCATTATGGTCCATTTTAGAGTTGGGAATGAGTACATTAAGATGGGTATTGTGTTCATATTAAATGCTTTAAATATATTTTTTCTACTGAGCTTTGATTTCAAGATGCTAAGAAGTCCCTTGACATTCACAACCACACAGTTCTCCGTGATAGCTTTAGGCTTAATATGTCTTGCCTGCAGAAGATTAAGAGGATTAAAGCTCAAAGCTTTCAGTTTCTTTTTTCCAGGTATATGTTTAGAATTTTGTGCTTATCGATCATCAATACTTTACTGAGTACCTACTATATGCCCAGCACTGTGCTAGGTTCTGGGGAAGCAAATAAAAAGAATGAAACAACCATTCAAAGAGTTTACAGTAAATAAATTAGATCCATACATTATAAAGTATAGACATAAACATATAGGTGGATACACATGTACATATGTCTGTCTGTTTATCTATCTGTCTGTCTATCTATAGATGGCACAGTGGCTTGAGCATTGGGCTTGGAATCAGGAAGACTCATCATCTTCATGAGTCCAAATCTGGCTGCAGACATTTACTAGCTGTGTGACCCTGGGCAAGTCACTTAACTCTGTTTACCTCAGTTTCTCATCTGTAGGGAATGGCAAACGATTCCAGTATCTTTGCGAAGAATCCTCCCCACCCAAATGGGGTCATGAAGAGTTGGATGTGACTGAAATGACTAGACAACAACAAATTATATATGTATATATATATACATACATACATACATACACATGTATGCATACACACATATACACACATAGGTATATACATGTGTGTCTATATAGTATAAATAGAGAATAAATGCAAATAAATTCATGGCAGTTAACTATTGTAAAAGATGGTTTGGGAAGAAGGCTAGTCACAACTGAGGGAGATTAGGAAAGGATTCATATAGATTAGGGGTTCTTTACCTTTTTTAGATCATAGATCCCTTTGGCAATGTCTGGTGAATCCTCTGGATTCCTCAGAATAATGTTTTTAAATGCATATGTATATACATATACACACATCTATATGATTATTAACAAAACCAATTATTTTGAAATAATTACACTGTTTCCACTATTTTACAATTGATTTTATTTTTAAATAGGTGTACAGATCATGGGCTAAAAACCTTTATGTAGAAAGTGGTGACCCTTTAACATGATGGGAGAAAGACCCAAAGAGATGGAGAAGTTTTTAATGTATTTTTGGTGGACCCATACACCTTTTGTTGTTGTTGTTCAGTCTTTTCTCAGTTGTGTCTGACTGTGATCCCATGTAGGGTTTTCTTGGCAAAGATACTGGAGTGGTTTGCCATTTCCTTCTCAAGCTCACGTTACAGATGAGGAAACTGAGAAAAACAGGGTGAAGTGACTTGCCCAGGGTCACACAGCTAGTAAGCGTCTGAGGCTGGATTTGAACTCTCCTGATTTCAGGCTCAGCACTCTATGTACCACCTACCTGCCCTATATAGCTATGCTGTTGTTATTTCACTCTATCTATCCATCCATCATTATGACTTAGCTTGGAGGGTTGTTGATCGAATGAGACAATATGTATAAAGCCCTTGTAAACCACAAGGGATGATAAAAATATCATTCGGAAGGTTGTAAGCTTTGGGATGGCAGAGTCTGTTATCTTATTCATCTGCACAATCTTCCCAGCACTCATTGGAATGCTACATACATAGCAGTTGCCCAATCAATATTAACTGAGAGGCTGAAAAACCACAGTTTCCCTCATTTTCCTTCTAAAGCTCAGCGGAGCTCCCGAGGTGCTTTGCAGTGTGACCCAGTAACCTCCCAGAGCACTTCACAAACATTTCCATTGTCCGTTTCACAGAAAGAGCAGGCGATGAGCCTAATGCAGAACATTTCAGGTTCCATCAGTGTACACTATCATAAACCCTCCGGACAGAGGCATATGTCTAAAAATAAACCCTTCGCCTTCCTAGAACCTGGGCTAAAATTCCAGGGGAATATATTGGCTTCACAAAACAAAGTTCTTCTCTTGTTTCTCTGCAAACAGACTTGAGCTGGTAAAAAACCAAATTACCTTGCTAAGGATGACAAATCCCAGACACCTACCAGGGTGCGAGAGATAACATCAATCAGGGAGTTTCTAAGGCAGGCAAATAATACTGGGACAATTTGAAGATAAATAAAATTCATCCTTCATCTCCAAACTGTATCAGTGAGCAGAGAGCCAATGTTTTCAGAGCTGCTTCTCTACCAACGATGATTTATACACTGTGATTTCAGCTACCTACAAAGCTCTGACTGGATGTGACCACAGGGAAATGCTGTCCTTGTGCATGCCTGAATTCCATGAAAGGGCCCTGGGCCTTTTGGGGCTACCCAGAATGCTGCAGGACTCCTCTGAAAAGGATGATGCTTCAGGCAGATGTGCCATCAGGTGACACAGAGAGCGGGGATTTGATATGCTGCTACTAAGGGGATGAAACATCGTTCCTGTGAATTGCCCCTACAATGGGAAGACCTCAAGATCTGAAGACTAGAAGATCTGGGTTCAAATTCTGGCTTCATTGCTTATTGCCTCTGAGACCTTAGACAAGTCAATTTTATGCCTTGGGCCTCCGTTTCCTTATTTGTGAAATGAACTCAGTGACTTCTAAAGTCCCTTCCAACTCTGAATCTATTATCTTCTTATATTTCTTATGAGGTAGTTGGTGGAACAGTAGATAGAGAGCTGGGCCTGGAATCAGGACGACCTGAATTCAAATCCAGCCTTAGACATTTACTAGCTGTGTGACCCTGGGCAAGTCACTTAACCTTTGCCTCAGCTGCCTCAACTGTAAAGTGGGGTCAATAATAGCACCTACCTTGCGATGTCGTTGTGAGGATCACTCACAGGAGATTTTTTGTAAAAAGCACTTAGCACTGTGATGGGCACATAGTAAGTGTTATGGAGATATTTTTTTTCTTTTTTACCTTCCCTTCCCTTCTGTTCTTATTAGCTACTCTTCTTTTTCCTCTTTAAACATCAAAGACTTATTAATCAGCAAATGCCTATTAACTAAACCATGTCATTACCCTAGCTCAGGGGTTCTTAACCTTATTCCAAGGATCCTGGACTCCTTTGACAGCCTAGGGAAGCCAATAGACAGGCCCTCAGAAAAAAGTTCTCAAATGCATAAAAGACAACATGTAAGAGGACCGTGGAAATGAGACATATTGAAATAAAGACTTTTTTCATCATCCTAGTGCACAGATACACTGAAATCTATGCATGGACCCCACTGGGGCTTTGTGGGTCTCAGGACAAGAACCCTTCCCCGGCCTGTGTGTACAGACATACAGAACTACTCATTGGTACATCAGCTTACATTTGTACACGCAGGGGGTGGAGTAAGAATTATAAGTGCTTGTCGACTATGTCCATAATAATAATTGATAGATGTATATGCATTGCATATATATGTATGTATATGTGAGTAGATAACTATAGAAAGAAAGAAAGAAAGAAAGAAAGAAAGAAAGAAAGAAAGAAAGAGAGGGAGGGAGGGAGGGAGGGGGGAATGAAGGAAGGAAGGAAAGGAGGGAGGAAGGAAGGAAGAAAGAAAGGAAGGAAGGAAAGAAGGAAGGAAGGAAGGAAGGAAGGAAGGGAGGAAGGAAGGAAGAAAGAAAGAGAAGGAAAGGAAGGAAGAATGAAAGAAAGGAAGGAAGGAAGGAAGGAAGAAAGGAAGGAAGAAAGGAAGGAAGGAAGGAAGGAAGAAAGAAAGAAAGAGAAGGAAAGGAAGGAAGAATGAAAGAAAGGAAGTAAGGAAGGAAGGAAGAAAGGAAGGAAGAAAGAAATGAAGGAAGGAAGGAAGGAAGGAATGAAGAAAGAAAGAAAGAAGGAAAGAAGGAAAGAAGGAAAGAAAGAAAGAAAGAAAGAAAGAAAGAAAGAAAGAAAGGAAGGAAGGAAGGAAGGAAGGAAGGAAGGAAGGAAGGAAGGAAGGAAGGAAGTGTATTAGGAGGGCAGAGTTTATAATCTCAAAGAGGATCATAAACATGTCTGAAACGTTCGGAACCGCCGGATATAAGAAACTCTCAAAGTAGAAGGCAAAAGAATCAAAACATATATTTAGGCTCCACAGTAACCAACCCATGAACCAGCAACCCCATTTTGATATATTGATCAAAGGCTTCCAGGCCCAATAAGTACGCCTTGAAAGAGTAACCAGGAGGCTACAGAGAAGCATGATTGCGTAAAGCAAAATCATGCTTCCCCCTCTATGGTAATAAGATTACCCACTGGCCTGAAGTCTTTGTTCAGCTTCCTCCCGTAGGTCAGCTCTGCTACTGGCAGCTCCTGCTTCAGCTGTGGCTGTGGCTGTGGCTGTGACTGCAACTGTAGCTGTAACTGTAACTGTAACTGTAGCTGTAACTGTAGCCGTAACTGTAGCTGTAACTGTAGCTGTAACTGTAGCTGTAACTGCCTCTGGCTCCAACGGGAGCTGCTTTTAACCATCCAGCTTCTGCGGGGGTGTAAGGTACGCCGGGGAAAGCACAGGTTCTTTCAATCTGCTTAAGCAAGGTGAAGGGGTTGACCAGAAAAGCACAGGTTTTTTCCATCAGCTTAAGCAAGGGAAGCAAGGTGAAGGGGCCGACAAGCTTACTCCAGTCCAAGATACAAACAGCATTCAGTTCAGGGGAAAAAGCCAAACTAGTCAAGGGCACTTGTTGACTAAGTGCTAAGGAGCCCATTTTTGGTTGCCAATACAGGAAGGAAGGAAGAAAAGAAGGAATGAAGAAAGAAATTAGACCCATATTATCGATGGCATAGAGAACTGCCAGCTTAAAAATCTCCCTCTGCCAATTCAGGGGGTCACCTTTTCTGCAACTTATTGGTTCTAGAGAGTTTCCTGGTACACTAAAAAGTTAAATGACTTGGCCAGGATCACAAAACCAGAATGCATCAGAGGTGGGACTTGAGCCCAGGGCTTTTTGCCTTAAAGGCCAGCTCTCTATCTACTATGCCATAGGACTTCTCATCTTTCTTTTTCCTTCTCTCTTTCTTTTTCTCTTTCTTTCTCTTTCTTTCTTTCTTTCTTTCTTTCTTTCTTTCTTTCTTTCTTTCTTTTTTCTTTCTTTCTTTCTTTCTTTCTTTCTTTCTTTCTTCTTTCTTCCTTCCTTCCTTCCTTCCTTCCTTCCTTCCTTCCTTCCTTCCTTCCTTTCCTCCCTCCCTCCCTTTCTTCTTTCCTTTCTCCTCTCTATCATCTATCTGCACATAATACATATATAGTGACTCATAGGTACATGTATATATATGTGTATGTGTGTGTGTGTGTGTGTGTGTGTGTGTGTATGTATGTATGTATGTATGTATGCCTCCATGGTATACCAAAAGTCTTAGTGCACCTTTGGAATTATTATATATAAGGCCCTTAGAACATCCTGTATATATCTAAATACATGTATGCACACACATATACATTTTTGTACATATACATATATGTGGAGAAAAAGACAGAGAAAACACCTTACATTTGTTCGTTCCTTACCCTCCTGTGGGGAAAGTGCTCCATGTATGATTAACCCCATTTTAAGGTGAAGAAACTAAGGTTGGGAGTCTGGGAGTTGATCATGCCATGGACCACATAGTCAGCAAAGCTTTAAAGAGTCTCATAGTTAGTGCTGATGGACTTGGGGATAAGTGAGCTAGGTTGTGGGGGAGGCGGGCTGGCAGGGCAAGCAGCATTCGACCTTGATGAGATGGACTGAGAGAAGCTCTGGGGATTTGGAATCAGGGGACCTCAGGCCACATTTTGGCCCTGCTTCTTATTACCCGGGCTACCTTACCTGCCCGAATCTTATTTTCTTTATCTCTAAAATGAAGCAGTTGGACAGAATGGTGTCCGGGGTCCCTTCTAGGCTCAAATCTTTGATCCTGTAAACTCCATTTCCCTGAGGACTTTTATGCATACTGATTTGCTACTGTTATAAGAGGAAGGGAAGAAGCTCCATGATACCTGAAAGGGTCATGGGTGAGGGGCTGGGAGACACAGATGCTAATCTTGCTTTTACCTTGTGTCAAGTCACTACATTTGGCTTTGCCTGTATTATTAACTCAATTCTAGAAGGAGAGTGTTGGATTGTGGTATATGAATATAATGCAATCCCCTTGAACCATAGGAAATGCCAAACAGGAGGCATCCAGAGAAATGCAGAAAGGTGTGTATAATTCCTCCTAGAGCTGAGAAGGGGAGGCCATCCCAGGCACGTGAATGTATAGAAAGAGGCAGGAAGGAGACTGAAGGTCAGGTTCAGGAAACATACTATCGACTCTGACTAGACTATCAGACACACAAAAGGGTGTAAACATGAATTAAAACTAGGAGAGAAAGGGTATCACCAACATAAGGTCCATGATCTCAGCTATCAGAGCTTTTGGAATCATAGCATTACAGAAGGTAGAAAGGACCTCCCAGGTCATCTGGTTCAACTCCCCCTCCTGTTACAGATGAGGAACCCGAAGCCCAGAGAAACAGAGACTTGCCCAAGGTCAGAGGATCATGGATTTCCATTTCTTTGAGTCCAACCCCTTCAAATTACAGGTGAGGAAAGTGAGTCCCAAGAAGGGAAAGGGGTTTACTCAAGGTTATCAAGCTATATGTGTATATAGCTTATCTAAGACTAGAATCTAAGTCTCAAGAAGATAAAAGATTCTTCCAGGGTCATACAGTTGGTGTTTGGGGGACTTGAAACCAAGGAAAGAATGAGTAGGCACTTACTACGTCCCATTTGCCCTGACTTTTTCGTTTCTACTTCCCTTTTCTTCTCTTTCCTTCTCTGATCAAAAAATTAAGTGCCTACTATAATAGGGTACATAATGTACATATATAGTACCTAGGGGAAATACAAAGTATATGTGTGGTAAATTCAAAATGAAAATACAAATTATGTGATTTCAGCTCAGATGGGGGAAGGCTCCATAGAGGATGACCTGCTAGAGTTGGGATTTGGCTAATAATAAAACAACAGCAACGACAACCACTGCAACAGTAATGATAATAATAATGTACAGATTTATTGCTTTAATAATAATAGCTTATACTTACAGAACACTCTGTGGCTTGCCAGGCACTTTAAAAATATTTTTTCAATTAGTCCGTACAACAACACTGTGAGGTGGAAGCTATAATTACTTCCATTTTTACAGAAAAGGAAACTGAGGCAGAGCAGTTAAATGACTCGCCCAGGGTCACACAGCTAGTAAGTGTCTGAAGCTGGATTTGAATTCAGGTCTTCCCGCCTCTGGTTCAAGTGCCCTATCCACTGTGTCACCTAGCTGCCTTTCTAGTTTGTAAGGTACTTTGCGCATCTGAGCTTAACAGCCATCTCGGAAACTAGACATTACAGTTATTTATCCCTATTGTATGTACAAGGGAACTGGGGCTCAGAGAAATTAACTTACGCGCTTGGGATCACCAAGCTAATATGTATCAGAGGTAGGATACGTAGACTTTTTATAGGAAGAAACAAACGATACCAAGCAACACCACTGATTCCAAACAATACTATTTATTTGAAGCCTTTCCTGATTCCCCAAATGTTAATACACTTTCTTACTAACAACTTTGGATATTCTTGCTGTTATCATTCAGTCGTGTCTGATTCTTTGTGACCCCATCTGGGATTTTCTTGGCAGAGATACTGGAAGGGTTTGCCATTTCCTTCTCCGGCTCATTTTATAGATGAGGAAACTGAGGTAAACAGGATGAAGTGATTTGCCCAGGGTCACACAGCTAGTGGTTTGCCATTTCCTTCTCCAGCTCATTTTACAGATGAGGAAACTGAGGCAAACAGGGTTAAGTGACCTGCCCAGGGTCACACAGCTCCTCTTAAGTGTCTGAGGCCAGATTTGAACTCAGGAAGGTGAATCTAATTGACTCAAGCTTTGACACTCTATGCATTATGGGGCCACTCTCAAATTTGGATATTCTTTATATTTATTATGGATATGCATATATGCATACATATATACATATATATGCATGCTCACATTATCTCAACTGATACAACACAAAGTCCTTGAAAGCAGGGACTCTCCTATTTTTTTACCTTTGTCTTCCAAGCACTTAGCATAGTGCTAAGTAGTGCTTATTAGCACCATATAGTGCTTATTAGCACTATAAATGCTGGGTGTATGATAAATATTTGTTCGCTGGCTGATTGACAGGCAGCATGGTCTAGAGGGGAGAACAGAGGGCTACTAGCCCTCTAGGCTACTAATCAGGAAACTTGGGCTTCCATTTTGGCATTGAAATTACCGGAGTGTATGACCTTACACAAGTTATTAAACCTCCCCAGGCCTCAGTTTCTCCATTTATAAAATGAGATCAATGAGAACACACTAAGTTCTCTAGCTTTAAACATCAAAGACTTTCTAGCTCCTACTGCTAAATGTTTATTTTGTTCAATTCAGCCCATGGTGAAGCATTTTTTGGATGTCAAACATCTCACCCAATGACTTAACTCCCCCTCCCAACTTTATACCATCTGCAAATGTGATAAGCACGCCATCTTCACTCTCATCCAAGTCATTGGTGGAAATGTTGGACAGAGCCAGCTGGAGGATAATCCCAAACTAGGTCACTAACAACAAACCATGCTCCTAGTTTGGTTAGAGGAGAAGAAAAGGAAATAAACTAAAGCGGGAAAGCTGTGTTGGCTTCTTTCCTTATGCTGGTGTAGTAAATCTGGCCTAAGATGAGCTCTATGAGTCAGTCCTAACTTTGAGGGAAATGTGCAGTCATGGCTCTACCAGGTTGGAATCTCACCATCTGTAGAATTCCTGATCACACTTCCCAGCCTCAGCAGATGATCTTCATGCCAGACCAGAGTTTTAGGACCATATAAAGGAACCAAGAGGACATCTAGTCCATGTTTCGCATTTTATTAATGAGAGAACTGAGTTTGAATGACGTGTCTGACATCACATAGGTTGTAAATGGCAGAGGTGAGATTTGAACCCCGGTCCTCTGACTCCAGATTCTGCAGGCTTTTCATTGTACCGTAGGGCCTCCTCTAGTGCTTTTACTTCTTCTTAAGTAACTTCAGCACTTATTATAACCATAAACAACAGAGAATTTAAACTGCCTTCCATAATCCAGCTGATTTAATAGGATGTAGTCATAAAATGTGCACTTACAATTATTTATTAATCCATTAATCAATCTTAATTCTTTTTTTGAGGCTAGGTCAGTCTACTTCACTCAGGCTGCAAGGATGGCGACCATTCATGGGGCTGATCCCACCTTTACTGATCCGTATGGAAATTCTGACCAGCCCCATTCCTGATCTGAGTTGGTTTGCCCATCCCCAGGCAACCCAGCTTTGAATCCCTCACCACACTAGTGCCAGACTCAGTGTGGAAACTCAGTTGGCCTTAGCCCTACCTCAGCCCAGCACCCCCAAGTTGAAGTGATCCACTAGACTTAGTGTCCCCCAGGAGGAAGTCTCTTCATAAATGAGTTGTTGGCTCCTATTAACTCTCATTAAAAATATCCTAAGGCAAGCCACCAGAGCCATCGCTCACAGCCCTGACACACTTTGGGTCCAGTCAGTCATCCAATTATAGATCCACCGGTCAGTGTGACCACATTTTCCCCACTTGTCCATAAGGACATTGGGGGAGACTTTCACCTTGCTGAAATCCAGATATACTAGGTCTTATGCCGATGCCATATAAAAAATGAGTTAAGTCTGGCATGGCTTTGTTTTTAATGGTTCCTACTGATTACCACCTCTCTTTCTAAAGTGATGCCACACTAGGTGGTGCAATGGATACAATGGTCGGCCTGGAATCAGGAAGACCTGAGTTTGAATCCAGACTCAGACATTTACTAGCTGTGTGACGCTTGAAGGGTTACTTGATCTCTGTCTTCCTTAGTTTTTTCATCTGGGAAATGAGGATAATAAGAGTAGGTACCACCTGATGCTGTGGTTAGGATAAAACAAGATACTATTCATAAAGTGCTTCACAAACCTTAAAACACTATAAAAATGGGAGTTGTTACTATTACTGGTGGTGGTAGTGATGGTAATGGTGGTGACACAGAGCAACAGGCAGTCCTCAGCTCAAATATAGCTGTGTGATCCTGGCAAGTCACTTAACTCACTGGAGAAGAATATGGCAAACCATATCTTTACCAAGAAAACCCCATGAACAGTCTGGTCCAGAGGATTGTGAGAAACAAGACACAACCTACAAGACTAAGCAATAACCACTTCCTAACTATAAGTTCTAACCATTGAACTATACCATCTATCCAGATGACCAAATGAACCCTAGACTGTTGTAGTCTCTATGTGCTCATAGGCTTCCTCCTCATCTTCCTTAGCCATTTCCTGAATTAATACATTTATTTCTCCTCCATCTCTACACAAAGCATGAAACACCTAACTTTTCCCTTTCTTCCTTATTACCTCAACAGGCTTCCTATTTGCCTACCTTAGACTTCTTCTCTTTTTTAGGGGGGAAGGTAGGGCAATTAGGCAATTGTGCTAGTAAGTGTGTCAAGTATCTGAGTCTGCATTTGAACTCAGGTCCTCTTGACTCCAGGGCTGGTGCTCTACTTACTGCGCCACCTAGCTGCCCCTACCTCAGCTTTCCTACTCCTCTCTATCACCTTTTGCTAGACAATAAAGATGCTGGAAAGAATCTGTAATGTGTAAGAACAAAGCACTCCTGTTTAATAATGACTCTCCCTTTCTCTTCTTTTTTTTTGGAAAGGTAGGGAAAATATAGCACAGGTAGAAACTCCACTGATAGAACTGTTTAGGAGAGCTTTAAATCAAATAATTTAGCACTTCCAGGTAAGCTCATTATTATGGACTTCCTGCCTAATGTTAACAAATAACTTTTCCTGTAAGTGTGCTCAGCATCCAGTAATAGCAACATGCGCAGGTGGGCACTTAGCGTATAATATCCTCAGTCTCTTATCCCTGTAGGTAATCACATTAGATCATGTGATCTCCCACTTTGGTCCTTAATTACTTAGCAGATCTAAGCAGGCTAGTATGGATGAAATGTAGGTCCAGGGCCTACTGGTCCCATATAAATAAAGAGAGAGGCAGCATGGCCTTGTGTACTCTAGGATCCTAGACAGAGAGTTGGAAAGGACCTCGCAGACCACTGAGGCCAACCCTCTCTTTACAGATCGACTTCCTGGTTCTTCAGTTTGCTGCCATTCTTTTTGAAAAAAAGGAAAGCAGAAAGACGGCAAGGGGTGAAAGAGAAAACTTACACAGGTCTCAGGTACTAAAGAAAGCATGGGCAGCTCTGACGAAAAAGGTGGGTTCCTAGAAGTACTTACAGTCATAGGTTCACTGACTTAGAACTGAAAAGGACATTTAAAACCACTAAGTTCTACTCCATCATTTTACAGATGGGGAAGCAGTGGCACAGAGAGCTTAAGGGACTTGTCAAGGGTCACACAGCTGGTAAGTCTCTGAAATAGGGCAGGTCTTCCTTCCTTGAAGGTCTCTGTCCAGTATACCACGTTGCCTCTGTGTAGAACACTAGCCTTAGAGTTAGCCAGAACCAGGTGGAGAAATTGCCTCTAACCCTAGTTGTATGACTAAAAGCAAGGCACTTAACCTCTCTGGGTCTCAGTTTCCTCATTTGTAAAATGAGGGGGTTAAATCTGAAGGTCTCTGAAATTCCTCTTAACTCTAAGTCTATGAGCCAAAGATCCTATGAATTCAGTTTCCTCACTAGTTGCTTGGGAAGCTGGGGAAAAATCCTACATCTGCTGCTTACCAAGTTGGGAAGAAAAGAAATGATTTAACACAAATAATGGCAAATGTCCCCTATAAAAATGGGGACTGTAATATGTGCCCTCCCTAACTCTCAGAGGGACTCTGGACTCTCTGCTGGAGCAGAGAGATGGTGGCTAGTCTTGGAGTCAAGAAGTCCTGCCTCTCATATGTATTATCGGTGTGACCATGGAGGAGGAAGGCATGTAACCTTTTGGGGTTCCAAGTGTGACATTTAAAAAGATTTGAGAGAGATAGCTTCTGGGTAATTTAATCATTTTATTAATAAGGCCAGCAGGTTATTAATAAAAGCATGGTCATTTGGCTGTCTCTCTTAGACCAAAGACCATCATGGTGGGACTCAATTTATATACCCTTGAAAACAGGAGGTGGTCCATCAAACAGCAATCAAATCTAATTGGTTAGCATGACTGGAGGTGGGATATATTAAAATGAAGGGCTGAGTGTCACTTGGATAGGAAAAGTGTCTCTATATCAGACCACCCATAGCTTTCAGATATCAATTCAAAGGATATATACTCCACTCAAGCCTAAGCAGAACACAGTGGGCTTCCTAACCCTAGATTAAATTCCTTGCAGGGTTGGGTGGGGTCTGACCAAGATCAAGGAGAGTCAATGCAATCTCCTTATCAGAAACATCTTTCAAGAAAAAAAAAAACTGGACTTAAAGTTTGGACTTTGGAAGAAGGGGGTGGGAAAGCAGTGAAACTCCCTAAGATATTGGTTTTTAATATTCATTTCTCATACAAGGTAGTCCTCAAAATCCCAACTTAGAGAGGAGTTATCAATCTTTATCAACAACAGAGAATCACTCCTCTGGGAATTCCCTACATCAATGAAATGCAGTCTTGGTCTCTCTCTGACTCTCTGTCTCTGTCTCTGTCTCTGTCTCTGTCTCTCTCTCTCTCTCTCTCTCTCTCTCTCTCTCACACACACACACACACACACACACACATAGAGGAACAACTTATATGGTGACATGGTTTGGAATATTTGTTGATTAGTCACTTTTAGTTTGTTTTTTTTTTTTAGCAAAGACACTGGGATGGTTTGCCATTTCCTTCTCCAGTTCCTTTTACAGATAAGGAAACTGAGGCAATCAGGGTTAAGTGACTTGCCCACGGTCACACAGCTAGGAAATATTGGAGGCCAGATTTGAACTCATGACGATAAGTCTTCCTGACTCCAGGCCCAGCCCTCTATCCAATGACCTACCTAGCAGCCCACTGGGACATGGGCTCCTCTATCAGAAACCTTATTTATAAGGTCCGAACACCTAAGTCTTTCTTTTCCTTACTATTTAATGGGATCATAGCTTTAGAAATGAAAGGAATCTTGGAGGACATCAAACGCAATCTCTCATTTTACCGATGTTGAAAGTGAGATTCTAAGGAGAATGAATAACCTGCCCAGGGACAATTAGTCAGTCAATACACATTTATTAAGTACCTAATGTGTGCCAGGCACTGTACTAAGCAGTGGGAAAACTAATAGAAAAAAGAGTCAGTCCCTACCTTCCAATAGCTTACAATCTAATGAGGGGAAAACAACAGAAAAGGAAGCTAAAAGGCTGGGGAGGGGAATGGAGGGGGAAAGGTACCCAGCCAACGTGCATGACAGAGAAGTCCAAGGATTACATCCAGGTGGGAAATGAAAAGAGGGCTGGCAGATGTATTCTTCAATGGAGACTCTGGGAGGAGCGGCTCTTCACTCTCTCCTCTCAGGAGGGACCCCAGGGTAGAACTGGGAACAGTGAAGTGAGTTCCAGGACTGATGTGATCTTGGGGGATGAGCTTTCCTGAGGCATGATGGGAAATTCCAGAAGAGGATAGCCAGGTAGGAAATGGCCACCCTGGGCTCACCCCTTAAGCATAGGTTCTGAGAGTGTTGCAGAGCACAATTTAAACTCTAGTCTTCTTGTCTCTAAGTTCAGTGCCCTCTCTATCCACTGCACTAGCTGCTTTGAAAAGATTTTAGCTTTTGTAATGGCAAAAATAGAAAATACAAGATACCAGCACTCCAATATCCTATTCCTTCTTTCTGTAATATGGGAGCTGCTCGGGCAGCCTGTTTGCCTCCAGAGAAAGAGGCAACTCTGTGGGACTGCCCATGTTATCATTACAACTTCCTGTCCCGTGCCTTTGGCATTCCCTTTCTGCAGGCCACAGATATGAGGGAGGAGTGATTGACTTCAACAAAGAGAGAAAAGAGGTCTTTAACTGGTCAGAAAGTTTAAAGAATAGGTGAAATGGGAGTCAGATAGTGCTGTGCACAGCTGTCAAGGTCTCAGGGGGCCCTCTCAGGATTCCTTTGTTGAATTAGCAGAACCTTCTAAAGGCAGCAGGCTACCAAAGTCATGATGGACCTACAAGACTCCTTCAGTGGCTGATCTGCAGAAACTTCTTGGTAAGGTGCTGGATCTCTAATCCTGGGATTTCAGAAGAAACCATTGTCACCTTTTTGTAAGGAATCTTCATAATAATCAAAGTCTAGAGGAAGAAGCCAAAGAAGATCCAGACTTCTTGGGTTTCAAAGTGCAAATGAACCAGATCTCACTGATGTGAGGAATCCCCCCAAAGATGCTGATTGCAATTCATTGATGTGTGACTCTTAGGATCATAGATTTAGAGCCTAAATAGACCTTAGGAGTCATTGATTTCTACCACCACTCCCACCCCCATTTTACAGATGAGGCTCAGAGAAATTAAACTCCTAAGTGAACCCAAAGTCTTACTGACTTTTAGCCTAGCACACTATGCATCATCTCCATTAGGAAGTCTGACATGACAGAAGAAAGGGAAGAAAACACCCACCATGCTGGGACCCTTCCTCAAATGTTCCTCTCTCTTAATCCTGGCACAGTGGATGCAGAAGTGGGGAGGACAAGCCATACTAATTTTGGTTTAGTGGCCCATTGAAGTGGTAATGAGGCAGAGTTACTGCCTCTGGCCTGGGTTCTGGGAGCTCTTCTGCCTAGCTAGCTAGTCATGGTTCCCCAAGAGGATCCACAGTCCAAGTAGACATAGTTCCTGTCTTGACAGGCAAAGCCACTGCTCCCTGGTGAAGTGACAGAAACATTCCCTATAGTGTATACCTGACCAAGGTGGTCCAGGGTAAAATGCTGGTCTGAGGTTCTGAGTATGCCTACCTCCCATAATATGATTGAAGCAACACACTACTGGGAACAATAGTGTAAGGGGAGGAGGTAGTACTGCATAGAGATGTTTGTGTGTTGTGGAGTCTGCACAGAGAGCCACCTCTGAAGCACTAGATAAGATATATTAAGGCCAATATCCCAACAACAACAAAACAAGGAGGCAGCCTGGTTTAGTGGAAAGAACACTGGCTCTGGAATGAGAGGCCCTGTGTTCAAATCCTGAATCTGACACTTAACATCTGGGTTACTCTAGATAAATTACTTAACTGACTTGAACCTATTTTCTCATCTGAAAATGAGGTGGTTTTCCTTTTGAAGGGAGTCTAGAAAACAGGATAATGATAAACTTTAATGGAAGACTTTATGTACCTGTGAAGTTAGACCCATTGAAAAAGGGACAGGATTGTTATGACTGTTTATGGGTTACTCTGCATCCATTTGTATTTTCTGCAGTTTGAACGAATGCTGTCCTACACATGTAAATGAACTGTCACCTTGAATGCTTATGAGGGACTTCGGAGACCCTTCTGGCAATCAATCATCAAGTGCCTGCTATATGCTAGGCACTCTGCCCAGAGATTAAAATGAAAATAAAAATCCCTGAAATCAAAGGACTTATGTTCTATTGGAGATTGGGAAGGAAAGAAGGAAATAGCAATTAGTTAAGCACCAACTATACACTAGATGCTTTACAAATATTACCTCATTTGAAGCTCACAATAACTCTGGGAGACAGACACTATTGTTATTCCATTTTCCATTGAGGAAACTTGAGATAGACAGAGGTTAAGCCATTTATCCAGTCACACAGCTAGTAAGTGTCTGAGGCAATATTTGAACTCAGATCTTCCTGACTCCAGTCTGAGCACCCTATCCTGGTAGAGTGTGGCGGGGTAGAAGGACAGCATGTTCACAGATGAGTACATAGAAGATATATAGGTGTGAGTGTGTGTATGTGTGCGTGTATACACACATATACGTGTATATATATACACACATAGACATATATATACATATGTATATGTACAGGTATGTCAATAACTAATCTAACTATATATTTTTCTACCTATCTAATATGTGTATCTCTATTTATCTATACCAATGTTATTTAGTTGTTTCAGTTGTATCTGACTTGTCATGACCACATCTGGGGTTTTCTTGGCAGAGATGTTAGAATGGTTTTCCATTTCCTTCTCTAGACCATTTGACAGATGAGGAAACTGAGGCAAGCAGGGTGAAGTGACTTGGCCAGGGTCGCACAGCTAGTAAATGTCTGAGGCCAGATTTGAACTCACAAAGAGGAGTCTTCCTGACTCCAGTCCTGGCACTCTATCCACTGTGCCACTGAGCTGCCGCTAGTATACCAATACCTATATCTAATAATCTAATCTAATCTCTCTCTGTATATCTATATATCTATCTAATATATCCATCAATAACTACTTCTAACAAAATATCTGTCTACATAACATGCCTATCTCTATCTCTACCAATACCCATATTTAATATATCTATCTGTATCTATAACATATCTATCAAAAACTAATCAAACTGTATCTCTATCTACCTAAATGTCCACCTCTATCTATCCATATCCATACAAACATATATACATTATATACTATACACACACACACACACACACACACATATATGTGTATGTGTGTATATATATATATATATATATATATACACATATATCTATATCTAACATAGCTATCTATATCTACATATGTAAATACAAAGAGCCTGGAGAGGTAGGATACTGAAAACTGGGAGAATAGGGACTTACCAAATGGGGAGACACCTGAGGGGAGCCATCTGTGGAGACACGTGACTCCCCCCACCAATTCTCCCCAGGAAGGTAATTGTCCTTTTGTGACACTGTGGGAGGGACACACATACAAACAAAAGAATAGCTAAACCTGAGCGGTCTAGACTTTCCTGGGCTTCTTCCTCTAGGCTCTAATCAGTGAGGAACCATTTTCAATTCCTGCTGAGAGGAGTCGTAGCATTATGAATTTAGAGCTGGAAAGAGCCTTTAGAGGTCAGTTTAACCAATCCCTCATTTTGCGGATAGAAACACTGATGTCTGGAGCACTTATGTGACTTGCCTGCAGTTTTACATATAATAAGGGTCAGGGTGGGCATTTGAACCGAAGTCCTCTGACTCTTACACCAGGTACTTTCCCCCGCCCATACTGAGTGATCTTAACAAAACTGTATAACTGTAAATCTGGAAAATTTTAGCATTCCGTAGAAATTAGGGCACACTGGAGATTGAAGGGCTACTGTGAATATTTGCATTTTGCGTGGTAGAATAAAGGCTGTCTTCGGTTGGATATATGTGCATTGTTACCATGAATGGTTATGGGAGATTCATGAGACCCTCTTACCTACATGCATAGAGACCCAGGCATAAGCTATATTCTGAAATTTTCCAGAGGAAATTTCAGGTGGGGGCATAATGGCATAATGAGTCAAAGACGATGAATCTGTGGCATAGCCTACCAGACTGCACTCCATCCAAGCGAGTCTAGCAAGCAAGAGTAAGAGGCCCCCAGGCACACATAACTGCAAATATTCCTTTCCTGGGCTTTCTTAACACTAGGTGAGACCCTGCTTCTCTTCTTTGTCCCACTGAGCTGTCTAATATCAAATGAACTATTTGGACAGAAGGGCAACATGTGGTGAGATGAGATTCCTCTACCTCCATCCTTTGTATATTTTCAAGGTGTCTCTATCATTTTCCTGAGGTCTGCTTCTCCCTCCCACAGTGTTACAAAAGGACAATTACCCTCCTTAGTGACCTGGTTCTTCTAATAGGTTTTTCAATCCTTGTCCCGCCAGTTTCACTCCTCCATGGTCTGCTTCTCTGTACCTGGCACAGGGCTCCCAGGGGGATCCCGGCAGCATAACAACAGCCATTTCAGCATCCGGTCTGTACAGCCCACTCTGCCCAAATTTGGCTTTATCCTGAATTTTGTCTGTGTTTTTGGCTCCCTTGGGCCTTGCTAACCCTATCGCCTTTCAGGAGAATTCAGGAATGCGAGGAAATGTCCATCTCTCACCAAGGAATTCGCTAAATAATATAACAATGCCTCTAGAAAAGATCTCACTAATTTCAGCTAGTAATAGTTCCACAGAAAGTAGCCTGGAAATTTCCTTTTTCAGCCTGGTAGCAATAGGAAGATCACTGGCTTTGGCATTAAAGAGCCTGGGATTTAAACTGAGTTCTATTACCAGTTATCTGTGTAACCTTTGGTCAATTACTTCAACTCTGTTCCTTATATTTTATTTATAAAAGGAGGAGTTGACTTAGAGATCTAAATCTTGAAGGGCCAACAAATACTATATAGTCTATCTTATTCATTTTACAGATGGAAAAACTGAGGCCTTGACATGTAACATGATTCATCCAAGAGTCCTTCCTTATACTCTCTGATTCATGAGATTCTGACATTGGCTGTGGGACTCTGAGAACCATTGTTTATAATTGGCATTTAATAAATAACTGTTGAATAAATTAATAAAAAAGTCTTTTCTAGACAGGGTTTATCCCAGAGGCTACATGGGCCTTTGTGCTCTTATAATATGTCAATAGTCACAGGTAATAATCAAGCAAAGATTTGAGCCTCTGGCCCCTGACTCCAGAACCAAGGGTCTTTTTACTATACCACTGTCTTAATATCGATGCAGGAAGGTTTAGAATGGCAATAATCCAGAACTCAGGAACATGTTGCTCCCAAGACAGTAAAGCAAGTCAGCTTTATTGAGATGGGTAGGCAGATACTCCCCAAATAACTGACAGAGAAAATGATGGCATCAGGTCAGCTGAGGTCCTAGAGGGAACTGGGCATCCCCCAAACCAGTAAAGTCTAGTGGAGTTTTTATAGGGTTCTTATCTGAGTTTAGCAGGACCAGGCATTGGGGGAAAGAAGTTAGGAGACTGGACAGAAAAATTATTGCTAATTTGTGCTGGGAGGGGATATTAGGTGATAATTAGCTGGTTCATATTTGATCCCCACCTCCTACCAGAAAAAGGGCTTTTGGCTATTACTGCTGGTCTTACTCTGATAGGGTGACTCAGTTTTCCTGATAGGATTTTTTTTGCCTTCTTGGGTTTCTTCATTTAGTAGGTAGGGGAACCTACCGAATTCCTTAAAAGTGATCATGTTACCCTCCTTAGAAGACCCTTAAAGTCCCTACCAAAGCTAAATTTATGGTATGATTCTACGATTCTAAGATGTATGGCACTGAGCAACCCGTGAAACTTCTCCAATGATGATATTATCACCTCCTAGGTTTGGTGAGAGGCTTGTGTGAGACGATCCATGTCAAGGGATCATAGCTGTTGAGCTAGAAATGATCTTAGAGATTGCTGAGTCCAATTCCTTCATTTCACAGCTGAAGAAACTGAAGCCCAGAGAAAAGAAAAGAGGTTGGCCAGGGGATCACACAGATGTGAATATATTCCAGAGCTCTGAGGTGGAGCCTCTTTCTCCCTCCATACTATCTTATCTGGTGATCTCATCAACCTTCTTGGTTTTAATTCCCACCTGCATGCAGAAGATTCTCATCTCTATTTATCTAGCCCTAAATTCTTTCTTAACCTTCAGCCCAACTGCCTACTAGAATTCTACAACTGGCTGCCCCAAAGACATCACAAAATCAACATGTCTAAAAAGGAAGTTATTTTCTTTTCTCCCTGGCCCTTCCTCCACTGCAGTTTCCCTCTTTCAGATGAGGGCACCACCATTCTCCTAGACACCACCATGCTCATAACTTGAGGATCATTGATTCTTCCTTTGTACCCAGACCACATATCAGAGTTGGTATTAAATCTTGTCATTATCTGCCTTCCCAACATTTGTCCTATACATTCACTTTTCTCCACTCACACACCCACCATTTTGGTATACGACCTTATCACCTCACACCTAGGATACTGCAATAGCCCTCTTCTTGCCTTAAATGTCTCCTTCCCCCACTTTAGTACATCTTCCAATCAGCTGCCTAAAGTGAACTTCCTAAAGGCCAGGTATGGCTGTATTCCCTGCTGCCCCTCAATAAACTCCAGTGGCTCCCTATTATCTCCAAGATCAAATTTTAAAACCTCTGTTTGCCTTTTGATATGCTTCACAACCTGGCCCTTTCCTACCTTCTAGTCTTCCTTCCCTAGACTCTCCTCCATAATATTCCATGATTTAGTCATCCTGGCCTACTTGCTGGAACCCACACAACACTCTCCATCTTCCAGCTGTGTGTCTTTTCATTTGCTGTCCCCCATGCCTGGAATGTTCTCTCTCCTCAGCTCTATCTCCTGACTTCCTTGGCCTCCTTCAAAACTCAGCTTGAATCACGTCTTCTACAAGGGGACTTTCCTGGTTCTATACAGGGAATGAATCTGTTGTTGATTTTTAGCTCCCTAAAATGATATATTCCTTATGGAAATTCATGCCTACTACCATGAATAGTAGGTCTCTGTGGTATGCAAGGACCTGGGTTCAAATCCTACCTCTGTCTCTTACTACCTATGTGAACTTCTTTGGGCCATAATTAGTTGCAAAATGGAGAGATTGGACTGCACGATTTCTTCTAGCTTTTTCTCTGAGATCACCTCCCACTTACATTGTATTTGACCTTATATGTATTATTGTTCAGTCCTTTTCAGCTGTGTCTGACTCTTCATGAACCCATTTGGGGTTTTCTTGGCAAAGGTACTGGAGAAGTTTGCCATTTCCTTCTCCAGCGCATTTTACAGATGAGGAACTAAGGCAATTTGGGTTAACTGACTTTCCCAAGGTCTAATAAGTATCTGAGACTGGATTTGAACTCAGGCCTTCCCGACTCCAGGCCTAGCACTCTATGCAGTGTATCACCTAGCTGCCTATCTTATGTATACATAGTTGTTTTCATGTTGTCGCCTGCATTAGAATATTAGCTCCTTGAGGGCCAGGATTTTTCTTTTATTTCCAGCTCTAATCACAGTGGATAGCCCATAGAAACCTCTTAATGAATACATGATGACTTACCAATATATCCAAGGCAGAATTCAAACCCAAACCTTCCTGCCTGTGGGTTTAATCCTTTGTCCCCAACTCCATATTCTTAACCATAACATTTTCTATCACTATTAAGTATTTATGAAAAGAAATCTTTTTTCTGTGCATGTAAACACAACTGCTTGGGGAAATGTTTAAATTAAAAGAACAAATTGTTTTCAAGCACTTTGAAGTATCCCGTCCACTACAAAGACTGAATTGATTACAAAGAGCCTTATCTATTAAAGCAGGCCCTCTCCTTAGCAACACTCCATTAGCATGCAGTTGGGGTTACTTTATACTCTAGAAAATAATAAAAAAGCATTTCTGCAAAACTGTCTTTCTCATTCTATATTGATTTGCATTTACCTTCCCCCATTTCTTCTGATTTAGCAATGGAATACTGTGCTACCTGTACCAATGGCAATTTAAAAAAATCTCCATGGCCTCTTTCATCCAAGGATTTCATAGCTCCACAATGGATGACCAGGGAATTGGAGACCTTACCATTTATGGATGTGTTTATTCGACTGCAGAGATGTTCCATCTAGAGAACAGAAGAGTCAGGGGGAGGAAGGGTAAGATAGCTGCCTTCCAGTATTTGCAGGACTCATGAGAAAGATTTAATTGGTTCTATTTGGCCAAGAGAATTATAAGAAAGTCCTCAGTTTATTAGATGTACTACTCTCTCCTCCCCTTGAAGAAGTGTATTGACGCATACAAGAAGTGCATGGGATAAGACACTAACAATGAGTTCAGAACTGAATTGTCAGAGGGAAAACATTAAAACTCAAGTCAAGTCAAAAGGCATTTTTTTGGAAGCATTCAATATGTGCCACATATTGTACCAAGTGCTGGAGATAAAAGGAGAAGCAAAAATAGTGCCTTTTCTCAAGGAGCTAATTAAGAGATAGTTTACTACAGTGGAAGGAGCAGTGCCCCTAAAGCTACAAGATCTGGGTTCAAATCCCACCTCCAACATTTCCGACCTATATGACCATGCAAATAACATCAGCTTTCTGGGATCTGTAATTCTTAAGCAGGAAATCAAAAGATAATTGGAACAACAGGCAAGTTTGACTTTGGAGTCCACAATGAGGCAGGACAGAGACTAATAGAGTTTTAACAAGATAACTCACTGGTCACAGCAAACACTTTTTCAACAATCCCAAAGGTTAACTCTACATATGGACATCATCAGATGGTCACTAAAGAAATCAGATTGGTTATGTACTTTGCAGTCAAAGGTGGAGAAGCTCTCTATTGCCAATTAAAACATGATCTGGAACTGATTGTGGCTCAGATCATGAGCTTTTTATTTCAAAATTTAGGCTTAAATTGAAGAAAGTAGAGAAAACCATCAGACTGTGTAGGTATGGTTTAAATAACATTCCTTATGAATACAAAGTGGAGATGATGAATAGATTTAAGGGATTAGATCTTGTAGACAGAATACATGCAATATTGTACAGGTGTCCCCTACAAAAAAATATTCCAAAGAAAAAGGAAGCTGGGAATTGAAAATGGTTATTTGATGAGGCTTTCCAAATCACTGAGGAAAGAAGGAAAATGAAAGGTAAAGGAGAGAGGGAAAGATATACCCAACTGAATGCAAAAACCCCCAAACTATTAATGAGAAAAAATATATGATATCAATAAACACAAAAAGGTTGACAAGATACAGTGCTGTATGTTTAAAATATTCAAAAGTTCAAAAATAAAATTACATTCTTTGCTATGATCAAAAGGATCTAAGACCAGGAGCTAGTAGTATTTACCATAGGAAAAAACTCACTAGAAGCTTTTGCAGTAAAGTCAGGGGTAAAGTCAGCATCTTCATTGTTTCCACTTTTACGTGGTATCTTATTAGAAATGTTAGCTATAGTAATAAGTAAATTTAAGGAAATTTAGGGAATAAACATGGGCAAAATGGGCAAAATTTTCTTTATTGGTGATTTACTTAGAGAATCCCAGAGATTCAAGTAAAATTTAATCACAACATTTAATAAATTAAATCATAATTATAAGCTGTAAGATACAAAGTAAAATGATAGTAATCATTAGCCTTTAAGTATATCGGCAAAAAAATCCAGCAGAAGGACACAAAAGCAGCAAATCCATCCAAAATAAATAGAAAACCCCCACAAAATAGCTGGAAGTTAATTTAGCGAGGCAAAGGAGGGACTTCTAGAAATAGGAATATAAAAATCTATAGAAAAAGGGAAGATAAATAATTATAGAATTCATTATTAATGCTTTGACTATGCTAATATAATTAAAAATGATGGTACCTGAGTTAATGTGCAGATTTAATAATCTACCAATTAAATACCATAGGGTTATTTAATTCATCAGACAAGATAACAAAATTAATTTTGTCTAAGGATCCTAAGGAGATAATGAAAAAGTAGGAATTATGCAGGGCTAACACTATCATATTTCAAACTACAAAGCCACTAACATCATTTGATGAAATAGTATGAATACTATGAAACAGTCTAAACAAGCAAAATACTAGAATAAATGAACCCAGGAATCCAGAGTTTGATCAAACCTCAATATACAAAATATGTTACAAAAACTATCCATTTGACAGGAACTTCTGATATTAGGTAGAAATGAGGTTTAAACTGCCATCTTATACCATATACCAAAATAAACTGCAGTGGATAAGTTACTTTAATGTTAAAGCTTTTGCAGAAATAAAATCAACGAAGCCACGATAAGAGAAATTATTAATTAGGAAAGAATCTTCACACTAAATATCGATGTTAAAAATATGGTACACATATGTACATAATACCAGTAACTGAATATATGACAGTTATTGCCTAGTAGATAAGTGGTAAAAGGATACAGATGGTGTTCAGAAGAAGAAATGTGAATGAGCAACAATTTCAAAAAAATGCTTGGAATCACAAGAAGAGAAATACAAATTAATATAGCTCTGAGGCTTCACCTTACAAAAACCAAATTAGAAAAGCTGAGAAAAAATGGTAAAGTCAACACTGGAGAAGTTGTGGCAAGATAAGATTGTTATCACAACATTTTCAGATCTCTGAATTGGTCTGATAGTTCTGGGAAACAATTATGAACCATGCCATGAAAATGACCAAATAATTCATAGCCATCAAAATCATTCATAATCATAACCTCATGATTCCACTAGTGGACAAATGCCCCAAGGTGGGACAAAAGCAGAGAGAGAGAGAGATGCCACACATGCAGGCACAGGATGATAGTATTATAGATTTAGAATTTAAATGGATTTTGCCCATTATTAAATCCAAATCCCTCAAGGTACAGAAGAGGAAACTGAGACCCAGAGAAATTTAAGTCCTTATTATCCAGGAAGTAAAGAATGAATTCTGACCCTTCTGTACTCAGTCTATTATACCATGGACTGGAAATAGTACTTTTAAAAATGTTGTCAGGAAGAACTGTTGGGCCTGCTAAAATGTATACAGAAGAAATCTATCCTGAAGGCTACACAGTTTTTAGGCATCAAGAGAATAATACTTAATATATTCCTAAAAGAAGATTCCAAAGGCTCATGAGCACCGTCACACCATCAGTATGGGTATGCTCTCCACCTATGCATGCTGTAATGCTTTCTTTGTAACAGTCATCCATGTTCTTCCATAAATCCTCCATAGAGGATTCATCCAGCATGAGGAAAACTTTCCTCTGTTTATTTTAGTATCCCCCCCAAGGAAACTGATGCCAATGCTTGGGCTGTCCATCAATAGTTTTTTTAAAAATTAACTACATAGTAGTCTGCTTTCTTTTCTGGCCATATACATTCTTCATGCTGACTTTTTGAATATTAGTTACAGCTTTAACTTATTTTCATGTTGCTATAGGTTACTTGCAAGATTTATACTTTTGACATTGTATTCAGCGATTCACAACCACATAACATTACCAATACCACATCAATGTTAATGATATAGACTTTTACATAAATAAATAGCAGGTTATTAAAAATGAATCAGTCAACAACCATTTGTTAAGTGCCTAATATGTACTAGGGAATATGCTAAATGCTGGGGATACAAAGAAAAGAAAACACAAACAAAATAGACCAATTCTTGCTCTCAAGGAGCAAGGAACTCACAATCTAATGGGAGAGGCAACATACACACAGGGATGTACCAATAAAATATATAAAGTATAAACTGGAGATAAACTCAGAGGGAAGGAAATAAGTCTAAGGAAGGCTGGGAAAGACTATGTAGAATGTGGAACTTTTCCTGAGATTTAAAGAAGCCAGGGAAGTTAGGAAGTAGAGGGGAGATGATCTCCTAGGCATGCAGAATAGCCAATAAAAATTTTTAGACTTGGGAGATGGAGTTTCAAGTTTGAGAAACAGCCAGGGGGCCAGTGTCACTGGTTAGCAGAGTACATGAGGGAGTAAAGTGTAAGAAGACTGAATGGTAGAAAGAGGCCAGGATATGGAGAGCTTTCAAAGCCAGGATTTTATACTTGATCCTTAAAGAAACAGGGAGTGACTGGGTATATTGTCCCCTTGCAATTTAAGATCAATTAGACAGTTAAGTGGAGGGTGGACTGGAGTGAGGAGAGATTTAAGGCAGGGAGACCAACCAGCAGGTTATTACAATAGTGCAGGTAATGAAATAATGGCCTCCATCAGTGTTGTGACAGTGTCAGAGGAAAGAAGGGGCACATGTGAGAGATGCTATTAAGGGGGCAATAACATGACTTAACCACTTATTGGATATTGGGGGCGAGAGAACTTGAAAAGTCAGAGATGACACCTTTGTTATTATACTGGGAGATTGTGAGGAATCCAATCCAATCCAATTCCAATCTCCTCTTACAACATTCTAAGTCCAAATGATTGACAACAGTTCAATCAACCAACAAGCATCAATTAAATTCCTACTATGTGCCATCGAATACAAAGTAAAAAAGTTTCTGCCTTCAAGGAGCTTAGGTTCCATTGTAGGAGACAAACATGTCCATAAATAGGTATTTACAAAATATATACAAAGTAGATTAAGCACTTACTACATACCAAACACTATGCTAGGAGCTGGGGATATAAGTATAAAGATAAAATAATTCCTACCCTCAAAAAGCTTATGTTCTGTCCATTGAAGTATCTAAGAAGAAACTAAGAATCATTCTTTCGAGAACTCCTAATAGAAACATTAAAGCAAGACACTTTAAAGCTAACTTGCCCTGACTTAACTTTGAAAATACAAGAAATGCAAAACTGTGTTCTTAGTACCAGGCAGAGAGTGAAATGGTTTATTGATTGTGCATATTGCAATTTCTCTTAATACAATGGACCATAAGCTAAAGAAACAGTCATTCTCCATCAATCATAAAACAGTATTTACTGCTCCATTCCTGGATCACCAACAAATCCTATTCTGGAAAATTTATTACTACGTATTTTCTTTCTGACAATCAGAGCTGGTAATAATTATAGTAAAATCCTAGTTAGTTGCTGAATCAAAAATATCACTGATAGACTGAGGAATGGGCCCCAGCACTCTAATAAGGGAAGACATCAGAACATACAAAAGGCCAAATATGCCAAGTCCAAGAATATCAATTTAGTTATACCATCTACGGTTCCTCCCACCATGCCCCAAGACAACTAGACTAGTGGCGATACAGGCCTTCAATCCTTAATTATCATGGGGACTGTCAGGCTATTCTTTTTGAAAAATTTCTTATTTTTAATTTTTATTTTCAGTTCCAAATTCTCTTCCTCCCTCCACTACCCATTGAGAAGGCAAGAAATATGATACCCATTTTTCCACGTTAGCCATGATGTGGGGGGAAAAAAGAAAAAAAATGAAGAGGAAAAATTGTGCCTCAATATGTGTTCAGAGTTCACCTTTTCTGTCTTTGGAGGTGCACAGCATTATGAGTCCTCTGAAATTGTCATGGCTCATTGTACTGATCAGAACAGCTAAGTCTTTCATAGTTGGTTTTTGCTACAATATTGCTGTTACTATCTGCATTGTTCTCCTTGTTCTGCTCACCCTCATTTTGCACCAGCTTGTATAAGTCTTCCCAGGATTTTCTGAAAGCATCCTCTTCGTAATTTCTTACAGCACAATAGTATTCCATCACAATACTAAAACATGACTTGTTCTCTTATTCCCCAATCGATGGGCATCCACCTTCTTCTTGACCTCTCCTTTGACTTCTCCCAGTTCTAAGTTTGAAAACTGAATGTTCTATACTTTTTATAGTAGCAAAGTAATGGAAAGAAAGCACTTATCCATTGACTATGAAATGGTTAAACAGACTGAGGTACATGAATGTCATGGAACGTTATTACTATGTTATAGGAAATGATGAATATGATGAAGGAAGACAAGCAAGGGAGGACTTTTATGAACTGCTGCAGAGTGAAATAAGCAGAATCAGGAAAACAATATATACAATGACTACAATGATGTAAATAGCAATAATATCAGGAAGAAAACAATTTAAAGCAAGGCAAAAATTAATTTTGGCCCCAAAGAAGATATATGTGAAAATTCCTCCTCCTTCCTCTCCATATTTCTTTGTAGAGGTAGACATTATGAGTGTGGAGCACTGAATATAATTCAGACTTTTTCAATGTGTTGATTAGTTTTACCGAATTGTTTTTTTCCTCTTTTATTTTTATTTTTGTTATAAGGGATGGTTCTTTGGGAGCAGATGGGAGAGGAATAAACTTGGAAGATGTAGGTAATGTAAAAATAAATGTTACGAAGAAAAATTGACCTTGACATGAAAGAAAATGGAATATCCTATAATTATAAATATCAAGATTGTCACCCAAGAGTAAATACATTAAATACCTCCTTCTTTCAGTGAAAGTGGGGGTAGTGGTGCTGATAGAGAATATCACTTACAGTTTTCAGACTTGGTTTCTGTGGTATTTAGTTTTCCTTTAGTCCCTCTCTCTTACCTCTATCCCTCCTTCCCTGTCTCATTCCCTCCTTCCATCTTTCCCTACCTGCTTTCCCTGCCTCCTTTCTTACCTCTCTTTCTTCCTTCCTTCCCTCCTTTCTTCCCTCCTTCTTTCCTTCCTTCCTTCTTTCCTTCCCTCCTTCCCTCCTTGCCTCCTTCCCTCTCTCCTTCCCTCCCTCTCTCCCTCCCTCCCTCCCTCTTTCCTTCCTTCCTTCTTTCCTTCCCTCCTTCCCTCCTTGCCTCCTTCCCTCTCTCCTTCCCTCCCTCTTTCCCTCCCTCCCTCCCTCTTTCCTTCCTTCCTTCCTTCCTTCCTTCCTTCCTTCCTTCTTTCTTTCCTTGCTTCCTTGCTTCCTTCCTTCCTTCCTTCCTTCCTTCCTTCCTTCCTTCCTCCCTTCCTTCTGTTTAGGGGTATGGGAAGGAATGTGTTCAAAAATAATGTAAAATATAAGACAACAATAAAAATTTAAAGTTTCATAGTAAATGAAAATGTGTTTCATTCTCAAAACAAAGTTTTAGATGTTTTGGTTCCTTTGGTCCAAGTATGACACACAATCTGTCCTATGCTGACGCTTAAGATCTGAGAGCTGCGAAGGGTTGTGGAACCCCTTTTAAATTCCCAGTATTAGAAAGTCTGGATTGCCCCTCTGCCCCGTATAGAAATGCAACATATGAAGAGGTTTTTTTTCACTTGCTGTGTAAGCCGACAAACTGACAGGAATCAGCCAACCTGCCAAACAGGGCACAGCTGCCAGCTTACTGAATATTTTCACCTTGATATAAAAACAAAGCTCAAAGGGAGGAAGAATGCATGTCTCAACAAGACGAGGCAGGCATTCCCTTCCCCTTAACCTTTTCATAAATTGTCTCTCCTGCACCCCTCCCAACAGCATCTATTTCTTCCATCACTGAGCAGACAGAGACATCAGGAGTCTGATGAATTTGGTTAGGATAACTCAGGTCTGAAGTTTATATGGGTTTCATTTCAGCTGTGAAATAACACATTTTTTCATCTTTAATATAAGCTAAGGTAGTTTAAAATAAATTGTTTCAAAACTACATGGCATGTTTGTTTGTTTGTTTGTTTTCCATATTAGAGTATTCACAGAGATGCTTCGTGGGGGTAGGGGCATAAGTGTAAGTGGAACTAATCCTGGAATTTCATCTGTATAAGAAAGATCTTTTTTTTTTTTTACCGATATTGCATCTTAGAGTACTGAGATGTTCAGCCCTCACGCTGGGACAGAGAGCATCCAAATCTGTGTCAGAATCAGCACTTGAACCCAGATCTTTCAGACTTCAAGGCTGGCTTTCTAGCTCTCTAGCTCCTCCCTCACATTAAAAAGAGTGTTTGAGAGAAACATTGACTATAAAAATAAGTAAAAGGCATTGCTAAATCTACATTAGAAAGCTCAATCCTAACCAAACTAAAAATCCCTTGCTTAATTTATTGATGTCATCTAGTTTGCTACCCTTACTAGTTTTCAGACTGTTATTCTCTCAGGCACTACTCTTCCCCAGTTATTGCTAAATCATTTATCACAGCTACTGTATCTCTGTAACTTCTCCTCTCTTTCCTCTCTTTCTCATTCCTCCTCAACCCCTTCTTCCTCTTCCTTCTTCCTCTCCCTCCCTCCCTCCCTTCCTTCATCCCTCCCTCCCTCCTCCATCATCTTGCACATTCATACTTTCTAATTTGAATGTCAACAAGGTATTAACCTATTCAATCATGGCCCTATGATGTCAACAATTCAGATCAATCACACATAGTGATGAAACTATTACTTTCCATGAGAAACTATCAATATTTTTTATAGCATCCATGCTCAAAAAACTTGAAATCCATGGATAGCAAAGCCTTGAATATTGAGAATAAGCAACCCTTCTGCAGATGAGTTGGTAGAGAGCATCAGATCAGATTCTGGGAAAAGGGACACTATAATTCAGGGTGGCTGTGAGGACAGTGAACTATGGTCTATTGGTTACCTTTGTTATATAAAGAAACCTTCAATGTGACCCATCACTTTTTCAAAGCTTAACATTACTACCATCTCTTTTTTTTTCAACAAGACTTGCTTCCCTGCCATTAAAGGCAATGATCCTTCATACTGGGAAGACCAAGAAATAATTTTTGGACTTCACATTCCATCCCATAGTCTTGTTGGAGGTAGTCTCATAGCAGGCATTCTGGTAGGATGGAAAGATCTTGGGCCCCCAAATCCCATGGTTCAGAAAAGATGAGATCTGAGGTATCTTCCAACTCATAGTATTATATATTTAGGGCTGGAAAAGATCTTTGGTGAAGTCTAGTCCAGCCCCCTTATGTTACAGATTAGAAAGATGAGGCCAGGGAAGTGAAGTGACTTGCTTGATGTCAGATGAAATCAGATGGCAGAGTCCAGATGAAAATATCAGTCTTCTGACTCCAGATCTGGTTTTCTTTTCATGGTACCATGTGGATTATATACCCTAAGCCCAGGAATGAATTCTCCCTCATCCTCAATCTAATTTATCTTCATTGCTTCTTTTACTATTTTTGACTTCTGAGATTTTTAATTAATTTATTTTAAAATGTTTTGTTCATATATTTTGTTCTTATGTCATAGCCATTTCAACTCTCACCTCATGTGATTCCTCTCATGTGAGAAAAAAATAAAAAAAAATACCACGGTGACCATATCTGACCATAGATACAAGATTCTGTCTAGGAGTCTTCTATTTCTCAATAGGAAGAAGGAAATATATTCCATTTATCTATTCTCTTACATTTTCGTGGATTTTTTCAGTTACTGAGAGTTTGGCTTCCTTTTAGTAATGTTTTCAATGGTATTACTGTGGGAATCATGTATATTGGTCTCTTAGCTCTGCTTTATTTTTGTTTCTGTACTATTTTCATGGGGCAGCTAGGTGGACAGTGGATAGAACACTGAGTCTGGAGTCAGGAAGACTCTGTGAGTTCAAATCCAGCCTAAGACAGTTATTGGCTGGGTGACCCTGGGCAAGTCATTTAACCTTATTTTCTCAGTTTCTTCATCTGTAAAATGATGTGGAAAAGGAATTGGCAAATTCCAGTGTCTCTGCCAAGAAAATCCTAAATGGAGTCACAAAGAGTTGGACATGACTGAAAAACAACCGACCAACAACAAGTTATTTTCAAGTCGTGAATCACAAAGTCATTTTGAAGGTTCTTTTTATGCTGTTTGCCTTGGGCAGCAGTTGCCCTGGGCACTGGAACTGCTGGCTGTAACTCTGTCTAAAGTATTTGAGGGATTTCATTCTTACTAAGAGTCACCAGTCATTCATTCGAGAGCATCTACTAAACAGACATGATGCAAGCAATGTTGTGTTATGTACTTAAGATAGATGGGGATAGATAGAAAAGAGACATTGCTCTTGTGCTGGAGGAAGGGAGAGGGTGGGGGAGAAGGGGAAAAGAGGGGAGAGAAAGAGGGAGGGAAGGACAGAGGGAGAGAGGGAAAGAAAGAGAGGGAGAGGGAGAGGTAGAGAGAGAGGGAGAAAGAGAGAGGGAGAGAGAGAGTGTGTGTGTCTTTTGGAAGCAAAAATGCTATCTAACAGAGATAACCAAAAACTTCTGCTAATAAAAGCCCCTAATGTATATTTGAAAGATAGATAAATATGTTATGGAATCTATATCTGGCAGGGTTTGGGCCATGAACTTGAGTATCGCTCTACAAGGTGATGACACAAATAAAGTATACAATTGGCTGGTCCATCAGCTAATGAATCCTGGCTAAATTACCATGGTTTTCAGGGTGGCAGGAGTGGAATCATGACATTACTGGGAACAGATGTGTGTTTGAGGAAGAGGGGGAGGGCAATGAACATGCAGCATGAAAGGTTTGTCTGAATATTCACTGTATAATTTCACAAAGGCAGATTTGGTCAGAATAAGGAAATGTAAATAGTTTAAAATAAATCATACAACACATCTTTGGTATAATTGTAAAATACAATATATTCTTTTACGATTTTTTAACTGATACTTCATATACCTACCTGCTGAAAGTACATGATTGTTGGTTTGTAATAATTTGTTCTGATCAATTTGTTATAGAGACTTATTAAGAAACAAATGGGTCTGTAAAATATTAGGGCTATTCTTTCTCATAAGCACTATACTAAGTTGTGTTGGTAAGCAAAATAGGCTCCTTAGCACTTAGTTCAACAAGTGCCCTTGAATAGTTTGGCTTTTGTTCCCTTCGAGTAATTCATTGAGCCTTACTAGGTGCTAAGCCCCAGGCCCAAACCCCTATTAGGTGTAAAACCTTAGTGGATGCGTATTGGCAACTAAGGTGGGGCCCAAGGTGGGGCTGACTCCAGGGAGGGCCTAGTTTACATGTCTGGGAGAGCAGAGGCATTTAGACCACATGGGTTTAAGTCCGCCTCTTTCTGACGATTCTAGGTCATCTGGGTGAGTCCCATGTGTGACTCACCCCTGATGCTGAAAAAGATATAAAAACCAGGGGTTGGCTGTCTGTTCTTTGGAGCTCTTTGGCACAGCCGTGGTGGCTCATGTGACTCTGGGCCAGCCCTTGTTCTGAGCTCCCGGGCTGAACCTAGATGTTGGCAACTATGAATCTGTATTGGGTCTGTCTGTTGATGTTTGTAATTTGTTTGTATTTTGCTCTGAAGTTCAGGGTGCTGGCTTTTCCCCCTGAACTAAGTGAATGATATTTGCGTGCTGAATTAAAGTAAATTTGTCAACCCCTTAACCTTGCTTTCCTTAGTTAAGCAGATCAAAAGAACCTGTGGCAAAAGCTGTTGGCAGCTTTCTGGGTGCTGGCTGTGGGTGGATCTTACACCGCCACAGAAGCTGCTAGCCGGATTGTTGAAACATAAGTCTACCAAGATAATAAGTGATTATGTTACATTGTCATATGTTGTATACTACTTTATATTATATCTGAATGTTAACTTAGTACAAGGTTTGTTTTGCTTATAGATGTATATGTATATATATATATATATATATATACATTTATGTATGCATATTTTGAACTGGCACTATATATAGGCAACTAAATAAAATTTTTATGTTGAAGAAACTAAAAATTAATTTAGTCCAAGATGAAAAATTCAAAACACTACTGCGTGTGTGTATTTGATCTTGGTTAAGTAATTTCAAACTTAATGGGAAATAGATATTTTTGTTGTCTTACCAGTTGAGCCTGGCAAAAAACACTCAATATTTTATATTTGTATTTTTCTTTGTTATTTTTATCATTTTTCTGACACCATGAGATTTTTTTAGCAATTTTCTTTACGAATAAAAAATATCAGATTCTTACAAAAGTCACATATTACCAAAAACAGCCATAATACCAAAGTATGTTTTTTCACACAAGACACATCTTTTGCCATATTAAAAAAAACATAAACAATAGGAAAATTGTTAAAGAAATCCTTCCCTTCTCAGCCAAACTCCTTGAAGAGGTCACCTGTAATTGGTGCCTCCATATTGGCTCTTCTCACTCCTTCTGCCCTCTGGCTTCTGACCTCCTCATTCAACTGAAGGTGCTCTTCCCAAGTAACCTCTTATTTGCTACATTTAGTGGACTTTTCTCAATCCTTGCCATCTTGACCTCTCTGCAGTCTTTGTCACTTTTCTCCTTGTTCTTCTGTTTGCTCTAGGTTTTTCATAGCACTCCTTTCTTTTGGTTTGCATCAAATTGGTCTGAATATTCTTTGGCCTCCTTTAGTGGTTCTTCAGCCAGGCCAAACCTATTAGCCATGGGTGTCTCCCAAGACTCTGTCCAGTACCCTCTTCTCTTCTCCTTCTTTAGTTTTTCACTTGGTGATATCATCAGCTCCCATGAATCCAATGATCATCTCTATCCCCATGACTCCCAGTTGTATGTATTTAGCCCTATCTCTTCTTCTAAGTTCTGGTGTGTTCTTGGATGTTTCAAAGTGAATGTCCCATAGACATAGTAAACTTAACATATCCAAAACTGAACTCATCTTTCCCCTAAAGCTCTTACCTTTTCAAACTTTCCCTATTACTGTACCTCTGAGTCACCAGGCTCATAACTGCAGTGTCCTCCTTAGGTCCTCAATGCACTCATTCCAAATATTGATCTTGCCAAGCTTGTCATTTCTACCTTCCGAACATCTATTTTACATGCCCCACTCTCTGCACTCCAACAGCTGCCATTGTGATACAGGGAATAACCTCACACCTGAGATACTGCAATAGCCCCATAGTTGGGCTCCCTATTTCAAGTTTCCCTCCCATCCATCTTCAACTCAGGTACCAAAAGTGATCTTCCTAAAGCTAAAGTCTAACTATATCATCATCCTATTCAATAAAACTCAATGGATCTCTAGTAGCTCCAAGATCAAACAGAAAACCCTCTGTTTAGCTTTTAAAGCCCTTAAAATCTGGCCCCTTCCTCTCTTTCTAGTCTTCTTCCCCTTAACTCCTCCATGTATTCTATGATTTAGCAATACTAGCTTCCTTGCTATTTCTTGCATAAGATATTCAATCTCCCAACTAAATGCCTTTTCACATGCTTAAAGTAAAAGAATTCCATAGCTGGAAAGCCTTCCTCACTTCTCCCTCCTGAACTCCCCGGCTTCTTTCAAGAGTCATCCCCAAACCTATGTTTTTGGTAAGAATTCTGTCCAGATTTTCCTCTGTAGTATCTTCCTTCTAAGATCATCATAATCATCACCATCATCATCATCATCATCTCTCTTCACACACAACATATGTGTATATATGCATGTGTGTATGTATATGTTTACATATGTATATATCTGAAAATGTGCACATAAATCACTTTGACAACTTTACAGTGCCATGCCAGGTTTACAGGAACAGCATGGCTCTGGTAAGCCAATTTCAGGGATATTGTGTCCAGTTCTGGTGGGGTCACATTTTAAGAAGGACATTGACAAGTGAGGATGGATTTAGAGGGAGTGACTAGGAAGGCAAGGAGACTGGAAACCATTCTATGTAAAGAAGAGTAGAGAGATGTCTATCTGATAACTTAGATCATAAAAACCCTAGACTTTTGAAGGTCATGATAGCTTTCTTCAAAGGTTAACAGGGAGATGAGAGAGAAGTTGGGTTAAACATTTTCTTTGTGTATGTAGAGGGTAGACCTGAGTTTACTGGATAAAATTAGAGGGTAGTAGATTTTGCCTCAATGTAAGGAAGAAATTTCTAACAATGCTTTTTATCTAGAAAGGGAATGGCCTACCCTGAAAGGTGATAAGTTCCTGCAACATTTGGGCATTGAGTCTGTTGCTGGACCTCCTGACATCAAGAATGTTATAGAGGAGACTCCTATGTTGAGTACTGGAATGAATCACATGATCTCTAAGGTCCCCTTGAAGTCTACAATACCATCATGCAAAACTGACATCAATCTCTTCTCTTCTTTTAAAACTGTACTCTTGATTTCATTGGGAGAGTGAACTCCTGATGATTAAACTCTTTCTGCCAATCCAAACAGGCCCCTCCTCTGCAGTTTATAACCTTATGAGAATTTCTGGGGGCTGATGGGAGTTTAGGTGATGTGTCTCGAGTCACCTTGTCAGAATATGCCAAAGGCAGACCTTGAATCTCTTACTCTTGAATTTCTTACTCTTAGACTGCCTCTCCATCCGTTACACAAGACCCTATCTCTAAATCATCATTACCATCAACAAACATCATTTTCTTAAGTGGTCTGCTGTTCATGGTGGTGAAGAAGGTGAAAAACATAAAAGATGAAACAAATACATTCCTTTTGGAGAGACATAGAGACAGACTGGGTAAGGAAGAATTAGAGAGAAATTTGAAGAAAAAATATGAATACCTCTGCCATGGCTGATAATGAAATTCTGTCTGTTCTATAGCAGAGGATAATAGTGGAGGAACTGAGCAGTAAATTTCCTTCAGGATGGATTCTCTAGGCAGAGTTTTATAGTGGAAAAAATGCTGATTCTGAAGCCAGAAATCCTGAGTTCAAAGCTAGCACTGCTGTTTAGTTGTCTGTGTGACTTTTGGTATGTTACTTACTCTCCCTGGCTCTGAGTTACCTCATCTGTGAAAAAAAGGAGGGGAGGGGGAGGAGGATGTAGAAAGCTTTTTTGCTTTGCGTGGGAAAGTAGATTAGATGACACTGAGGGTAGCTCTCAGATCTAATCCTAATATCTACTAAGTGATTGAGGATTTGAGGGTGAGCAGAGGAGCTAAAGACAAATCCACTATCAAGTGGACAAGCTTATGCTTACCAAATTAGTAAAGGAATTTTATTCTAAAATTTTTGATAAATAACTGAAGTTCAGTGGGTTAAAGGAGCATTTGAAGACAACATAAACTTTGGGGTTACTATTCCTCCTTGTCTTATCAAAATTTACATGAGTTGGGTAACATGCACATTTTCCTAAGACTCACTGAGATTTCCCCAATGCTTAGGGTAAAGTCACTATGTAGTATGAATACAGAGTACTTAACTATATTACAAATATATAAATGGAATGATGGTACATAACATAAAAGAACTGGATAATTACCTTTAAACCAAGTCTCTGGCAACATACCTAGAGATGCCTACATCAAGATTATGCATTCGAGCTCTTTCTGGCATCTGCCTCTAATGAGTGAGGATGCTAATGTTTGAAAGGAGGGGTAATCTAGTAAAATGCAATGATAGAAGCACCAAGTCTTAGTGTTACCCTTGAGGCTATCTAGTTTACCCTTCCAGCCAGTACAAGCATGTTCTTTTCCTCAGGTGGGCCTAGACTCTAGGGGTGGGGAACATGCAGCCTCAAGGCCACATGTGGCCCTCTATATCCTCAAGTACGGCACTTTGACTGAATCCAAACTTCACATTCAGTCAAAGGGCTTCACTTGAGGACCTAGAGGGCCGCATGTGGCCCTGAGACCACAGGTTCCCCACCCTGGGAGTTTCTGCTTGAATAGTGTCTACTCAGACTTCAATATGAGGAACTAACTGCTTGTACAAACACTCTCACTCCATTTCTATATACTTCTTATGGCTGGAGAAAAAGAGGGATAAGGAAGGCTTCCAGCACATGAGGGAGATGCCCAGTGGTTAAGTTAGGACAGGGACAAGAGCTACACGGGGTGGTCAGAAATGGATGGATTACAATCCACATCCCTAAAGAGAGCCTCCAAAATAAGACCCCAGATCCATTAAGGCATATGAATACAAAAACATGCCCTAAATAAAACTCACCAATCAATGCTACTGCCCTTAATTATCAGAAACTTTTTACTTTAATATCACATTACTATTTGGTGGGAAGGATACTTTAACTCATAATTCTATCCACCAAAATTTTCCTCTGATGTGTCCTCATGTTGTAGACTTTAAAGGCTATACCAATTGAGTCTAATTAGTCCTGGAAAATGATATATGCTAAAAATCAAGCCCAGTGATGGGTTTTGTATCTACTATCATCTGTTATACATGGCCCAACATTCTCAGTCTGGAGAGGCCTCTCCCTAGATGGTCATAACAACTGTCTTTAACTTCCCTTGAACTCACTTTCCTCAACTGTAAAATGAGAAGACTGGACTATACAGCCTCTGAAGTCTTATATTTCTCTAGATTTGTGATCCTGTTGAAATCTTTTAAGCCACATTAATGGAAGGAACAACAACACTGAAAAAAACACATAGGTCTTCTGAATTGTTGAATTTTTGTTGATAAGTCATTTCAGTTTTGTCCAACTCTTTGTGACCCCATTTAGGATATTCTTGGTGGAGAAAATGGAGTGGTTTGCCATTTCCTTCTCTAGTTCATTTTATAAATGAAGAAACTGAAACAAACAGGGTGAAGTGACTTGCCCAGGGTCACACAGCTAGGAAATATCTGAAGCCAAATTTGAACTCAGGTCTTCTTGACTCTGAGCCAGGCACTCAATCTACTGTACCATCTAGCTATAGAAGTATATATCAGAGCCATGCCTCCTTCAAGCCATTTGCATTTTCATCTTTCTTAAATGGAAAATAACCTTATTTAGCATTTGATTCCTCAGCACATTTGATGGAACTTATTTTGTGACCAAAGGATATCGTCATAAATATTTTTAGTCAGATATCTGTATCAATCGTACGTATACATATATGTATGTATATCTGTGTATATGTGGTGTACATATATATATATATATACATATTATATTACATTTATACACACATAAATAATGCTGCCTCATAAAACTTAAATAGTCCTTGAGATTATATATTATTCAATAGACATGTTTAGTATCTTTCATATGTGTCAATCCAATGGGAACAGTAGATGTGGTTTTAAAGGTAGGAGATGTGGAGAGATACTACAGTGTAGTGATGAGACAGCTGATTTGTCATCAGGAAGATCTAGGTTAAATTCTTATAGCTGATATTTAATAGTGATATGGGCATGGGTAAGTCAGTTAACCTCTCTGAGACTCAGGTTTCTCATCAGTAATATATTAATGCTACCTCATATAATATGTACTGTGCCATGTTATTCTGATGGTTATTCAATGGACATAATGTATATTAAGTGCTTGGCAAACATTAAGGCATTACATAAATGTTATTTTTTAAATGTGGAGTAAAAAAATAAAAGAAGCAAGTGTTAGCATCCCATTCTTTTATCACGGATTTAGAGCTGAAAGTGACGATAGAGGCCAGTGGGTTCAACCTTCTCATTTATGAATGAAGAAACTGAGGCTCAGAAAGAATAAGGGTCACACAGTTAAGTGTATAAGGAAGCATTCGATCTCAGGTCTTCTTGACTCCAGTTTCAGTTCTCTATCTACTATGATCTCCAGCTGTGTCTTTGGAGAAACTCT
This sequence comes from Trichosurus vulpecula, assembly GCF_011100635.1. Taxonomy (NCBI): domain Eukaryota; kingdom Metazoa; phylum Chordata; class Mammalia; order Diprotodontia; family Phalangeridae; genus Trichosurus; species Trichosurus vulpecula. The sequence goes on along the minus strand of NC_050577.1, from coordinate 214,844,356 downwards.
CTATCTCAAGACTTATGAAGGGAAGATATTGGGAGGCAAATTTTAGGCTTATGTAATGAATAATGTTCTCTCCCTGAAGTTCTACCAATTATTTCTCAAGGGGGAAACTTGAAGGTAAGATTCTTGCTTCATTATAGAATTAACAGTGCTATCCAAGAATGAAATAGATTGTCTGGCGAAGCAGTGCCCTCTTCCATCACTACAGGTAAGAGCATTGGGTTTTAGAGAGGGAGATTCCCTTCTTGAATTGGTGGTTAGCCTCTATAATTCAATAATCCTTAATCAAATAATCAAAATCAATTATGAAGCCTTTATCTTTACTGTAAGGGGGAAACTGCTTTCCTGATGATACCAATGAGATATTTTTGATTGTTAAATTATTTGCAAAATTTCTAGTGACAGACACAAAATAGATGAATCATCAAAGATACAGTCAAAATGGGTCAAATACTGTATTTATGGAAATGTTATTTTCTACTCAAAGAAAAAAACTAATTTAACGTTTAATACTCAAGTATTCAATTGGATATATGACCTTATCAATGTGGATGTTCCCTCCAGTAATGCACATCAAAACTCATTCATACATGCCCTTCTCTGTGACCTTTAGCCACACTAAGTGAGATAACATAACATCCTTTGCTAACCTTAAAGTGCTTTATAAATGTTAGCTATAATAATAATAATCATTATTAATCATTACTATGCTTCCACAAAGAATTTGCCCAAAGTATGAGTTCATAGAGTGCTTGCATAAAAAAGTGGTTAACCCCTTGGTCTCATCAGAAAACCAACCCACCTTTTTACCCATAACACATAGGATAGTAGATATATTTTTAATGGAGAATCCCATGAATATTATAATGGGCTTGCATTTACACATTTTTAACACAGTTCTCCATGTGGTCTACAAGAATACTATAATGATTTGTCACAGAAGAGATGTCCTTGGATTGTCAAAGACTATGTCCGTATAAAGTAAGCTCCTCAGAGTCCCACCAAACCAAAAAGGCTTGAAGTAATGGAAGAGTGATGGACCATATGTGTGTGTGTGTGTATGTATGTGTACATATATATATACATGTATATATATACATATAGTATGTGTATATATACATATGTATGTATGTATGTATGTATATGTGTGTGTATTCCAAGATGCAGTTTATTTAACAAACATGTTTTGACCATTCCAAAAACTCATAAACACATCTACTAAATTATTTGCAGGGGATCTATGTCACTGAAGATATAGAGAATACATACCCACAATGACACAGCCACATATCTTTTAAAGCGCTGAATTAAGTGCAGTAACAAAATATCAACTGTGGTGGCTTCCAAATATTTGTTAATTCATTTTGATTTCCTAAGGAGGAGACAAGTGGTTTGGCTGACTGAACACTATATCTGGAGTGGAATTAGCTAATTCCTGTCATCCTAAAAAATTGCCATATTTTACATTTGCATGTTGCTCTTCAATTATTAATGGAGAACTTTGATTTGCCTACCTGGTAAAATATAGATAAGCCATGTAAGGAAATGTTATACAGTCTCAAGCAAGTCCAAAGATAATTAGCAATGACCAATCAGGATTACAGGGGATTACTGATGAAGCATGTTACCCACTCTTGGAAGAGAAGTTACAGACTGAAGAGTAAGAAAGACATTTTGAATGTGGGAATTTGTTTTGCTTGACTATTCATATTTGTTATAAAATTGTTTTTCCTTTTTCTATTCATTGGACTGCGGGGGGGTTGGAGGGAGAAAAAATAAATGCTTGTTAATTTAAAAATATATCTGAATTTAAACCAAGAAAAGGCAGGATGACATGTTTTAATGCTAACTTATGTACTATTCATTCTTATTTTATTTTTCTAGATACTTCTATTTAAGATACATTTGTGGGCAACAAATAAAAATAGAAAAGACCATACAGTACAACTAAAAGAAGTTTCTATTTCAAATTTTGCTGCTTGTGCAAATTCTGGAAAATCTTATCTTTTGGAAAATCAATGTAATCCAGTATTATTAGAGTTAATCTATACATTATTTCAGGGAATTATGGGATATCCTGGGCTGGCCCTATGACTCTATTTGTATATATGCCCCTGAGCCCTATGGATAACATATGAAGAAGAATTTAAAAGTGTTGCCTAGGCTTCTATCCAAACTAGTTTAGAAATTCCAGGTAGGTCCTGATGTTATCTATTTTAGCACATTATAAAAGAATATGCTTAGGGAATACAGGAACTCACCCTCCCCTTAAAAAAAGTTTTTTATTGGACTTGTTTCTTGTATCAAAAAAAAGCCAAAGATAGTTGAGGAAGCAGCTTGAATGAAACACTAGAGGCATACTATCCTACTGAAATTCTAGAGAGCTTTGATTTCATTTTTAAACACACACACACACACACACACACACACACACACACACACACAAACACACACACAGCACTCTTGGCTAGAAACATGTAATATCATAGCTACCAGACTCCTGATACAAATTCACTCATGAAAATGAAAATACCTTGAAGGTATTGTCAAGAATAAACCTATTGTTGACCTTTACTCACAAAGTCATCATCATTCAAGCCCTTTCAAATTTTCTGTGCCTAAAGAGTTGTGCTGCTTATAGCATAGCTCAACACAACAGGAAGGCTACTAAGAAATATTACTTACCAGAGGCCACATTGCCTTCCATGAAGGGGCGTTATATGGCCTCCTTGCTCATCTCTCTCAGTGAAAACATGCATTTCTACAATTATACCATAAGGAATAGTTTAGGAACACCAGCCCAGAGATCTGGACTCTTTCCTTCTTTATACTGCTCACAGGCAGCCTCAAAGTAAAAGACTGATACTCTTTTTAGAACTTAAATTTATAAAAAGAACATACATGATAAAATAGTCTTCAGAGTGGACAATTTTTAAACTTACTGTCAGCAGGTGCTATGTTCCCACTCACCTAGTTGCTGAGTCCCTGATGGTAGTAGCTACAAGAGGGACAGAACTACCAGATTCTCTTTAAAGGAATTTTAGTGGAAGAAGAATGAGCTATGCAAATGCTGAAAGATCCAGGAGCTGTTCGATTGCCAAAAATCATATAGGAACTGTCCAATTGCTAAAAGGTCTAGGAGTTATATGAAAAGATGATGGATTCTATTAATGGAAGCTGTCACCTATTCCTCACTGAATTGAATCATTCCTGAGAGAAAAGGATTCATCATAGAATCTTAGGAAAAGGCAGAGCCTCCCAGATCCTCTAGAACAATCTGCACCCAAGAAGAAATTCTATGAGATCTCTGACCAATGATTATCCTGAAGCTTGAAGGCTCCCATTTATGTGGCACTCATCACCCATTTCATTTTTGGACAGCTCTAATTGTTATGATGTGTTTTCTTTTCTTTTCAACAAGCCTAAAATCTGCTTTTCTATAATTTCTATCCAATGATCCTGTTTTTACCTTCTAGAGCCAAGCAGAATGAGTCTAAGTCCTTCAAACACTTGATGATGGCTATGATGATCCCTACTCCAACATTGATCTTAAATTATTCTCTTTTCATTTTAAATATATCAAGTTCTTTCAGCTGATCTCCATATGGCCTGGTTCCCTGCATGCTCACCATCCTGTTCATCCTCCTCTTTACATCCTCCAGGTTGTTAATGCCCATACCAAAATGTGGCAGGCAGAACTGAACACAATACTCCAGATGTTGGATGGCCAGGACAAGGAATAACAAGATTATCATTTCCCTTACTCTAGATACTCTGAATCTCTCATCATACCCTTAAGATTTTTGTTCTTATGGGGATGGGGGAAGAGATGGGTAGAGATTGTTCCACTAGGGAAGAGGACAGTGATTCATCAAAATGAATGATTGTGATTAGCCTTGCAGAAACTCCAGATGAGGGTTGGAGTCAGCTATAGAGATTTGTCTAACACACTCCCTAAATTCCCAATTTTGGCTGTGGCCTTGGAAGGAAGGTAACACTGGCAAAAAGTCCAGCAGGGTATAATTGGAAAAAGCACTGAGCTGGAGCCAAGAGAAATGAATTCAAACATCTAATTGGTCCCTTTCATGTGAGTTTCAGAGCTTTGTTCCTTCTCTCTGAAATTCAGTCTTCTCATTATTCAATGAGGTTAACAGTGGTGATGATGATAACTAGTATTTACACAGCACTTTGAGGTTTGCACAATATAACTTATGAATACAACTTTAAAAGCTTCAGGAAATTAAAACTGCACTAATACTTTTAGGATGTCTTGTATTATCTCATTTAATGCTCATGACAACCCTGGAAGGTAGACATTATTATTATCCTTGTTTTACAGATGAGGAAACTCTAACAGGTAGAGGTTAAGTGACTTGTCTAAGGTCACAGAGCTAGTATCTGAGGTTATATTAGAACTCAAGTCTTCCTGATACCAGACCTAGTGTTCTAGTTATATATTTGTACTACCTGTATCACAGGTTTGTTGTAATGAAAGGATTTTAAAATGTAAAGTGTAAAACAAGCAAACAAACAAAAAACCCAAACTGAACATAGGATAATTACAATGACCTAGGTTAGCTCCAAAGCAGAGTTTTTGGAATTCTCCATTGTCATTTCCTTTCAGACATGGGGAATTATATGAGACCAAGCCAGAGCATTATGGGATATTGCATATGATGTTGGAGGTCACTGACATTGCTAGTTTTACTGAATTCCTTTCTTCTCTACTTTCTTTTGTAGTCTCTCATAAGGGATGGGTTTCTGGGTAAGGGACAGGGTTAAGTGATAAGTTGGTAAGGGAAGGTGATATTAAAAATAATGTATAGAAGCAATGGTTTTTGGAAAATATGGTGTTGTGGAAATATGAGTTACTGAAATTCCTCTTCTGGATTAGGGCTGTGATTTCATCGGTGGAGAGATCTTCCAGGGAAGAATTTCCTATATGAATGCAGTTCCACACTTGCTCTTGACTTAACACCTTCAAGTGTTTCTGGGGCAAGGATAAGTGAAGTAACTTCCCTAAGGTCACATAGTCATATGTGTCTGATACAGGATTTGAACCCAAGCCTTGCTGATACCAAGGCCAGTTCTATCAACTACGCTATATTGCCTCTCCTTAATATGATTACTATACAATAACAGATACTGGCTCTCAGGTCCACTTATTCTGCTAAACATAACATAACCCAAACATCACTTTACCATCTACATTCTTTGCGTAAAGCTTTAGAGTAATACGTCAATAGCCTTAAATCATAATCGCTATTTAGATACTATATATTTATTGATTAAAGATAGGTTTTAAAACATAATGCACAATAATTTTTCACCTCAATAGTTATAGAAAAATACTTCTCTCTCCTTTACAATACATTCTTAACTGACTACCACTTCAACTCATATTCTTGAAATCAATCTAGGCTAGCCTAAACAGCAGATTGTTAGAGATTCAGAATGAGCCCCAGGCTTTCTTAGAAATGCTTTGGTGTTTTGAAGGATGATTTAATCCCACTGCACCGTAGGGGCACTTGATAAGACTGGGCATAGATGCAGTTGTGTGGTGATGAGCATGCCCTGTCAGCCCAGCTATTTTCCTTCATTTCATTTCAAACAGGCCAAACTGATTCCCTTTCTTAGAAATGAAGATAATCTGAAGTCACTCCAGAGAGAGTGCAAGGATTTCTGATTTAATAGAGTTTGCTTTGGGCACAATGAAAAGATATAATGGGGATGTTGGACAGGAGGGGAGGATGAAAGTGTATGGTTTATGACTATTTCATCCTGAGTGAGTGGATATGGAAGATGTTCCCTGGAGCCTCAGCTCTTCTGCAAAACATGTGACTTCTGGAAGATTAAATACCAAAGTAAATTTCTACTTTCCTCACAAAAGATAGGAGGAAGCATGATACAGTGGAAAGAGATTGATTGCAATCAAAGGACCTGGGTTCAAAACTCTGTTCTGATACTTATTACCTGTGTGACCTTGGACAATCACTTCACCCTTCTGGGCTTGAGGAGGAGGTTAGACTAGATGGCCTTGAAGGACCTTTCTTGGGCTAGCTCTAAGGCAGCTAAGTGAAGGGTGAAGAGAGCATTGGACTTAGAGTTAAGAAGACCTGAGTTACTATCCTGCTTCACATACTTAGTACCTGGATGAACTTAGGCAAGTCACTTAAATTCTCTGAGCCTCCATTTCCCATCTGTAAAATGAGATTGTTGGATACCATGGACTCTGAGGTACCTTCTAGCTCCAAATCTATGATCATGAGAGCCATGATTCTATAAGTCTTCCTCCCAAGAATTTCCCCATCTTCTAGGGCTGATAATACTATCTCCTCTGAGTCAGCTGCTGCTGATCTTTCCTATGGAGAGATATAAAAGGAAATGACATGCCATCACTTGACCTTACTACCTCATTCCTTGCTTCCCAAGGAAAGGAGGTGAACCCCTTAGTGCCACCTGACCTGTACTCTGCTTTTATCTGCCATAAGCATCCAAGCCACATTAACATTCTACCTACATGGTGTTTGGCTGCAAACACACAAGAAGCTATACTTTACCTCTAGCTTCTCAGTGCTCCTACCCAAGCAATCACCAGCCATTACTAATTACTATTAGGTGTCCTGACAGCTGGTAAGTACAGGATCATCAATTCTGCTGATAATTACTGCTTTTCTAGTGATACCCTGAAGTCCTTTGGCATTTTCCTCTAGCTCTCACATGACTTCTTCATTCACACAGCATTTACAGGCATTGGGTATGCGGAATATGGCGACAGGCACTGGAGGAAATACAAAACTCATGTAGCAAACAAGCATTTAAAGGTATGTGCCTGGTATGTGCCAAGTATTATGCTAGGAACTAGGGATAGAGGGAGAAAAAAACAAAATAATCCCTGCCCTTAAGGAGGTTATATCCCAAAGGGGGAAAGGAACATGTGGTCTAGATGAGGGATGACTGGGCTCTGTGTGAATCCCACCTTGCCTTGGTCAAGTGACTTAATCATTGTGGGCTTCAGTTTCTCATTTGTAAAATGAGAGTCAGACTTGAAAACCACCGAAGTTCCTTTAAGTTTTAAATCTATGAATCTTTGTATACAAGTGATCAAAACCAAAGTATACGCAAAGCAAATGCTAAGTAATTTCAGGGGGCACCAACAATGAGGGATTTCAGGAAAGGTCTTGGGCAGAGAATGCCACTTGATCTGAGCTACGAAGAACAGAAAAGATTCTAAGAAGTTGAGAAAAAGGAGAAACTCCAGCCCAGACATGAGAGACAGCCTAGGAAAAGGCATGGGGAAAAGAGAAGCAACATGGGCTACAAGGAAAAATGGGAAATCTAATCTCATGGACCTTGCAGTCTAGGTAAGAAAGGGACATGGCTCCAAAGTAGATAAGGGCAATATGTAATTTGACATAAATGCATCAGAGAAGCACAAAAAGAGATATAGAAAGCCTGAGGGCAAATGTCCACAGCAGCAGGAGGGGATGTGAGGGAAGTCTCCATGGAAGGCATACCTCTGGACTTGGGCTGTAAATGGTAGGTAAGACTCTCATAAGCAGAGGAAGAGAAGGGTTTTTTAGGAGTACTGTGAGCAAAGGCATGAAGGTAGGGAGACTCAGTGGATGCTGAGGGGGAAGACAGAAGTCCAATTTGATATAGCGCACAGAGAGGAATAATAGAAGAAAAACTAGAAAAGTCAAGTGGAACCCAATGAATGGCAGACAAAGAAATAGGAATATTATTTGCTAATAATGAGTCACTAAAGATTTTATTTTCACAGAAGAGAGATGTGAATTAGATATATACATAATAAAATTACAAAGGAGGTAAAATTGTAAAGTATAGAGAGCAGAGACAAGAAGATCTACTGGGAGTCTATTGGAAGATGGCAGGTGGATGTCAATGAAATGTGCACTAGAGGAGAGGTTATGGGAATAGAAAGGAAGAGATGGATATGAGAGATGAGAACATGGATTGAAAAGGACATGGCCACTAATTGGATACAAAGTGAGGAAGAGGAAAGAGACAAAGATTACTCCAAAGGTATGAATATGGTAGACCAAATGAATCATATTTAATTCAAAAGGAAGAACAAGTTTAGGGAGAAGGATAAAAAGGCTGAATTGGGATATGGTGTGTTTGAGTTGCTAATAGGAGGTCAAAGTAAAGATGGCAAGGATGGCAGTGCAAAGCATTTTGTACTTAAGAGTCATAGGCTTATAAATATCAAACTAGGAGAAACATCTGAGACCATCCAGTCCAGGGAAGGGGAACCTGTGGCCTTCTAGGTCCTTGGGTGCATCCTTTTAACTGAGTCCAAGTGTTACAGAACAAATCATTTTATTAAGGGGATTTGTTCTGTGAAGTTTAGATTCAGTCAGAGGGCCACACTTGAGGGCCTAGAGCGTCACATGTGGCCTCGAGGCCACAAGTTCCCCACCCCTGATCTAGTCTAACTCCCTCATTTAATAGATGGTAAATCAAGGCCGAGAAAAGTTAAGCAACTTGCTCAAGGTCATCTCAGCAAGGAAATGTTAGAGGTGGGATTTGGGCCTAGGTACTAATTTCAGAGCCAGTGCTACTCCCACTGCAACATGAGAACAAGGTTCAAAGTTCATCTCAGACACATGCTAGTTATGTGACCATGAGGAAAGTGGTGGGAAATGGGGGTTTGGAGCTCAGAAGAGTGTCAGTGCTTCCCCCCACTGTACCATGTTGAAATGTCAATATGGAAAACTACGGGATCAGAAGTTGATCTGGAATCAAGTTGCACTGTGAAAGGAGAAATAGGTCGCAGATACATCATGTGTAAAGTGAGGGAAAATGAGAGAAAAATGGAGGGGTAGTAGTAAGAGTCAAAATGCAAAATACTGTCAGCAGTGATCATATTCCAAGAGACGGTGAGGTTTAATGTGATTGTGCCAGGGTGTAATTGAGGTATGAATCTTATGCTTCTCCTTTCTTTCACTACCATGCAGCTCTGAGATCTACCTTGATCCTTTCCTTTTCCATTCCATTCCATAAACACAATCAGGGTTAGTTAATGCAGAGCCACCACAGCCTAGCGAAGAGAGTACTGCAAACCACAGAAGCAACTGTTGAGACAAGTGACAGTGTACAATTTAAGAGGAAGCTACGGGGACTAGGTCATTAGACTTAGAACTAGGAAGATGTGGATTCGAGCCCTACATCTAATACTTACTAGCAAGGGGGCCATGAGGAAGTCACCTCACTGAGTCTCAGTTCCTTAACATGCAGAAGGTAGATAATAATGCATATAGATCTCGCCTCATAGAGTTACTGAGTCAAGTGAATTACTGCCTACAGAGCACTTGGCAAACTCTAAAGCATTATATCCTCCATCCTTTTTCCACTAACAGTTCCCTATCACTGCTCTCCTTCATGGTGTTTGTTGGCTGGAAAATGAAAGGTAGTGTGCCACCACTCTACCACCTTGGTTTTATTCCACAATCCAACATGTGGGAAACGGAAAAATTCCAAACACCTGCTTTCTAGAATATGAATCCAAAAGCAGGGTGAGGATCCACTAAAATTGCTTACTTGGACATGTACTGGGAGAAATAGGAACTTTCTCCTATTTGTTGAGGTTCTTCTGAGTGCAGGTGAGGTGCCATTAAATCTTTGACGATACCTTGGTAGAGTAAAACAGAGTTTGTATAACTGCAAATGATCAGTTATGGGGTTTTAAAGCATCAGAGATGATTGAAAAGTTTGTGCCTTGAAATTTTTCACATATGGTGAAATCAAGATGAAATCAATGGGCTCTGTTGAAATCAATCTGGTTCTTAAATATATTCATACCCAACCATAGGGATGGATAAATAGGAGCACGTCCACAGGAGGGTAATCGGGATAGTGAAATGATGGTGAAAATAATGGCGCATAAAGACTGATTGAAGAAAAGAGTGATGGGTAGCCTGAATAAGAGAGGACAGGTTTACCATGACAGCAATACTAAGGTCTCTGATGGGCACTCATGTGGAAGAGGGGTTGGGTTTAGGATCATAGCATCATTGATTTGAAGCCAGAAGGGACCATCGAGTACAACAGCCTTATTTTGAAAGATGAGGAAGCTCAGGCAGAAAGAAGTTAAAGGCAGAACTCATGGCAATCCATTATTATCATGGATAATATTTAAAGAGCTTTGTTGTTGTTCAGTCATTACAGTTGTGTCCAACTCTGTGACCACATTTTGAGGTTTCCCTGGCAAAGGTTGTGGTGTGGTTTGCCATTTCCTTCTCCAGATTATTTTACAGTTGAGGGACTGAGGCAAATGGCATTAAGTGATTTTTCCCTGAGTCACACAGCTAGTAACTGTCTGAGGCTGAATTTGAACTTAAAAAGATGAGTATTCCTGATTCCAAGCCCCATGCTCTATCCACTGTGCCACCTGGCTACCCTTATATTAATAGCTACAATATATCTTAGAGGTGATCTACTTAATTCTTCATTTTACATATGAGGAAACTGAAGCCAGGAGAGGTTAAATGATTTGTCAAAATCCACATCAAGTAAGCGACAATGGTGGGATCTGAACCCTCTCCAAAATCCTATACCTTTTCCAATGCAACCCCAATTTGCACCAGTTACTATATTGTTCGACAAATAAAATACCATCTTTAAAGTTTAGTGAAATGTATAACCTATATCAAATTGCTTACTTTCTCAATGAGGGTGGGTAGGGAGGGAGAAAGGGAGAGAATGTGGAACTCAAAGCTTTGAAAATGAATCTTAAAAATGATTTTTACATGCAACTGGGAAATAAAATATACAGGCAACGGGGTATAGAAATCTATCTTGCCCTACAGGAAAATAAAAGGGAAGGGGATAAGAAAAGGGGATGGAGGTGATAGAAGGGAAGGCAGATTGGAGGAAGGGGTAATCAGAATGCACACCCTGTCCTGGGGTTGGGGGAGGGGAGAGACGGGGAGAAAATTTGGAATTCAAAATCTTGTGAAAGTGAATGATGAAAACTGAAAAGAAATAAATTTAAAAAAGTTAGTGAAATCTTCATTTTCTCTGTACTCAATGGCCCTACACAATGGTGTCTTTTGAGTCGATGTGCTTTTAGAGTTACTATGTGTAATTATTATAGGTTTTCCTCTTTCCTTGTCAAGATTTCATTTGCCACTATTCCCTGGTGACCTTGTAACTGAATTAAATAGTTTTTCTTTCCTCATAATTTGATTTTCCTGAACTGCTATGGGCTAGAACATCAGATCACCAATCTTGTTAGAACTGTGTTTAAAATAGAAGTCAGTTGACTCTGAGTATCTCTCCTCTGAGTGAAGTACATACACTTTAATATACTGACAATGTGACATCCATTTTGGTTGTTCAGGGATCTCTTTTCATTTACTCCTAGATTTTCCAGAGAGTTTGAGTTGTTGGATAATCAACCCCTTGGATAAGTGAGATGTTTACCACAAGTATATAAGTGTTGCCAGAATTATAAAGGATCATTGTGAGACAGTATAAGTCAGGGAAAGCTTCATGGAAGGGTGAGACATAATAAGATAGAATTATTAGAAAAAATGAGTTCCTTGAGTGTGGGGACTATTTTTACCTTCCTTTGTACATACAGCACTTAGTGTTAGAGGGGATGTGGGAAAATTGAGACACTAATGCAATGCTGGTGTACTTGTCAACTGATCAAACCATTCTAGAGAACAATTTGGAACTATGCCCAATCAAATTGTGCATACCCTTTGTTCTAGCAATATCACTTCCAGGTCTGTGTCCCAAAGAAATTTTAAAAAGGGGAGGGGAGGGAAGGACATATTTGTACAAAAATATTTGTAGCAGTTTTTTTTTTTTATGGTGTCAAAGAAATGGAAACTGAGGGGACTCCATCAATTGGGGAATGACTAAACAAGTTGTGGTATATGATAGTAAAGATAGTAATTTTTCTATAAGAAACGATAAGTGGGCTGATTTCAGAAAAAATCTGGAAAGACTTACACAAACTGATACAAAGTAAAGTGAGCAGAATTAGGAGAACACTGTACACAGTAACCACAACATTCTAAGATGATCAACCGTGAATGGCTTTGCTATTCTCAGCAACACAGTAATCCAAGACCTTCCCAAAGGAATCAAGATGAGAATGTTATCCACTCCCAGAGAAAGAACTGATGCAGTCTGAATGCAGATCAAAGCATACCATTTTCATTTTGTGTGTGTGTGTGTTTTTTCCCCCTTTTGGTCTGTTTCTTCTTTCACAACATGACTAATGTGGAAATGTGTTTTATATGATTGTACATATAAAACCTATATCGAATTCATTACCACCTTAGGGAGTGAGGTGCTCAGGTAGGGGAGGAGAAAATTTGGAACTCTAAATTTTTAAAAACTGAAAGTTAAAAATGATCTTTACATGTAACTGGGAAAAATAAAACATCCTTTCAAAAAAAAAAAAGAAAATTCCCTGCTGAGACTTGTAAAAATGCTTTGGTCAACAAGCCTCTTTGCTTTCACTCCTTGACCTATTGTCTGAATTTGTTTCCCTTAAAATATAATCATCAAATATGTTTACAAAAGCATGTAGCTTTCTTAAAACCAAGCACAACACTCGACTCAGTGGCATCCTGAGGCAAGATCCCAGAGATGTTCTCGGCATAACAGAGCATTTCCTCCCCTGCAGCCTGAATTTATCTTTCATTAATTTCACTGAGCATCAGTCCTGCCATCCTACAAGGAGGCAGAGTATGGGGGGGGGAGGGCGATAATCAGTTTTTACCATAATCATGTCAAATATTTTAATCAATCCTCCACTAAATTCTCTTTTCCAAAGCAAATAATCCTAAATATGATTCTCTGTCCCCTTGAGGCTTTGTTTCCCTTAATTTCCATATCTATAAAATGCTCATTATGGCCTTTTGCTATATCAAAATTTAACTTTTAGGACCTATAATTGTTAATAGCTCTCACTTCTATAGTGCTTTAAGGTTCCCTTTAGGGGGCATTGTGGTGCCCCCAGTAGGGCGTTGGCCTTGAAGCTAGGAAGGCCTGGGGTCATGTCTTAATTCTGATATAAACTGGCCATGTGACCTAGAGAAGTACCTCTAGGCAGTTCTCTGAGTTGGAGAGTAGGTACCAATCTGCATTGGTAAAGGGACATTCCCCATTTGGGAGGTCCTTAAACCAGAGAAATCACAATACAATCCCTGTCCCCTTATTTGAAAAGCACTTTCTGTATCTTATTTGATCCTGAGAGGAAAATGCTACATTATTTTTCAATTATTAATATTATTTGAATCTAGCTTTATGTGGTTAGAAAACATCTAACACAAAAGCTTACTGTAGAGATCAGAGATGCTCCAGGGCAACCTGATGGTTTTAAGGAATGCTTAGATCCCACCCAGGACTTATTTTGGGTCCACCTAAGTCTTGCTTTGGGTCCACCCAAAGCTTGTATATTGAGTTCCCCAAATTTGAATATTTATAGTTGTTCAGTTGTGTCCTACTTTTTGTGAACCCATTTGGTGTTTCCTTGATAAAGATACTAAAGTGGTTTGTCATTTCCTTTTCCAGCTCATTTTATGGATGAGGAAACTGAGGCAAACAGGGTCAAGTGACATGCTTAGCATCACAAAAGTAGTTTCTGAGGCCAGATCTGAACTCAGGAAGAGGAGCCCTTCTGACTTCACAGCTGGCACTCTATCCACTGCACCACCTAGCTGACCTTGCTGATATACCTTTCAAACTGCCCAGTCCTAGAAATTACCTACTGCCAATATGAGGTGAATCAAGTAAATGTCTTCGCACATTGTCTGAACTCTTTAACATAACTTCACAGAGACCAAGTAGGGAGCCATACCTTCTGGGTTTCTTTTTTGTCAAATGACTTAATAAAATCCATTCTAAAAGTATTTCAGATTTGGGGATTTATTCTCATGACTAGAAAACCATTGTGATGCAGGTGATTTTGTCCCCACTGTGTATAAAGAAAAATATAGTTACATATCTAATAATTTGAGGAATGAGGAAACATCAGCACCTAAGAGGGTTGAGAAGGTTTCTGTGAGAGATTAGGCAAGAGCTAAGCATTGTTGGAAGATGGGAATTCCAAGAGGCTGGGATGAAGAAGGATCATATGCTAGGAATGGGGGAGGAGGGGATATTTTTAATTTATTTAATATTTTTAGTTTTCAACATTGATTTCCAAAAGATTTTGAGTTGCAAATTTTCTCCCCATTTCTACCCTCCCCCACCCTAAGATGGCATAAATTCTGATTGCCCCTTTCCCCAGTCTGCCTTCTCTTCTATCACCCCACTACCTCCCATTCCTTTTCCCCTTACTTTCTTGTAGGGCAAGATAGATTTCTATATCCCATTGCCTGCATATCTTATTTCCAAGTTGCATGTAAAAACAACTTTTTAAAAAAAATTTTTAACATTTGTTTTTAGAACTTTGAGTTCCAAATTCTCTCCCTTCTTCCCTCCCCATCCACCCTTCTTGAGAAGGCAAGCAATTCAACATAGGCCACACATGTATCGTTATGCGAAACACTTCCATAACAGTCATGTTGTGAAAGGCTATATTTCCCAAGGAGGGGATATTTTGTAGAGATGGAAGAGTGAATTCTAAGATCAAGCTCATTGTGATCACATGATATCACCAGTATCACACAGCTAGTAAATATCTGAAGCTCTGTAAGGTAGGCAGGCAAGATCTTATTACTCCTGCATTACTACTAAATGCCAGAAACAGAATTTGAACCCAATTCACACAATTATAGATCCAGAGAAGTGACTCTTAATCCCTTTTGTGTCCTGGACTCTCTTGGGTAACATCTCATGAATCATGTTTTAAAACATAGACAAAGGATTACAAAGGAAACTAATAATATCGACACACAAACACACACACACGCACAGAGACACACACACACATATATATTATATATAATATACGTATTTATAGATGTATAATCTAAAAAGCAAGTTCCCAGGCCCCAGATGTAGAATCCCTATTCTAGAGGATTGTACTAGCTTATTAAAGATCCATTCTCAGGGGTGGTGGGATAATATACAACATTTAAATAGGTAATTATATACATGAGAATTTCAAAAGAAGGAATGGCTCACTAATACCTAAGGGGATTGAGAAAGGGTACTTGAACTAAGGGCACAAGAAGGTAGGTGCTGCATGAGCAAAGCCTTGAAGAAGCCTAGGGATTGTAAACAGTCATCTCTTTCAATTCTTTCCTTTCCTAGATAAGGAGACTGAGGCTGTAGGAGGTTTAATATTTTGCCCAAGGCCATATAGGGAATAAGTAAGAAAACTGGCATTGGAACCCAGATCCTCTAGGCTACAAATACAGTCTCAGCTTCTGTAGTTCCATGTTCAGTGTTCTCTCACTGTGCCATAGTATTTCTCTTTCAATCCAGCATACATTTCAAGTCGACTCCAACCAACCCTTTTGTGCCTTTTTCTATATTACTTCCCTTCCTACACGCTACGATTCAGCTGAAATGGCTGTTTCCATTTGCTGACCTTACCACTCAATCTCCCACCTCTACAAGCTGTCCTCCCATTCCTAGAATTTCAATCTTCCAACAAAGCTTGTGCCATCTCTTGCAGAAATCTTCCAAACCCCCTTAGGTTTTAGTATTTTCTCATCTCTAAAATTATTAGCCATATGATTGTCTCTTTTTTGTATAATGTTTCTTCTCAACAAAATATAATTTTGAGGGTAGGGACTATTTCTTTCCCCTATAGATTTGTATCCCTAATATCCCTTGTATCCCTAATACTTAGTAGAGTGCTTTGTACAAAGTGTAAACAAGGTACTTTATGAAGTTCAAGGGGAAAGATTCTTACCAATTGGAGAGGTGAATGGAATCATACTAGAGGGAGTTATATCTGAGTTGGGATTTGAAGGATGGGGAACAACCTGTATGAGCACTCCAAGGAGTGAGAAAGAGGGATGTTTATAGGAGATACACAGTCTGCAGATGTCCAATTCAATATTTTTTCCACAAAACCATAAATTCATTCTTCATAAACATAGCTTTGGGTTTAAAGTAATAAAATACTTTCTTAAAATAATAGTAATAGAGCATCCAAAAGTGGAATGGTTTAGGGAAATAGTGAGTGATCCCTCCTTAGAGGTCTTTGAGCAAAGACTGGATAATAACTTGCCTAGGATGTTGGAAAGAGGGTTCATAGTTAAGGCCAGTTGGACTAGACAGCTTCTGAAATCCCTCCCAGCCCTAAGACTCTGTGATCCTGGTACACTTTAAAAGAGACCCATCACATAACAGGACTACCATATGAAGGCTTGTGGGCAACAGTGATGGTCTCCCCTCATGAGAGATTTCCAAGGAAAGTCTCTTGTTTGGTCTAGAATAGAGCATTCTTATTAAGGGAGAAGTTGAAATGCATGGCAGGGGCTCTTTCCAACTCTGAGATTCTATAATTCATGGTCTCACTGACTTAGAGAGAGAAGTGAAAAGTTTCATGTAATACATCTAGTTCAATTCCCTCATTATAGAGATGAAGAAAGTGATACCCACAGAGATTAAGTGACCTGCATGACTTCACATAGATGGTAAGGATAAGAAATGGTATTTGAACCCATGATCCTCTGACTCAGGAGTCAGTGTGCTCTCTACCACACAAATCATACCACTTTTGAAAGCCTTGAGAGAATCTGTCTGGATGCCTCAGGATGATGGACAGCAGTCCTCATTTCTACTTTATGGAATCCCTCACTTCTATCAGGTCTTAACTAAAGTATCACCTTCTACTTATTTGATTTATATTTATGTATGTTCATGTTGTCTTCCCCATTAGATTATATGCTCCTTGATGCTCCACTGGGGGCCCAACTGGAACTGACCAATTAGGCAACACAGTATGTTTACTCTCTCTCTCTCTCTCTCTCTCTCTCTCTCTCTCTCTCTCTCTCTCTCTCCCCCCCCCTCCACCCCTCCCTTTTTTCTTTCCTTCTTTCTCTCCATCCCCTCTGTCTATGTAGGGTATCATACCTTTACTGGTGGGTGCTCTGCCCAGAAGAATATAAATTTTGATCCCTAAAACCTTTTTTTCTTCTTAAGGATCACACCTTAAAGCCAAATCACTCTGTCTCTCATTGATTGGCCAACAATAGGTAATAGGCTAAGCCCCATTCGGTCACTGGGCCCTGATTAGCTCAGAGTGAATATAAATAGCAATTGTTTCTGTTTTGGCCAGAAACCCTGAGGGCCTTTCCCTTTACCTGCCTCATTTCTTACCCATCCCTAATCATGAATGGGTATTGCTCAGTCAAATTGAGACCTGTTAAAAACCTTAGCTTAAAAAAGGACAAGGTCTCCCATTGCATTCAGGGCCATCTCCAGTCATCCTGATCTATATCTTGCCATTGGACCCAGATGGCTCTGGAGGAGAAAGTGAGGCTGGTGATCTTGCACAGGTGTTCCTCACTTAAATCTAATTCACTTGAATGTCATGGCATCATCTCCCTGATGTCATGGCCCTCTTTGAGAATGAAGGACAAACAACAACATGCTCCTTGAAGGGAGGGACGATTTTGTTTCTGTCTTGTATCCCCAGTGACTGGCATGGTCCTTGGTACAAATAATTACTTTAAAAAATGAGTAAGGGACAGAGAAATATTATTACCTATACAATACACATATCAGGTCATCCATGTGTTCCACACAACAGAAAGAGTTGTTAATAGTGCTGAGAACCAGGCATTATGCTGTAGGGGAAGGACCATGAGCTCTGGAGTTTGAAGTCTGGAATTCCGAGGTCTTCTTATTAGCCATGTGACCTTGGGCAAGTTTCTTTGATTCTTATAATCTCAATTTACATTTATATAAAATGAAGGCTGTTGGAATAGGAGGCTTGTAAAGGTCATCCCAGGACTAAATCAATACTTCTATAACTTATTGTTAGTTGAAGAAATCTCTGGTTTGAATGCAAATGTACAGCCCCTATGGATGCCCATTCTATGACTTAACTATGGACGTGGTTGGGAGGGACTCATTTGTTTTAGAAGGGAAGGCCTCCTAAATGACCAATTATAAGACAAGGTACTTCATAGAGAACATTAGTATTATCCATTTACTGATACTCTTTCATAACAGGAATGGGGAGACCCATTGGGAACCCTCATTCCTTCACCCTTAATAGGCACTAGATTGCAAATTCCTTGAGAATGAAACTTTTATCATTTTTTGCCTTGCATGTCCAAAGCCCAAAACTCATTTATGGCTAAATCCTGTCCAGAATCCTCCTCTTTCTCTTCTCTTACTGCACTCCCTCCCCTTTCCCCTCCTTTCCATATCTTTTTACGTGCTTTCATTGTTCAGTCATTTTCATTCATGTCTGACTCTTTGTGTTCCTATTTAGAATTTTCTTGGCAAAAATACTGGAGTGATTTGTCAATTCCTTCTCCAGCTTATTTTACAGATGAGGAAACTGAGGTGAACAGGGTTAAGTGACTAGCCCAGAGTCATAAAGCTAGTTTCTGGAACCAGATTTTAACTCAGGAAGATGAGTATTCCTGACTCCAGGCTGGACACTCTATCCACTCTGCCACCAAGGTGCCCTTTATGAGCTATCTTCCCCCATTAGAGTGTAACTTCCTTGAGGGCAGGTACTGCCTTATTTGTTTACATTGTTATCAGCAATACTTAGCAAACATCTGGCACACAGTAAATGGGTAATTTTATCTATCTAAATAGAAATCTTTACATACAGTAGATTCTTAAATTTTTTTTGAATAATAAAAGTACTTTAGGACAGAAGTGTTGATTTGTAAGCAATGTAAAATCCACATTCATGTTATAATTTAAACAAGCAACATATATGTTTACTGGAATCTGCAACAATCTCTTGACTTTGGCTTGCTATACAGGGTTCAGAATTAAATGAAAGTAGTTTCTACATATCCCCTATGGTCCAGCCAAACTGGTGGTCTTGCCATTCCTCAGGCATAACATTCTGCATCCTGTCCTTGGGCCTTTGCTTGGAAAATGCATTTCCTGTCATCTTTCCCTCTTAGGTTTCATAGTTTTCTTCAAAGTTCAGTTTAAGCACCCCTTTATTGGTCCCTTCCCCTCACCACTACCTTCACCTACAAAATTATCTTTTATTTATACTGTATATTTTATATGTATTTATGCATGTAAATGCTTTCTCAATAGAATATAAACCCTTTAAGGGAAGGGAATATTTAGTTTTTATCATTGTATCCGCAGGGCCTAGCACAATGACTTACATACAGTAGGTGCTTATAGAGACATAGTGATGTCAGATTTCTAACTAGTTGTGTGACCCTGGACAAGTTATTTAACTATTCTATGCCTCAATTTCCTTGTTTGTAAAATGAATGGATTGGCTTTGATGACCTCTAAGTTCCTTTTTAGCTCTAAATTTATGGTTCTTTAAGCCTGTGAGTGATAATTTACCACTACGTTTTAATTACTGTTTTCTAAAATAGTTTGTGTCTTTAAAAAATTAAAATGTAGAGACTTAAAAAAGTCTACCATTGGATCTAGAGTTAGTCCTTGCTGGTAGTGTGACATTGAGGTAGTCACAGCCTCTCTGAGCCTCAGTTTCCTCACCTGTAAATGAGAAAGTTGGATTAGATAATTTGGAAGATCTCTTCTAACACAGGAGCCCATGCTCCAATGTTAATGGGGGACATAAAAGTTTTGATATTGCATAGTGACCTCCATTAAGGAGTTTATAGTCTATTAGGATGATTTGAGACAAGAATTAATAAAATAAATTGTATTATATGATAAATGAATTAGAAAGTTTCAAAGTCAAATGGGATTTAAGTAGGAAAGTTCTTTTTGACTGTGAGAACAGTAACAGCTTCCTAGAGGAGGCAGCATTTCACTGGGCTATAAAAGTCTGGGTAGGAATTGAGCAGGAAAAAGGCAAAGAAGATATTCTAGGCATATGGAATGGTATGAACAGAGGCATGGAAATAGGAGAGCACAGTGTGTGTTTATGGGACTAAGAATAGCCCAGTTGAGCCAGATCGTAACACTTCTGGAAGGGACTTGGAAACTAGCTAGGTGACTTCTGGGTCACATGAACAAGATGGAGGACTAGTAACTTTCTTTGATCCCTTCAACCTCTCAAATCCCTCCAAAACAAATTATGTGCTAAATTCAAAGCAACTTCAGCTGTTTCCATGGTACAGGATATCAAGAATCCAAAAGAATGTAAAAGACACACAAACAAAAAATAAGAATAGATGCTCACTCACTCTGATTTCACTCAGCAGCCCTCCCCCACCTCCCATGTGATTAGCAGTGAGGTTGCACTAGCAGACCCGAAGGCCCACAACAAAATGCAACCCCCCACTCTGGCCCCCTTTTCTTCTTCCCAGTGCCCATGGAGACACTGAATATGGGCTATGGAAGTCTGTTAGGGGCACTGGTCAGACAGCTCTATAGTACCAGGTCTCCAGAGCTTGGAACTATCAGTGCTGAGATGAACAAGCCCATAGAACCAGTGTGACCCATTTGAACTGCCGATGCTAGACCAGGGAATTGAGAAACAGAGGGAGCAGGCCAGGATACCACGGGTAGGGGAAAGTGAGCCTGAGAGAAGAGTGCAGCACCCAGCTGGGCTATTCTGTCCATCCAAAAGTTATACAGGGCAGAGACCTATGTCAGTGAATCATGAAATGCCCAGTGTGTGTGGGGGAGGGGGGAGGAAACTGAGATGCCTTAAGATCTAGCCCCCAAGGAAGCCACCATTACCAGAGAAGAAGGCATCAGAGAGTCTGAGAAAAGATTGAAACAACCAAGATCTCAGTAAGAAAACATCCAGTACAATTCCTTTGGGAATCCAGTACAAATCCCTATGCAATCAGAGCCAGAAAGAAAAAGTGAGTTGTCCAATGTCACAATCTAATTAATTGTAGAATAAAAAAAAAATCTCCTCAGTATTGGTATAGAACTTCTTCCAACACACCATTAAAACTAGGTAACATTTACCTGGTGAGAGTCAAGTGCATTTCATTAGTGTTTTGGGGATTTTCTCTTGTCTTAAAGACCAGCTGATAAAACCGAAGTCTATTATGCCAGTTTACTTTTCAACCAAGCAACATTTATGTACACATGCAAACACGCACATAGGTAGACACATGTGAACGCACATATGTACATGTGTATGTATACATGTGTATGAACATATATGTGTGCACATAAGGCATTGTGGAAAGTGAAGTAGAATCAGAAGAACCGGATTCAAATCCTAATAATTATTCCACATGTGACTTTCAATTCTCAGGACTAAGGTTCCTTCTCTGTAAAATGAATAGGTTGGATTAGACAATATCTAAGATATTTCAAATCTTTATACTTTAATCCTATATTAGCAAATAATGTTGCAGTGAAGACATAGCTAGGGGCTCACAGAGGAGTCAACTCATATCAAGGGAAGTAATACAAATGTAGTTTCAACACTTTGGATGGGAACAGCATCAAAATGGCAACACTCAAGCTGGACAGCTCCATTTACTTTCTCAGTCAAAAACAAGATAGGACAAGATGTAGAAAGTAGGAGAGGGAATGGAAGAGATCCCTTCTGGGCCAGCTTCCCTTATCCTTGTCAAAGTTTAAATCATCTACTTGCTACTAATGATCTGGCACTTATGGTACCATAGATAGAATGCTTGACCTGGAATCAAGGAGACCTGAATTCAAATGTGACCTCAGACATTTACTAGCTGTGTGTACCTGGGCAAGTCACTTAATTGTTTTCTTAGCTATAAAGTGGGAATAATAATAGGACCTAACTTCTTGGGGTGTTGCAAGGATCAAATGAGATAATATTTGTAAAGCAATTAACATAGAGCCTGGCATATAGCAGGTGCCATAAAGATGTTAGTTAGTTAGTTAGTAGTAGTAGTAGTAGTAGTCATAGTAGTAGGAGTAGGAGTAGTAATAGTAGTAGTAACAGTAGTAGCAGTAGCAGTAATAGTAATAGTGGTAGTGGTAGTGGTAGTGGTGGTGGTGGTGGTAGACCCACCACCAGAACGTTGTGCTACTTAATGTAATAACAGGATGACTTCAGAAACTTTGACTCTTCCAGACAGGTCCCATTACAAAAATATCAATTGGTTTCATAATAATTTACCACATCAAGACAAAGTAGACAGCAAATCTCATTTCAAACAGAAGTTTCATCAAAAACTATGTGAATTTGTAAGAATAGTCAATCATTATCATAATTTTCAATCCTGTATTAGCAAATAACATTGCAGTGAAGACACAGCTAGGGGCCCACAGAGGAAACATTTATATTACCTTTTAAGATTCACCAAGCATTTTTACCCATTCTAATTGCTATTCACAGTATCCCTATAACTTTGGTCCAAGAGGTATTATCACCCTCATTTTTCGTGTATAGAAAATTAGACCATGAGAAACTAAATGACTTGTCCCAAGTCATACAGAAGTATGAGGCAAAATTAAACCATGACTTTAC
This sequence comes from Trichosurus vulpecula, assembly GCF_011100635.1. Taxonomy (NCBI): domain Eukaryota; kingdom Metazoa; phylum Chordata; class Mammalia; order Diprotodontia; family Phalangeridae; genus Trichosurus; species Trichosurus vulpecula. The sequence goes on along the minus strand of NC_050577.1, from coordinate 214,821,867 downwards.
CCTGATTCCAAAACCAGGTCAGGAAGTCCAAACTGCTCACTCCAGTACCTTCTAAAAGTGATTTTTATCTTTGTTCTTAAAATCATACCACAATCATTTTTTACAGGAATTATTCTAGGTATCTCTAAGTAGAAGCGTTTGACTGCCAATGATTTCATGCCAATTCTACGTGAGAGGATCCACAGGGGATCTATGGAGGACAGGATCCACAGAGGCAATGTGTAGGGATGGGTAGAGAAATGGCATTAGAGTCAGGAAAACCTAGGTTCATCCCTGTTTCTTACCCGTACTGACTGTTTGAGCCTGAGCAAGACTCAATCCCTTTGAGTCTCAGGAAATACATCAGGAATACAAGGAGTTGTGAAAGAATTGCCATTCTCCATGAAAGTTGGGGATTTCCTCAAAGGGATCATAGATTTTGAGTTGGGAGTGAATTTAGAAGTCATTTAGTAAAAACTTTCTCATTTTATAGAGATATAAACTGGGGTTGAGTAACTTAGTGACTTAGCCATGGTCATAAAGGTAGTAATTGACTCCTGATCCAGTATTTTTCACTGTGTCATGTTGCCTCTCCAAAGAAATCAGAGGCGAAAGTAAATGATGATGAGGATGATTATAATGATAGCAATAGAAGAACAGATACAGGAACAATTATAGAGTTCATCGATCCAACCACTTACATTTTACTGATGAAAAAAGAGGCTCAGAAAAGTTTAATGCCTTTCTTCAGGTTCCACTTATCACGAGTGGTAGAAGTGTGGCTGGAAGGCAGATTTTCTGACTCCAGCTCAACTTCAACTATGCCAATTCTTCCTGTGAACATCGTTACTTTCTTAACATGAGTTAACAGGAGAAAGGCATCATAAGCTTACCATAACACATATCCCTCCCTCTGAAACACTTTTAAGAAGGATGCTAAATCTCTTCCAGCTCCCATCTTAGAAAGTCCAGCAGAGAGCTCTGTATATGTATGCTATGATGTTGTTTGTTCTTTGTTTTGGAAGATAACCGATGATATCATGGGTGATGACTTGTACGTGTATTGGATTTAAGTGAAGCTGAGTTGCACAAAATCATCTGCCTCACTCTCTCTTCTTAAGGCACCAAAGTCCAGTGGCAGGACAAAAGTCAAGATGACTGGCAATGGCCTAGGATCCATGTCATGGTAAAGGCGAGGCTGAAGCCTCCAATCAAAGGGACCTCCTACTGGGTCAACATTGCTCTATATGAAAATGTCTCTATCATCAGTAAGGATATCTCTGTGACACTAATTGGTGATAAGAATTAATAAGAAATTAGGATCAACAAAACACTAACAATATAATTACTGCAGCATGAGCAATAACTGAAACTAAAGACCCAGAACTCCCAATGACTTATGCTGGAACAAAAGAACATAATTACCCACACTCTTTCAATTTCCAAAGCACTTTCATAAGTAAGCACAAAGCAAAAATTATGTGAGTCGGTATTCTGTGTGTTTATTTACAAGAATGAACAAGGATGTGTTTATGGCTTGCTTTTTTTCAAAATGTACTAATAATTACTGACCTTCATACGCATAAATTTTATCCTTGGTACAATGAGGGGGTTAGACCAGACATTTTGCCCAGTTTTTTTTAATGCTGTGATTGTAAGTAAACTCCTTGAAGGAAGTAATATGTGAAAGAAACACACAGTTTTGGAGCTGTGAGGTATTCAATGATGATCTACTTCAATTTATAACTAGAAAAGGATACCTTTCATTACACAGCCTACAAATTGTTATCTACTTTTCACTTGAGGACCTCCAAGGAGGAAGAGCCCAGTACTTTCCAAGACAGGCCTTTGGAATAATGGGTAGCTATTTTGATAAGGTATTATGATTTCAGGCTGTTGTTGTTGTTGTTCAGTTGTTTCAGTCAGGCCTGACTCTTCCTGGCCCCATTTGGGATTTTCTTGGCAAAGATACTGGAGTGGTTTGCTATTTCCTTTTCCAGCTCATTTTATAAATGAGGAAACTGAGGCAAACAGGGTTAAGTAACTTGCCCAGGCTCACATAGTTCTTGCCTGAGGCTAGATTTTAATTCAGGTTTCCTGACTTTAGGCCTGCCACTCTATCCACTGTACCACCTAGCTGTCCCATTATGCCTTCATACCAACTATTTATTTCATTTTCATGTTGGTGAATAGCTATGCCATTTATCTCTACAATGTAATGCCATTACAGATAATATTTGGATTACAGTATCTGTTTGCCGATTCTAGTTATTGTCATTTGGAATAAAAAATAAAGACTAACTCCAAACACCTCCATTGTACTGGTGTCTGTAGGGATTTTTAATCTGTACTATTGGATAGCTGTCAGGAAATGTTTCATTATATCAATCCCTACCCCAATTTTTCTAAAAGGAGATTGGATGTTGACTAAGATATCAATGTTTTGTTTGTCTTTGTAAATCCAACACCTAGCACTTTGTGCCCATGGGAAGTACTTTCTGAATGTTTGTTGAATTGATTGAATCAGATTACATGTATTTCATCAAATAAGAAATTGACTATTGCATTTAGTGTTCAGAACCAAAAACTAGACTCAGTGCCTCATATGGTCAGGTACCTAATACTCTTTGCAGGAACTCAATAATGCATGTTGACTGACTCAGTACAATAGAATCTGGATGAAATTAAACTATGATAAAAAATTAAAGCATTATTTTTATGAATTATCACTTGTCATTAAGCACAGTAGAAGTTTAGAAACTGTTGAACTTAACTGAAACATATTGGATTGTAGTTTCTGTAAAAATGAAGGGAATTTTCAGTATAGTTATTACAATAGAACACAAAATGCTATTTTTCCCCTTCAATTTAAGCTTAAGTAGCTAGAGGTCAGCACTAATTTTAGGTGTTGTTTTTATCACATTTTCATTTCAATAATACTTAAAGAGAAAGGTTTCCTTACTTGTAATATCATCATTCATCTCTTCGAGTTCATTGTTGATTCCAGCATCTATAGAGCTCATTATTTTATCAATCTGTAAAAAAACAAAAACAACGAGAACTCATTAAATGTCTTCATTGCATCTGATAATTTCCCAAACACAAAAGCAGAACATCTTTAGTATTGTGCACGCAACAATACCACAATCAAGGGAAAGCTTTAGGGAGAAGTCTATATTACATTGGATCCTGTTATTAAAAATAAAATCATACTTTTTTGTAGAAATCGGACTCTGGCATCTTTTCCTTCATGCTTTAATGAATTTAACTTAAACATTAATGGTAAGATTTTAAGTAATTTTTCATATACATATTATACATGTGTGTACATATATATGAGACAGATAGAGAGAGAGAGAGACAGAGAGAGAGAGAAAGAGACAGAGAGAGACTCATCAGTAGCAGCACATGTTTCTAGTTGTTTCCCTATAAGATATGAATTATTAACAAAACAGAGAAACACACCATTGGAAGGGACGTCAGAAACCATCTCATCCAATCCAACATGAAAAACAATTCATTGGCAGTATCCCTAACAAGTCAACAATTCAACCACTTCCTGAAGACCTCCAATGAAGAAGGAGCCCAGTATGTCCTAAAATGCTCCTTTGTGCAACTCAGAGTTTGTATTTTTCCCCTACAGTCAAGCCTAAAACTTCATGTCTGAAAATTCTGACCATTACTCCCAGTTCTATTCCTAGGGGGCAAGCAGAGGAAGTTCAATTTTCCAGGAGACCACCCTTCAAATTTGAAGACAGGTTTAATGTCCTCACTGAGTCTTCTCTTTTATAGGATAAACATTCCTGTTTCCTTCAACTAACCTTCACACATTATGAATTCAAGCCCCCTTCCAGTGTCTTCACTCATTTCCTCTTCAAGTTCTCCAATTTATCAGTATCCACCTTAAACTGCAATGCCCAGAAATGAACACAGTGCTCTGGATGTGGTCTGACCAGGACAGAGGTCTATCACCTTTGTATTCTTGGAAAGCTATGCTTGTCTTCATTCAGATTAAGAATGCCTTAGCTTCCTTGGCTGCCATATCACTCTTACGGTATGTTGGGATTTCAGTCCACTCAAACCTCCACATCTTTTTTTTAGTGAAGATGTGTGTAAGCACACTCCCCTGTCTTATACTTCTGAAATCCATGCTTGAAACCAAATATCAGATTTGTTATTTATCCCCATTCAACTTAAAATTATTAGATTCAGCTCAATGTTTTGTCCTGTCCACTTTGCATCTTGACTCTGTTATTCATTGTGTTAACTATTGCTTCCACGTTTGTGTCTCTTGCAAATGTGATAAGGTTACCATCTATGGCTTTAAACAGCTCATTTATTAAAAAGATGTGAAATAGAACAGGGCCATGTATATTCCTTGGAATACTGGAAGCTTTTTTAAAAATTTGATATTTAATGATTAATTTAGGGTGAGAGATTCATACTCTCACCTCTACTCATGACCAATGGCATGCCTTTTGTGAGATTATTTATGATGATGACTCTGCCTATGCCCACACAAAAAGCTTATTTCCTCTGTACATGAACTGAATTCATGACATTGGCTACATGTCCTCATTATCTAAGCTAACTAATTCTAAACTCTAACTTCTGCTAATAGCCAAGTGCTCAGTGGTGATTTTGTAGGTCCATGGGTATATGTATGTGTAGGGAAGGAAGGACAAGATCCACAATTTCATGGGTGTAGGGAACTCCTAATGCTGCCAATGTTGGTATCTACACTGGATGTCATTGTCTTAGAGCATTACCTGAAGAACTGAGAATTAAGAGATTTGCCCAGGGTCACTCAGTCAGCATATGTCAAGGGTAGACCTTGAATTCAACCCTTTCTGAAGATGACTCTCAGACTTCCTAAAGCACACTGCCTTATAACTAATGAAAGAGAATACAGATGCAGAAAATTGGGGGAAAAACCACCTGTTACCTACTAGATGAAAGCATGAAAATAGCAGGAATGTTGATTAACGGGAAGGAAGCTGATCACATAAGTAGTCAATATTTGCTATTTAACCATCTTTTCCATGTCCTTGCAACAGTGGAATTTCCTTGACATAACAAGAAGGGTGCTGGCCTAGAAACCAAGAGAGCTAGAGTCCTGTTTTTTTTTTTTCTGGATCCGTCACCATATGCAATTCTCTTGGACTCTCTGAACCTCAATTTCTACAATGGTAGAATGAGAATACTAAAACATGCCCTACCTACCTCATGGGGTTGCTCGGAGGAATGAGTTTTATAAAGTGTAAACATCTTCATAAACTATAAAATGATATATGCATTATATTTTTAAAAATTTGCACCATATAATTAGATGGGCATCAATTCCTTTGGTCATAAAAAGCTTTCTCTTCATATGAGGAACTATGTTCGATCTATGATACTAGTTGCAAAATAGTAAAGCATTTCCATTAGATACCCTTTCTGCCTTCTATGATGAACATACTCTTTTCTTTTTACCTCTAGAAGTATAAGACATTTAAAATCTGTCCCTTCCCCAACTACCCAATTCCACTGTCTTGTTTAATAAATAATAAAAAAAAGATTCAACTTACTTCTTCCCATTCAGAAGTGAAGGAAGGAGTCCTCTCAGAATTCCCTTTAGAACTGGGTTCAGTTGTTGAGGATTCACTCCAGTTCACCCTTGAAGTTTTCTCAGTGGATGGGTAAGCAATGAGATCAGAATCAGATTTGGAAACATTTTTGGACAAATGCAAATCAAGAAGGGCCTTTGGCAAAGACCGTATCCTTCCTAGAGTACAGGCTCGCTCCACGAATCCTCCTGTGCTAACACCCCACTGGTCCCCATTCCCATTTCTTGTTCCATTTCTTGCTGTTCTTGTGCCAACAAGGGTGTGATTTTCTAATGGATGGCTTTTTGTGTGAAAAATGGTTCTACTAACCACTTTGGGCTTAATTTTCTTTACTGGAGCTCCTGGGTTATTTCCTGGTGGAGGCTGCTGATAATGGACAGGATTATTCATCAAACTAATTTCTTCCTGTGCTCTTCCGCACATGTTTGCTTTGCTATAGAGACGAAGTGGGTTATCAGGGGACTCACAGGCTGGAGAAGATCCATGGAGCAGGCCTGCAAATTGCCCAGGATCATGGTCCTCTGGAGGGTCATTTTCTTCCTGTTGACAGGGATCTGCAAAAGGAGAAGAATGCAATCAATTTCTGTGTTTGCTTCAATTTTGTTGGTAAATGTCAACAAAACCGTTAATAATTGCTTTGCCATTCTTAATTTCGAGGAGTTTAGGTTACCATGTCTGATTGATTTCTATGTGGCCTTATCTTACTTTGCAATGGATTTGCTTCTGACTTATAGTGAACATAATGCATATTTGTAAATGGAAGTCTTCTAAAATAAACTAGGGGAATATTTCTCTTTTTTCCTCTTAAAAATATTTGATTTTTTCCAATTCCATGTAAAAATAGTTTTCAACACTCATTTTTATAAGATTTTGAATTCCAAATTTTCCTTCTCTTCTCTTCCTCCCCTATTCCCAAGACAGCAAGCAATCTGATATAGGCTGTACATATACAATCACTTCAAATATATTTCCACATTAGCCATGTTGGGAAAAAAAAGAATCAAAACAAAAGGGAAAAACGAAGGGAAAACAAAAAAGTGAAAATAACATGTTTTGATCTATATTCAGACTCCATAATTCTTTCCCTGGATTCCAACAGTGTTTTCCATCATGGGTGTCTTGGAATTGTTTTGGATCATGGATTGTATGGCTGAGAGTAGCCAAGTCTATCATAGTTGATCATCGTGCAATGTTGCTATTACTGTGAACAATGTTCTCCTGGTTCTGTTCACTTCACTCAGCATCACTCCATGTAAGTCTTTCCAGGTTTTTTCTAAAATCCACCTGCTCATCATTTCTTATAACACAATAGTATTCCATTACATTCATATACCATGATTTGTTCAGCCATTCAATTTTCAATTCTTTGCCACCACAAAAATAGCTGCTATAAATATTTTTGTACACATGGATCCTTTTCCCTTTTTTATGATCTCTTTGGGATATATACCTAGAAGTGGTATTGCTGGATCACAGTTTTATAGCCCTTTGGGAATACTTCCAAATGACTTTCCAGAATGGTTAGATCAGTTCTCGACTCCACCAACAATGCATCAGTGCCCTGACTTTCCTACATCTTTTCCAACATTTATCATTTTTCTTTTCTATCATGTTAGCCAATCTGATAGGTGTGAGGTGGCAAGTCAGAGTTGTTTTAATTTGCATTTCCCTAATCAGTAGTGATTTAGAGTTTTTTATATGATTGTAGATAGCTTAAATTTCTTCATCTAAAACTCCCTGTTTATATCCTTTGATTATTTCTCAACTGGAGAATGCCTTGTATTCTTATAAATTTGACTCAATTCTCTATATATTTGAGAAATGAGGCCTTTGTCAGAAATAAAGGCTGTAAAAATTTTCCCATCTTTCTACTTTCATTCTAAACTTGGTTGCATTGGTTTTGTTTGTACAAAAACTTTTTAATTTAATATAATCAAAATCATCCATTCTGCATTTCATAATGTTCTCTATCTTTTGTTTGGTCATAAATTCTTCCCTTCTCCATAGATAAGACAGGCAAAACATTCTTCACTCTCTTAATTTGCTTATGTTATCACTCTTTATGTCTAAATCATGTATGCATTTTTACATTATCTTGGTATACAGTGTGAGAGGTTGGTCTATGCCGAGTTTCTGAAAGCATACTATTTTGCAGGTTTCCTAGCAGTTTTTTTGTCAAATATTGAGTTCTTATTCCAGAAATTGGAGTCTTTGAGTTTATTAAACAGTAGATTACTATAGTCATTTACTACTGTGTCTTCTGTACTTAACCTGTTTCACTGATCTACCACTCTATTTCCTAGGCAATATCAAAGAGTTTTGATGACTACCACTTTATAATATAGTTTTAGATCTGGTATGGCTAGGCTACCTTCCTTTGCATTTTAAAATTATTTCCCTTGATATTCTTGACCTTTTCCTCTTCCAGATGAATTTTGTTATTATTTTTTCTAGCTCAATAAAATAGATTGGTGGTTGTTCGATTAGTTTGGCACTGAATTAATAAATTAATTTAGGTAGAATTGTCACTTTTATTATATTAGCTTAGCCTACCCTGAGCTACTGATATTTTTCTAATTGTTTAGATCTGACTTTATTTGTGTGAAATGTGTTTTGTAATTGTGTTCATATAGTTCCTGGGTTTGTCTTGGCAGGCCGACTCCCAAATATGTTATATTGTCTACAGTTATTTTAAATGGAATTTCTCTTTCTATTTCTTTCTGTTGAGCTTTATTGGTAACATATAGAAGTGCTGATGATTTATGTGGGTTTCTTTTATAACCTGCAACTGTGCTAAAGTTGTTTATTATTTCAAGTAGTTTCTTTAGTTGATTCTCTAGGATTCTCCAAAAACGTCATCATATTATCTGCAAAGAGTGATAGTTTTGTCTCCTCATTGCCTATTCTAATTTCTTCAATTTCTTTTTCTTCTCTTATTGCTAAAGCTAACATGTCTAGTATATTACTGAATAATAGTGGTGATAATGGGCATCCTTATTTCATTCCTGATCTTATTGGGAAAGTTCCTAGCTTATCCTCATTAGATACAATGCTTTAAATAGATACTACATATTATTTAAAGAAAGGCATTTATTCCTATGCTCTTTGGTGTTTTTAATAGGAATGGGTGCTATATTTTGTCAAAAACTTTTTTCTGCACCTATTGAGATAATGAGAAATTTCTACTAGTTTTGTTACTGATATGGTCAATTATGCTCATAGTTTTTTCTAATATTGAACCTATCCTGCATTCGTGGTATAAATTCCACCTGGTCATGGTGTATTATCCTTGTAATAAATTGTTGTAATATCTTTTCTGATATTTTATTTAACATTTTTTGCCACTTAAATTTAATTTATTTAATATATTTAGTTTTCAGCATTGATTTTCACAAGAGTTTGAATTACAAATTTTCTCCCCATTTCTACCCTCCCCCCACTCCAAGATGTCATATATTCTGGTTGCCCTGTTCCCCAGTCAGCCCTCCCTTCTGTCACCCCACTCCCCTCCTATCCCATTTTCCCTTCCTTTCTTGTAGGAGAAGATAAATTTCTGTGCCCCGTTGCCTCTGTATCTTATTTTCTAGTTGCATGCAAAAACTTTTTTTTTGCTTTTGAACATCTGTTTTTAAAACTTTGAGTTCCAAATTCTCTCCCCTTCTCCCTTCCCACCCACCCTCCCTAAGAAGTCAAGCAATTCAACATAGGCCACATGTGTATCATTATGTATAACCCTTCCACAATACTCATGTTGTGAACGACTAACTATATTTTGCTCCTTCCTAACCTATCCCCCTATATCCAATTTTCTCCCTTGACCCGGTCCTTTTTGAAAGTGTTTCTTTTTGATTACCTTCTCCCCCATCTGCCCTCCCTTCTAGCATCCCCCCCCCTTTTTATCTTCTTCCTCCTTATTTCCTGTGGGGTAAGATACCCAATTGAGTGTGTATGGTATTCCCTCCTCAGGTCAAATCTGATGAGAGCAAGATTCACTCATTCCCCCTCACCTGCCTTTTCTTCTCTTCCTACAGAACTGCTTTTTCTTGCCACTTTTATGCGAGATAATTTACCCCATTCTATCTTTCCCTTTCTCCCTCTCTCAATATATTCCTCTCTCATCCCTTAATTTGATTTTATTTCTCTTAGATATCATCCCTACATCTTCAACTCACCCTATATGTATGTGCATATTCCCTTCAGCTATCCTAATACTGAGGTCTCATTAATCAAACACATCATCTTTCCATGTAGGAATGTAAACAAAACAGTTCAACTTTAGTAAGTCCCTTGCAATTTCTTTTTCTTGTTCTTTTTCTTGATTGCCTTTTCATGCTTCTCTTGATTCTTGTGTTTGAAAGTCAAATTTTCTATTCAGCTCTGGTCTTTTCACTGAGAAAGTTTGAAAGTCCTCTCTTGAAAATCCATAATTTGCCTTGGAGCATGATACTCAGTTTTTCTGGGTAGATGATTCTTGGTTTTATTCCTAGCTCCATTGACCTCTGGAATATTGTATTCCATACCCTTCGGTCTCTTAATGTAGAAGCTGCTAGATCTTGGGTCATTCTGATTGGGTTTCCACAATACTCAAATTGTTTCTTTCTGGCTGCTTACAGTATTTTCTCCTTGATCTGGGAGCTCTGGAATTTGGTGACAACATTCCTAGAAGATTTCTTTTTGGGATCTATTTGAGGAGGCAATCGGTGGATTTTTTCAATTTCTATTTTGCCCTGTGGCTCTAGAATATCAGGGCAGTTCTCCTTGATGATTTCTTGAAAGATGACATCTAGGCTCTTTTTTTGTTCATGGCTTTCAGGTAGTCCAATAATTTTTAAATTGTCTCTCCTGGATCTATTTTCCAGGTCAGTGCTTTTTCCAATGAGATATTTCACATTGTCTTCCACTTTTGCATTCCTTTGGTTCTGTTTTATAATATCTTGATTTCTCAGAAAGTCACTAGCTTCCACTTGCTCCAATCTAATTTTTAAGGTAGTATTTTCTTCAGTGATCTTTTGGACCTCCTTTTCCATTTGGCTAATTCTGCCTTTCAAGGCATTCTTTCAAGGCATTTCAGAGCTCTTTTGCCTTTTGAATTAGTCTATTATTTAAGGTGTTGTTTTCTTCAGTATATTTTTCAGTATTTTTTTGGGTCTCCTTTAGCAAGTCATTGACTTGTTTTTCATGGTTTTCTCACATCCTTCTCATTTCTCCTCCCATTTTTCCTCTACTTCTCTAGCTTGCTTTTCCAAATCCTTTTTTGTGCTCTTCCATGGCCTGAGACCAGTTCATGTTTTTCTTGGAGGCTTTTGTTGCAGGCTCTTTGACTTTGTTGACTTCTTCTGTGTGTATGTTTTGGTCTTCTTTGTCACCAAAGAAGGATTCCAAAGTCTGAGACTGAATCTGGGTGCATTTTCGCTTCCTGGCCATGTTCCCAGCCAACTTACTTGACCCTTGAGTTTTTCAGCGGGGTATGACTGCTTGCAGAGTAAAGAGTTCTATGTTCCAAGCTTGGGCGGATGTGCTGTTGATTTCAGACCTATTACAGCCAGCTCTGCCACACCAGCACTCCTCCTTCCCTAAGAACCCCCAACCTGGACTGGACTTAGATCTTCAGCAGGCTCTGCACTCCTGCTGAAGGTGGGCCTGGGGCTGGAAGCAACTGCAGCTGTAGTTCTGTAGCTGCCCCACCTCTGCTGCCCCCGGGGCGGTGGCCGAACCACAAACTCCTTCCCCTCCCCTCAGCTTTTACCACTAACCTTCTCTGTTGTCTTTGGTGTTTGTGGGTTGAGAAGTCTGGTAACTGCTGTAGCTCAGTGATTCAGGGTGCTAGGGCATGCTCTGCCCTGCTACTGGTCTGTTTGGTCTGCCCCGCCCACGCTGGGCTCCGCTCTGTTCCGCTCCACTCCCAGCTCTGTGCAGCATAGATCTCACCCAGCAACCATCCAGGCTGTCCTGGGCTGGAGCCCTGCTTCCCTCTGCTATTTCATGGGTTCTGCAGTTCTAGAATTGGTTCAGAGCCATTTTTTATAGGTTTTTGGAGGGACTTGGCGGGAAGTTCACACTAGTCCCTGCTTTCCAGCTGCCATCTTGGCACCCCCTTATTTAAAATTTTCATCAATATTCATTAGGGAAATTGGTCTATAATTTCCTTTCTCTATTTTGATTCTTCTTGGTTTTGGTATCAGTACCAGATTTGTATCATAAGAGGAATTTGGCAGGACTCCACCTATTTTTTTTCCAAATTGTTTATATAGCATTAGTATTAATTGTTCTTTAAATGTTTGGTAGAATTTATGTGTAAATCCATTTGGCCCTGGAGATTTTTTTTATGGAGTTCATTGATGACTTGTTCTATTTTATTTTCTAAAGTGAGGTTAAGTATTTTATTTCTTCCTTTGTTAATTTGGGCAATTTATAATTTTTTAAGAATCCATGCATTTCACTTAGACTGTTAGGTTTATTGGCATAAAGTTGGGCAAAATAGCTCCTAATTATTGATTTAATTTCATCTTCATTGGTGGTAAATTCACCTTTTTCATTTTTGATGCTGGTAATTTGGTTTTATTCTTTCTTTTAATCAAATTGAACAAAGGTTTACCTATTTCATTGTTTTTTTTTTCCATAAAACCAGTCTTTATTTTTATTACTCAAATAGTTTTCTTAATTTCAATTTTATTAATCTCTCCTTTGAGTTTCAGAATTTCTAATTTGCATTTAATTGGGAATTTTAATTTGTTCTTTTTCTAGCTTTTTTAGTTGTAGGCCAAGTTTGTTGATCTCCTTTTTCTCTATTTTATTTATGTAAGCATTTAAAAATATAAAATTTCCTCTAAGTACTGCTTTGGCTGCATCCCATAAACTTTGTGATGTTGTCTTATTATTGTCACTCACTATGATGAAATTGTTGATTGCTTCTTTCATTTGTTGTTTAACCCACTCATTCTTTAGGATTAGATTATTTAGTTTCCAATTAATTTTAATCTATCTTTCCATAGTCCTTCATTATATATAATTTTTATTGCATCATGATCTTAAAAAGATGCTTCTGTCTTTCTGCATTTGATTGTGGGGTTTTTATGACCCAATACATGATCAATTTTTGTGTAGGTGCCATGTGCCACTGAGAAAAAGGTACATTCTTTCCTATCCTCTTTCAGTTTTCTCCAGAGGTCTATCATATCTAACTTTTCTAAAATTCTATTCACCTTCTCAACTTCTTTCTTGTTTATTTTGTAGTTAGGTTTATCTAGTGCTGAGAGGGGGAGGTTGAGGTACCCCACAAGTAAAGATCTGCTATTTCTTTTTTGTAACTCATTTAATTTCTCCTCTAAGAATTTTGATGTTACGGAACTTGGTGCATATATGTTTAGTATATTCAGTATTACTTCCCTGTCTATGGTACCTTTTAGGAAGATGTAGTTTCCTTCCTTATCTCTTTTAATTAGATCTATTTTTGTTTTGCTTTGTCTGAGATCAGGATTGCTACATTTGCTTTTTTTTTTACTTCACCTGAAGTATAATATATTCTGCTCCAGCCTTTTACCTTTACTCTGTTTGTTGCTCTGCTTCAAATATGTTTCTTATAAAGAACATGTTGTAGGATTCTGTTTTTTAATCCACTCTGCTTTCCCCTTCTGTTCTTTGGGAGAGTCCATCCCATTCACATTTGCAGTTATGATTACTTCCCTCCATCGTATATTTCCCCTTGTTTATACTTTTCTCCCTCCTTCCTCCCTGTCCCACCTCACCAGTGTTTTGCTTCTGACCACTGCCTCCCTCAATCTGCCCTTATTTCTATCAGCTCCCCCCCTTTTATTTCCCTCTCCTACTTCTGCCAAACCTTTTCTCACAACTTCCTCCCTTTTCTTTTCCCTTTCCCTTCCTACTTCCCTAAATGGTAAGAAAAAATTTTTACACCCAACTGAGTGTGTATACTATTCCATCTTTGAGCCACATCTGATGAGAGTAAGGTTCAAACAATGTTCACCCCTTCCCTTCTTTCCCTCTACTGTAATAGGTCTTTTGCACCTCTTTATGTGATCTAATTTACTCTATTCTGCTTCCTCTTTTCCTTTTCTCTCTGTACAATCATTTTCTAACCCATTAATTTCTTTATGTTATCACTCAATGTATTTCTACACTCTCTGTCTATGTATACCCCTTCTAATTGACCTAACAGAGATACAGTTCTCAAGAGTTCCAAGTTGTGTCATATTTGAAGGTTGAATTTTCTCTTCAGCTCTGGTCTTTTCATCAGAAATGATTCAAAGTCCCCTATTTCATTGAATATCCATCTTTTCCCCTGCAACATTATGCTCACTTTTTCTAGGTAGTTGATTCTTTGTTGTAATTGTAGTCCCTGTGCCTTCCAGAATATTATATTCCAAGCCCTCTGATCCTTTAATGTAAAAGCTGCTAAATTAGTATAATCCTGACTATGGTTCCATGATATTTAAATTGTTTCTTTCTGGCTGTTTGTAGTACCTTGACCTGATAATTCTGGAATTTGCCTACAATATCCCATCAAGTTTTCATTCTGGGATCTCTTTCAGGAAGTGATTGGTAGATTCTTTCAATGACTGGTTTACCTTATGGTTCTAGGATATCAGAGCTTTTTTCCTTGATAATTTCTTGAAAGATGCTGTACAGGATCTTTTTTGATCATGTCTTTCAGGTAATCCAATAATTTTTAAATTCTCTCTCTTGGATCCATTTTCTAGGACAGTTATTTTTTGCCATGAAGTATGTTATTTTTCTTCTATTTTTTCATTCTTTTGATTTTGTTTGACTGATTTTTGATATCTCATATTTATTAGCTTGCACTTGCCCAATCCTAATTTTTAAGGAACTATTTTTCTTCAGTTAGTCTTTGTACTTTCTCTTCCATTTAATCTATTCTATTTTTTAAACAGGTTTTTTGTTCAGTGGATTTTTTTTTCCAACTTGGCCAAGTGGATTTTTTTTTCTTCAGTCAATTTTCATCCTTCCTTTTCTAAGTTCTTGACTCTCTCTTGTATAACTCTCATTTCTTTCCCCAATTTTTCTTCTACCTTTCTTATGTGATTTTAAAAATCCTTTTTGAGCTCTTCCAAGAAGGGTTTTAGGGCTTGAGATCAATTCTTACTCCCCTTTGAGGCTTTGCCTATAAGCACTTTGACACTGTTGTCCTCTTCTGAGTTCATGTTTTGATCTTCCCTGTCATCATAGTAGCTTTCTATCATCAGGGCTCCTTTTTGGTTTTTGCTCATTTTAGCCTGTTTTGTGACTTCTAAAGTAGAGCTCTGCTCCTGAAGCACAGGGAGTACTGTTCTAAGCTTCTTGTGCTAGGGGCCATAGGGCCAGTCACTACCTTTATGCACCAGGGCCTCAGGTGCTAGTGGCTTGCCCACTGTGCTGGGGTGGCCCAACCTGGTCATGCCTATTTTTCTGGGGATTCCTAGAAGTTTGCTTTTTGTGCTGGGGCTGGAGGCCTTATGGTTGGCCTGTTGTTCCACTGGCCTGCCGAGCCAGCCCCATTGGGCCTTGGTTGCTGATATGTGCTGTGGCTAAGAGCCCTGCACTGTCTTGCCTGGACACTGCCTGTGCTGGGATGTGCTCCCCCTTCACCCAAATGAGACAGACCTAAAGTCCTTCTAAGTTATCTTAAGCTGGAAAATTGTTTCATTCCATCTTTCTGTAGGTCCTTTTGCTCCAGAATTCATTTAGAGGCTTGATTTAACAAGGTATCTGAGGGAAACTGGGAAGAAATCAGGCAACTTCCTGGCTCTTCTCTACCATCCTGCCTCTGCTGTCTAAGGCAATATTTCGAAGAACCTTCACCTTGCTACTTTCAGAGAGTCTTTTTGTGGCTTGGAATAAAGAAAATATAAGTATTCTTAAAGTAGGGAAGATCCAACCCTTCCCCCAGCACTCTCATTAAGTAATCCATATGAATGGAGGATATGGAAGTCATCAAATCCAACTTTTACCATGTATTGGTGAAGAGATTGAATCTTGTCTAAAGGCACACAGCTAGTTAGACTGGAAGGTTGGGTGGATAAATTAGGAGTTTCTAAAATCTCAGAATAGGAACAGACTTCAGAGCCCATCTAATCCAACTCATATCTTAACGAGAAATATTTTCACATCATGCCTGATGAATGACTATCAAATTTTTGTTCAAGAACATCAGTAAAAATCTACTACCTTCAAAGGTAGCCCCTTTTACTTTTGAATATCGTTAATTTTTAAGATGTTTTCCCTTATATTAAGCTTTAGTTCCTCCTTATATCATTCAGCTTCCACTCACTGTTCATAGTTTTACATTCTTCAGCTAAGAAGAAAAAATATTATCATCTTACAATGTTTGTAAAGAAACAGCATGAATGACATTTTTCAAGAAATCATTTATGAAAATTTCTAGAGGTATAGAAAAGGATAGAAGACAAAGTTAAGAATCACTGAATATACAGGAATTTGACAGAGAGGAATCATATATTAAACTCACTTAGAAATGTAGTTTTCAAACTACAATTACAATTTCCAAACTACATTGCAAACATTAAAAGGGGGTGGAATTTACATGTAGCAACGAAGAAGCAAATAAGGTGACAACAAATTATTTTTTATATCACATAAAATTTTTTTAATGAGAACTAGATTGAATAAAAGTTAGGTTCAATATCTCCTCTAGTAAACAAATGTAAATACATTATTGTAGGGGCAGTAATAAGAAATACAGTTATGATTAATTTTAGTTTACAGAGTCTGATGTCACTGTAAATACATAATTGAGAAGAATTTTACATCCATTTGACCACTTATGGACTCATGGAATCTTGGAGCCAGAAGAAACTTTGGCAAGCAATTTTTCAAAACAAATCTGGAGGGGCAGCTAGGTGGTGCAGTGAGTAGAGTACCGGCCCTGGAGTCAGGAGGACCTGAGTTCAAATGCGGCCTCAGACACTTGACACACTTACTACCTGTGTGACCTTGGGCAAGTCACTTAACCCCAATTGCCCTGCCTTCCCTCCTCCAAAAAAAGAAAAACAAAACAAAACAAATCTAGGCATACTATTCGATGGAATATTACATTCTTACATTTTAAGATGGTGATTTATAAGCTTATTGAAAGGCACTCTCCATTCTTGTAGATGCCCATAGGTTAAACAATCACTATGACTTTTATCCAGTCAAATTGCTTTTGTCATTTTTGAGTTTATTCCAAAGCTACAGAAAAAGTAATACATAGTGAGGGTAAAAAAGAAAAGATGGAATTCTATTGATTTGGAATCATTCTTTCTTACAAAACAGAAGAATTAATGGTGATGACTGAAGTAAGTTGTTAAATGAAAAATAGGATGCAAAATCTTGCCTCTTAAACTACTACATGACCAAAACAATTCACTTACCCTTCCTAGGCTTCAATTTCCTCACTTGTAAAATGAATAGTTTTAACTAGATGACCTCTGGGGACCCTTCCAGTTCTAGATCTATTATTTATGTAATAAATAAATGTCACATATGTGGAAAAGCAGGAGAATCAAATAATTAACATGAGCAAAAGTTACATAAACTGAATAGTTGGCTAGAATTCACACTGAATTCTAAAGTTATATGATTTTGGTACTCACTCCACAAATACTCATCCACAAGATAGTGGAAAAGTCCTAGAGGAACCCAGAGTGGGAGTAATTTGCTTGGAGTAACATGGCTAGAGTGACAGAAGCAATCTTTAAATTGAGGTCTTCATATCTTCACGGTATGGCACTCTATCCAAATAGACCACGGCCTCTATTACATATCTAAAAGTCATTAAAGATTGCATGAGATATATGATATAAAAGTAAAATTTCAGAATCATTTCCTCTCCCATTTGTTAAAGTCAATGGTTAACACTGACCTCAATACTTCAAAAATTTTATGTATTAATAATTGCTGTTTAAAGCTATATAATATCCTTTTAAATTAGAGGAAAACAGGTTGGAATTCCTCTATAGCTCCCATAATAGAGGCACAGAGTTCTGTAGTGCTTTAGGTTAATAAGGGACTTGCAGGTGAACAGTCCTATGATGTACACAGTGCAAATATAATTATCGCCATCTTACAGGTGATGAAACTGAGACTGTGAGAAAGTAAATGAGTTGCCCAGGACCAAGCAGCTGGAAGCACAATTAAAGAGAAAGTAAATAGGAAAGAAGATTAATAAGCATTTAGATAGTGCCTTTGTGCCAGGCAATGTGGTGAATGATTTTTAATGCTGTGAGATAAGGGCTATGACTATTTCTACTTTACAGTTGAGGAAACTGAAGTAAACAGAAGTTACGATGACTTGGCTAGGGTCATATAGCTAGTAAGTGTGTGTGCCCACATTTAAATTCAGGTCTTCCTCTCTCCAGGTCCAATGTGTCACCAGTCTGCTGCATCACCCACTGTCTCAATTTATGCGTTTCCATTAGCTCAAGTGAGTCACTTCACATTTATTCAATATTGTAAGACTACAAAAGAACAATAATGAAATATTCCCACTGGAAGCTCTACCCAGGGGTCTAGATCAGAAGGATATTATTATTTTTGTATGAAAATGTCATTGAACCTAAGGGAAGAAAAAGATTAAGATCAGAAAGCTGGGTCTCACATCAGTTTTTTCATCTATCTTTCTCTTTAGCTGCTGTGATTCTCTGGAAGATATTACAAGCCAAGAGCCTGTGATAAGATGGTATCAATGGATACACATTAAGAGATAATTCTGAAGTAAATTAGTTTGGAATCCAATTTCTAAAACTTGCTAAAGAAATACATATAGACTATTTGCCATTTGGAATGTCCTGCTGAAAGGCATTAACCAAGGCAAGAGATTTTCAGCTTGTATTCCTTAAGGAGTTTTCGGTTTTCTTATTTTTTTCCAAGCCTACTTTAGACAGGTGCTGCTAATGGACAATAAACGTGGTTCAGGATTGCGCAAGAATACCAGACCTGATCACCTCTAGGAAGATACATGACGTTTTCAATAATCTTAATCTATTCCCAGACTCCCAAAGCCCAAAATTTTAGTCCCCAAAATGTTAGATCATTGTAAATCAGGAACCAAACTAACTCAGAAGTATTACAATTGCGAGGGACCTACATCTATGAACATTGGAAAGACCTATAGTAGTTATAGCAGGCTATAGCATATTACAAAAAAAGACTTATCTATATGCCATCATTGAGGACAAAAATGACAAGAGAAGGCAACGTGCTGATCATATATCAAGAGAGAGGGATAATTTGAGTGCTGCATGACTATTTGCAAAATATTAACAAACCAGAGCTATATTTTCAGCCTGCTGGATGCCTCTATAGGAATTTATGAAAAGACAAGGACAGAAGTGAAAAGGACCAGAATCACGAGCTCATCAAGTTCTGGAACTGACCTGGAAAGGCACTGAGTCCAAGATGCTCACTTTACAGAGGAGAGAAATGATATCCAGAGAGAGACCATGGGATTACATACATAGGGTTGGAAAGGACTCCAGAGGCCACCAGTTTCAATTCCCTCATTTGTCAGGCAAAAAACAGATGAGGTAACTTGTTTTGATCAGTCAATACACATATACAAACAGCCTACTGTGCATCTGTAAGGCACTATAATAAATGCTGAAGATACAAAGAAAAGTAGAAACAGTCCCTGCTCTCAAGAAGCTCACAATCTAATAGAAAAGCCATGAAAATAACTATATTCAGATGAGCCAAGATGGAAATAATCAACAGAAATAATCACTAGAATTAAGGGAAATCTGGAAATGCTTCCTGAGATGGTTAGATTTTAGCTAGGACCTACAGAAAGCCAAGGAAGCTAAGGCAGAGATGAGGAGGCAGATTATTCCATGTAAACATAAGAGATAGGATTCTTTCCCCACTTTTATTTCAGAGATAGGATTTTAATTCAGGTCCTCTGATTTCCCAGCCTGTGCTCTCTGGCATGGATAGGTTGTAATCTTCATCTCTCCATAGAGAACTCATAATGACGAGTTTGGGAATGAAGATCATAAGATGATCTTTAATGGTATAAATTATTTAAATGCGATTGTGGTATTTTCTTCTTACTTTTTTTTTCTGTAATGTGTCTCATTTCATCATGCAGTTTGTAATAACAGCAATAGCATATTTGCAGAATGGTAAGGTTGGTAAAACACTTTACACATATGAATTCATTTTATCCTCATAACAACCCTCAGAAGTAGATGCAATTATCATTATCATTTTACAGTTGAGGAAACTAAGGCAGATGGTGATCAAGTGCCTTATCCAAAGTGACATAGTGAGTGAGTGTCTGAGGCTGGATTTGAACTCATCTTTTTCGGATTCTAGGTCCGGGGTTCTATTCACTGAACCACCTCACATCTCCTCAATTACCAAAATATTTTCTATTAAGACAACCTTCATTTTATCTCTGGTGTTCTATACATCTCAAGCCTTCTCAAAATGAAAAGATCTACTTACTCAAGCACCACTTCCTACAAGAAGCCTTTTTTTGACTTCCCCAGGCATTAGAACTTCCTCCTCTTAAAATACCTTGTATTTTTGTATGTATGTGTATATATATATATATATATTTATGTATTTATTCATTTATTTGTTGGCATAAAATGTATACCAATATTTTCCCCCAGTAAAATGTAAACTCCTTGAAGGAAGGGTCTATTTTCGTCTTTTCTTTGTTTCCTGAGTGCCTATGTTAATGTCTAGGACACAAAGGGAAATTAATAAACATTTGTTTTGTCATTATGCCAAGAGTTGTGTGATTCTTTGGAGTAATTATGCTCTAGAAGTCCAGGGATTAAAGAAAAAAAGTAGTTTTGCCATAATCATTTTCTCTCCCCTTTCTCCCTTTCTCTCTGTAGGTGTGTGTAAACACAAATATGTGCATATACACACATGCATACATACATACATACGTGCATACATAAATACATTTTTGCTGGCAGTTGTAAAAATGCAACTAAATGCTTTCTGTCTTTAAGAATCTCTGTCAGTGGACATCTAAATTGACAGCAGATGGAGACATAACTGCAAGAGAGAAAGCTCATTGGTTGAATAAAACAAAATGTAATTCTCCCCACTGCCAGCGATGGCATGCCTGCTCCTTTGAAAAGATATGAAAGCAGCCCCATCCAAAACCTGTGTATCTAAATTTTAAATAATTAAATGATTTAAAAACCCCAATTTTAGCTATTCTTTCCCTTGCTTTTAAGAGTACGTGAGAAAGAATCAGAGAGTAGGGGTTAAAATCCCAGTTCTACTACTTTGTACATGTGTGACCCTGGCCAAGACCTTTAACCTCTCTAGAATTCAGTTTTGTTTATTTGGAAAAGGAATGGATTGGCCCAGATGGTCTTTAAGGCTCCCTCCAAATTTAAGTATATGACTCTATTATAAGCAGGGTCTGGCACATGCCCAGATTCCATCAGCTTTCTTGGCTGAGGTAACTTCCCCAAATGGAGAAGGTGGAAAGCTTATTTCTGTGAGAGTCATGATAACACGTAAGGGAAATAAATGCCTTGGAATGACCGTGGAACACGGAGAAATGTTTGGTTATTGGGGCAATTTATTAACCGCATATTTGGGAGAAGGCTCTTTGGATTGGCCCTTTAGCCAGACCTGGATCAATCTTCAAAAAGGCCTGAATTAGTTGTTTAGGGCATCCACTGACTTTGGGATCCTCTATCCTTTGTGGTCACACGACCCTGAGAAATGGCCCTTAGTCCTTGGTTTCTGTTTACTCTTTTCCATTTTAAAAGAAGGAAATAGAGCCTGAAACCTTGTTGAGTATAAAAGGTCAGGAGGGTCCCTTCGTGTACCAACATACCAAGACTAGAGTCTTGGTATGAAGCCAGCAAAACCCTGATTCCCTGAAGAGAAAGTTAGGATCTGTGGAAATAACCTCTTGACTCAAGCCACCAGAGGCTGAGACAATGGTTCATGCAGCAGTCAAGTTACATCTGGAAGTGATCTTTGTGAGACCAATGCTACATAAGAACTGAACTAAATATTGAGCTTACTCCACCCAAAGATGAGGAATGATGGGGGAAAATATGCCCCAATGCTATTGAGAAAAATGTTTATTTAATTGTTCTTTCTAAATCCTTCAAGTAAATATACTTTTGTAAAAGCTAATATGAGATTATGGTGTGGTGGTTAAGAGGAACTCAGATACTAATCACTCACACTTAGCAATGGGAGTGACACATCTGACGGGGGCTTGAGCCAATAGCAGTTGAGAGAAAAACCCTCCACAAATCCCTTAGAACACTGAAGGACATATGTAGTTGTTCCTGGCAGGGTGTAGCTGGAGGACAATTTCCAAAGACCAGGATGAGTATGGCCCAATGGAAAGAGAAGTGGATTAGGAGGCAGAAGATCTGGGTTTGAATTCAAGATATGCTCCTTGCTAGATGTATAATTTTGGGTGACTAACTCAAGCATTCTGGGCCTCAAGTTCCTTATCTTTAAAATGAAAAGACTAGATTAGACGATCTTAGAAGTTTCTTTCACCTATGATATGATGATCAAATGTGATAAATACAAATATTTTGGTGAGGGTGATATGTCTTGACAGATTATTTAAATGTCTTTCTTTAACCCTAAAGGGCTTACTTAAATAAAAACAAATAGTTTTCCCCCCAACTGGAGGCAAAGTTGGGGGAGGGAAAGTGAAAGGGCAAGAAAATAGTTTTACGTTAATTTTCTAAAATTAATTTTTTTGAAGGGGTGAAGGCAGGGCAATTGGAGTTAAGTGACTTGCCCAAGGTCACACAACTAGTAAGTGTGTCAAGTGTCTACGGCTGGATTTGAACTCAGGTCCTCCTGACTCCGGGGCTGGTGCTCTACTCACTAGCTGCCCCAAATTTTAATATTTTTTAAAATGTAATGTCAGGATGTTTTCTGTCTGTCTCTGTCTCTCTTTTTGAGGTGGGGAAGAGGGCTCTCCCATGAGACTGAATTGGGACAAAGCCTGCAGGTTAAAGCCGTTTTTGCATCGTCTCCACTTGATTTCATACTTTTCCTTTCATGGCTATATACCTTAAACACAGAAGTGAATAATTAAATTAGCCCTGACTACTTAATCTACAGCAAATATTCCAACCTGATAGCTATACAGAGTTGTCATTAGCATTTCAAAAAGGCATTAGAGTTGCCTTGAAAAAAACATATTGCCGTAATTTCAATAATCTTTCTTCACACATCTTTGCCCCAGACTACCACCTGTTTAAGAAGGAACCTAATTGCAGCAGATTTCAAAGATAGCAGATATGTGGAACTGCAATTAGCTTTTCAAAAAGCTAAATGTCTCCATACTCTGAAATCGACCCTTTCCAGTTTCCTCCAAAGCAGAAAAATCTCTCCCAAATCCTTAGCACCTCTTACAGGAAGTCTTTACTGATTGCTCTATGCCTCCCATGCTCTCTACCTTTTGAAACTGCATGGTATTATGTATGTGTAGTGTGTGTGTGTGTGTGTGTGTGTGTGTGTGTGTGTGTGTAGGGATGTATACATACATATTTCCATAGGATTTCATCCTTTTGCTTTCATGCTGTATACATTGTATCAATAGATGAATTAACAAGCATTTATTAAGCATCTACTGTGTATTAGGCACTGTGCTAAATATTGGAGACACAAAGATAAAAATGAAACCACGAACACTGTCAAGGAGCTTTCATTCTATTAATGGAGACATCTACTTTTACACATACATACATACACACATACACATCTATACATACATATATATACACGTATGTGTATGCACACACATATAGATGAGGCATATACAAACCAAACACAAAAGATGTAAAGTATGTGGGAGCATGCTACCAATCCATGTGTGTCTGTGTATGTGAACTTGTGATATCGTAGGGGTAAGGAGTTGTTGGTAAGGAATACTTTTTGAAATTACTTTGTGTTACTAATTGTGGAGGGGGTGGGGTCTGAATCTGTGATTCCATAGGTGTAGAAGTTCCTAATGAGAAACCTTCCAAATGGAGGAGATCAGCCACCGTGCTTCCATTCAGAGAGAGTTGTCTAGGTCACAGAGAGGTGGAGTGAGTTGCCCCGCATCCCACAACCAGTGTGTGATAGCTGGGACTTCAAGGGCAGGGCATGTTGTCAATATATTTTTTATTTACTTAGTAATCTACTTCTTGTATGTGTTCATGCCCTACACCTGACAGCTGGGGCAGGGTCTTTTGTTTTTTTTGTTTTGGTCACTACATTTCAAGTACCTAAACACGGAGCATTATAAAACCATTTAGGATTGAAAAAAAGTCTTAATACTTTGTCTCTTCTCTTTTCACACACTATTAGCCCTGCAGAGTCTGTGTGAGAAGGCTCAATCTCTGGGAATTTCAAAGCTAACACCTCTGCATACTTGTCAATAACATTTCCAAAAGTCTTTGAAGATATCTTTAGAAAGTGTTTTGCCTAAAAATGCTGTAACATTGTGTGGAGCTTTAGGGAAGTATTTAGGTGTAGCTTATGGACAGCCATACATCCAAGGATCTCCAAAATTAAACACTCCCCCTAATCAATTTCATGAAATAGAATACCTAAGAATGAACAACTGTAGAAAAAGAGGGCTGGGAAATATCTCCTTTCTTTTTTGTTATTATTATTATTACTAATGCCTGTAAAAATGCATGGGATACAAAATTCACCCCCAGTTTCTTAGGTCAAAATGAATAATGATTTGGCAACAGTACTATTGTAAAGATAATCAAAGGTTAAAGACTTAGTAACTCTGATCAATTCAATATTCCACCACAATTCCAAAGGACTTGCAATGAAAAATGTTATCCAACTCCAGAGAGAGAACCAATGAATTCTGAGTGTGGACTGAAGCATATTTTTCCACTTTATTTTGTGTGTGTGTGTCTGTGTCTGTGTGTGTGTGTTTTGCAACAGGGCTAATATGGAAATATGTGTTGTATGACTTCACATTTTACATATATAATGGCTATCATATTTTATTTTGAAAAGAACCAATGACATCATGGAGTGATGTCTTAACTCATGCTTGAATTAGATTTAAGCGAGGCAGAGTTTCACAAAGTTGTCAGTCTCTCTCTCTCTCTCTCTCTGTCAGAGTCATACACCCTTATGTATAAGTATGCAGGCCAGTAGTTTCACCACAATAAACACTCAGTATATGCTTACTGGATTTAATTATATTTTTTAGTTTTCGGTAGTCTCTCTCTTCAGGTTTTTTAGCATTTCCCTGCCCTCCCGCTCCCTGCCCCCCTACCTTCATCATGTGGAGTGCAGAAAGGACTCTTTTCTGAATCAAGAAGACTTTAGTTGTATTATTGACTCTGGCACAACCTAGCTATATGACCATGGGCAAGTCAATTTCCCTCTTAAGGGCCTAGACAATTCTTGAAGCCTAAAATTTGCTTGTGAATTCACAGGATCACAAACCATCACTCTAGAGCTGGAAGAAAACAGAGATTATTCGATCCAAATCTCTCATTTTGAAGGGAAGGGAAATGAGGGCCAGAGATGTTAATTGATATATCCAGGGTCACAGAAGTAGTAAGTAGATAAACTGGGATGCCAATACACATTCTCTGACCCCAATTCCAGCACTCTTTCTGAGGAACCAGCAGTTGCTGAATGTTCCACCAGGATGTAGCACAGTGCCTGGCACATAGTAGGCATTTAATAAAGGCCTGATGATCGGTTGACTGATTGATTGATGGTTTCAGGGGAGGGAGTTTTCCCACTGGGCACTGCTGCCAAGGTTACAATTCTAGGGCCAAGCCAAAAATGACAACAGAATGCAATTGAAATTAAACACCTAAAGATTTTGTACTTTGAAATCCCTTCAATTTATTCAATAAAAAGAATTGAACTGGCAGTGAAGAAGTAATTTATTTATTGCCTCCATCACCCTAAGGCAGCTAAAGACTCTAAAGGATGAAAGCATGTTCTCAACATATCAGACATTTTAGAAGCAGGTTCTAAGTGTTAAGGGAGAGGAGGCATCAGAAAGTCTAGTTCCTTAACAATCGAACACACTGAGAAGTTTATCATCACTAGTAATTCTCCTGCTTTTGGGGATGACTGCCAAGAAGACCTTGTTCCTCCAGGCTTACAACCAAAATGCTCTGGCCAGCAGGTTGACTTATATCCTATTAGTGAGATTCCTCCTAGTGAATTTCTCAAACAAATCATAAAATAATCACTCATGTTACTACACTAATTTGCATTTATCACAGCTCCCAGCAGGTCAAAAATCAAACCACACTTCAAAAGGAATGTCAACTAAATTAAAGTAAACTCAAAATCACTAAAAAGGCATTTCGTTTAGGAATCACATTACACTTAGGGGCCAATATTTCCCCTGGATAGCATCACAGATTTAGTTTGAAAAGTATCTTGGAGGCCATCTGGCTTAACCACCCCATTGTACAGATGGTCCTTGTGGCCACCTTTGAATTGTTATTCTGCTATATTATTTTCCCCAAATGCTATTATTCTGAAGAAGACTTATTCACAGTCTTCACAAACAAGATGGCTCTATCTTCCAAGTACAGACTTAAAAAACATACTCTTTGTAATTGTACTGATAATGCAATGTATTATAGAATCCTGCTTTCCAATCCTCATTTAGGTCCTCTCATGTTGCTTGATCCAGGGGGCATCAAAGAGTGGAGAGCCTCACAGAGAGGACTAAGGATGGAGAGGGTGTCAGGTCTCAAAGCTAACACCAAGACCTCTGGATTGCTTTCTTTTTTATCTTTGTATCCCCAGTACCTGACATAGTGACTGAGACACAAGTATTTCATGTTCCTTGAACTGAATTGAATTGAATTGGTGCTGAAGTAATAGGTGAATCTCAGGTCTGAGTGGGGAGATGTTTATTGTTAGCCCTTTGACCTAAGCTGGGAAATATGTCCCAATCAAAGAAGAGAAAGAAATTGTTAGATGTAACTGTGTCAATGGTAGCCAATCCAAATGGCTCCCTAGATACCTGTGAGATCTCACAAACAAATTTATACCATTCTCCTCCTGCTTTGGTATAAATTACAAATGATATAACTTAGAATAAATAAAATAATATACATAAATAACTTATATTTATCTCAGTTTCCTCATCTGTAAAATGAGCTGGAGAAGGAAATGGCAAATAATTCTAGTATCTTTGCCAAGAAAACTCCAAATGAGTCACAAAGAGTCAGACACGACTGAACCTCCTGCTTTGATGCATCTAACTCAGGGTCATAGAGTCCTTATAACTTCACTCTACTCCATTGTTTTGGACTCCTCTCTAAGGAAAACACTTTGAGGTCAATGGACAGACATCACCCTTCCCATCAAATCCACATGGTTTAAATCATTCAGTAATAGCAAGAAGCAAAGAATAGGTTTTCTGCTCCCCCATATCATGGATTCTTTACCAACATGCTGTCTTTCATATGCAGGAGACATGAAGCATATGTTTCTTTCTTGAAGAGGAGCAATGCCTAAGATATCTCACACTTGGGAGGTGGGAGACAGTGTTATAATGGATAGAGCCCTGGACTCAATGCCAGAAAGGCCTGATTTGGAAACTTGCCTCAGACATTGGCTGTGTGACTCTGGTGAGATCAATTACCCTTTCTTAGCTTCAGTTTCCTCTTCTATTAAAACAGGGATAGTAACTGTTCTTCCTGGGGTATAGTGAGGATGGGAGGAGATACTTTATAGAATCTTCATGTTACTTTAAAAAGTATTTTACATTAACATAGTAGATAATTTATACAACTTTTTGCAAACCTGAAAATCCTATAAAAATACTAGCTATCATTATTATTCTTGGAGGAAGCTCCAAACTTAGTGCTGCCCAAGAAATCTTTTCTGGCTGAAAGGCTAGATTTGGGTAGCATACTGCCTAGGAAATCAAGATGCCTTGCCTTCTTTACACAGGAGTCTGGGTTTCAAGAACCCTGTCAATGGGTACCTCTCTTAAGCACACTGTATGCAGCATGCCTTGTATGTCTGTCAAAGGCAGTCAGTTACTCCTGGGCTGGAGGATGCCCCTTTCCCTTCACTGTACTCTATGAGAAATGCACCAGGGAAAAGGTGAAAAGGGGGATGCGAGAAGACTGTGAGCTCTCTTAGCCTGCAAGCTGATTCAGCTGAATTGATCAAGCAAACAGTCCTGCTTAACCTACTGCACATTTCTATGACATTTACAATGGCATAAAGGAGTCTATTCGCCCAAGTACCTTCTATCAGACGCACTCTCCCTTCTGAGGTCACTACATTTCCTCTCCCTGCTAGGCTGCCCCTGTGACACAGCCTTTGATTCCATGGTCTAACATGCAACTGCTTAGATTCTGCCCGCCATCTGGTACACTTTATAATGTAAGGTCTTGGATTTAAAGCTGAAAGGACCCTGGAGTTCACAGTGTTCAACCCTTTCTTTTTAGAAAATAACATATCTTCAAAAGCTTACTAAGTGCATACTTTATACCAGGCATTGTATCACTCCCAGATGAGGAAACTGAGGCTCAGAGTACTCTCTGGTCCATTTTCTGCTCTCTCAGGATCTTTCAGAAATGGGCCACCTCTGAAACTAACTTTTTTTTGCTAGCTGCCCAAGATTATTCTGATACCAAGTTGCACAGCTGAGATCCAAATTCAGTTCCTTTAACTTCAAATCCAAAATTTCTTTCCAATGTACTACTCTGCCAGTAAATTTCTCTTTTCTAAATGGCACAGAAATATCAGCTACTTTCAAAAATTGCCTGAAAAATGTTTTAGATAACTAGTCTAAAAAATCTGATATGTCTGATGACTGCCACACTCTGTCAGGTAAATGCCAAGGGGAGAGGAGGAGGAGGGGCAGTAGATCTAGCAGTGGCTCAGATTCCAGCGGGTCCAATGCTTCTAGGCTCTTACTTCATTCATTTAGAATCTTCTTTCTCTAGCTCCCTCTGCTCAAGATATCAGGGGAAGGCGGTTGGCCAATTTTGCCACTGTTTATAGAACATCTCAAGAAACCCTTGTTTTCGGCTGTTAAGCTCCATGGCAGATTGAATTACTAAATTATTGTATATCTGTGGTCCAAGGCCTGATGTATCTTGGCATGTAGGCTCTATTAAAAGAAGCCACTGTTTCAAGGAAAAGAAAATTTCCATGTTCATCCTTCCCACACACTTCCCTCTTGCATCCTCAGCTACTAAGCTCTTTGTTTAATGTGTGTTTGTGTTGGGGGCTAAGTTAATAGAGGCAGTTTCTCATCTATCTCTGAACCCCTAGGGAGCTAGCAATCTCAAAGGGAGGTCTATGTTCAGCTGAATTCCCAGAACCCTGAGCCAGAGGAATAAAATGACCCACAGTGAATAACTCTACTTGGAACTGAGATTTTCAATTTCTCCTTCATTCAGCACTGTTTGCTCCCTGTACTTCCTGTATCCATCCATTGGCCAAAACAGTGGTGATCTCTTTGGGGCAGGGTGAGGGGAGACCCGGGAGTTGGCAATGAGGTCTGACTTTGAAAAGACGTTTTGTTGATTACTTTCATCTTTTCATCAGAGTCATTTCAATTTCTTTTCTTTGGACCCTCTGTTGCAACAAGGAAAACTAATCAAAGACATCATATGCAGAGATTGAATATGAAAATGTATATACCATTCTGTTCTCATAGTCCCCTATCTACATTACTAATTTGGAAGCCCCTCTAATTTTATCACCATTTTAGTCATTTCGAAATGATCACAGAACAAAAAACCGCTCCGAAGAACTTAAACTAAAGAAAACCATTATTCCCATAATCATGAAATACAAAAAGAGAGTAATTTTGCATTAGAAAAGGGGGATAAAATTGTTTTTAATTATCCCCAAATGAGTAACCATCCAGCATTTCCATTTCCAATAGGAATTCAGAGTATATGAACTCTAAGGCACCCACATTTTCTCAATAAAAGCTCTTGGAACGCATTCAATTCAAATCCACTCAGTGGCTAATCTCTTCCTGTGAGTCTAGGGGAAACTAGTTTCTTTCCCGCTCACAAGCTTCCCAAGGTATTTCCCATTTCAATTCATAGTATCACAGATTTAGAGTAAGAAGGAACCTCAGAGGTTCTCTACTCTAACTCTGTCCTCATAATACATGGAGGGATACTGAGGTTTTTTACTGCTACAAAGTCTGTTTGGCTTAATACTACAACTTGGCCAGTGAAAAACATTCGTCTCACTACTCATAAGACCAGATCATGGGCTGGGTGGTCTGGGAATGTTGACCTGAAGACAGAGCCAGGGGCAGCCTCTTTAGGACCTAATATTTCAGCCTCAGAGATAGCTAATAAATTGAGCATACTCATAGAACCTAGGGACAGCCTGAGTCATCCACCAGTTCAAAATGGGGACAATCAAGCAGTAGGTTTTGCTCACTGAAGCAGGAGAAAATCACAAAGTCATGCTGACTATCAGATCTATTACAATTTATCTTCTAGAATCTCAACTGGATCCTTGTTATGGCACATAACCTTCTTCCCTAATTTTTCACTATCCAACCATTAGTTTTTACACATCTTTTTACTTCTCCGCTAACTTCTCATGGCTTATACAACCACCACCATCCCAGCTGAAAACTTTGCCTCACATTTTGCTGAAAAAAAAATTGAGGCCATGCACCAAGAGCTCTTTCTTCTTCCCTGCTCCTCATCTCATATCCTCTAGATGCCTTCTGCCAAAATCCCCTCCCTCATCCATTTCTCACATGAAAAGGTAGCCTTTCTGCTTGCCAAAGAAAATCCCTCTAGATGTCAAAGTGATTTCATTCCATCCCATCTTCTCTAGCATATTATTCCCTTTATCATCCCCACTTTCTCACCTTTCTTCAATTTCTTCCTGTCTCTTTTGCTTCCCTATTGCCTACAGACATGCCTATCTCTCTCCCATCTTAAAAAAATCCCTTCACTTGATCTGTCTATCCCCATCAGCTGTCATCCCATAGCTCTCCTGACTTCTGTGACTAAACTCCTCAGGATGGTTACATATAATTGGTGCCTCCATCAATTGTCTTTACTCTCATTGTCTTCTTCATTCTCTACAGTATACCTTCCAACCTCTTTATCTAATCAAATGGGTTCTCTTCAATGTCATCAAAGATCTCTCATTTGCCAAATATAATGGCTATTTTCAATCCCCATCCTTCTTGACCCCTTTGATACCATCCATCACCCACTTCTCCTTGACACTCCTTCTCTCTAGGTTTCTGAGTTCTCCTCTACTTAATTGCTTCTTCACTATCTTCTTTGCTGAATCTTCATCCAGGTCATGACCACCAGTGTTCCTCGGGGTTGCGTTCTGGTCCCTCTTCTCTTATCTCATCACCTACCATGGACTTGATTATTATCTGTATTGGTGATTTTCAGATTTACTTATCTAGCCCTAACTTTTCTCCCAAAATCCAGACTGAAATCTCCATAGTGGACATCTCATACTGGATGTTCCCTAAACATCTTTAAACTTAACGTGTCTAAAAGTGAACCTGTTATCTTTCCCTCTAAATGTTCACCTATCACTGTCAAAGGCATCACCATCTTTTGAGTGTCTTAGACTCACAATCTAGGTGGCATCCTTGACTCCTTCCTTTCTCTTAACCCTCCCGTTCAATCTGCTGCCAAGTCCTACTGGTTTGATCTTCACAGTATTTCTTGTATATGCTTTCTTTTCCCCGCTGACATTGCCATTACCCTGGCACAGCCCTTCATCACTTAATGGTTATAACGACTATGACCCGTTGGTTGGTCTTCTTGACACAAGTCTTTTCCTACTACAATCCATTCTCCACTCAGCTCTCAAAGTGGCCACATATGCTGCCCTTTCCTCCCATTTGATATGATCCAGTGGCTTACTATTACATCCAGGATCAAACATAAAATCCTCAGAGCCACAGAATACCTTGAACCTATTCTGGGAGCTCCACATGTGAGAAATGGATAAGAAACACACAGCTGAGAAAACTGATGCCTATACAGGTAAAATGACTTACCCAAGGTCACAAAGCTTGACTCTGAATCCAAATTTCTTAACTCCAATTTAGTTATTCTTTCCTAATTCAATTTAACAATCAGTTGTTAAGGGCTTAATATTCATAAGACAGGAGGCAGAGAAGCTTAGTGGAAAGGGAACTGAGCTCAGAGCCAGAATGGCCTAGTTCCAAGTCCCACCCCTGACACATACTGGCTGTGTGACCACGGCTGAATCACTTCAAGTCTCAGTTCCCCCAGATGGATCTCTAAGGACCTAAGTTTGAAAATCATTTCTTGTCTGAACTGGAGAGTTTCCTCACTGGGAGCTCTCAACACGCACATATAATATAATATGATATAATAGGATATAATATGATATGATATGACACGATATGACTTGACATGATACAATAATATAATATTAGATATATATACACAGAGAGAGAGAGAGAGAGAGAGAGTCGTTGACCCAGGGCCAGAGACATCTAATCCCAACCCCCACCCTGCCCCCGCATTTGACCAATGAGGGAACTGAGGCCTGGGGAGGTTAAATGACCTATGATCATAGATCCAGAGCTAAAAGAGATCACAGAGGCTGTCTAGTCTAAACCCTTCACTTTACATATAAGGAAAATGAGAGCCAGGGATGGTGACTTGTCCAAGGTCACACCATTAGTAAATGACAGAGTTAGGACGTGAACACTGACTCCAGAACAAGTGTTCTGTCCACTTTCACACTATGCCTCCTGTGCTAGGCACTAGGACACAAAAACAACCAAAAAAATGTTTTCTGCTCTCAAGCAGCTAGCATGAGAGTAGTCAAAAATATATTGCTTTTTTTTTTTAAAGAAACCAATGCACAGAAAATGTATAGAAACATGAAGGACAACTTAGATCTAGTGAGTTAGGCCAGTGATCATCCTTGGGGACGCTCTAGCAAAAATACAGACTATAATATAAAATCCCTAGGAACAGTATGGGGTATTGCCATGACAACAGCCTAATGCCAACATGTGCACGATACACCGTCAAATGGAGGCTCTATTTGATTCAGAAAGGTGAGTTATGTATGCTCTGTTCCTATGGAATATGGAAATACTTCTTTACTTGGTAGAAATGAGGTAGCATTAAGAGTGTGCACATGCAATTATATACACATGTATATACATGTGTGTGTAAATGAATAAATATATATGTCTACATTTGTGTGTGTATATATGTATATGTGTGTGTGTGTGTGGGTATCTCTCTCTCTATATATATATATATTCATAAAAGATATATATTTTTGAACATACCATATAATTAAGTCTCTTGGCACATATGATAACTTTACACCACTATGGCCCCCTGTATTGGAGATCCTTGAAGAGTTTGGCCTTTGTTTCCTTTGATCAATTCAGTGTCTTTGATTGAGTCTTACTAGGTGCTAAGCCCCAGGCCCAAACCCCTATTAGGTGCTAAGCCTATGTGGGTGTGAATTGGTAACTAAAGTGTGGCCCCAGGTGAGGTGCTAAATGAGGTGATAAGGGAGGTGCTAACACCGGAGCCCATCAAAGGAGCCCAAGTTCTGGTAGCTCAGACGACCTTTGATGATATCTGAGACTGTATAAAAGGAGAAGACAGAGCTATTTGCTCAAGGCTCTCACTCTTGGTGGCTCGCTGATGTGGAGACTCCAGGCAGCTGTAGCTAAGAGCCCTCTAGCTTGTAAACCGGATGTTTTTAAACTCTGGTAACTATGAATTGGGATTTGAACCAGACAAGGTCTGTCTGTCGATGTTTGTAATTTGTTTGTATTTGCCCTGAAGTTCAGGGTGCTGGCTTTTCCCCCTGAACTAAGTGACTGATATTTGTATGCTGGATTAAAGTAAGTTTGTCAACTCCTTAACGTTGCTTTCCTTGGTAAAGCAGATCAAAATAACCTAGGCTTGCAGCATTCTGTGAGCTGGTTGTTGTTGGTATTTCACCCCCACAGCAGCTGCTGGCCAAATTGTTGCAACACCCCCTCATTACAATGTAAGCTCCTTGAGGGCAGGTCCAATTTTTTTCATTCATTCATTCAGTCAGTCAACAAACATTTATTAAGTGCTTTCTATACTTTAGGGTGACTAAGGGCTAGGATTGTAAAGACAAACACAAAACAGTCCTTGCCCACATACAGCTTACATTCTATTAAAGTGAGTGGGAAACAGGATATACCCTGAGAAGTTAACACAAAACATTCATCGAGATGTGATTTCATCAGAGTAAGAGACTCACACCAACATCGGTCTTGCCAACAGTTCAGTCTAAGAGTGATATGGGCCACTCAGGGGTCAAGTGACCTTTCTGCGATCATGCAGCCAGTACAAGTTAGAAGTGGGAATCTTCCAACTCCTAGGCTGGCTCTCAGGCCATTATATTATTTTGCAAAGAAATTCATTTTTAGTTTTGGTGGGAAGGGAGAAAGGAAGGGGATAAGCCTTAATCTAGTACCTACTGTGTCCTGAGCACTGTGCTAAGCACTTTTTCCAAATATTACCTCATTTGATCCTCACAACAAAACTTTGAGGTAGGTGTTCCCATTTTACAGTTGATGAAAGTGAGGCAAACAGAAGTTAAGTCACTTGCCCAGGGTCATACAGCTAGTAAGTATTTGGGGCTAGATTTGAATTCTTCTTCTAGACTCTAGCGCTACAGCTCTATCCACTGACCTGCCAGGTGCTTCTTCGTATCCCCAATAGCCAGTACAGTGTTGAGCACATGTGGATATTGAAGGGACTTAGGATTCTGCTGACACAGAGAACTCCAGGATGATGAAATTCCCTCTGCCAATGCAGGTCGGCACCTTTTGTGTAACATGTAGTCTTAGAGAGTAAGTAGCACAGAGTTACACAGCCATGGATGTCACACTTGAACCTAGGTCTTCCTTAATCTAAGGCCATCTCTCTATCCACTCTGCCCAGCTCACCATGTGTGCTTAATGAAGGCTTCTTAGATATAAGTGAAATAAAATGGAAGCAAAATGTCAATATTTGCTTGGGCAGTCTCACCACATGTTATTATGCTAGGTGATATGATCCACTTCAGCAAATTTTCCTCTCCCAACATTTCTAAGGTTGTGGGCATTGTGTAATTTTCTATAGATAGGAAAGATGAAATGCGATCAAATAGCAATTCTTATTGCTTGAGTTCAGCGATGTAATTGTTCAGTCCAAGCTAAGGAATGGGGTCTAAGCTGTGCCACAGGGATGCTTCCAAGGATTGCCTGCCCTCACCTTCATCTAACCAGTCACCAGTTATTTAAACAACTCTGAGTTCATTTTCTTATGTCAGTCATGACCTTTCCCTTTCTCCACCACAATCAATCAACAAGCATTTATTAAGAAACCATTGTGAAAGTCTGATAGTTGGGATCCCTGCCTCAATTTCTCTGCTCACTCCAGTCCATTCTCTTCCTAGCTTTTAAAGTAATCTTGAGTTTACTGAA
The DNA here is from genome assembly GCF_011100635.1 of Trichosurus vulpecula. Classification (NCBI taxonomy): domain Eukaryota; kingdom Metazoa; phylum Chordata; class Mammalia; order Diprotodontia; family Phalangeridae; genus Trichosurus; species Trichosurus vulpecula. Next base: position 214,786,827 of record NC_050577.1, on the reverse strand, counting down.
TTGGGAGAAGGAGAGGAGAGATAGTCAACCCTGTACTTTAGGAAGATCACTTTCATAGTGGCCAATCAATTGTGAGACTAGTTTTGTCTTCCTTAGAATCTCTAGGGCTTAGTCAAGTGCCTGGCACATAGTGGGCACTTAATAAATACTTGCTGATTTGATTTATAATGTTTCCCTTTTTTCTCTTCCAATTGCAGGGGTGGGGAGTTGGGAGGGAGAGAAAAATGAATGTTTGTTAACTGAAAACAAAATTTTAAAGAGCCTACTTTGTGCTAGGAGCTAGTTATACAAAGTCACAGAAGGAAAACATCTCTATTTTCAAGGAGTTTACACTCTAACACAGAGATAGACAAAAACACACATCCCTAATTAGTTAAATGGGCTGCCTTAAGGCAAAATCCAGCATCTCCTGGGACCTAGGAATGTGCTTAATTTATTCTGTTATGACAGGGATTAGGTGTAGCAGGCAAATGAAATTGGTGGAATGGAAAAATCTATTTAGAAGAAAGAGTACAAAGAAATGATGGTGGTAAGGTCTGCAAGATCTGATGACATGACTTCAGAATACCAAAAGGAAGCCCCAAAGTAGAACACTGATTTTTCACTCCTAGGGAATGGAATTTAAAAAATCTGCCATATTCTATCATCCATGTCACTCAGCCATCCATTCGCCCATCTGATGTTTATAACTTACTATATTCACTAGCCTTCTAATTGGTCTCCTTCCCTTAAGCATCTCCTTACTCTAACCTAGCCTCCAAGAGGCTACCATAGTGATTTTTCTTAAAGCCAGTTTTATCCTCGTCTCCCCCATCTCCAATAAACACCACTGGCTCTTTATCACCTCCAAAATCAAATAGAAACTCTTCCATCCAATCCTTCAAGACCTTTACAAGGAAGCTAGCCTCAATTAGACATGCTTGTTCTTCCTCTTCCTCACACAACACTACACCTCTGTGCTTTTGCACTAGCCATTCCCTATACCTGAAATGCCTTTTCTCTTCATTACAACCTCTCACGATCCCTACTTTCCTTAGACTCATCTCAAGCACCAACTTCTACACAAAGCTCTTCCTGATATGTTCTGGATAGTGGCTTCTCCCCCAAACTAGCTTGCATTTATTCCGTAGGTACTTATAAATGCCTATGTTATCTTCCTGGCACATCAGTGGGTACTCATTAAAATGGGGGTACTGACAGACTTTAAGTTACTGTGCTGGGTGACATCAGAGATGCAAAGAATAGTTAGATACTATTAATTGCCAGTGAGACTGTTTTTTAATATTGAATTAATTATGTTATTTCCTTTTCCTATCCAGGCACCCTGAAATCAGACCCTTGTGAGTTCATGTAACCAGGATTAAGAACAACAGAACTGGTATTTGCAACCAGGTTCCATTTTTAATTCCAAATCCAGATTTCCTCCCAGTATATCATGCCAACTCTTATTTTGTTCCTCTATTTTATTTTTTCTCAATTACACGTAAAATTTAACATTAGGCTTTTAAAAATTTTAGTTCCAAATTTTCTTCCTCTCTCCCTTGTCCTTGAGAAGGCACGTACTTGGATACTGATTATACTTGTGAAGTCCTACAAAATATGTTTCCCTATTAGCCATGTTGCAAAAAAAGAAAACAGACCAAAAGAAAGAAGAAAACAAACTACGCTTTGGTCTGCATTCAGACTTCATCAGTTTTTTCCTCTGGAGTTACATGGTATTCTTCATCATAAGTCCTTTGGAATTGTCTTGTTTCTTTGTATTGATCAGAGTAGCTAAGATATTCAGAGTTGATCATCTTACAATATTGCTATTACTGGGTACAATGTTCTCCTGGTTCCCACTTCACTTTACATTAGTTCATGTGAGTCTAGGTTCCTCTGAAACCATCTTTCTCATCATTTCTTATAGCACAATAGTATTTCATCACAATCATATGCCACAACTCATTCAGCTACTCCTCAATTGATGGGCATCCCCATAATTTCCATTTCTTTCCCACCATAGAAAGAGGTGCTATAAATATTTTTGTACATATATATCCTTTTCCTTTCTCTTTGGGATACAGACCTAGTAGCTGTATTGCTGTGTCAAAGGGTATATATAGTTTTATAGTGCTTTTGGGCATAATCCCGAATTGTTCTCCAGAACGGTTAGATCAGTTAACAACTCCACCAACAGTATATTAGTTCCCCAAATTCCCCACATTCCCTTCAATATTTATCATTTTCCTTTTCTTTCATATTAACAAATCTGATAGGTGTGAAGAGATACCTCACAGTTGTTTTAATTTGCTTTTTTCTAATCAATAGTGATTTAGAGCATTTTTTTTCAAAGGACCATTGTTACCTTTGATTTCTCCACCTGAAAAGTGCTTGTTCATATCCTTTGACTATTTATCAATTGGGGAATGACTTTGTAAATTTGACTCACTTCTCTATATATTTGAGAAATGACCTTTATGAGAAAAAAACTTGCTGTAAATTTTTTTTCTTCCAGTTTCCTGCTTTCCTTCTAATCTTGGCTGCATTAGTTTCATTTGTCCAAAACCTTTTAAATTTTATGTAATCAAAATTACCCATTTTACAGTCCATAATTCTCTCTACTTCTTGTTTGTTCATAAATTCTTCTCTTATCCATAGATCTGACAGATAATATTTTCCATGCCCCCTAATTTGCTTATGATACCACACTGTACTTGTATAGGTGATTTTTGGGACCTAAGCCAAAAATACATTTGTCCTAACTAAATTTCATCTCATAGCTAGACAGTATTTATTTGGTACCAAATATGTATCAGGCCTTAGCAGTCAGTCAAAAAGCATCTATTAAGCACCTACTATGTGTCAGGTGAATTAGATTTGGTCTATTATTTGTTCCTGTCGAGATCATTCAGGACCTTGGGCCTGCCATCTAATCTGTTAGCTATCCCTTTCAGCTTCATGCCATCTACAAATTTGACAAGAGTGACTCCTATGGCTTTGTTGGAATGACAACAAAAATGCTAGCTAACATTTCAAAACACTTTAAGGTTTGCTTCACATAGATTATTTCATTTGATTCTGTTAAGAAACCAAAGAGGTAATGGAGGTATTTTTTAAAATTCATTTTACAGATGAGGAAATTGAGGCACAGATTGGTTAAACACCTTACCCATAGTCACATAGCTAATATAAAATAGAGGAAGGATTCAAACCCAGGTCCTTCTGAGTCTCTGATCACAGCTCTTCCCATAGCATGTTACCATTGCACAAATCATGGATAAAGACATGTAACAGCATGGGACTCAGGCCTGATCATTTCACAGCAACATGTAATTTGGGGTTAAAAGGGACCTCAGAGACTATCTAGTCTGACCTGCTCTGGATGACAAAACAGAACCAGACAAGTAACATGACTTGCCCAAGACTACCCAGTTGATTAAGTGGTCAAGCGAGGTCACCTGTCTCCAAAACCAGTGTTCTTTCCAAACACATCAATTTGACTCTCTTCTTCATCACTGACATCACGACCCAGTTTTAACTTGAAGAAGAAGAGGAGAGAAAGCTCCAAGCTGGAAGACACCAGTAGAAGTTCCTGTTAGAGCTGCCATATGACCTTCACACCAAAGCTCCATGTGGCAATAACAAACCACAATAACCCCAAAGCATGGGGCATATATTATCTTATCTGATCCTTACAGCAAACCCTTTCATTATCCCTGATTTATAGAATGAGCTAGAGAGAGGAGAAGGGATTTGCTGAGAGTCACAGAGGTAATAAGCATCCGAGGCAAGATTCAGAATCTGGTCTTCCCAACTCCAAAGTCAGTTCTCAATCCACTGTACAATCTATTTGATTTGAGTGAGAATTAAGCAGGACATGGTATCAGGAAGCCAGCCACAAGGGAGTCAGAGGGACACATAGTTTGTCTCCAGCTCCTTCCTTATTCCTGCTAACCTGCAAGTCAATTTATCAAAACATGCCACTGGGACTGTTTAATCGACTTCCAACTTCACTTTCCCACTCTGAGCCTCAGTTTCCTCATTGTTAAAAGGAGGAAAATGGTTAATATCATCTCTAAGGCTTGGTCCTGATCTTTGACTGTCTAAATCTGTACACCTACCCACAGTAGTGTGTCTCCTGCTGGCCAATCTAAGATCTAAGAGGGAACATTCCATTATGGATTCTGAAGCAATCAATGACAGACCTGTGGCCATAAAGCAACCTGCAGCACTAAAGAAATGAGGAAGTTAGGGCCATGAGTGTAATAAACTTGTATTGGTCCATGCCTTTTTATCATATGCCTGCTCTGGTAATCAGAGAGAGATTGTATGTGAAAACTGATACAAATAGAATAAAGTATAAAAGAAAAAAAGGAATTGGAGACAGAGTCACTCACACAAGAGAAACAGAGCTGTGTTCTTCTATTTTTTGCTTCCGGTCTTTTATGCTAGAGAGCTCTTATTGAGACAATTGGAATCCTTCCCTTATAAGGATCTATGGAAAATAATGATAGTAGTGGTTTAAAAAATAACTAACATTTGTATTAACTTTTACAATTTTCAAAGAACTTTACACATATTATCCCATCTGACCCAAATAATAATTCTGGAGGTGAGTGCCACTTTTAAATCAATTTTTCCAGATGAGTGAGCTCAGATTCACATTCAGAGAGGTTAAGCAATTTGTCTAGTCACAAAGCTAGTTAGTGTCAAAGGTGGGATTTGAACTGAAGTCTTCCTGACTCCAAGTCTGAAGCTTGATTTAGTAGACCATGATCTTCAAGAATTTACTTAAGACAAGAATACCTATAGGACTAATCAAGTAATAAACATTTATTAAGCACCTACTATGTTCTAGGCACTATGAAAAGTATAGGCCATACAAACAAAAAGAATGGAACAAATTCTACCTTCAAGTAGCTTACATTCTGGCATAGATTATAGAACTGCACTTTGGAGGCCATCTACTACAATACTGTCATTTTATAGGTGAAAAATGGAGGCCCATGGAGAAAAAAGACTTGATCAGGGTCTCACAGGGACTAAGGATCATTAGAGGTATTTGAACTCAGGGCATCTGATTCCAGTCAGCTCTCATTCCATAGTGCCACTCTAACCCCAAGCTATTCATCACTACGAAAACAAATGTAATAAATGTGTAGTAATTTCCATGATTTACTGAAATCCTCTTTGATCTCTAATATGTCATGAAAGTATCCCTAGGTTCTCAAACAATCTTTTAGCAGAACATGTGCTCTGGGGAAGTATGCTGAATCACAGGACTGATATCTGGATGAAACCTTAGAGGGTGACTTCCCAAATCATCAAATGAGGAAACAGGCTCAGGGAGGCCAACTGTCCTTTGCAGGGACCCTCAACAAGCCAAAGGTAGATTCATCAATTTTAGCATAGAAGTTATTACAATTCTGTTATTATCTATAAACCAGCATTGCATGAAAACTCAAAATATAAGACATGCTTATAACCTGCTTTGTCCCAATGTGAACAGAGAAATAAATGCTTTTGAAGTGAACAGAAGAGATGCCTGTAATTTTAATTTAAGAGGTGCTCATTTGTCACTAGGGACTGTTCCTTTTGAATGTGGAGCATTCAGTTTGTATCATGCAAATGCACGATCATTTCCCAGCTTTAAGTACTGTTTTCATGGTCATGTTTATTTAGGAAAAAATATCCGTGGAATACAGATAAAAAGGCAGGCATCAATTCAGCAAATTACAGCATTCATAACTGAGTGTTTGTTCCTTGTCAGTAATCACTAACAGTGTGAAAGGAAGCCATCATACAATAGAGTGGAGAATAGGCATTGGGTAACACTGCAAAACCAATAACAACAACAAAACCACCCTGAGAACTTGTCAGCCATCGAAGACTCAGAAGGTAAGGAAGATCAGGACATGTTTGGTCAAAGGTTTCCGAGGAATGGTGGAAAAGAAGGTTCAAAGAGAGATTGGTGTCTGTGGTAGATTAACAGCCAGGATTAGAGCCCAGACCATCTGACTACAGAGCCAGGGCTGGTTGCCTTGTAATACATTGCCTTAAGTCTAACGTGAATTCCTTGTAGAACAGAAAGGCAGTGGGTCTCAACCGAGACAATGTAAAACATGGAGTCCTGAGGATCTGGATTCAAATCCTGAGATAGTAATGAACTGTGTAACCATTGGCACTTCACTTAAACTAGTGGGGAGGTGAATGGGAGGAAGAGATAAGTGCTTGCAAAAACAACTAACAATTCATTTAAATTTTATGAGCCTCAAGTAATTTTCCAAGAACGTAAGTTGCTGAGCTGGGTTCTCGAGATGTCGTTGATTGAGTTTGCGCCATGGTCAGTGGGATGCAATGGCTCATAATAGTCAAAGAAATAGATGGAGCATGGGAGTTCAAGAAGGCTGGCCCTAACTGAAATTCTTAAAACGATCAACCTGATATGGAAGGTGGTAATCGAATGGCATTCTTTGTGAACCGGCAACACAAGATAGTAAGAGATACCAGAACTAAGCAGAAATAATCAATATTCTACCTTTAGGAAATGCTTTAGTGAAGATGATGCTAACTCCCAAAGTAGGTAAATCAGAAGTGTCTGCTAAACATGAACACTTCCATTAGGCACCATTACTAAATGATGTCAAGTCTGGCAACAAATTTCAGCAATTATAGGTAAAGTTTTCACTCTACGTGCCAATAGTGCCTTTAGTTCCAAATTACAGGGCAGGCACTTAAGGGAAATAATTAGAAGTAACTTTATTCTTAATCAAAGATTAATCCATCAAAGATCCAAGGATAGATTACACGGAGTCTGTGAACTTGGACAGAAAAAAATCAATTACTTTGAGTAATCTTTGGTTTCCCTTATAATCTTAAATATTTTATTTCAAGCATTTATGAATATTATTCTGAGGCTTCGTTAGATTACCAAAAGGGCCTGTGACAGAGAAAGTTTATGAACTCCTCATATAAGATGAAAATATGTGGCCACTAGCAATGCATTACACCCAAAACGAGAAGAGTTGATGATCTTGCAATAGTCTCAAATGATTTTGCAAAGGAGATGTGCATACTTATACCAGAATTTGGAAAAATGCTTTGTGAGTCTAAGACAGTATCAAAATAAAACTATTCCAAAAAGTGATTGTCTGGTATATCCATCACAAGCAATCATGTTTTCTTCCAGTATTTGAGAATGTAAGATCACTTCAGGAAGATGTGCATTCAAGAGTATGTGGAGTAGCCATTCTGTGGTAAGAATGATAAGTAGAAATTTGACATAAGAAAATGTCCCCTGTCCTTTCAGGTGTCAAAATCCCACAGCAAAGGAAGCTTGGGAGAGTTATTGAAGAGCCTGAGAAAGACTTTAGGAGATAACTTTTATGTCTAGCTGTTAAAGCAACAGAAAAATACAAATGCTATATTATTCAATAAATGGCAAAAAAGAAATACATGGAAGAGACGCCAAAAGAGGGGCATATTTGAAATTCTGCCTTTCCTAGATTGAAAGCTAAAGTTAAAAAATTATGGGGAATAGAGAAAGTAAGGCACCAAGGAACAAATTAAACAATTCAACATCAAAGAAAAATCTCACTAGAAAGATGTGTGAAATAACTAAATCAGAGGTGAGAGGGAACCCAGGAAGAAAGAAGAGGAATAGGATTACTGGTTTTCTATGCAGCTGCAAGAAGTTCAACCAACAAAAATGAAAGTTTGGGCAAAAGAGACATTAAGATTTCACCTCATTAACAAAATCCATGGCAGAAGTCTCATCCAAATTAGGTGATGCAATGATTAGAGCACTGGGCCTGGAGTTGGGACAACCTGAGTTTAAATCAGACTTCAAATCCTTACTAGTTGTGGGACCTTAGGCATTTCAACCTTTACCTGACTCATTTTCTTTCTCTGTGGAATGGGATAATAATAGCGCCTACTTCCCAGGGATGTTCAGTGGATAAAATGAGATAGTAGTTGTAAACCCTGCAACCTTTAAATGGCTATATAAATGCTAGCTATTATTATCATCAGTTTTCAAACTTAATTAAAAAGGATATTATTAAAACTCTAAACTTCCTTACAAGAATAGAAAGTGGCTGCTGTGAATCAAGACCTCTAAAGAACACCTGGGATAATCCACAGCTTATTACACTTGCTCCCAGGTGGACTGGCCTGGGATTCAGTTCTGGACCTTTTAGGCAAGAAACATATAAACACAGTTCAAAGACTTTGGAGGGGAGCTCCTAAGACCTCAGGGAACTTTCTTCTGCACTGCCTTTATCTTCTCATGGGCTGGTTTTATCTAATTTTACTGTCATGGGGAGGACTTTTTTTTAAACCTGGGAGCTAATGAATAAGGTTTTATCAAAATCATGGGATCATAGATTTTAACTGGGACTTTGAGGTCATCAAATTGTCAGAGATGAAGAAATTGAGGCAAAGAGGGTTTAAATTACTTACCTAGGGTCACTTGGCTAGTTAAGTGTCTGAGGCAGGATTTGAACTTAGATCTTCTGATTCTCAGTGATTTAACTAGTAAGTTTGCTCAGTAACAAAATTGCAATTCTTAACAACCAGGCTTTCAGTGACCCATTGACTCAGATTTGGAACTATGTCGGTGACATCTTCTCAGTGTCATATAAAAAAATAGACAGGACTTTCCCAGCTCCCTCCCAAATAAAAGTCTGATCTCACTTTTTTTTCAACAGAGGACAACACAGAGATATCACTAAATGATGACACTACCAGGGACTTCTTCAAACAAACATCAAATACGTGTTTATATATACTAAGTACTCACAGCTTGTATCTTTTATATAATCAGCAAATACAAGAAAATGACATATTGGCCCAGGATCAAAAACAGCGAGCCAAAAAGTCCCGGAGGCATAAAGCACAACTTGTAATGTATTCAATAATTATTTTAAAAGCTGCCAGAAAGCATTGGAACATTTATGGTTGGTGCCTATGATGAATAACTTTGACTTAATTCTAAGCCAAGGGCTTATTCAGGCTCTGCAGATACATAAAGTACACAGAAGGATAGAAAAAACACCCAAGTAATTGAAGTCCACATGGAAACTGGTTCCTTATTAAAACAACAATAATAATAAATTCCAAAACATAATATATTTTTAAAATTGCTTTAAAAAGCACTGAAGAATTAAATTATTTTTTTTTTACAGATTTTGTTGTTTAATGGAAACAGATGGGTTTACAATGATAACCCAGGTTTCAGATATCATGATAAAAGTCAGAGGAAGAGCGGACCAAATATTCAATACAGATTATTCAAGAAAATGGAAGAAACTATGCAATACATTACTGCATGCTACAAATATTTAGCACCCACTGAATACCTACCAAGTCATGACCTGGTTGCCAGCATTATACATTAGAAGCCTGCTATCTTTCATAATATAATAAATAATAAAACTAGACCCAGAAATATTCTTCAAAATGTAACAGATGAAGTGTACTGGAACTGGACCACCATTACAGACTGCTATTCACACTGATTAGACATATTAATGATCCATAAACAATTAAGAACAACTTTCTTTTGTGGAAATAATCGTAGCAAATACTCATGATCTCCAAACTACATGGAATAAAACTATCTTCAAAATATAGAGATCTAGTGGAAGACCTCAAAAGCACAGGGGAATAGGATGAGGCACATGTCAGCCCCATCATCCTGTACACTACTGGAGTTGTTCCAAAGATGGTTTCAGTGAGTCTACAAAAGATTAGTTTCTATCCTAACACTCTTTTTCAATTACAAAACAATCATTTTTTCTACCTGGTCACATGCCTGAAGAACATTAAATTTAAAAGAATAGTAGGACCGTGATTTGTTCTTATATAGTTTTTATATGAATCTCATTGAAAAGAAGAGAATGAGATAAGTGATGATGATGGAATCATAATCTCAACTACCACATAAGAAGCCACATAATACATCCCTCCACTCTGCTGTTTGCAGTAGAACAAGAATGAGTGAATCCGTAGAAGACAAGCTTCAATCAGTTTTTCAAAGAAGTATTTTGTCCACCTGTCCAACAGTGGACAGAACACTAAATGTAAATGAAGAGGAGAAGGACAGTGATTTGTCTTGGGACTCTTCCCTTCTGAACTTCATTAAATAATGAAGTGATGCTAAGTGGGGCAACCTTGAGGTGGAATAATGGATAGACCTCCAGATGATGAGCCAGGAAGACCTGAGTTCAAAACCTGATTATACACTTAACAGCTGTGTGACCTTGTATAAGTCACTCATTTTGCCTCAGCTGCATTTTCTTTATCTGCAAAATGGGGATAATAACAGTACTTATCTCCTACAGTGGTTGGAAGATAAAGTGACAAAATATGTGTAAAGCACTCCACAAACCTTGAAGTGCTATCTAAATGCTAAAACAGGAAAGAATGAATAATAACGATAAACGTGATGATTATGACGAACATCAAGTTGGGTCAAATTTCTGGTTGTTCAGTTGTTTCAGTGGTGTCTGACTCTTTGAGGCCCCATTTGGAGTTTTCTTGGCAAAGACACTAGAGTGGTTCACCATTTCTTTCTCCAGTTGGATCCAATTAATAGAGCTCAAATGTATGAGCACTTTAAGATTTGCAAAGCACTGTACATATCTCATTTGATCTTTATGATAACTTTGTAGGGCTGTTTTATGTTTTTTTAATCATGTCTCTGTATCGTTATGTCTATTGCACAGGCTAGTTAAGTAACTTTCCCACAACCACCTAGCTAGCACGTACTTGAGGCAAGATTCCGGCTCAGATCTTCTTGATTCCAAGGGCAGTACTCTAGCTATTATGCTTAAAAGCAGGGTTATTTCATTCTTTATGTTTTTAGCCCCAATTCCTCTAGCACATAGTAGGAGCTTAATCAGTGCTTGTCAATTGATTGATGGAGGCCATGCTGCTTCATCTACTGAGGCAGAGGAGGATTCTGATATCTGGTAGAAAAAGTATCCACATTGATGGAATCATGGATCCTAAAACCTGAATTCGATTTAATGCATGTTCCTAAGCTTTCTAAAAATGTAAATTGGAGGGATTTTTTTCCTTGTAGGAAGAATCTGCTGTCTCTCTTACTCACATCTAGGTTATCAGCTGGGCAGGAAGGTCTCAGCTGACAGGGAAAAGTCAGCTCTTTCAAATACAAGAAGTCTTTGTGAGGAAGGCCAGATTTCAGGAGCTATCTAAATGAGGAGAGATTGGTGGGATCTAAATGACTGCTTTGGGCAAATAAGTTGGAGTGGGGAGAAACTTACTCTGGACACATGGCCACCATTTTTTTTTGTTTTTGAAGAAGGTTAGGAGGTGTGAATGAGAGCAGAATAAGTGATATTCATAGCAGAGAGCCATGATGCCAAAATTCAGTAGAGTCATTAATAACAGCAACAGGCAACAACAATAATATTTCTATAAGTTTGTATGTATTATGTTATATGATCATCACAGAACACAGTGTGGCAGGTGCCGCTATTATCCCCATTTTATATATTTATACATATTTATTATATCTTATAAATATATTTTGTATTATATATTTTACTATTTATTGTATGACCTAAATATCACAGTATATTTATATATTATAATATCTTAAGTTTCTATATATGTATATTTATCAATTTTTAGATATTTTGTAAGGAAACTGAGGCTGGGCCAAGTTCAATGACTGCTCGTGATTCCAAAGCTAGGAGGTGTCTGAGGAGGGATTTGTATCCAAGTTTTCCTGCCTCCAGGTTCACTGTTCTGCTTCCTAGCTGTGTGACCCTGGTCAAGTGATGTGACAGCTTCCATTTGTGAAATGTGGGGAATAGGTGGTATAGTGGATAGAGTGCTAATCCTGGAATCAGGAACATCTGAGTGTGAATCCTGCCACAGACTCTGGCTAGCCGTGTGATCCTCGACAAGTCACTTAACACCTCTCAGCCTCAATTTCCTTGTCTGTAAAAGGGAGATAATAATTACAAATGGGATAATATATTTGCTTAGGATCAAGGACAAGTCACTTAGCACCTAAGAATTAAGTCGTGTTTTCCTCAGTCTCTGTTAGTTGACTTTCTATTCTTTAGATAGCTTATAAATGTTTTGCAAATCTGAAAGTTCTGTATCAGTGTTAACTATTATCTATTTATCTTTATTTGACACTGTTGATAGATAAATTGCAGGACCAGTATTCATTGTGTTTAAGCCTGTGATGTAATGAGAACTGGTGTAGATGTAGAGTGCCTCTGAGGGCATCTCTCCATGTCGAAGATTAAGAATCTGCTTCTGGGACAGATGTAATAATGGGCAATGGAAGTGACATTTGGAAATGCTGGGATGTGCAAAGACTGGTTTCAGTCAGCTAATCATACAGTGAATAGAAACCTCTGACTGTATATAGGGGCATTCAGATAGGACTGGGGACTGGAGCCTCAGTCATTCTTCATTAGAGTTAGGGAAAGGTCTCTTGAACCCCTCTGTTGGTGAAAGACAATACTGTAAGTGGGCCCTGCCACTGAGCGTGACATACTCCTATCAACCCAGACCTGGATTCTTCATCTGCTTCGGTGTTCATTTCTTTTCCATTTTATGTGAAGGAATTGGATATGACCACCTTATGTTTCAAAAGGTCATGAGGGTGTCCCAGCATCCCAGTGTTACAGAATCTGAAGTTCATGTCAGCTCAGCATTGATGCTCCAAGGAGTGGTTTTCAGGAGTGACCTTACTGCTGAGGTGAAGACTCATTCGGCATTATGAAGCATCTGGATGTGATCATAGAGGGATCAATGTTATTTGGAAATTGCTAAATTTGAGCTCATTCTCCTCAGAAATAAAGGTGGCATACAGGGTAGAAGGTAGATTCCTAGGGTGTTGGGGCAGGGGAGGAATATTTGTTCATTTATTCATTTTGTATCTCGTTATGAAATAAATACCGTTTTGTAAAATCTAACTGATGTTAAGTTGTTACAAGGAATCAGGGTACTAGTCACTGCTGCCTAATGGTGAAGGAAACAGTCAGTGGGAGCTCCAGGTGATGTCAGTAGAGAAGAAGTCACTCAATCCCTCAGGCTTCCCTAGATCCTTGAGGGGCAGATAAAGCAAATGCTACAACATATTTTCTACAAATCTATAAATTTGGGCTTTGAGACTGAAGAGTACAGCTAAGCTATTAGAGGAGAGAATTTCCAAATCTACTCTGGGATAAAGATTGAGTCAATTGGAGTTTTGTGATTCTAGTGATTTACAAAAAGAAGTCCAGAGCGTACCTCATGCACTGTCTTTGAACCTTATGAGATAAACAATTAACAGGGAAATGAATCAGTAGTAGTCTGAGGTGTAGTAGGGGGTGTATATTTGTCTCTGAAAGCCCTGGAAAGATATTCTTCATATCTCGTACCATAATCCTTACCCCATAGATTGTTATAAAGATAAGAAACACATGTAAATAAACATGGAACTCATAAGAAAATTATTTCACCTTCCAGTAATGACTACTGATACAGGAAAAATTCTAGGATTACATTATTTCCATTCCATCACTAGTTATTACCAAACAATATGCATTTTCCCCTGCTGGAAGGGGAGATGTCCAAAGGTATCTGGGGACTGATGGCCAGGTTGAGTTTTATTTGAAGATGGGAGTAAGCATAGCAGCAACAACATAATCACAGTAGGAGAGAAAGGTGTTTGGGGATGTTTATTCAGAGACAAGGGACTGGACATTCAAGCTTGGCTCAGCTAATTACAAAAACTGTGATGGGAACGGCTAGAATGGATTGAACCTGATGACTCATGTCACTCATTGGGATCAACAGAATTTTCCCTTTTTCATTTTCCCTATGCTTAGATAAGCAAACATTTCTTATACAATTTCTCTATTTCATAGAATTTGAGAATTGGAGTGGACCTCAGCAACCATCTAGTCCAAGCCATATAGCAAAGGAATCTTCACTAAAACTTACACAAGTTATCAACCAACCTATTCTTTAAGACTTTCAAAGAGGGGAACTCACCACCCCTTCCATATCCCATTTCATTTTGAAGCACCTCTAATTGTTAGGCAGTTATTCCTCACATCAAATCTAAGTTAGTGGTTTTTTGGTTTTTGTTTTATTTTGTTTTTACAGTATCCATCATTGCTTTTGAATCTGCCCTCTGGGTCCCAAAAGATTAAAATTTTATCCTTCCTCCTTCACAGGATATCCCTTCAAATACAGCTATCATACTCCACTCAAGTCTTATTTTCTCCAGGCTAAATGTGCCCAGCTCCTTCAACTGATGCTTATATGATATGAACTGAAGACCCTTCACTGCCCTGGCTGCAATCATCTGGATAGTCCCCTGTTTATTAATGTCCTTCTTCAAAAGTAGTGTCCAGAATTGAATATAATAGACCAAATAAGGTCTAATGAGACCAAAGTATAGTGAGATAATCACCTTCCTGTTCAGTGAACAGTGATGTCCAGAACTGAATGAACTACATCAGATGAAGTCTGACAAAAGCAAAGACCAGTGGGATAATCACTTCCCTGTACCTGGAAGCTCTGCCTCTCTTAGGTAGACCTCATTAACTTTTGGGGTACTACAACACAATGCTGACTTGTATTGAGCTCATAGTCCATTAAAATTGCCAGATCTTTTTCAGAATTTCTATTGAATCTTGCTTTTTCATCTTTTGGTTATAATGTTTTCATAGAAAAATATGACTTGTCATAATTTCTATGTGATTCATGTCTATTATTCTGGAAGGAGAAGTAAGGAAGGGTGTGGGGGCTGGGGAGGGGCAGACTGCAATGGAAAAAGCCAATGACTAGCTTGCAGCATATGAAAGGAAATGGAGCAGAGTTTTGAGCCTTGATTTAAGTGGCTAGGGTTTCTACTGTCTTGTTTGCTCTTAGCTGTAATCAAGAGAAAAATCTACAGTTCTGATTTTAATAACTCTTAGAAGCTTCTAAAAAGCAAAGGACCTTAACTATGACACATGGAAGCATTTACCCTTAGCTAGTTTTCAGTACATAGATTTAGTTCACTTTTCTTACAGGTATATAGCCTGTAGGCTCCCTTCTTTGTTCTTTTCTCTTCAAGCATCTCAGAGAAGAGAAGAGTATGATGCCTTTTTGCCGCTCAAACAAGATTCTCATTGGGGAGAAACTAGGGAAAGAGTCTAACCTGCTCACAAAACTCCAAATGTGGGAATGAGAAGGGAGTTATTCCTTTCAGTTTTTTGTTTTATAGCTGGACTGCCAACCATGCCAAATAGCATTGTAAGGTGGTTACACAAAGATCTAGGCTTTATCCCTAACTAAATCACTGTGCGAACTAGGCAATTCCCTCTGCTTTTTTGGCCCTCAGTATTTCATTTGTAAAAGGAGGGGATTGAATGAAATAGATGACCTCTAAGACTAGCTTGGGTATTATGATCTATTCATTCTAGGTTTTTATCTCTAACTAGATGACTGAATTTTATATATTTTTGGAAATTTTCTGGTTGATGTGGAAAGATGCTAATTTCTTCTTTCTTCCTCTTTTGTTCCTCTTTCTCCTTTCAATAATATGGGGAGAAATAAGATTCTTTGTTTTTTTTTTTAAATTGTGAGTTCCAAATTCTCTCCCTCCCTCCAGACCCTCCGAAACCCACTGAGATGGCAAACTATATGATAATCAATTATACATGTGAAGTCATGCAAAACATATTTCCATATTAGTCATGCTCCAAAAAAACCACAGCAAAAATCAAGAAACCCAAGGAAAGTATAAAAAGTATGCTTTGATCTGCACTCAGAGTTCATCAGCTCTCTCAAGGGTTGTTTGAAAATTATCTTGATCAGAGTAGCTAAGTCTTTCACAGTTGATCATTGTTTTAATATTGTTATGGTGCATGATGTTCTTCTGGTTCTACTCACTTCATTTTGTATGAGTTTATATGAGACTTCCCAGGTCTTCTGAAACTACCTCCTTCATCATTTCTTATAGCACAATAGTATTCTATCACAATCACATACTATAACTTGTTCAGTCATTCCCCAATTGATAGGCATCCCTTCAATTTCCAGTTCTTTGCCACCACAAAATATTTTAGTACATATATGTCCTTTTCCCCTTTCTTTGATCTCTTTGGGATACACATGTAGGAATGGTATTGCTGGATCAAAGGGTATACACAGTTTTATACCTCTTTGGGCATAGTTTGAAATTGTTCTCCAGAATGGTTGGACCAGTTCACAACTCTACCAACAATGTGTTAGTGTCCTAATTTTTCCATACCCCTTCCAGAATCTATCATTTTCCTTTTTGGTCATGTTAACCAATCTGATAGGTGTGATAGGTGGTAGTTCAGAGTTGCTTCAATTCCCTTTCTCTAATAAATAGTGATTTAGAGCATATTAATTATGACTATTGATAGCTTTGATTTCTTCTTCTGAAAACTGTCTATTCATATGACCATTTATCATTTGGGGAATACCTCTTATTCTTAGCAATCATGCCCCTCCCTCCCCATCCTCCTCTTCTTAATTCATCCTCAAAAACATGGTATTCAGGATATTCTTTAAACTGGTTGAATGAGATCTAGTTTGTCAATGCCCTTGCTAAAATGTAGAATATAGGGCTACATAGGATAATATAGTCTGACTAGGGCACGGGACCACAGGACTGCCATCTCCCTAGGCCTTTTTGAGGAAGAACTGAGAAGAGGAGTGAGTAGGGGCAGGGGGAAGGATGATTGCTACCTTCACATCTTTGAAGGGTTGTAATCTACAAAGGGAGTATATATGTTGGGCTTAGTCCCAGGTAGAAGATCTAGAACTAGTGGGTGGAAGTTGGCAGGCTGCAGGCTTAGAGTTGTAGGAAAGACTTGCTAGCAATTAGATGTCTCCCAAAGTGAAGTAGGTTACTTGGAATCATGGCTCAGCCTCCTTGGAGGTCACTAAGTCAAGGCTGGATGGGATGTGGTTGAAGGGACTGGTTGGGTTTTGAGTTGGCTTAGATGCTGTCTCAGATCCCTTTCTGTTCTGAGGCCCTGTAATATGTTATAGTAGAGTCAACCACAGCCATTTAGATACAGGGGCTAGAGCACTGGATTTGAATCAGAAAGACCAAGGTTCACATCCTATCTCAGCCACTTACAAGCTGTTTGACTTTGGGGAGGTCATTTAATCTTGTTGGACCTCAGTTTCTTTATCAGTAAAATGGGGATAATTATAAAACCTACCTCCTAGGGCTGCTGTGAGGCTCAAATGAGAGCCTATGTGAAAAGAATTTTGAAAACCTTAAATCACTATATGAAAGTGACTTCATCGTCATCATCATCAGCAAAATACGATGCTAGGCAGTATAGAGCCTATTAGATAATAGAAGAGATGATCCCTCCCCTCAAGCACATCATAGAACCTTAAAAGTTCTTTTGCAATTTTTCCCATTCCAATAAAAAAAAAAACAGTTTGAATGACAAGGCTAGACATTGCCAGTCAACTTTCCTCTGATGTAAGGAACATTTAGTGACCTGCTGACAGTCACTGAGGTGACAGGAGTGCTCTCATAACTTTCTTTTTCCTAAAGGAGCATATGAATGAAAGCTGACCATATTCTGGTAGTCTCCACTTCTTAATTTAAGTAAGACTGAATCTTACATCATAATAAATGCACGTTGTGAGGAAGGAAACTGTCTGGATTCTTGGGATCACTCAATTATTCTTGGGGAGAATGAAACATTTTCGAAAGCTGAAACCTGTCTGATGCTCAAGGAAGGGAGGAAGGGCACACAGTAGGAGTTCTTGAAATGTCCCATAATGGCTTAAATGTGCTAAAGAAGCTTCCCAAAGCACACAATTTACTTCTATGAAGCAGCTGATCACAATCAACAAGAATTTATGAAACACCTGCTTCATGCTGGGCGGTGTGCAAAGTGCTGGGGATACAAAGGAAAACAAAAGACAGTGCCTGTTCTCAAGGCGCTCATGGTCTAATGGGGGTTGACAGCATGCAAACCATGAATCAAGGGCAGAAAAAGCTATTAAATGTATTCCTTTCATGCCAATGCCTGGCCCTTTGTAGTACATCTCCCATGATTCCATTGGTGTTTCCTGAGGTCTAATGGAAACCAAATTATTTTATAGTCATAGGAAGATAAAATGCATTTGGATTTGGACTCAGGAAAAACCTGGTTTTGCCTAATCACTAAATGACCTCAGGAAAGCCATTTGATGCCTCTAAGACTCCGTTTCCACATCTGTAAAATGGAGCTAATGTTGTTCACTTGTTTCAGTTGTGTCCAAGTCCTCATGACCTCATTTGGGGTTTTCTTGACAAAGATACCGGAGTGGCTTGCCATTTCCTTCTGCAACTCACTGTACAGATGAGGAAACTGAGGCAAACAGGGTGAAGTGACTTGCCCAGGGTCACACAGCTAGTAAGTATCTGAGGCCAGATTGGAACTAATGAAGAGGAGTCTTCCTGACTCCAGGCTTAGAACTCTATCCGCTGTGCCACCTAACTGCCCTGTATGGATACTATGCAGGAATAATTTTCACAGAGATTCTGTGAGCAAAGTGCCTTATGCTATTCCCCTAAACTTGACATTTCATCCCCTGCCTCCATGCCACCCTCCTCACATCTCCTTGTCAAAATGCCCAGCTTCCTTCATAGCTCAGCTCAGTCATGGCTAACTCTTCATGACCCCTTTTGGGCTTTTCTTGGATAAGGACACTGGAGCTGTTTGCTATTGCCTTCTCCAGCTCATTTTACAGATTAGGAAACTGAGGCAAACAAGGTAAAGTGACTTACCAAAGGTCACCTAGTTAGTAAATGTCTGAGACTGGATTTGAACTAGTGTCTTCCTGACTCCAGGCCCAGCACTCTATCACCAGCTAGACCTTGGAGGTGACCAAGTTCACCACCCTAATTTGTAAAACACAAAATTATAAGGATATATTTGTTTTTTATATGCATTGCATTTCTTGGTGCAGCCCCTCCTAAAAAGTTATCCTTTATAAAGAAGAATAAAGCAGAGGGGGAAGGAGGAAAACGGTTTAGCAAAACTAATCAATGTATTTTAAAAGTATGACATTATATGTAGTATTCCACATCCATAGTCTCCCATCTTGGCAAAGAATGGATGCTGGCATCTTCTCATATCTCTCCTTAGGGCCAAGTTTGGTCTTTATAACTTCATAGCATTCAATTTTGATCACTTTGTGGGGGTTGTCATTTAAATTGTTGTAGCAACTCTGTATACGGTACTCTTCATTCTGTATAATTCTCTTTGTATCCGATCACAGAAGTCTCCTCATGCTTTTTTAAAATATTTATTAAGTTGTTTCTGATAGCACAGTACTATCCCCTTACAACCATGTACTACAATTTCCAATCATCTCATTTTACAGATGGGGAAAATGAGGCCCAGGGAAGTAAAATGACCTGTCTAAGGTCTTCTAGGTAATAAGATATACTGTTAATGGAATAGGAAGATCTTCCCAGTCCATTAATAGGCTACACATGTGTTCAATAATGATGTTTTGCTGCTTTGAATTCCGGCTCACAGCTGTGTCACACGAAACTCTTTGGGAAGAAGCTTGCTTATGGGGAGGCTTGCTTGCTTGAAGGCTTTCACACCTTTTGGTAATTAAGCACTGAAATACGAGGGTTGTAATGCCTTCTCCCTGTGTGTGTGTGTGTGTGTGTGTGTGTGTGTATATATATACATATATATATATACATATATATATATATATACATATATATTCTGAGACTGGCATTTGCTTTAGGCTCATTGGAAGAATTTTCATGTGATTTGGCCAGATGAGACTCTGGGTAGCTGTTAAGGAGACCCTTGGCTTTGAAAAGCCAGATGTTGGTGCTCTCCTCTCTAGTACCTATGGTCAGACAGTTGGAAGCCCTGTCTGCTGATCTGTGCTAATTTCTCTGCTTGTATTTTCTATACATTCAGATATATATACATATATGTGCGTGTGTGTATGTGTATATATGTATATGTGTGTGTGTGCGTTTGCGTGCGTGCATGTGTGTGTGTGTTTAATTAAAGTAAGATTGTTGACCCCTTTAAAAGCAGATCAAAGAACCTGTGCTAACAGGCCATCATGGGTATGCTAGGGTGCTTGCTGCTACATAAGGTCAGACCTAAACTCCAGGTCGGTGACTCCAAACCTGAAACTCCTCCCACTATATCATGTTGTCTCCCAGGGTTATAAAATAAGGAAAGCTAGATAGGAAATTAAAGTATAATACTCACCTTGAGAAATTGAGACATAACAATTTCTGTAATGACTATGTACCAGATGCCTGAGTCTCATAGATCATTAATGTAAGTTTGTCAGAAAACAAGGTTGAAACATCTGCTGCAAGTTCATAGAGGTTTCCTGAATTAGCAAAGGGACATTCATTGCTCGGGACTACATCTCCTTTTCTATTGATTAATATGCAGCAGTAGCAATGACCCTGAAAATACCTGTGCCTGTTTCTTACTTGGAGAATGACAAGAGTTTGAAATAGCTTAGCTGAATGTAAAGGATGCACTGATAAAGAAAACAGAAACAAAAATGTCTAAGTACAAGCTCTTGTAGCTAGCTGATGGTTCTGAGAATCATAGCATTAATTCCATTTTCCAAGGAAAGAAAAATGTTTGTGGAGATAGGAGCTCCATCCACAAGTAGAACAGTTTAAATATAGGAATTATCATTTGACATCACATCATTCTAAGTACCAATACTAATGGACCAAGAAGTAAATGTGTCAGAATGCAGTTTGGTATGGATCCAATACAATGAGGAGCCTAAAAAATGCCCCTTTGGTGGGGAGCAAGTGGGCGTCCATGAGACAAGGACTGGTTGTGAAGCAATTGAAACTTTGAGAATTGCCAACAGTTAAATGACTAAAGAGGCAGCCTGGCCTAGTGGATGGAGAGTCAGCGTTGGAGTCACAGTTACTCTGACACATGCTGGATAAGTCACCCAACCTCTCTGGGCCTTAGAGAAGTGATTAGCTAAGACTTCAGGTTGCACAGCTACCTACTTCCACTGGTAGAGAGAGATTTCTCACCTAAATAATACATTTCTCCCTAAATAATTATTTGGCTTCTTTAAACATTAAAAGGGTAAAAGTGGACTAGAGTGACCTGGCCTGGGACAGGCATAGAAAATGGTAAGTCAGAGGAATAAATGCCAACTTTTATTAAACAAAAAACAAAAAGCTTCCTTTGTAAACTGAACTTGTGATATGCATTCATCTATCTATCTATCTATCTATCTATCTATCTATCTATCTATCTACCTACCTATCTATCTTTTATCTATCCATCCATTCATCTATCTATTGAGAGGCTGGGTTCCCTCTATCTTATCCAGATCAGAAATAGGATCTACTCACAGGCCCAAACCTAATCTATCTGTCTATCTATCTATCTATCTATCTATCTATCTATCCATTTATCTACTGGAGGTTGGATTCTCTCTATCTCATTCAGATTCCAATTCATCTATCTATTTATCTACCTATCTATCCATCCATCCTCTCTCTATTGGGAGGCTGATTTCCCTCTATTTCACCCAGACTGGAAATAGGATCTACTCAGAGGCCCAAACCCAAAATTTATCTGCACAGAAGATTTAACCAGCTCCTTTTTTTCTAATTTAGGCTGGTGCATTCCTTAGGCATCTTTGTGGCTCTCTACTCCTGGGGGCTCACCATATCAGTGACTATTTTAGTGTGGATACCTAATTGGCTTCAGTCTAACTTCAGCTCAGAACTCCCGAACTCGAGTGTTCCATCATTTTCAGTCATCCCCCACGTCAGAGACTACAGATGGACACACAATGCTCAGCATGGAGCTATGATTCATCAGTATAGGGAAGTCTGGTGAGGAAGCTCCCTCTACCAGTGTAGGTCATCAATTGTTTTGAAACTGACAGGTTGTTGGTCAATCACTCAACAAGCATTTATTAAGTGCTGACTATGTGCCAGACACTGTATTAAGTGATGGGGATGTAAGTACAAGCAGAAAGAAAGTCAGCCCCTTCCCTCAAGGAGCTTACAGCTCTATCTAAGAAGAGAATGCATGCCCCATCAGTTGGAATATGGCTGAACAAGCTGTGGTATATGGATGTAATGGAATACTATCGTGCTATAAGAACTAATAAGCAGGTGGATTTCAGAAAAACCTGGAAAAACTTATATGAACTAATGCTGAATGAAGTGAGCAGAACCAAGAGAACATCGTATATAGTATCAGCAGCATTGTGCAATGATCAACTTTGATAGACTTAGCTCTTCTCAGCAATGCAGTGATCTAAGACAATTCCAAAAGACTCATAATGGAATGCTATCCACACCCAGAGAGAAAGAACTATGGAGTCTGAATGCAGATCCAAGCATATTATTTTCACTTTTTTTGTTTTTTTGGTTTTTTTTCTTTCTCATAGCTTTTCCCTTGTGTTCTGAGTCATTCACAACATGACTAATGTGGAAATATGATTAACATGATTATACAATGTATAAGCTATATCGATTACTTGCTGTCTTGGAGAGGGTGGAGGGGAGGGAGGGAGAAAAATTTGGAGCTCAAATTTTTACAAAACTGAATGTTGAACAGTATCTTTACATGTAATTTTAAAAAAAATAAAATACTGTTAAGGAAAAAAAAAGAAGAAAATACATGAAAAGTAGCAAAAAGAAGAGTGAAGGAGAGCCTTAAGGTACCCAATGTGTGTGGGGGATAAGGGCATGCTTGTGCTGGCACACAGTAGGTACTTAATGAATGTTGATGGACTGAAAGAGAAAGTCAAGAGTGTAGCCTTGAGAGGCATGAGACATGGATTGCCCTGGGTACTTTCTTTAAATGGAGGCTAAGTGAGGACAGTACTTCCAATGCATACATACCAAGGTTGGAGTGATTGTCCAGGATAAAGAGTTTTCTGGGGCTGAGGAGAATAGAGCATTCAATGGCTTGCCTAGGGTCTCCCACTTGGTGTGTGTGAGAGGCAGAATTTGAACCCAGGGCTTTTTGTTTCCAAGGCCAGTTCTCCAATCACTATGCCATCTTGCCTCAGAAAAATAAATTATGGGAAACATTAATTGACTTGACTTTTTTTTTCCTCAAAAGGAAAGATTTGAATGATAAAGTCTGAAATAAATGAGGCTCAAGTCAGAAAATCGATCTTATGATAAATTATTTTTTAGAGATAAAATTAAATTTTCTAGAGAGTACACTTTGTGTACCATGTCTTGACATATTCTGGCTCTGTGATCCAGGACAAGGCATCTCATCTCTCAGTGCCCCAGGCAAACATCTACTAATAATAGCTAGCATTTGTACAGTACTTTAAAGTTTGTAAAGTGCATTACATGGGTTATTTAATTTGATCCTTACAATAACCCTAGGATGTAGGCACCATTATTAACCTCATTTTACAGATGAGAAAACTGAGGCACAGAGCAGTTAAGTGACTTGCCTAGGGTCATATAGCTAGTAAGAGTCTGAGGCAGGATTCAAACTCAAGTCTTCCTGACTCCAAATCCAATGCTTTATAGAGTGTAAAATCTAGGTGCCTATGATGACAAGTCATGCATCAGGTGGTAATCTTTATTGATAGAAGAAACTTTCTCACTGGGAGCTCCCCACAGCTATGAAATCACATGTCTAGACCAAACATATACTGAAAATCTATGAGCTCATGAGTGTGTTGAAAATTATTAGCTACCATTTGCATAGCTCTTTAAAAATCTCTAAAATGCTTTACAGCTATCATGACATTTGAATCTCACAGCAAACCCATGAGGCAAGTATTGCAGGTTCTAGTGTGTCTATGTTACGGATGAGAAAACTGAGTTTCAGTCATGTAGCTGATAGTCAGGGTCAGACATAGGAATTTAAACCTCAGTGTTTCTGACCCCCCCAATCCAGCTCTATCCTCTGGACCATTCTAACTCAGATGAATCACTGTAAAATGTAACCAGTACATTTCATGAATTGCTATGATTAAGACCTCTTTACCACCTCACGGCCATCTGTTTGGTGATGAACTTCTCTGTGCAATTTGCCTCATTTGGTTTTCAGTTTATTAAAACTTTCCAAGGCTTGTGTTCCTCTGGTACAACCTTTGAGAATTCAGGACCACCTCCCAACCATGAGACATTGGAGGAGGACCTTGGGGGAGGCAGGAAGGAAGCATATAGCTAAAATAATAAGTGGTGGAAACCAGATGGGATTTCTGACTTCTGTGGCCTACCTCAGAAACAATAGTAACAAAAGAAGCCAGCCCCTGATGCTCTATTATGAATAATTCAAATCATAAAAGGTATTTCATCCAAAGACCACTGAGTGGTCCGCGGGCGTCAGTGGCAAAGGCCTCTTTGCACATGGTTCAGAGCAGCCCCCGGCAATGGAAACAGCTACTCAAACATGCAAAAGATTTGATTCCAATGAAATGATGTGAGAATAAGCCCACAATACCAACCCTAACCCACAATTAAATTCCCCTGCAGAAAGAACTCCCTTTTTCTTGTCAACCAATGATGTGCTTTGAATTTTCCAAATGCCCCCAAAGGAAGGCTGGAGGGAACGATTTTCATTTACAAAGCACTGCCTGGGTCCCTAGTAGGGAGCTGAGACCAATAATGCTGTCAAAGACCTAAAGCTGGAAGAGACCTTGGAAGGTCATTTAGTTCCTGCAGAGGGACAGAGCCTAGAGTAGCAGTCACTGAATTCTCAAGTCTCTTTAGAGCTGAAGTTCTTACCCATGGGTCAAAGACCTTTGGGAAAAAAATGGAAACTGTACTTCATTATAACTGGTTTCCTTTGTAATCCTCTATATTTTATTGCATGCATCTAAAAACATTATTATGAGAAAGGTGATCTGTAGACCCGGAGAGGTCCATGAAACAAAAAGAGCTTACGAAACCCTGCCTTAGAAAATTCTTATAAAAAGATGATTGCAATTTAGCCTAAATCTTTTAATGAAACTGAGAATCGCTATAGGATCATGCACTGAGAGCCAGAATTGAGCTTAAAGGTCATCTGGTCGAACCCTTCATTTGACACAGACCAAAAAAAAGAATTTCAGGGGAGTTACTTGGCAAAGGTAACAGAGGCAATGAAGGGAAAGACCAAGATTGAGCCCAGGTCCTATAATTTCAAACCCAATATTTCTGGGCTGTTTTTTCCCCATTACATTGTATTGTTACTCTTTCAATAAAGGAACAAATGTCATTTTCACATGGTTTGTTATCGAGGCTGCTTTTTTTGTGATCACTGTTTCCCTTTCTAAAGGTTCACAAACTGTCCTCAATAATAATTTCACCAGGAATAGATGTCAATTTCACTAACCCACAGTTTACAGATTCTTCTATCTTCCCCTTTTTTTGAAAGTTTTGCCCTTCCTTGGTTCTGTCACATATCTTCCATTCTCCAAGATCCTTCAAGCTGAGGAATTCGCAAATATAGCAGGATTTGTTTATAGTGATATATAGTGAAACAAGCAGAATTGAGATAATAATATATGCAATATACCAAAAGGCAAAACTCAGGATCACAGATTTAGAGCTAGAAAGGACAAAGACTGTCTCATCCAACCCTTTCATTTTATAGATGAGGAAACAGAACCCAGAGATTTAAAGTTACTTCCCCAAGATTATATATCTAAGAAGCCTCAAAAATAGTATTTGAACCCAGCTCCTCTGATACCTTACCCAGTGCCTTTCCCCCTGCTTCCTTCAACAAAATGGAGTATAACTTTGAGTAGTTGGGGAAAACATAGAAACAAGGTCTAGAGAAGAGAGTAAATGTGTTCTCTTCTCATGAATGAGAGGTGTGGGACTACTGGGGCAGAGTGGCACATGTATCACCATGTATAGTCTTATTATCAATTATTTTTTCTTTGTCACAAGGCAGGGAAAGTTGAAAATGGCCATGATGTTTAAAGACAAAGACACATTAGTGAAACATAGGGATACGGACTGGACTCGTAGTAGGGACTAAAATTCTGATTCTGTCAGTATGGGATATTCCAGGAGTGTGCTGGTAAGTATTCAGCAATTGGCTCTCCAGGGTGCAGGTGAGGGTGGGACACATGGTGGGGGATCTTCCTGAGAGATTTTAAAATTTAATCTATATTATGAATATTTTTTAAATTTTCTTCTTAAGTTGAGACAATCTATAAAACAAAATATCAAACCCTGATTTGTAGCTTTTTGCTGATTTCAGAAGTGTACGTGCTCATATTGAAAATTTAATAATTGGCTTTTAGGAGCTGGCTCCTGCATACTCTGGATATGCCTAGATGAGAAAGTTCCCTATACCAATGCAGACCAGCACTTCCTTTGCAACTCAGAGCGTTGCCTAATACAAAGAAAGATTAGGTGACTTGCCCAGGATCACACAGACAACAGGTGTCAGAGGTGAAATGTGAAATCAGATCTTCTCGGCTCTGAGCCTGGTTCACTGTCTACTATAACACTGCCTCTAAGACATATTTTTATTTTAATAAAATAATAATAGTGGCTTGGTGATCAGTCACTTCCTTGGGTTATTTTGGTTCTCTTAGCTGTGATTTAGCCAAGCTTGCCATCTTCACTTGAGTGAGGGCAGCTGGATGCTGCCTGGCTGACTCCTCATTTATCTTGGATTTGTCCACTCTCAGCAAATCATATTTTATCAACCTGTCAGAGATTTAATCTAAGGTGACAGGATCATAGGAACATAAATTTAGAGCTGAAAGGGATCTAAGGAGGTCAGTTAGTTCAATCTCCTTATTTCACAAAGAAAAAAAAAGTCTTGGGGGCCCATGGAGGTCAAGGGAAGTGCCCAAGAGCCCACAGGTATGTCACCAAATCAAAGTTTTAGTACTGGAAGGAATCTCAGAGGTCGTCGACTTCAGTCACATCACACAGGTACTGAAAGAGCAAGGACGTGAATCCCCATCCTGACACCAAAGCCAGGGCACTTTCCACGGTAGCACCCTGCCTCTCCCTCAAAATTTGTATTTGAGAAATATGAAAGAAGGTTCTAGAGTTCCCTAGTTAAGATATATATATGTGTGTACACATTGTGGGGGGGGGGTCTTCACAATTTCTTTTGCTTTATTTGCCTTTTCCTTCTCATTTTAGATCTGTATGCAGATTAGGTATGGTGGCACACAACTATAGTCATCACTAATGGGGAGACTAAGGCTGTTGGCTCACTGAAGTTCTGGAGTTCTAAGCTACAGCGAATCAGGCTCATGCTAGATTATGAGCTAACAGGAATCTATGAGGACACCAGTCTAACCTCCTTATTTTATAGAATAGTCATGGGGGGGTGGTCATAGAGGTTAAGGGACTTGCCCACATGGTCAGCTTTTGGGACTGAAAGGACAATATACGGCCTAAAGAACAGTGAATTCATCCAAGTAAAAAAAATGGAGTAGGTTAAAGCTAACAAGCCGATAAGCAGGGAAGCTGGGCCTATGAATTGTCCCTCTACTGCCAGCCTGAATGAGATAAAGAGATCCCATCACAAACAAAACAAGAAAAAAACCCACCAAAAGCCACACCTCTACATACAAGTTCTTAATACTCTTCCTAACTCAAATACACTGAATTCTAATTTAAAAAGAAAGATCCTGTTGCCCTACTTTGGGGGCAAGTGTTATTAGTAACCAAGCAAGGGCCTCCTTTTCTGTAATTGCATGATATTGTCTCATTCAGTGGGGTCACTATTTTTAGATGATCCGCATTCTTTCCCCCACAACTTTTTTTTTAAGGGAACTCAGGGTGAGAAGGCTATCTCTCAATGGGACTCTCTCCCATCTCTCTCCTTCCCTCAGTATTTAAGTGATTGACTAAATAATTTAATTTCCCCAACTTTGTGCAGTTGGATGGAAGATAAACATATGTGTGTATACATATGTATAGTTTATGTATATACATATACACATACATACGTATGTATGTGTATATCTATCTATAGATATCTATATCTATCTATCGCCAGGCTAAATAGACCTTTCGAGGCAGCTGTGAAAAATTATTGTTCTCTCAAGATATCTTTTAGTTTTTCAAGCTCATCTCTCTGTGAAATAAGCCCATGCTTTCTCTGAAGCACACATGGATGGGTCTCAGGCTCTGAGGGAAAGGGGGAGGGGGAGGGAAAGTCTCTTTGATAAAGGAGATTTAGAAGAACTAAGGAGAAAGTTTACTTAAGGTATCAGAACAAGTGATACAATGTCAATGTTTTGTATTTTTGGATGGAACAAAAGCTCAATAAATCCTTGTTGAATGAATGAATGAATAAATCAGGGAATTTTCATGGTACTCCATGTGATTCATAGAATAGTAAAACAACCAGGTGACTCTGGAGTCAGAGGTTGTGGGTTCAAATCTTGTCCCAGGCACTTGCTACCGCCATTATCTTGTCACTTTGTTGGACCCCGGCTTCCACTTGTGTAAAATGGGGAGTTTGGACAGATGGCTCTGGAGCCCCCTTACAACTCTAAATGTATTGTCCCATCACTTTATTTTAGGTTGGATGACCATTTATTAGGCATGTTGTAGAATGAATTCCTTTTCAGGCATAAGATCATTCATTCAAACAACAAACCAGAACTTATTAAACATCTTCTATGGGTCAGGTAGTATACTAGCTACTGGAAGTGCTAGATCCTGGAAATATGACTAAAGTAAGAATAGTCCCTGTCCTCAAGAAATTCAAAGTCTAGCAGGAGGACACAGCATTGACAGTATTGTATGCACGCGCACACACACACACACACACACACACACACACACACGCACTCACGCACACACACACACATACATATATTTAAGTTTATTTTTCCTGTTTTTCTTTAGTAACATGGCTAATATATAAATATGTTTTTGCATGGCTTCACACATATTATTGATAACATATTGCTTGCTTTCTCAGGGGTTGGGGAGGGGCAGGAGCAGGAGAGATGGAGAAAATTTGAAACTCAAATTTTCAAAAAATGAATGCTAAAATTGTTTTTAAATGTAACTGGGAATTATTTAACAAAATAAAAATACATTAAAGATTTAAAAAACCCTAATATGTCAAAACATACATGAATACAGTGTAACTATAAGGTATATGTGTGGGGGGAGTGGGGAGGAGTGGGAGAGAGAGAAACCCTAGTATATAAAGTAATCAGGAAAATCCTCAAATAAAAGGTAGCACTTGAATGGAGCCATGAAGGAAATGAGGGAATTCGAGGTGGAGGTGTGGTGGTAGTGCATTCGAGGAAGGGGGTGAGGGGGAGGTAGAAACAAGGCAAAGTCACAGAGGTGGGAGATGTATATATTGGCCAGCATAAAGCTTGGTGAGATCACATTGCTCATTGAAGGATGTAATGTGAAATCAGCCAGGAAATGTAGCTTGAAAATCTGCTGGAAAGTGCTTTAAATGCCAAACAGAGGCATTTGTATTTGAAGCCAAGAGGGAACCACTGGAATTTGTGGGGTAGGAGAATGATATGATCAGATTTGCGTTTTAGGAAAACCAGTTTGGCAGTTGTGCAAAGGATAAATTAGAGAGGGAAGAAATTGGAGGCAGGGAGACAAATTAGCATTAATCCATTTAACAGGCATGCATTAAGTGCCTACTATGTGCTAGGTAATGGGCATAATAAAAAAAATCTTAGCCTTCAAGGATCTAAAATCTGTGGTCTATTTTGTGGAAACAACGTATACAAATTAATTTAAAAATATGATGGCTCCCTTGATCTACTCTAGCTAGATCACACTCCATAATGTGGGGGGCTGGGGGGGCTGACCTGAGCCCTCCTGGTCCCTACTGGGGCACAAGTGCTCCGGACTGAAGGACTTGGAAGTGATACATCAATCCCTGGTTTTGCATTGTGGGGGGAGGGTCTGCTAGAAATGACTGGCCATTGAGCCAGGAAGAGCAGTCTACTCTGTAGAACTTAAAAGTGTCCCTCTTCTCTTTTCCTTTTCCTCCTCTTCTTCCCTCCTCCTCTCCCTTTCCCTAACTCCCTTCTTTGTCTCTGTCTCTGTCGTGTTTCTGTCTCTCTTTCTAACTCTAACGGACTGTATTAACATCAATGTAAAAACCCTAACAAGAATCACACAGGACAAGATGTCATGGATGAATCACAACCTGCAGCACACATCTTTGCGATCACAGAAGTATTGAACTACATTTTTTACAGTGATGACTTTTTCTTCTTCATCTTCTTCATCTTCTTCTTCTTCTTCTTCTTCTTCTTCTTCTTCTTCTTCTTCTTCTTCTTCTTCTTCTTCTTCTTCTTCTTCTTCTTCTTCTTCTTGTCTTTTATCTTCAGGCTGTAGTTCTTGAGTATAGATCTTTACATCTCGGGGGCGTCTGCTTCCATTCCCAGATTCTGCCTATAACTCATGGCTTTGCTGGGGTGTTGAATATTTTGGGAATGTTACTGGACTGATCTACAGTTTAAAACATGTGAAGGGTTTCCCTCCACCCCCTTCTTTTAGCAGTGAAATACTGACATTTAAGAAGGGAGAGGTTTCCATATGTTCTCTCTATCCCATTTTCAAATCTCTTAACAGTCAGAAGGGTAATACTGAAGTGGAGCATTTTCTGTCTTTGTGGACATTTCTACTAAAATGTATTAGCAGAAACATGCCAGTGTTCTACATGTGACTGTCCTAGGCCAGACCTGACCTTTCAATTCTGTGTTGTTTTGACTAGAGGCAATTTGTTCCACTTTATGGTTATGAATTTAGTAAACCAAGCATATGTATTATATGACAAGGAGGAAGAGACATTCGTGGGGGCAGGGGGGAAGAGTGATCAGGGATAGGAAGTTGCTAAAGCAGATCAAGAACAAGGATGAGTAGTACACAGGAAAGCTACTGGGTTTGGGGTCATAGTTCTGGATTTGAATTCTGGACTGCTTCTAACAAGCAAGTTGTATGACCTTGGGCAATTTTTCTGGGCCTCAGTTCCTCATCAATAAAGTGGGTAGGGGTAGACTATATCACTTCTGTTGTCTCTTCTAGATATCAATCTATGATCATTCAAATAGGGGTTTAGGGATGGACTACCATCTTGGTATTTATACTTTGGAGGAGCAAGCATTATTCTCTGAGAACAATCTGAGACCACTGCAGTGAACAATGAAGGCAGAATCAAATCATGCACCAGAGATCTTAAAAGTCCATATAGTCTATGAGAAACAGACTGAGAAATAGGGTTGGAGCCTCAGGAAGTGAGCAGCATCTGAGAGGTTGGGGTGGAGGGCAGACAGAAAGGGCAACACAAGGTCAATAGGAGAAAGGAGAAAGAAAAAAGAAGTATCATTAGACTCCTAAAAGCCTCTAGGAGAAGTTTGGACCTGGAGTTAAAAGTTGTATATACCTCTTCAAGGACTGATGGAAGTTCTTTTAAAAAGAGTCTGCTATTTCCCCAAATGGCTCTCCCTTGTGCCTGTCCAATAACAGAACTGCTAGTTGACTCTACTCATTCCTATACCCTGATTTTGTTTCAGACAAAGAGAAGCCAAGTCTTATCTAGATATAAACATGAATATGGTAGAGAAACAAACCTTGTGGAGATTCTGAGTATTTTCCTAACTGGGGGCTCTGAGCTACTGTGATTGTGCTACTAATTTTTCATCTAATGTAAACTCCATAAAGCAGCAAAGGAGGACTAAAGTGGCCACTGCTCAAAGACAACAAACAAACAGAAACAAACCAACAACTAATAGTTGTAAACATGATGTAGCTAATTAAATCTCCAGAAACAAAGTGGGTAAGGAGGAGAAGGCTGTGGTGGATATCAGTTAGCCAAATGTACCCTCCACAGTGAAAGTCACCAGTGTTAAATTCTGAGTCTATGATCCTGTAAATGAAAGGCATGTTTCTTGCAGCAAACCTCTCTGTGTCATGTTCTTTCTAAAAAACCAAAAAAACAAAACTTCTGTACTTCCAATTCATTATGGATTATTAATTACTAAAATGTCCCAAGTACTGGGCTAGGTTGTAAGCACATAAAGACAAAAATGAAAATGTTCATGCCCTAAAGAAAGGATAGTTTCCTTCCCTCTTCTCCCTCAATATCCTCTCTGGTTGTAATCTCATTGTCTCTAGGGTATTTAATGATAACCTTTATGCAGATGATGCCCAAATCAATATATCAAATCCTCATCTCTCTTTTGAATTTCAGTCCTGCATCTCCTACTATCTCCTTGATATCCCCACTTGGATGTCCAATAGGTATCTCAAGTCCAGTGTGTCCAAAAGAGAATTCATCATCTTTTCTCCTAAGCCCTTGTAACTGCCCTATTTCCATATTGGGCATCATCAGCCTCCACTCACTTAGGTTTTTAGGTTAAGAGCATTCTTTCAGCCTCCTTCAATCACCCCCAGCCCAATCAAATACACTGCAAGTATTATCTGTTCTTCCTCTTTTGTTACTGGTTCTGTCTCCTTAACATCTTCTGTATGTGTTTCCTTCTTTCAACTCACACAGACATAACCTTAGTTTAGACACTCATCACCTTCTCAGCTTGACTACTATAGAGCCCCCTACTGGATCTCCCTGTGGTTAGTATCTCCTCCATCTAATCCATCCTTCACGGAGCTGTCAAATTGATGTTCCTAAGGAATATGTCAGCATGCTTTTTTCAGTTCAAGTTTTGGTAGGTCCCTGCTAAATTTGGGATAAAACACAAACTCCTTTTAGAATTAAACCCTTTACAACCCAGGTCCTCTTAACCTTTCCAGGCTGAGTACACAATACTCCCTTTTACATACTCTACTTTCTAATGAAACTTGGCTAGCCCAAATGACTTTCCCAGGGTCCCACAGCTAGTAAGCATCTGAGGCAGAATTTAAAACCAGGTCTTACTGACTCCAAGTCTAACACCCTTTCAATTATGCCAATGCTCCCTATTTACCATGTGCAAAGTGAGAGAGGTAATAAAGATGAAGAATGGCACAGTCCCTACCCTAAAGGAGCT
Organism: Trichosurus vulpecula; assembly: GCF_011100635.1. Taxonomy (NCBI): domain Eukaryota; kingdom Metazoa; phylum Chordata; class Mammalia; order Diprotodontia; family Phalangeridae; genus Trichosurus; species Trichosurus vulpecula. The sequence continues at coordinate 214,753,872 of NC_050577.1, read as the reverse complement.
TACACTCTGGAAGAAGAAATTATACAGCTATACTGGCAGATAAAAATAAAAATAAGAATATGAGAGGTACAAAGGAGAAATCCTAAATGACTGCTATGAGAAATGTGAGAAAAAGGTGACTATTTTCAGCTGGGATGAATTTGCAAAAGGTTCATGGAGGAGGTGTCTGAATTAGGACAGCCTTGAATGAAGAGATATCAATTCCAGGTCTAGTTCAAGAATAAACAAACTCACCAAACACTGAGGGAAAGGGAGCGGCAGATGAACAAAGGGAGGATCCTAGGGATACCTGAATGAAGTCCCAATTCTTTCCTACCAGTGAGACCTCCATTAGGTGAGAGGATCTCACTTACATCAAAGATAGCTTAGAGCAGGGCTTCTTAAACTTTTTCCAGAACTGTTTAAGAAGCTCTGGAGAATATGATAATATTCTCTTATCTCCTTCATCCTGTAAATTCCTAAATATTTGTGTGTGTGTGTGTGTGTGTGTATGTGTGTGTGTGTGTGTGTGTGTGTGAGCATTTTTGATCTGTGTTGGTGGACAGATTGGGAATTGTGGGTTGTCTTTAGGGTTGAAGTGACTAGGATGTTTGGGCTGAGAGAACTGGTAGAATTCCCAAGATGAGGACCAGGCAAAAGAACCATAAAAACCATAATTAATTTAATTTTATTGAATCACAGAATAACAGGATTTGACAGCTGGAAGTCATCTATGTGGCCATCTAGTCTCACCCGGCCTCTTATTGTTGTTTAGTCATGTCCGACTCCTCATGACCTCATTTGAGGTTTTCTTGGCAAAGATGCCACGATGGTTTGCCATTTCCTTCTCCTTCCCTAGCTGAAAACGAACCAATAATGACTGTGAGTTTGGCCATGAAGTCAGTTCTGTATCTATTTAATCATGTACTTGACTAGTCCATATTCCTCTTTTTCCCAACAGACTAGGGACATCTTGGCATAGGGAATGGTTTCAAAGCTAAGGAGACTTGGATTTGGGTACCACCTTTTAAACGTATTTGCTGTGTGACCTGGGGCAATGCATTTAATCTCTCAGAATTTTAAGTTCTTCTCCGCAGAGAAGGCATCAATTTGCATTGGTAGAGGTACTTTTTTTTGAGTTTTCCAACACTAATGAAATAAGGCCTTGTCCTTATCTATAAAAAACTTGGAGAAGGGGTGTCAAACATTTTCTAATGATCAAAACTGCTTGGGAACTATGTGTTTTGGGATTCAAACCAAAAGAAATACTTGTAGAAGAGTAACAAAAGGAGATTTACTTAACAATAGCATGGGAAGGCTATTCATGAAGGGCACAGCATTTGCTCAGCTGCATGGAGCTCCCTTGCCTCTGTATGTGCCATGTTGGTCCACCTAATCAGAAGTTCATGGTAAGCTTGAGAGGTGATTCCTCCTATGCTGGCTTTTTGGATATAGGGGCTCAGGAAGCTATGCCAATAGCCTGAGTCGTAATCCCCTGAACTAATCAAGTATCTAGGATGTTTTCATTACCTTTCAGAGAAAAATAAAACCCACAATAAAAGCCTTTTTGGCAGGAACCTTAGTAGCAATTCCTCACAACCCTGCTTAGAGAAAACAAATGATCTGTGCCTAGAAGATGCTTGCCTCTCCTTCCTCCTCTAAATTCTGGAATCTCTCTCTCTCTCTCTCTCTCTCTCTCTCTCTCTCTCTCTCTCTCTCTCTCTCTGTGTCCCTGTCTCTCTCTCTTGTTGATTTATGTTGGTCAGTAGATTGGGAATTTTGCTATGTCGTTATGGTGAAGGAGGCTAGGATGTTTTTAGCAGGGAGGGCTGTGGGAATTTGCAAGGTGAGGACCAGACAAAAGAGCTGTGAAAAGCTCAGGTCTCCCACAGCACTAGTGTGGGACTGCTGCATTCATACTGAACAAAAGAAGCATTTACTGAACAAGATTTTTCATTGTAAAACAGTTTCTGGAACCAAATCAATCCAGTTTTATTACTACAGGCCATACATTAGAACTAGGAATGTTCATACTGAAGTCATCCTTGCAAAAGCATCTGGCCATAAGAGACTGAAATCTGTAGTCAACAGATGAGCTGGAATTAAATGCAAATGTCCTTCACATGTGTAAACACCAATAGGAGGGATGCATGCATGTCTACATAACCCACCACAGCTGTTCAGACAGACCTGTACAAACAAGTGTTAAGCCTTTTTTTTCTTGCTGATGAGAGAGAGAGCTAGAATTTGCAGTAAATGAGGTGGAAGGAGGGCTTTGAAAGATGGAATGAACATGGTTTGGTGAAGGAGGTGGGGGTATTTCAGACATAGCATATGGACAGCAGAAAAAAAGTGTTGGAGATCAAGAAGGTTTCAGAGCAAATGTTTGGAGGATGAACTCAGATGGAAGGGAAAAGAGTCAGGCTGTGGAACTAAAAAAGGGAAGAGTTTGGAGTCAGAGAACTCTGGTTCAAATCCCACCTCTGACATCTACTACCTCTGTAACCCTGGGCAAATCACTATACTTGTTTGGGCCTCAGTTTTCTATCTATAAAATGGACTAAACTGACCTTCAAAACCCTTTCATCTCTAGATGATATAATACCCAGCCCTAAATCTATGATCCCAGATGGTAACCCCATCGCCATCTAAAGATTTCTTTTTCATGATAATAGTAATGTAGGGATACCCGTAAAAAGTGAAGAAATTCCTAAAGAAATTAGTGGTGACTACTGTTCCTGTATTACAAAGAGATTCTTCCCTTTCTTGAGAGGTTAGAGGCTGGGTCCATTTAAAACATTAGCTCACCCACTGAATTCTGTATCTCAAAGAGATAAAAGAAATGGGAGAAGGACCTATTTGTACAAAAATATTTATAGCAGTTCCTTTGTGGTGGCAAAGAATTGGAAATTGAAGAGATGCCCAGCAATTGGGGAATGGATGAACAAGTTGTGGTATATGATTGTGACGGAGTACTATCATGCTATAAGAAATGAGTAGGATTCAAAACAGTACTCAATTGGAGTATGGATAGAGGGCTGGGCTTGAAGTCAGGAAGATCTGAGTTCAAATTCTGCTTTACTAGTTTTGTGACCCTGGACAAGTCATACAGTCTCTCTGCACTCAGTTCCATCACACGTAAAATGAGAGGATTGGATATGATGGTCTCCATGGTCCCTGCCAACTCTAAATCCATGATCCATCTTAGAGAGATATACTAATGACAGAAAGCTGGTGTTCCATGAGCCACAAAGACATCAAAAGAATCAGTAATTAGTCATATTTAGATGTTAAATGTGAAAATCAGCTTTTTAAAAAACAATTTTGAGCTTAAAAGAGAAAGTTGGATTTCTCTTCCAAGAACTCCTCTGAGGTGTGTGTGGGGGAGGGGAGTTTGTAAAGACCTTCTGACAAAGGCAGCCCCATTCAATCAGGATATTGGAGAGAGATTAACTGACAATTTTGTATTTCAATAGTTTCCTGGCATATCAGGAAACTAAACTCTTGTGTTATCCTCTCCGGGGCCAGGGTGTACTACTTTAAGGTCACCCTAGGCCACTTCTACCTATTTTCGTCTGCATCCTTGGGTGAAGGCCCAGAATCCTCACTCCTGTTATCTAAGAATGTTATGTAGACTTTCTGCTTCTTCTCAATTGTTCTTTGATTTTTGTTATCTAGATTTTGACCTCATCACTCAACTGGAATTGCTTTCTCCAAAATTAAAAATGGTATATAAATTACCAAGTTTATTTTCATTCCTTACCCTTCTTAAACCTATCTGGTAATACTACTTCTAGGTCTATATCACAAAGATAAAAGAAATGGGGAAAGGACTTAATATGTACAAAAATATTTATAGCAGTTCTTTTTGTGGTGGCAAAGAATTGGAAATTGAGGCGATGTTCATCAATGACAAATGGTTGAACAAGTTGTGGTATATGATTGTGATGGAATAATATTGTGCTATAAGAAATGATGAGTGGAATGGTTCCAGAAAACTCTGGAAAGACTTACATGAACTGATGCAAAGTGAAGTCAGTTCTGGATAAAACTGAAATTACAAATGTAAGACACTGGAAAGATGGTTATGTCTTTAGCAGAAATAGGAAAGTATGTAAAATGGGAGGGTTTGGGGGGAAAGTTTAAGAATTCAGTTGGGACATGTTGAATTTAAAATATTTCTGGGGCATCCATTTTGATATGTCTAGTAGGCAATGTAGTAGTGAATCTCAGTGGAGTGACTAAGGCTGGAACTCAATATATATATATATATATATATATATATATATATATTTACATACATATATATAGATGATACATACACATATACGTATATACACACTTTTGTATGTATACATATGTATGTATCCAGAACTCCTCACTCTCTCTTACTCCATATATCTAATTAAATGCAAATTTGGGAGTTTCTACCTTTATCACATTCCTCACATCGGACCCCTTCTCTCCCCTTACACCTCTACCACCTTCTTGCAGGCCATAATCACCTAGATTATTGCAACAGCCTCCTCTGCTCTTTCTGCCTCAAATTTCTCAGCACTGTAATTTATGTACTATTGTCAAAATGAGTTCCATTAAGCACAGATCTGAGCACACACGCACAACTCCAGGGCCTTCCTCCTGCCTCTAGGATAAAGTAGAAAATTCTTTCATTTAGTTTTTAAAGCCTTACACAACCTGGTCCAAATCTATAGTAACATAGCCTCTTGTGACAGTGTGACCCCTTCTTGAATTCTGAAATCATACTAAATTGGCTTTCTTTCTCTTCTTCATACCCTCCATCTCCTGTCTCTGTGCCATGATTATTTTCCTGGTCATCTCACCTACCTGGAATGCACTTTCTCATTACTTCTATTTCATAGGGTTCCTTTCTTCTTGTAAGACAACATTCAAGCAGCACTTGCTGCATAAATCTTTTCCTGCTCTCCTCATCTACTAGTGCCCTTCTTCCCAAATTCCCTTGATGCAACCACTTTGCCTTTACTCACTTTAATTTTATGCCATGTATACTTATTATTTTTGCTTTATCCCTGATTTTATTCAGAAAACTTCTAATATTTCTCCATTACCAAAATGGTGTTCAGGTATTTCAGTCATGTCCCACTCTTTGTGACTTCATTTGGGGTTTTCTTGGCAAAGATATTGGAGTGGTTTGTCATTTCCTTCTCCAGTCCATTTTACAGATGAGGAAACCAAGGCAAAGAAGGTTAAGTAATTTGCTCAGATTCACATAGCCAATACTGTATCTCACCCAATAATTGTCACAGATTTTATGCCAAATTTTTTTTGCAAAAAAGTGGGTTGTGACCATTATGTGAAGTGTATGGAAAATTGTGCTGGTATTACTTAAAAATCCTCTATTACTAAACTTTATCACTGGCAGATGCACTATGGTTTAGCTAGCACAGTAAGATGCAAGTCTTTTTTTTACTCTCTTATTTAATTTATTTAATATTTTTAGTTTTCAGTGTTGATTTTCACAAGAGTTTGAATTATAATTTTTCTCCCCATTTCTACCCTCCCAACACTCCAAGATGGCATATATTCTGGTTGCCCTGTTCCCCAGTCAGCCCTCCCTTCTGTCACCCCACTCCCCCCCATCCCCTTTTCCCTTACCTTCCTGTAGGACAAGATAGCTTTCCATGCCCCATTGCCTTTATATCTCACATGGTAGTTGCATGAAAAACTTTTTTTCGAACATCTGTTTTTAAAACTTCGAGTTCAAAATTCTCTCCCCTCTTCCCTCTCCACTCACCCTCCCTAAAAAGGCAAGCAATTCAACATAGGCCACATGTGTATCATTATGTAAAACCCTTCCACAATACTCATGTTGTGAAAGACTATTTTGCTCCTTCCTATCCTATCCTCCTTTATCCAGTTTTCTCCCTTGACCCTGTCCCTTTTCAAAAGCATTTGCTTTTGACTACCTCCTCCCCCTATCTGTCCTCCCTTCTATCATCCCCCCTTTTTATCTCCTTCCTTCTTCTTTCCTGTGGGGAAAGATACCCAAGTGAGTGTGCATGTTATTCCCTCCTCAGGTCAAATCCGATGAGAGAAGATTCACTCATTCCCCCTCACCTGGCCCCTCTTCCCTTCCTACAGAACTGCTTTTTCTTGCCACTTTTATGCAAGATAATTTACCCCATTCTATCTCTCCCTTTCTCCCTCTCTCAATATATTCCTCTCTCACCCCTTAATTTTTATTTTATTTTTTTAGAAACCATCCCTTCATATTCAACTCACCCTGTGCCCTCTATCTATATATGTGTATATATACGTACACACACACACACACACACACACACACATATATATATATACATATATATGTATATATATACATATACATATACATATACATATATATTCTCTTCAGGTACCCTAATACTGAGGTCTTATGAATTATATACATCATCTTTCCATGTATGAATGTAAACAAAACAGTTCAACTTTAGTAAGTCCCTTATGATTTTCCTTTCTTGTTTACTTTTTCATGCTTGTCTTGATTCTTGTGTTTGAAAGTCAAATTTTTTATTCAGCTCTGGTCTTTTCACTGAGAAAGCTTGAAAGTCCTCTATTGTATTGAAAATCCATATTTTGCCTTGGAGCATAATACTGAGTTTTGCTGGGTAGGTGATTCTTGGTTTTAATCCTAGCTCCTTTGACCTCTGGAATATCGTATTCCAAGCCCTTTGATCCCTCAACGTAGAAGTTGTTAGATCCTGTATTATCCTAATTATGTTTCCACGATACTCAAATTGTTGTTTTCTGGCTGCTGGCAGTATTTTCTCCTTGATCTGGGAGAACTGGAATTTGGCAACAATATTCCTCAGAGTTTTCTTTTGGGGATCTTTTTGAGGAGGCAATCGATGGATTCTTTCCATTTCTATTTTACCCTCTGGCTCTCCTGGATCCATTTTCCAGGTCAGTGGTTTTTCCAACGAGATATTTCACATTGTCTTCTACTTTTTCATTCCTTTGGTTCTATTTTATAATATCTTGATTTCTCATAAAGTCAGTAGCTTCCACTTGCTCCAATCTAATTTTTAAGGTAGTATTTTCTTCAGTGGTCTTTTGGACCTCTTTTTCCATTTGACTAATTCTGCCTTTCAAGGCATTATTTTTCCTCATTGTCTTTTTGGAGATTTTTTGCCATTTGAGTTAGTCTATTTTTAAGGTGTTATTTTCTTCATTATCTTTTTGGGTCTCCTTTAGCCAGTCATTGACTTGTTTTTCATGGTTTTCTCACATCACTCTCATTTTTCTTCCCATTTTTTCCTCTACTTCTCTAAGTTGCTTTTCCACATCCTTTTTGAGCTCTTCCATGGCCTGAGACCAGTTCGTGTTTTTCTTGGAGGTTTTTGTTGTAGGCTTTTTGACTTTGTTGACTTCTTCTGGCTGCATGTTTTGGTCTTCTTTGTCACGAAAGAAAGATTCCAAAGTCTCTGTCTGAACCTGAGTCCATTTTCGCTGCCTGGCCACGTTCCCAGCCAACTTACTTGACCCTTGAGTTTTTCATTGGGGTATGACTGCTTGTAGAGTATAGCGTACTTTGTCCTAAGCTAGATGGGATGTGCTGTTGTTTTCAGAGCTATTTCTACACAGCAAGCTCTTTCACACCAGTGCTCCTCCTCCCCTAAGAACCACCAACCCAGACCAGACTCACATCTAAGCTGGCTCTGCACTCATGCTCAGATCCACCACTTAATTCCTCCCACCAGGTGGGTCTGGGGCTAGAGGCAACTGCATCTGTAGCAGCCTCAGAGCTGCATCACCTCTGCAGCCCCCCAGGCTGTGGCCAAACCACAAATTACTTTCATTCTGTCCCTGCAGCTTTTCCCACTAACCTTCTCTATTGTCTTTGGTGTTTGTGGATTGAGAAGTCTGGTAACTGCCACAGCTCACTGATTCAGGGCGCTAGGGCCTGTTCCACCTGGCTCCTGGTCTGGTTGGTCCAGGGGTGGCTCACACTGGGCTCTGCTCCCTTCTGCTCCCAGTTCCATGTGATAGACCTTACCCAGTGACCACCCAGGCTGTCCTGCACTGGAGCCCTGCTTCCCTCTGCTATTTTGTGGGTTCTGCAGCTCTAGAAGTTGTTCAGAGCCATTTTTATAGGTGTTTGGAGGGACCTGGGGGGGAGCTCACACAAGTGCCTACTTTCCAACTGCCATCTTGGCTCTGCCTCCACCATATATACTTATATGTGTACTTGGTGTCACTCCTTTTAGAATGTAAGCTCTTTGAGAGCAAGGCTTATTTAATTCTTTCATTCACAGCCTACCACAGTGCTTAGAACATGGTGGGAGCTTAATAAATATAAGATTAATTGATTATAGAGAAAATGATACTTCATTTGATGGTGATAGTATTGTACTGTTAGAGGTGACTGGGGGGGTGGCAACTTATACACAAATGAAACATAATTTCTGTTATTCTGTTGAGTATATATGATAAAGCACTTTTCTGCCTCAGAAAACTCTATTGCCAAATTTAACGTCTATGGACATCATTATCAAAGATGCAGGTGGATCATTCATTAATTCAATTCCTGGAAATTTACAGAAATACTTCTAGTGAATGCCCAACATCAGCTTCTCCTTTACTAATAGGATGCCCACTTTGGGTCATTTACTCATCAGTGGCTCACTTGGAAGGTAAGCCAGGACTCAGGGGTGATATTCACATCTGTCAGTTTTGCTGTTCTTGACAACTCTAGTAGCTAGTTTAACGAGGAAGGAGGCAAATATTAATAGCTAAAATGCACTGTTTGGGCTTTCTGCAGATTTAATGTCTCTATGGTCTCACTGACAAACTGAGACCAGAGAATATGGGCTCTGTTTCCAAGTGGCCCCAAGGTTATTATAGTCTTTTCTTATGGGTCTGCTCCAGAACAATTTTTAATATATGAAATCTAGCAGTCGGCACTCAAATTCAGTTTGCCCATCTATAACTTGCTAGCAAATCACTCATAAATTCCATGAGGCCACATATTTTGAGCGTTTCCAGAATTGGATTGTAGTGAATAATATAGTCATTCTCATGCTGGAACAATATTAACTTTACCTTCTCTGTTACATAATTATTGTCAGAACTTTGGAGTTGGGAAGGACTCTGGAAGTCATCAAAGGTGACAGAGTACCTTACATATTATGTCATTTAAAATTCAGGACAATCCTAGGAGATGGGTACTACACATATACCCACTTTAAAGATGAAGAACTCATACTTTCAAGTAATTTCCTTGGGGTCACATAGCTAGTGTTAGAGGTGGGATGTGAACCCAGGTCTTCCTTGCTCCAAGTCTAGCCTTGTATCAGAAGAGTGGAAAAGGACACATAGCCAGCAAGTACAGAATTGGGGTATCAAGGCAAGTCTTTTTATGCCAAATTCAGGGTTACTGCCACTTGGTATCACACTTCCTCTGGCTCAGGCAAAGGTGGTGTGTGTGTGTGTGTGTGTGTGTGTGTGTGTGTGACAGACAGACAGACAGATAGACAGAGACAGAAGAGAGATAGACAGACAGTGTCTCAGGTTCTTAAACACCAATTTCAATGGTGTAGGGAAGTTCAAAATGGGAAACTCTCTCCCTCAAAGCAGATTAACAACTCATCTCTACTTCAGATTCTCAAAGATTTGCCTGGCAGCAGTAAGACGTTTAGCAACCTGTTCTCTATCACACAATCAGTATGCTGCAGACTCGGATGTGATGGCAAGTCTTCCTGACGCTAATGTGGGCCATTCATCACTAAGCCATGTTACCTCTCAGACAAGAATGACATTACTCATTCTCTTCTAAACTGCTAACTTCCAGGGCTAAATCTAAGCCTTATGGTGTGATTTCATGTTGGCTAGTAGTTGTAGCTGATGGATTGGTGTACCTCTAGCCCAGGGGTTCTTAATCATTACATACACACACACACACACAGGTACATATGCATGTGTATATATACATACATATATGTGTGTATATACACATACACACAGATATACTTTTCCCAAGCCAACTTGATAAAACCACTAAAATCTACCCATGGATATCTTGGGGTTCCACAGACCCCCAAGTTAAGAACCCTTGCTCTAGTTCATTTCCAGAATGCCATCAAATGTAAAGAATATCAGTTGGCTTTCACAGTATGAGAACTTGTGTTTCCTCTAGGCTAGTTGTCTCTACTGCTCTTTTTAAAAAAAAATAGTTTTAGTAACTTGCTTTTTTCCTATCTTCATAACAACCAAAAGCATCATCCCATAACATTTAATCTGTGTACAGTCTGCATACTAATAACCATGGGGATTTCTTTGCATGCCCAGATTTGGAAAATACTGATAAGAGGCCTCAGATATAGGGAGATGAAAATGATCTTCTTCATAGTTTGACGTCTTAGTTACAGAATGCTTTCATGATAATCTACTGCAGAATGCACAGAGAAGCATGCAGTGCCATGGAAATGAACTAGCTTAACACGAGGCATTAATACTAACTCTTAAGACTTTTGCCTTTACAGACTGGTAATTTGGTATGAAAAAGAGAAATTTTGGCCCATATTTGAAATGAGGAAGCTACTTAAGAACCTAAAATAATCATCATATCAAATCTAAACTCTTCATTTATTTTATTTCTCCTGGTTCTGTTTACTTCATTCAGCATCAGCTCATATAAGTCTTTCCATGTCTCCCTGAATTTCTCATATTTATTGGTTTTTTGTGCATAATCTTTTTTTTAACAAAAATAACTTTTTCTTTATGAAAAGTACCTTCTTTTGCCACCAGCTGCACTGTTTGGATTCAACTCCACCATCACCTTCCTCTTCACCTCTGCACTCCCATCTTCCTCCCCCTCAGCCTCAGTTTCCTTCTCTGAGTTGTCTTCCCCATTATAATGTAATCTCCTTGAATACAGGAACTGTCTTCATTTTTTTAATTATATCTCCAGTGTCTGGCACATAAATAGCAGCTTAATACATGTTCATTGTATTATATTTTATAATATGGTAGGGTATGGTATGGTACAGTACATTATGGTAATATATGGTGTGGTATGGTGTGGTATGGTATGGTATGGTATGGTACAGTACGGTACGGTGTAGTGTGGTAGGGCAGCTAAGGGGTGTAAGGGATAGAGTGGTAATCTTAGAGCCAGGAAGACTCATCTTTCTGAGTTCAAATCTGGCTTCAGACATTTACTAGTTGTGTGACCTTGGGCAAGTCACTTAATCCTGTTGGACTCAGTTTCTTCATCTGTAAAATGATCTGAAGAAATGGCAAACCACTTCAATACCTTTGCCAAGAAAACCTGAAATAGGCTCATGAAGAGTCAGACACAACTGAAAAACAACCAAATAACAACAACAACACATGGTATGGTATGGTATGGTACTGTATGGTATGGTATGGTATATTGTATTGGATAGTATTGTGGCACAATTATTTCCCTCCCCATACTGAACTCTTCCTCATATCAAAGGAAAATAATGGCACTAAAGAATAAATGATAAAGCGTTTATCAAATGCTTACTATGTTTTGAGCACTTTGCTAATATATAGAAATGTGAATACAAGTAAGCAAGATAGTCCTGGCCCTCAAGGATCTTATCTTTTAATAGAGGATGTTAATTCACAAAAGGGAACTGGAAAAGAGGGAGGGTACACATAGTTTTGAAATAGCCTGGAAGTGATGGGGAAGCTTGGCTTCTGGCAGGTTAAGTCAGCTTCACACAGTAATACCTTCTTCATGCTCTCAGCCTCCTCTCCCCTCTGATTGGAAGCCTTAAGAGCAGAGCACTGAACTTCTCCCAAAGCTTTCCTTTAGAAAGGGCTGGGATTTGAACTTTGCAGCAAGTACATTGGTTGGTTGTTGTCCTTCGTTCTCAAAGAGGACCAAAGTGATATAACTATGTTAGTTTCAAGTTTCAATGTGTCCGACTATGGGTGATCAGACCAAATATGAGCTTGGAATGCTCTAGCACAGGTTGGGCACAAATAGTTCGTGTGAACATTTGGGGGTGGATTCTCTAAATTTGCACATCCTGCATTTTCTTTGAACTGTTTCAGTTCTGCTTTATTCATAGAGGACAGTACCTTCCTTGATGTGGGCATGCCATGCTGAGTGGTCCTGTGCCAGTGTCTCCCATGCCACACAATCAATTCCAAGGTTCTTAAGAGAGACCTTGAGAGAGTCCCTGCATCGCTTCCTCTGACCACCAAGTGAGCGCTTGCTCTGTGTGAGTTCTCCATAAAATAGTCTTTTTGGCAAGGGTACATTTTCCATTTGAACAACATGGGCAGTCCATTGGAATTGGCACTCTCTGAAGCAGAGTTTGAATGTTTGGCAGTCTAATTCGAGCAAGGACCTCAGTGTCTGGTACCTTATCCTGCCAGTCGATCTTCAGAATCTTCCTGCCTAGTGGTACTCCCTCCCCCTTCTTCCAAGGTTTTTTGTTTGTTTGTTTTGGTGGTGGTTGTGTCTTCCTCCATTACTCCTTGAGGGCAAGGACTATCTGTTTGGGTTTTTTTTTCTTATTTATATCTCTAGCACCTAGGGCAGTGTTTGGCACATACAAGGTATTTAATAAATCTTTACTGAGTTGAAGTGAATAAAGCATAAGCATTTATTAAGCAGTTAGATAAAACTACCTGATAGAGTGACCACCTCTGAGAAAATGGATACAGAATTTGGTCCTAGCAGTCCCACACCTTTCTTCCATGAAGTCAAAGATATATTTTATAATCGGTTCTCTAGGATCATCATTGGCTTTTCATTTTCTCAGAGCACAAATTCCCTTTTAGGGATCTTTTTCATTTATATTATTATAGTCTTCGTGAATGAATTTGGTTGTCCTCTTTTTTTGCTCTGTGTCAGCTGTTGCAAATATTGCAATTTTTTGAATTCCTCATATTAATCACTTCTCAATAGCTATCAATAATCCACTGCATTCATACATGAGACTTGTCTTTTTCAACACTTTTCCAATTGATGGCCACTTTGTAGGAAGCCTTTGTTTGCAGTTCTTTGCTACTTCAGAGAATTTAGCCCATTTTTACTCAGAAAATTACAAAAAACAAAGTACCCCTGTCACAAGTTCATCCAATTGTAAGAGTCTGATGATGGGCAATGAGTTGAAGATTTGCCCAGCTTTTATTGGAAATGTAAACTGTGCCTGCCTTCTTCTTCCAGGTTAACCATAAGAGCTGCTCCTGTTTATGGGATTTCAGATACCAAGGTTACTATGACTGGGTGTCAAATAGAACAGAATTAAAAGGCAAAGAGAGGAAAGTCAAGCCTTTGAACCAATTAGTACTTTAAACAACTTTCAAAGGAATTCGAAATAACTCTAAACTATGACAAATGCCATTCATGTTCATAGTGCTAAACCCCAAAGCATTCCCTTATGGATGCAACTCAAAGGCTTTTAAAGAGCCTATTGAAAAGCATCATGGCAGAATAGATGGACAGCTAGCCAGGAAGATCTAGGTTTGAGTCCTGCACATTGGCTCTGCAACCCTGGGCAAGTTACTCTCAGTGCTCTGGGTAACTCTGTAAGTCACAGAGAAGGTACCAACATACACGAGTAGAGAATGTTTCCTCATCTTGGAATTCACTATACCAATGACATCACAGGCCCAGTCCCCATGCCTCTTCATAAAGATTCCTCCACCCTTCATAGATTCCAAACAGAAGTGAAGTGTAGGAAAGCCAAGAATGCTAAAAACAGTACTTGAAAATACTTTTTAGGAGTATCTACCTCATGTTGCTAGGGAACATGGCTTAAAATAATTTAGAAACCTGTAAAACAGTCCCTTTTGCCTCTTAAAGATGTTTTGGCCATAGACTTTTTGTGTTAGGTTTTTGATTCAAGACAGTATAGAAATGAGCTGCTCTAGAATTTCTAGAGAGTTTCTATGTTATTTATTCCATGCTCTACTTTCATTCCAACCCCACAAAAGCAAGCATTTATTAAGTGCCTACTTTAGATCAGTCTAAATGCTGGGGATATAATAATAAAATGAAAATTAACCCCAACTCCAGCCCTCAAGGTCTTTATATGCTATTGGAGGTACCTGGGCAGGGAGGCTCCAAAATGATGCCAAAAGACTGCCAAAAAATCAGGTAAGTAAAAACGTAACGATTTGAGGAGAGGGAGAACATTAAGAACAAGGGTAGTGAAAAATTAGATGGAAAGATGTGAGATATCTTTTAGAAACCTGGAGAGAAGAAGAACTGTCAACCAAATGAGGGATACAAGAAAGTGTAAAAGACAAAAATAGATGATTTTGATTATAAGAGATCAAAAATCTTTTGCATTAACAAAACTGCAACCAGAATAAGTAGGGGAGAGGATGATTAGGAACCAAAAAAAAACCTCAAAACTTTACATCAGATGACTCTGATGCAGAACTGATATCCAAGGTATATAAGGGAATAAACAAAACTTTTGTTGTTCAGTCATTTCAGTCACAACTAACACTTCATGACCTCATTTGGTGTTTCTTGGCAAAGATGCTGGAGTGATTTGCTATTTCCTTCTCCAGCTCATTTTACAGATGAGGAAACTGAGGCAAATAGGGCTATATTACTTTCCCAAGGTCACATAGGTACTAAGTGTCTGAGGCCACATTTGAACTCAGGAAGATGAGTCTTCCTGACTCCAGGCCTTTGTCCACTGCACCACAATATTAAATATGTAGTTTTCTAAGTCAATGTGCAACCTACCAAGATCCTTAAGTTTTTTTTTCAATTTGACCTTGACTCCAAGGCTCTAAGGGTTGACTTTCCAGGGAGTACCTAGTAATCGATTCCTCTACCCACAGAGTCAGAGGACCTGGGTTCATATTCCACTTCCAAAATGTACTACTTGTGTTTCCTTGGAAAAGTCACTTAACCTGTTTCCTCATACTTAAAATGAAAATAACCTCTAAATTCCTAAATAACTCTAAGTCTAAGATCCTTTGGGATTCAGTTTCCTTCTCTATAAATGAAGGGGTTGTACAGGTAACCTTTCCAGATCCATCCAGCTCTAAACTTATGCTTCTTTGTACCCAAATCATTTGAGGACTCCTATAAAGCTTTCTCTTTTTCTCTTGTAGTCCTGCAAAAAGCTGAGACATCTGGTTATAAAACATGCCTCAGCAAGCCATTTTAAAGCCTCATTCCAGCCCTCCTCTGCTCTCTCAATACTTCTTAAGCGATCAGATTCACTCCTTGCCAAAAACTATCTAGAAATGGATGTCTTAGATGGTGCTTTGCAGTCGCCTGCTGACTGGCTTCTGATGTGTGCCCCTGGAGTTCAGGTAGAAAGCAATACCTGAGAGGGAGGAGGGGAAATGAAGTGAACGAGTGTGAGTGTGTGTGTGTGTGTGTGCGTGCACAATAGCACATGCATGCTGCTGTACCTAGGCAACCAGACAGCCTGCTGGAATAAATGGAGAATGGGCTAAATGGACTGATGGGCCTATAACCCTAAGAGTATGGTTAGAAAGAAGTATTCGAAGCTACAGATATGATTTCATCAATCCCATTAAAACAGCTGGGCATGGAATGAGCAGGCTAAAGCAGCCTATGATAAGTTAGGTAGAAGAAGGAAGGCAAAGAGAGCCAGGTTTTTTATCATGGGAAGGGAATATGATTCTGCAGTCAAATTGGAGGCACCAGGGGAAGGAAGCTGGGTAGGAGGAATATAATTACTCAAATTGGAAAGTGCTTAGGGTGCTGCCTTAACAATCG